>NC_081299.1:122586685-123797185 GCF_030435805.1 Mustela lutreola | reverse complement strand
CATTCCAACCTTTTGCTTAATATAATGGTGTCAGGGGTGTTGACTCAGTTCTGGCTACTTCCTGCTGACGAGGGGCATCGTCATAGGGGTAGTCAGAAGTGGGCTGGCGAGAGTAGGGCTGAAGGAAGAGTTGATTGATGGACACTCAGGCAAGTCCTTGTAAGCGATCCTGCAAGTATTGGAAAAGTCAGGGAGCAACTGAGATTAGGAGGAGGATTATGCATACAGGTCCGGCCAGAGGGAGCAGCCAGTTTACCCAGTTGTAGGGGTCCAGGCCCCAGGAGGTCGTGTCTCGCCACCATGCTTGGATCCGATCCCTGAGCTCTTTGATCCTGGAGGTAACTATATGATTGGTTAACAAAGAACCATTCTTCATTTAAGAACAGGCAGGTCCCCACTTTTTTCGGGGGTCAGAAGGTCAAAGGCCAATTGGTTCTGTAGAGCTAAGGCTGCCAGGCTGGTGACTTGCATCTGTAGGGCTGTGAGGGAGTCAGCAACCCATTCCATGTCATCATTCAGGGCTTGGGAGAGTTTGTAATAAAAGTCTATGGAAGTTCAATCCCCGCCGTTCTGGTTGCCACCCCTGTGGCTACTCCTGTCCCTGTTATGAATGGGAGGAAGGCAGCCCTTCCCCCCCTGTGTTGGGGGAATAGGATGGATAGCAGCTGGGATTCAGAGTTGATGGTGGTAGAAGCAGATAGTAGAATGAATATACATCCCAGGGAGTCATTAGTGGTCAGGCAGCGACAGGTTCCCTGAGGGCACGAGAGAAATATTCCCGAGAGAGGACAGTACAGGAGGGAGGAGTTAGTGATGTTGGCAGCTGCAGTGGTAAGGGGAGAGAACACATTAATAATAGGTATGTTTCCCCCAATGGGGCCGATTTGGATCGTATTATTTGTGGCCCTGAAGTTGGGGAGTGGCCAGTCAATAGGGAGGGGTATCCCTATGATGTAGAGTGAGGTAAGGTGGATAGGATAAAAGAAGTGGGGAAATGGCCAGAAGGCTATGATTTATAAGAAAGGGCCAGCCGTATAGTAATTCGAATGGGCTCAAGCCTGAAGGCCCGTGGGGTGTAGGCCGGAGTCTGTCTGGTGAGAGCCAAGGGCAGAAGTGTGGGCCAGGAAAGACAGGTTTCTAGGGTAAGTTTGATGAGTTGGGCTTTGAGCAGCCAGTTGGCCTTTTCTACCTTACCCGATAACTATGGGTGGTATGGGATGTGAAGTTTCCAGGTTATATTGAGGCTCTCAGCAACCTGTTAGGTTACACTGGAGATGAAGGCAGGTCCGTTGTCTGACTGGAGGGTCCGGGGCAATCAGAACCTCAGGATGATGTGCTCGATCAGTATTGTAGCCACCACGTTCGCTGTTTCCCGAGCCGTGGGTTATGCCTCGATCCAGCCTGTGAATGTATCAACCAAGGTAAATAGGTAGTGAAAGGTTTTATGTCAAGGCTTGTGAGTGAAGTCCAGTTGCCAGTCTTCCCCCAGCTGATGACCTCAGAGCTGATGGGTAGGCCCTGGTCTGCAGATTCCTCCTTGTGAATTCATGGAGGAACAGGTTTTGCAAGCCCTGTGGACAACTTCAATTACCTTAGATAAGGAAGGATGATAGAACAATGGCTGAAGAAATGGGTGGAGAGCCTTTGGGCCAATATGGAGGGATCGGTGGATGTCAGTAATTAAGGTGTGTGCCAGATTGCCTGGCAGGGCAATCCTGTCCTGGATGTAGATCCACCCGTTATCTGGCGAGGGTATAGGCAGTAAAGTAGCAGGGTTTAAGCAGGGGGAGGTAGAGAGAGAGAGAGATGCGGGTTTTCTAGGAATAGCACATGGAATAGCTGGAGACGAGGAGTCAGATGGGCCAGGGATCGGTGGCTAAGGTCTGTGAGTCGGCGGGAGAGTAGACTGTGATGGGCTGTCCTAAGGTCATGTTGAGGGCCTTAGAGGGGGTGACTTGATATCCCTTGGCCCCCAGAAAGTTAAATAGGGTAGAGGTGTCGTCTTGGGAGACCGAGAGGAACGGGCTACAGAGGAGGAGGTCATCCACATATTGAAGTAGAGTACTGGCCTTAAGGACGCACTGCTGTAAGTGTGTTGTCAAGGCCTGGCCAAAAATGTGAGGGCTGTCCCTGAACCCCTGGGGTAGAACAGTCCAAGTTAGTTGTCCAGAAACGTGTGTGTCGGGATCCTCCCAGGTGAAGGCAAAAAGAAAATAGAAATCAGGGTGCATGGGGACGGTGAAAAAGGTGTACTTTAGGTCCAGTACAGTCAAGTGAGAGGTGTTTTGGGGAACGCAAGACAGGAGAGTTAGAAACGACTGGGTGGAGGTGGACCACAGCCTCGTTGATAAGCCTGAGGTCTTGTACCAGTCGATAAGCCCCTGAGGGCTTGCATACTGGGAGGATGGGGTGTTACAGGGGGAAATGATGGGGATAAGGAGTCCCTGACGTTAAAGCCGTTCTATGATAGGTTTCAGGCCCCGACGGTGGGCTAAGGAAATAGGAAACTGAGTGCAAGAGGGAAACTTAGAGTTATCCTTAAGCTGTACTTTAACCGAGTTAAGGTGGGAAGCAATGATGGGCTCTGAGATGTCCCACACCAGAGGGTCTACAGAAGGTAGGTCACCTGGATCAGGGGTCAGGGGAGTGGAGAGGTGTAGGATGAGAGAGGTTGAGGTGGATAGAAGGGAGGAAGGGGAGAGGCAGATAGTTACCATCAGTTTCTGGAGAATGTCCCCACCCAGTAGAGGGACCAGGCAGGAAGGAATCATAGGAACGAGTGGGGGAAGGAAGGGGAACACATCCAGGCTACAAGTAAGGGGAAGGATCACCCTAGAATTAGAGAAATTCTCATTGATCCCCATAACAGTAATTGGTGAGGTTCAAGTAAGTCCTGAGTAGGAAGGCAGAACAGAGTAGGTAGCCACCGTGTCCAGCAAAAAGAGATGGACTTACTCGCTACTTGGAGCATAACCCTGGGCTCGGCCTGGTTGAGAGGGGTGGCCGAATCTGGGCTTCGTCAGTCGTCCTCCAATCCAAGCAGTTGAAAGGCCGGACTTACTGTCTTGGGAGGTCCCCCACGTTGAGGCGCTGAAGATACCCCGAGGTTAGGGCAGTCGGATTTCCAGTGGCCCATCAAATGGCATTGAGGGCAAGGCCGAGTTGGCAGCTTTGGATTGGGGCACTGGTGAGCCCAATGTCCCTTGGCCTTCATTTGAAACAGGCCCGGGGGGTGCGATTAGTTGTCCCTCTCGGCTGGGTCCCGGAGCCGGCCGGCCGCAGGGCTGCTACTAAGGCATGGGTCTGCAACTCAACCTTCTGCTGGAATCTGGCTTGTCGTTTAAGTTAAGCCACCTCCTCATGGGAATTAAATAACTTAAATGCCATTTTCACCAAGTCAGAAATGGGGGCCTGAGGGCCCTCCTCAGCCTTCTTTACCTTTATCCGTCCTGAACTTAAGGGACCTTGGGGTAAGGGATCGTGGTGAGGAGGAGGAGGAGGAACCAGGGGCCCTCTTGTCAGTGGGTGGGTGAAGCTAGTCGGGGGTTCAGAGAGAGGAGACAGGGAGGAGAGGTCCGAGACTTTGGGAGCAGTGGGTGGCAGGGGAGGGGGAGGGGAGTGGGCCAAGAGGACATGTGAGGTGGAGCAGTGAGAGCAGTGGAAGGGGCGAGAGTGCAGAGTCCAGAAAGCCTGGACATAAGGGACCTTGGCCCATCTGCCTTGGTGTCTGCCGAGGTTATTTAGGTCCATGAAAATATGATAATTAAACGTGCCTTCCAGAGGGAATCAGGACTGACTGTCTAATCAGTATTGTGGCCTGTCGTTTTCACAGGTCCTGGTCCAGTTCCAGGGTTTTAAGATTGGCCAGCAGGCCTAAAACACCTCCGGGATGTTTTAGGGTTGAATTTGGATTGGGAGGTCCCCAGAATTCGTTGCCGGGCAACCCGAGGGCTGGGGGAACACGTCCCCTCGTCCACCACTGGGGTGCAGAAAAACCGTATCAACTGCTGTAGAGGTTAGGACGTTTCCTAGCCTCTCGGAGTCACGGAGGTCACCTGGTGACTGGCGGGGTCCACCCTGATGCGGCCGCGATTAGGGCAGGGCTTTCCGGAAGGAGGTGCGGAATCGGGGGAAACTCACCACAGCTTCGGAAGTGGCATTCGTAAAGGCAGGTCCGGTCCAGCCAGGGAAAGTAGAGAGCCTCCCCACTGTGTGGGGGCTCACTCTCCTTCCCGGGTTTCGGCACCAAATGTAAAGGGTTTTTTTTGTTTTTTTGTTTTTTTCCGGCGAGATAAACACAACACCAGGCAAAGCGGGTGCAGAGCAAGATTTATTAAAAACACTCTCTGGTGAAGTTTCAGGGCTCAGGAGAAGGGGAGCCAGGAAAGTGGCGCCAGGAGGAGGTGGGCACCCTCGGGCGAGGTTCCGGGACTCTGGAAAGCAGAGTGGTGGAAGTCGCGATGAAGGCAGGGAGGAGGGGGCTTTTAAGGGGTCTCGAGGGGAGAGCAGGGGTCGTTTGGCAAGTTTCCCTTATTTGGATATTTCGCCTGCTCGTCGGGTATCGCCCTCGGCGCACAAGGACGACAAGGAGCCCCAGTTTGGATGCATCTTCTCTTTCTTCTCTCTCTTTATTTCCACAAGTCTACACACGTATATACGCTTACATGACCAATCAGTGAGCAGGGTACAGGAGGGAGCGAATCAGGCTGTGCAACTAAATGAACAACTTCGCTAGCAACCAATGCTGTTTACTTCCTCTTTGGGCGTTCCGCTTAGTCTCAAGAGGCAATCCTAACCTGGCAAATAGCCAGGTGCCATCTTTTAATGGCAGAGGCCGCCCTGGCCAGGGGCCTGCCTCCGACATCTCCCCCTTTTTTCTTTTATGGCAGGGATCGTGCCTGTCTTAGGTTGTCAGTGGCAGGGAATATCCTTACCCGTCATCAGACGGCAGATATCAATGATCTACATCCTGTCTTAGGTTGGTATATTTCCCCCACCAATCTTACCCGTCATCGACTACCGATCCAGCATACTTAGCCACACTTGGGGGGATGTTCCAGCATCGATGGCTAACAAGGCCTGCACCATGGCTTGCTGTTGCCTAGGTTGCTGTCGCCTCCAAATTTTCAGTTTCCTTACTAGCAGAATCAAGCCCACTACAAGGATTGTCATCAGACCAATTACGCTAGCCCATTGTTTCCTAAAGTTTAACACATCTTGCAATGTTTTGATTATCTCTGGGAGGGTTGCAAGCTCAACTCTGGTGTTATTTATCCTTGTTATGCCTAGTAGCAGGTGCTGAGTATAGTTTTGGAATTCTGTGGACTAATCCCCCCACAAGTATTGGGAGAGCTGTCGGGAGACATTCTGTAAGTCACTCATATTAGTATAGGCTATGGGTGTTACACAAATTGCCATGAAGGGTACTATACATCCCAGTCCCAATAGGGCCCCCCATATGTCCACTTGTTCTTGAACCAAATCCACTCTCTGGTTGACTATCAGGATTCCTGCTTGCAGATTTGCATTGATTTGAGTATGTGTTTGAAGGGCAGCCACCGTTCCTTCTGCAAGGGTGTTCACAGCTTCCGCAGTAGGTATAGTTGTAGCAAGCGAGACTGCTGCTGCCTTCGCAGCTGCTGTAGATATAGTCAATGCTGTCACAACGGCGGCTGTGATACCAAATTCTCTCTTCTTTCTGGATAGCACCACCGGTAACTTGTCCTCTGGAATGGAAATTGGGATAGGAACATGGGTAAGGATACGCATAATCACAGCCAGCTTGAAGGCCGTAACATTCCAGCACTGGGAAAGATAGCAATTCTTAGTGCAATTCATCGTATCATTCAGCTCACTAGCATTTGTTACGAGGAAAAGGAACGGTGGCCAGACGCATATGGGAGTGGGCTGATAAGTAATATTATTGGGACAAGACACATTAACTGTTGTCTCAAAGGTACTAGAGTCATTTTGTTTATAAGAACAATTGAGGAATTTGGCACCATTTAACATGGACACTGCTGAGATATCAGTACATGCTCCTAGCAATTTACAGACCTGCCATGCATCAAAGGGAGAGGAGGGAATATAAGAGAAGAGTTAGGCACTGGTAAAGGATATAGCCATGCTTTAACCACTGCTCACAGCTCTCTGATTGAGTCTGCCACAGGAGGTGTAGCATCCCCAGAGTTATCATCAGCATCTTCAGCATCATGACTGGTGTTTGGAGGCAAGGCTGCACGCACCAGCCACTCTGGGATCCAAATTGGAGCCTCCTTTTCCTGTGGAAAAACACATACAGACCCCCTACTCCATACTAACACTGGATCTGGTCCATTCCACTTTCCTGTGAGGATGTCCCTCCAAAGTACTAAAGGCTTAGGGGAAGCAGCAGCATCACTTGCATGTCTGTCTGCAGCTGATTTATCCGTTTTTTCCAACGTTAAAAAATTCAAAATAAAGAGAATGGTGTTGAGCTTATCTTTAGGGGAACTGAAGGTGTCCCCTATTCCCCCTTTTTGTTTATAAAGCGCATTTTTTATTGTAAGATGCGCACGCTCCACAATACCCTGTCCTTGTGGGTTATAGGGTATTCCATGTATCAAGTGAATGTCAAGTTGTTGTAGGAAGGCTTTAAAGGGTTGTGAAGTGTAGCCTGGACCATTATCTGTCTTGAATTGGCGTGGCTTTCCCCATGCGGCAAATGCCTGTAGGCAATGGGTGATAACATCTCTGGAATTTCCCCCGTATGAACTGAGGCGAAAATTATTCTAGAGCAGGTATCTACAGAGACATGAACATATCTTAACTTTCCAAATTCTGAAACATGTGTGACATCCATTTGCCATATATGATTAGGTAACAAACCCTTAGGATTAACCCCCAAGGACGGTGCAGGTAGTAAGATCACACAATTTCTGCAGGAGACTACTATGTCCCGTGCCTGTGCTTTTGTTATGTTAAATTTGAGGTGAAGAGTTAAAACATCCTGTTTCTTCAAATCCTCCCCTAAATGCTCCCATTGAGGTATGTTTAGTAAGCCTTCATCTAGGAACCATGGAGCCGCCTTTTTCACTGTATTCAAAAAAACCCGAGCAGTTTTTGCTTTTAGTGGAGTTCCATTGGCTTTCAGCAGGTCTTCTAAAAAGACCCTCCCATCCACACTTTAGATACTTCAAATCCCATTATGATCACACAGACAACAGACAACAGATGTGGACGTTAAAGACGCACCGCTAAATTCCGGCTCTAAGGCCGCCTCGCTTCTTATTGCGGACTTGTAAAATCCCAGCTCTAAGGCCGTCCTGCTTCTTATTGCGGACTTGTACAAGTTAATCCCGGCTCTAAGGCCACCCTGCTTCTTATTGCGGAATTGCTAAATCCCGGCTCTAAGGCCGCCCCGCTTCTTATAGCGGACTTGTACAAGTTAATCCCCGCTCTGAGGCCGCCCCGCTTCTTATTGCGGACTCACTAAATCCCGGCTCTAAGGCCACCCCGCTTCTTATTGCGGACTTGTACAAGATTCTCACCACTTTGATCATGGTCCCCTCCCCGCTTACCTGCGGTTTCGATAAGAAAATCCCGGCTCTATGGCCGGCCCGCCTCTTGTTGCAGTCTTGTACAAGTTTCCCACCACCTTTGTCATGGTTTTACCCCGCTTACCTGCGGACTGCTCCCTTGCAAGGTTTTTCTATTTTTACTCCCCGCTTTACCATGGAATTTCCACTTTTGAACGTGGCTAATGTCCCCGCTTACCTGTGGACCTTTACTCCCCGCTTTCCTGTGGATTATCTTGCAAGTTTCCTTTATTTAGTTCCCGGGTGCCGGCGCCGTTTATCGCCCTTGGCGCACAAGGACAACAAGAAGCCCCAGTTTGGATGCATCTTCTCTTTATTCTCTCTCTTTATTTCCACAAGTCTACACACTTACATACGCTTACATGACCAATCAGTGAGCAGGGTACAGGAGGGAGCGAATCAGGCTGTGCAACTAAATGAACAACTTCGCTAGCAACCAATGCTGTTTACTTCCTCTTAGGGCGTTCCGCTTAGTCTCATGAGGCAATCCTAACCTGGCAAATAGCCAGGTGCCATCTTTTAATGGCGGAGGCCGCCCTGGCCAGGGGCCTGCCTCCGACAGTCGGGGTCCCATTGGTCCACTGGAACCCAGGGCAAGGGTCTCAGATTCCTGCTTGTTAGGGTCCCTTTGGTCCACTGGAACCCAGGGCCAGCCACGCCGCTAGCTCGCCTCTCCTCAGGGTCCCCAGTCAGCACTAGACAGACCTGAAAACTGCCTGTCTGCCGCAAAGGTCTGGGATCCCCTCTCCTCCTTCTCGATGAATACCGGCCCAAGGTGTTCATGACAAAGGGGGAGGGCAACCTCCTGAATGCTGCACACCTCCTCACCTATTCTGCCAAGATCTCTCCACTCACCATTTTACCTGGGCAAACTGGAAGGAACATACCCATGGAACATGACATGCTCTGAGACCTAAATCTTTCCTGGCCGCTTTCTGAGGGCTCCTTATGTAAAAGAACCAAATGTATCCTACCACAGTGGGTTTGAAAAGGATTGTCGAGAGAACAAGAGAGCGAAAATCACTCCATCTTTACCTCACTCTTCATGAACCCTCGGAGCGAGATAAACCTGCGTGCCCACAATGAGGTCAGCACCATTCTTTGGGGCCCCATCTGCATGAAAGATGGAGGCGCACACTTGTCCACCACCAGTCCTTCAACTCTGCTCCAGGTATGCTCCCCTGCGCCGGCGCCCCCGGGAGGGCCGCGTCGTTGCAGCACGTTTTCCGGGCGGTGGCAGCATGCCCTGGGCGAGAAAGGTGCTGAGCCACGGAGAGCAGGGCGGGCCGCAGGGCCGCTCAACGCCTGCCAATTCCAATGAGCGGTCTGCACAAAACTGATCCCGGTTTGGGCAGAACGCTGGCAGGAATTGGTCGGAAAACAAAGGGCGAAATCGCATCAGAGGTCCCCCAGGGCCTGACGTGGCATTGAGAGCAATCGCGCACGAACCTCGCCAGGAAACCCTCCACGAGGAAGGCTGCGATGAGGCCGACGCATCCTGCTCCTTGGCCTGCGAGGGTCTCCTCCTTGGCGCTATCCCATGGGGCCAGGGCAACCCCGAGACTCAAGCTCGAAATTTCGCCTGCTTCCCTGACTTCCTCTTCCGGGGTCATGTCCCTCGGTGCCTCCATCTGGGGAACCCTGTGTCCCGCGGCCACACCTTTCCCTCCCAGCTCGGCGCCAACGGTACATTTCGGCGCTTCAGACAAGCGTTCGAGCGAGAGAAACCTGCATGACCCAACTGAGGACAGCCCCATCATTGGGCGCCCCATCCGCCCTAAAGATGGAGGGGCAGGCCTTGCCGCCGCCCAAACTTCAACTATGCTCTGGGAACGCTCCCCTGCACTGGAGGCCCCACGTGAGCCACGTAGTTTTCCCACCTTTTCCGGGAGGCCGCACCATGCCCCGAGAGAGAAAGGGCACTGGGCCATGGAGAGCAGGGCGGTCTGCAGGGTTGCCAACGCCGGCCAATTCTCACGAGCGTTGAGCCCACACAGATTCGATCCCAGTTTGGACAGAACGCTCGTGAGAATTGGCCGGAAAACTCCCAGCGAAGTTGTTTCTTGTGCCGCAATCTACTCAGCCACCCCCCGGAGCCTGGCGCGGCATTCTGAGCAATTGCGCACAAACCCCGTCAGGAAGCCCTCCGTGAGTCAGGCTGCCGAGAGGCGGACGCCACCTGCTAATCCACGGCCTGCGGTGGTACCCTCCCTGGCGCTGTCCCATGGGGCCGGGCCCGCCACTAAGCCCGGGCTCGAAATCTCCCCTGCTTCCTAGCCGTCCACTTCCGGGGTCCTGTCCAATGGTGCCTCCATCGGGGGAACCCTGAGTCCCGCGGCCATGCCTCACTCTCCCACACCGGAGCCTACAGTGTCTCTTGGCGCTTCGGACAAGCTTCGGAGCAAGAGAACCCTGCATATCCCAATCAGGGACAGCCCCATTTTGGGGCGCCCCATCCGCCCTAAAGACGGAGGCGTATGCCCGGATGCCACCCGTCCTTCAACTCTGCTCCGGGAACGCTCCCCTGTGTGGGGCCTCCGGGTGGGCCGTCTCGTTACCACACGTCCTCCGGGCAACCGCCCGATGTCGCGGGCGAGAAAGGTCTCTGGGCCACGGAAAGCAGGGCGGTTCGCAGGGCTGCCCAACGCCGGCCAATTATCACGAGCGTTCTGCCCAAACCGATCCCGGTTTGGGCAGAACGCTCGTGAGAATTGGCTGGAAAAAGCCCGGCAAAGTCTCTTTGGGCGCCGCACGTCTGAAGGGCTGCAACCCCGGGCCCTGGTCGGGCATTGTGAGTGCCCACTCCCGAACCCCGCCAAGAGGCACTCTGCCAGACAGACTGCGGGGAAGCCAACGCCTGCGGATCCTTGGCCTGCAGGGGTCCCATCACTGGCACTATACCACGGGACCGGGCCCATCACGAAGCCCGGGCTCGAAGCCTCGCTCGATTCCACATCCTTCTATATCTGGCGTCCTGTCCCTCGTGGCCTCCATATCAGGAACCCTGAGTCCTGCAGCCATACATCCAAACCACACAGGCGCCAACGGCGCCCTCCGGCGCTTCGGACATCCCTTGCAGTGAGATAAAACTGCGTGCCCAAAATGAGGTCATCCGCATCCTTGGGCACCCCATCTTCTAGAAAGACAGAGGAACATGCCCGGCCGCCACCAGTCCTTCAACTCTGCTCGAGGAACGCAGCTGGGTGGGCCGTGTCTTTTCCATGGGATTTCCAGGCAGCCGCAACAAGCCCGGGGCAACAAAGGGCCCTGGGCCATGGAGAGCAGGGCGGACCTCAGGCCTACCCAACACCGGACAATTCTCACGAGGATTCTTTCCAAACCGACCATGGTTTGGGCAGAACGCTCGTGAGAATTGGCTGGAAAACTTCCGGTGAAGTCTCTTCGGGTGCCTCACGTCTGCAGGGCCAACCCCCGGGGGCCTGGGCGGGCATTGAGAGTGCCCGCACCGGAACCAAGACAAGAGGCACTCCACGAGACGGACTGCGGTGAGGCCAATGCCTGCGGATCATCGGCCTGTGGGGGTCCCATCCCTGGTGCTATACAATGGGTCCAGGTCTATCACGAACCCCGGGCTCGAATGCTCGCTTGCATCCCCAGCCTTCTGCTTCTGGGGTCCTGTTCCTCGTGGCCTCCATATAGGGAACCCTGAGTCCCGCAGCCACGCATCTCCCCACCACGAAGGTGACAACGGCGCCTTCCAGCACTTCGGACAACCCTTGGAGTGAGATAAACCTGCGTGCACAAAATGAGGTCATCCCCAATCTGGGCTGCCCCATCTTCCGGAAAGATAGCAGCGCATGCGCGGCAGCCATCCATACTTCAACACTGCTCCCGGAATGCTCCTCTGAGTAGGCGCCCCTGGGGGGGCCGCATCTGTTACGTGCGATTTCCGGGCGGCCGCTACATAACCTGGGTGAGAAAGGGCCCTGGGCCATGGAGAGAATGGCGGTCCGCAGGGCTGCACAATGCCGGCCAATTCTCACGAGCGTTCTTCCCAAACCGATCCCGGTTTGGGCAGAACGCTCGTGAGAATTGGCCGGAAAACGCCCGGGGAATTCACCTCGGGTGCTGCATGTCAGCAGGGCCGCCCCCCCGGGGCCTGGCTGGGCATTGTGAGTGCCCGCTCCCGTATCCCGCCAAGAGGCACTCCATGATACAGACAGTGGAAAGGACAACGCCTGCGGATCCTCGGCTTGCTGGGTCCCGTAACTGCTGCTATACCATGGGGCCGGGCCCATCACAAAGCCCGGGCTTGAACGCTCGCCAGCTTCCCCAGCCTTCTGCTTCCGGGGTCCTGTTCCTCGTGGCCTACATATCGGGAACCCTTAGTCCCCAGCCATGCATCTCCCAACCACGCAGGTGCCAACGACGCCTCCCGGCGCATCGGAAAAATCTGAGTGAGATAAACCTGCGTGCCCAAAATGAGGTCATTCTCATTCTTGGGCGCCCCATCTAACTGAAAGAAGGAGGCGAACCCCCGGCCACCATCAGTCCTTCAACGCTGCTGCCGGAATGCTCCACTGTGCCAGGGCCCCCGGGTGGGCCGTGTCTTTTCCATGCGTTTTCCGGTGCCGCAACACGCCCTGGGTGAGAAAGGGACCTGGGCCATGGAGAGCAGGGCGGTCCGCATGGCTACCCAACGCCAGCCAATGCTCACGTGCGTTCTGCCCAAACCGATACCGGTTTGGGCAAAACGCTCATGAAAATTGGCCGGGAAACGTCCGGAGAAGACACCACGGGGGCCGCAACTCGGCAGGGCCGCCCCCCCGGGGCCTGGTCGGGCATTGTGAGTGCCCGCTCACCCACGCCACCAAGAGGCACTCCGCGAGACGGACTGGGTCGAGGCCAACGCCTGTGGATCCTCGGCCTGCGGGGGTCCCGTCCCTGGTGCTATACCATGGGTCCGTCCCATCACGATGCCCAGGCTCCAATGCGCTCTCGCTTCCCCAGCTTTGTGCTTCCGGGGTCCTGTCCCTCGTGGTCTCCATATCGGGAAACCTGAGTCCGCAGCCATGCATCTCCCAATAACGCAGGTGCCAACGGCGACTTCCAACACTTTGGAAAACCCTCGGAGTGAGATAACCCTGCGTTCCCAAAATAAGGTCATCCCCATCCTTGAGTGCAGTATCTTCCTGAACAACCGGGATCGGTTGGGGCAGAACGCTCGTGAGAATTGGCCGGAAAACGCCCGGCGAAGTCACCTCGGGCGCCGCACGTCTACAGGTCCGCCCCCGTGGCCTGGCTGGGCATTTTGAGTGCCGCTCCCGCACCCCGCCAAGAGGCACACCGTGATATGGACTGTGGCGAGGATAACGCTTGCGGAACCTCGGCCTGCGGGGTACATTCCCTGGTGTTCTGCCATGGGTCCGGGCACTTCACGAAGCCCTGGCTCGAATGCTCCCTCGCTTCCCCAGCCTTCTGCTTCTGAGTCCTGTTCCTCGTGGCCTCCATATCGGGAACCCTGAGTCCCGCAGCAACGCATCTCCCAACCACATAGGCGCCAACGGCGCCTCCCGGCGCTTCAGACAACCCTCGGAGTGAGAGAAACCTTCGTGCCCAAAATGAGGTCATCCCCATCCTTGGGCGCCCCATTCCCGAAAGACGGAGGCTCACGCTCGGCCGCCATCCGTCCTTCAACTCGGCTGCCGGTACGCTCCACTGCTCCGGCGCCCCCAGGTGGGCCCCGTCTATCCCGTGCAATTTCCGGGCAGCCGCAACATGCCCTGGGCGAGAAAGGGCCCTGGGCCCTGGAGAGCAGGGCAGTCAGCAGGGCTGCCCAACGCCGGCCAATTCTCACGAGCGCTCGTGAGAATTGGCCGGAAAATGCCCGGCGAATTCTCCTCGGGCGCCGCACTTCTGCAGGTCCACCCACCTGGGGCCTGGCTGGGCATTGTGAGGGCCAGCTCCCGAACCCCGCCAAGAGGTCCTGTCGCTTGTGGCTCTATATTGGGAACCCTGAGCGCCACAGCAACGCATCTCCCAACCTCGCAGGCCCCAACAACGCCTTCCGGCTCTTAGGAAAACCCTCGGAGTGAGATAAACGTGTGTGCCCAAAATGAAGTCATCCCCATTATTGGGCGCCCCATCTTCCCAAAAGACGGAGGCGCACACACGGCCGCCATCTGTCCCTCAAATCTGCTTCCGGAATGCTCCACTGCTCCGGGCCCCCCTTGTGGGCCGCGTCTTTTCCGTGTGATTTCCTGGTGGCCGCAACATGCCAGGGCGACAAAGGGCACTGGGTGATGGAGAGCAGGGCGGTCCGCAGGGCAGCCCAATGCCGTCCAATTCTCACGAGCGGTCTGCCCAAACCAATCTCGATTTGGGTAGAATGCTCGTGAGAACTGGCCAGAAAACGCCCGGCGAAGACTCCTCGGGTGCCGCATTTCTGCAGGGCCGCCTCCCTGGGGCCTGTCCGGGCATTGTGATTTCCCGCACCCAATCTCCGCCAATAGGCACTGCGTGAGACCAACTGCGGCAAGGCCAACGCCTCCGAATCCTCGGCCTGCAGGCGTCCCATCCCTGGCGCTATACCATGCGGCCGGGCCCATCACAAAGACCGGGATCGATCACTCACTCGCTAACCCAGCCTTCTGCTTCCAGGGTCCTGTCCCTCGTGGCTTCAATATCGGGAAGCCTGAGTCCCACAGCCACGCATCTCCCAACCACGGAGGCTTCAACGGCGCCTTCTGGCGCTTCGGACAACCGTCGGTGTGAGATAAACCTGCGTGCCCAAAATGAGGTCATCCCCATCTTTCGGCGCCCCATCTTCCCGAAAGACGGAGGCGTACACCCGGCGGCCACCCGTACTTCAACTCTGCTCCCGGAACGCTCCACTGCACTGCGCCCCCGGGTGGGACGCGTCTTTTCCGTGCGATTTCTGGGCAGCCGCAACATGTCCGTGGCGAAAAAGGGCCCTGGGCCCTGGAGAGCAGGGCAGTCCGCAGGGCTGCCCAACTCCAGCCAATTCTCACCAGCGTTCTACCCAAAATTATCTCAGTTTGGGTAGTGTGCTCGTGAGAATTGGCCGGAAAACGCGCGGCGAAGACTCCTTGGGTGCCGTACTTCTGCAGGGCCGCCCCCCTGGGGCCTGGCCGGGCTTTGTGTGTGCCCGCACCCAAATGCCGCCAAGAGGCACTCCACGAGACCGACTGCGACGAGGCCAATGCCTGCGGATCCTCGGCCTGCGGGGGTCCCATCCCTGGTTCTATCCCATGGGTCCGGGCCCCTCACGAAGCCCGGGCTCGATAGCTTGCTCACTACCACAGCCTTCAGCTTCCGGCGTCCTGTCCCTCGTGTCCTCCATATTGGGAACCCTGAGTCCCGCAGTCACGCACCTCCCAACCACGCAGGCGCCAATGGCGACTTCCGGCGCTTTGGACAACCCTCGATGTGAGATAAACCTGCGTGCCCAAAATGAGGTCATCCCCATTCTTGGGCGCCCCAACTTCCCAAAAGATGGAGGCACACGCCCTGCCGCCACAGGTCCTTCAACTCTGCTCCCGGAACGCTCCACTGGGCCTGTGCCACAGGCGGACCACATCTTTCCCTTGCGATTTCCGGGCGGCCGCAACATGCCCTGGGCGAGAAAGGGCCCAGGGACATGGACAGCAGGGCGACCCACAGGGTTGCACAATGCCCGCCAATTCTCACGAGCGTTCTGCCCAAACGAATCCCGGTTTGGGCAGAACGCTCGTGAGAATTGGCCGGGACACGCCTGGCGAAGTCTCTTTGGGAGCTTCACGTCTTCAGGGCTGCCTACCCTCCGGGACCTGGTTGGGAATTGTGAGTGCCTGCACCCGGACCCTGCCAAGAGGCACTCCGCGAGACGGACTGCAAAGAGGCAAATGCCTGCTGATCCTCGGACTGTGGGGGTCCCATCCCTGGCGCTATACCATGGGGCCGGGCCCATCACGAAGCCCAGTTCGAACACTCGCTTGCTTCCCCAGCCTTCTATTTCCGGGGTTTTGTCCCTCGTGGCCTCCATATCGGGAACCCTGAGTCCCGCAGCCACGCAACACCCAACCACGCAGGCGCCAACGGCGACTTCCGGCCGTTCGGACAACCCTCCGAGTGAGATAAACCTCCGTGCCCAAAATGAGGTCATCCCCATCCTTGGGCGCCCCATCCTCCCGAAAGACGGAGGCGCACGCCCGGCCGCCACCCGTCCTTCAAATCTGCTCCCGGAACGCTCCACTGCGCCGGTGCCCCGGGGTGGGCCGCCTCTTTCCCGTGCGATTTCCAGGCGGCAGCTTCATGCCCTGGGTGAGAAAGGGCCCTGTGCCATGGAGAAAAGGGCGGCCCGCAGGGCATCTCAATGGTGGGCAATTCTCACCAGCGTTCTGCCCAAAACGATCCCGGTTTGGGCAGAACGCTCATGAATACTGGCCGGAAAGGCCCCGCGAAGGCTCTTCGGTAGCCTCACGTCTTCAGGGACGCCCCCCCCCCCCCCGGGGCCTGGCCGGGCATTGTGAGTGCCCGCACCCGAACCCCGCCAAGAGGCACTCTGCGAGACGGGCTGTGGCGAGGCCAACGGCTGCGGATCCTTGGCCTGTGGGGGTCCCATACCTGGCACTATACCATGGGGTCGGGCCTGTCACGAAGCCCGGGTTCGAACACTCGCTTGCTTCCCCAGCCTTCTGCTTCCGGGGTCCTGTCCCTCGTGGCCTCCATATCGGGAACCCTGAGTCCCGCAGCCACGCATCTCCCAACCACCCATGCACCAACGGCGCCCCCCAGCGCTTCGGACAACGCTCGGAATGAGATAAACCTGCGTGCCCAAAATGAGATCATCCCCATCCTTGAGCACCCCATCTTCCCGAAAGACGGAGGCACACGCCCGGATGCCACCCGTCCTTCATCTCTGCTCTCGGAAGGCTCCTTTTGCCGTGCCCTCGGGTGGGGCGCTTCTTTTCCATGTGATTTACGGGCGGCCGCAACATGCCCTGGGAGAAAAAGAGCCCTGGGCCTTGGAGAGCAGGGCGGTCCCCAGGGCTGCCCAACGCCGGCCAATTCTCACGAGCGTTCTGACCAATCCGATCCCAATTTGGGCAGAACACTCGTGAGAATTGGCAGGAAAATATCCAGTGAAATCGCTTTGGGCGTCCCAGGTCTGCAGGGCCGCCCGCTGTGCCTGGCACAGCAACACGAGCAGTTGCCTCTGAACCTCGCCACAAAGCCAACCATGGGCACGCTCCAGCAAGGCCTAAGCCTCCTGCTCCTCAGCCTCTGAGGGTCCCCTCCCTGGCGCTGTCAATGCTGCCCCAAGGCCCCGGCACAAACCCTCGCCTGCTTCCTTAGCCTTTCATTTCCACGGTCCTGTCCCATGGGGCCACCAACTGGGGAACATTGAGTGTACGAGACGCCTCCCCCTCTGCCATGGCTGCTTCATCACAATCAGTGCCTTTGGGCGCTTGCGCCAATTTCAGAGGGAGAGAAACCTCCTCCCCACACTGAGATCAGCCCCATCCTTGGGCGTCCCTTTCCTGGACGAAAAGTCATAGGCAGACGCCCGGCCACAACCCATCCCTCAACACTTCTCCTGGAACCCTCCCCTGCGCAAGGGTCTCCGGGTGGGCTGCATCCTATTGGCATGTTTTTCGGGTGGCTGTGTCATGCCCTGAGCGAGAAAGGGCCCTCAGCCACTGGGAGTAGGGTGGTCCGCAGAGCAGCCCCATGCTGGCCAATTCTCAGGAGCGTTCTGCCCAAACTGGGATCAGTTTAGGCAGAATGTTCCTGAGAATGGGCTAGAACATGCCAGCAAACTGGCTTCAGGTGCAGCACGTCTGCAGGGCCGCCCCCTGGTCCTGGCCTGGCATGGCAAGCTGACCTGTCTGAAACATGCCAGAAAGCCATCCAGTAGTCAGTCTGTGGTGAAGCTATCACCTCTTGCTCCTCATCCTCCGAGCATCCGATCCCTGATACTGTCCGTTGGGGCTTGGCCTGAGCAGAGGCCTGGACAAGAACCCTGGCCTGCTTCCTCAGGCTTCCATTTCCAGGGACCTGTCCTTTGGTGCCTCCAACTGGGCAACCCTGAGTCTCCTGCCACGCCTTCCTATCCCATCCCGGTGCACACGGTGCCTTTCCGCTCTTCGGACAAGCCTCAGAGCAAGAGAACGCTTGTGAGAACTGGCTGGAAAACACCTGGCAAAATCACTTTGGCCGCCCCCGGGTCTTGCCGGGCACCACGAGCAGTCGTGTCAGAACCCCGCCAGAAAACCCTCCAGATGGCAGGCTCCAGCGACGCTGATGCCTCTTGCTCCTCAGCTTCCTGGGGTAACCTCCCTGGAGCTGTCAATGGGGCTAGTCCTGCCACTAGGCCCGGGCATGAAACCTCACCTGCTTTCCCTGCATTTGGTTTCCAGGGGCCTGTCCCTCCGGGCCTCCACCTGGGGTACAAGGAGTCCCGTGCCACGCCTCCGCAACCCTCAACTCTACTCCAGGAACGCTCCCATGGGCCAGTGCCCCCGGATGAGACACATCGTCTCAGCAAGTTTTCTGGGTCGCTGTGACATGCCCCGAGCAAGAAAGGGCCCTCGGCCATGTGGAGTAGAGTGGTCCGCAGGGCTGCCCAATGCCAGCCAATTCTCACGAGCATTCTGTCCAAACCCATCCCGGTTTGGGCAGAACGCTCGTGAGAATTGGCCCCAAAATGCCAGGCCAACTCACTTTGGGCACCGCACATCTGCACGGCAGCTCCCTGGGCATGGCCCGGCATCATGAGCCCAGCCACCACCCGTCCCTCAACTCAGCTTCAGGAACGCTCCCCTACACCAAGGCCCCCAGGTGGGCCTTGTCTCGGTGCATATTCCTGGTGGCCGTGACATGCCCCCAGCGAGAAAGGGCCCTCAGCCACTGGGAGAAGGGTGGTCCAGAGGGCAATCCAACACCAGCCAATCCTCACGAGCGTTCTGCCCAACCGGGATTGGTTTGGGCAGAACGCTCGTGAGTATTGGCTGGAAAAGGCCCGCCTAAATTGCTTTGGGTGCCGAAAGTCTGCAGGGCAGCCCTGTAGGTATCGGCCGTCATCCCCAGGCGTCACATTGAACTCTGCTAGAACGTCTTCTGAGTCTGGCACAGGCCAAGCAGATGCCTCCTGCTCCTCAGCCTCCAGGGGTCCCCTCCCTGGCGCTGGCCCATGGGTCTGGGACAGCTCTGATGCCCAAGCACAAGCCCTCGCCTGCTTGCTCAACCTTCCATTTCCTGGGTCCTGTCCCTCGGTGCCCCAACTGGGAAAGCCTGAGTCCTGCACCACGAGCATCCTAAGATCCTATGTCAAGGTGCCTTTTGGAGCTGCAGACAAGCCTCTGAGTGAGAGATACATTCCTGCCTCCACTGAGGCCAGACCCATCCTTGGGCTCCCAAATCACCCAAAGAGTCGAGTGCAGATGCCCCACCACAAACCCTCCCTCAACTTTACTCCTGGAACACTCCCCTCCGCCGGGGCCCCCGGGTGGGTCGCTATGTCTCGGCGCGTTTTCTGAGTGGCCGCAACATGCCCTGAGCAAGAAAGGGCCCTCAGCCATGGGGAACGGGACAATGTGCAGGGTTGCCTATCGCCGGCCAAATTTCACGAATGTTCTGCCCAAATCGATCCCAATTAGAGCAGAATGCTCGAGAGAACTGGCCGGAAAATGCCCGGCAAACAAGCTTTGGGCACCACACGTCTGCAGGGCTGCCCCCTGGGCCTGGCCTGGGATCCCGAACGTTACGTCTGAACCCGGCCAGAATGCCCTCCGTGAGTCCGGTTCAGTTGAGTCTGACACCTCCTGCTCCTTAACCTCTGGGGGTTCCCACCATTGCACTGTCCAATTCGACTGGTACAGCCCCGTGGCCCAGGAATTAGCCCTTGCCTACTTTCTTGGCCTTCTGTTTCCAGGATCCTCTCCCTCGGGCCCTCCAATTAGAAAACCCTGAGTCCCATGCCACATATCCACCTGCCACCCAGGTGGAATAGTGCCTTTTAGAACTTTGGAAATGCCTTGGGGGCAGAGAAATCTTCATGCCCCCACTGAGGCCACTCCCAAGCATCAGTGCCCCAATGGCTGGAAAAGTCAGAGGTGGATGCCACAACCTCTTCCTCATTCTGCTTCAGGAAATGTCCCCTGCACTAGGGCCCCTGGGTGGCCCTCATTGTCTCAGTGCCTTTACTGGATGACTGCGACATGCCCCGCCTGAGGAAGGGCCCACGGTCATGGGGACAGGGCGGTCCTCAGGGCTGCCCAACCCCGGCCAATTCTGATGAGTGTTCTGCCCAAATTGATCCAGATTGGGGCAAAACGTTCTTGAGATTTGGCCGGAAAACACCCTGCGTTCTCAATTCGGGTAACACATGTCTGCAGGGCCGCCTGTTGGGCCTGACCCAGTATTCCATGTTGTCATGACTCAGACCCTGCCAAAAAGAGCGCCATGAATCAGTTGGAGATGAGGCCAATGCCTCCTGCTCCTTGGCAACCGTGGGTTCCCTCCCTGGAGCTGGGAGATGGGGTCTGCCATGCCCCTATTCCTTGGTCCTAACCCTCACCTAGTTTTCAGTCTTACCTTCGCAGGGTCCTGTTTCTCGAACCCTCCACTGCAGGAAATCTGAAACCCACCCCATTAGTCCTCTTGCCACCTATTTGCAAACCGTGCCTTTTGGAGCCTGAGTCAACCATTGTATGTGGAGACCCATGCCTGCCCTCCCCCCAACAAGGCCTTTCCACACCATCAGCAGCATAGTCTCTACATGTTTTCCTGATGGCTACGCATGCACTGTGCAAGAAACAACTATAGTCCACCAGAGACGGGTGGTCCAAATAACCCATTAATGCCAGCCTATTCTCACCATATGGGTTTAGGTAGAATGCTCATGAGAATTGGCAGGAAATTCCCTGGAGACCTCACTTTGTGCAGCTCATGTCTGTCTGAACACAGCCTTTTCTAGAGTCCTGTCTTCAGTGAGCTTGGCAAGAACTCAGGGAAAGCCCTCCACAAGCCAGCGGATGCAAGGCCAATGACTCTCCCTACTGAGCCCTGGGTGACTGCCTCGGTCCCAGAAGATCTGACATACCATTCCCCTAGGCTCTAAATAAACTGTAGTTTCATTATTCATGCTTCCATTCTAAGGCTCCTGGCCCCAAATCCCCTCGGATAAAGGAGGTCTGAGTGACACCCCACCACTCCACCTGCCACGTGGTAGGGATTCATGCTGATTGGAGTTGTGTCAAGCCCTCCAAGGGGGTGAAACCTGCTGGCACCCATAAAGCTTCCCTGAAAATCACGCCCCCCCTTGGCCATAAAGCCATATACATATGATGGAAGAAGTGTGTCCCCAATTCATCCCTGTGGGCAGGCCCCCTCAGATTCAGTATATATGGCCTGCAATGTTCCAAGGCCCTAACTCTAACCTTTCTTTGGGTTTTCAGGCTTCCATTCCAAGGGGCCTGACCCCCAGGCCCCCTGAATTAAGGACCCCTGAGCAACACCTCAGGAATCCACCCTCCACATGGATGGAACCCATGCCACTTGGAGCTGCGCTGAACCTTCAGAGGGGCAGAAACCTGCATGTCCCCCTAAAGCCACTCCTACCATCAGTGGCCCCCCCAGAGACAAACCCTGATTCTTCAGGTGGCCAGATGAATGTCCTAAACTCTGCCTCGATGGGAGCCAATTTCAGTGTTGCCAAATTGGGCCTGCCATGTCCCTAGGTTCTAACCCGAACACTAGGTGGGGTATACAAGCTTCCATACCCTGAGGCCTGGCACCCACATCCCCCAGATTGGGGATGCCTGAGACTCACTCTGGCACTCCCCTAGCTCCTAGGGTGCAGTAGTGCCATTGGGAGGTGCACACATTCCTCAGAGCTATGAAACCTGCATGCCCCCCCAAGGCCACACCCAGTATTGTTCAACCCCTGGACTCAAACCCGGAATCCAACCCCCTGCCTGGTGCCTGTTCTCAACTCAGCACACCAGGGATCCTACCTCAGCAAGAAAAGTTCAGACCTACCATGACCCTATGCCCTTACCATAACCCTAATTTAGGTTTTTAGGTTTCTATCCAAAGAGACCTGGCTCCCACATCCCCAAGATTAAGGACAGCAGAGTGACACCATGTGACTCCACTGACCACGTGGGCAGACTTCTTGTGGTTTGGGGCTGCACCAAACCCTCAGACAGGGATAAACCTGCAAGCCCCCCTAAAGCCTCCCTCAACATGAGAGGCCTTATGGCCATAAAACCGGATTCTGCTGTGCCTCCAGATGTAGGGCCTGGACTCAGCCCTGTGGAGAGCCCGCATCAGCACCAGTACATTGGGCCTGCCGTGCCCAAAGGCCCTAACACTAACCCTATGTGGGTGTACAGGCTTCCATGTCCAGAGGCCTTTTCCCTAAGCCTGATGATGGGCACCTGTGAGACTCACAGTGGCATAAAGCATGCCTCAGTGACACCCCAGGGCTGCGCCCCACACACATGAGGAAACTGTGCCCTTTGGAGCTCAGCAGAACCCTCAGACTGGAAGAAACTTGCATGCCACTCTGAGGATGCTCCCAGTTTCTATAGCCTCCCTAGACACAAACTTGGAATCTGATATGCCTGATGCCCAGCCTGACGTCAGCCCACTGGAAAGCCTGCCTCAGCACCAGCAGATCAAGCCTGCCTTGCCCTGAGGCCCTACTATAAATCTAGTTTCTGTTTATAGGCTTCCAATTCAAGAGGCCTGGCCCCAAAACTCCCCAGATTAAGGACCCCTCTGTAAAAACCCAAGAATCCGACTGCCATGCGGGGGGAGACTGTGCCATTTAGAGCTCTGCAGTGCCCTCAGAGAGGAGGAAACAGGCACACCCTTCTAAAACACTCTCAACATCATTAGCCCCCCTGGCCAGAAACCCCGATTCTGCCACTCTGCAGGATGCGCTCCCTCAACTCAACCCTGAGGGGAACCTGAATCAGCGCTGGTGGATCAGAGCTGCAATTCCCCAAGGCCATTACCCTAACCCTAAGTTGCGTTTTCAGGCTTCCTTCTACAGGGGTCTGTCCAGCAAGCCCTCTGTGTTGGGAACCCTAGAGTCACACCATAGGAGTCCACCTGCCACCTAGAAGGAAACCAGTCTGTTTGGACCTGCAAGGAACTGTCAGAAAGAGAGAAACCTGTGTGTCCCCATGAGTACTCCCATATGTTCTTCAGCGCCCCCCTAGCCTCGTACGCCACCTGAACCCCATCTTCAACGCAGCTCCTCAGAGATCCCGCCTTTGGACCAGCAGTTTGGACCTGTCACACCCACAGCTCAGCTCTCCTCAGTGAACCCTGTCAGCTCTAGGAAGACCTGGAACTACCCTGCCTGCTGCAAAGCTGGGATCCCTCTCCATCTTCTCAACTTAAACTGGCCCAGGGCTTTCTTGAGAAAGGGGGAAGGATGGGGAGCCTGGGTGACTCAGTGGGTTAAAGCCTCTGACTTAAGCTCAGGTCATGATCCCAAGGTCCTGGGATCGAGCCCTGCATCATGTTCTCTGATCAGTCTAGAGCCTCCTTCCCTCCCCCCCCCTCTGCCTATTTGTGATCTCTGCCAAATATATAAAAATAAAATCTTTTAAAAAAGAAAGAAACAGGGGAAGGCTACCTCCTGAATGTTCAGCACCTCCTTTCCTCTTCTGCCCTATTTCTCTCCACTTACCATTGTACCTGCAAACTGGAAGTAACATATCAATGGAACATGGACATGTTCTGAGGTCTAAACTTTTCCTGGCAGCCTTCTGAGGGCTCCTTATGCAATCAGAAACTAGTGTATCCCACCACAGTGTTTTTGAAAATGATCATTGACAGAAAAGGAGAAGAAAAATCACTCCATTTTTACCTCGCTCTTCATGAAGTAGAACATGGTCTTCTTTCCTTCCTTTATTTCAGTTCCAATATGTTTCCATGCAGTGTTCATTCCTTTGCTTCAGCGGTAGGATTTTGGGATTTCTCACCTGCACAGAACACCCAGAGCTCATCACAGTGTGTACCCTCCCTTATAGGGAGATACCTAGGAGGGCAACTGCTGGATTCTAGGGCTGTTCAGTTCTTAGCTTTCAAAGGAACCACGATGCTCTTTTCTAGAGTGGCTGCAACAACCCGCATGCCCACTGACAGTGCAGGAGGGTTTTGCTGGAAGCAGAACATTCCCTGCCAGCAATTTCCTAAGGAGGAAACGAAAAACCTTGGGGATAACATGACTCACCCAGCGTCCAGCAAGCAACCCCAGAAATTCAACCCAGGGTTCCTGATGCCATGCCCTGTGACGCTATCAGAATGCCTCTATCCAGGGGAATTACCAAAGACTCTCCTGACTTCACCACCCATGAAACTGCAGAGAAAGGATGCCATGTCCAACTCTCTAAATGGTCCACCGAGTGAAACTAGACAGCCAAGCTTCTGTTTTCAATCATCCAAGGCTCCTTGGAATCCTTTTGAATTTTCCCTCTGCCCTCCTTGGAACTCTTTGGATAAAAAACATGAATCCCTTAGGATACATCATGATGGACAAAGGAGAAGCCATCATCCAAGCTTCTCTCTGACCACAAACATCCACCTAACTCTAGATGCTGGCCATTCCACCACAGCCTAGGACCCATGGAATCAACACTGTTAGATGAAGGAATGAGGTCTATATTTTAAACAAACACCAAGTTCATCTCATCTTCCCCCTTTGAATCCAGGGGATTTGATTAGAAAGAGATGTTCCAAATACTGTACAAGCCAGAAGCCAACAGAGAAAATGAGATCCCCTGCCAGGTGCTCCCTGAAAGAAAACTCAGGAACCCTAGCACCCACTCTCCATTTATGACAGCTGCGCTCATGTGACTTTTTGGCTCCATTGGAGAGGAGAGAAAACCCAGGATGTTTGGGGTGAAAGAGAAATTTTACCTCCCATGCTGCCATGGATGTGCCACTGTGCCCCACCGGCCTGCTCTTTTCTCTGAATGCTGACGTCCTGGGACAAGCTTCATGATGGATATAGACGCTGATTTCCAAACTTCACGTCTCAGGGAACAGGAGCGAAGAAGGGTCGTCAGGTGCGGATAAGAAGGCACCTCCCACCTAAAGCCTACACACCTGCTCTGATTCCTGGGAGAAGGAAGGAGAGACACATGCTTGATTCTTAAGTATTCTTTCACTTCCTTTTCAAGCCGGCCAATGCCCTTGTCCTTTTTAGAGAAGCACATAGACTCTTCTAAGTAGTCACTCAAGTCCTCGGTTCCAAAGGCACCATGAAACGGGTTTGGCTCTCCCTGGCTGCAGACCCCCACCAGGAGGACCCTCTGGAACTATCCTGACAGCACATTACCAGCAAACCTGGGGCAATGTTTCACAATGCTGAGTGGGGGCCTGGCTCCATCGGTTGTTACCACTACTCTTGAGACTGGGGAAAGAGAGAGTCTTCAGCTCAGCACTACGTCCTGTAAAAACAAGCTGCAGTGCCTCACGTTTCAGGGTTTCTCACCCAGCACCTCACCACTGCTCTCAGAGCCAGCAAGCTGCACAGACTTGTCTTCTGGTGTGTTTCCCACAGCAGCTCGGCACTGCCTCCAGTGCCTCCAGTGGTGGCAAGCAGCATTGGCACCCTTACTACGCTCTCTCGCACCACAGCTCACCTCTCCCTCCAGTGGCGTTAATAGTCACTGCCGAGCCTTCCACAAACTCCTAATGCAGCTCCCAAACCCTCCACAGGTCTAAAGCTACATTGGCACTGCCTCTCCAGTTTAGGACCTCTAGATCACACCCCACGAGTCTGTCTGCAATCCAGAAGAAAAGCGTGCCATTCTAAGCTACGCAGAACCCTAGGAACAACCCACATGGAGCAACCTGCATGCCTCCCTGAGGACATCTCCAACCTCAGCACCAACCCCCAATCACAAACTCACAGCCTGACTTGTTTCCTGATTCCTGGGCTCGACTCAAACCCCAGGGTTCTCACCTCAGGGCTGGAAGATGGGGCTTGGATACTCCTAAGTCCTAACCCAACCCCCAGTTTGTGTTTTCAGGTTTCCATGCCCTGAGACCTTGCCAACAAGCCCTCCAGATTAGGAACGATGAGCCACACCTAAGGACTCTGTCTGGCATCGAAGGGAAACCCTTTCATTTGGAGCCTTCCTGAACCCTCAGACCGTGAGAGACCTGCATGGATTCCTGAGGCCACCCTCACCGCAGATGGCCCACACAACAAAAAATCCAGAGTCTGACATGCCGCTTGACCCCCATCCTCAACTCAGCCTGTCAGGGAACCTGCCTCAGCACCAGCAGATTGGATCAGCCATGCCCCATGCCCTAACCCTATGTTGACTTTTCAGAATTCTGTCCCCACAGAACTGGCCCCCAAGCCCTTCAGATTGGGGACACCTGAGCCACACCCCAGGACTCTGGCTGCTACCCAGGAGGAAACAGTTCCCATAGGAGATGTGCATAACTCTCAGAGCAGGAGAAATCTGCATGTCCCCCAACCATCAGCAGTCCCCAGCCATAAAGCCGGATTCCGCCACAGGGCTGGAGAAATGGCCTCAACTCAGCCCTGAGAGGAGCCAGACTCAGTGCTGGCAGATTGGGCCTGTAACGCCGCAGGCCCTAATCCTTACCCTAGGCGTGTTGTACAGAGGGTAAGCACCAAAGTCCTGCATATTGCAGATGCCTGAGACTCATGCAGGCACTCCGCTGGCCACCTAGGGAGAAATGGTGCCATTTAGAGCTGCACAGAAACCTCAGAGCTAGAGAAACATGCATACCCCCAGAGGGCAATACCAGCATCTAAGTAAGCCCCATGGACCCAAAACCTCAAGACTCTGATCTGCCGCCTGATGCCCGCCCTCAACTCAGCCCTTAAGGGAGGCCTCCTCAGTTCTGAGAGATCAGTCATGCCATGTCTCTAGGCCCCAACCCTAACCCTAGGTTGGGTTTTCAGGCTTCCATCCCAAGATGCCCGGCCTCCAAGCCCTCCAGACTGGGGACTCTGGAGCCACATCACAGCACTCAGCAATGCCTCCCATAAGTTAACCATGCCCTATGGATCTGCACAAAACTCCCAGTTTAGGAGAAACCTGCATGGTCCCCAAGACCACCCCCATTTATGGAGGTCATCCCTGGATAGTGATTCATATTCAGACACAGAGTTTGAGCCTCGTCCTCCAGTCAGCCACACAAGTAGCTGGTCCCAGAGCCAGAAGATTAGACCTTTCATGCCACTAGTCCTATCCTTACCCTCGCTTCTGTTTTCAGGCATCTGTCCCCAAGGCCTGGTCTCAAATCCGTCCACATGTGGGACCCTCTTAACCATAAAACAGAACTCCTCCTGTTCCCCAGAAGGAAACCTTCCTATTTGGAGTTGTGCAGAACCCTCAGAGTAGGGAAACCTACATAACTCCTGAGGCCACCCACACTTTCAGAGCCTGTTCTGGACACAAACCCACATTGTGACCCTCAGCCTAATCCTGGTTGTCAACTCATCCCTCTGAGGAGCTCGCCTGAAAGCCAACATATCTGGCCTGCCAATGCCCTAGGCCCTAAGCCAACAATAGGCTGGGTTTTCTGGCATCCATACCTGGAACCCTGCACTCGAATCCCTCAACATGGTGTACCCCTGATCCAGAAAACACGGCTCCTCCTGTCCCCCAGAAGGAAGTCTTGCCATTTGGAGCTGTGCAAACTCCTGGTAGCAGGAGAAAATTCCATGGCCCCATGAGGCCAGCCCCAGTATTTGGTGTCCCTCATGGACATCATCTCCCGCCTGAGTGACCACCTGACACTTGCCTTAAGTTTAAATCCCGGGAGCTCTTCTCAGCATCTGCAGATCAGGCCTGCCATGCCCTAGTCCCTAACCCTAAACCTAGGTTGGGTATTCGGACTTTTATCCCAAGAGTTTTGCCCAAAAGCTCTCCAGATTGGGGACCCTGGAGAAACACCACAGGTCTCTGCCTGCCCTGCACAAGGATACCATGTCCTATGGAGCTGCACAGAAACTCCTGTTTAGGAGAAAGCTGCAAGGCTCTCAATTCCAACCCTTGAATTTAAGCCAACCTGGACACTAACGTGCAGTCTGGCACAGCCTGTGCTCCTCAAATTATCCTCTTGGGTATCTCACCCCAGAGCCAGCAGATCAGGTCTGCCATACCTCTAGGCTGCAATTCTAACTCCAGGGTTTTCAGGCGTCCATAGGGTTTTTAGGCATGCATACCCAGTGCTCATCTCTCAAATGCTTCCATACAGGGGACCGCTGAGACATAAACACTACTCCTTCTTTCCTCCAGAATGAAACCGTGCTATTTGGAATTACACAAAACCCACAGAACGGGATAAATTTCCATGGCCCCATTTGGCCAGTTCCATATGGACATAAACTCAAGCCTGTGTGACCACTGAGTGACCACCTGACACGTGAACTAATTTCAGATCCCAGGTAGCTAACCTCAGCATCTACATATCAGGTCTCCCATCCCTAAGCCTTAACCCTATCCCTTGCTTGGATTTTCAGATTTCTTCCCCAGAGTCCTGATCCACAAGCCCTCCAGACTGGGGACTCTGAGCCACACCACAAGACTTTGCCTGCCCTCCAGAAGGAAACCCTGCAATATGAAGATGCACTGCCCCCAGATTAGGAGAAACATGCACTACCTCCAATTCCACCCCACATTTGTAGGCCACCACTGTCACTAATACAGTCTGGCACAGCCTGGGATGCGCCCATCAAATCAACCCTTTCTGTAGCTCACCCTAGAATCAGTAGATCAAGGCTGCCATGACCATAGGCCTTACTTAACCCTAAGTTGGGAATTTAGTTATCCATACCCAGAGCCCTGTTCTCAGTATATCCACATGGGGGATAATTGAGCCAGAATTCAGGACATATCCTGTCTCCCAGAATGAAACTTTGCTATTTGGAGTTAAAAAACAAAAACAAAAACAAGAAAGCAAAACAAAACAAAACAAAACAAAACAATAAACTCAGAGTGGGAGAAATCTCCAAGACCCCATTAACACAACCCCACATTCAGTGCCTTTCATGAACACAAACTATAGCCTGAGCAAACACCTGACATTCTCCCTAACTTCACATCCCAGGGGGCTCACCTCAGCATCTGAAGATCACGCCTGCCCTGCCCAATGCCCAAACCCTAACCCTAGCATGTGTTTTCGGGCATCTGTCCCTAGAGGCCTAGTCTCAAATCCCTCCATATGGGAATGCCTGTGCCACAAAACAGAGCTCGCCCTGCCCCCCCACAGAAGGAAACCTTACCATTTAGAGCTGTGTAAAACCCTCAGCGTAGGAGAAACCTACATGTCCCCTGAGGGCACCCCCACATTCAGAGGCTGCCCTGGGCACAAATCCACATTGTGACTCTCAACCTAAGCCCAGTATCCAACTCATTCCCATGGGTAGCTCACCCCAGAGCAAGCAGATCAGGCCTGCCATGCCTCTAGGCCCTAAATCTAAACCTCGGTTGGGTTTTCAGGCATCCATACCTAGCGCTATGCTCTCAAATCCCTGAATTGTGGGACTCCAGGGCTATAAAACAGGACTCCTCTGTCCCCCAGGAGGAAACCTTGCTATTTGGAGCTGCACAGAACCCCCAGAGTGGGAGAAACATCCATGAGACCACCCTCACATTTTTCAGCCCTCATAGAAACAAATTTCAGCCTGAGCAACTGCTTGACACTTGCCCTATTTGAGATTCCGGGACCTCGCCTCAGTTTCTGCAGATTGGGCCTGCAATGTCCTAGGCAATAATCATAACCTTAGCTGGGGTTTCAAACTTCCGTCCCCGAGTCCTGAACCACAAGCACTCTAGTTTGGGATCTCTGGAGCCACACCACAGGACTCTGCCTGCCCTCCAGAAGGAAACCATGCCATATGGAACTGCACAGAATCCCAGTTTAGGAGAAACCTGAACGCTCCTGATTCTAACCCTATTTAAGGAGGCCATCCCTCGACAGTAAAACACATTCTGACATTTACCTTGAGCCCTGACCTCCAGTCAGTCACCCAGGTAGCTGGTCCCAGAGCCAGCAGATAGGACCTGCAATGCCCCTAGACCTTAATCCTAAACCTAGATTGGGGATTCAGGCATCCATACCCAGAGCCCTCCTCATATCCCTCCATATGGCACACACCTGAACCATAAAACAGGACTCCTGTACACCAGAAGGAACCTTGCTTTTTGCAGGTGAACATAAACCCCAGAGCAGGAGAAAACCCTATGGCCCCATGAGGCCACCCCAACATTCAACAGACCTCATAGACACAAACTCCAGCCTCACACTTGCCCCTACATCAGATCCCCGGGAGTTTGCCTCAGCATCTGCAGATCAGAGAGTCATGCCCTAGGCCCTAACTCAAACCCTAGTTGGGGTTTTCAGACTTCTGTCTCCAAACTCTTGGCCCACAAGGCCTTAAGAATGGGGAATCTGGAGCCGCACCACAAGATTCTGCCTGCCATCCAAAATGAAACTATGTCCTATGGAGCTGCAAAAAAAGCCCAGATTAGGAGAAACATGCATGGCCCCTGAGGTTGTTCAGAGGCCACATTGGACACAAATCCATATTGTGACCCTGAGCCTGGGCCCCATTTTCAATTCAGCCCCCTGGGTAGCTTGCAACAGAGGCAGCAGATTGGTCCTGGCATGCCGCTAGGCCCTAATCTTAGGTCTAAATTGGCTTTCAGGCATCCATACCCATAGGCCTAGTCTCCAATCCTTCCATATGGAGAACCCCTGAGCCATAAAATGGGACTCCTACTTTCCTCTAGAAGGATACCTTGCTCTTTGTCCCTGCTTAAAACCGCCAGAGCGGGAGAAACATCTATGGCTCCATGAGGCAAGCCCCACATTCTGAAACCCTCACGGATACAAATTCCAGCCCGATCGACCGCCTGACTAGTCCTCTATATTCAGATCCCAAGGAGCTCGCCTCAGAGTTTGAAGATCAGGTCTGCCATGCCTTAGGCCCCAACCCAAACCCTAGCTTGCATTTTCCAACTTCCATCCCCAGAGTCATGCCCCACAAGCCCTCCAGATTGGGGACTCCAGAGCCACACCAAGGGACTCTGCCTGCCCTCCAGAGAAAACTGTGCTCTATAGAGCTGCACAAGTGCACAGATTAGGAGAAACCTGCATGGCTGCCGAGGCCACCCCCATTTATGGAAGCCAGCATTGGAACTAATACATTCTGGTACAGCCCCAACCAATAGTCATCCACCCAGGTAGCTGGCCCCAGAGCCAGCAGTTTGGATTTGCATGTGCCTCGGCCCTAATCCTAATCCTAGCTTGGGTTTTCAGACATCTGTCCCCGGAGACCTGGTCTAGAATCCCTCCATGTGGAGGACCTCTGAGACACAAAACAGAACTCGTCCTGACCCATGCCCCCCAGGAGGAAATCTTGTAATTTTGAGCTGTGTAAAACCCTCAGAGTAGGAGAAACCATTATGGTCCCTGAGGCCACACACACTTCGGAATCTGACCTGGACATAAACCCATATTGTGACCCTCCGCCTGAGCCCCCTTTTCAATTCAGTCCTCTGGGGAGCTCACTGCAGAGCTTGCAGATCAGATTTGCATGTACCTAGGCCCTAATCTTAACCCAAGATTTGGTTTTCAGGCATCCATACCCAGAGCCCTGCTCTTGAATGCCTCCATATGGAGGGCCCCTGAGCCATAAACTAGGAGTCCTCCTGACCCCCAGAATGAAACCTTGCTATTTTGACATGTGCAAAAACCCTACAGTGGGAAAAAAACCCATGGACCCATGAGGCTACCTCCACATTCAGCGGCCCCTGTGGACATAAACTACAGCCTGAGTGACCACGTGAAACTCCGCCCTATCTTCAGGTACTGGGGAGATCATTTCAAGCTCTATAGGTTGGGCATGCCATGCCGTACGCCCTAACCCTAACTCTAACCCTAGCTTGGGTTTTCAGACTTTCATCCCCAGTATCCTTTCCCACAAGTATCCTCTCTGGTAGCTACAGCGTACAAAGAGAATACAATACAGAAGCATGCTTTTTGTCTCCCAGAATGGCCATGCCATGTGGTTCCGTAATGATCCTGGAAGGAAGCCACCTTCACAGAACAAACTTCATCTGGGAGGACTCCCAAATCCCTTGTCCTGGACACTAGATCCCTCTGAGGCTGGGGTCACACAGAGGGACAGAGATTCCCCCTGCCCGTCCGGATTTAAAGGATGCCTGCTGTTCCAGGACAAAAGATTCTGAGATAATTAATGGGCCTGCCATCCAGCCAGGCACCTGGGAGAGAAATCTACTCCAAGCATGAAGGACAGACCTAGACACAAAAACTGACAGCCATGTGTAACATGTACCATGACATGGGACACTCAGGAGGACTGTGGGTGCGCTGGGTTGGCCAGAATGGAGGTCAGGGGGACAGGGAGTGCTCCGGGAGGATGTGGCAGCTGTGCCCTTGGGTGGCTACATGTGGCAGTGTGACTGGGCATTTGCCAGACCAGAAAAAAACAGTGCAGGCGAGGGGCAGTGTCCCTAATCTCTCCCTAAACTGCAAGGCAAAAGTTCGGGTATCATCTTTCAGCACGATTTCATGTCACATGTGTCTGGGAGACCCTAAAGCTGATTGTGTAGAACATGAAGTATGTAGTTGATTGTGGCTTTCAAGCCTGAGGGGTGGGGGTCAGAGCACACTGGATATTTCATACTCTACTTTCAGAGTATGATGACTTTTCCTGCCTTCATCTCCAACACAAGCACAGGAAACAAAGGAAACTCAGATCTACACTTCGACATGTCAACAGACATCCGAAAACCCAAGTTCTCCCAGGAGCTAAATCTTCATGACCGACATGATGGACAGGGGAGGCAGACACCAAGAAAACAAAAGAATACACATCTTGTGCATGTGAACTGGCCCACTTCTCTACCTGTCGGAAGCAAGCCATGCCTGCATGGAGGGAATCCCACCTGCCCCTGGTCCATCTGTCTGCTGCCCTTGAGCAGAGCAGAGGATGGGCTGAGCTTGGTGTGGGTGTCATGGGGTGATGGCCAGTGGGCAACAGATGCTACCTCCTGAGGACCTATAGAGCACCAGCTCCTGGTCCTCAGCTAAGATGAAACAATATTTATGTTTAGTGACCTATTTCTGGGGACAGGGAATGTGCTAAGTGCTTTGGTAACTATATTTTTCTAAAAGCCCCTTAGGTATCTAAGGACAATCAACAGCCTCCAGAAGCAGAGAAAGTGCCACACCCAGGAACCAAGAAGACAGACCAGAAAGGCTCTGCACAGGCCAGTTTGCATTTCTGTAGGTCTTCTGGAGCTAGACTGCCCCCAGTGCCGCTGGGGATCGTGGGTCAGGCCTGGTGCACACCCTGATGCTGCACTGTTGGAACCCATGACAAGCATCCTGGTCCCTTCCTCCGCGAGACACCCCCTATCCCTGGACGACCCAGCCTGCTTCTTGGAACTCCCATTCCCCTTTTTTACTCCATCGTTCACTTTTCCCATCACGGCCATAATACACAGTACAGTTGAACTACTTTCTATTCTGTCATTTAAATCTAATTTTATCATAGTTGCTCTAAAACTAAACCTTGCATCATTTATCCTGATGTAGAATCACTTGTTGCTTTGCATGACTGAACTGTGGATTCTGAGTGCCCTCACAGTGTCATGGGGCTAGTGTCCAGGGCTAGGTCCTCACTAAGCCAACCCAGATGGCGCAGTGAAGGCCTGATGCAGGCACTGCTGTTTTTGTGCAAGTAAGGCAGCACAGCCAAAACGTGGGTTTTGGATCACAATGGCTCATGGCCTCTCAACCACTTCGGATGGTATGGGGGCACACCCTGAAGACACTTGCTAGTCCAGTGTCACCCTGGGAAATTTACAAGGAGTAGCCATTGTGTCAAAAGGGGGAAATTAATAGGAGTGGGGACGATGGGAGTCGGAACTCCTGAGAGGGAATCCACCTTGAGGACTGCCCAGAACTTCCTAGGAGTTCATCCAATTGTCTTGCATGAATCAATTCATCTAAATACATTTCCTCATATTAGAAATGATGAGACTTGGGATGCCTAGGTGGTTCAGTTGTTTAAGTCGCTGCCTTCCCAGCATCAGGGATCTAGTCCCACATTGGGCTACTTGCTCGACAAGGAGCCTGATTCTCCCTCTGCCTCTGCCTGCCATTCTATCTACCTGTGATCACTCTGTTTCAATCTCTAACTAATTAGTAAAAAAAATCTAAAAAAAAAAAAAAAAAGAAATGATGATCCTCAAACTCCGATAAAATGACTCTCCTAGATCATAAGGGAAATCAGTGAAAGAGCCAAACTGAGCCTGGAGATGGCCTCCAGCAGGTTCCCCCAGAGCGGTTTCAGCAGCTAGAAATGCAATCACCTATATATCTTTGCTGGACTCAATGATTCTCATGGGAGTCTTCATGGGACCTATTCTGGGAACAAGGGTCATGTCAGTGCCACAGAAACCTCTGACACTGGTTCTAATGAGACTCTGCGATGTCAATGGAGTCCCAAGTCATAGGCCATCTCAGAGTTTGTCTGCAAAGATACAGTTGGTGGGAAAGCAACATGCTGACAGAAGGTGGAGGAAAATGTAAAAGCTGGGGAAAGAAAGGTTGCTCACATCCCATCTGGCCCTGCATGATATGTGGTGTTCAGCAATGTAAGCCCCCCAAACACCTCCCAGTGGTTTCACAGAAACGACCCCTAAGATTTGAAGTTGAGCTTCATACATGGGTCATGAGCATTCTGGTCAGCTCATGGAAGCATGACACAGAACATAATGAAGCCACAGCCTTGACAGATGTATAGTCATGGAGCAATAGCTTTCTCCAAATATATTCTGAAATGGTTAAAAAAATCATTGATAAAACATGGATATTTTTGATTAAAAAGAAAACCATACTTGTTTAATTAGTAAGTATGTATGCAGTATCTACTTAGTGCAAATGTATAGCTCTAGTCCCACCTGGGAGCTTCCAATGAGTGTAGGATATAATCAATAAACCAACAATAGAAAGGAATGCAGGCTAAGGGCTAAGAGAACCATTCCATTCAGAGACGCCCATTAAGGAAGCCCAATGAGAAGATGCTTTTGGCCAAGACCGGAAAGACAGGGCCAGCAAATTCATCTGTGAGAAGAGTCACAGAGCAATTCAATTTTTAATTATTTTGATGATAAAACATAAATGTCAAGAAATATTGTCTTAAGTGTTGCTTTGGAACATTCTGTTCTTCTCCATAACTATTTGGGTTACATGCTAAATTTACTCAATGTAAAATACTCTCAGAAAATGTCTTATTTAAGCATGGGCATCTTGTGTTAAAGTCAAACATATTAACCCTAGAAAACCCCTCAACCCTAACCCTAACCCATGACCCTAAATCCTGAACCCAACCCTGACCCTCGGGTGGTCTACCAGGGGTATTTCCTCAGAGACCTGTCTGGCGCTACAGTCCCAGGGACTGGGGAAACCTGAACAATTTCAAAGGAATCCGCCTGCCTCCCAGAAGGAAACCATGGCATTTGGAACCCCGAAAATGATTCAGAGCAGGAGAAATCTTCATGGCCATCCGAGGCCACCCCCACATTCCATGGCCTGTTGGACACAAACCACACCCTCAACTCAGCCCTCTGGGAATCTTGCCACACAGCTGGAAGGTTGAACCTGCCATGATCCTAGGCCCCAATCCTAACACTAGGTTTGGTTCCTAAAGGACCATACCCAGAGGCCTGGCTCCAAATCCCCAGGGAATGGGGACACCTGAGCGAAGCACAATCTCATCCTACAACAAAGTCAGAAATCATGCCCTTTGGTACTGCAGAAAGGACTTAGAGCAGGAGAAATCTGAATGACATATTGAACCACTCCCTGCTTATTTATATTTTCATACCAGACTGAACACAGTGCCTGGGCCTGATACTCTCCTTAACTCTGGCCTTCAATTCAGATGTCTCTGAAGGTCTCCATACCTAAGCAGATCACACCTTCCATGATCCTGGGACTACCCCTAATCTAGCAGAAGACATAGGAAAAAACACAAACATACCTTTCTACTAAGAGGACATACAAGTGACCAAGAGACACACAAAAAAGTGTTCTACAGCAATAGCCATCAGGAAAATACAAATCAAAACCACAGTGAGATACCACCTTACAACAGCTGGCATGGCTAAAATGATCAAGGCAGGGAAAACAAATGCTGGCAAGGACATGGTTAGAGGGGAACACTCTTACACTGCTGGTGGCAATGCACCCTCGTACAACCACTCTGCCACATGTTATTGAGTTTCTTCCCAAACTTAAAAATAGACAACACAGCAATTGCACTGCTTGGTATTTAACCCAAAGATACAGATTGTGGGGCATCTGTGTGGCTCAGTGGGTCAAGCCTCCAGGAACTCAGGGTCCTGGGATCAAGCTCCACATCAGGCTGTCTGCTCAGAAGGGAGCCTGCTTCCCCCCTCCCTCTGCCTGCCTCTCTTCCTGCTTGTGATCTCTCTCTATCTCCGTCAAGTCAATAAATAAAATCGAAAGAAAATACAGATTGAGTGAAAAATAGTGACTCCCCCCCCCCAGTGTTCATTATAGCATTATCCACTCTAGCCAAACTATGGACAGAGCGCTGATGTCCATGGAAAGATGAATGGATAAAGAAGATGTGGTTCATATCTACAACAGAATATTATTCATCCTTCATAGAGGATGAAGACTAACCATCGCATCCACCTGGAAGGAACTGGTGGGTATTACGCTGAGTGAAATAAGGCTATCAGAGAAAAGCAAGCGTCACATGGGTTCACCTATGTAAAATAGAAGAAACACCACAGAGGAACAGAGGGGAAGGGGGGAACTGAATGTGCAGTCGTCAGAGAGGGAGAAAAACCAGGAGAGACACTTCATTACAGAAACGAGCTCAGGATTGCTGGAGAGCAGTGGCGTGGGGGATGGGGCAACTGGGTGGTAGGCCTTAAAGAGGACCCATGATGCAATGAGTACTGGGCAGTTATACACATTTGATCTATTGTTGAACACTACAGGTGCCCTATAAGTTGGTGTCCTATAAGTTGTCCTATAAGTGTTATAGTGTCCTATAACACTAATGGTGTCCTATAAGTTGGCTCATTGAATTAAGTTAAACAAAAAGAAGTCAAGCAAACACTCCTAAAAATTTGTATGGAACCACCAGATACTGAACAGCCAATGCAATGTTGAGAAGAAAAACAATGCTGGAGGAATCACAATTCCAGATTTCAAGATATACTACATAGCTGTGGTCATCCTAACTATGGCACTGGCACAAAAATACACACAGTGACCTAGGGAACAGGATAGAAGCTCAGATATAAACCCACAATTCTGTGGCCTATTAGTCTTCCACAAAGCAGGCAAGAATATAGAAAGGAAAAGAACAGTCTCTATAGTGTAGGGAAAACTGGACAGCTATGCACAGAAGAATGCAATTACTCTGATTCCTTATGCCAAACAGACATAGAAGTTCAAAACAGTTTCAAGACCTCAGTGGGAGACCTAAAACCATAATAATCCAAGAGGGCACAGACCGTAACTTCCTGACATGGACCAAAGCAAACATTTTCTAGACTGTCTCCTGAGGCAAGGAAATAAAGGCAACAATAAACAACTGGGACTGTAACACAATAAAGTTTCCACACAGCAGAAGAGCAAGGAAGAAGTAATAAGGGTGTGGGAGGTTGGGGTACCAGGTGGTAAGTACTGTAGAGGGCATGGACTGCATGGAGCACTGGGTGTGGTAAAAAAAATAATGAATACTGTTATGCTGAAAATAAATATATTTAATTAAAAAAAGACAACATACTGAAAAAGAGAAAATATTCATTAAAAAAAAAAACCCTATGCAGTATGGGGATAGTGTCCAAAATATGTGGAATGGCTACAATTTAACACCCCAAAATACAAATAATCCAGTTAAAAAATGGTTTGAAAATATCTTCTCCCATTCCATCATTTACCATTGTTTTCTTGAATGTTTCCTTTGCTGTGCAGAAGCTTTTGATTTTGATGAAATTCCAAAGTTCATTTTCGCTTTGTTTCCTTTGCCTTTGGAGACATATCTTTTTTTTTTTTCTAATTAAATTAATTTATTTTCTCAGAATAAAAGTATTCATTATTTTTTCACCACGCCCAGTGCTTCATGCAATCCGTGCCCTCTATAAGACTATGATACTATCAGACTATGGACTCTGAAAAACAATATGAGGGCTTTGAAAGAGCGGGGGTGAAAGGTTGGTAGAAGTGATTGGTATGTATAAGAGAGAGGGCAGGGATTACATAGATCACTGACCGTGGTGGAAAAACAAAGAATAATGTTACACTTAAAAGAAATTAAAAAGAAAAAAAAAACAGTTGTATGCTAATAAGCTAAGCAACCTAGGTGAAATGGCTGCATTCCTAGGAAAGTATAAAATTCCAAAATTGAACCAGTAAGCAATGTAGAACCTGAATAGACCATTATCCAGTAACGAGACTGAAGTAGTGATCAAAAACCTCCCAAAAAACAAGAGCTCAGGAACAGACAGCTTCCCTGGGCATCTCTACCAAACTTTCAGAGTAGAAATAACACCTATTCATCTGAAGATCTTTCCAAAAATGGAAACAGAAGAAAACTTTCAAACTCTTCTTATGTAGCCAGCATTACCCTGATCCCCAAACCAGGAAAATACCTCACCAAAAAGGAGAATTTCAGACCAATATCACTGATGAATATGGATACTAAGATTCTCAACAATATGCAAGCTCATAGGATCCAACAGTATATTCAAAAGATGATCCACCATGACCAGGTGGGATCTATCCCTGGGTTGCAAGGACAGTTCAACATTCGCAAATCAATCAATGTCATAAACAAATTAATAAGCGAAGACAGAAAAACCACATGGTCATCTCAATTGGTGAAAAGAACACATTTGAGAAAATCCGGCTTTTGTTCCTGAATAAAACACTTCAAAGTAGGGATAGAGGGAACCTTTATCAGCTTCCTTAAGTGTAGCTATGAAAACACCACAGTGAATACCATCCTCAATGGGTAAAAGCTGACAGCCTTCCCTTAGAGATCAGGATCATGACAGGGATGCCCACTCTCTCCACTCTTATTCAACATAGTATTTGAAGTCCTAGCAACAGCAATCAGACAACAAGGAGAAATAAAATGTATCAAAATTGGCAATGAATAAGTCAAACTCTCTCTTCACAGATGACATACTTTATATGGAAAACCCAAAAGACTCCACCCCAAAACTATTAGAACTCATACAGCACTTCAATAATGCGGGAGGATACAAAATCTTTGTACAAAAATCAGTGGTTTTCTTATCCTTTAACAATGAAAATACAGAAAGGGAAATTAGAGAATCAATTCCATTTACTACAGCTCCAAAACCATAAGATACCTGGGAATAAACCAAACCAAAGGGATAAGCAATCTATACTCAGGGAACTACAGAACACTCATGAAATAAATGCAAGAAAACCATAAAGATGGAAGACCATTCCATGCTCATGGATCAGAAGAACAAACAGTCTTAAAAAGTCTATAGAGCCTAGAGAAATCTATCCTTTTAATGCCATTATGATCAAAAGTCCTCCGGTATTTTTCAAAGAGCCGGAGCAAACACAAGCCTAAAATTGGTGTGGAATCAGAGGAGATCCCGTATTGCTAAGGAAATGCCAAAAAGAAAAGAACAAAACTGGGTGCACCTGGTTGCCTGGTTTCAAGGGTTACTACAAAGCTGTGATCACCAAGACAGCAGGGGACTGGCATAAAAACAGGCCATTAGACCAGTGTAACAGAGTAGAGTGCTCAGATATGGACCATCAATCTATAGTCAAATAATTTTCAAGAAAGCAGGAAAAAATAGACAAAGGAAAAAAAAAAGTCTTTTCAATAAATGCTGCTGAGAAAATTGGGACATCTTTGTGTAGGTGAATGAAACTCGACCATTCTCTGACACCATAGACAAAGAGAAACTCGAAATGGATAAAAGGCCTCAACCGGAGGCAGGAATCCATCAGAATCTTGGAGGAGAACGTAGGCAGAAACCTCTTCAACATTGGCCATAGCAACTTCTTTCAAAATGTCTCCAAGGCAAAGGAAAAAAAAAGTGAAGATGAACGTTTGGGACTTCATAAAGATCAAAAGCTTCTACACAGCAAAGGAAACAGTCAACAAAACAATGAGGCAACCCACGGAATTCGAGTAGATATTTGCAAATGACAGTACTGACAAAACCTTGATACCAGGATCTATAAAGAATTCCTGAAACTCAACACACACAACACAGATAATCCTATTAAAAAATGGGCAGAAGATACAAAGAGACATTTCTCCAATGAAGACACAAATGGCTATCAGACACATTAAAAAATGTTTGTCATCACTAGCCATCAGGGAGATGCAAATTAAAACCACATTTAGATATCACCTTACACCAGTTAGAATGGCCTTAGAAAGATAGGAATCAACATGTGTTGGAGAGGATGTGTAGAAAGGGGAACCCTCTTACACTGATGGTGGGAAAGCAAGTCGGTGCAGCCACTCTGGAGAACAGTGTGGAGCTTCCTCAAGAAATTAAAAATAGAACTTCCCTAAGACCCTGCAATTGCACTACTGGGTATTTACCCCCCAAAGAAACAGATGGAGTGAAAAGAAGGGCCATCTCTACCCCCAAATTTATAGAATCAATGTCCATGGTCGCCAAACAGTGGATAGAACCAAGATGCCCTTCAATGGACGATTAGATAAGGAATATGTGGTCCATATACACTATGGAGTATTAAGCCTCCATTAGAAAGGATGAATACCTAACATATGTAGCTACATGAATGGGACTGGAAGAGATTCTGCTGAGTGAAATAAGTGAAATAAGTCAAGCAGAGAGAATCAGTTATCATAAGGTTCCACTTATGTGTGGAGCATAACAAATAGCATGGAGGACAAGGGGAGTTAGAGAGGAAAAGGGAGTTTGGGGAAATTAGAAGGGGAGGTGAACCTGAGAGACTATGGACTCTGAAAAACAATCTTAGGGTTTTGAAGTGGCGGGGGTGTGGAGGTTGGGTACCAGATGGTGGGCATTATAGAGAGCACAAATTGCATGGAGCACTGGGTGTGGTGAAAAAATAATGAGTACTGTTTTTCTGAAAATAAATAAATTGGAAAAGAAAAAAAAAGCAAATGGGGGCATCACATTTCCTGATTTTAAGCTTTACTACAAAGCTATGATAACCAAGACAGCATGGTACTGGCAAAAAAATAGACATATAGACCAGTGGAACAGAGTAGAGAGCCCTGATATGGACCCTCAACTCTATGGTCAAATAATCTTAGACAAAACAGAAAAAAATATACAGTGGAAAAAAGACAGTCTCTTCAATAAATGGTGCAGAGAAAACTGGGCAACTATACGAAGAAGAATGAAACTGGACCATTCTCTTACACCGCACACAAAGATAAACTCAAAATGGATAAAAGACCTCAATGAGAGACAAAATCCATCAGAATCATAGAGGAGAATATAGGCAGTAATCTCTTCGATGTCAGCCACAGCAACTTCTTTCAAGATATGTCTCCAAAGGGAAAGGAAACAAAAGCCAAAATAAACTTCTGGGACTTCATCAAAATCTAAACCTTCTGCATAGCAAAGGAAACAGTCAACATGGTCCTCTCCATTGATGAAGAAAAAGCATTAGACAAAATCCAGCATCCGGTCCTGATTAAAATGCTTCAAAGTATAGGGATAGAGGGAACATTAGTCAACTTCATAAAATGTTTCTATGAAAAACCCACAGTGAATATCATCCTCGATGGGTAAAAGCTGACAGGCTTCCCTTTGAGATCAGGAACATGACAAGGATGCCCACTTTCACCACTCTTGTTTACAAACTATTTGAAATCCTAGCAACAGCAATCAGACAACAAAGAGAAATAAAAGGTATCCAAATTGGTAATGAAGAAGTCAAACACTCTCCCCTCACAGATGACATACTTTATATGGAAAACCCAAAACACCCCACCTCCAAACTACCAGAACTCATACAGCAACTCAATAATGTGGCAGGATATAAAATCCTTGTACAGAAATCAGTGGCATTCTTCTACATTATCAATGAAAATACAGAAAGGGACATTAGAGAATCAATTCCATTTACTACAGCACTGAAACCATAAGATACCTGGGAATAAACCATACCAAAGAAGTAAAGGATTTTTCTCAAGGAACTACAGAACACTCATGAAAAAAATTGAAGAAAACAAAAAAGACAGAAGACCATTCCATGCTCATGGATAAGAAGAATAAACATTGTTAAAATGGATAAAAGACCTCAACGTAAGACAGAAATCCATCAGAACCCTAGAGGAGAACATAGGCAGTAATCTCTTCTATATCAGCCACAGCAACTTCTTTCAAGATATGTCTCCAAAGGTAAAGGAAACAAAAGCCAAAATAAACTTTTGGGAATTCATCAAAATCAAAAGCTTCTGCACAGCAAAGGAAAAAGTCAAAAAAACAAAGATGCAACCCACGGAATGTGAGAAGATATTTGCAAATGACAGTACAGACAAAAGGTTGATATCCAGGATCTATAATGAACTCCTCAAACTCAACACATAGGAAATAGGCAAACATATCAAAAAATGGGCAGAAGATATGAACAGACAATTCTCCAATGAAGACATACAAATGGCAATCAGACACATGAAAAAATGTACATCATCACTAGCCCTCAGGGTGATTCAAATTAAAACCACATTGAGATATCACCTTACACCAGTTAGAATGGCCAAAATTAACAAAACAAGAAACAACATGTGTGGGAGAGGATGTGGAGAATGGGGAACCCTTTTACACTGTTGGTGGGAATGCAAGTTGGTGCAGCCTCTTTGGAGAACAGTGTGGAGATTCCTCAAGAAATTAAAAATAGAACTTCCCTATGACCCTGCAATTGCACTCCTGGGTATTTACCCCAAAGATACAGATGTCGTGAAAAGAAGGGCCATCTGTTTATAGCAGCAATGGCCACAGTCGCCAAACTATGAAAGAACGAAGATGCCCTTCAATGGACGAATGGATAAGGAAGATGTGGTCCATATACACTATGGAGTATTATGCCTTCATCAGAAAGGATGAATACCCAACTTTTGTAGCAGCATGGACGGGACTGGAAGAGATTATGCTGAATGAAAAAGGCAGAGAGAGTCAATTATCATATGGTTTCCCTTATTTGTGATAACAAATATCATGGAGGACAAGGGGTCTTAGAGAGGAGAAAGGAGTTGGGGGGAATTGGAAGGGGAGGTGAATCATGAGAGACAATGGACTCTGAAAAACAACTGAGCGGTTTGAAGTGGAGGGGGGGTGGGAGCTTGGGGTACCAGGTGGTGGGTATTATAGAGGGCACAGATTGCATGGAGCACTGGGTTGGTGAAAAAAATAATGAATATTGTTTTTCTGAAAATAAATAATTTAATTAAAAAAAAAACATTGTTAAAATGTTTATACTGGAGACAAGATGGCGGAGAAGTAGGAGGAGGCTCCCTTTCAACCTGGACCCTAAAGTGAGCTGATTACTTCTATTGAACTCCACTCACTGACAAAATCAGCCTGAGATCCGAATTATACACGTCTGGATCTCTACCGGAGCTGAAGACGCCATTGGGCAGGTAAAGCGGAGTGGGAAAGTCGGACTGATATTGGAAGATAAACAAAAGGGGGAGGGTGCTACCAGAGGTGACTCACTGAAAAGTAATATCCCAATACGAGAGTGCCCTGCGTCTGGGGACCAGCATTATCTCAGAAGTATGGGAGAAAGCACTCAAGAAGAGCAAAGGATCACTGGGGAGAAATTGCAGGAATCGGGGTGTTAGGGTCAGGGGCTTAAGTCCCCAGACCCAGGACAGCCACCCCTGGTGCAGAGCCAGAAAGAGTGCGGCAGAGAAACCAGGTATTGGTCCCTGAACCACCAGCAAGCTTGCCTGAGAGCGTGTGGCGCCCAGCTCCAATGAGGGGCTGGGAGCCTCGCCATCCAACAGAAGCACAGCCTTTTTGCAGTCCCCATGCAAGTGCCCTGCCATGCCATCAGAGTCCGAGTCGTGCCCTGCGCCCTCCCCAGAGAGAGGTGGCACAGGCACCAGCCTGGTGCTCTGGGACCTGGAAAGACCAGGCACTCCCAGCTTGTGCCAGTGGGAAAATCTCAATGTGCGATTGCTGCTTGGAACTTCTCTGGCAGTTTGGAGCTGCCCAGACAGCCGCCACTGCTGTGGTTTTGGGTACAAGAAAAAACTCTTGAGTCCCCAGGGACTGCGACTGGGAACCTGCTCTGCCAGTATTGAAAGGGGTATTTATTTGGGCTCTGCAGCCAGATTGAGGCTTCTCTCTGAGACGGAGGTCAGGTACAGTTTGCTTTCCTCTAAACCTACAAAAACCATCAAAAGCCCTCAAGGCAAGAGAGAAAAACAAAAGTGAACAAATATAAAAACCTCCAGAGAACAAAAGCCTGAAAAAAACAGTTTCCTAAGAGCCCACCCCCTTGAGAGGGGTGGGAGGACTTAACTCAGAGAACATCATTGACTGAAAACACACGTGGCAGCCCCCCCCCCCCAGAAAACCAACTGGGAAAGGAAAAAAAACACAACAAGAGAACAACCACCACTACTTCATAGGACAATTTTTATTATTAATTTGTTCCCACTATCCTGGCTCATTTTTTTAAAGATAATTTTTTATTATTATATAGAAAAATTTTTAACCTATTTACCATCACAGTGAGATGTCCAGTACATCAAATTCCATAATAACCTTCAAACCTGAACTTTTTGATACATACACCTGTGTTTTCCCTTTGCATTTCTGTTTTTTTAAATTTATTTTTTTTAAATTTTAGTTTAGTTTAGTCTAGTTTATTCCTTTTTTAAAATTTTATTTTCTAATATTCACATAGAATTAAACTTCAAGATAATCCCCTTTCCCCAATCAATGCCACCCCTAAAGGTAAAACAATTCCTAATCCCCCTTTATCTTAGGAAAGTGTAGTCTTTAAGAAATATATGAAGATACATCCGGAAAAAACAAAAACCAAAAAAACAAAAAACAAAAAACCTCCCTCACCCACACTGAGAATTTACAACCACTCTACAATATTTTTCTTCCACCAGTATTTCTGTGTTTTTTTTTTATTTATATATTTGACAGAGAGAGATCAAAAGTAGGCAGAGAGGCAGGCAGAGAGAGAGAGAGGGAGGAAGCAGGCTCCCTGCTGAGCAGAGAGCCCGATGCGGGACTCGATCTCAGGATCCTGAGATCATGACCTGAGCCGAAGGCAGCGGCTTAACCCACTGAGCCACCCAGGCGCCCCTATTTCTGTGTTTTAGTGTTTGTCCTGATAGTATATAAATCTTACACTCGGGGTTCTTTCTGATGAGGTTATTCCTTTATATGCATATATATATGCAAATATATATATATATATATATTTTTTTTTTCTCTTCTCATATACTTTTATCAGTCTTTTTGTTCGTCTGTTTCTGTTTGTAAACTTCATAAATCTTACCTTGGAACCCATTAGGGCTGAACCTTCTCTTTTATCTCACCTTTCATTCTTGTCTCTCTCCCTCTATCATTGTTTCTTTTCCTTTTCTTTTTCCTCTCATTTGGGTGGGTAACTCTGATTGATCAGAAGCTTTCCAGGGTGCACCTTGACTGCACCACTGTCCATACATCCAGCTACACCCATTCAGCCATCTCTCACCAAGATGACTAGGAGGAGGAATGCCCAACAGAAGAAAAATACAAAAAATGGACCTTCTGCAACAGAGCCAATGGCTATCAACATAGACAATGTGTCAGAAAGAGAATTCAGGCTAACAATTATCCAAGCAATAGCTAGGTTGGAGAAAGCCATGAGTGACCAAAAGGAATTGATTAGAGCCGAACTTAAAACGACCAGAGATCACGTTTTCAATATTAGGGAAGAGCTGAAAACTACCAAAGATGAGCTTCACAATGCTCTCAATGAGTTCACTCTAATCTAAATTCTCTCTAAGCTAGAGTAACTGAGACAGAAGATAGAATTAGTGATCTGGAGAATGAACAGATAGAGAAAAAGTATCAGGAGGAAGCCTTAAATAAACAGCTTAGAACCATGAAAACAGAATCATGGAAATATATGATGCCATGAAATGTTCCAACGTCAGGATTATTAGAATCGCTGAAGGAGAGGAGAAAGAAAGAAGTCTAGAAGATATAGTGGAACAAGTTATTCATGAAAATTTTCCGAGTCTCGTGAATGGAACCAGCATTCCTGTATTAGAGGCCGAACGGTTTTCCCCCAAGATTACAGATTCTCAAAAGTCCTCAAGACACCTAGTAGTAAGAATGAAGAAATATAATTGTAGGCAGAACCTCTTGAAAGTAGCTAGGACAAAGAAGATCTTACGTACAGAGGAAACCCATCAGAATAATGTCAGACCTCTAAACAGACACCTGGCAAGCCAGAGAGGGCTGGCAAGATATATTCAGGGCATTGAATGAGAAGAACATGCAGCCAAGAATACTTTACCCAGCAAGACTGACATTCAAAATGGGTGGAGAGATAAAGAGTTTCCAAGACCGGCAAGACTTAAAAGACTATGCAACCACCAAGCCGACACTGCAGGAAATATTAAGGGGGTTCTATAAAAGAGGAAAAAAACCCAGAGTAGTATGAACAGAAATATAGAGACCATCTACAGAAAGAAAGACTTCAAAGGTAACACGATGTCAATAAAAACATATCTATCAATAATCATCCTAAATGTGAATGGCATAAATGTGCACATAAAATGGCACAGGGTTGCAGACTGAATTAAATGACAGGACCCATCCATATGTTGTCTACAAGAGACCCATTTTGAACCTAAAGATACACCCAGACTGAAAGTGAAGGGATGGAGAAGCATCTTTCATGCCAATGGGACTCAAAAGAAGGCCGGGGTAGCGATTCTCATATCAAATAAGTTAGATTTTAAACTAAAGGCTGTAGTCAGAGATACAGAAGGACACTACATAACCCTTAAAGGGACTATCCATCAAGATGATCTAACAATTGTAAATATCTATGCTCCCAATATGGGAGCAGCCAATTCCATAAGAAAACTGTTAATCAATATAAAGAGTCATATTGATATGAATACACTCATCATTGGAGATCTTAGCATGCCTCTCTCAGAAATAGACAGATCATTGAAGCAGAAAATCAATAAAGAAACAAGAGCATTGAATGACACACTGGACCAGAAGGACCTTATAGATATATACAGAACATTCCACCCTAAAACAACAAAATACTCATTCTTCTCAAGTCCACATGGAGCCTTCTCAAGAATAGACCACATACTGAGTCACAAAACAGGACTCAACCGATACCAAAAGACTGAGATTATTCCCCGCACATCCTGAGATCATAATGCTTTGAAACTGGAGCTCAATCACAAGGAAAAGTTCAGAAGGAACTCAAACACCTGGAAGCTAAAGACCACCTTGCTTAAGAATGCTTGGATAAACCAGGAGATCAAAGAAGAACTGAAATAATGCATGGAAACCAATGAGAATGAAGACACTTCGATCCAAAACCTATGGGATACAGCAAAGGCGGTCCTAAGGGGGTAATACATAGCCATCCAAGCATCCCTCAAAAAAACAAAAAACAAACAAACAAACAAACAAACAAAAAACAAAACTGAAAAATCCAGAACACAGCAGCTGTCTTTACACCTTAAAGAACTGGAGAATCAACAACAAAACAAACCAACTCCACACACAAGAAGGGAAATAATCAAGATTAGAGCTGAGATCAAAGAGGTAGAAACCAGAGATACAGTAGAACATATCAGTGAAACTAGAAGCTGGTTTTTTGAAAGAATCAATAAGATTGATAAACCATTGGCCACACTAATCCAAAAGAAAAGAGAGAAAGCTCAAATTCATAAAATTATGAATGAAAAGGGAGAGATCACAATGAACACCAAGGAAATAGAAAGAACTATCAGAAGTTATCAACAGTTATATGCCAATAAGCTAAGCAACCTAGATGAAATGGATGCATTCCTGGAAAACTATAAACTCCCAAAATTGAACCAGGAAGAAACTGACAACCTGAAGACCAATATCTAGGAATGAGGTTGAAGCAACGATCAAAAACCTCCCAAAAAACAAGAGCCCAGGCCCTGATGGATTCCCTTGGGAATTCTATGAAACATTCAAAGAAGAAATAACACCTATTCTCCTGAAACTGTTTCAAAAAATTGAAGCAGAGAGAGGTCGACAAGATGGCGGGGAAATAGGAGGAGATGGCTTTTCAACCTGTACCCCAAAGTGAGCTGATTACCTACCAAAGAACTCCAATCACCCATGAAATTAGCCTGAGATCAGTATTATACACGTCTGGATCTCTACAGGGGCAGAAGACACCAGTGGGCAGGTAACGTGGAGTGGGAATGGGGGACTGATATCAGAAGATAAACAAAAGGGGGAGGGAGCCACCAGAGGCGACCAGTTGGAAAGTAGTACCCCAATAGGAGCGAGATTGCCCTGCATCTGGGGACCAGCATTAACTTGGAGACTGGTGGAAAGCACTCCAATAGAGCTAAGAATCTCTGGGGGGGGGGGTGAAATTGTGGGAATCAGGATGGCTAGTGACAGGGGCTTAAGTCCCTGGTCCCTGGACAGCCTCCCCTGGTGCTGAGCCAGAGAGAGTGCAGCCGAGAAACCAGGTCTTGGTCCCTAAGCTGCCAGGGCACCTGAGAATGCATGGGTTCTGGCTCCCCTGAGGGGATAGGAGCCACCCTGGATGGCAGAATGCATGAGCCCTGCTATAGAGCCTGACATACTCCCCTGAGAGAGGTATAAAGGCTCAGCCAGTGCCCTTTCATATGCGCCATTTTTTCAGAGCCTGCACCAAACTCTCCCCTGAGAGAGGTGCATGAAGGCCCAACCTGGTGCTCTCGGATCTGCACCTTGTTCTCAGAGCCTGAGACCTGGGCGTGAACCTCAGCCTCCCCTGAAATTGGTGCATGGAAGCCAGGCGCTCTTAGACCCAGAAAGACCAGGCACTCCCAGCCCGGGCCAGCAGGAATATCTCAGTGTGTGATTGCTGCTTGGAACCTCTCTGGCGGTCTGGAGCTTCCCAGACAGCCGCCACTTCCTTGGCTTTGGGTACCCCAGGGACAGCGACTTGAAACCTGCTCTGCCAGTGGCCCACGGTGAACTTATTTAGACTCTGCAGCCAGACTGAGGCTTCTCTCTGAGAGGGAGATCAGGGTGTGGTTTATTTTCCTCTAAAACTACAAAAACCATCAAAAGCAGTCAAAGTGAGAAAAAAAGTGAATAAACATAAAAACCTCCAGAGAACAAAAGTCTGAAAAAAAAAAAAAAAAAAACAGTTTCCTCAGAGCCCACCACCTTGAGGGGGGTGCGAGAACTTAACTCAGGGAACATCACTGACTGAAAACCCACGTGGCAGGCCCCTCCCCCAGAAAACAAACCAAGAAAGAAAAAAAAAAGAGAGAAAAAAAAATAAAAAAGGACTACAAGAGTACAACCACGACTTCATAGGAAAAGTTTTCTTTTTCATTCATTCCCACTATTCTGGTTCATTTATATATATATGTAATTTTATTAACCTATTTACCATCACAGCGAGCTGTCCAGTACATCAAATTCCATAATAACTTTCTAAACTGAACTTTTTGATACATACACCTATGTTTTCCTTTTGCATTTCTATTTTTTTATTCCTACATTTTTTTATATTTTAGTTTAGTTTAGTTTTTTCCTTTTTATTTTTATCTTCTATTATTCATATAGAGTTAAACTTCAAAGTAGTCCCCTTTCCCCAATCAATACTACCCCTATAGGTAATTAATTTTTAATACCCCTTTATCTTAGGAAAGTTGAGTCCTTTAACAAAGATATCAAGATACATCCAGGAAGAATTAAAACAACCTTCCTCGCACGCACTGAGAATTTATAACCACTCTCCAAACTTTATCTACCACCAGTGTTTCTGTGTTTTTGTGTTTGTCCTGATAGTATATTAATCTTACACGTGGGGTTCTTTTTGTCGAGGTTCTTCCTTTTTTTGTATATATATATATATTTCTCTTGTCATATACTTCTATCAGTCTTTTTGTTTGTCTACTTTATAAATCTTACCTTGAGGCCCATTTGGGCTGAACTTTCTCTTTCATCTTCCCTCTCTTTCCTGTCTCTCTCTCTATCTCTTTTTTTTGTTTTTTTTTCTTTTTCTTTTCTTTTTTCTCTCATTTGGGTGGGGGATCCTGATTGTTCAGAAGTGTTCCAGGGTGCACCTTGACTGCACCATGGTTGATACATCCAGCTACATCTGTTCAGTCATCTCTCACCAAAATGACTAGGAGGAGGAATGCCCAACAGAAGAAAAATACAGGGGATGGACCTTCTGCACTAGAGCTAATGGCTATCAACATAGACAATATGTTGGAAAGAGAATTAAGGTTAACAATAATCCAGGCAATAGCTAGTTTGTAGAAAGGCATGGATGACCAAACATAATTGATTAGGGCCAACCTGAAAGCGATGAGACATGATGTTCACAATGTTAGGGCGAAGCTTAAAGCTACCAGGGAGGAGGTCCACAATGCTCTCAATGAGTTCCAATCTAATCTAAACTCTCTCAAAGCTAGGGTAACTGAGACAGAAGATAGAATTAGTGATCTGGAGGACAAACAGATAGAGAGAAAGGATCAGGAGGAAGCCTGGAAAAAACAGCTTAGAAATCACGAAAACAGAATCAGGGAAATAAATGATGCCATGAAACGTTCCAACCTCAGAATTACTGGAATCGCTGAAGGGGAGAAGAAAGAAAGATCTAGAAGATATAGTGGAACAAGTCCTTCAAGAAAATTTTCCCAATCACGCGAATGGAACCAGAATTCATGTACTGGAGGCTAAATGGTCTCCACCCAAGATTATACATTCAAAAAAAAAAAAAAACACGACACCTGATAGTCAAATTGAGGAATTATAATTGTAGGAATAATCTCCTGAAAGCTGCTAGGGCAAAGAGGCTCCATACGTACATAGGAAAGCCCATCAATATAACATCAGACCTGTCCACAGAAGCCTGGCAAGCCAGAAAAGGCTGGCAAGATATATTCAGGGCACTAAATGAGAAGAACATGCAGCCAAGAATACTTTATCCAGCAAGACTGACATTCAGAATGGATGGAGATATAAAGAGTTTCCAAGACGGGCAAGACTTAAAAGACTATTCAACCACCAAGCCAACACTGCAGGAAATATTAAGGGGGGTTCTATAAAAGAGTAAAAATCCTAAGAATAGCATGGAAGAGAAATATGGAGACAATCTACAGAAAGAAAGACTTCAAAGGTAACTCAATGTCAATAAAAACGTATCTATCAATAATGAATCTCAATGTGAATGGCCTAAATGTGCCCATAAAACAGAACAGGGTTGCAGATTGGATAAAACTACAGAACCCATCCATATGTTCTCTACAGGAGACCCATTTTGAACCTAAAGATACACCCAGACTGAAAGTGAAGGGACGGAGAAGCGTCTTTCATGGCAATGGGACTCAAAAGAAGGACGGGGTATCTGTGCATTGATTTTATATCCTGACACTTTACTGAATTCCTGTATAAGTTCTAGCAGTTTTGGAGTGGAGTCTTTTGGGTTTTCCACATATAGTATCATATCATCTGCGAAGAGTGATAATTTGACTTCTTCTTTGCCGATTTGGATGCCTTTAATTTCCTTTTGTTGTCTGATTGCTGAGGCTAGGACCTCTAGTACGATGTTGAATAGCAGTGGTGATAATGGACATCCCTGCCGTGTTCCTGACCTTAGCGGAAAAGCTTTCAGTTTTTCTCCATTGAGAATGATATTTGCGGTGGGTTTTTCATAGATGGCTTTGATGATATTGAGGTATGCGCCCTCTATCCCTACACTTTGAAGAGTTTTGATCAGGAAGGGATGTTGTACTTTGTCAAATGCTTTTTCAGCATCTATTGAGAGTATCATATGGTTCTTGTTCTTTCTTTTAATGATGTGTTGTATCACATTGACTGATTTGCGGATGTTGAACCAACCTTGCAGCCCTGGAATAAATCCCACTTGGTCGTGGTGAATAATCCTTTTAATGTACTGTTGAATCCTATTGGCTAGTATTTTGTTGAGTATTTTCGCATCTGTGTTCATCAAGGATATCGGTCTATAGCTCTCTTTTTTGGTGGGATCCTTGTCTGGTTTTGGGATCAAGGTGATGCTGGCCTCATAAAATGAGTTTGGAAGTTTTCCTTCCATTTCTATTTTTTGGAACAGTTTCAGGAGAATAGGAATTAGTTCTTCTTTAAATGTTTGGTAGAATTCCCCCGGGAAGCCGTCTGGCCCTGGGCTTTTGTTTGTTTGGAGATTTTTAATGACTGTTTCAATCTCTTTACTGGTTATGGGTCTGTTCAGGCTTTCTATTTCTTCCTGGCTCAGTTGTGGTAGTTTATATGTTTCTAGGAATGCATCCATTTCTTCCAGATTGTCAAATTTATTGCCATAGAGTTGCTCATAGTATGTTCTTATAATAGTTTGTATTTCTTTGGTGTTAGTTGTGATCTCTCCTCTTTCATTCATGATTTTATTTATTTGGGTCCTTTCTCTTTTCTTTTTGATAAGTCGGGCCAGGGGTTTATCAATTTTATTAATTCTTTCAAAGAACCAGCTCCTAGTTTCGTTGATTTGTTCTATTGTTTTTTTGGTTTCTATTTCATTGATTTCTGCTCTGATCTTTATGATTTCTCTTCTCCTGCTGGGCTTAGGGTTTCTTTCTTGTTCTTTCTCCAGCTCCTTTGGGTGTAGGGTTAGGTTGTGTACCTGAGACCTTTCTTGTTTCTTGAGAAAGGCTTGTACCGCTATATATTTTCCTCTCAGGACTGCCTTTGTTGTGTCCCACAGATTTTGAACCGTTGTATTTTCATTATCATTTGTTTCCATGATTTTTTTCAATTCTTCTTTAATTTCCCGGTTGACCCATTCATTCTTTAGAAGGATACTGTTTAGTCTCCATGTATTTGGGTTCTTTCCAAACTTCCTTTTGTGGTTGAGTTCTAGCTTTAGAGCATTGTGGTCTGAAAATATGCAGGGAATGATCCCAATCTTTTGATACCGGTTGAGTCCTGATTTAGGACCGAGGATGTGATCTATTCTGGAGAATGTTCCATGTGCACTAGAGAAGAATGTGTATTCTGTTGCTTTGGGATGAAATGTTCTGAATATATCTGTGATGTCCATCTGGTCCAGTGTGTCGTTTAAGGCCAGTTGCATTTCTCTACACCAACAGCAAGACAGAAGAAAGAGATATTAAGGAGTCAATCCCATTTACAATTGCATCCAAAACCATAAGATACCTAGGAATAAACCTAACCAAAGAGACACAGAATCTATACTCAGAAAACTATAAAGTACTCATGAAAGAAATTGAGGAAGACACAAAGAAATGGAAAAATGTGCCATGCTCCTGGATTGGAAGAATAAATATTGTGAAAATGTCTATGCTACCTAAAGCAATCTACACATTTAATGCAATTCCTATCAAAGTACCATCCATCTTTTTCAAAGAAATGGAACAAATAATGCTAAAATTTATATGGAACCAGAAAAGACCTCGAATAGCCAAAGGGATATTGAAAAAGAAAGCCAACGTTGGTGGCATCACAATTCCGGACTTCAGGCTCTATTACAAAGCTGTCATCATCAAGACAGCATGGTACTGGCACAAAAACAGACACATAGATCAATGGAACAGAATAGAGAGCCCAGAAATAGACCCTCAAATCTATGGTCAACTAATCTTCGACAAAGCAGGAAAGAATGTCCAATGGAAAAAAGACAGCCTTTTCAATAAATGGTGCTGGGAAAATTGGACAGCCACATGCAGAAAAATGAAATTGGACCATTTCCTTACACCACACACAAAAATAGACTCAAAATGGATGAAGGACCTCAATGTACGAAAGGAATCCATCAAAATCCTTGAGGAGAACACGGGCAGCAACCTCTTCGACCTCTGCCACAGCAACATCTTCCTAGGAACAACGCAAAAGGCAAGGGAAGCAAGGGAAAAAATGAACTACTGGGATTTCATCAAGATCAAAAGCTTTTGCACAGCAAAGGAAACAGTTAACAAAATCAAAAGACAACTGACAGAATGGGAGAAGATATTTGCAAACGACATATCAGATAAAGGACTAGTGTCCAGAATCTATAAAGAACTTAGCAAACTCAACACCCAAAGAACAAATAATCCAATCAAGAAATGGGCAGAGGACATGAACAGACATTTCTGCAAAGAAGACATCCAGATGGCCAACAGACACATGAAAAAGTGCTCCATATCACTCGGCATCAGGGAAATACAAATCAAAACCACAATGAGATATCACCTCACACCAGTCAGAATGGCTAAAATCAACAAGTCAGGAAATGACAGATGCTGGCGAGGATGCGGAGAAAGGGGAACCCTCCTACACTGTTGGTGGGAATGCAAGCTGGTGCAGCCACTCTGGAAAACAGCATGGAGGTTCCTCAAAATGTTGAAAATAGAACTGCCCTATGACCCAGCAATTGCACTATTGGGTATTTACCCTAAAGATACAAATGTAGTGATCCAAAGGAGCACATGCACCCGAATGTTTATAGCAGCAATGTCCACAATAGCCAAACTATGGAAAGAACCTAGATGTCCATCAACAGATGAATGGATCAAGAAGATGTGGTATATATACACAATGGAATACTATGCAGCCATCAAAAGAAATGAAATCTTGCCATTTGCGACAACATGGATGGAACTAGAGCGTATCATGCTTAGCGAAATAAGTCAAGCAGAGAAAGACAACTATCATATGATCTCCCTGATACGAGGAAGTGGTGATGCAACATGGAGGCTTAAGTGGGTAGAAGAAGAATAAATGAAACAAGATGGGATTGGGAGGGAGACAAACCATAAGTGACTCTTAATCTCACAAAACAAACTGAGGGTTGCCGAGGGGAGGGGGTTTGGGAGAAGGGGTTGGGATTATGGACATTGGGGAGGGCATGTGATTTGGTGAGTGCTGTGAAGTGTGTAAACCTGGTGATTCACAGACCTGTACCCCTGGGGATAAAAATATATGTTTATAAAAAATAAAAAAATTAAAATTTAAAAAAAAAAAAAAAAAAAAGAACTGGAGAATCAACAAAAAAATCAAACCAACTCCACACATAAGAAGAGAAATCATCAAGATAAGAGCTGAGATCAATGAGGTAGAAATCAAAGATACAGTAGAACGTATCAATGAAACTAGAAGTTGGTTTTTTTGAAGGAATCAATAAGATCAATAAGGCATTGGCCACACTAATCCAAAAGAAAAGAGAGAAAGCTCAAATTCACAAAATTATAAATGAAAACGGAGAGATCACAACTAACAACGAGGAAGTAGAAACAATCATCAGAAGTTATTATCAATAGTTATATGCCAATAAGCTTAGCAACCTTGATGAAATGGATGCATTCTTGGAAAACTATAAACTTCCAAAATTGAACCAGGAAGAGATCGACAACCTGAATCGACCGATATCTAGTAACGAGATATAAGCAGTGATCAAAAACCTCCCAAGAAACAAGAGCCCAAGACCTGACGGATTGCTTGGGGAATTCTACCAAACTTTCAAAGAAGAAATAACATCTATTCTCCTGAGGCTGTTTCAAAAAATTGAAGCAGAAGGAAAACTTCCAGACTCTTTCTATGAAGCCAGAATTACCCTGATCCCCAAACCAGGCAAAGACCTTAACAAAATAGATAATTTCAGACCAATATCACTGATGAATATGGATGCTAAGATTCTCAACAAGATCCTTGCAAACAGGGTCAAAGAGCACATTAAAAAGATTATCTACCATGACCAGGTGGGATTCATCCCTGGGCTACAAGGATGGTTCAACATTCATAAATCAATCAATGTCATTGAAAAAATTAATATGAGAAGAGGGAAGAACCACATGGTCCTCTCAATCAATGCAGAACAAGCATTTGACAAAATCCAGCATCCATTCGTGATTAAAACGCTGCAAAGTATAGGGATAGAGGGAACATTCCTGAACTTCATCATATCTATCTATGAAAGACCCACAGCAAATATCATCCTCAATGGGAAAAAGCTTGCAGCCTTCCCGTTGAGATCAGGATCACGACAAGGATGCCCACTCTCACCAGTCTTGTTCAACATAGTATTAGAAATCCTAGCAACAGCAATCAGACAACAAAGAAAAATAAAAGGTATCCTAATTGGCACTGAAGAAGTCAAACTCTCTCTCTTTGCAGATGACATGATTCTTTATATGTAAAACCCAAAAGACTCCACCCAAAAAACTACTAGAAGTCATACAGCAATTCAGCAACGTGGCAGGATACAAAGTCAATGTATCCTGTATCCACAGAAATCAGTGGCTTTATTATGCACTAATAATGAAAATACAGAAAGGGAAATCAGAGAATCATTCCATTTACTATAGCACTAAGAAGCATAAGATACCCGGGAATAATCCTAAACAAAGAGATAAATGTTCTGTGCTCAAGGAACTACAGAATTCTCATGAAAGAAATTGAAGAAGACCCTAAAAGATGATAGACCATTCCATGCTCTTGGATCGGAAGAATAAACATTGTTACAATGTCGATAACGCCTGGAGCAATCTATACTTTTAATGCTATTCCAATCAAAATTCCACCAGTATTTTTCAAAGAGCTGGAGCAAATAATCCAAAAATTTGTATGGAATCAGAAGAGATCCCGAATCACTAAGGAAATTTTGAAAAACAAAAATAAAATGGGGGGCATGACAATACCTGATTTCAAGGTTTACTACAAAGCTGTGATCACCAAGACAGCATGGATCTTGCATAAAAACAGACACACAGACCAGTGGAACAGAGTAGAGCGCCCAGATATGGACCCTCAACTATATGGTCAAATAATCTTCAACAAAACAGGAAAATATAGACAGTGGGAAAAAGTCAGTCTCTTCAATAAATGGTGCTGGGAACAATAGGCAGCTATATGTAGAAAAATGAAACTCGACCATTCTCTTACACCGTATACAAAGATAAACTCAAAATGGATAAAAGACCTCAATGTGAGGCAGGAATCCATCAGAATCCTAGAGAAGAACATAGGCAGAAATCTCTTTGAGATCAGCCACAGCAACTTCTTTCAAGATATGTCTCCAATGGCAAGGGAAACAAAAGTGAAAATGAACTTTTGGGGCTTCATCAAAATCAAAAACTTCTGCAGAGCAAAGGAAACAGTCAAGAAAACAAAGAGGTAACCCACGGAATGGGAGAAGATATTTGCATATGACAGTACAGACAAAAGGTTGATATCCAGGATCTATAAAGAACTCCTCAAACTCAACACACACAAAACAGACAATCATATTAAAAAATGGGCAGAAGATATGACAAGACACTTCTCCAATGAAGACGTACAAATGGCTATCAGACACATGAAAAATGTTCATCATCACTAGCAAATTAATACCACATTGAGATATCACCTTACACCCGTTAGAATGGCCAAAATTAGCAAGACAGGAAACAATATGTGTTGGAGGGGATGTGGAGGAATGTGAACCCTCTTCCAATGTTGGTTGGAATGCAAGTTGGTGCAGTCTCTTTGGAGAACAGTGTGGAGATTTCTCAAGAAATAAAAAAAAAAAAAATAGAACTTCTCTATGACCCTGCAATGCACTCCTGGGTATTTACCCCAAAGATACAGATGTCGTGAAAAGAAGGGCCATCTGTACCCCAATGATTATAGCAGCAATGGCCACGGTCACCAGCTTTGGATAGAACCAAGATGCCCTTCAATGGACGAATGGATAAGGAAGATGTGGTCCATAAACACTATGGAGTATTATGCCTCCATCAGAAAAGACGAATACCCAACTATTGTAGCAACATGGATGGGACTGGAAGAGATAATGCTGAGTGAAATAAGTGAAGCAGAGAGAGAGTCATTTATCATATGGTTTCACTTATTTGTGGAGCATTACAAATAGCATGGAGGACATGGGGAGATAGAAAAAAAGTAGTTGAGGGAAATTGGAAGGGGAGGTGAACCATGAGAGACTATGGACTCTGAAAAAAAATCTGAGGGGTTTGAAGTGGCAGGTAGTGGGACGTTGGGGTACCAGGTGGTGGGTATTATAGAGGGCACGGATTGCATGGAGCACTGGGTGTGGTGAAAAAGGTAATAAATACTGTTATGCTGAAAATAAATAAATTAATGAAAAACTGAGGGTTTTGAAGGGGCGGGGGTTGGGAGGTTGGGGTACCAGGTGGTGGGTATAATAAATGGCATGGATTGCATGGAGCACTGGGTGTGGTACAAAAACAATGAATACTGTTATGCTGAAAATAAATTAATAAAATTAAAAAAAAAACATCTTGTGGGAAAATATATCTATACTGCCTAGTGCAATCGATCCTTTTAATGCCATTTGGATGAAAATTCCACCGGTATCATTCAAAGACCTGGAGCATACACATGCCTAAAATTTGTGTGGAATCAGAAAAGACACCGTATTGCTAAGAAATGCCAAAAGAAAAATAAAACTGGGAGCATAATGTTGCCTGATTTCAAGGGTTACTATGATGATGTGATCACCAAGGCAGCATGGGACTGGCATAAAAACAGACACATAGACCACTAGAACGGTGTAGAGAGTTGAGATAGGGATCAGCAGCACTATGGTCAAATAGTCTTCAAGAAATCAGGAAAAAAATATACAGTGGAAAAATGACAGTCTCTTCAATAAATGGTGCTTGGAAAACTGGGCAGCTATATGTAAAAGAATGAAAGTCGACCATCCTCTTACACTATAGACAAAGATAAACTCATAATGAATAAAAGACATCAATGTGAGACAGGAATCCATCAGAATCCTAGAGGAGAACATAGACATTAACCTCTTCAACCCTGCCCATAACAACTTCTTTCAAGGTATGTCTCAAAGACAAAGAAAACAGAAGTGAAGATGAACTTTTGGGACTTCATCAGGGTCAAATACTTCTGCACAGCAAAGGAAACTGTCAATGAAACAAAGAGGCAACCCACAGATTGCGAGAAGATATTTGCAAATGACAGTACAGACAAAAGGTTGATATCTAGGATCTATAAAGAACTCCTCAAATTCAACACACACAAAACAGACAATCATATAAAAAATTGGACAGAAGATAGGAACAGACACCTCTCCAATGAAGACATAGAAATGGCTATCAGACACATGAAAAAATGTTCATCATCACTAGCCAACAGGGAAATGCAAATTAAAACCACAGTGAGATAGCACCTTACACCAGTTAGAATGGCCAAAATTAGCAAGACAGGAAACATGTGTTGGGGAGGATGTGGGGAAAGGGGAAACCTCTTACACTGCTGTCCGGAATACAAGTTGGTACAGGCACTTTGGAGAAAAGAATGGAGATTTCTCAAGAAATTAAAAACAGATCTTCCCTATGACCTTGCAATTGCACTACTTGGTATTTACCACAAAGATACAGATGTAGTAAAAAGAAGGGCCATCTGTACCCCAATATTTAGAACAGCAATAGCCATGGTAGCCAAACTATGGATATAACCAAGATGCTCTTCAAAGGACAAAAGGATAAGGAAGATGTGGGCCATATACACTATGGAGTATTATGCCTCCATCAGAAGGAATGAATACCCTACTTTTGTAGCAACATGGATGGGACCAGAAGAGAGTCTACTGAGTGAAATAAGTCAAGCAGAGAGTGTCAATTATCATATGGTTTCACCTATGTGTGGAGCACAACAAATAGCATGGAGGACAAGGGGAGATGGATAGGAGAAGGGAGTGGAGGGAAATTGGAAGGGCGGGGTGAACCATGAGAAACTATGGACTCTGAAAATGAATTGGAGGTATTTAAGGGGCAGAGGGTTGGGGGATTGTGGGAACCAAAAGGTGAGTATTATAGAGGGCATGGATTGAATGGAGCACTGGATGTGGTTCTAAAACAATGAATAGGGTTACACTGAAAAGAGATTTAAAAAATGAACAGTTGTATGCCAATAAGCTAGGCCCCCTAGGTGAAATGGATGTATTCCCAGAAAACTATACAATCCCAAAATTGAACCAGGAAGACAGTCACAACTTGCATAGACCATTAACCAGTAACGGGATTGAAGTCATGACCAAAAACCTCACAAAAGTTCCACCCACATCCTCTGTTGATGGACATCTAGGTTCTTTCCATAGTTTGGCTATTGTGGACAGTGCTGCTAAAAACATTCTGGTGCATGGGCCCCTTCGGTCACTACATTTGTATCTTTTGGGCAAATGCCCAGTAGTGCAATTGCTGGGTCATAGGGTAGTTCTATTTTCAACATTTTGAGGAACTTCCATGCTGTTTTCCAGAGTGGTTTCACCTGCTTGCATTCCCACCAACAGTGTAGGAGGGTTCCCCTTTCTACGCATCCTCGCCAGCATCTGTCATTCCTGATTTGTTAATTTTAGCCATTCTGACTACTGTGAGGTGATATCGCATTGTGGCTTTAATTTTTATATCCCTGATGCCGAGTGATATGGAGCACTTTTTCATGTGTCTGTTGGCCATCTGGAAGTCTTCTTTGCAGAAATGTCTGTTCATGTTCTCTGCCCATTTCTTGATTGGATTATTTGTTCTTTGGGTGTTGAGTGTTCTAAGCTCTTTACAGATTTGGACACTAGCCCTTTATCCGATATGTCATTTGCAAATATCTTCTCCCATTCTGTCAGTTGTCTTTTGGTTTTGTTAACTGTTTCCTTTGCTGTGCAAAAGCTTTTGATCTTGATGAAATCCCAGTAGTTCATTTTTGCCCTTGCTTCCCTTGCCTTTGGCGATGTTCCTAGGAAGATGTTGCTGCCGCTGAGGTCGAAGAGGTTGTTGCCTGTGTTCTCCTCAAGGATTTTGATGTATTCCTTTCTCACATCGAGGTCCTTCATCCATTTTGAGTCTATTTTTGTGTGTGGTGTAAGGAAATGGTCCAATTTCATTTTTCTGCATGTGGCTGTCCAATTTTCCCAACACCATTTATTGAAGAGACTTTTTTCCATTGGACATTCTTTCCTGCTTTGTCGAAGATTAGTTGACCATAGAGTTGAGGGTCTAGTTCTGGGTTCACTGTTCTGTTCCATTGATCTGTGTGTCTGTTTTTGTGCCAGTACCATGCTGTCTTGATGATGACAGCTTTGTAATAGAGCTTGAAGTCCGGAATTGTGATGCCACCAACTTTGGCTTTCTTTTTCAATATTCCTTTGGCTATTCGAGGTCTTTTCTGGTTCCATGTAAATTTTAGGATTATTTGTTCCATTTCTTTGAAAAAGATGGATGGTACTTTGATAGTAATTGCATTAAATGTGTAGATTGCTTTAGGTAGCACAGATATTTTCACAATATTTATCTTCCAATCCAGGAGCATGGAACATTTTTCCATTTCTTTGTGTCTTCCTCAATTTCTTCCATGAGTCCTTTTAGTTTTCTGAATATAGATTCTTTGCCTCTTTGGTTAGGTTTATTCCTAGGTATCTTATGATTTTGGGTGCAATTTTAAATGGGACTAGATGGTATCATGCTTAGCAAAATGAGTCAAGCAGAGAAAGAAAACTACCATATGATCTTCCTGATATGAGGAGGTGGAGATGCAATGGGCGGGAGAGGTTAAGGGGTAGGAGAAGAATAAATGAAACAAGATGGGATTGGGAGGGAGACAAACCATAAGTGACTCTTAATCTCATGAAACAAACTGAGGGTTGCTGGGGGGAGGGGGATTGGGTGAAGGGGGCTTGGGTTATGGACATTGGGGAGGTTATGTTCTATAGGGAGTTCTGTGAAGTGTGTAAACCTGTTGATTCACATACCTTTACCCTCAGGGATAAAAATATATGTTTATAAAAATAAAAAAAAATTAAAAAGGAAAAAAAATCTCCCACACCAACAAAAAGAGCCCAGGATCTGACGAATTTTCTGGGCAATTCTACCAAACCTTCAGAGAAGAAGTAACACCTCTTCTAGTGAAGCTCTTTCCAAAAATTGAAGCAGAAGGAAAACTTCCATATACTTTTTATGAAGCTAGCATTATGCTCATCCCGAAACCAGGCAAAAAACGCACCAAAAAGGATAAATGTTCATCATCACTAGCCATCAGGGAGATTCAAATTAAAACCACATTGAGATATCACCTTACACCAGTTAGAATGACCAAAATTAGCAAGACAGGAAACAATATGTGTTGGAGAGGATGTGGAGAAAGGGGAACCCTCTTCAACTGTTGGTGGGAATGCAAGTTGGTACAGCCTCTCTGGAGAATAGTGTTGGAAAATCCTCAAGAAATTAAAAACAGAACGTCCCTATGACCCTTCAATTACACTCCTGGGTATTGACCCGAAAGATACAGGTGGAGTGAAAAGAAGGGCCATCTGTACCCCAATGTTTATAGCGGCAATGGCCGCGGTCGTCAAACTGTGGAAAGAACCAAGATGCCCTTCAATGGACGAATGGATTAGGAATATGTGGTCCATATACACTATGGAGTATTATGCCTCCATCAGAAAGGATGAATACCCAGCTTTTGGGGCAACAGGGATGGGACTGGAAGAGATTCTCCTTAGTGAAATAAGTCAAGCAGAGAGAGTCAATGATCATATGGTTTCAATTATTTGTGAAGCATAACAAATAGCATGGAAGACATGGGGAGATAGAGAGGAGAAAGGAGTTGGGGGAAATTGGAAGGAGAGGTGAACCATGAGAGACTATGGACTTTTAAAAACAATCTGAGTGTTTTGAAGGGATAGTGGGTGGGAGGTCGGGGTACCAGGTGGTGAGCATTACAGAGGGCATGGATTGCATGGAGCACTGGGTGTGGTGCAAAATAATGAATACTGTTATGCTGGAAATAAATAAAAAATAAATTTAAAAAAATAAGAAAAAGAAAATTGGGAGCATCACTTTGCCCAATTTCAAGGGTAACTACAAAGCTGTGATCACCAAGACAGAATGGTACTGGCATGAAAACAGACACATAGACATGTGGAATAGAGTAGAGAGCTCACATATTGACCATGAACTCTATGGTCAAATAATCTTCAACAAAGCGGGAAAATATACAGTGGAAAAAATACAGTCTCTTCAATAAATGGTGCTGGGAAAATTGGGCCAGCTCTATGTAGATGAATGAAACTCAACCATTCTCTTCCACCATACACAAAGAGAAACTCTAAATGGATAAAAGAGCTCAACATTGGGGGGAGGGGACCAGATGGCAGGCAAGTAGGAGGAGGCGCCTTTTCAACCTGTACCCTAAAGTGAGCTGATTACCAACCAAAGAACTGCGATCACCCATGAAATCAGCCTGAGGTCAGAATTATACACGTCTGGATCTCTATAATGGCAGAAGACGCCGGTGGGCAGGTAAATTGCGGTGGGAAAGGCAGACTGATATTGGAAGATAAACAAAAGGGGGAGGGAGACACCAGAGGCGACTGGTTCAAAAGTAATACCCCCAATATGACTGAGAGTGCCCTGCGTCTGGAGACCAGCATTAACTTGGAGACTGGTTGAAAACACTCCAAAAGCGCAAAGGATCATGGGGGGGGGGACTGTAGGAATTGGGGTGGCGAGGGACAGGGGATTAAGTCCCTGGTCCCAGGACAGCCTCCCCTGGCACTGAGCCAGATGGAATGCGGTTGAGAAACCAGGTCTTGGCCCCTGAGCCGCCAGCACACGTGATTGCCTGGGGTCTGGCTCCTGTGAGGGGCCAGGAGTCACATCATAGGACAGAATGCTTGAGCCCTGCTACAGAGCCTGAGATGCACGCATCCCACATCCTCCCCTGAGAGATGTACACAAAAGCCCAGCTGGCGCTCTTTGACCCGCGCCATTGTTTCAGAGCCTAAGACGTGCGCCCCAAACTCTCCTGTGAGAGAGGTGCGCGAAGGGCCAGGCTGGTGCTCTCGGACCTGTGCCCCTTCTCAGAGCCTGAGACATGTGCAGGACCCACAGCCCTCCTGAGAGAGTCCTGCGCAAGCCTGGCGCTCTTAGACCCAGAAAGACCAGGCACTCCCAGCCCCGGCCAGTGGGAAAATCTCAGTGTGCGATCACTGCTTGGAACCTCTCTGGCGGTCTGGAGCTGTCCAGACAGCCACCACTGCCATGGTTTGTGGTACAAGCAGAAGATCCTGCGTCCCCAGGGACCGCGACTCAGAACCTGCTCTGCAGGCGGCCAAGGGGGATCTCATCTGGGCTCTGCAGCCAGACTGAGGCTTCTCTCTGAGAGGGAGGTCAGGGTGCAGTCTGTTTTCCTCTAAAACTACAAAAACCATCAAAAGTGGTCAAGGCGAGAGGGAAAAAAAAAAGTGAACAAACATAAAAACCTCCAGAGAACAAAAGTCTGAAAAAAAACGGTTTCCTCAGAGCCCACCCCCTTGAGGGGGACTGGAGGACTTAACTCAGGGAACACCATTGACTGAAAACCCACGTGGCAGGCCCCTCCCCCAGAAAACCAACCAGGAAATATGTTCACCATCAACCATCAACAGGAAAATCCAAATAAAATATCTCCATGAGATATTAACTCACACTATCAGATTGGCTAACAGCACCAGCACAAGAAAACAGATGTTGGGAGGATGTGAATAAAAGGTGACTCTCTTGCACTGTTGGGGAATGCAAGCTGCTGAACCCACTGTAGAAAAGAGTATGACTGTTCCTCAAAGCATTAAATATAGAACTACATTATGATCCAGCAATCACACTACCGTGTGTTTACCCAATGAACATGAGAACAATAACTCAAAAGGATACATGTGCCCCTATGTTTTTTGCAACATTATTTACAGTATTACAATATGGAGGCAATCCAAGTAAATCTTGATAAATTGATAAATGAGATGATACATGTACTCACACACACAGTGGGAAATTACTCATCCATTAAAAAAATGAAACCTTGCCATTTGCAGACACACGGATGGAGCTAGAGAGTACTGTCCTAAGTGAAATCCATCAGTCAGAGAAATACAAATGCCTTGTGATATCACTCTTACATGGAATTTAAGAAACGAACATACATAAATAAAGGAGAAAGAAGATACAAAGCAAAATGCCGAATCTGTGGTTACCATAGTGGAAGTGGATAGAGGGATGAGTGAAATGGATGATGGGGACTAAGAGTACACTAAGAGTACACAGCTGAGTATACATAGAATCACTGAATCACTACATTGTACACCTGAAACTAATATACCACTCTATGTTAACTCTACCTGAATTAAAATAAACAATAAAAGAGTTTTTCTTTCAGTAAACTATTTGAAAAATCTTTTGCTGTGCAATGTTCATAAGACATACTTGTGAGAGTATTTACTGTACAATAATTATTCACTCTATGCTTGGAATTCAAATTTCACTGAATTCTTATATTTTTCCTGTTAACTGTAACAGGGTGAGGACCTATGCTTTCAAGAGTGTAAGTAGAGACAGATGTCACTTCACTGTCCAGAAAGCTATTATTGTTTCTGTTTTCATGTGAGATTGTCATACAGTATGAGTCATATTTCAGAGCAGGTTTGTTATGCATCCTGGATCTCTAATTCAGTGGTCATTACCTAGATCTGTTTGGATGGTAAGTTCCTATGGATGGGCTTGCTTCCAAGCACATACCTGGAAGACAAATGTGGGTGGGCTGGGTGTGGGACAGGAAGAGTACCAAGTACATACAAGGGTTGGATCCCTCCCCTGATCTAGGAATGGCCATGGGAGTGGGTATGGGAGGCAGAAGCAACAGGAAACCGCTAAGGTCACCAGCTGAAAGCAGGGTGTCTGGGTCAAGTGATCTTGAGATGCAGGGCTTGAAGTCTGTTCTGAGCTACCTCTGGGTGGAAAAGGAGGAAGGAAAAAGAAGGAGAAATTGCCTGCACCTGGCCCATACCATCTTCCCACCACTACTGGTACACATCAGTCTACACAGCTGACACCGCCTGGGCTAAATATGGGCTGTCTTGGATCCCTCAGCCCTCAGTGGGACAGATGGATCCAGGGCTCAGGGACATGCTGAGGGAGATGGGAAGGAAGGCTGCCTCTCCCAGGTCATCCCCTCCTTGAGCAGGCAGACCTCCAGGACTGCTAAAGACCCACTGGCAGTTTTTTAAAGATTTTATTTATTTATTTGGCAGACAGAAATCACAAGTAGGCAGATAGGCAGGAAGAGAGAGAGGAGGAGGAAGCAGGCTCCACACTGAGCATGGAGCCCGATGCAGGGCTTGAGCCCAGGACCCTGGCTTCAACACACTGAGCCACGCAGGTGCCTCCCCACTGGCAGTTTTGAAAGACATGCCATAAATGAACTAAGGCATTGAAAAATATAAAACAATATTCGTTTTTAAGTTCAGAGCTTTCAGCTCATGAAGTGAAAGGTCTTCCCTGAGGAATACTGAGAGAAGGGCAGGTCAGGTTGCAAAGAGAGATGTGGATTTCTTGATTGGGGACCTGTAGCCCCGTTCCAGGACAAGGTATTGTCCTCACCTCACAGAGGAACCATAAAAGTTAGGGTTAGGGTTAAGGTTAGGGTTAGGGAAGCCTTCAAACAAGAGATACATTCTCATTCATTCCCCCACAGAGGCCAGACCCATCCCTGGGCTCCCCAGCCTCCCAAAAAGTTGGAGGAAGATGAACGGCTACTACCCACCCCTCAACTCTGCTCCTGGAAAGCTCCCCTTCACCAGGGCCCCCGGGTGTTCCGCATCATCTTGACGCATATTCCGGGCGGCCGGGACATTCCCCAAGCGAGAAAGGGCCCTCAGCCACGGGTAACAGGGTGGTCCCCAGGGCTGCCCAATGCTGGCCAATTCTCACGATCGTTCTGCCCAAATCAGTATTGATTTGGCCGGTAAAAGCCTGGTGAACTCGCTTCGGGTGCCGAGAAATGGCCCTCAACACGGAGGACCTAACATCCACAGGGCTGCTCAATGCCGGCCTATTCTGATGAGCATTCTGCTCAAATAGATAACAATATGGGCAAAATGCTTGTGAGAATTGGCGGCCCTATTGGCTAACTCACTTTAGGTGCACCAGGTCTACAGTGTTGATCCTAACCCTCAACTAAGTCTTCTAGGTGTGTCACCACAGTGTTTGCATATAGGTGCTGCCCTGCCCCTACCACCAAACACTAACCCTAGTTTGAGTGTTCAAGCTTCCATCCCCAGAGGCCTGGCTCCCTAGACTTTGAGACTAGGGACCCCATATTCCCAACACAGGACTCTGACTGCCACCCATGAGGAAACTGGACTCCATGGCCCTGTGCAAAACCCTCCTGGCTAGAGAAACGTCCATGCCTCCTAAAGACACCCACAGCGTACAAGGACCCACACACCACAATCCTGGAGCCTGATGGGCCACCAGAGCAATGCCCTCAACTCAGCCATCTGGAGATCCTGGGTCTGCACTGGCATATCAGGCCTGCCATTCTCCAAGGACCAAACCCTAACCCTACTTCGGTGTTCAGGCTCTGGACCCCAGAGGTCTAAAACCCAATCCCTCCCATGGATTGGAGCATCAGATTGATGGCCTTACTCAGACTCTCAGTCAGGAGGAGACCATTTCATTTTGTGCTCTCTAACACCCTCAGAGCCCTAGAACTCGGCATGCTCCCCTGTGGCCATTTCTGCCATCTTTGATCCTACAGACCAAAGACTGAAGAGCCTCCTGATTCCCGCCCTCAACTATGCCCTTGGATGTGTCGATATCTGTGCTGGCAGATCCGACCTGCCTTGTCTCTAAGACATAACAGTAACCCTATCCCTAAGCCAAACCCTAATACTAACCCTAGCCCAGGTTGTGCGTTCCACTGTCAATCCTCCAATGCCTGGTCCCCAAAGCCCCGAGATGGGGGACCCCTGAGCTGCACACCATCATTGCACCTGATCCCAGGAGGACACACTGCCATTTGGAAATGTACTGAACCCATGGAGCAGAAGAAACCTGCATGCCTTCTTGAGGCCATCCCCACTTCTGGCAGCCCCAAGGACAAGGAACCGAGTCTCACGGTCCTGTAGACATGCTCCCCCAACTCAGGCATCGAGCTGGGTCACCACAGCACTGGCAGGTAGGGGATGACATGCCTCTATGACATAACCCTAAGCTTCATTTGCGTATTCTGGCTTCCCACGCCCAGAGGTCTGGCTCCCTAGCCCTCCAGACTGGGGACCCCGTATTCCCAATGCAGGAATCTGGCTGCCAACCCCGAGGAAACTGGACCCCATGGACCTGTGCAGGACCTCCTGTGCTGGAGAAAACTCCAGGCCCCTAAAAGATTCCCACCTTCCGAGGACCCACACACCACTATCCCAGAGCCTGATGGACCGCCAGATCAATGTCCTCAACTCAGCCCTCCAGAGAGCCTGAGTCTGCACTGGCACATCAGGCCTGCTGTTCTCCCAGGACCAAACCCTAACCCTAGGTTAGGTGTTCAGGACCAGGACCCCGAGACATGACACCCAATGCCTTCCATGGATGAGAGCATCAGACTGATACCCATATTCAGAGTCTCAGACTGAAGGAGACCATTTCATTTGGTGCTCTCTAATACCCTCAGAGCCCTAGAAACCAGCATGATCCCCTGATGCCATTCCCACCATCTTTGCCCCTCCAAGCCAAAAACCCATGGCCTGAGGAGCCTCCTGCATCCCGTCCTCAACTCAGTGCTTGTGTGAGCCTATATCTGTGTTTCCAGATCCGACATGCCTTGTGCCTAAGACATAGTCCTAACCCTAATCCCTAACTCTAACACTAGTCTTAAACCCTAACCCCACCCTATCCCTAACTCTGACTCTAAACCTAACCTTTTTCCCTAAGACATAACCCTAACCCTTGTCCCTAAGACATAACACTAACCCTAACCCCTAACCCTAACCCTATCCCTAACCTATATCCCTAACTCTAAACCTCCAGACAGGGGATTCAACATCCACACCAGGAGACTCTGCCTGCCCTCCAGAAAGAAAGATGCATGAGCACCTACACACACTCGCATCATCTGCAGCACCCCGGACATAATGCCGGATTCTGCCACAAGCCAGATGCATGTCCACTCAGCCCCGAGGGAGCCCATCTCAATACCAGCATATCAGAGCTTCCATGCCACTAGTCCTTAACCCTAACCCTAGGTTGTGTGTACAGGCTTCCGTAGCCTTAGGTCTAGCCCACAAACTGGCCAGATTGGAGACGCCTGAGACTCACTCTGGCAGTCTGCCAGCTGCCTATGTTGTTATGGTGACATTTGTAGCTAGTCAGACCTCAGAGCAGGGAATAACTTCGGGTTCCCTAAGGCAAGCCTCGGCATCTGAGCCCCTCCTGAACAAAAACCCAGATTCACACGAGCCACCTATTACCCGCCTTCAACTCAGCCCTCCATGGAGCCCGCCTCAGCACTGTCAGATCAGACCTGCCAAGCCCCTAGGCCATAACCCTAACCCTAGTTTGGGTTTTCAGGCTTCCATCCTGAGATTCCAGGCAACAACCCCCCTGGATTAAGGAACCTTGACATACACCCTGGGACTCCGCTCGCCATACAGTAGAAACCTATGCAATTTGGAGTTGTGCTGAACCGTCAGAGGGGGAGAAACCTGCCCCTATAAAGACACTCCCACCATCTGTGGCCCCCCGGTCATAAAATCGGATTCTGCTGAGCTGCTGGACACACGCCCTCAACTCAGCCCTGAGGGGACCCCACCTCAACATCAGCAAATTGGGTCACCATGTCCCTAGGCCCTTACTATTACCCCTGTTTGGGTTTTCAGGCTTCCATCCCCAAGTCCCCTAGATTAAGGACTACTGAGCGACACCACAGGACTCCAACTGCCACACGGGAGGAAACCTTGTGGTTTGGAGCTGCACCAAACCCTCACACCAGGAGAAACCTGTAAGCCCCCCTAACGCCATCCCTACCATGAGTCACCCCCATGGCCATATAACCGGATTCTGCTGTGATACCATATCTATTCCCTCAACTCAGCCCTTAGAGGAGCCCACATCAGCACCAGCACATCGGGTCTGCCATGTCCTTAGCCCTTAACCCTAACCCTAGGTAGGGTGTACAGGCTTTCATGCTCAGATGCCTGTCCCCCAAGCCCACCAGATTGGCCACTTCTGAGATTCATGCCGGTATAGATTAAGGATGCCTCAGTGACACCCCAGGATTGCGTCCGCCACACAGGAGGAAACCATGCCATTTGGAGCTCTGCAGAACCCTCAGGGTTGGAGAAAACTCCATGCAACCCTTAGTTCACCCCCAGGGCACAAAGTTGGAGTCTGACATGCCCCCTGATACCCACCCTGAAGTCATCCCACCAGGGAGCCCATCTCAGCAACAGCAGGTTGAGCATGCCATGCCCCTAGGACCTTAGCATAACTCTAGTTTCTGAATTCAGGCTTCCTGAATTCATGCTCCCCCAAGAGGCCTGGTCCCCAAACTCCCCAGATTCAGGACCCCTCTGTAACAAGCCAGAAACCCGACTGCCATGCAGGGGGAAGCCATGTCATTTGGAGCTCCACAGTTCCCCCAGAGAGGGAGAAACCAGCATGCCCCTCTAGAGCCACCCCCACCATCAGCCATCCCTCTGGCCAGAAACCCTGACTCTTCTACGTTGCAGGACACATAGCCTCAACTCAATCCCGAGGGTATCCCAACTCAGTGTCAGCAGGTCAGGCCTGCCATGCCCCAAGGCCATGGCTCTAACTCTTGGTTGCATTTTTAGGCTTCCTTCCCCAGAGGCCTGTCCCCAAAGCCCTCTTGATTGGTAACCTTGGACCCACACTGTAGGAGTTCACCTGCCACCCAGCAGGAAACTAGTCCCTTTGGATCTGTGCAGAACCCTCAGAGCCAGAGAAACCTGCATGCCCCCATCAGGACCCCTGCATGTTCTGCAGCCCCCTGGCTACAAACCCAGAGCCTGATGCACCACCCGACCCCCATCATCAACTCAGCTCCTTGGGGAACTCACCTCAGCACCAACAGTTCGGGCCCACCATGCCACTAGCTCAGCTCTCCTCAAAGACCCCTGTCAGCTCTAGGCAGACCTGGAACTCCCCTGTCTGCGGCAAAGCTCTGGGATCCCCCGTCCTCCTTCTCAATTTACACTGTCCCAGGCATTCATGAGAAAGGGGAAAGCTACCTCCTGAAGGCTTCATACCTCCTTTCCTCTTCTGCCATATTTTTCTCCAATTACCTTTGTACCTGGGCAGACTGAAAGGAACATATCTATGGAACATGAACATGCTCTGACATCTGAATCTTCCTGGAAGCTTTTTGAGGGCTCCTTATGCAAACAGAAACTAGTGTATCATACAACAGTGTGTTGGAAAGTGATCATTGACAGAACAGTAGAGCAAAAATACCTCCATTTTTACCTCACTCCTCATGAAGTAGAAAATGGTGTTCTTCTTTCCTTCCTTGACTTCCATTCCAATTTGTTTCCATGCAGTGTTCATTCCTTTGCTTCAAGGGTAGGATTTTGTGATTCCCCACCTGCATAGAACACCAAGAGCTCATCACAGCAAGTACTCTCCCTAATAGTTGTCACCCATTTAACCCTTCCACCCACACCCCTGTCCTCTAGCAACGATCAGTTTGTGCTCTAAGTTTGAGTGTGTTTCTTCATTGGCCTTCTCCCCTCACTATGTTCATCTGTTTTCGTTCGGAAAATCTACAGAATCCAAGTTACAGGCTATTGGTCTTTTCTTACTGATTTTACTTAGCTAAATCCACTGTAGATCCATCCACATCCTTACAGATGATAAGATTTCATCCTTTTTGAACCTGGCTCTTATTCCATTAAGAAGATGTGGGAGACAATGTTTATAGCAGCAATGGCCATGGTCGCCTAACTGTGGAAAGAACCAAGATGCCCTTGAACAGACGAATGGATAAGGAAGATGTGGTCCATATACACTATGGAGTATTATGCCTCCATCAGAAAGGATGAATACCCAACTTTTGTAGCAGCATGGACGGGACGGGAAGAGATTATGCTGAATGAAGTAAGTCAGGCAGAGAGAGTCAACTATCATATGGTTTTACTTATTTGTGGATCATAACAAATAGCATGGAGGACAAGGAGAGTTAGAGAGGAGAAGGAAGTTGGGGGAAACTGGAAGGGGAGGTGAACCATGAGAGACTATGGACTCTGAAAAACAATCTGAGGGTTTTGAAGGGGCGGGGGTGGGAGTTTGGGGGAACAAGGTGGTGGGTATTGGAGAGGGCACGGATTGCATGGAGCAATGGGTGTGGTGCAAAAACAATAAATAATGTTATTCTAAAAAATTAATTAATTAAAAAAAAGAAGAAGATGATGTGGGTGAATGAACACACACACACACACACACACACACACATATATATATATATATATATATATATATATATATATATATATAATTACTCATCAGTGAATGGACATTTGGACTCCCTCCATTGTTTTACTATGGTTGATAATGTGCTGTGGTTGATAATGTTACTATCGTTGATAATGCTGCTGTAAATATCACGGTGCTTGTACCACACAGAATGTACATTTTTGTGCCCTTTAAGCAAATACCTAGGAGGACAATTGCTGGATCCTAGTGTTGTTCTGTTCTTAGGTTTTGGAGGACACACCATTTTCTTTTCCAGAGTGGCTGCAACTATCCACATGCCCACCAACAGTGTAGGAGCGTTCCATTTTAGGGTGTTTTTTAAAAGATGTTATTTATTTATTTGACAGAGAGAGATCAGAAGTAGGCAGAGAAGCAGGCAGAGAGAGAGAGCGTGAAGCAGGCTCCCTGCTGAGCAGAGAGATTAAGGCAGGGTTCCATCAGAGGAATCTAGGATCATTACCTGATCCAAAGGGAGGTGCTTAACCCACTGAGCCACCCAGGTGCTCCTAAGGGTTCCACTTTAAGCAGAACATTCCCTGCCAGCCATTTCCTATGGAGGAAATGTAAAACCTGAGGGATAACCTGACTCACTGAGCATCAGGCAAGCAGCCACAGAAATTCACTCCAGGTTTCCTGACGCCAAGTCCCTTGAAGCCACCAGAATGCCTTTATCCAGGGAAATTCCCAGACACTCTCCTTCACCACCCACAGAACCCACCAACTGCACAGAAAATAGAGCATGCCCAACCATATATAGCTGTTTGAGTGAACGTAGGAAGACAAGCATCCCTTTTAAATTGTCCAAGGCTCCTTGGAATCATTTTGAATTTTCCCTCAGCCCTCATTGGAACTCTTTGGATGCAAAGACCAATCCATTAGGATACATCACCTTGGACAAAGGAGAAGCCATCATCCAAGTCTCTATCTGACCCAAACATCCACCTCACTCTAGATGCCGGCCACAGCCTAGGCCCAGTGGAATAAACACTGCTAGATGAAGGAATGCTTTCTATATTCAAAACGCACACCAGTCAATCTCATCTTCCCTTTCGAATCCAAGGGATTACCTAGGAAAGAAATGGTCCAAACCTTTGTAATCCAGAAATAAACAGAGAAAATGATATCCCTGCCAGGTGTTCCCTGCAGAGAAACTCGGGAACTCTGGCACCCACACTAGATTGCTTACAGCTGGTCCAGTGTGCCAATTGTGAACTCCACCAGAGACAAGAGAAAAGCCCAGGAGGTTTGGGGTGAAAGAGAAGTTTTACCTCCTGTCCTGGCATGGATGTGACATTGTGCCCCATCGGCCTGCTGATTTCTCTGAATGTTGACGTCCTGGGACAAGCTGCATGACTGACTCAGATGCTGATTTTCAAAGTTCAGGTCTTGTGGAGCCAGAGTGAAGAAGGGTTGTCAGGTGTGGATAAGCAGGCGTCTCCCACCTAGTCTTCACACCTGCTCCAATACCTGGGAGAAGGAGAGACATATGCTTATTTCTTAAGTGGTCATCCACTTCCTTCTCAAGCCGACCAATGCCCTTGTCCTTTTTGGAGAAACAAACATACTCTTCCAAACAAACACTCAACTACTCAGTTCCAAATGCACCATGAGTCAGGTTTGGTTTCCCCCGGCTCCAGAGCCCAGCTGGGAGGACCCTCCTGAGCCATCCTGACAGCAGACTACCAGCAAACCTGGGGAAACAGGGCACAATGCTGAGTGGGGGCCCGGCTCCAGTGTTTCTTATGACCACTCTTAAGCCTGGAGAAACAGAGACTATACAGCTCACCACTCCGTCCTGCAGGAACAATCTTTAGTTCCTCAGGATTCAGGGTCTCTCACCCAGCACCTCCCCACTGCCCTCAGAGCCAGCAGGCAGCACTGACTCTTCTTCAGGTGGGTTTCCCATGGCAGCTCGCCACTGCCTCCAGTGGTCGCAAGCAGCATTGCCACCCCTACTGTGCTCTCTCTCGCACCACAGCTCACCCACCAACTCCAGTGGCATGAACTGGCACTTTTGGGCTTTCCACAGACTCCTAAAGCAGCCCCCAAACCCTCCACAGGTGTAAAACCACACTGGCACTGTCCCTCCAGATTGGGGCCACACCCCAGGTGTCCGCCTGCCACCCAGGAGGAAACTCTACCATTCGAAGCTGAGCAAAACCCTCAGAATGGAACAAACCCACATGACTCCATGAGGACACCCCCAACTTCGATGGTCCCCGCAGTCACAAACTCATTCTGATGTGCTTCCTGACCCCCATGTTTGACTCAGCCCCTGGGGATCCAGCCTCAGCACCAGGAGGTAGGGCCAGAATACCCCTGGGACCTAACCCAAACCCTAGGTTGTGTTTTCAGGCTTCCATGCCCAGAGAAATGGCCAAAAATCCCTCCAGATTGGGAACCCCTGAGCCACAACCAAGGACTCCACCTACCATCCATGTTCTCCTGGGTGCCCTTCGGAGCTACCCAGAACCCTCAGACCAGGAGAAGCCCACCTGCATTCCAGAGGCCGCCATCACCTCTGATGGCCCACATGGCAACAAAACCCAGAGATTGACATACCATTTGACCCCCATCCTTGACTCAGCCCATTGGAGATCCCGCCTCAGCACTGACAGTTTGGGCCTGCCATGGCCCTAGGCCCTAACCCTAATCGTACGTTGGCTTTTCAGGCTTCTGTCCCCAGAGACCTGTTCCCCAATCCCTCCAGATTGGGGACCCCAGGGCCACACCCCAAGAGTTCTCCTGCCACTCAGGAGGAAACCACACCCATGCAGAACCCTCAGAACAGAACAAACCCGCATGATTCCCTCAGAACACCCCCACCTACAGCGGCCCACCCGGGCACAAAACCAAGCCCCTGATGCACTACTGGACACCTGTCCTCAACTCAGCCCCCTGGGGATCTGCTTCAGTATGGGCATATTGGACCTGTCATACTCCTAGGCCCTAATAGTAACCCTAGGGTAGTTTCTCAGGCTTCTGTCCCCATAGAACTAGCCACCAATCCCTCCAGATTATGGACCCCTGAGCCACAGCCCAGGACACCGCCTGCCACCCAGGAGGAAACCGTGCTGCTTGGAGCTGTGCAAAACCCTCAGAGTGGGAGAAACCTGCATACCCTCCTTGAGACCCACCCCCACTTTTGGCTCCCCACCAGACCACAAACATGCAGACTGGTGCTCAGCTGGATCCCTGTCCCTCAACTCTGCCTGTGGGGCCCTCTCCCTTCCTGGGGGCCCTCAGGGGAGCCGCATGGGCCCAACCCATGTTCCTGGATGGCCACGTCAACACCGAGTGAGAAAGAGCTCTAGATTGCATATGCCAGCATGGCCTGAATCACTGCCCAATGCTGGCCAATTCTCACAGCTTGGGTAGAAAAAAAGTCAGATTTAGCCAGAAAACCGCAGCGAACTTGCATTTATCAGCATGGGCTGTCAGGTCCACTGCCTGAGCCTGGCCTGGGGCCCCAATATTTGCAATCCAAGCCCTGCAAAAAATCCCTCTGTGAGGCAGGTGAACGTGATGCCTACCACTCCCGCTCCCTTTGAGATGCGGGCCCTGGCACTGGCAGATCACATCAGCGATGCCCCTAGGCCCTTGCCCTAAACCTAGGTTGGATTTTCAGGTTTCCATCTCCAGTGGCCAGTAGCCTGAGTCCTCCAAACCAGGGACCACAGAGCCAAACTGCAGGAGTACACCTGCCCCCAGGAGGAAACCGGGTCGTTAGGAGCTGTGGGAGTGGGAGAAGGGGAGAAACCTGCATGCCCTCCCCAGTCCACGCCCACCCTTGACTCACCACTGGGCTGCAAAAACGGAGGCTGAGTAGCTATTCAGGCTTCTGTCCCCAGAGACCTGGCCCATGAGCCCTCCAGATTGCAGACCCCTGAGCCACACCCCAAGACTCTGCCTGCCACCCAGGAGGAAACTGTACCTTTTGGAGCCTCCCAAAACCCTCAGAGCAGGAGAAACCTTCATGTCCCCCCAAGGCCACCCCAACCTTCGGCGCCCAGCTGAGCCACAAACATGGAGCCTGATGCTCAGCCAGAACCCCTGCCTCAACTCTGTCCACAGAAAACCCTCTATGTGGGGGCCCTCGAGGGAGTCTCATGGTCCTGGCCCATGTTTCCAAGATGTCCACTATAAGCACCTAGTGAGAAATTGCTCTAGACTGCGGGTGCCAGTGTGGCCTGAATTGCCACCCAACAACAACCATTTCTCATGATCTCTCTGCCAAATTGATATCGACTTGAACAGAAAGCTTGTGAGAATTGGCTGGAAACCCCCCAGCAAACTTGCTGCCAGTGACTCGGAGCCAGAGGGCAACCGCCTGGGCCTGGCATGGGGTCTGGAGTAGTGCAACCCAAACCCCACAAGAAAGCCATCTACGAGCCAGGTGCACATATGCCCAACCCTTCCGGCTACTCAGTCCCCTGGTGTGCTCACCCTGGTGCTGGCAGATCAGGCCTGCCATGCCTCCAGACCCTCAACCTAATGCTCAGTTGGGTTTTCAGGCTTCCACCCCCAGGGGCCTGTCCTCTGAGCCTTCCAGATTAGGGATACCAAAAACACACCCCAAGAGACCACCTGCCACCCAGAAGGACAGCCGTGCCTTTTGGAGCTGTGCAGAACACTCAGACAGGGAGAAACCTGCATTCCAACCTGAGGAAACACCCACCTGTGGCAGCCCCCTGGCCACAAAACCCGGCGCCTGATGTACCGCCTAACCACCATCCTCAATTCACCCTCTAGAGAGTCTCACCATAGCTTGGTTTTTCAGGCTTCTGTTCCCAGAGACCTGGGCCCCCATGCCCTCCAGATTCCGGACCCCTGAACCACACCCCAGGACTCCACTGCCACCCAGGATGAAACTGCTGTTCAGAGCTGCCCAAAACCCTCAGAGTGAGAGAAAACCTGCATGCCCTTCTAAGGCCACGCACATCCATCGCCCCACCAGGTCACAAACAAAGAGGGTGATGCTCAGCCTTACCCCTCCCTCAACTCTGCTCCTGGGATGCCCCTGGTGGGGCTACTCGGTGGAGCCACGTGGGACCAGCCCATGTTCCCGCATGGCCATGAAATGCACCTAGTGAGAAAGTGCTCTAGACCAAGCCACACGTGCAGCCCATAATGCCGCCCATGCTGGCCAATTCTCATAAGCTTTATGCCCAAATCAATATCAATTTGGGCAGTAAAATTGTCATAATTGTCAGGAAAATGCCAAGAGACCTTGTTTGGGCAACTAGGCTGTGGCCTAGGCCTGGGCCAGAGTCCCGATTGGTTGCAGACCAAACCCTGAGAGAAAGCTCTCTGCGAGGCAGGTGCAAGTGGGTCAACCGCTCCTGCTATTCAGCCCCCTGGGATGCCCACGGTGGCACTGGCAGATCAGATCTGTCATGCCCCTAGGCCCTGGACCCATAGCTTCGTTTGGTTTTCAGACTTTCATCCCCAGGAGCCTGTCCCCTGAGCCCTCAAGATTGGGGACCCCAGAGCCATATCCCAGGAGTACTCCTGCCATCCAGGAGGAAACCATGACATTCATAGCTGTGCAAAACCCTCAGAGCAGGAGATGCCTGCATATCCCCCTGAAACCACCCTCACCATCAGCATCCCAATGGGCAACAAACACAAAGGGTGACACTCAGCCAGACACCCTCCCTCAGCTCTACCCCTGGAAAGCTCCGGTGCACGGGGGCCCTCAGGGGAGCCGGGTGGGCCTGGCCCATGTTCCTGGATGGCCGAGACACCCACCTAGCTAGAAAGAACTGTAGAGCAGGTGCCACCATGGCCCAACTCGCTGCCAAAACACAATATCAATTTGGGCAGAAAGCTTATAAGAATTGGACACAAAAACCCAGGAGCTCGCTTCTGGTGTCATGGGCCCACAGGGCTGTGCCTGGGCCTGGTCCAGGGTCCCGAATGTCGCAGCCTGAACCCTGAGAGATAGCCCCCTTCGAGCCAGGCATATGGGTGGCCAATCCCTCCTGCTAGTCACTTCCCTGGGGTGCCTACCCTGACGCTGGCAGTTCGGGCCTGCCAGGCCCCTAAGCCCTCGTACTAACCCTCAGTTTGCTTTTGACACTTCCATCTCCAGGGGCCTGTCCCCCAAGCCCTCAAGATGGGGGATATCTGAACCACACTGCAGAAGTCTACCTGGCACCCAGGAAGAAACCATGCTATTTAGAGTTGCTCAAAACCCTCAGACTTTGGTAAAACCACATGCTACGCTGAGACCACCCCTACATCTGGGGACCCCTCAGTCACAAAACACAGATCTTGACATACCGCTGGTCACCCATCCTTGACTCAGCCAATTGGGGATCCTGCCTCAGTGCCAAAAGATCGGGTTTGGCTTTTTAGGCTTCCATCCCCAGAGACCTGGCCCCCAAGCCCCCCAGATTGGGAAGTCCTGAGCCACAACCCAGGGCTCCTCCTGCCACTGTGGAGGAAACTGTGCTATACAGAGCTGCACAAAACCCACAGAGCAGAAGAAACCTGCATGACTCCCTGAGGCCACCCCAACATTCATTGCCCCACGGGGCCACAAACATGGAGGCTGATGTTCAGCAAGACACCTTGATTCAGCACAGCCCCCAAAAAGCTCCACTTGATGGGGGCCCTTGGGGGAGCCACGTGGGCCCAGCCAGTGTTCCTGGATGGCCAGGACACACACCTAGGGAGAAACTGCTCTAGACCATGGGCACCAGCACAGCCCAAATCGCCACCCAACACTGGCCAACTCTCATAAGCTTTCTACTCAGATCAATATTGATTTAGGCAGAAAACCCATGAGAATTGTTCAGAAAAACCCCAGTGAACTATCTGGCAGCGCCGCAGGCCACTGCCTGTGCCTGCCCTTGAATCCCCAGTGGTCGTGACACAAACCCTGTGATATAGCCCTCTATGAGCCAGGGCCATGCACAGCCTACTACTCCTGTTATTCAGTCCTGTGGGGTGCCTGCCCCAGGGCTGTTGGATTGGGCCTGCCAGGGCCCCAGGCCCTCACCTTAAGCCTCCTTTGGATTTTTAGGCTTCGGACCCTGGGATCTCTCCCCTGAGCACTCCAGATTGGGGGCCCCGGAGCCACACTGTAGGAGTCCACCTGCCACCCTGAAGGATACCGTGGCCTTCAGAGCTGTGCAGAACCCTCAGACTGGGAGAAAGTTGCTTGCACCCCTGAGGCCACCCTTAGCGTTGGTGGCCCGCCCCATCCATAAAACCTGGAGTCTGACACGCCGCTTTACCCTCATCCTCAACACACACACCCCTCTGGGGATCCCGCCTCAGAGTTGGCTTATCAGGCCTGTCATTCTCCTAGGCCCTAACGGAAACCATAAGGTGAGCTCTCAGGCTTCTGTCCCCATAGAACTGACCCCCAATCCCTCCAGATTAAGGACCCCTGAGCCACACCCCAGGCCTCCGCCTGCCACCAGGAGGAAACCATGCAATTACAACCTGACCAAAAGCCTCAGAGCAGGAGAAACCTGCATGCCCCACCCACGAGGACATCCCCCACTTTCAGCACTCGAGTGGGTCACAAACACGGTGCCTGACCCTCTGCCGGACCCCTTCCCTCAAGCTAGACTCTGACTCCCCGCCTGACCCTTTTCTTTGTCTCAGCCCCCAGTGATCCCACCTCAGTGCCAGAAGATTGGGCCTGCCATTCCTCTGGCCCCAACCCTAACCCTAGTTTGCATTTCATGCTTACAACCAAAAACTCCTGGCCCCGAAGCCCCACAGATTAAGGACACCTGAGTGACACCTCAGGACTGCACCCACCACGCGGAAGGAAGCCATGCCATTGTAGCTTCGCAGTACCGTCAGACAAGGAGAAACCTGCATGTCACCCTGAGGCTGCCCCCAGCTTCTACAGCCCCTGGACACAAACCCAAGCTCTGTCATGCTGCCTGATGCCCGCCCCCAAGTCAGCCCAGCTGACTTGAGAGCCTACCTCCTCATCAGAACATCAGGCCTGCCATGTCCCAGGGCCCTAAACCGAACCCTAGGTGTGGTGTATAGGTTTCCATGCCCAGAGGCCTGGCCCCTCGGCCCACCAGATTGGGGATCCTTGAGACTCAACCCCAGGACTCCACCAGCTGCCCAGAGAAAAACGTGTCCCTTTGGAGTTGTCCAGAACCCTCAGAGCAGGAGAAACCTGCATGTCACCCAAGGCACCCTCAGCTTCTGCGGCACCCCTGGACACAAACCCAGAGTCTGACATGTCACCTGATGCCCACCTTCAACTCAGCCCACCATGGAGCCTGCCTCAACACTGGCAGATCAGATTTGCCATACCCCTAGGCCCTAAACCTAACTCTAAGTTGCATTTTCAGGCTTCCTTCCCCAGGGGTCTGTCCCCCAAGACCTCTAGATTGGGAGCCCTGGAGCTACACTGTAGGAGTCTGCTTGCCACTCAGCAGGAAACCAGTCTGTTTGGAGCTGTGCAGAACCCTCAGAGCTGGAGAAACCTGCATGCCCACATGAGAACTCCCCCACATTGTGCAGCTCCCTAGTTACAAACCCGGAGCCTGATGTACGGCCTGACCCCCATCATTGATTCAGCCCCTCGGGGAACTCACCTCAGCACCAGCAGTTCTGGCCTGTCATGCTAATAACTTGTCTCTCCTCGGCAAACCCATCAGCTCTAGGCATAGCTAGAATTCCCCTGTCTGCGGCAAAGCTCAGGGATCCCCCATCCTTCTTCTTAATTTACACTCGTCCAGGCATTCATGAGAAAGGGGAAGGCTACCTCCTGAATGGTTAACACCTCCTTACCTCTTCTGCCATATTTGTTTCCACTTACCTTTGTACCTGGGCAGACTGGAAGGGACATATCAATGGATCATGGATATGCTCTGACATCTGAATCTTCCTGCAAGCTTTCTGAGGGCTCCTTATGCAAAGAGAAACTAGTGTATTGTACCATACCATGTTTGGAAATGATCATTAGTAGAACAGGACAGCGATAACCCCTCCATTTTTACCCCACTCCTCATGAAGTAGAACATGGTCTTCTTCATTCCTTCCTTGGCTTCCATTCCAATTCCTTTCCATGCACTGTTCATTCTTTTGCTTCAGGGGTAGGATTTTGTGATTTCTCACCTGCATAGAACACCCAGAGCTCATCGCAACAAGTACTCTCCCTAATAGCCGTCACCCATTTAACCCTTCCAGCCAACACCCCTGCCCTCTAGCAACCCTCAGTTTGTGCTCTAAGGCTGACACTGCTCCCTCATTGTCATATCTTTCTCCCCTCACTATGTTCATCTGTTTTCTTTCTGAAATTCCATAGGAGTCAAATTATACACCTTTGGTCTTTTCTTACTGGTTTTGCTTACTATAATCCACGCTAGATCCTTCCACATTCTTGCTGATGGCAAGATTTCATTATTTTTGAGGCTGGTCCTATGCTATTGGATAGATAGATAGATAGATAGATAGATCAATCTCTCACATCTTCTTTCTCCATTCATCAGAAAATGGACAGAGGGACTCCCTCCTTTGTTTTGCTATTGTTGATAATACTGCTATAAACATCATGGTGCTTGTACCCCATTGAATGTGCACTTTTGTGTCCTTTGGATAAATACTTAGGAGTCCAATTTCTGGGTCCTAGTGTTGTTCAGATTTTAGCTTTTGGAGAAAACTCCATATTCTTTTACAAAGAGGCTGCAAAAATCTGCATGGCCACTGACAGTGCGGGAGGGTTCTGCTTTAAGCAGAACGTTACCTTCCTGCAATTCCCTAGGAGGGAATGGAAAACCTGTGGGATAACCTGACTCACCAAGTTTCGGGCAAGCAGCCCCAGATATTCACCCCAGGGTTCCTGAGGCCAAGCCCCGTGAAGCCACCAGGATGCCTCTATCTGGGGGAATTCCCAAAGATTCTCCTTCTGACTTCACCACCCATGAACTGCAGAGAAAATACAGCTGTCCAAGTATCTATTTAGTAAAAATAGAAGGTCAGGTTTCCCTTTTAAATCATCCAAGCCTTCTTGGAATCATTTTGAATGTGTCCTCTGCCCTCACTGGAACTCTTTGGATGGAAAGATGAATCCATTAGTTTACATCACCTTTGACAAAGGAAAAGACATCATCCAAGTCACTATCTGACCTCAAACAGCCACATAACTCTAGATGCCTGCCATTCTCCCACCGTGTAGGCCCAATGGAATAAACACTGTTAGATGAAGGAACACATTCTATGTTCAAAACACACACCAAGTCAATCTCATCTGTGATTCATGAACTGGCATGAGTCTCCTAATCCAGCTCACAACGCCTCACAGGTCTCAAGCCACAATGGCACTGTCCCTCCAGACGGGGGGCCCCTGAGACAGACCACAGAACTACACTTGACACCCAGGATGAGACTGTGACTTTTGGAGATGTGCAAAACCTTCAGAGCAGGAAAAAACTGCATGCCTCCTGAGGTGACCACCACAATCAGAGCCCACACAGGCCATAAAACCAATGCCTGGTGTTCACTCTGACCCCCATACTCAATTCTGCCCTCATCAGTGTGAGCTCTCAGGGACCTGTGCATGCCCAGCCCATGGTCACGGGTGGCTGCTACGTGAACCTAGCGACAAAGCAATCCAGACGTTAGGAGCACACGTGACCAAAATCACTCCACAATGCCGGCCAATTCCCACAAAAATTCTGCCCAAATCAATATCGATTTGGGCAGAAATCTCATGTGAATTGGCCAGAAACCTCCTTTGAACTTGCATCCAGAGGTGGGAGCCCTCAGAGAAGCTGCCTGGATCTGGACCATTTTCCTGAGTGTTCACAGCCCAAACCATGCCAGAAAGAGCTCTAAACTCCAGAGGCACACGTGCTCGGAGTTGCCCCAGAATGCTGGCAGTCCTGGCCTCTACTCAGTCCCCTGGGAGGCCAGCCTCAGCACTGGCAGAATGGGTGTGCCATGCCCCTAGGACCTAAACCTAGCCCTAGGTTGGGTGTTCAGGCTTACATTCCCAGAGACCTGGTCCCCAAGCCCTCCAGATTGGGAACCCCAGAGCTGCACCCCAGGACTCCACTGCCACAAAGCAGGAAACATTACTGTTTTGAGCTGCAGAAAAACCTCAGATGGGGAGAAACCTTCATACCCTCCTGAGGCCACCCCCACCTTCAGCACCCAAACGAACCACAAACATGAAGCCTCACTTTCAGCCCGAGGCCCTCCCGCAACTCTACCTCCGGAAATCTCCTATCAGCTGGGGCCCGCAGGGGAGACGTGTGGGACCAGTCCAAGTTCCTGGAGGTCATAATGAGCATCTAGGAAGAAAGCACTCTAAACAATGGGTGTGAGTGCATCCCAAATTGCCTCCCAATGTCGGCCAATTCTCATGAGATTCTCGCTCATGATAATTAGAGCCAGAAAATCCCCCACTGAAATGGCTTTTGGCAGCATGGACATGCAGGGCAGCCACCTGGGCCTGGCCCATGATCTCAAGTGGTCACGGTCCAAACCCCATGAGAAAGCAGTTTAAAATCCTGGTGCATACATGGCCATACCCTCACTCTACTCATACCCCTGGAGTGCCAGTCCCAGCGATTTCAGATCAGGCCTGCCATGCCCCAGACCCTAAACCTAAAACTAGGTTGGGTTTTCAGGCTTCCATCTACAGATTGAGGACTCCAGAGCCACACCCCAGGAATCCACCTGCTACCCAGATGGAAACTGCCATTAGAGCTGTGCCCAACCCTCAGAGCAGAAGAAATCTACATGCCTCCCTGAGGTCACGCCCACTTTCGGTGGCACCCATGGTCACCGACCCAGAGACTGTGGCCCTGCATGATGCCTTCCCTCAACTCAGCCCACCAGAGAGCCCGCCTCAGCACCAGTAGATATGGCCTGCCATGCCCTTAGGCCCTAACCCTAACGTAGTTTGGGTTTTCAGGATTCCACCCTAAAGGCCTGGCTCCAGAGCCCCCCAGATTAAGAACCCCGATTAACACTCCAGAATTCAGTCCACAATGTGGTTGCAAACCAGACGATTTGGAGCTGTGCCAAACTCTCAGAATGGGAGAAACCTGCACTCCCTCGTAAAGCCAGCACCACCTTCGGTGGCCCCCCGGCCAGAAAAAACGGACTCTGATGCAATGACTGACAAATCCTCGACTTGGCCCTGAGCAGAGCATGCCTCAGAAATGGCAGATCAGGCCTGCCATGCCCCGAGGCCCTAAGCCTAAACCTAGGTGAGGTGCACAGGTTATCATGCTCAGAGACCTGGCCCACAACCCAGACAGACGGGGGACCCCTGAGACTCACACCAGAATTATGCCTCCCACTGAGGGCACAACTCTGCTGCTTGTAGCTGCACAGAACCCTCAGAATGGGAGATACCTCTATGACCCCATGAGGCCACCCCAGGTTCTGTGGAACCCCTTGACACAAACCTGGAATCTGATGCACCTCCAGATATGTGCCCTCAATTCAGCCCACCAGAGAACCTGCCATGGTCCTAGGCCCTACCTTTAATCCTAGTTTGGGTTTTCTGGCTTCCATCCCAAAAGACCTGGCCCCCAAACCAGCCTCATTAAGGACCCCTGAGTGTTATCCCAGAATTCAGCCTCCCATGTTGTAGGAAGATGTGCCATATGAAGCTTCACAGAACCCTCAGAAGGAGAAACCCGCATACCCCACTAAAGTGACCCCCCCCACACACCATCTACAGCCCCCCTGGCCACAAACTCGGATTCTGAGGCACCGCCTGACATATGCCCTCAACTCAGCCCCAAGGGGATCGTGTCTCAGTGCTGACAGATCGGGCCTGCCATGTCCCTAGGTTCTAATCCTAATCCTAGGTGGGGTGTACAGGCTTCTGCACCCAGAGGCCTGGTCCTTAAATCCAGATTAAGGATGCCTGATACTCATGCTGGGACTCTGCCTGCCACGCAGGGCACAGCTGTGCTGTTTGGAGCTGCGCTGAACCCTCAGAGCTGGAGAAACTTCCATGGACACCTGAAGTCACTCCCAGGTTATGTGAATGCCTGGACACAAACCCAGAGGGTAACGTACTGTCTGACACCCAAATTCAACTCAGCGCACCAGGGCACCTGCCTCAGCACTGGCATATCAGGTCTGCCATGCCCCTAGGCCTTAACCCTATCCCTAATTTGGGTTTTCAGGCTTCCATCCCAAGAGGCGTGACCCCAAACCCCCAAGATTAAAGACCCTTGGTCACACCCCAGGAGTCTGCCCACCATGCAGGAGGAAACCATGCTTTTTGGAGCAGTGCCAAATCCTGAGAGTGGGAGAAACCTGCATGCCCCACCTGAGGCCATCCCCACCTTCTGCACACCATTGGCAACAAATGCGGGGGCTGACACTCAGCCTGTCACCCATGAGGAAACCATGCCAATTGAAGCTGAGTAGAACCCTCAGAGTGGGAGAAACTGCATGTCCCCCTGAGCACACCCTCCTCCGCTGTGGTCAGCGGTCCCCTGACCACAAACCTTGACCCTGTCATGCCACCGGACCCCTGTCCTCAATTCGCCCCCTGGGATCCCTCCTCAGTGCCAGCAAATTAGGTCTTCCATGCTCCTGGCCCTAAACTTAACGCTAGGTTGGGTTTTCAGTCTTCCTCCCCAGAGGCTGGGCCCCTATTTCCTCCATATTTGGACCCCTGATCCCCAAACCAGGACTCCGTCTGCCACCCAGGAGGAAACTGTTCTGTTTGGAGCTGCACAGAACCCTCAGAATGGGAGAAACCTGAACAGCCCATGAAGCAACCTCCACCATCGGCCACCCCTCAGGCACAAACCCAGAGTGTAATGCACCACTTGACTATGACCCTCAACGCATTGCCCTAGGCATCCCACTTCAGCACCAGCAGATCAGGCCAGCCATGCCCCTGTGCTCTATCCCTAGCCCTAGGCTATACTTTCAGTCTTCTGTCTTCTGAGGATCCACACCAAAGCCCCACTGATGGGTTACACCTGAACTATACCAGAATATTTCATGGCCCCGTGAGACTATCCCACTCTCAGCAACCCCCTATTCACTACCTGGATCCTAACACTCACACTGACCTACGTCCTCAACTATGCTCCCCAGGTCGCTCCTCTCAGGGTGGCAGATTGAGCCTGACATGTCCTGAGCATTCCATTCCTAGGGGCCTGGCCCCCTGCCCCAGGCACTGGGGTCACTTTAGCCATACAACAGGACTCAGCCTAACACACAGGAGGAAAGTGTGCCATGTAGACCTCTAGAAATATTCAAAGCAGGAGAAAATGCCTGCCCATCTGAGCCCATCCCAGCAAACCACCACTTTCAATGGCCTCTAGGCTACAAACCCTGTGCCTGACCTGAACGGGAACACTCATCTTTAATTTCTTAATTCCAAACACACTGCCAGCTCTTTGGCCCTGCAATGCCCCTTGACCCTAACTCTATCCCTATGTTGGGCTCTCAGGTAACTGTCCCTTAAGGGAGGGCTCCAAAGCCCCAGGATTTGGAGATGGCTGAGCAATACCAGAGGACTCAGCCTCCCACCCAGAAGGAAATCTTTCCATAATGGACTCCAATAAGTATATAGGTCAGTAGAAATATGAAGGCCCATCTCTTTCCATCCCACTGAACTCCCACTTTCAATGGCTCATGGATTGAAACCTTGAGCCTCACACTCACCTTAACCCATGCCCTCAACTCAGCCCTCCAGGACACTCACCACACGGTTTGCAGTTCGGACCTTCCATGCTCCTATGTCCTAACCATAACCCTATTTGGAGTTCTGACAGCACCATCTGTAGAGGCCTGGCTCCCAAGCACCAGGTATTGGGAACACTTGAACAACACAAGAGGATCAGCCTGCCACACAAAAGGAAATTCCCTTTTTTACTCCAGACTGGATTCAGAGCATGAGAAATCTGAATGAAAACCTGAGACAATGTCAGTGAACCTACACTTTCATCCACACTCTGATCACAATCACTGAGCTTCATATACACCCTAAAACTCCATTTTAACTCAGACCTTGTGAACATCTCCACAGTTCTGGATGATTGTATCTTCCAGGCTTCAGGGCCTTAACCCAATGTAAGGTATAGATTGGGTGAAAATATGAACAGACATTTCTCCAATGACGACACACATGTGACCAACATATATATGCATAAATGTTCCACATCACATGGCTTCTGGGAAACGCAAATCTAAACCACATTAAGGTGTCCCCTCACACAAGGAAGAACGTCTAAAATTAACAAGACATGAAACCACAAGTGTTGGTGATGGTACAGAAAATGGGGAAGCTTCCTACACTCCTGGTGGGAATGAATACTGTTACATCCACTCTGGAAAACAGTACAGGGTTTCTTCAAGAAGTTAAAAGTAAAGGTACCCTAAAACACAGCAATTGCACCACAGGGCTTTTACTACAAAAATAGAGATGTAATGAAAAGAACTGACACCTGCACCCCAGTGTTCATTGCAACAATATCCACTATACCTAAACTATGGAAAGAACCCAGATACCTATGGACAGAGGAATGGATAAAGAAGATGTGGTTCATATGTTCAATGGAATATTACTCAGCCATCAGAAAGGATGAGTATTTATCATCACATCAACCTGGATGGGTCTGGAAGATATTATGCTGAGTAAAGTATGGCAATGAAAGAAGCAAAACTATCATATGGTTTCACTCATATGTCAAATATCAGAAATAGGGCAGAGAACCATAGAAAAAGGAAAGGGAAACAGAATGAGAAGTCATTCGAGATGGGAAAATCCATAATAGTAACTAACTGTAGTAACTAACTGAGGGTTGCTGGATGGGGGCAGGGGGTACCTGGGTGATGGGCACTAAGGAGGGCACATGATGCAATGAGCACTTGGTGTTATACACATCTGATATATTATTTAACACTACATCTGAAACTAATGATATATGATAAGTTGGCTAATTGAATTTAAATTTTTTAAAAAATGAAAGAACTCAAAGAAACTACCTTAAAAATTTCTATGGAATCACAAAAGATACTGAAGAACCAACACAATGTTATGATGGAAAATAAAGCTTGAGGCGTCACAATTCCATATTTCAAATTATAGTACAAAGCTTCAGTCATCCTAACAGTATGGGACTGGTGCAGAAATATACACAGTGACCAAGGGAACAGAATAGAAGCGCAGACATAAACCCACAATCACATGTCCAATTAGTCTTCTGCAAAACAGGCAAAAGTATTAAAAGGGAAAAGAACAGGCTCTACAACAAATGGTTTTGGGAAAACTGGACAGCTATGCACAAAAGAATGAAATTAGGCTGCTTTATTACACCAGATGGACAAATTAACTCAAGACAGTTTCAAGACCTCAATTTGAGACCGGAAATCATAAAAATCCTACAAGAGGGCACAGAAAGTAACTTCTCTGCCATGAACCATACATTATCTAGACATGCCTCCTAAGGCAAAGGAAACAAAAGCATACATAAACTACTGGAACTACATCAATATGAAAGCTTACCACACAGCAGAAGAACAATGAAAATGTAATAAATAGAAGACAGCCTACTTAATGGGAGAAGATGTTTGTGAATACCATATGCAATAATGTGGTAGTGTCCAAAATATGTAGAACTGATACAACGCAACACCCAAAAAACAAATAATACAGTTAAAAAAATAGAAGACATGAATAGACATTTCTCCAAAGAAGAAATACAGATGTCAACAGTCACATGAAAATATGTTCACCATCACCCATCAACAGGAAAATCCAAATGAAAAAAGTTCCATGAGATAATACCTAACACTATCAGAATGGCTAACAGCACCAGCACAAGAAAACAGATGTTGGGAAGATGTGGATAAAAGGGAACCCTCTTACACTGTTGGTGGGAATGCAAGCTGCTGCAGCCACTTTAGAAAACAGTATGACTGTTCCTCAAAACGTTAAATATAGAACTTCATTGTGATCCAGCAATCACACAACCGGGTGTTTACCCAAGGAATATGAGAACAATAACTCAAAAGGATACATGAGCCCCTATATTTCTTGCAACATTATTTACAATATTACAATATGGAAGCAATCCAAGTATTTCTTGATAATTTGATTAATGAGATGATATATGTATACACACACACACACATACACACACACACACACACACACACACACACACACACACACACACAGTGGGAAATTACTCAGCCATAAAAAGAATGAGATCTTGCCATTTGCAGACACATGGATGGAGCTAGAGAGTACTGTCCTAAGTGAAACCCATCAGTTGGAGCAAGAGAAATGCCTTTCAATGTCACTCTTACATGGAATTTAAGAAACGAAAATACATAAATAAAGGAGAAAGAAGATACAAAGCAAAATGCCGACTCTGTGGTTACCAGAGTGGAAGTGGATGGAGGGATGAGTGACATGGATGACGGGGACTAAGAGTACACTTTTCTTGATATCCGTTGAGTAATACATAGAATCACCGAATCACTACATTGTACACCTGAAACTAATATACCACTGTATGTTAACTCTACCTGAATTAAAATAAACAATAAAAAAGTTTTTTTTCTTTCAGTAAACTATTTGGAAAAACTTTTGCTATACAATGTTCATAAGACTTACTTATGAGAGTATTTACTGTACAATAATTATTCACTCTATGATTGGAATTCAAATTTCTTATACTTTTTTTTCAAATTCTTATACTTTTCCTGTTAATGGTAGCCCACAGGAGCCACGGTCCCTTTCCATCCAGGGTCAGCACCTATGCTTTCAAGAGTGTAAGTAGAGACGGATGTCACTTCATTGTCCAGAAAGCTATTATTGTTTCTGTTTTCGTGTGAGATTGTCATAGAGTATGGGACAGCTTCCAGAGCAGGTTTGTTATGCACCCTGGATCTCTAATTCAGTGGTCATTACCTGGTTCTGTTGGCTGATAAGTTCCTGTTGATGGGCTTGCTTCCAAGCACATACCTGGAAGACAAATGTGGGTGGGCTGGGTGTGGGACAGGAGGAAGACCAAGTACAGTCAAGGGTTGGATCCCTCCCCTGATCTAGGAATGGCCATGGGAGTGGGTATGGGAGGCAGAAGAGACAGGAAACCACTAAGGTCACCAGCTGAAAGCAGGGAGCCTGGGTCATGGGATCTTGAGATATAGGGCTTGAAGACTGTTCTGAGCTACCTCTGTGTGGGAAGGGAAGAAGGAAAAAGAAGGAGAAATTGTCTGCACCTGGCCCATGCCAGCTTCCCACCACTACTAATATACATCAGTCTATGCAGCTGACCCAGCCTGGCTCAAGATGGGCTGTCTTGGGTCCCTCAACCCTCCGTGGGACAGATGGCTCCAGAGCTCAGGAACATGCTGAGGGAGATGGGAAGGAAGGCTGCCACTCCCAGGTCATCCCCTCCTTGAGCAGGCAGACCTCCAGGACTGCTGAAAACCCACTGGCAGGTTTGAAAGACATGCCATGGATGAACTAAGGCATTGAGAAATATAAAACGATATTCGTTTTTAAGTTCAGAGCTCTCAGCTCATGAAGTGAGAAGATCTTCACTGAGGAAGACTGAGGGGAGGGGAGGTCAGGCTGAAAAGAGAGATGTGGCTTTCTTGACTGGGGACCTGCAACCCCCTTCCAGGGCAAGGTATCGTCCTCACCTCACAGAGGATCCATGGAAGTGTCCCATCAAGGGACTGACTGAGCTGCCTCTTGAGAAGGTACCCTGGCATCAGGTTACACAGGGCAGAGGAGAGGGCCAGATGGAGGGAGGGCAATACCCTGGAGGCCATGGGGCAAAAGCAGAGGCTCATGTCCATAAAGATGATGAAAAATAGGAGGCAGCAGCATCAGAGCTGGCACAGTGCTCACAGCTACAGTGACTGGATGCCTTCTGTGCCAGGTATGGTTGACTTCAGTGGGTTCCAAACTAGTCTTGACCACAACCCTAGGAAGTGTGCACCACTACCGACCTCCTTTCCCCATGCTGCTGCTAAGAATCATGGTCACAGACCCTGGTCTATTTTTATGGAAATGGAGTGCTCCCCGGGCACACTGCCCCTCTGGTGGTGGTCCAGTGCAACCCTTGTGCTTGACCAGATACTGCTGTCTACCTGTATCCACACAACTCAACAGACAGGAGGGTGTCCCTGAGTTCCACAGGACCTTATGAGACAGATTAACAGACCCCACTACCCCACCCACCACCAACACCAAGTGGGTCACTCAGGACCTCGGCTATTGTCATGGAGCTCACAATGATGTGTTTCTATCACTTTCAAAGACAGTTCTGTTCCCGTACAATACCATACATCCTGGCTGCTGACCTGGGGCCATGCCATGAACCCACATGGCACCTTTCTGTTAGAGAAGGTCAACCCTGCACCTCATAGAAAATGTTCCTAATTGGGGCACCTGGGTGGCTCAGTGGGTTAAACCTCTGCCTTCAGCTCAGGTCATGATCTCAGGAGCCTGGGATCAAGCCCCGCATTGGGCTCTCTGCTCAGCAGGGGGCCTGCTTCCCCTTCTCTCTCTACCTGACTTTCTGCCTACTTGTGATCTCTCTCTCTGTCAAAAAAAAAATGCATGAAATCTTAAAAAAAAGAAAAGAAAATGTTTCTAATGAAGTGAAAATCCTTCAGGAATATGGTGTAAACAGTGGTACACTGCCTTCATGGTAGTCAGTAATTCTAAGAAGGGTTGACCACTCCCCACCATCTCGCAAAACCTTCTGTAAGGTTTTATAGGCGAGATAAACACGCCAGGCAAAGTGGGTGCAAGGCAAGATTTATTAAAGGCACTATCCTGGGAAGTTTTAGGGCTCAAGAGAAGGGGAGCCAGGAAAGTTGCTCTGGGAGGAGGTGGGCACCCTCAGGAGAGGTTCCTTGACTCCGGAAAGGGAGAGGGGGAAGTCACACTGGGAGGGAGTTGGTGGGGGTCTTTTATCTGGGGAAGTCACACTGGGAGGGAGTTGTTGTTGGTCTTTTATCTGTTTCCTGCATAAGTATCAGGTTACCTATGGAGATGTGACCTGCGCATACATACTTTTGGTGGGAGAGTCAAGGGTGAAGATGGCGGGACCCCGCAGCAGTCATTTCCATTGTTCCTCCTGCACTCCAGGAGCCTCTGGAGCCGGTGGTCATTTCTATTGTTACTCCTGCACTCCCGGAGCCTGCCAACCCAACATTCCGACCTTTTTGGTGTAATGGGGGCAGCGACTCAGATCTGGCTACCTCCTGCTGGCAAAGGGGCGTCATCATAGGGTCCTTTGTATGTGGATAGGCAGGTATAGGGATCCAGGAGGAGTTGGTTGACAGTGACCCTGGAAACCTCACGTATGCGTTCCTGAATGAAGCAAAGAACACAGGGGGTGATAAGTCCTAATAGGCAGAAGAGAATAATGGGACTTAGGATTGGAAGGAGCCAGGTCGTTAAGGGGGAGAGCCACCATTGAGAGGGTTTTATTACAGCGTGATGCTGGCCACCAAGGGAGTTGAAGATTTTTGTCAGGGCACTGATATTGGTTTCAACTACACTGGATTCATTGATATAATAGCAGCATTCTTCATTGAGGAATAAACAGGTTCCTCCCTTGTCTGCAGTGAGCAGGTCCAGGGCCCATTGGTTCTGTAGGGCTACCTGGGCCACTGAAGTAATCTGTCATTGTAGAGATGCCAAGGACTCAGCTGAGACTTCCATGGCTGTTCAGAGCTGTTCAGATAAATCTCGGGTAGCACCTATGGAGTGAGCTATGGCTCCGGTGCCCAGCCAGGTGGCCACTAGGGAAGACACCAAGGAGACCCCCATAAAAAGAGGAATAAACACGGCCCTTTTTTGTCACAGGAGGGGGGTGGAGAGGACGGCCATTTCTGCTTGGGCTGGCACCCTCCAGACTGGCAATCTGTGGTGACCAGCTGATTAGACCGTGTGGTGCCCAAGTTTCCACTAGGAAGAAAAGTACCACCTGAATTCAGGGTCACCTGAGGGACAGCTATGGGGTGTGGAAGGAGGAGGGTGAGAAGAAGTGGTGCGGGAAATCTGCTACCACGTGGGCCCCAGGGTTTGGGAAGTCCAGCCATCCTGTTTTGGGGCTGGTTTTAGAGAGGAGATGTGTACCCATGGGTGGTGTCCTAGGAATTTTGCCCCTGTGGGAGTTGTAAGAATAACATTATGGGGGCCGGTCCACCTGGGCTGTAAGGACTTTGGGTGAAATTCTCCTAGGAGAACTTGGTCCCCAGCATTTAGGGCCTGGGGGAAGTCTCCACTCGGGCTGTCAGGGGCGAGGATGGTTGAACCTGCATGAGCCCTTAGGAGGGCTCGTAAGAGGGTCTGATAGGGCAGATAGGATAGGAGGAGTGGACCAGAGGCAGGCAGGTTGTGATTGAGTAGAAAGGGCCTGCTGTAAAGGAGCTCAAAGGGACTGAGACCTGATGGGTGGCTAGGGGAGGCCCTAAGGCGGGTGAGTGCTAGTGAGAAAAGGGTTGGCCAAGACTGTCAGGTTTCAAGAGTGCGTTTGGTGAGTTGTTCCTTGAGGAGGCCATTGGCCCTCTTGACCCTACGCGAAGATTGGGGGTGGTAGGGGATATGGAGTTTCCAGGTGACGTTGAGGCTCTCAGAGATCTGTTGTGTGATGCTGGAGATGAAGGCCAGTCCGTTGTCCGATTGTAGGGTTTGAGGGAGTCCAAACCTCGGAATGATGTGCTTAATGAGAACGGCAGCAACCACCTCTGCTGTTTCCCTAGTGGTGGGGAATGCCTCGATCCAGCCTGTGAAGTTGTCCACAAGAGTTAGTAGATATCTAAAGGTTTTGTGTCGAGGCATGTGATTGAAGTCAAGTTGCCAGTCCTCGCCTGGCTGATGCCCTTGGAGCTGGTGGGTGGGTCCTGGTCTGAGGAGGCTGCCCTGGGCATTGACTGCAGGACAGTTTCTGCAGGCCTTGTGTCCCTCCTTAATAGTCTTTTGGAGGAGGGGGTGGTGAAAGAGAGGTTGGAGAAATTGGTATAGGGCCTTTGGACCGATGTGGAGAGACTGGTGGATGTCAGTAAAGAGGGTGTGGATTAGGCTGTTTGGGAGGGCAATTTTGTCCTGGACAAAATACCATCCATTGTCATCCAACCTGCCACCTAATGTTTTAGGGGCCAGAGTCTCCTCATCAGTGTACAGGGACTGTGAGGAGTGTTGAGAAACAGGAGAGGGGCGAGAGAGGAGTTTAAGGCCATCTGTCAGGCAACAGAGTCAGCCTTGTTGTTCCCCAAAGAGATGGGGTCTTTGGAGGCCTGACGGCCATGGCAGTGGACAATAGCCACCTCAGTAGGGTACTTGAGAGCCTCAAGGAGTTTGGCAATAAGAGGCCCTTTGACTATGGGGGTTCCCTTGGTTGTGAGAAATCCCCTTTCTCGCCAGAGGACAGAGTGAGTGTGGGTAATAAGGAGAGCATATGTGGAGTCAGTATAAAGAGTGACCCGTTGGCCCTCAGATAAGTGAAGGGCCTTGGTAAGAGCCAGGAGTTCTGCCTTTTGGGAAGTAGTCCCAATGGGAAGGGGGGTTGCTTATATGACTGCATCCAGGGTGACCATTGCATAGATCACACATCGCCGTCCATATGGAGCTATGAGGGAGCTCACATCCATAAACAGAGTGCGATCGGGTTCAGTCAGCGGCTGGTCCCAAAGTCCTGGATGGGAGGGAGAAAGTTCTTCCAGGTGTTGAGCACAGGAGTGGAGAGGAGTGGGGGTAGATGAAGGTGTCGGCAAGAGAGTGGTGGGATTTAGGCGAAGGGAGACAGAGTGTGACCTGTGGGTTTTCTATGAACAACAGGTGGTAGACTTGGAGATGGGAAGGAGTGAGCTGTGCCAAGTGTTTGTGTCTGACTCAGTCCATCAGTCTATGGGGGGAGAAGACCATGATGGGCTGTCCTAAGGTACGTTTGAGGGCCTCCTTTGTCAGAGAAGTGGCTGCCGCTAGGGCCTTGAGGCAGGGCTGCAATCCCTGGACAATGACATCTAGTTCCTTGGAGAGTTAATGCGAATAAGGAGACCCTGCTGCCAAAGGCGGTCACTGATGAACTTGAGTCCTCACTGGTGGGTTGCTACTACAGGTCTGGAAATGTCCCATATCTGTGGGTCTACAGAGGGGAGACAGTCTGGGATAGAGGACGAGTCATAGGGAAGTAGAGGAAGGATGAGGTGAACAGAAGTCAAGGGAGAGGGAGAGAGACAAATGGTGGCCTGAAGTTTGTGGAGGATGTCCCTGCCTAGTAAGGGAACAGGGCAGTAAGGGATAATGAGGAAGAAGTGTGAGAAGGGGAACCCATACATGCTGCAGGTAAGGGGTTGGCTGGCCTTTGGAGTGGAGGAAGTACCATCAATTCCCATAACTGCAACTGAGGAGGGATGAGTAGGAGCTGAGTACAAAGGCAGGACAGCATGTGCCGTGTCCAATAGAAAGGAAAGGGACTTACCCACTACCTGGAGCATGACCCTGGGCTCGGCATGGGTGAGAGGGGTGTCCAAGACTGGGCTCCATCAGTCATCCAATAGGAGAAGTTGGAAGACAGAACTTACCTTCTCAGGGTCTCCCCCACGTGGAGGCGCCGGGAATACCCTGAGGCTGGGGCAGTCCAATTTCCAGTGGCCCATCATGCGGCATTGAGGGCACGGCCTAGTAGGCGTTTTTGGATTGGGGCATTGACGGGCCCAGTATCCCTTGGCTCCACAAGTGAAACAGGCCCCTGGAGGGACGCAGTTAGGTGCTCCCTTCTGTTGACCCCCAGAACCTGCCAGCCTTAGGGCTGCTACCAGGGTCCGCAGTTGGACCTTCGGTTGGAGTCTGGCTTGGTGCTTAAGTTCTGCCTCCTCTTGGGAGTTAAAGACTTTAAATGCCATTTTCACCAGATCAAAAATGGGAGTTTGCGGGTCCTCCACTTTCTTTAATTTTTGCCGAATGTCGGCGGCTGACTGAGAAATAAAGTGAGTAGCTAAAACAGTCGCCCCTGCTGGAGAGGCCAGGTCTAGGCAAGTGTATTGAGTCAGCGCCTCAGTAAGTTGGTTAAGAAACATGGCCGGGTTTTCATTGGGTTCCTGAATGATTTCCCTTCACAAACCTTCTACAACTTTCCTTTGCATTCAGGTTTTGTCTCAAAAAGCCATATCACTTAGGACAAAATTATCTCCTTTCACTTTCAATAAAATATACTCCCATTCCTTAATTCTTTCTCATATATCTTCTACATTCCTACATACAGAGTTGCTTCCTTTATTTAGCAGAATTTTGTACTCTTAGAAACACCTTTAGTTATTAACCTCTAGTCAGTTATTAATCATGAATGGCTATAACAGAATTCTTTAGATGCCAATTTATGAATCAGTTAAGCACAAACCATGCTTACTAACAGATTTAAATATTTTTATTTTCTTTGCTGTAAGAAGTCAAAAGCACAAAGCTATGTTCAGTAATAAATGATTTGACATTTTATCCCTTTGGAAAAGAACTAAATGTCCAAAAGATTTAATCCCATTTGTCATCCAAGCAAAACTTAAAACTTTCAGGATACCAAAGACTTTGAAAGCGATCTCAGCAATTACCCATTAAAACTTTGAGACAGACAATTAACCATCCGTTTAGTCATTTCTTTGGTAACAGATTTTAACAAATAACAAGAGCTTCAGTAAACTGATTAAAGTTTCATATTTACTGTGGATAAATTTGTCAGGAGTTCGTATAGGAGTGGGGAGAGGGACGGGTAAACAAGGGCGCTGGTTCAGAAATCCTGAACTTAAGGGACCTTGGCCCATCTGCCTTGGTGTCTATTGAGGTTATTCAGGTCCATGAAAATCTTATAATTAAACGTGACTTCTGGAGACCATTGGGACTGACTGTCTAATCAGTATTGTGGCCAAGCTACAGTATAGTAACGTCATTTTTGCAGGCCCTGGTCCAGTTACAGGGTTTTAAGATTGTCCAACAGGCCTAAAACACCCCCGGGATGGTTTAGGGTTGAATTTGGATTGGGAGGTCCCCAAGACTCCTTGCCAGACAACCCGAGGGCAGGAGGAAGGCATCCCCTCATCCACCACTGGGTTGCAGAAAAACTGTGTCAAATACCCTAGAGGTTAGGAGGTCTCCCAGCTTCTCAGAGTCACGGAGGTCACCTGGTGACCGGCGGGGTCCACCCTGAGGTGGGCGCGATTAGGGCAGGGCTTTCCAGACAGAGGCGCGGAATCCGGGGAAACTCACCATGGCTTCAGAAGTGGCGTTGGGAAAGGCAGGTCCAGGTCTGGCTAGGGAGAGGAGAGAGCCTCCTCACCAGGGTGGGAGGCTCTCAAAACCCTCCCGGGTTTTGGGCACCAAATATAAGGTTTTATAGGCGAGATAAACACGCCAGGCGAAGTGGGTGCAAGGCAAGATTTATTAAAGGCACTCTCCTGCAAAGTTTCAGGGCTCAAGAGAAGGGGAACCAGGAAAGTTGCTCCGGGAGGAGGTGGGTACCCTCTGTCAAGGTTCCTTGACTCCGGAAAGAGAGTAGGGAAAGTCACACTGGGAGGGAGTTGGCAGGGGCCTTTCATCTGTTTCCCGCATAGGTATCAGGTTACCTATGGGGACATGACCTGGGCATACATCCTTTTGGCGGGAAAGTCAAGGGTGAAGGAAAGTGAGGGTGGAGGCTGGAAGACGGCAGAACCCGGCGGCGGTCATTTCCATTGTTCCTCCTGCACTCCTGGAACTTGCCAACCCAACACCTTCCATTGTATGGAGCTCATTCTCTGCCCTCAGAAAAAAAGCCCAGTAAACAAAACTTTATCTTGAATGTTCCCCTCACCTGCTGATTCAAATATTGTCCAACCACAATGATATGAAACTAGAAATCAATCATAAGAAGAAAATGCGAGAGTCAAAAATATGTAGAGATTTAACAACATGGTAATAAACTACCAACAGTCAAAGAAGAAATCAAGAAATTTTAAACGTACCTCGAGACAAAAAGAAAAACCTACAAAAATGTAAGGGATACAGCAAAATTAGTTCTAAGAGGGAAGTTCATAGAAATTCAGGTCCCCGTCAGTCCACAAGAAAGCTCTCCTATAAACATTATAATTTTACATGATAAAGAAGTATTAAAAAAAAAAAAAACAAGCAAATCCCCAAATCAGTAGGAATAAGGAAATAACAAAACGGAATGTGAAAATGAATAATGATGACTAAAAAGACAAAAGATCAATGAAAATAAGAACTGCCTTTGTTGGAAAGATAAACAAAACTAAGAAACCCTTAGCTAGACTCACCAAGAAGGAGAGAGGTCTCAAATACAATCAGGAAATAAAGATGATTAATTCCTGTCTCACACCAAAATCCTAGAGAACACAGGCAGCAACCTCTTCGATTTCCAACACAGCAACTTCTTTCAAGACAAGTCTCTAAAGACAAGGGAAACAGAAGCAAAAATAAACTTTCAGTACTTCATCAAGATGAAAAGCTTGGAAACAATCAGCAAAACTAACCAGCAACCTATAAAATGGGAGTATATATTTGCAAATGCTATTACAGTTAAAGGTCTGGTATCCAAGATTTACACAGAATTTCTCAAACTCAACACCCCAAAAAACAAAGAGTCCACTCAAGAAATGGTCAGAAGACCTAAAAAGACACTTCTCCAAAAAGACATACAGATGACTAACAGACACATGAAAACATTCTCCACATGACTTGCCATCAGGGAAATAAAAATCAAAACCACAATGAGACACCACCTTACACCTGTTAGAATGGCAAAAATTAAAAGACAGGGAACAACAAATGTTGATGAGGATGTGAAACATATTACACAACAGTGTAAGAGGGAAACCTCTTACACTGTTGGTTGGAACAAAAGGTGGTACACTCACTCTGAAAAACAGCATGGAGTTTCCTCAAGACATTAAAAATAAAGCTACCCTATGACCCACCAATTGCACTCCTGGGTATCTACCATATGGATTTGGTAAAATGAAGAGGCACATGCACCCCAGTGTTCCTAGCAGCAATGTCCACAATAGCCAAACTGTGGAAGGAGCAGAGATGTCCTTCAACAGATTAATGTATAAAGAAGATGTGGTTCAGGGGCCCCTGGGTGACTCAGTGTGTTAAGCCTCTGCCTGTGGCTCAGGTCAAGATCTCCTGTTCCTGGGATCGAGCATGCATAGGGCTGTCTACACAGTGGGGAGCTGCTTCCCCTGCTATCCCTGCCTGCCTCTCTGCCTAATTGTTATAGTTGTCTCTCTCTCTCTCTCTGTCAAATAAATAAACAAAATCCTTTAAAAAAAGAAGAAGAATATGTGGTTCATATATACAATGGAATATTACTCAGCCATCAGAAATGATGAATACTTACCATTTGCATTGACATGGCTGGAATTGGAGGAGATTATGCTAAGTGAAATACGTCAAGCAGAGAAAGACAGTTACCATATGGTTTCACTCATATGTGGAATATAAGGAACAACACAGAGGATCATATGGACAGGGTGGGAAACCTGAATTGGAAGATATCTGAGAAGGAGAAAAAACATATGAGACTCTTGACTCTGGGAAACAAATTGAGCAGCAGCAACAGGCTGCCCAGGTTTGGCCTCAGTCTTGCACATCAGGACTCAAGCACAACTAGAGCATCATGGAGAATGGAGTACTGTGTGGCCTTGGAATCTAATAACAGGATCTGAGATTTCAGTTCCAAATGAAAACTGGACTCTTCCACACAGCACAGGAAAGTGGAGGATTTCTCAGGGGTGTGGCTCTGGAAGAAGTGCTTCTGATGGTTGAATTAATAGACACCAGGTAGAGAATACCTGCTGTGCCTAATCTGAGGAAGCAAGGGGCACATGGGCAAGAATCAATAAGGTTGCCTGTGGGTGGCTTCCCACCAACCACCCTGCTGAGCCAAGAGCATGAGAACCAAAGAGAAAACTTTCGTGGTACATCTGCAGTAGTAGGGCTGACCAGGTAGCAGAGCCCTATCCCTGGAGCAGGATGGCCTTCCCTCAAGTGTAATGGTCCACCACCATGGCCTCACAATCTCCCAGCTGTCTGATCTGACAATGCATTCCGGCTCAGACCTGCTCACACGATAAGTCCTAAGATCCAGAGTCTGCTTTCCGCCCCAGCTCAATGCTACTCACAGAGAAGCAAACTCCAGCCTCAGAAATGTATTCATCATTAGCTCTGGAATTCCCTTAGTTTGTCTATACTGGCACACCCAGGTGTCTCATCCAAATCATTCCTCAAGTGCCCTAGGGTTCCAAGCCACTTTCAAGCTCCCCTTAGGAAGGCAGGAACTGGTCCGAGTAGGAAGACCAGCCAAGTGACTCTACATGCTGGAAACTTGGACATCATCTTCCCTGAACACCAACACCTCCAAGTCCAAGATTCAAACCTTTGCTCCCTGTGCACTGAGGACCATGTCAGCATGAACACTATTTTTTCAAATCTCTTATATCCCATTCCTTCAAATCAGAAACCAGGCTCCAGTCACCACTTCCTTTTCCCTTCAGAGAAGTAAGGAAAATGATAGAATAAAACACTACATGTGTTGGGCACCTGGGTGTCTCAGTGGGTTAAGCCTCTGCCTTCAGATTAGGTCATGATCTCAGCAGCCTGGGGTTGAGCCCCGTATCAGGCTCTCTGCTCAGCAGGGAACCTGCTTCCCCCTCTCTCTGCCTGCTGCTCTGCCTACTTGTGATGTCTCTCCCTCTGTGTCAAATAAAATCTTTAAACACACACACACACACACACACACACACACACACATGCAAGATGGTGGAGAAGCAGCTGGTTAAGACAACATCAGGTAGCAGGAGATGGGCTACATAGCTTGTCAAAGCATTGTGAACACCTACAAATAGAACAGGAGATCAAATAGAAGAAGAGAAACAATTCTAGAAACAGAGAATCAACCACTTTCTGAAAGGTAGGACCAGCAGAGAAGTGAATCCAAAGTGACAGCAAGATAGACTTGTGGTGGGAGGAGCCAGCTCCTGGCAAGTGGCAGAACAACAGAGCACAAAATCAGGACTTTTAAAAATCTGCTCCACTGAGGGACATTGCTCCAGAGGCTAAACTGGGATGAAGTCCATGCGGGGTCAGCTTGGCCCCAGAAGGATCGGTCACAGATCTTTCTGGCCACAGAAGGATCCGGGGTGTCTGATTATGAAATAGCTCGCAGGTATTAGAGTGGGGAAGCCGGCTACAGTGACAGAGCAGAGAAGTGAGCTCTCAACTCGGGGTTACCTTGAACCGGGCACAGGCTGGGAGAGTTCCGAGTGTGGCTGGAGACCAGGGAGACGGGAGTAATTGAGCATTTTTCTCTGAGGGCACACTGAGGTGTGGGGCCCCAAGCTCTCGTCTACTCTGGGGTGCAGAGACTGGGAGGCCGGCATTTTCATTCCCGTCCTCCAGAACTCTACAGAAAGTGGTCAGGGAAGAAAAGCTCCCAAAGATTACTTAGTCTGGCCCCTGGTAAAGGCGGTGTAATTCCACCTCCGGCAAAGGCACTTGAGAATCACTACAAGAGGCCCCTCCCTCAGAAGATCAACAAGAAATCCACCCAAGAACAAGTTCATTTACCAAGGATAACAGCAAAATTTCAGAGGTGGAGAAAGCAAAGCATAGAATTCATGGCTTTTTTTCCATGATTCTTTAGTCTTGCAGTTAATGTTTTTTTTTTTTTTTTTAAAAGATTTCATTTTATTAATTTGACAGAGAGAAATCACAAGTAGACGGAGAGGCAGCCAGAGAGAGAGAGGGAAGCAGGCTCTCTGCTGAGCAGAGAGCCCGATGCGGGACTCGATCCCAGGACTCCGAGATCATGACCTGAGCTGAAGGCAGCAGCTTAACCCACTGAGCCACCCAGGTGCCCCCAGTTAATGTTTTTTTAATTTTCTTTTTTTTTTCTTCTGCTATTTTTTTAACTTTTACCCTTTCTTCTTTTAATGTTAACTAGTTTATCTTAACAATGCCTTTCATTGAAAAATAATCTTTATTAACCTTCATTATTATAGTCATATTTTATCCTTCATTGTATCTAACTTTATTTTTGTATACACATGGGTTTTTATCTTCTAAAAAAATTTGGGGTACAATTTCTTCTAATAGATCAAAATACACTCTAAATCTATCTTGGGCTCGTTCTAGTCTCCAGCCTGAGCAAATTCTCCCCACTTTCTTTTTCTTTTTTCTCCTAACCAACTTACTTTATCAACTCCTTTTTTTTAGAAAAATTTTTTTTCATCTTTATAGGCATATTCCATCCCTTTATTGTGTTTACCCTTAAATATGTTCTTCATTCTTTAAAATTTTGGGAGATAGTTTCTTCTAAGAGACGAAAATATTCCCAAAATTAAGTAATTAAGTGGGTGACCCTGTTCTAGTCACCAGTCTAATATATATATTTTAACATTAAAAGAAGAAAGGGTAAAAGTTAAAAAAATAGCAGAAGAAATATATTTATATATATATATATTAGACTGATATATATATATATATATATATATATATATATATATATATAGTGGGAGGGAGAGAGATATATATATCTCCCTTCCACAATTTGGGGTCTCTTCTTATTTAGTTAAAGCACATTTTCCTGGTGTCTTTGCCACCCTTTGCCACCCTTCTTGAGATCAACCATCTCAAGAACTGATTGAGACTTTCCTTATCTGGACAAAATGACAAGGCAGAAAAACTCATCACAAAAAAAAAAAAAAAAAGAACAAGGGCAGTACCAAAGGCTGGGGACCTAATCAATACAGATTTTGGTAATATGTCTGATCTAGAGTTCAAATGACAACTCTCAAGGTTCTAGCTGTGCTCGAAAAAGGCATGGAAGATATAAGAGAAACCCTCTCTGGAGAGATAAAATTCCTTTCTGGGGAAATGACATAACTAAAATCTAGCCAAGTTGAAAACAAAAAAGCTATTAATGAGGTGCAATCAAAAATTGAGGCTCTTACTGCTAGGATAAATGAGGCAGAAGAAAAAATAGTGATATAGTAGACCAACTGACAGAGAATAAAGAAGCTGAGCAAAAGAGAGACAAACAAATACTGGACCATGAGCAGAGAATTTGAGAGTTAAGTGACACCATAAGATGAAATTATTAGAATAATTGGGATTCCAGAAGAAGAAGAAAGAGAGAGGGGAGAAGAAAGTATATTAGGGGGAATTATTATAGATAATTTCCCTAATATGGCAAAGGGAACAAGCATCAAGAGATTCCACCCTCAAAATCAATAAGAATAGGTCCACACCCTGTCACCTAATAGTAAAATTTACAAGTCTTAGCAACAAAGAGAAAATCCTGAAAGCTGCCCAGGAAAAGAAGTCTGTAACATACAATGGTAAAAATATTAGATTGGCAGTGGACTTACCCACAGAGACCTGGAAGGCCAGAAAGAACTTCAAAGCACTAAACGAGAAAAACATGCAGCCAAGAATACTATATCCAGCTAGGCTATCATTGAAAATAGAAGGAAAGATGAAAATCTTCCAGGACAAACAAAAACTGAATATGCAAAGAATTTGCAAACACCTAATCAGCTGTGTGGGATATATTGAAAAGGGTCCTCTAATCAAAGAGAGAACCTAAAAGTACTAGATCAGAAAGGATCAGAGACAATACACAGTAACAGTAACCTTACAGGCAATACAATGGCACAAAATTCATATCTCTCAAGAGTTAACCTGAATCTAAATGGGCTAAATGCCCCAATCAAAAGACACAGGGAATCAGAATGGATAAAAAAACAAAACCCGTCAATATGCTGTCTACAAGAAACTCAATTTAGAACCAAAGACATCTCCAGATTTAAAATGAGGAGGTGGAAAACAATTTACCATGCTAATGAACATCAGAAGAAAGCTGGGGTGGCAATCCTTATAGGATATCTATTAGATTTTAAGCCAAAGACTATAATAAGAGACGAGGAAGGACACTATGTCATACTCAAAGGGTCTGTCCAACAAGAAGATCTAGCAATTCTAAATATCTATGCCCCTAACTTGGGAGCAGCCAACTATATAAACCAATTAATAGTAACAAAATCAAAGAAACACATTGACAATAATACAAAAATAGTAGGGGACGTTAACACTCCCCTCACTGAAATGGAAAGATCTTCCAGCAAAAGATCAACAAGGAAATAAAAGCCTTAAATGACACACTGGACCAAATGGAAATAACAGATCTCTTCAGAATATTTCACCCCAAAGCAACAGAATACACATTCTTCTTTAGCACACATGGAACAGTATCCAGAATGGATCACATCCTGGGTCATAAATCACGTATCAACTGGTATCAAAAGATTGGGATCGGGGCGGCTGGGTGGCTCAGTGGGCTAAGGCCTCTGCCTTTGGCTCAGGTCATGATCCCAGAGTCCTGGGATTGAAACACTCATCAGGCTCTCTGCTCAGTGGGGAGCCTGCTTCCTCCTCTCTCTCTGCCTGCCTCTCTGCCTACTTGTGATCTCTGTCTGTCAAATAAATAAATAAATAAACTTTAAAAAAATTGGGATTATTCCCTGCATATTCTCAGACCACAATGCTCTGAAGCTAGAACTCAATCACAAGAGGAAATTTGGAAAGAACACAAATACATGGAGACTAAAGAGCATCCTTCTAAGGAATGAATGGGCCAACCAGGAAATTAAAGAAGAATTGAAAAAATTCATGGAAACAAATGATAATGAAAACACAACAGTTCAAAATCTGTGGAACACAGCAAGGAAGTCCTGAGAGGAAAATAGATAGTGATATACGCCTTTCTCAAGAAACAAGAAAGGTCTGAAATACAGAAAATAACCCTACACCTAAAGGAGCTGGAGAAACAACAACAAAGGAAGCCTAAACCCAGCTTTTCTGCTAAGGTCAGGAACACATCAGGGATGTCCATTATCACCACTGCTATTCAACATAGTACTAGAAGTCCTAGCCTCAGCAATCAGACAACAAAAAGAAATTAAAGGCATCCAAATCGACAAAGAAGGCAAACTATTACTCTTTGCAGATATATGACACTCTGTGTGGAAAACGCAAAAGGCTCCACTCCAAAAATGCTAGAACTTGTACAGGAGTTCTGTAAAGTGTCAGGTTATAAAATCAAGGCACAGAAATCAGTTGTATTTCTTTACAACAACAGCAAGACAGAAGAAAGAGAAATTAAGAAGTCAATCCCATTTACAATTGCACCCCAAACCGTAAAATACCTAGGAATAAACCTAACCAAAGAGGCAAAGAATCTATACTCAGAAAACTATAAAGTACTCATGAAAGAAATTAAGGAAGACACAAAGGAATGGAAAAATGTTCTATGCTCCTGGATTGGAAGAACAAATATTGTGAAAATGTCTATTATACCTAAAGCAATCTGCACATTTAATGCCATCCTTACCAAAATCCCATCCATTTCTTCAAAGAAATGGAAGAAATAATCCTAAAATTTATATGGAACCAGAAAAGACCTCGAATAGCCAAAGGAATATTGAAAACGAAAGCCAAAGTTGGTGGCATCACCATTCCGGACTTCAAGCTCTATTACAAAGCTGTCATCATCAAGACAGTATGGTACTGACACAAAAACAGACATACAGATCAGAGGAATAGAATAGAGAGCCCAGAAGTAGACTTCCGCTCTATAGTCAACTAATCTTCAACAAAGCAGGAAAGAATGTCCAATGGAAAAAAGACAGCCTCTTCAACAAAAGGTGTTCGGAAAATTGGACAGTCACATGTAGAAAAATGAAATTGGACCATTTCCTTGCACCACACATGAAAATAGACTCAAAATGGATGAAGGACCGCAAGGTAAGAAAGGAATCCATCAAAGTCCTTGAGGAGAACACAGGCAAGAACCTCTTCAAACTCAGCTGCAGAAACTTCTTCCTAGGAACATCGCCAAAGGCAAGGGATGCAAGGGCAAAGATGAACTATAGGGATTTCATCAAGTGCAAAAGCTTTTTCACAGCAAAAGAAACAGTTAACAAAACCAAAAGACAACTGACAGAATGGGAGAAGATATTTGCAAACCGCATATGAGATAAAGGGCTAGTATCCAAAATCTATAAAGAGCTTAGCAAACTCAACACCCAAAGAACAAATAATCCAATCAAGAAATGGGCAGAGGACATGAACAGACATTTCTGCAAAGAAGCCATCCAGATGGCCAACGGACACATGAAGAAATGCTCCAAATCACTCGGCATCAGAGGATTACAAATCAAAACCACAATGAGATACCACCTCACACCAGTCAGAATGGCTAAAATCAATAAGCCAGGAAGTGACATATGCTGGCAAGGATGCAAAGAAAGGGGAACCCTCCTACACTGTTGGTGGGATGCAAGCTGGTGCAACGACTCTGGAAAACATCATGGAATTTCCTCAAAAAGTTGAAAATAGAACTGCTCTATGACCCAACTTTTGCACTACAGGGTATTCACTCTAAAGATACAAGTCTAGTGATCCAAATGGGCATGTGCACCCGAATGTTTTTAGCAGCAATGTCCACAATATCCAAACTATGGAAATAACCTAGATGCCCATCAACAGATGAATGGATAAAGAAGATGTGGCACACACACACACACACACACACACACACACACACACACAATGGAATAATATGCAGCCATCAAAAGAAATGAAATCTTGCCATTTGTGACAACATGGATGGAACTAGAGAGTATTATGCTTAGTGAAATAAGTCAATCAGAGAAAGACAGCTATCATATGATCTCCCTGACATGAGGAAGTGGAGATGCAACGTGGGGGTGGTTCGGTGTTAGGAAAATAATAAATGTAACATGATGGGATCGGGAGGGAGACAAACCATAAGTGACTCTTAATCTCACAAAATAAACAGGGTTTCTAGGGGGTGTCAGGAGACGGTGGTGGGGTTATGGACATCAGGGAGGGTATGTGCTATGGTGAGTGCTGTGAAGTGTGTAAACCTGATGATTCACAGATCTGTACACCTTGGGCTAAACTTACATTATATGTTTATATAAAAATTTTTAAAAATTAAAAAATAAAACAAAATAAATAAAAAATCCACACATACACTACACTTGCACAGCACACTTCGATCAAAATATAATTCCTTGGTCTTTCTCATATGGGCAGCCCTAAGCTACCCTTACTAATGAGAGATAACACAAGTTTAGTCATTATAAATATATATATATATATATATATATATATATATATATATAACCTTTTGTTTTTCCTTTTGACATTTGTATCTTGAAGACAGTGCCTACATTGCTTCCTTAAAATAACAATAATAATAATTCCATGGTCACATAAAAGTCTGGATCTTGGTAACCAGACAACATGGTTCTGGTTCAGATAAGGGTGAAGACACAACCTCTTCCCAGGGAGCAAAGCCCACACCCTCAGGGATCCTGACATGTCTCATGGGTGATGAGTTCCTTTGCTCCATGGAATTGTCTGAGTGCAAAGGATATAGGCACCCTTCAGGGTTCATTCTGTTTTCTTCATAAATTCCCCAGTTCAAGTCAATAGTGATTCACTGGGTCAGGTTTCAGAGACCAGGATGGGCCACCAGGTGAGCAGCAACCCCTATCTCCCCCACACACTGTCAAGGAAGGCTAACAGGGGCTTGTGTTCCACTGGGAGCATAATGAGCCACACCCCAAGCTCCTAAACAACCTACACTCCTCCTCTGTTTCTCCCCCTCACAAAGGGCACAGCACCCTGTTACAGCTCTGAGTCTGAGCTTTAATTAAAAAAAAAAAGTTTCTACTATCAGAAAGTGGTTCACAGAAGAGAAAAGCATGAGTCCCCATGAAGGGTTTTTTAATTCCTCAAAAGATTGTTTTCCCATTGTTTAATTTAAACAGGAAATAAAAACACACAGATCGCCCCTTCCACTAGCAGGTATGATTCACTGTGGTGAATTAAAGAGCAGGAAATAAGAATAATAGCCATTCTGATGAACCGCCATTTCCATAATCAAAGGTTTTTTTTTAAGATTTTATTTATTTTTCAGAGAGAGAGAGAGGAGCGAGAGTGAGCACAAGTAGACAGAGAGGCAGGCAGAAGCAGAGGGAGAAGCAGGCTCCCTGCCGAGCAAGGAGCCCGATGTGGAACTCGATCCCAGGATGCTGGAATCCTGACCTGAGCCGAAGGCAGCTGCTTAACCAACTGAGCCACCCAGGCGTCCCTTCCATAATCAAAGTTTTGAAACTTCACTGACATGCAAAGAAAGGAGCACAAATCAACATCTCGTCCTGGCAGCACAGAGCAGTCAGAATTGGAGTGACAGGGACAGACAATGAGGTTGTGTGTGTTGGGTGAGGCTGGTGGAACAGAAGAAGGTGTTCTGCCAGTTCTCCACCTGTGGCTCACTTGTCCTCATCCAGGAAACTGCTCACAGCTCTAACCTGTCACAACCGTCACACGGGAGACGCAGCCACCCCCTGGAGCCAGTCCTGCCCACAACCTCTTGCAGAATGCACTCAGCTCTACTCTGGGACCCCTGTCAGCTCTACTCAGACCTGGAATTCCCAGAAAGCTCCAGGATTCCTTCTCCTTCTTCCAAAATTACACTGGCCCAAGGCTTTCATGAGAAATGCAGAATGCTACCTAATGAATGGTTAACACCTACTTTTGCCTTCTGTCATATTTCTCTCCACTTAACCTCCTACCTGGTAAATGGTTACTAACCTACGAATGGAACCTGAATGTGCTCTGTGATCTGACACTTTCATTATAGCCTTCTGAGGACTCCTTGTGCAATAAAATACCATATCTCATGACAGGAGGGTTTAAAACTATTTCTGTAAAGATTTTATTTATTTATTTAAACAGAGATCACAAGCAGGCAGAGAGAGAGAAAGGGAAGCAGGACCCTGAGATCATAATCTGATCTCTACCGAAGGCAGAGGCTTTAACCCACTGAGCCACCCAGGCATCCTGTCGGGGGCAAGGATTAAAACTATTATTTACAGAACAATACAGCCAAATCATCTGATTTTAATTTGCTCTTCAATATACATTACAGTTTCTGTGTAAAAAGCCTTTCCATAGATATTACCTGCCAGCAGATTCATAAGGAGGAAACAGAAACTCTGTGGTATAACCTGACTCACCTAAGGTTAGGCAAGCAGTTGCAGAACTCACCCCAGGGCTCCTGACACCAAGCTCCTTGGAGCCACCAGCATGCATCTATCCATAAGAATTTCCAAAGTCTCTCATTCTGACTCTACCAGCAAAGAAACTGCAGAAAAAATACAGCACGTCAAAGTATCTAGATGATGCATTTAGTTAAATTAGAAAACCAAGGTCAACTTTTAAACAGTAAATGGCTACTTTGAATAACTTTGAATTTTCCCTATACGTTAATAATAACTCTTTTGATGAAAAGACTGATAAATTAGGAAACATCACATTTGACAAATGACAAGACATCATCCAAGTCTGTATCTGATGACAAAAAGCCACCCAACTCTAGATGTTGGCCACCTAACTATACCCTAGGCCCAACGGAATAAACCTTGTTAGATAAGGGATGAAATTGTATGTTAAAAATACACAAAGAGCTGAGGCGCCTGAGTGGATCAGTGTGTTAAAGCCTCTGCCTTTGGCTCAGGTCACGATCCCAGGGTCCTGGGATTGAGCCCCAAACAGGTCTCTCTGCTCTGCGGGGAGCCTGCTAACTCCTCTCTCTCTCTGCCTGCCTCTCTGCCTACTTGTGATCTCTGTCTGTCAAATAAATAAATAAAATCTTTAAACACACACACACACACGCACAAGGGGTAAATCTTATCACTCCTTTCCAATAAGTGATTTCCTCAGAAACAGATGTTCAGATGATATGTTGTAAGCAATAAATCAACAGATAAATGGGTATTCCCTGAAATGGTCTACCTGCAGGGAAACTGAGTAACTCTTGAACCAAATCCAGAATACTGACAATGACATAAGTTTTACTTCGTGGCTCAACTAGAGGAAAGAGAAAGGCCCAGGAGATTTTGAGTTAATGAGAAATTTTACCTCTACTCCTGACATGGATGTGACATTGCGCCCAATGTATCTGCTGCTTTCACTGAACATAAATGTCCTGTGACAAGCTGCATCACTGACCCAGATGCTGGTGTTCAAAACTTCAGGTTTTCTGGAGTCAAAGCAGAGAAATGCTGTCAGGTGGGCACAAATAGGCATCTGCAATCTATGGCCTGAACATCTGTTTCAGTTCCTGGGAGAAGGGGAAACACACACTTGTTTCTTTTTTTAAAGATTTTATTTATTTATTTGACAGAGAGATTACAAGCAGTCCGGGAGGCAGACAAAGAGAGAAGAGGAAGGCGGCTCCCTGTTAATCAGAGAGCCCAATTTGAGGCTCGATCCCAGGACCGTGGGATCACAACCTCAGCGGAAGGCAGACTTAACCCACTGAGCCACCCATGTGCCCCACACACACTTTTTTCTTAAGTAGTAATTATCTTCATCAAAAGTAGACTGATGACTCTGTCTTTGTTGGAAAAGTGAGATTACTCTTCCAAATGAACACCTCAACTCACCTGTTCCTTGTGCAACTTGACTGGGGTCTGGTTTACTCCAGCTTCCAGGCCCCCAACTGGAGGACTCTCCTGCAGGATCCTGCAGCCTATGACCACCAACCCCAGGGCACGAGGCACAGTGTTGAAGATGGGGTACTACTCTAAGGTTTGTTGCCACCACACCTGTGCCTGGGGCCAGAGAAAGGAACTTGGAGGACCCACCTGCATGATCCTGACAGGCCATTACCATCATCTCTTAGGGACACAGGGAACAATGCTGAAATTGGGGGATGGCTCTGAGGTCGGTGCTGCCACACTTGTGCCTGAACAGGGGGACCCTGCTGAACTGGAGGTGCTGCTCAAGGTCCATTACCTGCACTGTGTCAGAGACCGGGGTGCAACTCAATGACGTGGGGACTGTGTGCCATCCTTACATCCACTTTTCCTGGAGAACACTAGGAAACCTGAAATGTCCACAACTCACCCCACAAAACCTGGAGTGAGTGGGCGCCCTAGAGTTCAGGGATCTTGGGGATATGGCCAATTAACGGGTATAGGGCAGAAGAGACTTTCAAGGGAAAAAGGAGAACTCATTTGAGTTCCCAGGATTAGCTCATTCTATGCCCCCTTCCCATATCCCAACCTCCCACGTGGGTCTCAACCTACCCCCCAGGTCCCTACCCTGGTCCACAGTGTCTATTCACCCACGAGGGAACCCCCACAGGTCAATCTCGCCTTCTCCTACCTCACTGCTGCATCCTGGGCAGCTGGGGGCCTACCCACAGAAACGCAGCTCCACCCCCACAGGATGATTGGTAAGGAAGGGTGGTGTCCCACGCCCATTGGTTGCTGTGACTGCCTGCATCCAGCCACTGGAACTTATACTGGTGCCTTCATGTATATGCAGGTGGTCCTAGAGTCCCTTCCCACCTGTACAGCTGACTGGGACACAAAGGCATGGGAGGAGTTTGGAGCAGGGCCCCTTCACACAGGGCCCATTCCCCACATCCCTCTAGCTGCAGACCACCCTCAGAGCCTTGCCCCTTCCATTCCTGCACCAACACTACCTGAGGAGCTGTGCCTGGCTCCTGAACAGGTCAGCTGTTCTCAGACCTTCTGAGGCTTGGGCTTCAGGAAATGCAATGGTTTCCCACATTTCCAAGACAATTTTAAGACCCAAATAGTAATGCTCCAAGTGGGAAGAACTCTCACCCCTAGAGTGGGCAGTACTTCTTAGACCTTCAACGCACCCTCTAGGATGAGCCATTTGTGCTGCAATATATATACATGTGCTTGCTTCTGCAGGGAAGCTCCAGGATGAATGAGAACAACCGCCCTTCTGTGCTGTTGGAGTTGTAAACCAGGAATACTCTTCACTTAAAAAGAAAACATATTGCTATTATTGACACTAAATGGCAAACCCTTTTAAACATTTTAGAGAGAAAGGAAGAGAGTTTTATTCAAACCCAAGTCAAGACAGCTGCCTGGGAGACACAATATTCACAAAAAATGGAGAACCCATGGCACCTGGGTGGCTCAGCCTTTACGTGTCTGCCTTCAGCTCAGGTCATGATCCCAGGGTCCTGGAATCAAGCCCTGCATTGAGCTCCACATCAGGCTCCCTGCTCAGTGGTAACCTGATTCTCCCTCTCCCTTGGCTTGTGTGCACTCTCTCGTTCTCTTAAATAAATAAATAAAATCTTAAAGAAAAGGAGGACTCCAGGGAAGGGACATTTGGGGAAAATTTCTATATTCTGTTTTGTTTGTACACATCATCATGAGGAAGAACATTCCAGAACTTTTTCATATGTTTTCAGTTTGTGCAAATCAGTATGACTTTAATCTTATGGGAGCAGGAGAGGTACTTCTGTTTTTCTTATCTTTATGTTTGCAATGGCAGACTTTGGTGATCTTTTTCTTCTCAAAGCAGATGTGAAACATGTGCTTAGGACAGAAATAGGGCCTATGCACTGAGGTTTTGCCCCATCATTTTGAGCTTGGTAAAATGTTAAGGGATAGCTTCCCTGGGAGCCCAGGATCTGGACCCATGGATGGTCAAAGATAAAAATTCCCATTATCATTCTAAGTACTTCTGAAGGGAAGAACTTGAGTCAAAGCATCTGTAACAATAGTACCAAGAAATCAAAATGATGTCTACAGAAGTTTACCTGTTCCATGGTCAACACAAATAACAGAAATGTTCACAGACGCTGGGCTCCTCCCCTTCTCCTGCCCAAATCTCTGAAGCACACAGATAATTTAAAGTCAGAATTTTAAGCTGCCTGGCACCATTCCCTTGTACTATAGGACAAAACAGCATAGCTCATTGTCACAACACTAGTATTAACATGAAGTGTCCCTAAAGTTGGGTACAATGTCTAAGTTCTTTCCTTGCAGATTTTGACTAATGTAAGTCATAGTCATACCATATAAACACTACGGTGGTTGGTAATAAGTAACCATAGGTAAAGGAATAGTTCATCAGTGTTTACAAGCATTGTCTCCCTTTGTAGAAGAGGCTGAGCTGAGTGTTTTTAAAAACTATCTCAGATCTGTCTTATAGAACATTCTGAACATACCAGAGTGTTAATTAATTTTAAAAAGGTAATTTCAGTGACTTTAATATCAGAAAAGTATTATAATGTCTGTATTCTTAAAGATCTTTGAGTATCTTACTGGAGGTCCTCCACTGAGATAATTATCTTAATGATCATGATGGGCAGACGTTAAAAGCCAGATGAATCTGTTCCAGTTGGCCATGCAAGAAAACCCTGAGACTTGAGATGTTTTCAGATTGTGAAGACCACATAGATAGGAGGGAAATAGTACCATGTATGGAATAACAAGGGATTTTGAATCAGTTTGGGGATGCCATTTAGGTTTCTGACACTAAAATTCACTCTTACTGGAGTCATCTCTAAGCCCCTATCTAACCACCTAGAAAATGTGCCTATTAAAATACCTACATCACAGTTTAGAAGTTTATGAGGGACAATTCCACAAAGAGCCACTGTTATGGCTCTCAATCAGGAGCCATGATTACTATTTGGGTTTCTTTCTTTCTTTCTTTCTTTTTTCTTTCTTTCTTTCTTTCTTTCTTTCTTTCTTTCCTTCTTTTTTCAGAAAAAGAAGACATGTTGAAATCACATTTCTAATAGATGACTCAAGATGATTTTCAAATCTTAAGAAGGTCAAGAAGCTGCTATTTATTTCACTCAGAAATCGTGTTGTTGGACTGGTGAGAACAATACAATAGCGCCATCATCAATAGGGGTGTGAAGCTTCCCATCTCCATATGACCATGTGGTCCCCACTAGCTCAGGGCCACCAGAAAGGGCATCTGGGGAGGGGGGCACAGGCCAAGGCTGCCAGGTATGGCTGAAGCAGGAAGAACTCTGACTTAAGGCTCAAATCCTGCCTACCTTATTTATACTGCTCTTCAGAGATAGAGTGTCATTGTGAGCTCTGATGTAAGAATGGTTGAGAATCTCCATTGTGATTCCCTCTCTGACCCTTAGGATCTGTAGTAAAGTCACATTTAATTTTTTTAATGTTATTTTTTGAGTGTTCCAAGATTCATTGTTTATGCACCATACCTAGTGCTCCATGTAATACATGCCCTCCTTAATACCCACTACCAGGCTCACCCATCCCCCCACTCCCCTCCCCTCTAAAACCCTAATTTTATTTCTCAGAGTCCACAGTCTCTCATGGTTCATCTCCCCGTCCGATTTATCCCAAATCACATTTCCTTTCCTTCTCCAAATGTCCTCCGTGATATTCCTTATGTTACACAAGTAAGTGAAACCGTATGATAATTGACTTTCTTTGCTTGACTTATTTCACTCAGCTTAATCTCCTCCTGTCCCATCTATGTTAATATAAAAGTTGGGTATTCAGAGGGACAAGATGGCAGGGAAATAAGAGGAGGCGCCTTTTCAGCCTTTACCCAAAGTGAGCTGATTACCTACCAAAGAACTCCGATCACCCATGAAATCAGCCTGAGATCAGAATTATACACGTTGGATCTCTACTGGGGCAGAAGACACCAGTGGGCAAGTAAAGCAGAGTGGGAATGGCGACTGATATCGGAAGATAAACAAAAGGTGGAGGGAGCCACCAAAGGTGATTGGTTGGAAAGTAATACCCCAATACGAGCAAGAGTGCCCTGCTTCTGGGGACCAGCATTAACTTGGAGACTGGTTGAAAGCACTCCAAAAGAGCAAAGGATCGCGGGGGGGAAATTGTGGGAATCGGGGCAGCTAGGGACAGGGGCTTAAGTCCCAAGTCCCAGGAGAGCCTCCCTGATCACCATGACAGCATGGGACTGGCATAAAAACAGACCCATAGACCAGTGGAACACAGTAGACAGCTCAGATATGGACCATCAACTCCATGGCCAAATAATCTTCAAGAAAGCAGGAAAAAAAAATATACAGTGGAAAAAAGACAGTCTCTTCAATAAATGTTGCAGGGGAAACTGGGCAGCTCTTTTTAGAAGAATGAAAATCGACCAGCCTCTTACACCATACACAAAGATAAACTCATAATGGATAAAAGACTTCAACGTGAGACAGGAATCCATCAGAATCCTAGAGGAGAACATAGGCAGTATCTCTTCAATATCAACCACAGTGACTTCTTTCAAGACATGCCTCCAAACCAAAGGAAAAAAAAAAGCCAAAATAAACTTTGGGAACTCACCAAAATCAAAAGATTCTGCACTGCATAGGAAACAATAAAGAAAGAAAAGTGGCAACCCATGGAATAAGATAAGAAATTGGCAAATGACAGGACAGACAAAAGGTTGATATCAAGGATCTATGAAGAACTCCTCAAATTCAACACAAACAAAACAGATAATCATATCAAAAAATGGGCAGAAGACATGAAAAGACACTTCTTCAATGAAGACATACAAATGGCTACCAGACACCTGAAAAAAATGTCCATCATCACTAGGTATCAGGGAGATTAAAATGAAAACCACATTAAGATGTCACTTTACACCAGTTAGGATGGCCTAAATTAGCAAGATGGGAAACAACATGTGTTGGAGAGGATGTGGAGAAAGGGGAATGCTCTTACACTGTGGGTGGGAATGCCAGTTGGTGCAGTCTCTTTGGAGAACAGTGTAGAGATTCCTCAAGAAATTAAAAATAGAACTTCAATATAACCCTGCAATTACACTCCTACGTTTTTACCCCAAAGATATAGATGCTGTGAAAAGAAGGGCCGTCTGTAGCCCAAATGTATAGCAGCAATGGCCACGCATGCCAAATTGTGGAAAGAACGAAGATGCCCTTCAACAGAAGAATGGATAAGGAAGATGTGGTCCATATACACTATGGAGAATTATGCCTCCATTCAGAAAGGATGAATACCCAACTTTGGTAGCAACATGGACGGGACTGGAAGAGATTGTGCTGAGTTAAATAAATCAAGCAGAGAGAGGCAATTATCATATGGTTTCACTTCTGTGTGGAGTATAACAAATAGCATGGAGGACAAGGGGAGATGGAGAGGAGAAGGGAGTGGAGGGAAATTGGAAGAGGAGGGGAACTATGAGAGACTATGGACTCTGAAAAAGAATATGAGGGCACCTTTTATTTCTCTTTGTTGTCTGATTCCTGTTGCTAGGACTTCTAATACTATGTTGAACAAGAGGGGTGAAAGTGGGCATCCTTGTCTTGTTCCTGATCTCAACGGGAATGCTGAAAACTTTATCCCATTGAGGATGATATTTGCTTTGCGTCTTTCATAGATAGATTTGATGAAGTCCAGGAATGTTCCCTCTATCCCTATACTTTGAATCAATTTAATCAAGAACGGATGGTGGAATTTGTCAAATGCTTTTTCTTCATCAATTGAGAGGATCATGTGGTTCTTCTCTTCTCAAATTAATTTGTCTATCACATTGTTTGATTTGTGAACGTTTAACCATCCTTGTAGGCCAGGGATTAATCCCACCTGGTCATGGTGGATAATCTTTTTAATGTGCTATAGGATCCTGTTTGTTAGGATCTTCTTGAGAATCTTAGCATCCTTATTCATCAGCGATATTGGTCTGAAATTCTCCTTTTTGGTACGGTCTTTGCTTGAAAAACAATCTGAGGCGTTTGAAGTGGCATGGGGGTGGGAGGTTGGGGTACCAGGTGGTGGGTATTATAGCGGGCATGGATTACATGGAGCACGGGGTGTGGTTAAAAAAATAATGAATACTGTTATGCAGAAAATAAATAAATAAATTAATTTTAAAAATATATGCAACAGTAAAAAAAATTATCTGAGGCATTGATAGAGAGGGGGTGGGAGGTAGGGGAAACACGTGGTGGGTAATAGAGAGGGCACAGATTGCATGAATCACTGGGTGTGATGCTAAAACAATGAATACGGTTACACTGAAAAGAAATGGAAAAAAAAAAAGTATATGCCAATAAGCTAAGCAACCTAGGTGGAATGGATGCATTCCTAGAAAACTGTAAAATCCCAAAAGTGATCCAGGAAGAAATGTACAACCTGAATAGACTGTTATCCAGTAACGAGATTAAAGCAGTGATCAAAAACCTCCCAAAAGAAAGACCCCAGGACCTGAAAGATGCCCTTGCAAATTCTAGCAAACTTTAAGAAAAGAACTAACACCTCTTTTCCTGAGGCTCTTTCCAAAATTTGAAGAAGACACTTTTTTTTGATGCCAGCATTACCATGATCCACAAACCAAGCAAAGACCTCACCAAAAAGGAGAATTTCAAACCAATATCACTGATGAATATGGATGCTAAGATTCTCAACGAGATTCTAGCTCCTAGGAACCTACAGTACATTAAAACGTTTGGGCGCCTGGGTGGCTCAGTGGGTTAAGCCGCTGCCTTCGGCTCAGGTCATGATCTCAGGGTCCTGGGATCGAGTCCCACATCGGGCTCTCTGCTCAGCAGGGAGTCTGCTTCCTCCTCTCTCTCTCTCTGCCTGCCTCTCTGCCTACTTGTGATCTCTGTCTGTCAAATAAACAAATAAAATCTTTAAAAAAAAAAAAAAAAAAAAAAATAAAACGTTTATCCACCATGACCGAGTAGGATCTATCCCTGGGTTGCAAGGTTGGTTCGACATTCGCAAATCAATCAATGTCATAGAACAAATTAAGAAGTGAAAATTAGAGAACCACATGGTACTCTCAATTGATGAAGAAAAAACATTGGACAATATCCAGCATCTGTCCCTGACTAAAAAGCTGCAAAGTATAGGGATAGAGGGAATATTCGTCAACTTCATAAAATGTTTCTATGAAAAACCCACAGTGAATACCATCCTCAAAGGGTAAAAGCTGACAGCCATCGCTTTCAAATCAGGAACAAGACAAGGATGCCCACTCTCACGAATCTTGTTCAACATAGCTTGTGAAGTCCTAGCAACAGCAATCAGACAACAAAGAGAAAAAAAAGATATCCAAGTTGGCAACCAAGAAGTCGAACTCTTTGTCCTCACAGATGACATACTTGATATGGAAAACCCAAAAGACTCCACCCCCAAACTCTCAGAACTCATACTGCAATTCAATAATGTGGCAGGATATAAAATCATAGTACCAAAATCAGTGACTATCTCCTACATTATCAATGAAAATACAGAAAGGGAATTTAGAGAATCAATTCCATTTACTACAGCACCCAAACCATAAGAAACCTTGGAATAAACCAAACCAAAGAGGTAAAGGATTTTTACTTGAGGAACTAAAGAACACTCATGAAAGAAATGGAAGAAAACTGAAAAGACGGAAAATCATTGCATTCTCATGGATCAGAAGAATAAACATTGTTAAAATGTCTATACTGACTAGAGAAATCGATACATTTAATGCATTCCAATCAAAATTCCACGAGCATCCTTAAAAGAGTTGGAACAAACACATGCCTCAAATTTGTGTGGAATCAGATGCGACCCCGTATTGCTAAGAATTGCTGAAAAGAGAAACAAAACTGGGAGCTACATGTTGTCTGATTTCAAGGGTTGCTATGAAGCCGTGATCACCAAGACAGCAGGGGACTGGCATAAAAACAGACCCATAGACCAGTGGAACACAGTAGACAGCTCAGATATGGACCATCAAATCTATGGCTAAATAATCTTCAAGAAAGCAGGAAAAAAATATACAGTGGAAAAAAGACAGGCTCTTCAATAACTGGTACAGTGAAAACTGGGCAGCTCTATATAGAAGAATGAAACTCGACATCTTCTTACACCATACACAAAGTTAAACTCATAATGGTTAAAAGACCTCAACTTGACACAGTAATCCATCAGAATCTTAGAGGAGAACATAGGCAGTAATCTCTTTGATATCAGCCAGAGCGACTTCTTTCAAGACATGCCTCCAAACCAAAGGAAATAAAAGCCAAAATAAACTTCTGGGACTTCATCCAAACCAAAAGCTTCTGCACTGCATATGAAACAGTAAGAAAGCAAAGAGGCAACACATGGAATGCGATAAGATATTTAAAAATGACCGTATAGAAAAAAGGTTCATATCCAGGATCTATGAAGAAATCCTCAACCTCAACACACATAAAACAGATAATTATATCAAAAAATAGGCAGGAGATATGAACAGACACTTCTCCAATGAAGACATATAAATAGCTATCAGACACCTGAAAACAATTTTCATCATCACTAGGCATCATGGAGATTCAAATGAAGACCATATTAAGATGTCACTTTACACCAGTTAGAATGGCCTAAATTAGGAAGACGGGAAACAACATGTGTTAGAAAGGATGTGGAGAAAGGGGAATCCTCTTACACTGTGGGTGAGAATGCAAGGTGGTTCAGACTCTTTAGAGAAGATTGTGGATATTCCTCAAGAAATTAAAAATAGAACTTCCCTATAACCTTGCAATTACACTCCTAGGTATTCACCTAAAAGATACAGATGGCGTGAAAAGAAGGGCCATCTGTAACCCAAATTTATAGCAGCAAGGGCCACGCTTGCCAAACGGGGAAAGAACCAAGATGCCCTTCAACGGAAGAATGGATAAGGAAGATGTGGTCCATATACACTATGGAGTATTATGCCTCAATTCAGAAAGGATGGATACCCAACATTGGTAGCAACATGGACGGGACTGGAAGAGATTCTGCTGAGTGAAATAAATCCATCAGAGAGAGTTAATTATCCTATGGTTTCACTTCTATGCGGAGTATATCAAATAGCATGGAGGACAAGGGGAGATGGAGAGGAGAAGGGAGAGGAGAGAAATTGGAAGGGGAGGGAAACCATGAGAGACTATGGACTCTGAAAAAGAATCTAAGAGGGCATTGGAAGAGCAGGGGTGGGAGGTTGGGGAAATACTTGGTGGGTAATAGAGAGGGGACGGATTGCATGGAGCACTGGGTGTGGTGCTAAAACAATGAATATGGTTAAACTGAAAAGAAATTGGGAAAAAATTATATGCAAATAAGCTAAGCAACCTAGGGAAATGGATGCATTCCTAGAAAACTGTTAAATCTCAAAATTAAACAAGGAAGAAGTGTACAACCCGAATAGACTGTTATCCAGTAATGGGTTTAAACAGTGATCAAAAGCCTACCAAAAGACAAGACCCCAGGTCCTGAAGGATGCCCTAGCGAATCGCACCAAACTTTAAAAAAAGAACTAACACATCTTCTCCTGAAGCTCTTTCCAAAATTTGAAACTGAAGGAATACTTCCAGACAATTTTTTTGAAGCCAGCATTACCCTGATCCACACAACAGGCAAAGTCCTCATCAAGAAGGAGAATTTCAAACCAATATAATTGATGAATATGGATGCTACTATTCTCAGCAAGATCCTAGCTAATAGAATCCAACAGTACATTAAAAAGATTATCTGCCATGATCGGGTGAGATCTATGCCTAGGTTGCAAGGGTGGCTCAACATTTTCAAATCAATGTCATAGAACAAATTAATAAGAGAGGTGAGGGAACCACATGGTCCTCTCAATTGATGACGAAAAAGCATTTGGCCGCATCCGTTCCTGATTAAAACGCTTTGAAGTATAGGGATAGAGGAAATATTTGTCAACCTCTTAAAATGTTTATATGAAAAATTCATAGTAAATATCCTCCTCAATGGGTAAAAGCTGACAGCCTTCCCTTTGAGATCAGGAACATGAGAAGGATGCCCACTCTCACCACTCTTGTTCAACATAGTATTTGAAGTGCTGGCATCAGCAAACAGACAATAAAAATAAATAAAATGTATCCAAATTGGCAATGAAGTCAATCTCTCTCTTCACATTTGATATACTTTATATGGAATACCCAAAAGTCTCCACCCCCAAACTACTAGAACGCATTCAGCAATCCAATGATTTGGCAGGATACAAAATCATGCTACAGGAATCATTGGCTTTCTTACATTACCAATGAAAATACAGAAAGGGAAATTAGAGAATTGGTTCCGTTAACTACAACACCCAAACAATAACATACCTGGGAATAAACAAAACCAAAGAGGTAAAGGATCTGTAAGTGAGGAACTATACAACACTCATGAAAGAAATTGAAGAAAACAAAAATGACAGAAGCCCATTGCATGCTTATGGATCAGAAGCATAAACATTGCTAAAATGTCTAGACATTTAATGTTAAGGGACTGCCTAGAGCAATTGATCCTTTTAATGCCATTCCAAAAAAAAATTTCTCCGATATGTTTTAAAGTGCTGGAGCCAACACAAGCCTAAAATTTGTGTAGAATCAGAGAGACACTGTATTGCTAAGGAAATTCTGAAAAGAACAACAAAACTGGGAGCATCACGTTGTCTGATTTCCAGTGTTATACAAAGCTCTGATCACCAATACAGCATGGGACTCACATAAAAACAGAACCATAGACCAGTGGAACTGAGTAGAGAGCTCAGATATGGGCAATAAACTCTACAGTCAAATAATCTTCAACAAAGTAGGAAAAATATACAGTGGAATAAAGGCAGTCTCTTCAATAAATGGTGCTGGGAAAATTGGGACAGCTATGTGTAGATGAATGAAACTCGACCATTCTCTTACACCAAACACAGAGAACTCGAAATGGATAAAAGACCTAAACTTGAGGTAGGAATCCATGAGAATCATAGAGGGGAACATAGGCAGTAACCTCTTCAACACTGGCCACAACAACTTCTTTCAAGATATGTCTCCAAAAACAAAGCGAACAAAAGCAAAGGTGAATTTTTGGGACTTCATCAATTCAAAAGATTCTGCACAGCAAAGGAAATAGTCAACAAAACACAGAGGCAACCCAGGGAATGGGAGAAGATATTTGCTATTGATAGTACAGACAACATGTTGATATCCAGGATCTATAAAGAACTCCTCAAACTCAACACACACAAAGCAGACAATCATATAAAAACATGGGCAGAATATAGGAACAGACATTTCTCCAATGAAGACATACAAATGGCTATCAGACACATAAAAAATGTTCATCATCACTAGCCGTCATGGAGACTCAAATTAAAACACATTGAGATAGCACCTGACACCAGTTAGAACGGCCCAAATCAGCAAGATAGGAATCAACATGTGTTGGAGAGGATGTGGAGAAAGGGGAACCCGTATCTCAACTCTGCTCCAGGAATGCTCCCCTGCACTGGTGCCCCCAGGTGGGTCGCATCATTTGTCACATTTTCCAGGTGTCCGTGACAAGTCCCAAGCAAGTAAGGGCCCAGGGCCACGGGGAGCAGGGTGAACCCCAAGGCTGCCCAATACCGGCCAATTCTCAGGAGCGTTCTGCCCAACCGATCCTGGTTTGGGCAGAACGCTCCTGAGAATAGGCCGGAAAATGCCCGGCGAATTCGCTTCCGGTGCCGCACGTCTGAAGGGCCGCCCCCACCCCCAGCCTGGCCTAGCATCGCGAGGGCTCGTGCCCGAACACGGTCTGGAAGCCCTCTGTGAGGCAGACTGTGTTGAGGCTGACTACTCCTGCTTCATGGCCTGCAGGGGTCCCCTTCCTGGCGCTGTCCCATGGGGCCGGGCCCACCACCAAGCCCGTGCTCGAACCATCGCCTGCATCCCCAGCCTTCTGCTTCCAGGGTCCTGTCCCTCGTGGCCTCCATATCTGGAACCCTGTGTCCTGCAGCCACGCATCTCCCTACCACACCAGCGCCAACGGTGCCTTTCAGCACTTCAGACAACCCTTGGAGCGAGATAACCTGCCTGCCCACAATGAGGTCAGCGCCATCCTTGTGTGCCCCATTAGGCCGAAAAGACGGAGGCGAACGCCAGGCCGCCACCTGTCCTTCAAATTTGCTCTGGGAACGCTCCCCTGCACCAGGGCCCTCGGGTGGGCCACGTCATTTTCACGGTTTTTCCGGGCGGCCGCCCCATGCAACGGGCGAGAAAGGGCCCTGGGCCATGGAGAGAAGGGTGGTCCGCAGGGCTGCCCAATGCCGGCCAATTCTCATGAGTGTTCTGCCCAGACCAATCTGGTTTGGGCAGAACGCTCGGGAGAATTGGTCGGACAACACCCAGCGAACTCGCTTCGGGTGTAGCATATCTGCAGCCTTCCCCCACTGGGCCTGGCCTGGCATCGCAAGCACTCGCACCGGAAACCCGCCAGGAAGCCATCCATGAGGCAGGATGTGGTGAGGCCGACGCCTGCTGATCCTCGGCCTGCGGTGGTTCCTTCCCTGGTGCTGTCCCATGGGGCCGGGCGTGGCACGAAGCCCGGACTCCAACCCTCGCCTACTTCCCGAGCCTTCCGCTTCCGGTGTCCTACCTTCGTGGCCTCAGTATGGGGAACCCTGAGTCCTGCGGCCACTCATCTCCCTACCACCCCGGGAGTAAGAGAAACCTGCATGCCCCAACTGAGGTCAGACCCAATCTTGGGCGCCCCATCCGCCTGAAAGACGGAGGCACAAGCTCTGCCGCCACCGGTCCTTCAACTCTGCTCTGGAAACGCTCCCATGCCCCGGGGACCCCTCATGGGCCACGTCCTTTCCGTGCCTTTTCTGGGCGGCTGCCCCTTGCCCCGGCGAGAAAGGGCCCTGGGCCATGGAGAGCATGGTGGTCCGCAGGGCTGCCCAAATCCGACCAATTCTCACGAGCGTTCTGCCCAAACTGATCCCAGTTTGGGCAGAACGCTCGTGATAACTGGCTGGAAAACGTCCAGCGAACTTGCTTCGGGTGTCGCACGTCTGTACAGCCGCCCCCATGGGCCTGGCCCGGCTGTTCGAGCAATTGCGCCCAAACACTGCCAGGAAGCCCTATGCAGGGCAGGCTGTGGTGAGGCTGATGCCTCCTGCTCCTCGGCCTCTGAGGGTCCCCTCTTTGGAACTGTCCCATGGGGCCAGGAATGCCCTGAGACTCGGGCTCGAAATTTCACCTGCTTCCCAGCCTTCCGCTGTCCCTCCGTACCACCATCTGGGGAAACCTGAGTCCCCCGGCTACTCCTCCCCTTTCCACCCCGGCGCCAACAGTGCATTTCGGTGCTTCGGACAAGCCTAAGAGCGAGAGAAACCTCCATGCCCCAACTGAGGAGAGCCCCATCCTTGGGCGCCCCATCCAACCAAAAAGATGGAAGCGTACGCCCTGCCGGCACCCGTTCTTCAACTCTGCTCCGGGACCGGTCCCCTGCACCGGAGCCCCGCCTGGGCCGCATTGTTTCCGCACCTTTTCCAGGCTGCTGTCCCATGCCCCGGGCGAGAAAGGGCCCTGGGTCACGGAGAACAGGGCTGTCCGCAGGGCTTCCCAATGCCCGCCAATTCTCAAGAGCGTTCTTCCCAAACCGATTCTGGTTTGGGCAGAACGCTCATGAGAATTGGCTAGAAAACGTCCAGCTAACCCGCTTCGGGTGTCACACGTCTGCACGTCTGCCCCACTGGGCCTGGCCCGGCTTTTCGAGCAATTGCACCCCGAACACCGCCAGAAAGCCCTACGTGGGACAGGCTGTGGTGAGGCCGACGCCTCCAGCTCCTCAGCCTGCAGAAAACACCTGGGAACTCGCTTTGGGCGCCGCTCCTCTGCAGGGCCGCCCCCCCCCCCCGGGCCTGGGCGGCATCACAAGCGCTCGAGCACGAACCTCGCCAGGAAGCCCTCCGCGAGGCAGGCTGCCGGGACGCCGACGCCTCCTGCTCTTCGGCATGCAGGGGTCCCCTCCTTGGCACTGTCCCATGGGTCCAGGGCTGCCCCAAGACTCGGGCTCAAAATTTCGCCTGCTTTCAAGCCTTCCGCTTCCAGGGTCCTCTCCCTCCGTGCCTCCATCTGAGGAAACCTGAGTCCCGCGGCCATGCGTCCCCCTCCAACCCTGGTACCAACGGTGCACTTCGCCTTTCAGACAAGCCTCGGAGTGAGAGAAACATGCATGACCCAACAGAGGACAGCCCATCCTTGGGCGTCCTTTCAGCCCGAAAAGACCAAGGCGCACACCCTGCCACCAACCGTCCTTCATGTCTCCTCCGGGAACACTCCCCTGTGCCGGGGGCCCCGCGTGGGCCAGCGCTTCCTGCCCCTTTTCCAGGCAGCTGCCCCATGCCCCGGGCGAGAAAGGTCCCTGGGCCACGGAGAGTAGGGTGGTGCGCAGGGCTGCCCAATGCTGGCCAATTCTCATGAGCTTTCGGCCCAAACCGATCCCAGTATGCCCAGCCACCACCCGTCCTTCAACTCTGCACCGGGAATGCTTCCCTGGCCAGGGCCTCCGGTTGGGCCCAGAGGAAACTCGTTTCATTTCCACGCGTTTTCCGGAAAGGCGACCCTTGCTCTGGTCGAGAAAGGGGCCTGTGTAATGGAGAGCAGGGTGCTGTGCAAGGCTGCCCATGGCCGGCCAATTCTCCCAATCCCAGTTTGGGCAGAACCCTCGTGAGAATTGGCTGGAAAAAGCCTGGCGAACTCGCTTCGGGCGCTGCACGTCTGCAGGGCCGCCCCACCTGGAATGGCTGGCATCTCGAGCGCTTGAGCACGTACATCGCCAAGAAGCCCTCCCCGAGTAGGCTGCAGTGAGGCCGACCTCACTGCTAATCCTCGACCTGCAGGGTCCCTTCCCTGGCGCTGTCCCATGGGGCCAGGCCTGCCATGAATCCCAGGCTCGAAATTTTGCCTGCTTCCCAGCCTTCTGTCCCTCGGTGCCTCCATCTGGGGATCCCTGAATCCCACGGCAAGGCATCCCCCTCCCACACCGTCACCAAAGGTGCCTTTGGGCGCTTCAGATAGTCCTCGGTGAGAGAGAAATTTGCATGCCCCAACTAAGGTCAGCCCCATTCTTGGGCGCCCCATCCTCCCTAAAGACAAAGACGTTCACCCGGCCGCCTCCTGTCCTTCAACTCTGCTCCGGGAACACACCCCTGCGCCGGGGCCTCTGGGTGGGCCACATCGTTTCCGTGTGTTTTCCGGGCAAGAAAGAGCCCTGGTCCACGGAGAGCAGGGCGGTCGGCAGGGCTGACAAACACCGGCCAATTCTCACGAACGCTCTGCCCAAAACGATCCCGGGTTGGGCAGAAATCTCGTGAGAATTGGTTGGAAAACGCCCGGCAAACATGCTTCGGGTGCCGCACGTCTGCAAGGCCGCCCCCCCACCCCCCCGGGGCTTGGCGTGGCATTGCAAGCAATCCCGTAGGAACCCCGTCAGGAAGCCTTCTGCGAGGCAGGCTACAGCAAGGCCGACGCCTCCTGCTAATTCTGGGCCTGCGGGGAGTCGCATCCCTGGCGCTGTACAATGGGGTCCGGCCCGTCACGAAGCCCGGGCTCAAACTATCGCCTGCTTCCCCAGCCTTCTGCTTCTGGGGTCCTGTCCCTCATGGCCTCCATATCGGGAACCCTGAGTCCTGTGGCCATGCATCTCCCTACCACGCCAGCGCCAATGGTGCCTTTTGGCATTTCGGACAACCCTGGGAGCGAGAAAACCTGTGTGCCCACAATGAGGTCAGCCACATCCTTAGGCGCCCCATCTGCCCAAAAGATGGAGGCGCACGCCTGGCCGCCACCCGTCCTTCAACTCTACTCCAGGAACGCTCCCCTGGGCCAGAGGCCTCGCGTGGGCCATGTCGTTTCCGTGCGTTTTCCAGGCAGCTGCCCCATGCCCCGGGCGAGAAAGGGCCCTGGGCCACGGAGAGCAGGGCGGTCCACAGGGCTGCCCAACGCCTACCAATTCTCACGAGCGTTCTGCCCAAACTGATCCTGGTTTGGGCAGAACGCTCGTGAGAATTGGCCCCAGTGCATAGGAGCGTTCCCAGAGCAGAGCTGAAGGACAGGTGGCAGCTGGGCTTCCGCCTCCGTCTTTAGGGCGGATGGGGTGCCCAAGGATGGGGCTGACCTCAGTTGGGGCATGCAGGTTTCTCTCGCTCCGAGTCTTGTCCGAAGCACCCAAAGGCATCGTTGGCGCTCGGGTGGGAGGGGGAGGCGTGGCTGCGGGACCCAGGGTTCCCCAGATGGAGGCACCAAGGGACAGGACCCCGGAAGCAGAAGGCGGGGAAGCAGGCGAAATTTCGAGCCTGGTCTTTGTGGTGGGCCCGGCCCCATGGGACAGCACCAGGGAGGGAACCCTCGCAGGCCGAGGATTAGCAGGAGGCGTCAGCCTCAATGCAACTGGCCTCACGGAGGGCTTCCTGATGAGATGCATGCTCGAGCGCTCGCGATGCTGGCCATGCGGGGTGGGGCTGCTCTTCAGATGCGTGGCGCCCGAAGAGAGTTTGCCGGGCCTTTTCCGGGCTCAGGGACAGGTTGTATCATAAGATGGTATTCCAGAACAGAACCGTGAGGACAGATGCCTGAAAACCTAATCAAGTGTTCCAATGAGGTCCGAAGGCATGTGAGGTCCAATCTTCTGACTCAGGACCATTGACGTGGCTGTGCATCTGAATGTAGCTAATCAGGGTGTTTCATACTATGCATTTGCATCCAGACAGCCGCCAAAATTGGAGTGGGCTCAGGGGCCTTGCAGGTTTCTCTTAATCTGGAACGTTTGGGCAACTGTGATAGGCACAGTTTCCTTGGGTTATTCAGCCACAGTCCTTTGGTGCACCTCGAGTGACCCCATCCAGGAGGGCATGTGAGCCATGGTTTTGGGAAAGAAATCTGCAAACACAAATTCAGGTTCGGATTAGTCGCGAGGTGATCGCAGGCCAAATGCATAGACCTGGGGGTCAGCTCATCAGGAACTGTAATTAGGATGACTAGAAGACAGTAGCACAGACTTTTCCATCTGGATTGTGTGTCCAGAATGACCTCAGAATGTTGGTGAGGTCTCATGCATCCATGGGAGACTTTTTGTCTCTAAGGATCCTGGCGGCTCCCCTTAGGTTGGTGGCTTTTTCGGGGAAAATAAGAGTGCTGTTTTCCATCTTAGAGGTGCCCCAAAACAGGGATTTTAGATATGCGTTCTAAGTCTGGGCACTTGGACAATCCCACCAAGGGTTAGAATTTGGGGTTAGGGGAGTACCAGGCCTGCAATGCAGGAACCTTGTGGTGGAACTGAGAGAGTTTGTTTGAAAGCATAATTGGGTGAGGGTCACAATGCCTGTTTGTGCCCTGGGGAGCCATCAGGAGTTGGAGTGGTCACATTGGCCATGTACCTTGCTCCCACTTTGAGAGCTCGATACCCGTTTCAACACCCAGGTGTCCTTCCATGGAAAAGGAGTAGAACTCTATAGTGTTTCAGGTTCCACCATTGGAAGGATTTCAGCAAAATCTGGGGAAAGGTGTGAGAATACCAAGTATGGGTATAGATGACAGACTTGGGCCATGGCCAGTCCCACATGCTAGATATTGGACCTGCACTCCCTGTGACTGACTGTAGATCGGGACACAGGCTCTGTAAGACACAACACTATTGGCCAGGGAAGTCTATAAATCGGGGTTCCCTCCAGAGCCAAGCAGACTGATACTAATATGGGGATTCTGGGCAGACTAACCAGGCACTTCTTCCTATGAGGGAGGCAGAATGCTGCATTGCGGCTCCAGAATTCAATATCAAGAGGCCTTGGGGAGCAGTAGGGTGAGGATGGAATTGTAGACACAAGCTACTGTACAATTCAGTTCCAAGCGGAACGCAGTTCCAGTGTGAAGCGTCTTTTTTGATATATCCAGCACCTGAGTAAGGACGAATGTCAGATGTTTGCTCACACTAGAGTTTGTGTCTACAATGACCAATAAATGGAGGGGTGGCATCAAGAGCCCATGGAGGATTTCCCACTCTGAGACTTGTGAGATGCTCCAAACAGCAAGGTTTCCTTCTACTGGACAGGTGGAGTCTGGTTTGTTTGCTCCACAGTACCCCATGTTTGGGTAGCAGAGCTCTTCGGCATGGATGCCTGGAAAGCACACCTCCATTGACCATTGCAGCTGAGGAATATGGCAGTTTCGTTCTGATGACTCTGGGGCGAAGTACCAAGGCCTTGAGTTGACATGGAATATCTTGCACATGGGTCACAATGCTGGTTTGTTACCAGGGAGATCTTACAATGCACTGTTGGCAAAGGGGCCTTGCAGGATTCTCCTACCCTGAGAGTTTGACACATGTCCAAGACCACGGTTTCCTTCTGGGGACAGGAGTTGTTCTGTTGTGTGGCTCAGAGACCACATGTTGTATCATAAGTTTTTATTCCAGAATAGGCCTCTGAGGACACATGCCTTAAAAACTAATGGGGGGTTCCAATGAGGTCCTGGTTCAATGTCTGGTTCTATATTCTGACTCAGGACCATTGACTTGGGTGTCTGACTGGACGTAGGGAATCAGGGTGTTTCAGAGTGTGCATTTGCATGCAGAGTGTCCTCCAATATTGGGGTGGGCTCAGGGACCTTGCAGGTTTCTCCTAATCTAGAGGTTTGGGGCAACTATGATGGGCGAAGTTTCCTTGGGAATGACAGGCACAGTCCTGTGGTGTGTCTCCAAAGACGAGATCCTAGAGGGCTTGTGAGCTATGGTTTGGGAGAGACGTCTGCAAAGAAAAACTTGGGTTAGAGTTAGTGTCAAGGCGATCGCAGGCCCAATGTGTAGACCTGGAGAGCAGCTCATCAGGAACTGTAAAGAGGGTGATACTAATGCGGTAGTACAGGCTATTATATCTGGATTGTGTGTCCCGGATGGCCTCAGAATGCAGATGTGTTCTCATGGATACATGGGAAACTTTTCCTCTCTAAGGATTCTAGCGGCTCCCAATAGTTTAGTGGCCTTTTCGCGGAAGGGAATAGGGCTGTTTTCCATATTAGGGGTGCCTCAAAACAGGGATTCAAGAGACGGGCTCTGGGCCTGGGTGCCTGGAATATCCCGCCAAGTGTTAGTATTTGGAACTAGGGGAATACCAGGCCTGCAATGCGGTATCCTGGTGGTGCAACTGAGAGGGCATATTTGAATGCATGCTTAGGCTTAGGGGCACAATGCTGGTTTGTGTCCAGGGTGGCACCCATCAGTGACAGTGGTCTCATGGGCCCCACTCTGAAGGTTGGACACCCATCTCAACAGCCAGGTTCCTGACCTCAGGAATGAGGAGTTCTCCTGTGCTTCAGGTTCCCCCATAGGCAGGGATTTGAGCTACAGTCTAGGAAAGATGCCTGAATACTCATGTTGGATAGAGATGATGGTTTTTGGGCTATGACATGTCCCACCTAGATGATATGGGGCCCACTGTCTGTGTGGCTGTCTGGAGGTCATGGCTCAAACTGTGTCAGACAGAGCCTGAGTGCCCATAGTGGCCTATGATATTAAGGTGCCATAAAGGCCCAAGCAGGTGGATCCTCATGTGGGGTTTCAGGCAGACTCTACAGGCACGTCTTCTTTCTTTGTGGTAGGCAGAATGCAGCATTGTGGCTCCAAAGTTCTCTATCAAGAGGGTTTGGGGACGAGGAAGGTGAAGATGGACTTGTAAACATAATCTATGGTTCAATTCAGTGCCAAGAGAAGGACAGTTCCAGTGTGCAGCGGCTGATGTGAGGTACCCAGGGCCTGAGTAAGGGCAGATGTCAGATGCTTGCTCACACTGGAGTTTGTGTCTACAATGACCGCCAAATGGAGGGGTGGTGTCATGAGGCCATGGAGGATTTCCCACCCTGAGGCTTGTGAGATGCTCCAAATAGCAAGGTTTCCTTCTACTGGACAGGGTGAGTCTGGTTTGCTTGCTCCAGTGTCCCCCATATGGAAAGTTTGGGTGCAGAGCTCTCCCGCATGGATGCCTGAAAAGCACAACTCCATTGACCAATGCAGGCAAGGAACATGGCAGGTTCGATCTGGTGGCTCTGGGGTGAAGTTCCAAGCGGCCTGAGTTGACATGGAGTTTCATGCTGTTGGATCACAATGCTGGTTTGTATCCAGGGAGACGTTAGAATGTTGGGGTGGTCAGAAGCCATGCAGGATTCTCCTACACTGAGACATGGGCACAGCTACCAAGAGCAAGGTATCCTTTTGGGGACAGAAGCGGTTCTGTTGTGTGGCTCAAGTAACACATATTGGAATATAAGTCAGTATTGGAGAACAGGCCTCTGGGAACAGGTGCCTAAAAATCTAAACTGGGGTATCAATGAAGTCCTATAATCATGGCAGGTTCAAACTTCTGACTCAGGCCCTTGGATTTGGATGTCTGCCTGGAGGCAGTGACTCATTGTGTGTCAGAATGTGCATTTGGGTCCAGAGCTTTCTTAGAAATTGAGGTGGGCTCAGGGGATTTAACTTTGCTCCTAATCTTCAGGGTTTGGGCAACCGTGAAGGGCAGAGTTTCCTTTGGGAGTGTAAGGACATTCATCTGGTGTGGCACCATAGGCCCCATCCTGGAGGGGGGGCATGTGGGCCAGCGCTTTGGGGAGAGATATCTGCAAAAGCAAACTAGGGTTAGAGTGAGGGCCGAGGTGATCACAGGTCCGATGTTCAGGCCCAGAGGGCAGCTCATAGTGTACTGAAATTAAGGTGTTATAGTGCAGGTTGTTCTGTATGGTGTGTGTCCGGGATGGTCGCAAAAGGTAGGAGTGGCTTCATGAGTCCATGAGAAATTCTTCATCTCTGGGGATGCTGCTCAGCTCCCAAGAGTTTGGTGTCTCTGAGGGAAGGGAACACTGTTGTTTTCATCTCAGAGGACACCCAAATAGGGATTCCAGAGACAGGTTCTGGGTCTGGGTGCCTTGAAAACATGAACAACGGTGAGGATTTGGCCTTAGGGACCTGGAAGTCCCACTCTGTGGGCTCCTGATCCAGCTACTGCGGGGTTTTGTTTGAAAGAAGGCTCACGCTGCCTGTTTTTATCCAGGGAGTCTTCCATATGTGACCGTGGTCTCGTGGGCCATTCAGCTGGTTGCCACTCAGAGAATTGGGAAGGAGGAGTACTCTTGTGTGTCAGGTTCACCAATAGGCATGGATTTGAGCTATGTTCTGGGACAGAAGGCTGAATATGCAGGTTGAGTAGAGATGTTGGTTTCAGGCCACAGAAAGTCACACCTTCAGAAAATGGGGCCCATCTCTGGGTGGCTGACTGGAGGTCGTGGCTCAGTCTGTGTCAGACAGAGCCTTGTGCCCATGGAAACCTAAGGACGGAAGTCTGAGAACACAAGCTAGGCATAGGTTTCCGGGTGAGGATATGGCAGGCACAATCTACAGACCTGAATCGAGATCTCGTGCATCTGATGTCAGGGCGAGGATCAGACGATCGCTCAGGTTGGACATTCTGTCCCTGATGGCCCCTTCTTGAAGGGGGTTGGATCACGAGGCCATGGGGGTTTTCCCACGATGGGAGTTGTGAGAAGCTCCCAACTGCAAAGATTCTTCTGCAGGACAATTGAGACCTGTTTGTTGGTGCCAGGACAAGGATTCCGAGCAGGGTTCTAAGGATGGAGGGCTGGGTAGCCCACCTCGCATTCCAATTGTCTCCAAGCAACAAGACAGGTTAGATCTGCTAAATCTGGGGGAGCAACCGAGGAGGCTGAGTTCATATGGGCTCTCCTGTGGATGGGTCCTAATGTGTTTTTGTGTCTATGGAGACCTTGGAATGAAGGGGTGGCACTGGGGGGCTGAATGGATCTCCTAAACAGAGGATTTGACACAGTTCCAATGTGCAAGTTTCCCATGTGTAGATGAGATTTGTTCTGATGGGTGAGTCAAGAAACAGCCATATGCTGGTATTGAAATCCAGGACACTGAGGAGAGATGACTGGAAACCAAAGCAATGGATCGGATTAGTGCCTACAGGTCCGTTCGTACATTTTTACCTCTGGGGATATCTGTCTACGGGTCTGAGTGCAGGTAGGTGCTCAGATGGGCTCAGATGGCCCCTCTTTGTCATGGGAAGCCACCACTATTGGGATGGCCTCAGGGACTTTGGAGGTTTATCCTATTAGTAGGTTTGTGGCCATTGGAATGGGCACACACAATACCCTTGGAGAGGGCAAGTACAGTCCTCAGGTTTGGCACCAGGGGCCTGAGCATGTAGGGTGTGTAGGCCAGGGCTGTTTTTATAGTTGTCTGAATACACAAACTCGGCTTATGTTTCGGGTCATAGGAATGGCAGGACTGATCTACAGACCAAGAGGAGAACCCTTCGGGATATGAAAAAAGGGGGAGTGTGAGGCTCTTGCTGAAATTTTTGTCTCTGGATATCATGTCACTCATGGTCGTGAAAGTTCCGGGTGACTTCATGGGAAATGGAAGAGTCCAACTCTCTGGGGTTTTGGCCCCGTCCAAACAGTTTGTGGTCATTCTGTGTGATGGAAGAAGTCCGTTTTTTTGTTGTTGTTGTTTTGTAGTGTTTTGTATTTCAAACTCAGGTGTCCCAACAAATGAGGGATTCCAGAGTAGAGCCCTGGGGAGGGGCGACTGGACAACCAGAACTCTGGTTAAATATTAGGGAATAGGGACATGTCAAGCCCATTATGACATCTAATGGTCCAGCCGCTGAGAGGACTTACTAGAGGACAGGACTCACGCTAAGGGTCAAAATGCCTGATTATGCCACCGTCCCACTCAAAAATTGGCAGGGCCTCGGGGTGAATGCTGGTTTCTCCTACACTGAACATTGGACAACATGCCAATCACAAGGTTTCTTGCCATGGGTAAGGAAGAGTTCAGATTTCTGCATCACACTCATCCCTGGGCAGTGATTGGAGATAAGGTCTAGGTTCTGAAGCCTGAATACTGAGGTCGGGAAGAGGTCATGACCTACGGCTATGGCGGGTTCGATGTGCTCAGTGTGCGGTCAGCTGTCTGGGTGTTGGTCAGGAGGTCCGGGCTCAGGTTGTGTCAAACAGTGTATTAGTGCCCAGGTTAGACTATATAATTTGGGTACATTCGAGTGCCGTGTAGGTTTTTCCTCATTTAAGCTGCCTGGGCAGCTCATTAGGCAATATATTTTTTCTAGAGGGCAGGCAGAGTGCTTCATTGTCGGTCCGGAATTGCCAAAAATGCGGGCTTCGGAGCCAGGAGTGTGAGGACGGAAGTTTGAGAACACAAGGTAGACTTCGGGTTCAGGGTGAGGGCACGGCAGGTACCCCCTGCAGATCTGAACCAATATCTCATGCATCTGATGTCAGGGAGAGGATCAGACGTTGGCTCAGGTTGGAGTTTCTGTGCATGACGGCCCCTTCATGAAGGGAGCGGAATCTCGAGGCCATGGAGGTTTTCCCAAGTTGGAAGGCGTGGGAAGCCCCCTTCAAGGATTCCCTCTGCGGGACGATTGAGACCTGTTGGACAGCTCCAGGACATCCCATATGGAATGAATCCAGAGCACCTTTCAAGGATGGATGCCTGGGAAGCCCGCCTCGCATTCCAATTGTCTCCTAGCAACAAGACAGTTTAGATCTGATGGATCTGCGGGAGCAACTAGGGTGGCTGAGTTGAAAAGGACTTTCCTGAGGATGGGTCCTAATGTGTGTTTATGTCCATGAGGGCCTTGGAATGGGGCGGTGGCACAGGGACCCTGAAGTATTATCCCTAGCTTTGGACATAGCTCCCATGCACAAGTTTCCTTGTGGAGACGAGATTTGTTCTTATGGTGCCTCAAGAAAACCACAATGCTAGTATTGGAATCCAGGCTTTTGAGGAGACATGCCTTTAAACCAAAGCAATGGATCCGATAATGGCCTAGGGTCCTGTCTGGTTCAATCTTCTTCTCTGGGGACATCGATCTATGGTATGAGTGGAGGTAGATGCTCAGCTGGTGTCAGACCGCCCTGTTTTGTCCCGGGAAACCAACACTATTGGGATGGCCTCAGGGCCTTTGGAGGGTTCTCCTAATTTGTACGATTTTGGACAAGGGAATGGGCAGAATTCCCATGGATTGGGTAGGCACAGTCCTAATGTGTGGCTCCAGGGGCCCCAGCCTGGAGGGTGTGTGGCCCAGGAGTTTGAGGACAGAAGTCTGAAAACACAAACTCAGCTTAGGTTTGGGGACGTAGGTATGGCACGCCCGATCTACAAACCCTGAGAAGAACTCTTCAGGATATGAAGAATGAGCGAGACTTAGGCGCTTGCTCAGGCTTTTGTCTCTGGATTTTGTATCAGCGATCGCCCTGGAATATTGGGTAGGCCTCATGGGCCATGGACGAATCTTCCTCTCGGTGGATTTGGCCCGATCCCAATTGTGTTTCGTCAATCTGTGGGATGGGAGGACACCTTTCAGGTTTGTTACCTCAGGTGTCCCACCAAAAGAGAAATTCCAAAGCAGAGCCCTGGGGAAGAGTGAAGGGACAACCCGAACTATGGTTAAAATTGGGGCCCAATATGCTGTCTCTTCATCCAGCAACTGAGAGGCCTTACCTGAGGACTGGGCTCAGGCTGAGGGTCACAATGTGGGTTTGTGACCAATGTTGCCCGCAAGCATGGACGGGTCCTCATGGGCCACACTGGTTTCAACTACACTGAACGTTGGACAACATGCCAACCACAAGGTTTCTTGCCATGGGGAAAGAGTTCTGATTTCTGCATCATTTTCAAACCCGGGCAGTGATTGGAGATAAGGTCTAGGTTCTGAACCCTGAAAACCGAGGTTGAGAAGAGATGACGACCTAAGGCCATGGCGGGTCCGATGTGCTCAATGTGCGGCCAGCTGTCCTGGTGGGGCCAGGAGATCCAGGCTCAGGCTGTGTCAGAAAGGGCATTAGAGCCCAGGTCAGCCTATATATTTGGGGTACAGCCGAATGGCATGCAGGTTGATCATCATTTGGGGTTTCTGGGTAGCCCCGGAGGGCAATGTTTTTCTTCTGGAGGGCAGGCAGAGTGCTGCATTGTAGTTCTGGATTGCCAAACTGGAGGGCTTGTGGGTCCGTAGTCTGAGGACGGAAGTCTGAGAACACAAGCTAGGCCTAGGTTTGTGGGTGAGGATATGGCAGGCACAATCTACAGACCTGAATCGAGATCTCGTGCATCTGAAGTCAGGGCGAGGATCAGACGATCGCTCAGGTTGGACTTTCTGTCCCTGATGGTCCCTTCTGGAAGGGGGGGTGTATCACGAGGCCATGGGGGTTTCCCACGATGGGAGTTGTGAGAAGCTCCCAACTGCAAAGATTCTTCTGCAGGACAATTGAGGCCTGTTGGTTGGCTCCAGGCCAACGATTCCGAGCAGGGTTCTAAGGATGGATGGCTGGGTAGCCCACCTCGCATTCCAATTGTCTCCAAGCAACAAGACAGGTTAGATCTGATGGATCTGGGGGAGCAACCGAGGAGGCTGAGGTGATATGGACTCTCCCGTGGATGTGTCCTAATATGTTTTTGTGTCTATGGAGACCTTGGAAAGAAGCGGTGGCACTGGGGCCCTGAATGGTTCTACTAAACAGAGGCATTGAAACAGTTCCAACCTGCAAGATTCCCATGTGTAGATGAGATTTGTTCTGATGGGTGAGTCAAGAAACAGCCATATGCTGATATTGAAATCCAGGCCTCTGAGGAGAAATGCCTGGAGAACCAAGCAATGGATCCGATTAGTGCCTAGGGGCCTGTTCGTTCCTTTTTACTCCTGGGGACATCAGTCTAAGGTCTGAGTGCAGGTAGGTGCTCAGATGGGCTCAGATTGACCCTGTTTGTCCTGGATAGCCACAACTATTGGAATGGCCTCAGGGACTTTGGAGGTTAATCCTATTAGTAGAGTTGTGGCCATTTGAATGGGCAAATACAATTCCCTTGGAGAGGGCAAGCACAGCCCTCAGGTTTGGCTCCAGGGGCCTGATTCTGTAGGGTGTGTAAGCCAGTGCTGTTTGGACAGTTGTCTGAAAACACAAACTCGGCTTATGTTTCGGGTCATAGGTATGGCAGGATTGAACTACAGAAAATGAGGAGAACTCTTTGGGATATGAATAAAGGGCGAGTGGGAGGCTCTTGCTCAAGTTTTTGTCTCCGGACATCGTGTCACTCAAGGTCGTGAAATTTCCGGGTGACTTCATGGGAGATGGACGAGTCTTACTCTCTGGGGTTTGGCCCCGTCCAAAGAGTTTGGGGTCATGCTGTGGGATGGAAGAGGTCCGTTTTATTGTTGTTGTTTATTTGTTTTGTTTTGTTTTTCAACCTCAGGTGTCCCAACAAATGAGCGACTCCAGAGTAGAGCCCTGGGGAGGGGCGACTGGACAACCAGAAATCTGGTTAAAAATTGTGGCCTAGGGACAAGTCAAGCCCATTATGACATCTAAGGGTCCAGCCACTGAGAGGACTTACTAGAGGACAGGACTCATGCTGAGGGGCACAATGCGTGCTTATGCCCCCATCGCACTCAAGAATGGGCGGGGCCTCAGGGTGAATGCTGGTTTCTCCTACACTGAACATTGGACAACATGCCAACCACAAGGTTTCTTGCCATGGGTAAGGAAGAGTTCTGATTTCTGCGTCACACTCACACCTGGGCAGGGATTGGAGATAAGGTCTAGGTTCTGAAGACTGAAAACTGAGGTAGGGAAGAGATGATGACCTAAGGCCATGGCGGGTCTGATGTCCTCAGTGTGCGGTCAGCTGTCTGGGTGTTGGTCAGGAGGTCCGGGCTCAGGTTGTGTCAGACAGTGCATTAGTGCCCAGGTTAGACTATATAATTTGGGTACATTCGAGTGTCGTGTAGGTTTTTCCTCATTTAAGCTGCCTGGGCAGCTCATTAGGCAATATATTTTTTCTAGAGGGCAGGCAGAGTGCTTCATTGTCGGTCCGGAATTGCCAAACTTGTGTGCTTCGGGCCAGGAGTGTGAGGACGGAAGTCTGAGAACACAAGCTAGACTTCGGTTTCAGGGTGAGGGCACGGCCGGTACCCCCTGCAGATCTGAACCAATATCTCATGCATGTGATGTCACGGCGAGGATCAGACGTTGGCTCAGGTTGGAGTTTCTGTGCCTGACGGCCCCTTCATGAAGGGAGCAGAATCTCGAGGCCATGGAGGTTTTCCCACGTTGGGAGGTGTGGGAAGCCCCCTTCAAGGATTCCTGCTGCGGGACAATTGAGACCTGTTGGACAGCTCGAGGACATCCCATATGGAATGACTTCAGAGCATCGTTCGAGGATGGATGCCTGGGAAGCCCGCCTCGCATTCCAATTGTCTCCTAGCAACAAGACAGTTTATATCTGATGGAACTGCGGGAGCAACCTGGGTGCCTGAGTTGAAAAGGACTTTCCTGAGGATGGGTCCTAATGTGTGTTTATGTCCATGAGGGCCTTGGAATGAGGCGGTGGCACCGGGAACCTGAAATATTGTCCTAAGCTTTTGACATAGCTCCCATGGACAAGTTTCCTTGTGGAGACGAGATTTGTTCTTCTGGTGCCTCACGAAAAGGCCTATAATGGTATTGGAATCCAGGCTTTTGAGGAGACATGCCTGTAAACCAAAGCAATGGATCCGATAATGGCCTAGGGTCCTGTCTGGTTCAATCTACTTCTCTGGGGACATCCATCTATGGTATGAGTGGAGGTAGATGCTAAGCTGGTGTCAGACCGCCCTTGTTTGTGCCGGGCGACCTACACTATTGGGATGTCCTCAGGGCCTTTGGAGGGTTCTCCTAATTTGTACGATTTTGGACAAGGGAATGGGCAGAATTCCCATGGATTGGGTAGACCCAGTCCTAATGTGTGTCTCCAGGGGCCCCAGCCTGGAGGGTGTGTGGCCCAGGACTTTGAGGACAGAAGTCTGAAAACACAAACTCAGCTTAGGTTTGGGGACGTAGGTATGGCACGCCCGATCTACAAACCATGAGAAGAACTCTTCAGGATATGAAGAATGAGCGAGTCTGAGGCGCTTGCTCAGGCTTTTGTCTCTGGATTTTGTATCAGCGATGGCCCAGGAATGTTGGGTAGGCCTCATGGGCCATGGACGAATCTTCCTCTCTGTGGATTTGGCACGATCCCAATTGTTTTTCGTCAATCTGTGGGATGGGAGGACACCTTCAGGTTTCTTACCTCAGGTGTCCCACCAAAAGAGGAATTCCAAAGCAGAGCCCTGCGGAAGAGTGAATGGACAACTCGAAATATGGTTAAAAATTGGGTCTCAGAGCATGGCAAGCCCAATATGCTGTCTCTTCATCCAGCTACTGAGAGGCCTAACCTGAGGACTGGGCTCAGGCTGAGGGTCACAATGTGTGTTTGTGACCAATGTGGCCCGCAAGAATTGGCGGAGCCTCATGGGCCACACTGGTTTCAACTACACTGAACGTTGGACAACATGCCAACCACAAGGTTTCTTGCCATGGGGAACGAGTTCTGATTTCTGCATCATTATCAAACCCCGGCAGTGATTGGAGATAAGGTCTAGGTTCTGAAGCCTGAAAACTGAGGTTGAGAAGAGATGACGACCTAAGGCCATGGCGGGTCCGATGTGCTCAGAGTGCGGCCAGCGGTCGGGGTGGGGCCAGGAGGTCCAGGCTCAGGGTGTGTCTGAAAGGGCATCAGTGACCAGGTCAGCCTATATATTTGGGGTACAGCCAATTGGCGTGCAGGTTGATCCTCATTTGGGGTTTCTGGGAAGCCCCAGAGGGCAATGTTTTTCTTCTGGAGGGCAGGCAGAGTGTTGCATTGTAGTTCTGGATTGCCAAACTGGAGGGCTTGTGGGCCCGTAGTCTGAGGACGGAAGTCTGAGAACACAAGCTACGCTTAGGTTTCTGGGTGAGGACATGGCAGGCACAATCTACAGACCTGACTCGAGATCTCGTGGAACTGAAATCAGGGCGAGGATCAGACGATCGCTCAAGTTGGAGGTTCTGTCCATGATGGACCCTTCATGAACGGGGGGGGTGGATCACGAGGCCGTGGGGGTTTCCCAAGATGGGAGTTGTGAGAAGCTCCAAACTGCAAAGATTCTTCTGCAGGAAAATTGAGACCTGTTGGTTGGCTCCAGGCCAACGATTCCGAGCAAGGTACTAAGGATGGATTGATGGGTAGCCCACCTCACATTCCAATTGTCTCCTAGCAACAAGACTTGTTAGATCTGCCGGATCTGGGGGAGCAACCGAGGAGGCTGAGTTGAAATGGACTCTCCTGTGGATGGGTCCTAATGTGTTTTTGTGTCTATGAAGACCTTGGAATGAAGCGGTGGCACTGGGGCCCTGAAGGGTTCTCCTAAAGTGAAGCTTTGTCCAAGCTCCAATGTGCAAGTTTCCCATGTGTAGAGGAGATTTGTTCTGATGGTTGAGTCAAGAATCATCCATATTCGGGTATTGAAATCCAGGCCTCCGAGGAGAGATGCCTGGAAACCAAAGCAATGGATCTGATTAGTGCCTAGGGGTCTGTTCCTTCCTTCTTCCCTCTGGGGACATCAGTCTACGGGTCTGAGTGCAGGTAGGTGCTCAGATGGGCTCAGATTGCCCCTGTTTGTCCTGGGAAGCCACCACTATTGAGATGGCCTCAGGGACTTTGGAGGTTCATCCTATTAGTAGGGTTGTGGCGATTGTAATGGGCACACAGAAATCCCTTGGAGAGGGCAAGTACAGTCCTCAGGTTTGGCTCCACTGGCCTGAGCCTGTAGGGTGTGTAGGCCAGGGCTGTTTAGACCGTTGTCTGAAAACACAAACTCAGCTTCTGTTTCGGGTCATAGGTATGGCAGGACTAATATACAGACCATGAGGAGAACTTTAGGGATATGAAAAAAGGGTGAGTGTGAGGCTCTTGCTCAAGTTTTTGTCTCTGGATATCGTGTCACCCATGTTCATGAAATTTCCGGGTGACTTCATGGGAAATGGACGAGTCTTACTCTCTGGAGGTGTGGCCCCGTCCAAGAGTTTGCGGTCATTCTGTGGGATGGAATAAGTCTGATTTTTGTTGTTGTTGTTTTGTTTTGTTTTGGTTTGGTTTTTAACCTCAGGTGTCCCACCAAATGAGGGATTCCAGAGTAGAGCCCTGAGGAGGGGCGACTGGACAACCAGAAATCTGGTTAAAAATTGGGGCCTAGGGACATGTCAAGCCCATTATGACATCTAATGGTCCAGTCACTAAGAGGACGTACTAGAGGGCAGGACTCACGCTGAGGGTCACAATGCATGTTTATGCCCTCGTCACACTCAAGAATGGGCGGGACCTCAGGGTGAATGCTGGTTTCTCCTACACTGAACGTTGGACAACATGCCAACCACAAGGTTTCTTGCCATGGGTAAGGAGGAGTTCTGATTTCTGCATCACACTCACCCCTGGGCAGGGATCGGAGATAAGGTCTAGGATCTGAAGCCTGAAAACTGAGGTAGGGAAGAGATGATGACCTAAGGCCATGGCGGGTCTGATGTGCTCAGTGTGCGGTCAGCTGTCTGGGTGTTGGTCAGGAGGTCGGGGCTCAGGTTGTGTCAGAAAGTGCTTTAGTGCCCAGGTTAGACTATATAATTTGGGTACATTCGAGTGCCGTGTAGGTTGATCCTCATTTAAGCTGCCTGGGCAGCTCATTAGGCAATATTTTTTTTTTCTAGAGGGCTGGCAGAGTGCTGCATTGTGGGTCCGGAATTGCCAAACTTGAGGGCTTCGGGGCCAGGAGTGTGAGGACGGAAGTCTGAGAACACAAGCTAGACTTGGGTTTCAGGGCGAAGGCACGGCAGGTACCCCCTACACATCAGAACCAAGATCTCATGCATCTGAAGTCAGGGTGAGCATCAGACGTTGGCTCAGGTTGGAGTTTCTGTGCATGACGGCCCCTTCATGAAGGGAGCGGAATCTCGAGGCCATGGAGGTTTTCCCACGTTGGGAGTTGTGGGATGCCCCCTTCAAGGATTCCTTCTGCAGGACAATTGAGACCTGTTGGACAGGTCCAGGACATCCCATATGGAATGACTCCAGGGCACCGTTCGAGGATGTATGCCTGGGACGAGCACCTCGCATTCCAATTGTCCCCTAGCAACAAGGCAGTTTAGATCTGATGGCTCTGCGGGAGCAACCTGGGTGGCTGAGTTGAAATGGACTTTCCTGAGGATGGGTCCTAATACGTGTTTGTGTCCATGAGGGCCTTGGAATGAGGCGGTGGCACCGGGACCCTGAAGTATTCTCCTAAGCTTTTGACATAGCTCCCATGGACAAGTTTCCTTGTGGAGACGAGATTTGTTCTGATGGGTGCCTCAGGAAAACACCTATGCTATTATTGGAATCCAGGCTTTTGAGGAGACATGCCTGTAAACCAAAGCAATGGATCCGATTATGGCCTAGGGTGCTGTCTGGTTCAATCTTCTCTGGGGACATCCATCTATGGAATGAGTGGAGATAGATGCTCAGCTGGTGTCAGACCGCCCTTGTTTGTGCCGGGCGACCTACACTATTGGGATGGCCTCAGGGACTTTGAAGGGTTCACCTAATTTGTACGTTTTGGGACAATGGAATGGGCAGAATTCCCATGGATTGGGTAGGCGCAGTCCTAATGTGTGTCTCCAGGGGCCCCAGCTTGGAGGGTGTGTGGCCCAGGAGTTTGAGGACAGAAGTCTGAAAACACAAACTCAGCTTAGGTTTGGGGACGTAGGTATGGCACGCCCGATCTACAAACCATGAGAAGAACTCTTCAGGATATGAAGAAACAGCGAGTCTGGGGCGCTTGCTCATAATTTTGTCTCTGGATTTTGTATCAGCGTTGTCCGTGGAATGTCGGGGAGGTCTCATGGGCCATGGACGAATCTTCCTCTCTGTGGATTTGGCCCGATCCCAATGGTTTTTCATCAATCTGTGGGATGGGAGGACTCCTTTCAGGTTTGTTACCTCAGGTGTCCCACCAAAAGAGGAATTCCAAAGCAGAGCCCTGGGGAAGAGTGAAGGGACAACCCGAACTATGGTTAAAATTGGGGCCTAGGTGCATGGCAAGCCCAATATGCTGTGTCTTCATCCAGCAACTGAGAGGCCTTACCTGAGGACTGGGCTCAGGCTGAGGGTCACAATGTGGGTTTGTGACCAATGTTGCCCGCAAGCATGGACGGGTCCTCATGGGCCACACTGGTTTCAACTACACTGAACGTTGGACAACATGCCAACCACAAGGTTTCTTGCCATGGGGAACGAGTTCTGATTTCTGCATCATTATCAAACCCCGGCAGTGATTGGAGATAAGGTCTAGGTTCTGAAGCCTGAAAACTGAGGTTGAGAAGAGATGACGACCTAAGGCCATGGCGGGTCCGATGTGCTCAGAGTGCGGCCAGCTGTCTGGGTGGGGCCAGGAGGTCCAGGCTCAGGTTGTGTCTGAAAGGGCATCAGTGACCAGGTCAGCCTATATATTTGGGGTACAGCCAATTGGCGTGCAGGTTGATCCTCATTTGGGGTTTCTGGGTAGCCCCAGAGGGCAATGTTTTTCTTCTGGAGGGCAGGCAGAGTGTTGCATTGTAGTTCTGGATTGCCAAACTGGAGGGCTTGTGGGCCCGTAGTCTGAGGACGGAAGTCTGAGAACACAAGCTAGGTTTAGGTTTCTGGGTGAGGACATGTCAGGCACAATCTACAGACCTGACTCGAGATCTCGTGGAACTGAAATCAGGGCGAGGATCAGACGATCGCTCAAGTTGGAGGTTCTGTCCATGATGGACCCTTCATGACAGGGGGGGGGGGATCACGAGGCCGTGGGGGTTTCCCAAGATGGGAGTTGTGAGAAGCTCCAAACTGCAAAGATTCTTCTGCAGGAAAATTGAGACCTGTTGGTTGGCTCCAGGCCAACGATTCCGAGCAAGGTACTAAGGATGGATGGATGGGTATCCCACCTCACATTCCAATTGTCTCCTAGCAACAAGACTTGTTAGATCTGCCGGATCTGGGGGAGCAACCGAGGAGGCTGAGTTGAAATGGTCTCTCCTGTGGATGGGTCCTAATGTGTTTTTGTGTCTATGAAGACCTTGGAATGAAGCGGTGGCACTGGGGCCCTGAAGGGTTCTCCTAAAGAGAAGCTTTGACCAAGCTCCAATGTGCAAGTTTCCCATGTGTAGAGGAGATTTGTTCTGATGGTTGAGTCAAGAAACAGCCATATTCGGGTATTGAAATCCAGGCCTCCGAGGAGAGATGCCTGGAAACCAAAGCAATGGATCTGATTAGTGCCTAGGGGTCTGTTCCTACCTTCTTCCCTCTGGGGACATCAGTCTACGGGTCTGAGTGCAGGTAGGTGCTCAGATGGGCTCAGATTGCCCCTGTTTGTCCTGGGAAGCCACCACTATTGAGATGGCCTCAGGGATTTTGGAGGTTCATCCTATTAGTAGGGTTGTGGCGATTGTAATGGGCACACAGAAATCCCTTGGAGAGGGCAAGTACAGTCCTCAGGTTTGGCTCCACTGGCCTGAGCCTGTAGGGTGTGTAGGCCAGGGCTGTTTAGACCGTTGTCTGAAAACACAAACTCGGCTTCTGTTTCTGGTCATAGGTATGGCAGGACTAATCTACAGACTATGAGGAGAACTTTCGGGATTTGAAAAAAAGGCAAGTGTGAGGCTCTTGCTCAAGTTTTTGTCTCTGGATATCGTGTCACCCATGTTCATGAAATTTCCGGGTGACTTCATGGGAAATGGACGAGTCTTACTCTCTGGAGGTGTGGCCCCGTCCAAGAGTTTGCGGTCATTCTGTGGGATGGTATAAGTCCGTTTTTTTGTTGTTGTTGTTTTGTTTTGTTTTGGTTTGGTTTTTAACCTCAGGTGTCCCACCAAATGAGGGATTCCAGAGTAGAGCCCTGAGGAGGGGCGACTGGACAACCAGAAATCTGGTTAAAAATTGGGGCCTAGGGACATGTCAAGCCCATTATGACATCTAATGGTCCAGTCACTAAGAGGACATACTAGAGGGCAGGACTCACGCTGAGGGTCACAATGCATGTTTATGCCCTCGTCACACTCAAGAATGGGCGGGACCTCAGGGTGAATGCTGGTTTCTCCTACACTGAACGTTGGACAACATGCCAACCACAAGGTTTCTTGCCATGGGTAAGGAGGAGTTCTGATTTCTGCATCACAGTCCCCCCTGGGCAGGGATCAGAGATAAGGTCTAGGATCTGAAGCCTGAAAACTGAGGTAGGGAAGAGATGATGACCTAAGGCCATGGCAGGTCTGATATGCTCAGTGTGCGGTCAGCTCTCTGGGTGTTGGTCAGGAGGTCGGGGCTCAGGTTGTGTCAGAAAGTGCTTTAGTGCCCAGGTTAGACTATATAATTTGGGTACATTCGAGTGCCGTGTAGGTTGATCCTCATTTAAGCTGCCTGGGCAGCTCATTAGGCAATATTTTTTTTTTTCTAGAGGGCTGGCAGAGTGCTGCATTGTGGGTCCGGAATTGCCAAACTTGAGGGCTTCGGGGCCAGGAGTGTGAGGACGGAAGTCTGAGAACACAAGCTAGACTTGGGTTTCAGGGCGAGGGCACGGCAGGTACCCCCTACACATCAGAACCAAGATCTCATGCATCTGAAGTCAGGGTGAACATCAGACGTTGGCTCAGGTTGGAGTTTCTGTGCATGACGGCCCCTTCATGAAGGGAGCGGAATCTCGAGGCCATGGAGGTTTTCCCACGTTGGGAGTTGTGGGAGCCCCCTTCAAGGATTCCTGCTGCGGGACAATTGAGACCTGTTGGACAGCTCAAGGACATCCCATATGGAATGAGTTCAGAGCATCGTTCGAGGATGGATGCCTGGGAAGCCCGCCTCGCATTCCAATTGTCTCCTAGCAACAAGACAGTTTATATCTGATGGAACTGCGGGAGCAACCTGGGTGGCTGAGTTGAAAAGGACTTTCCTGAGGATGGGTCCTAATGTGTGTTTATGTCCATGAGGGCCTTGGAATGAGGCGGTGGCACCGGGAACCTGAAATATTGTCCTAAGCTTTTGACATAGCTCCCATGCACAAGTTTCATGTGGAGACGAGATTTGTTCTTCTGGTGCCTCACGAAAAGGCCTATGCTGGTATTGGAATCCAGGCTTTTGAGGAGACATGCCTGTAAACCAAAGCAATGGATCCGATTATGGCCTAGGGTGCTGTCTGGTTCAATCTTCTCTGGGGACACCCATCTATGGAATGAGTGGAGATAGATGCTCAGCTGGTGTCAGACCGCCCTTGTTTGTGCCGGGCGACCTACACTATTGGGATGGCCTCAGGGACTTTGAAGGGTTGACCTAATTTGTACGTTTTGGGACAATGGAATGGGCAGAATTCCCATGGATTGGGTAGGCGCAGTCCTAATGTGTGTCTCCAGGGGCCCCAGCTTGGAGGGTGTGTGGCCCAGGAGTTTGAGGACAGAAGACTGAAAACACAAACTCAGCTTAGGTTTGGGGACGTAGGTATGGCACGCCCGATCTACAAACCATGAGAAGAACTCTTCAGGATATGAAGAAACAGCGAGTCTGGGGCACTTGCTCATAATTTTGTCTCAGGATTTTGTATCAGCGTTGTCCGTGGAATGTCGGGGAGGTCTCATGGGCCATGGACGAATCTTCCTCTCTGTGGATTTGGCCCGATCCCAATGGTTTTTCATCAATCCGTGGGATGGGAGGACTCCTTTCAGGTTTGTTACCTCAGGTGTCCCACCAAAAGAGGAATTCCAAAGCAGAGCCCTGGGGAAGAGTGAAGGGACAACCCGAACTATGGTTAAAATTGGGGCCTAGGTGCATGGCAAGCCCAATATGCTGTCTCTTCATCCAGCAACTGAGAGGCCTTACCTGAGGACTGGGCTCAGGCTGAGGGTCACAATGTGGGTTTGTGACCAATGTTGCCTGCAAGCATGGACGGGTCCTCATGGGCCACACTGGTTTCAACTACACTGAACGTTGGACAACATGCCAACCACAAGGTTTCTTGCCATGGGGAACGAGTTCTGATTTCTGCATCATTATCAAACCCCGGCAGTGATTGGAGATAAGGTCTAGGTTCTGAAGCCTGAAAACTGAGGTTGAGAAGAGATGACGACCTAAGGCCATGGTGGGTCCGATGTGCTCAGAGTGCGGCCAGCTGTCTGGGTGGGGCCAGGAGGTCCAGGCTCAGGTTGTGTCTGAAAGGGCATCAGTGACCAGGTCAGCCTATATATTTGGGGTACAGCCAATTGGCGTGCAGGTTGATCCTCATTTGGGGTTTCTGGGTAGCCCCAGAGGGCAATGTTTTTCTTCTGGAGGGCAGGCAGATGTTGCATTGTAGTTCTGGATTGCCAAACTGGAGGGCTTGTGGGCCCGTAGTCTGAGGACGGAAGTCTGAGAACACAAGCTAGGTTTAGGTTTCTGGGTGAGGACATGTCAGGCACAATCTACAGACCTGACTCGAGATCTCGTGGAACTGAAATCAGGGCGAGGATCAGACGATCGCTCAAGTTGGAGGTTCTGTCCATGATGGACCCTTCATGAACGGGGGGGGGGGGGGGGGATCACGAGGCCGTGGGGGTTTCCCAAGATGGGAGTTGTGAGAAGCTCCAAACTGCAAAGATTCTTCTGCAGGAAAATTGAGACCTGTTGGTTGGCTCCAGGCCAACGATTCCGAGCAAGGTACTAAGGATGGATGGATGGGTAGCCCACCTCACATTCCAATTGTCTCCTAGCAACAAGAATTGTTAGATCTGCTGGATCTGGGGGAGCAACCGAGGAGGCTGAGTTGAAATGGTCTCTCCTGTGGATGGGTCCTAATGTGTTTTTGTGTCTATGAAGACCTTGGAATGAAGCGGTGGCACTAGGGCCCTGAAGGGTTCTCCTAAAGAGAAGCTTTGACCAAGCTCCAATGTGCAAGTTTCCCATGTGTAGAGGAGATTTGTTCTGATGGTTGAGTCAAGAAACAGCCATATTCGGGTATTGAAATCCAGGCCTCCGAGGAGAGATGCCTGGAAACCAAAGCAATGGATCTGATTAGTGCCTAGGGGTCTGTTCCTTCCTTCTTCCCTCTGGGGACATCAGTCTACGGGTCTGAGTGCAGGTAGGTGCTCAGATGGGCTCAGATTGCCCCTGTTTGTCCTGGGAAGCCACCACTATTGAGATGGCCTCAGGGACTTTGGAGGTTGATCCTATTAGTAGGGTTGTGGCGATTGTAATGGGCACACAGAAATCCCTTGGAGAGGGCAAGTACAGTCCTTAGGATTGGCTCCACTGGCCTGAGCCTGTAGGGTGTGTAGGCCAGGGCTGTTTAGACCGTTGTCTGAAAACACAAACTCGGCTTCTGTTTCTGGTCATAGGTATGGCAGGACTAATCTACAGACCATGAGGAGAACTTTCGGGATATGAAAAAAGGGCAAGTGTGAGGCTCTTGCTCAAGTTTTTGTCTCTGGATATCGTGTCACCCATGTTCATGAAATTTCCGGGTGACTTCATGGGAAATGGACGAGTCTTACTCTCTGGAGGTGTGGCCCCGTCCAAGAGTTTGCGGTCATTCTGTGGGATGGTATAAGTCCGTTTTTTTGTTGTTGTTGTTTTGTTTTGTTTTGGTTTGGTTTTTAACCTCAGGTGTCCCACCAAATGAGGGATTCCAGAGTAGAGCCCTGAGGAGGGGCGACTGGACAACCAGAAATCTGGTTAAAAATTGGGGCCTAGGGACATGTCAAGCCCATTATGACATCTAATGGTCCAGTCACTAAGAGGACATACTAGAGGGCAGGACTCACGCTGAGGGTCACAATGCATGTTTATGCCCTCGTCACACTCAAGAATGGGCGGGACCTCAGGGTGAATGCTGGTTTCTCCTACACTGAACGTTGGACAACATGCCAACCACAAGGTTTCTTGCCATGGGTAAGGAGGAGTTCTGATTTCTGCATCACACTCACCCCTGGGCAGGGATTGGAGATAAGGTCTAGGTTTGAAGCCTGAAAACTGAGGTAGGGAAGAGATGATGACCTAAGGCCATGGCGGGTCTGATGTGCTCAGTGTGCGGTCAGCTGTCTGGGTGTTGGTCAGGAGGTCCGGGCTCAGGTTGTGTCAGAAAGTGCTTTAGTGCCCAGGTTAGACTATATAATTTGGGTACATTCGAGTGCCGTGTAGGTTGATCCTCATTTAAGCTGCCTGGGCAGCTCATTAGGCAATATTTTTTTTTTTTCTAGAGGGCTGGCAGAGTGCTGCATTGTGAGTCTGGAATTGCCAAACTTGAGGGCTTCGGGGCCAGGAGTGTGAGGACGGAAGTCTGAGAACACAAGCTAGACTTGGGTTTCAGGGCGAGGGCACGGCAGGTACCCCCTACACATCGGAACCAAGATCTCATGCATCTGAAGTCAGGGTGAGCATCAGACGTTGGCTCAGGTTGGAGTTTCTGTGCATGACGGCCCCTTCATGAAGGGAGCGGAATCTCGAGGCCATGGAGGTTTTCCCACGTTGGGAGTTGTGGGATGCCCACTTCAAGGATTCCTTCTGCGGGACAATTGAGACCTGTTGGACAGGTCCAGGACATCCCATATGGAATGACTCCAGGGCACCGTTCGAGGATGTATGCCTGGGACAAGCACCTCGCATTCCAATTGTCCCCTAGCAACAAGGCAGTTTAGATCTGATGGCTCTGCGGGAGCAACCTGGGTGGCTGAGTTGAAATGGACTTTCCTGAGGATGGGTCCTAATATGTGTTTGTGTCCATGAGGGCCTTGGAATGAGGCGGTGGCACCGGGACCCTGAAGTATTCTCCTAAGCTCTTGACATAGCTCCCATGGACAAGTTTCCTTGTGGAGACGAGATTTGTTCTGATGGGTGCCTCAGGAAAACACCTATGCTAGTATTGGAATCCAGGCTTTTGAGGAGACATGCCTGTAAACCAAAGCAATGGATCCGATTATGGCCTAGGGTGCTGTCTGGTTCATTCTTCTCTGGGGACATCCATCTATGGAATGAGTGGAGATAGATGCTCAGCTGGTGTCAGACCGCCCTTGTTTGTGCCGGGCGACCTACACTATTGGGATGGCCTCAGGGACTTTGAAGGGTTGACCTAATTTGTACGTTTTGGGACAATGGAATGGGCAGAATTCCCATGGATTGGGTAGGCGCAGTCCTAATGTGTGTCTCCAGGGGCCCCAGCTTGGAGGGTGTGTGGCCCAGGAGTTTGAGGACAGAAGTCTGAAAACACAAACTCAGCTTAGGTTTGGGGACGTAGGTATGGCACGCCCGATCTACAAACCATGAGAAGAACTCTTCAGGATATGAAGAAACAGCGAGTCTGGGGCGCTTGCTCATAATTTTGTCTCTGGATTTTGTATCAGCGTTGTCCGTGGAATGTCGGGGAGGTCTCATGGGCCATGGACGAATCTTCCTCTCTGTGGATTTGACCCGATCCCAATGGTTTTTCATCAATCTGTGGGATGGGAGGACTCCTTTCAGGTTTGTTACCTCAGGTGTCCCACCAAAAGAGGAATTCCAAAGCAGAGCCCTGGGGAAGAGTGAAGGGACAACCCGAACTATGGTTAAAATTGGGGCCTAGGTGCATGGCAAGCCCAATATGCTGTCTCTTCATCCAGCAACTGAGAGGCCTTACCTGAGGACTGGGCTCAGGCTGAGGGTCACAATGTGGGTTTGTGACCAATGTTGCCCGCAAGCATGGACGGGTCCTCATGAGCCACACTGGTTTCAACTAAACTGAACGTTGGACAACATGCCAACCACAAGGTTGCTTGCCATGGGGAACGAGTTCTGATTTCTGCATCATTATCAAACCCCGGCAGTGATTGGAGATAAGGTCTAGGTTCTGAAGCCTGAAAACTGAGGTTGAGAAGAGATGACGACCTAAGGCCATGGCGGGTCCGATGTGCTCAGAGTGCGGCCAGCTGTCTGGGTGGGGCCAGGAGGTCCAGGCTCAGGTTGTGTCTGAAAGGGCATCAGTGACCAGGTCAGCCTATATATTTGGGGTACAGCCAATTGGCGTGCAGGTTGATCCTCATTTGGGGTTTCTGGGTAGCCCCAGAGGGCAATGTTTTTCTTCTGGAGGGCAGGCAGATGTTGCATTGTAGTTCTGGATTGCCAAACTGGAGGGCTTGTGGGCCCGTAGTCTGAGGACGGAAGTCTGAGAACACAAGCTAGGTTTAGGTTTCTGGGTGAGGACATGGCAGGCACAATCTACAGACCTGACTCAAGATCTCGTGGAACTGAAATCAGGGCGAGGATCAGACGATCGCTCAAGTTGGAGGTTCTGTCCATGATGGACCCTTCATGAACGGGGGGGGGGGATCACAGGCCGTGGGGGTTTCCCAAGATGGGAGTTGTGAGAAGCTCCAAACTGCAAAGATTCTTCTGCAGGAAAATTGAGACCTGTTGGTTGGCTCCAGGCCAACGATTCCGAGCAAGGTACTAAGGATGGATGGATGGGTAGCCCACCTCACATTCCAATTGTCTCCTAGCAACAAGACTTGTTAGATCTGCTGGATCTGGGGGAGCAACCGAGGAGGCTGAGTTGAAATGGTCTCTCCTGTGGATGGGTCCTAATGTGTTTTTATGTCTATGAAGACCTTGGAATGAAGCGGTGGCACTAGGGCCCTGAAGGGTTCTCCTAAAGAGAAGCTGTGACCAAGCTCCAATGTGCAAGTTTCCCATGTGCAGAGGAGATTTGTTCTGATGGTTGAGTCAAGAAACAGCCATATTCGGGTATTGAAATCCAGGCCTCCGAGGAGAGATGCCTGGAAACCAAAGCAATGGATCTGATTAGTGCCTAGGGGTCTGTTCCTTCCTTCTTCCCTCTGGGGACATCAGTCTACGGGTCTGAGTGCAGGTAGGTGCTCAGATGGGCTCAGATTGCCCCTGTTTGTCCTGGGAAGCCACCACTATTGAGATGGCCTCAGGGACTTTGGAGGTTGATCCTATTAGTAGGGTTTTGGCGATTGTAATGGGCACACAGAAATCCCTTGGAGAGGGCAAGTACAGTCCTTAGGATTGGCTCCACTGGCCTGAGCCTGTAGGGTGTGTAGGCCAGGGCTGTTTAGACCGTTGTCTGAAAACACAAACTCGGCTTCTGTTTCTGGTCATAGGTATGGCAGGACTAATCTACAGACCATGAGGAGAACTTTCGGGATATGAAAAAAGGGCAAGTGTGAGGCTCTTGCTCAAGTTTTTGTCTCTGGATATCGTGTCACCCATGTTCATGAAATTTCCGGGTGACTTCATGGGAAATGGACGAGTCTTACTCTCTGGAGGTGTGGCCCCGTCCAAGAGTTTGCGGTCATTCTGTGGGATGGTATAAGTCCGTTTTTTTGTTGTTGTTGTTTTGTTTTGTTTTGGTTTGGTTTTTAACCTCAGGTGTCCCACCAAATGAGGGATTCCAGAGTAGAGCCCTGAGGAGGGGCGACTGGACAACCAGAAATCTGGTTAAAAATTGGGGCCTAGGGACATGTCAAGCCCATTATGACATCTAATGGTCCAGTCACTAAGAGGACATACTAGAGGGCAGGACTCACGCTGAGGGTCACAATGCATGTTTATGCCCTCGTCACACTCAAGAATGGGCGGGACCTCAGGGTGAATGCTGGTTTCTCCTACACTGAACGTTGGACAACATGCCAACCACAAGGTTTCTTGCCATGGGTAAGGAGGAGTTCTGATTTCTGCATCACACTCACCCCTGGGCAGGGATTGGAGATAAGGTCTAGGTTCTGAAGCCTGAAAACTGAGGTAGGGAAGAGATGATGACCTAAGGCCATGGCGGGTCTGATGTGCTCAGTGTGCGGTCAGCTGTCTGGGTGTTGGTCAGGAGGTCCGGGCTCAGGTTGTGTCAGAAAGTGCTTTAGTGCCCAGGTTAGACTATATAATTTGGGTACATTCGAGTGCCGTGTAGGTTGATCCTCATTTAAGCTGCCTGGGCAGCTCATTAGGCAATATTTTTTTTTTCTAGAGGGCTGGCAGAGTGCTGCATTGTGAGTCCGGAATTGCCAAACTTGAGGGCTTCGGGGCCAGGAGTGTGAGGACGGAAGTCTGAGAACACAAGCTAGACTTGGGTTTCAGGGCGAGGGCACGGCCGGTACCCCCTACACATCGGAACCAAGATCTCATGCATCTGAAGTCAGGGTGAGCATCAGACGTTGGCTCAGGTTGGAGTTTCTGTGCATGACGGCCCCTTCATGAAGGGAGCGGAATCTCGAGGCCATGGAGGTTTTCCCACGTTGGGAGTTGTGGGATGCCCCCTTCAAGGATTCCTTCTGCGGGACAATTGAGACCTGTTGGACAGGTCCAGGACATCCCATATGGAATGACTCCAGGGCACCGTTCGAGGATGTATGCCTGGGACGAGCACCTCGCATTCCAATTGTCCCCTAGCAACAAGGCAGTTTAGATCTGATGGCTCTGCGGGAGCAACCTGGGTGGCTGAGTTGAAATGGACTTTCCTGAGGATGGGTCCTAATATGTGTTTGTGTCCATGAGGGCCTTGGAATGAGGCGGTGGCACCGGGACCCTGAAGTATTCTCCTAAGCTCTTGACATAGCTCCCATGGACAAGTTTCCTTGTGGAGACGAGATTTGTTCTGATGGGTGCCTCAGGAAAACACCTATGCTAGTATTGGAATCCAGACTTTTGAGGAGACATGCCTGTAAACCAAAGCAATGGATCCGATTATGGCCTAGGGTGCTGTCTGGTTCATTCTTCTCTGGGGACATCCATCTATGGAATGAGTGGAGATAGATGCTCAGCTGGTGTCAGACCGCCCTTGTTTGTGCCGGGCGACCTACACTATTGGGATGGCCTCAGGGACTTTGAAGGGTTCACCTAATTTGTACGTTTTGGGACAATGGAATGGGCAGAATTCCCATGGATTGGGTAGGCGCAGTCCTAATGTGTGTCTCCCGGGGCCCCAGCTTGGAGGGTGTGTGGCCCAGGAGTTTGAGGACAGAAGTCTGAAAACACAAACTCAGCTTAGGTTTGGGGACGTAGGTATGGCACGCCCGATCTACAAACCATGAGAAGAACTCTTCAGGATATGAAGAAACAGCGAGTCTGGGGCGCTTGCTCATAATTTTGTCTCTGGATTTTGTATCAGCGTTGTCCGTGGAATGTCGGGGAGGTCTCATGGGCCATGGACGAATCTTCCTCTCTGTGGATTTGGCCCGATCCCAATGGTTTTTCATCAATCTGTGGGATGGGAGGACTCCTTTCAGGTTTGTTACCTCAGGTGTCCCACCAAAAGAGGAATTCCAAAGCAGAGCCCTGGGGAAGAGTGAAGGGACAACCCGAACTATGGTTAAAATTGGGGCCTAGGTGCATGGCAAGCCCAATATGCTGTGTCTTCATCCAGCAACTGAGAGGCCTTACCTGAGGACTGGGCTCAGGCTGAGGGTCACAATGTGGGTTTGTGACCAATGTTGCCCGCAAGCATGGACGGGTCCTCATGGGCCACACTGGTTTCAACTAAACTGAACGTTGGACAACATGCCAACCACAAGGTTTCTTGCCATGGGGAACGAGTTCTGATTTCTGCATCATTATCAAACCACGGCAGTGATTGGAGATAAGGTCTAGGTTCTGAAGCCTGAAAACTGAGGTTGAGAAGAGATGACGACCTAAGGCCATGGCGGGTCCGATGTGCTCAGAGTGCGGCCAGCTGTCTGGGTGGGGCCAGGAGGTCCAGGCTCAGGTTGTGTCTGAAAGGGCATCAGTGACCAGGTCAGCCTATATATTTGGGGTACAGCCAATTGGCGTGCAGGTTGATCCTCATTTGGGGTTTCTGGGTAGCCCCAGAGGGCAATGTTTTTCTTCTGGAGGGCAGGCAGATGTTGCATTGTAGTTCTGGATTGCCAAACTGGAGGGCTTATGGGCCCGTAGTCTGAGGACGGAAGTCTGAGAACACAAGCTAGGTTTAGGTTTCTGGGTGAGGACATGGCAGGCACAATCTAAAGACCTGACTCGAGATCTCGTGGAACTGAAATCAGGGCGAGGATCAGACGATCGCTCAAGTTGGAGGTTCTGTCCATGATGGACCCTTCATGAACCGGGGGGGGGGGGATCACGAGGCCGTGGGGGTTTCCCAAGATGGGAGTTGTGAGAAGCTCCAAACTGCAAAGATTCTTCTGCAGGAAAATTGAGACCTGTTGGTTGGCTCCAGGCCAACGATTCCGAGCAAGGTACTAAGGATGGATTGATGGGTAGCCCACCTCACATTCCAATTGTCTCCTAGCAACAAGACTTGTTAGATCTGCTGGATCTGGGGGAGCAACCGAGGAGGCTGAGTTGAAATGGTCTCTCCTGTGGATGGGTCCTAATGTGTTTTTGTGTCTATGAAGACCTTGGAATGAAGCGGTGGCACTGGGGCCCTGAAGGGTTCTCCTAAAGAGAAGCTTTGACCAAGCTCCAATGTGCAAGTTTCCCATGTGTAGAGGAGATTTGTTCTGATGGTTGAGTCAAGAAACAGCCATATTCGGGTATTGAAATCCAGGCCTCCGAGGAGAGATGCCTGGAAACCAAAGCAATGGATCTGATTAGTGCCTAGGGTTCTGTTCCTTCCTTCTTCCCTCTGGGGACATCAGTCTACGGGTCTGAGTGCAGGTAGGTGCTCAGATGGGCTCAGATTGCCCCTGTTTGTCCTGGGAAGCCACCACTATTGAGATGGCCTCAGGGACTTTGGAGGTTGATCCTATTAGTAGGGTTGTGGCGATTGTAATGGGCACACAGAAATCCCTTGGAGAGGGCAAGTACAGTCCTTAGGATTGGCTCCACTGGCCTGAGCCTGTAGGGTGTGTAGGCCAGGGCTGTTTAGACCGTTGTCTGAAAACACAAACTCGGCTTCTGTTTCTGGTCATAGGTATGGCAGGACTAATCTACAGACCATGAGGAGAACTTTCGGGATATGAAAAAAGGGCAAGTGTGAGGCTCTTGCTCAAGTTTTTGTCTCTGGATATCGTGTCACCCATGTTCATGAAATTTCCGGGTGACTTCATGGGAAATGGACGAGTCTTACTCTCTGGAGGTGTGGCCCCGTCCAAGAGTTTGCGGTCATTCTGTGGGATGGTATAAGTCCGTTTTTTTGTTGTTGTTGTTTTGTTTTGGTTTGGTTTGGTTTTTAACCTCAGGTGTCCCACCAAATGAGGGATTCCAGAGTAGAGCCCTGAGGAGGGGCGACTGGACAACCAGAAATCTGGTTAAAAATTGGGGCCTAGGGACATGTCAAGCCCATTATGACATCTAATGGTCCAGTCACTAAGAGGACATACTAGAGGGCAGGACTCACGCTGAGGGTCACAATGCATGTTTATGCCCTCGTCACACTCAAGAATGGGCGGGACCTCAGGGTGAATGCTGGTTTCTCCTACACTGAACGTTGGACAACATGCCAACCACAAGGTTTCTTGCAATGGGTAAGGAGGAGTTCTGATTTCTGCATCACACTCACCCCTGGGCAGGGATTGGAGATAAGGTCTAGGTTCTGAAGCCTGAAAACTGAGGTAGGGAAGAGATGATGACCTAAGGCCATGGCGGGTCTGATGTGCTCAGTGTGCGGTCAGCTGTCTGGGTGTTGGTCAGGAGGTCCGGGCTCAGGTTGTGTCAGAAAGTGCATTAGTGCCCAGGTTAGACTATATAATTTGGGTACATTCGAGTGCCGTGTAGGTTGATCCTTATTTAAGCTGCCTGGGCAGCTCATTAGGCAATATTATTTTTTTTTCTAGAGGGCAGGCAGAGTGCTGCATTGTGGGTCCGGAATTGCCAAATTTGAGGGCTTCGGGGCCAGGAGTGTGAGGACGGAAATCTGAGAACACAAGCTAGACTTGGGTTTCAGGGCGAGGGCACGGCAGGTACCCCCTACACATCGGAACCAAGATCTCATGCATCTGAAGTCAGGGTGAGGATCAGACGTTGGCTCAGGTTGGAGTTTCTGTGCATGACGGCCCCTTCATGAAGGGAGCGGAATCTCGAGGCCATGGAGGTTTTCCCACGTTGGGAGTTGTGGGATGCCCCCTTCAATGATTCCTTCTGCGGGACAATTGAGACCTGTTGGACAGGTCCAGGACATTCCAAATGGAAGGACTCCAAGGCACCGTTCGAGGATGCATGCCTGGGACGAGCGCCTCACATTCCAATTGTCTCCTATAAAAAAGGCAGTTTAGATCTAATGGCTCTCCGGGAGCAACCTGGGTGGCTGTGTTGTAATGGACTTTCCTGAGGATGGGTCCTAAAGTGTGCTTGTATCCATGAGGGCCTTGGAATGAGGCGGTGGCACCGGGACTCTGAAGTATTCTCCTTAGCTTTTGACATAGCTCCCATGCACAAGTTTCTTTGTGGATACGAGATTTGTTCTGATAGGTGCCTCAGGAAAACCCCTATGCTGGTACTGGAATCCAGGCTTTTGAGGAGACATGCTTGTAAGCCAAAGCAATGGATTAGATTATGGCCTAGGGTCCTGTCCGGTTCAATCTTCTTCTCTGGGGACATCCATCTATGGAATGAGTGGAGATAGATGCTCAGCTGGTGTCAAACCGCCCTTGTTTGTGCCGGGCGACCTACACTATTGGAATGGCCTCATGGACTTTGGAGGGTTCACCTAATTTGTACGGTTTGGGACAATAGAATGGGCAGAATTCCCATGGATTGGGTAGGCGCAGTCCTAACGTGTGTCTCCAGGGGCCCCAGCTTGGAGGGTGTGTGGCTCAGGAGTTTGAGGACAGAAGTCTGAAAACACAAACTCAGCTTAGGTTTGGGGACGTAGGTATGGCACGCCCGATCTACAAACCATGAGAAGAACTCTTCAGGATATGAAGAATGAGAAGTCTGAGGTGCTTGCAAAGGCTTTTGTCTCTGGATTTTGTATCAGCGTTGGCCATGGAATGTCGTGGAGGCCTCATGGGCCATGGACGAATCTTCCTCTCTGTGGATTTGGCCCGATCCCAATGGTTTTTCATCAATCTGTGGGATGGGAGGACTCCTTTCAGGTTTGTTACCTCAGGTGTCCCACCAAAAGAGGAATTCCAAAGCAGAGCCCTAGGGAAGAGTGAAGGGACAAAGTGAACTATGGTTAAAAATTGGGGCCAGGGGCATGGCAGGCCCCATATGCGAGCTCAGGGTCCAGCCACTGAGAGGCCTTACTTGAGGACTGGGCTCAGGCTGAGGGTCACAATGTGTGTTTGTGACCAATGTGGCCTGCGAGCATGGGCGGGGCCTCATGGGCCACACTGGTTTCAACTACACTGAACGTTGGATAACATGGCAACCACAAGGTTTCTTGCCATGGGGATGGAGTTCTGATTTCTGCATCATTTTTAACCTTGGGCAGTGTTTTGAGATAAGTTATAGTATCTGAAGCCTGAAAATCGAGGTTGAGAAGAGATGACGACCTTAGGCCATGGCGGGTCCGATGTGCTCAGAGTGCGGCCAGCTGTCTGGGTGGGGCCAGGTGGTCCAGGCTCAGGTTGTGTCTGCAGGGGCATCAGTGTCCAGGTCAGCCTATATATTTGGGGTACAGCCACGTGGCGTGCCGGTTGATCCTCATTTGGGGTTTCTGGGTAGCCCCAGAGGGCAATGTTTTTCTTCTGGAGGGCAGGCGGAGTGTTGCATTGTAGATCTGGATTGCCAAACTTGAGGGCCTGTGGGCCCGTAGTCTGAGGACGGAAGTCTGAGAACACAAGCTAGGCTTAGGTTTCTGTGTGAGGAAATGGCAGGCTCAATCTACAGATCTGACTCGAGATCTCGTGGATTTGAAGTCAGGGCGAGGATCAGACGATCGCTCAGGTTGGAGGTTCTGTCCCTGTTGGACCCTTCATGATGGGGGGTTGGATCACAAGGCCATGGGGGTTTCCCAAGATGGGAGTTGTGAGAAGCTCCAAACTGCAAAGATTCTTCTGCAGGACAATTGAGACCTGTTGGTTGGCTCCAGGCCAACGATTCTATGCAGGGTTCTAAGGATGGATGGATGGGAAGCCCACCTCGCATTCCAATTGTCTCCTAGCAACAAGACATGTTAGATCTGCTGGATCTGGGGGAGAAACCGAGGAGGCTGAGTTGAAATGGACTCTCCTGTGGATGGATCCTAATGTGTTTTTGTGTCTATGAAGACCTTGGAATGAAGCGGTGGCACTGGGGCCCTGAAGGGTTCTCCTAAAGAGAAGCTTTGACCAAACTCCAATGTGCAAGTTTCCCATGTGTAGAGGAGATCTGTTCTGATGGGTGAGTCAAGAAACAGCCATATTCGTGTATTGAAAACCAGTCCTCCGAGGAGAGATGCCTGGAAATCAAAGCAATGGATCCGATTAGTGCCTAGGGGTCTGTTCGTTCCTTTTTCCCTCTGGGGACATCAGTCTACGGGTCTGAGTGCAGGTAGGTGCTCAGATGGGCTCAGATTGCCCCTGTTTGTCCTGGGAAGCCACCACTATTGAGATGGCCTCAGGGACTTTGGAGGTTTATCCTATTAGTAGGGTTGTGGCGATTGTAATGGGCACACGGAAATCCCTTGGAGAGGGCAAGTACAGTCCTCAGGTTTGGCTCCAGGGCTTTGAGCCTGTAGGGTGTGTAGGCCAGGGATGTTTAGACCGTTGTCTGAAAACACAAACTCGGCTTCTGTTTCTGGTCATAGGTATGGCAGGACTGATCTACAGACCATGAGAAGAACTCTTCGGGATATGAAAAAAGGGCGAGTGTGAGGCTCTTGCTCAAGTTTTTGTCTCTGGATATCGTGTCACCCATTTTCATGAAATTTCCGGGTGACTTCATGGGAAATGGACGTGTCTTACTCTCTAGAGGTGTGGCCCCGTCCAAAGAGTTTGGGGTCATTCTGTGGGATGGAATAAGTCCGTTTGTTGTTGTTGTTGTTTTGTTTTGTATTGTTTTGTTTTTTAACTTCAGGTGTCCCACCAAATGAGGGATTCCAGAGTAGAGCCCAGAGGAGGGGCGACTGGACAACCAGAAATCTGGTTAAAAATTGGGGCCTAGGGACATGTCAAGCCCATTATGACATCTAATGGTCCAGTCACTAAGAGGACATACTAGAGGGCAGGACTCACGCTGAGGGTCACAATGCATTTTATGCCCTCGTCACACTCAAGAATGGGCGGGACCTCAGGGTGAATGCTGGTTTCTCCTACACTGAACGTTGGACAACATGCCAACCACAAGGTTTCTTGCTATGGGTAAGGAGGCGTTCTTATTTCTGCATCACACTCACCCCTGGGCAGGGATTGGAGATAAGGTCTAGGTTCTGAAGCCTGAAAACTGAGGTAGGGAAGAGGTAACGAGCTAAGGCCATGGCGGGTCTGATATTCTCAGTGTGCTGTCAGCTGTCTCAGTGTTGATCTAGAGGTCTGGTCTCACTCTGTTTCAGACAGTGTATTAGTGGCCAGTTTAGACTATCTAATTTGTGTACATTCTAGTGCCGTGTATGTCTATCCTCATTCGGTTTTTGTTAGAAACTCCATAGGGCAATTTTTTTCTTCTAGAAGGCAGGTAGAATGCTGCATTTTGTGTCCCGAATTGCCAAATGTGAGGGCTTGGGGGCCAAGAGTGTGAGGACGGAAGTCTGAGAACACAAGCTAGACATAGGTTTCAGGGCGAGCGCAAGGAAAGCACACTCTGCAGAGCTGCATCGACATCTCGTGCATCTGAATTCAGGGCGAAGATCAGACGTTGTCTTAGGTTGGAGTTTCTGTCCATGATTTCCCCTTCATAAATGTGGGGGGGGGGGCATCACAAAGCCATCTAGATTTACCCAGGTTGGGAGTTGTGTGATGCTCCAAAACTCAAGGATTCCGTCCGCTGGACATTTGAGACTTGTTGGATGGCTCCAGGACATCCCATACGGAACGACGCCAGAGCAGAGCTCTAAGGATGGATGGCTGGGCAGCCCGCCTCGCATTCCAATTGTCTCCTAGTGACAAGACAGGTTCAGTCTGCCTTCTCTGGGGGAGCAACCAAGGGAGCTGGGTTGAAATGGAATTTCCTGCGGATGGGTTCTAATGTGGATTTCTGTCCATGGAGACCTTGTAATGGGGCAGTGACACACAGGCCCTGAAGGATTCTCCTAACTGGAGGTTTTGAGACATCTTCAAAGGATAATTTTCCCATGTGGAGACGAGATTTGTTCTGATTGCTGCCTCATGAAATCCCCATATGCTAATATTGGAAACCAGGCCTCTGAGGAGAGATACCTGTAACCGAAAGCAATGAATCTGATTCAGGCCTAGGGGCCTGTCTGATTCAATCTTCTTCTGTGGGGACATCCATCTATGCTGAGTAGAGGTAGATGCTCAGCTGGTTTCAGATGACCCTTGTTTGTCCTGAGCGGCCTACATTATTGGGATGTCCTTGGGGACTCTGGAGGTTTTTCCTAATTTGTACGATTGTGGACAATGGAATGGGCAGAATACCCGTGGTATGGACAGGCACAGTCCTGATGTGTGGCTCCAGGGCCCCCAGCCTGAAGGGTCTGTGGGCCAGGAATGTGGGGACAGAAGTCTGAAAACACAAACTCGGCTTAGTTTGGGACGTAGGTATGGCAGGCCCGATCTACAGACCGTGAGGAGAACTCTTTGGGATACGACAAAAGAGCGAGTGTGAGGCGCTTGCTCAGGCTTTTGTCTCTGGATTTGTTGTCAATGATGGCTGTGGAATCTCGGGGAGGCCTCATGGGTCATGGACGAGACTTCCTCTCTGTGAATTTGGTCCAATCCCAATTGTTTTTGGTCAATCTGAAGGATGGGAGGAGTCCTTTTAGTTTTGTTACCTCAGGTCTCCCACCAAAAGAGGGATTCCAAAGCAGAGCTCTGGGGAGGGATGAATGGACAACCCGAACAATCCAATTGGGGTGAGGTCGAGAACCGAGCAGGTTGATCCTCATTTGGGGTTTCTGGAGATCCCCATAGAGCAACGTTTCTCTTCTGGAGGGCCAGCATAGGGCTGCATTGTGGTTCCAGAATTCCAAGTATTGAGGGCATGTTTGCCAGGAGTGTGAGGAAGGAAGTCTGAAAACACAAGCTAGCACGAGGTTTGGGGCCAAGAGCATGGCCGGCCCACTGTGCAGAGGCTGAATCGAGATCTCCTGCATCTGAGGTCAGGGCGAGTATCAGATGTTGCCTCAAGCTGGAGTTTGTGTCCATGACGGCCCCTTCCTGAAGGGGGTGGTGGCGTCATGAGGCCAGGGAGGTTTCCCTACACTGGGAGTTGTGAGCTGCTCAAAACTTCAAAGTTTCCTTCTTCAGGACAGTCGAGTACTATTGGATGGTTCCAGGATGCCCCATACAGAAAGACTCGAGAGCAGGGGCCTAAGCATGGATGCTGAGAAACGCCAACTCACCTTCCCATTGCCTGGTCGAGACAAGGCATGCTCAATATGCGAGCTCTTGGGTGAGCTACCCAGAAGGCTGAGTTTAAATGGATTCTCCTGAGGATGAGTCATAATGTGGGTTGGTGGCCATGGAGACCTTGGAATGTGGCAGTAGCTAAGGGACTCTGCAGGATTCTCCAACCTGAAGGGTTTGACACAGCTCCAACAAGGAAGCTTCCCATGTGGAGATGAGAGGTGTTCTGTCTGGTGCCTCAGGACAGCCCCATATACTGGTCTTCGAACCCAGGCCTCTGAGGAGTGATACCTGGACACCAAAGCAAGAGTTCATAATACGGCCTAGGGGCCTGTCTGGTTCAATCTTCTGTCTCTGCGGATATCTGTCTGTGTGTCTGCATGGAGGTAGTAGTTGCTCAGCTGGTGTCATAATGCCCCTCTTTGTCCATTGAAGCTTGCGGTAGTGGGATGTCCTTGTGGACCTTGAGGTTTCTACTATTTTGTAGAGTTGTGGCCAATGGAACGGGCAGTTTCTTAGGAGAGAGCAGGCACAGTTCTGTGGTGTGGCTCCAGAGACCCCAGCCTGAAGGCGGTGTGGGCCACGGCTGTGCAGACAGACATCCAAAAACCCAAACTCAGCTCAGGTTTGGGGCCGAGGTTATGGCAGGCCTGATCTACAGTCCGTGAGGGGAGCTCCTCTGGATATGAAAGAAGGGTGAGAGGGAGGCAGTCGCTCAGGCTTTTGTCTCTGGATATTTTGTCCACAATGGCCGTTTAATGTACAAGTTGCCTCATGGGTCGTAGAAGTCTCCCTCTCTGGTAGTTTCTCCAGCCCCCAGGAGTTTGGGGTCATTCTGAGGGAAGGGAAGAGTCCTGTTTTCTGCCTCATGTGTCCCCCCAGTAGAGGGAATCTAGAGCATAGCAGTGGGTACTAACAACTGGAATACTCGCCCTCTGGTTAAGCCTGAGGGCCTATGGATATGACAAGCCCCATATGCGGGATCTTGGTCCAGCCACTGAGAGCGTTACTTTAATACGGGACTCACACTGCAGGTCACAATGCATGTCTGTGCCCTAGGCGGCTCTCAAGCACTGGCGTGGCCTTTCTGACAATGCAGGTTTTCCCACATTGAACGTTGGACAACATGCCAACCACAATGTTTCTGGCCATGGGGAAGGAGGAATTCTAATTTCTGCATCACGTTCACCCCTGGTCAGTGATTGGAGATAAGGTCTAGGTTCTGAAGCCTGAAAACCGAGGTTGGGAAGAGATGACGACCCACGGCCATAGCGGGTCCTATGTGTCCAGGTTGGGGCTGGCTGTCTGGGTGTCGTTTAGGATGTCTGGTCTCGGGCTGTGCCAGACAGGGCATTAGTATACAAGGTAGGCTGTATAATTGCTTTACAGTCGAGTGGCATGCATTACATAATCATTTGGGGTTTCTTATTAGCAGCATAGGGCAAAGTTTTTCTTCTGGAGGGCAGGCAGAGTGCTGCATTGTGGCTTCGGAATTTCCAAACAGGAGGGCTTGTGGGCCAGGAGAGTGAGGACGGAAGTCTGAAAACACAAGCTAGACTTAGGTTTCGGGGAATGGACATGGCAGGCACACTCTGCAGAGCTGAATTGAGATCTCATGAGTCTGAAGTCAGGTCGAGGATCAGACTTTGGCTCAGGTTGGAGTTTCTGTCCATGTTGGCCCCTTCATGAAGTGGGGGGGGGGGCATTATGAGGCCATGGGGGTTTACCCACTATTGGAGTTGTGAGATGCTGCAAACCGCAAGGATTCCTTCTGTGGGACAATAAAGATTTTTTGGATGGCTCCAGGATGTCTCATAAGGTATTTTTCCAGAACAGGGTTCTAAGTATGGATGCCTGGGCAGCCAGCCTCACATTCCAATTGTCTCCTAGCAACAAGAAACATTTGATCTACTGGCTTGGGGTAGCAACAGAGGGGGCTGAGTTGAAATGGACTTTCCTGAGGATGGTCTTAATGTTGGTTTGAGTCCATGGAGACCTTGGTATGGGGCAGTGGCACCAGGTCCCTGAAGGATTCTCCTAACCAGAGGTTTTGACAAAGCTCCAATGAGCAAGTTTTCCATGGGGAGATGAGATTTGTTCTTATTGGTGCCTCAGTTAACCACCATATGCTGGTATTGGAAACCAGGCCTTTGAGGAGAGATGCCTGGAAACCAAAGCAATGGATCTGATTAGGGCCTAGGGGCCTGTCCGGTTCAATATTATTCTCTGGGGACATCTGTTGTCTGAGTGGAGGTAGTTGCTCAGCTGGTTTGAGATCACCCCTGTTTGTCCTGGGCGGCCTACACTATTGGGATGGCCTCGGTGACTTTGGAGGTTTTTCCTAATTTGCAAGGTTGTGGCCAATGGAATGGGAAGAATTCCCTTGAAAGGGAAGCACAGTCCTGAGGTGTGGCTCCAGGGACCCAAGTGTGGAGCGTGTGTGGTCCAGGGCTATTTGGACAAAAGTCTGAAAACACAAACTCCACTTAGGTTTGGGGATGTAGGTATGGCCGGCCCGATCTATAGACCGTGAGGAGAACTCTTCGGGATATGAACAAAGGGCGAATGTGAGGTGCTTGCTCATGCTTTTTTTTTTTTCTGGATATGTGTCACCGATTGCCATGGAATGTCGGGGTGTCCTCATGGGCCATCGATGAGGCTCCCTTTCTCGGGATTTGACCCGATCCCAAGAGTTTGGGGTCATTCTGTGGGAAGGGAGGAGGCCTTTCTGTTTTTTTACCTCAGTGGACCACCAAAAGAGGGATTCCAGATCAGAGTCCTGAGGAGGGCGACTGGACAACCAGATCTCTGGTTAACATTGGGACCTAAGAACATGGCAAGCCCCATATGTGGGCTATTGATCCAGACACTGAGAGGCCTTCCTTGAGGATAGGGCTCACACTGAGTTTCACAATGTGTTTTTGTGCCCAAGGAGCCCCTCAAGTCAGGGCGTGGCCTAATGTACCATGCTGGTTTCTCCTACACTGAATGTTGCACAATATGGCAACCACAAGTTTTCTGGCCTTGGGGAAGAAGGAGTTCTAATTTCTGCAACACTTTCACTCCTGGACTATGATTGGATTTAAGGTCTAGGTCCTGAAGCCTGAAAACTGAGGTTGGGAAGAGATGAAGACCTAAGGCAATGGTGTGTCTGATGTGCTCAGTGTTCAGCCAGCTGTTGAGTGTGGGTTGGGAGGTGCAGGCTCAGGCTGTGGCAGACAGGGAATTAGTGCCCAGGCTAGACTGTATCATTGGGGTGCAGTCGAGTTTTGTGCAGGTTGGTACTCATTTGTGGTTACTGGGTTGCCCCAGAGGGCAAAGTTTTTCTTCTGGAGGGAAGATACAGTGCCACATAGTGGCTCCAGAATTCCCAAACTGGAAGGCTTGTGGGCCAGGAGTGTGAGGAAAAAATTCTGAGAACACAAGCCAGACTTAGATTTCGGGGTGAGGGGACGGCAGGAACCCTGTGCAGAGATGATTCGAGATCGTGTACCTGAAGACAGAGCTAGGATCAGACGTTGGCTCAGGTTGGAGTTTCTGTCCATGACGGCCCCTTCATGAAGGGGAGGGTGTCACGAGGCCATGGAGGTTTTCCCATGATGGGAATTGTGAGATGCTCCAAACCGCAATGGTTCCTTCCGTGGGACAGTCGAGACCTGTTGGATGGCTCCAGGACATCCCATAAGGAAGTTATCCAGAGCAGGGTTCTAAGGATGGATGCCTGGGCAGCCTGCCTCCCATTCCAGGTGTCTCATAGCGCCAAGGCAATTTCGATCTGCTGGATCTAGGGGAGTACCCGAGGCGGGTGTGTTGAAATGGGTGAGTTGAGGATGGGTCATAATGTGCATTTGTGTCCATGAAGACCTGGGAATGGGGTGCTTGATCCGGGGCCTTGAGGGATGTTCATAACCGGAGATTTTGATGGAGCTCTAAAGAGTACGTTTCCTATGTGGAGAAGAGAATTGTTTTGATGAGTGCCTAAGGAATCTCCCATATGCTGGTATTGGAAACCAGGCCTCTGAGGAGAGATGCCTGGAAACAAAAGCAATGGATATGATTAGGGCCCAGGTGCCTGTCCGATTCAATCTCTTTCCTGGGGATACGTGTCTACGGATCTGTGGGGACGTAGATGCTCAGCTTGTGTCAGATTGCCCCTGTTTGCCCTGGGCAGCCTATAATATTGGGATGGCCTCGGGACTTTGGAGTTTCTCCTAATCTATAGGGTTGTGGTCAATGTAATGGGCAGAAATCCCCTGGAGAGGGCAGGCACAGTTCTGAGTTTGGCTCTAGGGGCCCAGCCTTGAGGGTGTGTGGGCCAGGCCTGTGGGGACAAAAGTCTGAAAACACAAACTCCGCTTAGGATTGGGGACATAGGTATGGCACGCCCAATCTACAGACCGTGATAACACTTCGGGATATGAAAAAGGGTGAGTTTGAGGTGCTTGCTCAGGCTTTGTCTCTGGATTTGTGTCAACAATGTGGGTGGAATGCTGGCGTGGCCTCATGGGTTGTGGACGGCTTTCCTTCTCTGAGGATTTGACCCGATCCCAAGAGTTTGGGTACATTCTGTGAGATGGGAGGAGTCCTTTCTGTTTTTTATTTTATTTTATTTTGTTTTTTGTACCTCATGTGTCCCAATAAAAGAGGGATTCCAGAGCAGAGTCCTTGGGAGGGACAACTGGACAACCCCACCTCTGTTTAATTTTGGGGGCCTAGGGACATGGCAAGTCCAATATGTGGGCTCTTGATTCAGACACTGAGAGGCCTTCCTTGAGGACAGGGCTCATGCTGAGGGTTACAATGCCTATTTGTGCCCAACAAAGCCCTCAAGCATGGGAAGGCCCAACCCTCATGGGCCACGCTGGATTCTCCTACACTGCACGTTGGAGAATATGCCAACCACAAGGTTTCCGGCCATGGCGAAGGAAGAGTTGTGATTTCTGTATCACGTTCACCCCTGGACAGTGATTGGAGTTTAGGTCTAGGTTCTGAAACCCGAAAACCGAGGTTGGGAAGAGATGAAGACCTAAGGACCTGACGGGTCCAATGAGCTCAGTGTGCGGCCAGCTGTTGAGCGTAGGTCTGGAGGTGTGGGCTCATGCTGTGTCAGACAGGGCATTAGACAGGGTAGACTGTATATTTGGGGTGCAGTCGAGTGGCGTTCAGTTGATCCTCATTCGGGTTTCTAGGTAGCTCCATAGGGCAACGTTTTTCTTCTGGATGGCAGGCAGAGTGCTGCATTGTGGCCTCAGTATTGCCAAACTGTAGGGCTTTTGGGCCAAGGGTGTGATGACGGTAGTCTGAGAACACAAGCTAGGCTTAGTTTTTGGGGTGAGGGCACAGAAGGCACACTCTGCAGAGCTGAATCAAGATCTCATGCACCTGAAGCCAGGGCGAATATCAGACGTTTGCTCAGGTTGGAGTTTCTGTCCTTGATGGCCCCTTTATAAAGTGGAGCGTCTCAAGAGGCCATGAAGATTTTCCCAAAATGGGAGTTGTGAGATGCTCCAGACTGCAAAGATTCCTTCTGTGGGACACTTGAGACCTGTTGGATGGCTCTAGGATGTCCCATATGGAAAGACTCCAGAGTAGGGTTCTAAGGATGGATGCCTGGGCAGCCCGCCTCCCATTCTAGTTGTCTCCTAGCAACAAGGCAGGTTTGATCTGCAGGCCCTGGGGGAGAAACCAAGGTGGTTGAGTTGACATGGACTCTCCCGAGGATAGATCATAATGTGGGTTTAAGTCCATGGAGACCTTGGAATGGGGCGCTTGATCCGGGGCCCTGAAAGATTATCCTAAACAGAGGTTTTTATAGAGCTCCAAAGAGTACATTTCCTATGTGGAGACGAGATTTTTCTGATGAGTGCCTCAGTAATCCCCCATATGCTGGTATTGGAAACCAGGCCTCTGAGGAGAGATGCCTGGAAACAAAAGCAATGGATCTGATTAGGGACTAAGTGCCTGTCCAGGTCAATCTTATTCTATGGGGATATCTGTCTCTGGGCCTGAGTGGAGGTAGTGTCCTAACTTGTGAAAGATCATCCCTGTTTGTCCTGGGCAGCCAACACTATTGGGATGGCCTCGGGGAGTTTGGAGGTTTCTCCTAATCTATAGGGTTGTGGCCAATGGAAATGGCAGAATTCCCCTGGAGAGGGAAGCCACAGTCCTGAGGTGTGGCTCCAGGGGCCCCAACCTGGATGGTGTGTGGGCCAGGACTGTGGGGACAGAAGTCTGAAAACACAAACTCAGCTTAGGTTTGGGGATGTATGTATGAAGGCTCGATCTACAGACCATGAGAATTTTCCGGTCTATGAACAAAGGGCGAGTATGTGGCGCTTGCTCAGGCTTTTGTCTCTGGATTTTGTGTCAACGGTGGCCGTGGAATGTCGGGGTGTCCTCAAGGGCCATGGACAAGTCTTTCTCTGGTGATTTGGCCTGATCCCAAGTGGTTGGGATCATTCTGTGGATGGGAAGAGTCAAGAGTCCTTTCTATATATATATATATATATTTTTTTACCTCAGGTGTCCCACCAAAGAGGGATTCCAGAGCAGAGCCCTGAGTAGGGGTGACTAGACATCTCGAACTCTGGTTGAGATTGGGGTGCTAGGGGCTTGGCCAGCCCCATATGTGGGCTTTTGTTCCAGTCACTAAGAGGCTTTACATGAGGATAGGGCTCACGCTGAGGGTCACAATGTTTGTTTGTGCAAATTGTGGCCCTCAGGGATAGGTGGGGCCTCATAGTCCATGCTGCTTTCTCCTACAATGAACGTTGGACAACATGCCAACCACAAGGTTTCTTGCCATGGCGAAGGAGAAGTTCTGATTCTTGCATCACGTTCACTCCTGAGCAGTGAGTGGAGATAAGGTCTAGGTTCTGAAGGTGAAAACTGAGGTTGGGTAGAGATGATGGCCTAAACCCATTGTGGGTGTGATATGCTCAGGGTACGTCCAGCTGTCTGGGTGTTGTACTGGAGGTCTGCCCTCAGGCTGTGTCAGACAGGGCTTTAGTGCACAGGCTAGACTGTATAATTGGGGTATGGTCGAGTGGCATGCAGGTTGTTACTCATTTGGCGTTTCTGGTTAGCCCTATAGGGCAACATTTTCTTCTGGAGGGCAGGGAGAGTGCTGCATTGTGTCTCCAGAATTGCCAAACTGGAAGGGTGTGGCCAGGATTGTGATGACAGAAGTCTGAGAACACAAGTTAGGCTTAGGTTTCGGGGCGAGGGCACAGCAGGCACACTCTCAAGTGCTGAATCGAGATCTCGTGCTTCTGAATTCAGGGCGAGGATCAGACTTTGGCTTAGGATGGAGTTTCTGTCCATGATGGCCCATTTATGAAGGTGTGGGGCATCATGAGGAAATGGAGGTTTTCTCACAGTGGGATTGTGTGATGCTTCAAACCACAAGGATTCATTCTGCGAGACAGTCAAGACAGGTTGGTTGGATTCAAGACGTCCCATAAAGAAGTTCTCCAGAGCAGGGTTCTAAGGATGGATGCCTGGGCAGCCCACCTCGCATTCCAACTGTCTCCAAGTGACAAGGCAGGTTTGATCTGCTGGCTCTGGGTGAGCAGCCGAGGGGGCTGATCTGAAATAGACTCTCCTGAGGATGGATCATAATGTAAGTTTGTGTCCTTGGAGACCTTGGAATTGGGCCATGGTGCCAGCGCCCTGAAGGATCCTCCTAACCTGAGGCATTGACACAGCTCCAAAGAGCAAGTTTCCCATGTGGAGATGAGATCTGTTCTGATTGTTTCCTTAGGAAAACCCCATATTCTGATATTGGAAACCAGGCCTCTGAGGAGAGATACCTAGAAACCAAAGCAATGGATCAGAAGTTGGCTCAGGTTGGAGTTTCTGTCCATGATGGCCCCTTTATAAAGGGGAGCATCTCATGAGGCCATGTAGGTTTTCCCACGATAGGAGTTGTGAGATGCTCCAATCTGCAAGGATTCCTTCTGCAGGACAGTCAAGACCTGTTGGAAGGCTCCCAGGACATCCCATATGGAACGGCGCCAGAGCAGGATTCCAACGATGGATGCCTAGGGAGTCTGCTTCGCATTCCAGTTGTCTCCTAGCAACAAGGCAGGTTTGATATTCTGGCTCTGGGGGAGTAATCAACGGGGCTGAGTTGAAATGTACTCTCCTGCCGAATGGTCATAATGCGGGTTTGTGTCCATGGAGACCTTGGAATAGGGCGGTGGCTCCGGTTACCTGAAGCTTTCTCCTAACTGGAGCATTTTACAGAGCTCCAAAGGATAAGTTTCCCATGTGGAGACAAGATTTGTTCTGATTGGTATCTCTTGAATCCCCCTTATGCTAGTATTGGAAAACAGGCCTCTGAGGAGAGATGCTTAGAAACAAAAGCAATGGAACCATTTACGTTCTAGGGGCCTGTTCAGTTTGATCTTCTTCTCTTGGGATATCTGTCTACGGGTGAGGTCGTTGCTCAGCTTGTGACTGATCGCCCCTCTTTGTCCTGGGCGGCCTACACTATTGGAATGGCCTCTGGGACTTTGGAGTTTTCTCCTAATCTGTAGGGTTGTGGCCAATGGAATGGGAAGAATTTCCTTGGAGAGGGCAGGCACAGTCCTGAGGTGTGGCTCCAGGGGCCTCAGCCTGGAGGGTGTGTGGGACAGGGTTGTTAGGATAGAAGTTTGAAAACACAAACTCGGCTTAGGTTTGCGGACGTAGGTATGGCAGGCCCGATCTACAGACTATGAGGAGAATTTTTTGGGCTATGACCTAAGGGTGAGTGTGATGCGCTTGCTGAAGCTTATGTCTCTGGATTTTGTGTCAATAGTGGCTGTGGAATGTCGGGCTGGCCTCATGGGCCATGGACGAGTCTTTCTCTCTGGGGATGGCCCGATCCCAAGTGATTGGGGTCATTCTGTGAGTGGAAGGAGTCCTTTCTGTGTTTATTTACCTCAAATGTCCCACCAAAGAGGGATTCCAGAGCAGAGCCCTGAGTAGGGGTGACTAGATGTCTCTACCTCTGGTTAAGATTGGGTGACTTAGGGCATGGAAGGCCCCATATGCAGGCTCTTGGTCCAGCCACTGAGAGGCTTTAATTGAGGACAGGGCTCAAACTGAGGGTCCCAATGTGTGTTTGTGCCCACCGCAGCTCTTAAGAATCGGCAGGGCCTCAGGGACCCTACACTACCCTCAGGGGCCCTACTACTACCCCTGTAGGCCCTACAGGGGTCCTACACTGAACGTTGGACAAGATGCCAACCACAAGATTCTGGTGAGAGGGAAGGAGGAGTTCTGATTTCTGCATCACGTTCACCCATGGGAAGTGAGTAGAGATAAGGTCTATGTTTCTGTAGCCTGAAAACCGAGGTTGGAAAGAGATGGCGACCTAAGGCCATGGCTGTTCAGAAGTTCTCAGTGTACGGCAAGCTGTCTGGGTGTCGGTTGGGAATTCAGGCTGCACGTTCTGTCAGACAGGGCATTAGTGCACAGGCTAGACGATGTAATTGGTGTACAGTTGAGTGGCGTGCAGGTTTATCCTCATTTGAGGCTTCTGGGTAGACCCATAGGGCAACGTTTTTCTTCTAGAGGGCAGGCAGAGTGCAGCACTGTGTCATCGGAAATCCCAAAATGGAGGGCGTGTGGTCCAGGAGAGTGAGGACGGAAGTCTGAGAACACTAGCTATGCTTAGGTTTTGGGGTGAGGGCACAGCAGGTACACTCTGAAGAGCTGAATCAAGATCTCGTGCAACTGAAGTCAAGGCGAAGATCAGCCATTGGCTCAGGTTGGAGTTTCTTTCCATGATCCGCCTTCATGAAGATTGGGGGCATCATGTGACCTTGGAAGCTTTCCATGATATGAGTTGTGAGGTGGTCCATGCACAAGGACACCTGTGGGACAGTCGAGACCTGTTGGATGGCTCAAGGATGTCCCATAAGGAACGATGCAAGAGCAGGGTTCTAAGGATGGATGCCTGAAGAGCCCAACTCGCATTTCAATTGTTTCCTAGCGACAAGGCAGGTTCAATCTGCTGGCTCTGGGGTAGCAACCGAGGGGGTTTAGTTGAAATGGACTCCCCTGAGGAAGGGTCATAATGTGGGATTGTGTCCATGGAGATATTTGAATGGGGCAGTGGCTCCAGTGATGTGAAATTTTCTCCTAACTGGACGTTTTGATACAGTTCCATATAGCATGATTCCCATGTGGCATGAAATTTGTTCTGATTTGTAGCTCCAGAAACCCCCATGTGCTGGTATTGGAATCCAGGCCTCTGAGGAGAGATACCTGAAAACAAAAGCAATGGATCCGATTAGGGCCTAGGTGCCTGTCCTGTTCAATCTTCTTTTCTATGGATATCTATCTACAGGTCTGATTGGAGGTAGTGGCTCAGCTTGTGGCAGATCGTCCCTGTATGTCCCGGACATCCTACAATATTGGGGTGGCCTTGGGGACTTCGGATGTTTCTCCTAATCTGTCGGGTTGTGCCAAAGGAATGAGCTGAATTCCCTTGGAGAGGGCAGGCACAGTCCTGAGGTGTGGCTCCATGGGGCCCAGCCTTGAGGGTGTGTGGGCCAGGACAATGGAGACAGAAGTCTGAAAACACAAACTTGGCTTAGGTTTGGGGACATAGGTATGGCAGGCCCGATCTACAGACCGTGAGAATTTTTCAGGCTCTGAACAAAGGGCGAGTGTGTGGCGCTTTTTCAGGCTTTTGTCTCCAGATTTTGTGTCAATGGTGGCCGTGGAATGTCAGGATGGCCTCATCGGCCATGGTCGAGTATTTCTCTCTGTCAATTTGGCCAAATTCCAAGTGTTTGGGGTCATTCTTTGGACGGTAGGAGTCCTTTCTCTATTTTTCTTTTAACCTCATGTTTCCCACCAAGGAGGGATTCTAGAGAAGAGATCTGAGTAGGGGTGACTAGACTTCTCGAGCACTGGTTAAGGTTTGGGGAGTAGGGGCATGGCAATCTCCATATGCGGGCTCTTGGTCCAGCCCTGGAGAGGCTTTACTTGAGGCCAGGTTTCATGCTTAGGGTCCTAATGTGTGTTTGTGCCCATCGCAGCCCTCAAGCATGTCTGAGGCCTCATGGGCCATGCTGGTTTCTCCTACACTGCACGTTGGACAACATGCCAACCACAGGGTTTCTGGTCATGGGGAAGGAGGAGTTCTGATTTCTGCATCACATACACGACATGGCAGTGAGTAGAGATAAGGTCTAGATTCTGAAGCCTGAAAACCGAGGTTGGGAAGAGATGACGACCTAAGGCCATGGCGGGGCCGATGCACTTAGTGTGCGGCCAGATGTCTGTGTGTCCGTCATGAGGTCCGGGCTCAGACTGTGTCAGGCAGGGCATTAGTCCCCAGGCTAGACTGTATAATTGGAGTACAGTCGAGTGATGTGTAGGTTGGTCCTCATTTGGGGTTTCTGGTTAGCCCCATAGGGCAACGTTTTTCTTCTGGAGGGCAGGCAGAGTGCTGCATTCTGGCTCCAGAATTGCCAACTTCAGGGCTTGTGGGCCAGGTGTTTTAGGACAGAAGTCTGAGAACACAAGTTCAGCTTTGAATTCGCAGCGGTGACATGGCAGGCACACTCTACAGACCTGAATTGAGATCTCGTGCATCTGAAGTCAGGGTGAGGATCAGATGTTGGTTTAGGTTGGAGTTTCTGTACATGATGTCCCCTTCATGAAGGTGGGGGGGCATCAGGAAACTATGGAAGTTTTCCCACTTTGTGAGTGTGTGATGCTCCAAACCACTAGGATTCTGTCAGCGGGACAGTCACGACCTTTTGGATGGATCAAGGACGTCCCATAAGAAATGCTCCAAAGCACAGTTCTAATGATGGATGCCTGGGCAGTCCAACTTGCATTCCAGATGTGTCCTAGTGAAAAGGAGGATTTGATCTGCCTTCACTGGGGGAACAACTGAGGGGGCTGAATTGAAATGGACTCTCCTGAGGATCAGTCATGATGTGGATTTGTGTCCATGGAGCCCTTGGAATGGGGCAGTGGCTCTGTTGCCCTGAAGAATTCTCCTAACCTGAGGTTTTGATGCAGCTCTAAAGAGCAAGTTTCCCATGTAGAGACGAGATTTGTTCTGAAACCCCCACAACCTGGTATTGGAAACCAAGCATCTGGGGAACAATGCCTGGAATCCAAAGCAATGGATCTGATTAGGGTCTAGGGGCCTGTCCTCTTCAATATTCTCCTCTGAGTGTCTCTGTCTAAGATTCAGAATGGAGGTCACTGCTCAGCTTGTGTCAGATCGCCCATGTTTGTTGGGGGAGGCCAACACTATTGGGCTGGTCTTGGGGATTGGAGGTTTCTCCTAATCTGTAAGGTTGTGGCAAATGAAATGGGCAGAGTTTCCTTGGAGAGCACTGGCACAGTCCTTAGGAGTGACACCACCTTTCTGGGTGTCGTCCAGGAAGTCCAGGCTCAGGCTGTGTCAGACATGGCATTAGTGCCAAACATAGACTGTATAATTGGAGTAAAGTTGAGTGGCATGCAGGATGATCCTCATTTGGCATTTCTGGGTAGCGCCAGGGGCAATGTTTTTCTTCTGGAGGGAAGGCAGTGTGCTGCATTGTGGCTACGGAATTCTCACACTGGAGGGCTTGTGGGCCAGAATTGTGAGGAAGGAAGTGTGAGAACACAAGCTAGGCTTAGGTTTTGGGTCAAGATCATGGCAGGCACCCTCTGTAGAGCTAAATCTAAATCTCATGCATCTGAAGTCAGGGCGAGGATCAGACGTAGGCTCAGGTTGAAGTTTCTGTTCAGGATGGCCCCTTCATGATGGTGGGGGGCATCATGGGGCTATGGAGACTTTCACACGATGGGCATTGTAAGTTGCTCCAATCGGCAAGGATTCCTTCTACGGGACAGTTGAGACCGGACAGATTGCTCCAGGACGTCCCATGCGGAACAACGGCAGTACAGGGTTCTAAGGATGGATTCCTGGAGTGCCCACCTCACATTCCTATTGTCTCCTAGTGACAAGGCAGGTTCCATCTGCTTCTTTTGGGGAGCAACCAAAGGGGATGTGTTGAAATGAACTCTCCTGAGGATGGGTCATAATGTGGGTTTGTGTCCATTGAGACCTTGTAATGGGGTGTTGACTGCTGGGATCTGAAGTTTTCCCTTAACTGGAGGTTTTGACACAGCTCCAAAAAGCATGTTTCCCATGTGGAAATGAGATTTGTTCAGACTGGTACCTCCAGAAGAACACATATGCTGGTATGGGAAACCAGGCCTCTCAGGAGAGATGCCTGGAATCAAAAGCAATGGATCTGATTATGGCCTAGGTGCCTGTCAGGTTCAATATTCTTCTCTGGGGTTATCTGTCTATGGGTCTGAGTTGAGGTAGTTGCTCAGCTTGGGACAGATCAACCTGTTTGCCCTGAGTGGCCAACACTATTGGTATGGCCTCAGGGACTTTGGAGTTGCTCTCCTAATCTTTAGGGTTGTGGCCAATGGAATGGGCAAAATTCGCTTGGAGAAGGCAGGCACAGTCCTCAGGCTTGGCTCCAAGGGCCCCATCCTGGAGGGTGCATTGGCCAGGACAGTGGGGACAGAAATCTGAAAACCCAAACTCAGCTTAGGTTTGGGGACGTAGGTATGACAGGCCTGATCTATAGACTGTGAGGAGAATTTTTCAGGCTATGAACAAAGGGCAAGTATGAGCCATATCTCCAGGCTTTTGTCTCTGGATTTTGTGTCAACAGTGGCCATGGAATGTCGGGATGGCCTCCTTGGCCATGGACGATTCTTTCTCTTTTAAGATTTGGTCAGATCCCAAGTTTGGGGGCTCATTCGGGGGATGGGAGGAGTCCCTTCGATATTTTTTTCCTCAGGGGTTCCAGAGCAGAGACGTGAATAGGGGTGACTAGACCTCTCAACCTCTCATTAATATTGGGGGACTAAGGGATGGCAATGCGGGTTCTTGGTCCAGCCCCTGAGAGGCGTTACTTGAGGACAGGGCTCACACTGAGGGTCCCAATGTGTTTGTGCCCATTGCGGTTCTCAAGCATGGACGGGGCATGGAAGAAGGAGTTTCATTTCTGCATCACGTTCACCCCTGGGTAGTGAGTATAGATAAGGTCTAGGTTCTGAAGCCTGAAAACCAAGATTGGGAAGAGATGATGACCTAAAGCCATGGCGGGTCTGATATGCTCAGTGTACAGCCAGCTGTCTGGGTGTCGGTTGGGAATTCAGGCCTCAGGCTGTGCAAGACAGGGCATTAGCGCCCAAGCGAAACTGTATAATTGGGGTAGAGTCAAGTGGCATGCAGTTTGATCCTCATTTGGTGTTTCTGGTTAGCCCCATAGGGCAACGTTTCTCTTCTGGAGGGCAGTCAGAGTGCTGCATTGTGTCTCTCCAGAATTCCCAAACTGGAGGGCTGGTGGGCTTGGAGTGTGAGGACGAAGTCTGAGAACAATAGCTAGGTTTTGCTTCGGGGCGGGGTTTCGGCAGGCACCCTCTGCAGAGTTGAATCAAGATTTCGTGCATCTGAAGTCAGGGCGAGGATTAGACATTGGCTCAGGTTGGAGTTTCTATCCAAGATGGCTCTTTCATGAAGGGGATGGTGCACCACGAGGCCACAGAGCTTTTCCCATGATAAGAGTTGTGAGGTGCTCCAAAGCGCAAGGATTCCTTCTGCAGGACAGCTGTGACCTGTTGGATGGCTCCAGGACGTCCCATATGGAATTACTTCAGAGTAGTTTTCTACAGATGGATGCCTAGCCAGCCCTCCTCGCATTCCAATTGTCTCCTAGTGACAAGATAGGTTCGATCTGCTGGCTCTAGGGGATCACCCAAGGGCACTGAGTTGAAAAAGACTCTCCTGCAGATGGGTCCTAATGTAGGATTGTGTCCATGGAGACCTTGGAATGAGGTGGTGGCACCGGGGCCCTGCAAGCGTGGTCCATGAGTCCCCGCCCATGCTTGAGGGCTACGTTTGGCACAAACATGCATTGTGACCCTCAGTGTGAGCTCTGTCCTCAAGGAAGGCCTCTCAGTGGCTGGACCAAGAGCCCGCATATGGGGATTGCCATGCCCCTAGGCCCCCAATCTTAACCAGATTTCGTGTTGTCCAGTTGCCCCTCCCCAGGACTCTGCTCTGGAATCCGTCTTTTAGTGACACACCTGAGGTAAAAAAAAAAAAAAAAAAAAAAAAAAAACAGAACGGACTCCTTCAATCATACAGAATGACCCCCAAAATCTTGGGATCGGGCCAATATCCCAGAGAGGGAGACTCGTCCATGGCGCATGAAGCCACCCCGACATTCCACAGCCATTGGTGACACAAAATCCAGAGACAAAAGCCTGAGCAAATGCCTCAAACTCGCCCTTTGTTCATATCATAAAAAGTTCCCAAGGTCTGTAGATCGGGCCTGCCATAGCTATATCCCCAAACCTAAGCCGAGTTTCTGTTTTCAGACTTCTGTCCCCACAGCTGTGACCCACACGCCCTCCAGGCTGGATACCCTGGAGCCACACTTCAGGACTGTGCCTTCCCTCCCCAAAGGAATTCTGCCCATTTCATTGGCCAAAAACTTGCAAATTAGGAGAGACCTCCAAAGTCACTGAGGCCATCCCGATAGTGTAGCCCAACCGGGAGGAACAGTGGTGATCTGACACAAGCTGAGGAACTACTTCCACTCAGACCCGTAGACAAATGTCCCCAGAGAAGAAGATTTAACTGGAAACAGATCCATTGCTTTTGTTTCCAGGCATCTCTCATCAGAGTTCTGATTTCCATATGGGGGTTAACTGAAGCACCAATGAGAACAAATCTCATCTCCACATGGGAAACGTGCTCTGTGGAGCTGTGTCAATACCGCCAGTTAGGAGAATCCTTCAGGGCCCTGGTGCAACTGTCCCTTTCCAAGGTCTCCATGGACATAAACACACATTATGACACATCCTAAGGAGAGTCCATTTCAACCCAGCCCCTTTGGTTGCTACACCAGAGCCAGCAGATCAAACGTGTCCTGTTGCTAGGAGACAAATGGAATGTGAGGCGGTCATTCCTCAGACTCCTGGGTTCGAAGACAAATATATGGGGCTTTCCTGAGGCACCAAACAGAACACTTCTCGTGTCCACACGGGAAGCGTCTTTGTTGGAGCTGTGTCAAACCCTTCAGGTTGGAGAATCCTACAAAGACCCTGAGCCACCACCACATTCCAAGGTCTCCATGGCCACCAACCCACATTATGGCCCATCCTCAGCAGAGTCCATTTCAACTCAGCCCTCTGGGTAGCTCGCCCAAGAGCCCGCAGATTGAGCCTGCCTTATCCCAACCAGTCAATGGGAAGGTGAGGTGGTGTTTCCTGGCATCCATGCTTAGACCCCTGCTCTCGAGTCTTTCTCTGTGGGGCATCCTGGAACCATCCAATAGGACTCGACTGTGTGCAGAAGGAAAACTTGAGGTTTGGAGCAGCTCACAACTCCCAGCATAGGGAAACGACTCTGGCCTCATAATGGCCCCACCCCATTTAGGAAGAGGCCATCATGAACACAAACTCCAGCCTGAGGCAACTTCTGATACTCTCCCTGACCACAGATGCAGGAGATCTCAATTCAGCCTATGCAAAGTGGGCCTGCGTGCCCTCGGCCCCAGACCTCATGCTAGCTTGTGTTTTCAGACTTCCTTCCTCACACTCCTGGCAAACAAGCCATCCAGACTGGGAAATATGGAACCACAACTCAGCCCTCTGCCTGCCCACCAGTAGAAAAACTTTGCCCTATGGGGCTCTCCAGAAACCCCAAATGAAGATCAACGTGCCTACACCTCGACTGCACCCAAATTGGATAAGCGGCCCTTGGCACTAATGCTCTGTCTGACACAGCCTGAGGCCAGACATCTGGACAGACAAGGATACAGCTGGCCTCACACCCAGCACATCGGACACGCCATGGCCTTAGGCCATCATCTCTTCCCAACCTGGGTTTTCAGACATTTGAACCTAGACATTATATCAAATCCCAGCACAGGTGGGTATCTTAAGCACAAATCAGAACTCCACCTTCCCCATGGTTGTAAAGCTTGCTGTTTGCATGGAGTCACACCTTCAGGGTAGGAGAAACCTTCATGTCCCCTGAGGCCAAGCCAAAACTTGAGTTCTCCCTTGGGCACAAACTCACATTGTGACCCTCAGCATGAGCCCCATGTAGAAGTAAGGCCTCTCGGGGCCTGGACCAAGAGCCCGAATATGGGGCTTGCCAAGCCCCAATGCTCCCAAAATTCACCAGAGTTCGAGTTTTCCAGTTGCCCGATCTGTGATCTGGAGCCCCTCTCTTGGAGAAACACCTGAGCCTGACAACAGGACTCCACCCTTCCCACAAATGACTCCAAAATATTGGGAGCTGGTCCAAATACTCATAGAGGGAGACTCTCCCATAGCCCTTGAGGCCACCCCTACATTCCATGGCTACTGGGGACACAACATCCAGAGACAAAACCTTGAGTGACCACCTCCCACTCGCCATCCTTTCATAACCTGAGGAGCTCCCCTCACTGCCTGCAGATCGGGCCTGTCATACCCTCAGTGCCACACCTAGCCGAGTTTGTGTTTTCAGACTTCTGTGCCCACAGCCCGGACCCAAACACCCTCCAGAATGATAGTGCCTGTACCCTCCAAGAAAACTGTGCCCAATCCATTGGCCACAACCCTACAGATTAGGACAAACTTCCAAGGCCCCCGAGGCCATGCCAATAGTGCAGGCCGCCCTGGACTAAGAGGGGCATTCTGACACCAGCTGAGCAACTATCTCCACTTCGACCCTCAACAGTGTCCCTAGAGACAGAAGATTGAAACGGACAGGCCCCTAGGCCTTAATCTAAATCCTAGCTTTGGTTTCCAGGTGTCTGTCCTCAGAGGACTGGTTTCGAAGACCAGCATCTGGGGCTTTTCTGATTCACTAAACAGAACCTCTCTCATCTCCACATGGGGAGCTTTCTTATTCGAGCTGTATCAAACCCTTTGGAAAGGCGAATTCTGCAAGACCCCTGAGCCACCAGCACATTCCATGGTCTCCATGTACACAAACACACATTACAACCCATCCTCAGCAGAGTCCATTTCAACTCAGCCCCTTGGGTAGCCTACCCTAGAGCCAGGAGTTCAAACATGTTTTGTCGCTCATAGCCCATTGGAATGCGAGGTATGGTGTACAGGCATCCATCCTTCGAACTCTGCCCACCAGTCCTTCCATATGGGACGTCCTGGAACCATCAAACAGGACTCGACTGTCTCGCAGAAGGAAACCTTGTGGCTTGGAGCAACAACAAACTCAGTGTATGTGCTGGTTTCTAAGGTGCTGTGCAGGATTCTCCATCCCTGTGGGTTTGGAACAGGTCGAAGGGCACAGTTTCCTTCTGGGAACAGGAGATGTTCTGTTGTGGGGCTCAGAGACCACATGTTGACTCCTAAGTTAGTATTCCAGAACAGGACCCTGGGGACAGATGCCTGAAAACCTAATCTAGGGTTTCAATGAGGTCCTAGGGGCATGTCAGGTTCAATCTTCTGACTCAGGGCCATTGACTTGGATGTCTCCCTGGATGTAGGTGATAAGGGTCTTTCAGACTGTGAATTTGTGTCCAGCACTGCCAACAATATTGGGGTGGGCTCAGGGACCTTGCAGGTTTCTCCTAATCTGGAAGGTTTGGGCAACTGTGATGGGCACAGTTACCTTGGGGATGGCAGGCACAATTCTGTGGTGTGTTTTTAGAGACCCTACCCTGGAGAGCATGTGAGCCATGATATTGTGAGAGAAGTCTGCAAACACAAATGCGGGTTAGGGTTAGTGGCGAGGTGATCAAAGGCGCAATGCGTGGACCTGGAGTGGAGCTCATCGGGAACTGTAATTAGGGTGACTGAAAGGTGGTAACACAGGCTTTTCTCTCTGGATTGTGTGTCCAGATGAGAGATGGACTCTGAATGCAGGTGTGGTCTCTTGGGTCCATGGGAGACGTTACCTCACTTAGGATCTGGTGGCTCTCCATAGTTTTGTGACTTTTTCGGGGAAGGGAGGAGTGCTGTTTTTCGGGGAAGGGAGGAGTGCTGTTTTCCATCTTAGGGGTGCCCCCAAACAGGGATTTCAGAGACGGCCTCTGTGACTGGGCACCAAGAAATTCTACCAAGTGTTAGGATTCGGGATGAGGGGTGTACCAGGGCTGCAATGCGGGATCCTGGTGGCACAACTGAGAGGGCTTGTTTGAAAGCATGCTCAGGCTGAGGGCCACAATGCCTGCTTGTGCCAAGGGCGGCCCTCATGAGTGGGCGTGGTCTCATTGGCCATGCAGCTGGCTCCCTCTCTGAGGCTTGGACACCCATCCCCACAGCCAGGTTTCCTGCTATGGGGAAGGAGGAGTTCTCTATTGTGCTTCAGGTTCCCCCATTGGCAGGGATTCCAGGTAAGGTCTGGGGACAGATGCCTGAATATCAAGGATGGGTAGAGGGGATGGATTTGGGCTATAGCCGCACTAACATGCTGGATATGGGCCCCAAACTCTGGCTGGCTGACAATAGGTCAGGGCTCAGGCTCTGTCAGACACAGCACTAGTGGTCATGGAATCCTATAAAGCGTGGCACCCTTGAGAGCCAAGCAGAAAGATCCTAATGTGGGGTTTCTGGCCTGACTCACCAGGCACTGCTTCTTTCTATGGGGAAGGCAGAATGCAGCGTTGTGACTCCAGATTTCCCTATCAAGAGGGCATGGGGACCAGTCGGGTGAGGATGTAATTGTAATCACAAGCTACAGTTTAATTCAGTGCCAAGCTGAAGCCATTCCAATGTGCATCGGCTTATGCGAGACATCCAGCAACTGAGTAAGGGCAAATGTCAGACTTGCTCACAGTGGAATTTGTGTCTATGCTGACCGACAAATGGAGAAGTGGCGTCAAGAGACCATGGAGGATTTCCCACACTGAGGTTCGTGAGATGCTCCAAACAACAAGGTTTCCTTCTATTGGACAGGTGGAGTCTGGGTTGTTTACTCCAGGGTCCCCCATGTGGAAAGTTTGGGGAGCAGAGCTCTCCCAAATGTATGACGGGAAATCACAGCTCCTTTGACCATTGCTGCTGAAGAACATGGCAGTTTTGTTCTGATGGCTCTTGGGCAAAACACCAAGGCCTTGAGTTGACTTGGAATCTCTTGCACATGGGTCACAGTTCTGGTTTGATATGTGGGAGATCGTAGAATGTGCTGGTGCCTAAGGTGCCATGCAGGATTCTCCTACCCTGAGGGATTGGAACAGGCTGAAGAGCACAGTTTCCTTCTGGGGAAATGAGATGTTCTGTTGTGTGGCTCACATGTATCATAAGCTAATATTCCAGAACAGGCCTCTGAGGACAGATGACTGAATACATAATCTAGGGTAAAATGAGGTCCTAGGGTCATGTCACGTTCAATCTTCTGACTCAGAGACATTGACTTGGGTGTCTGCCTAGATGTATGTGACCAAGAAGTTTCAGACTGCACATTTGCGTCCAGAGTGACCAACAGTATTGGGGTGTGTCAGGGGCCTTACAGGTTTCTCCTAATTTGGAAGTTTTGGGCAACTATGATAGGCACAGTCCCCTTGGGGATGGCAGCACAGTCCTGTTGTATGGCTCTAAAGAACCGATTGTGGAGGGCAAGAGAGCCATTGTTTTGTGAGAGAGGCCTGCAAACACAAATTCGAATTAGGGTTAGTGGTAAGATGATAGAGGGCCAATGTATAAACCTGGAGGGCAGAGCATCTGGAACTGTAATTAGGGTGACTGGAAGTTGGTAGCAGAGGCTTTTCTCTCTGTATTGTGTGTCCAGGATGGCCTCCAAATGCAGGTGTGTTCTCATGGGTCCATCGGAGAGTTTTCCTCTCTATGGATCTGGTGGCTCCCCATAGTTTGGTGGCTTTTTCGGGGAAGAGAGTGCTGTTTTCCATCTTAAGGGTGCCCCAAAGTAGGGAATCCAGAGACAGGCTCTAGGTCTGGGCGCCTGGAAAATCCCACCAAGTTTTAGGATTTGTGCCTAGAGGCCTACCAGGCCTGCACAGCAGGATTATGGTGGTGCAACTGAGAGGGATTGTTTGAAAGCATATTCAGGCTGAGGGACAAAATGCCTGTTTGTGCCCAGGGCAGGCCTCAGGAGTGGGCGTGGTCTCACTGGTCTTGTAACTGGCTCCCACTTTGAGGGTTGGACACCCATCCCAACAGCCAAGATTCCTGCCATGAGGAAGGAGTTCTCAATTGTGCTTCAGGTTCCCACATTGGCAAGGGAAAGGTCTGGGGACAGGTGCCTTAATACCAAGGATGGGTAGAGATGACATACTTGGGCCATGGCAATCCCAAATGCTAGATGTGGGGCCCACTGTCTGGGGACAGACACTAGGTCGGGGCTCAGGCTCTGTCAGCACTAGTGGCCAGGACAACCTATAAATGGGTTGCCTCGAGGGTCGAGCAGATTGATCCTCATGTCGGGTTTCTGGCCTGACCCACCAGGGATTCTTTCTATAGGGAAGGCAGAATGGTGTGTTGTGGCTCCAGATTTCCCTATCAAGAGGGCCTGGGGACCAGTCGGGTGAGGATGGAATTGTAAACACAAGCTACGGTTCAATTCAATGCCAAGCAGAAGGCAGTCCCTATGTGCAGCAGCTTATTCGAGATATCCAGCACCTGAGTAAGGGCGGATGTCAGATATTTGCTCACCCTGGAGTTTGTGTCTATGATAACTGACAAATGGAGGGGTGGCGTCAAGAAACCATGAAGGGGTTTTCACGTTGAGACTTATGAGCTACTCCAAATAGCAAATTTCGCTCTACTGGCCAGGTGGAGTGTGACTGATTTGCTCCAGGTTCCCCCATGTGAAAACTTTGGGTACCAGAGCTCAACACATGGGTGCCTGGAAAGCTCAACTCTACTGACCATTGCAGATGAGGAACATGGCAGGTTCGTTCTGGTGTCTCGGGAGTGAAGTACCAAGTCCTTGAGTTGACATGGAATCTCTTGCAGATGGGCCACAATGCTGGTTTGTTACTAGGGAGATCTTATAATGTGCTGGTGGCGAAGGGGCTGTGCAGCCTGGGCTACCCTGGGCTTTGCACAGATGGAAGGGCACGGTTTCCTTCTGGGTTCAGGAGATGTTCTGTTCTGTGGCCCAGGGACCACATGATGTATCATAAGTTCACATTCCAGATCCGGCCTCAGAGGACAGATGTGTGAAAACTGAATCTAGGGTTCCAATGACGTCCTAGGGGCATGTTAGGTTCACTGTTCTGATTCGGGACCATTCCTTTGGCTGTCTGCCTGGTTGTAGGTGCGCTTTTGCATTCAGAGTGGCCGCCAATATTGGGGTAGGCTCAGGGGCCTTGCAGGTTTCTCCTAATCTAGATGGTTTGTGCAACTTTGATGGGCACAGTTTCCTTGGGGATGGCAGGAGAGTCCTGTGGCGTGGATCCAGAGACCCCATCCTGGAGGGCATGTGTGCCATGGTTTTCATAGAGAAGTCTGCAAACATTAATTCGGATTAGGGTTAGGGGCGAGGTGATCACAGGCCCAATGCATAGATCTGGAGGGGAGCTCGGCTGGAACTGTAATTAGGGTGACTGGAAGGCGGTAGCACAGGCTTTCTCTCTGGATTTTATGTCCAGGATGGCCTCGGAATGCCGGTGTGTTCTCACGGATCCATGGGAGACTTTTCCTCTCTATGGATCCTGGTGGTTCCCCATAGTTTGGTGGCTTTTTCGGGGAAGGGAAGAGTGCTGTTTTACATCTCCTGGGTGTCCCAAAACAGGAATTCCCGAGACGAGCCCTGGGTCTGGGCACCTGGAAAATCCCACCAAGTTTTAGGATTTGTGCGTAGAGGCATTCCAGGCCTGCAATTCGGGATCATGGTAGTGAAGCTGAGAGGGATTGTTTGAAAGCATGCTCAGGCTGAGGGTCACAATGACTGTTTGTGCCCAGGGCGGCCCTCAGGAGTGGGCATGGTCTCATTGGTCTTGTAACTGGCTCCAGCTTTAAGGATTGGACACCCATTCCAACAGCCAGGTTTATTGCCATGGGAAAAGTGGAGTTCTCTATTGTGCTTCAGGTTCCATATTTGTAGAAGAGATGATGACCTAAGGCCATGGCCGTTCTGATGTGCTCAGTGTTCGGTCAGCTGTCTGGGTGTTGGTCACGAGGTCCGGGCTCAGGTTGTCAGACAGTGCATTAGTGCCCAGGTTAGACTATATATTTTGGGTGCATTCGAGTGCCGTGTAGGTTCTGATCTGAAGAACTCTTCAGGATATGAAGAATGAGCGAGTCTGAGGCGCGTGCTCAGGCTTTTGTGTCTGGATTTTGTATCAGCGATGGCCGTGGAATGTTGGGGAGGCCTCATGGGCCATGGACGCATCTTGCTCTCTGTGGATTTGGCCCGATCCCAATTGTCTTTCGTCAATCTGTGGGATGGGAGGACTCCTTTCAGGTTTGTTACCTCAGGTGTCCCACCAAAATAGGAATTCCAAAGCAGAGCCCTGGGAAAGAGTGTAGGGACAACCCGAACTATGGTTAAAAATTGGTGTCTAGGGGCATGGCAAGCCCAATATGCTGTCTTTCTTCTCCATCCAGCCACTGAGAGGCCTTACCTGAGGACTGGGCTCAGGCTGAGGGTCACAATGTGTGTTTGTGACCAATGTGGCCCGCAAGCATGGGCGGGGTCTCATGGGCCACACTGGTTTCAACGACACTGAACGTTGGACAACATGCCAACCACAAGGTTTCTTGCCATGGGGAAAGAGTTCTGATTTCTGCATCATTTTCAAACCCGGGCCGTGATTGGAGATAAGGTCTAGGTTTCTGAAGCCTGAAAACCGCGGTTGAGAAGAGATGACGACCTAAGGCCATGGCGGGTCCGATGTGCTCAATGTGCGGCCAGCTGTCTGGGTGGGGCCAGGAAGTCCAGGCTCAGGCTGGGTCAGAAAGGGCATTAGTGCCCCAGGTCAGCCTATATATTTCGGGTACAACCGAATCGCGTGCAGGTTGATCCTCATTTGGGGTTTCTGGGTAGCCCCAGAGGGCAATGTTTCTCGTCTGGAGGGCAGGCAGAGTGCTGCATTGTAGTTCTGGATTGCCAAACTGGAGGGCTTGTGGGCCAGTAGTCTGAGGACGGAAGTCTGAGAACCCAAGCTAGGCCTAGGTTTCTGGGTGACGATATGGCAGGCACAATCTACAGACCTGAATCGAGATCTCGTGCATCTGAAGTCAGGGCGAGAATCAGACGATCGCTCAAGTTGGACTTTCTGTCCCTGATGGCCCCTTCATGAAGGGGGGTTGATCACGAGGCCATGGGGGTTTTCCCACGATGGGAGTTGTGAGAAGCTCCCAACTGCAAAGATTCTTCTGCAGGACAATTGAGACCTGTTGGTTGGCTCCAGGCCAACGATTCCGAGCAGGGTTCTAAGGATGGATGGCTGGGTAGCCCACCTCGCATTCCAATTGTCTCCAAGCAACAAGACAGGTTAGATCTGCTGGATCTGGGGGAGAAACCGAGGAGGCTGAGTTGAAATGGACTCTCCCGTGGATGTGTCCTAATATGTCTTTGTGTCTATGGAGACCTTGGAAAGAAGCGGTGGCACTGGGGCCCTGAAGGGTTCTCCTAAACAGAGGCTTTGACACAGCTCCAACGTGCAAGTTTCCCATGTGTACATGAGATTGGTTCTGATGGGTGAGTCAAGAAACAGCCATATGCTGGTATTGAAATCCAGGCCTATGAGGAGAGATGCTTGGAAACCAAAGCAATGGATCCGATAGGTGCCTAGGGGCCTGCTCGTTCCTTTTTACTTCTAGGGACATCAGTCTACGGGTCTGAGTGCCGGTAGGTGCTCAGATGGGCCCAGATTGCCCCTGATTGTCCTAGGAAGCCACAAATATTGGGATGGCCTCAGGGATTTTGGAAGTTTATCCTCTTAGTAGGGTTGTGGCCATTGGAATGGGCACATACAATTCCCTTGGAGAGGGCAAGCCAAAGTCGTCAGGTTTGGCTCCAGGGGCCTGAGCCTGTAGGGTGTGTAGGCCAGGGCTGTGTGGACAGTTGTCTGAAAACACAAACTCGGCTTATGTTTCGGATCATATTTATGGCAGGACTGATCTACAGACCATGAGGAGAACTCTCCGGTATATGAAAAAGGGCGAGTGTGAGGCTCTTGCTCAAGTCTTTCTTCTGTGAATATCGTGTCACACATGGTCGTGAAGTTTCCGGGTGGCTTCATGGGAAATGGACGAGTCTTACTCTCTGGGGGTTTGGCCCCGTCCAAAGAGTTCGGGGTCATTCTGTGGGATGGAAGAAGTCCGTTGTTCTGTTGTTGTTGATTTGTTTTGTTTTGTTTTTCAACCTCCGGTGTCCCACCAAATGGGTGATTCCAGAGTAGAACCCTGGGGAGGGGCGACTGGACAACCAGAAATCTGGTTAAAAATTGGGGCCTAGGGACATGTCAAGCCCATTATGACATCTAATGGTCCAGCCACTGTGAGGACGTACTAGAGGACAGGACTCACGCTGAGGGTCACAATGCGTGTTTATGCCCTCGTCGCTCTCAAGAATGGGCGGGGCCTCAGGGTGAATCCTGGTTTCTCTTACACTGAACGTTGGACAACATGCCAACCACAAGGTTTCTTGCCATGGGTAAGGAAGAGTTCTGATTTCTGCATCACAGTCACCCCTGGGCAGTGATTGGAGATAAGGTCTAGGTTCTGAAGCCTGAAAACTGAGGTAGGGAAGAGATGATGACCTAAGGCCATGGCCGTTCTGATGTGCTCAGTGTTCGGTCAGCTGTCTGGGTGTTGGTCACGAGGTCCGGGCTCAGGTTGTCAGACAGTGCATTAGTGCCCAGGTTAGACTATATATTTTGGGTGCATTCGAGTGCCGTGTAGGTTCTGATCTGAAGAACTCTTCAGGATATGAAGAATGAGCGAGTCTGAGGCGCGTGCTCAGGCTTTTGTGTCTGGATTTTGTATCAGCGATGGCCGTGGAATGTTGGGGAGGCCTCATGGGCCATGGACGCATCTTGCTCTCTGTGGATTTGGCCCGATCCCAATTGTCTTTCGTCAATCTGTGGGATGGGAGGACTCCTTTCAGGTTTGTTACCTCAGGTGTCCCACCAAAATAGGAATTCCAAAGCAGAGCCCTGGGAAAGAGTGTAGGGACAACCCGAACTATGGTTAAAAATTGGTGTCTAGGGGCATGGCAAGCCCAATATGCTGTCTTTCTTCTCCATCCAGCCACTGAGAGGCCTTACCTGAGGACTGGGCTCAGGCTGAGGGTCACAATGTGTGTTTGTGACCAATGTGGCCCGCAAGCATGGGCGGGGTCTCATGGGCCACACTGGTTTCAACGACACTGAACGTTGGACAACATGCCAACCACAAGGTTTCTTGCCATGGGGAAAGAGTTCTGATTTCTGCATCATTTTCAAACCCGGGCCGTGATTGGAGATAAGTGTCTAGGTTTCTGAAGCCTGAAAACCGCGGTTGAGAAGAGATGACGACCTAAGGCCATGGCGGGTCCGATGTGCTCAGTGTGCGGCCAGCTGTCTGGGTGGGGCCAGGAGGTCCAGGCTCAGGCTGTGTCAGAAAGGGCATTAGTGCCCCAGGTCAGCCTATATATTTCGGGTACAACCGAATCGCGTGCAGGTTGATCCTCATTTGGGGTTTCTGGGTAGCCCCAGAGGGCAATGTTTCTCGTCTGGAGGGCAGGCAGAGTGCTGCATTGTAGTTCTGGATTGCCAAACTGGAGGGCTTGTGGGCCAGTAGTCTGAGGACGGAAGTCTGAGAACCCAAGCTAGGCCTAGGTTTCTGGGTGACGATATGGCAGGCACAATCTACAGACCTGAATCGAGATCTCGTGCATCTGAAGTCAGGGCGAGAATCAGACGATCGCTCAAGTTGGACTTTCTGTCCCTGATGGCCCCTTCATGAAGGGGGGTTGATCACGAGGCCATGGGGGTTTTCCCACGATGGGAGTTGTGAGAAGCTCCCAACTGCAAAGATTCTTCTGCAGGACAATTGAGACCTGTTGGTTGGCTCCAGGCCAACGATTCCGAGCAGGGTTCTAAGGATGGATGGCTGGGTAGCCCACCTCGCATTCCAATTGTCTCCAAGCAACAAGACAGGTTAGATCTGCTGGATCTGGGGGAGAAACCGAGGAGGCTGAGTTGAAATGGACTCTCCCGTGGATGTGTCCTAATATGTCTTTGTGTCTATGGAGACCTTGGAAAGAAGCGGTGGCACTGGGGCCCTGAAGGGTTCTCCTAAACAGAGGCTTTGACACAGCTCCAACGTGCAAGTTTCCCATGTGTACATGAGATTGGTTCTGATGGGTGAGTCAAGAAACAGCCATATGCTGGTATTGAAATCCAGGCCTATGAGGAGAGATGCTTGGAAACCAAAGCAATGGATCCGATAGGTGCCTAGGGGCCTGCTCGTTCCTTTTTACTTCTAGGGACATCAGTCTACGGGTCTGAGTGCCGGTAGGTGCTCAGATGGGCCCAGATTGCCCCTGATTGTCCTAGGAAGCCACAAATATTGGGATGGCCTCAGGGATTTTGGAAGTTTATCCTCTTAGTAGGGTTGTGGCCATTGGAATGGGCACATACAATTCCCTTGGAGAGGGCAAGCCAAAGTCGTCAGGTTTGGCTCCAGGGGCCTGAGCCTGTAGGGTGTGTAGGCCAGGGCTGTGTGGACAGTTGTCTGAAAACACAAACTCGGCTTATGTTTCGGATCATATTTATGGCAGGACTGATCTACAGACCATGAGGAGAACTCTCCGGTATATGAAAAAGGGCGAGTGTGAGGCTCTTGCTCAAGTCTTTCTTCTGTGAATATCGTGTCACACATGGTCGTGAAGTTTCCGGGTGGCTTCATGGGAAATGGACGAGTCTTACTCTCTGGGGGTTTGGCCCCGTCCAAAGAGTTCGGGGTCATTCTGTGGGATGGAAGAAGTCCGTTGTTCTGTTGTTGTTGATTTGTTTTGTTTTGTTTTTCAACCTCCGGTGTCCCACCAAATGGGTGATTCCAGAGTAGAACCCTGGGGAGGGGCGACTGGACAACCAGAAATCTGGTTAAAAATTGGGGCCTAGGGACATGTCAAGCCCATTATGACATCTAATGGTCCAGCCACTGTGAGGACGTACTAGAGGACAGGACTCACGCTGAGGGTCACAATGCGTGTTTATGCCCTCGTCGCTCTCAAGAATGGGCGGGGCCTCAGGGTGAATCCTGGTTTCTCTTACACTGAACGTTGGACAACATGCCAACCACAAGGTTTCTTGCCATGGGTAAGGAAGAGTTCTGATTTCTGCATCACAGTCACCCCTGGGCAGTGATTGGAGATAAGGTCTAGGTTCTGAAGCCTGAAAACTGAGGTAGGGAAGAGATGATGACCTAAGGCCATGGCCGTTCTGATGTGCTCAGTGTTCGGTCAGCTGTCTGGGTGTTGGTCACGAGGTCCGGGCTCAGGTTGTCAGACAGTGCATTAGTGCCCAGGTTAGACTATATATTTTGGGTGCATTCGAGTGCCGTGTAGGTTCTGATCTGAAGAACTCTTCAGGATATGAAGAATGAGCGAGTCTGAGGCGCGTGCTCAGGCTTTTGTGTCTGGATTTTGTATCAGCGATGGCCGTGGAATGTTGGGGAGGCCTCATGGGCCATGGACGCATCTTGCTCTCTGTGGATTTGGCCCGATCCCAATTGTCTTTCGTCAATCTGTGGGATGGGAGGACTCCTTTCAGGTTTGTTACCTCAGGTGTCCCACCAAAATAGGAATTCCAAAGCAGAGCCCTGGGAAAGAGTGTAGGGACAACCCGAACTATGGTTAAAAATTGGTGTCTAGGGGCATGGCAAGCCCAATATGCTGTCTTTCTTCTCCATCCAGCCACTGAGAGGCCTTACCTGAGGACTCGGCTCAGGCTGAGGGTCACAATGTGTGTTTGTGACCAATGTGGCCCGCAAGCATGGGCGGGGTCTCATGGGCCACACTGGTTTCAACGACACTGAACGTTGGACAATATGCCAACCACAAGGTTTCTTGCCATGGGGAAAGAGTTCTGATTTCTGCATCATTTTCAAACCCGGGCCGTGATTGGAGATAAGTGTCTAGGTTTCTGAAGCCTGAAAACCGCGGTTGAGAAGAGATGACGACCTAAGGCCATGGCGGGTCCGATGTGCTCAGTGTGCGGCCAGCTGTCTGGGTGGGGCCAGGAGGTCCAGGCTCAGGCTGTGTCAGAAAGGGCATTAGTGCCCCAGGTCAGCCTATATATTTCGGGTACAACCGAATCGCGTGCAGGTTGATCCTCATTTGGGGTTTCTGGGTAGCCCCAGAGGGCAATGTTTCTCGTCTGGAGGGCAGGCAGAGTGCTGCATTGTAGTTCTGGATTGCCAAACTGGAGGGCTTGTGGGCCAGTAGTCTGAGGACGGAAGTCTGAGAAGCCAAGCTAGGCCTAGGTTTCTGGGTGACGATATGGCAGGCACAATCTACAGACCTGAATCGAGATCTCGTGCATCTGAAGTCAGGGCGAGAATCAGACGATCGCTCAAGTTGGACTTTCTGTCCCTGATGGCCCCTTCATGAAGGGGGGTTGATCACGAGGCCATGGGGGTTTTCCCACGATGGGAGTTGTGAGAAGCTCCCAACTGCAAAGATTCTTCTGCAGGACAATTGAGACCTGTTGGTTGGCTCCAGGCCAACGATTCCGAGCAGGGTTCTAAGGATGGATGGCTGGGTAGCCCACCTCGCATTCCAATTGTCTCCAAGCAACAAGACAGGTTAGATCTGCTGGATCTGGGGGAGAAACCGAGGAGGCTGAGTTGAAATGGACTCTCCCGTGGATGTGTCCTAATATGTCTTTGTGTCTATGGAGACCTTGGAAAGAAGCGGTGGCACTGGGGCCCTGAAGGGTTCTCCTAAACAGAGGCTTTGACACAGCTCCAACGTGCAAGTTTCCCATGTGTACATGAGATTGGTTCTGATGGGTGAGTCAAGAAACAGCCATATGCTGGTATTGAAATCCAGGCCTATGAGGAGAGATGCTTGGAAACCAAAGCAATGGATCCGATAGGTGCCTAGGGGCCTGCTCGTTCCTTTTTACTTCTAGGGACATCAGTCTACGGGTCTGAGTGCCGGTAGGTGCTCAGATGGGCCCAGATTGCCCCTGATTGTCCTAGGAAGCCACAAATATTGGGATGGCCTCAGGGATTTTGGAAGTTTATCCTCTTAGTAGGGTTGTGGCCATTGGAATGGGCACATACAATTCCCTTGGAGAGGGCAAGCCAAAGTCGTCAGGTTTGGCTCCAGGGGCCTGAGCCTGTAGGGTGTGTAGGCCAGGGCTGTGTGGACAGTTGTCTGAAAACACAAACTCGGCTTATGTTTCGGATCATATTTATGGCAGGACTGATCTACAGACCATGAGGAGAACTCTCCGGTATATGAAAAAGGGCGAGTGTGAGGCTCTTGCTCAAGTCTTTCTTCTGTGAATATCGTGTCACACATGGTCGTGAAGTTTCCGGGTGGCTTCATGGGAAATGGACGAGTCTTACTCTCTGGGGGTTTGGCCCCGTTCAAAGAGTTCGGGGTCATTCTGTGGGATGGAAGAAGTCCGTTGTTCTGTTGTTGTTGATTTGTTTTGTTTTGTTTTTCAACCTCCGGTGTCCCACCAAATGGGGGATTCCAGAGTAGAACCCTGGGGAGGGGCGACTGGACAACCAGAAATCTGGTTAAAAATTGGGGCCTAGGGACATGTCAAGCCCATTATGACATCTAATGGTCCAGCCACTGTGAGGACGTACTAGAGGACAGGACTCACGCTGAGGGTCACAATGCGTGTTTATGCCCTCGTCGCTCTCAAGAATGGGCGGGGCCTCAGGGTGAATGCTGGTTTCTCTTACACTGAACGTTGGACAACATGCCAACCACAAGGTTTCTTGCCATGGGTAAGGAAGAGTTCTGATTTCTGCATCACAGTCACCCCTGGGCAGTGATTGGAGATAAGGTCTAGGTTCTGAAGCCTGAAAACTGAGGTAGGGAAGAGATGATGACCTAAGGCCATGGCCGTTCTGATGTGCTCAGTGTTCGGTCAGCTGTCTGGGTGTTGGTCACGAGGTCCGGGCTCAGGTTGTCAGACAGTGCATTAGTGCCCAGGTTAGACTATATATTTTGGGTGCATTCGAGTGCCGTGTAGGTTCTGATCTGAAGAACTCTTCAGGATATGAAGAATGAGCGAGTCTGAGGCGCGTGCTCAGGCTTTTGTGTCTGGATTTTGTATCAGCGATGGCCGTGGAATGTTGGGGAGGCCTCATGGGCCATGGACGCATCTTGCTCTCTGTGGATTTGGCCCGATCCCAATTGTCTTTCGTCAATCTGTGGGATGGGAGGACTCCTTTCAGGTTTGTTACCTCAGGTGTCCCACCAAAATAGGAATTCCAAAGCAGAGCCCTGGGAAAGAGTGTAGGGACAACCCGAACTATGGTTAAAAATTGGTGTCTAGGGGCATGGCAAGCCCAATATGCTGTCTTTCTTCTCCATCCAGCCACTGAGAGGCCTTACCTGAGGACTCGGCTCAGGCTGAGGGTCACAATGTGTGTTTGTGACCAATGTGGCCCGCAAGCATGGGCGGGGTCTCATGGGCCACACTGGTTTCAACGACACTGAACGTTGGACAATATGCCAACCACAAGGTTTCTTGCCATGGGGAAAGAGTTCTGATTTCTGCATCATTTTCAAACCCGGGCCGTGATTGGAGATAAGTGTCTAGGTTTCTGAAGCCTGAAAACCGCGGTTGAGAAGAGATGACGACCTAAGGCCATGGCGGGTCCGATGTGCTCAGTGTGCGGCCAGCTGTCTGGGTGGGGCCAGGAGGTCCAGGCTCAGGCTGTGTCAGAAAGGGCATTAGTGCCCCAGGTCAGCCTATATATTTCGGGTACAACCGAATCGCGTGCAGGTTGATCCTCATTTGGGGTTTCTGGGTAGCCCCAGAGGGCAATGTTTCTCGTCTGGAGGGCAGGCAGAGTGCTGCATTGTAGTTCTGGATTGCCAAACTGGAGGGCTTGTGGGCCAGTAGTCTGAGGACGGAAGTCTGAGAACCCAAGCTAGGCCTAGGTTTCTGGGTGACGATATGGCAGGCACAATCTACAGACCTGAATCGAGATCTCGTGCATCTGAAGTCAGGGCGAGAATCAGACGATCGCTCAAGTTGGACTTTCTGTCCCTGATGGCCCCTTCATGAAGGGGGGTTGATCACGAGGCCATGGGGGTTTTCCCACGATGGGAGTTGTGAGAAGCTCCCAACTGCAAAGATTCTTCTGCAGGACAATTGAGACCTGTTGGTTGGCTCCAGGCCAACGATTCCGAGCAGGGTTCTAAGGATGGATGGCTGGGTAGCCCACCTCGCATTCCAATTGTCTCCAAGCAACAAGACAGGTTAGATCTGCTGGATCTGGGGGAGAAACCGAGGAGGCTGAGTTGAAATGGACTCTCCCGTGGATGTGTCCTAATATGTCTTTGTGTCTATGGAGACCTTGGAAAGAAGCGGTGGCACTGGGGCCCTGAAGGGTTCTCCTAAACAGAGGCTTTGACACAGCTCCAACGTGCAAGTTTCCCATGTGTACATGAGATTGGTTCTGATGGGTGAGTCAAGAAACAGCCATATGCTGGTATTGAAATCCAGGCCTATGAGGAGAGATGCTTGGAAACCAAAGCAATGGATCCGATAGGTGCCTAGGGGCCTGCTCGTTCCTTTTTACTTCTAGGGACATCAGTCTACGGGTCTGAGTGCCGGTAGGTGCTCAGATGGGCCCAGATTGCCCCTGATTGTCCTAGGAAGCCACAAATATTGGGATGGCCTCAGGGATTTTGGAAGTTTATCCTCTTAGTAGGGTTGTGGCCATTGGAATGGGCACATACAATTCCCTTGGAGAGGGCAAGCCAAAGTCGTCAGGTTTGGCTCCAGGGGCCTGAGCCTGTAGGGTGTGTAGGCCAGGGCTGTGTGGACAGTTGTCTGAAAACACAAACTCGGCTTATGTTTCGGATCATATTTATGGCAGGACTGATCTACAGACCATGAGGAGAACTCTCCGGTATATGAAAAAGGGCGAGTGTGAGGCTCTTGCTCAAGTCTTTCTTCTGTGAATATCGTGTCACACATGGTCGTGAAGTTTCCGGGTGGCTTCATGGGAAATGGACGAGTCTTACTCTCTGGGGGTTTGGCCCCGTCCAAAGAGTTCGGGGTCATTCTGTGGGATGGAAGAAGTCCGTTGTTCTGTTGTTGTTGATTTGTTTTGTTTTGTTTTTCAACCTCCGGTGTCCCACCAAATGGGGGATTCCAGAGTAGAGCCCTGGGGAGGGGCGACTGGACAACCAGAAATCTGGTTAAAAATTGGGGCCTAGGGACATGTCAAGCCCATTATGACATCTAATGGTCCAGCCACTGTGAGGACGTACTAGAGGACAGGACTCACGCTGAGGGTCACAATGCGTGTTTATGCCCTCTTCGCTCTCAAGAATGGGCGGGGCCTCAGGGTGAATGCTGGTTTCTCCTACACTGAACGTTGGACAACATGCCAACCACAAGGTTTCTTGCCATGGGTAAGGAAGAGTTCTGATTTCTGCATCACAGTCACCCCTGCGCAGTGATTGGAGATAAGGTCTAGGTTCTGAAGCCTGAAAACTGAGGTAGGGAAGAGATGATGACCTAAGGCCATGGCCGTTCTGATGTGCTCAGTGTTCGGTCAGCTGTCTGGGTGTTGGTCACGAGGTCCGGGCTCAGGTTGTCAGACAGTGCATTAGTGCCCAGGTTAGACTATATATTTTGGGTGCATTCGAGTGCCGTGTAGGTTCTGATCTGAAGAACTCTTCAGGATATGAAGAATGAGCGAGTCTGAGGCGCGTGCTCAGGCTTTTGTCTCTGGATTTTGTATCAGCGATGGCCGTGGAATGTTGGGGAGGCCTCATGGGCCATGGACGCATCTTGCTCTCTGTGGATTTGGCCCGATCCCAATTGTCTTTCGTCAATCTGTGGGATGGGAGGACTCCTTTCAGGTTTGTTACCTCAGGTGTCCCACCAAAATAGGAATTCCAAAGCAGAGCCCTGGGAAAGAGTGTAGGGACAACCCGAACTATGGTTAAAAATTGGTGTCTAGGGGCATGGCAAGCCCAATATGCTGTCTTTCTTCTCCATCCAGCCACTGAGAGGCCTTACCTGAGGACTGGGCTCAGGCTGAGGGTCACAATGTGTGTTTGTGACCAATGTGGCCCGCAAGCATGGGCGGGGTCTCATGGGCCACACTGGTTTCAACGACACTGAACGTTGGACAACATGCCAACCACAAGGTTTCTTGCCATGGGGAAAGAGTTCTGATTTCTGCATCATTTTCAAACCCGGGCCGTGATTGGAGATAAGGTCTAGGTTTCTGAAGCCTGAAAACCGCGGTTGAGAAGAGATGACTACCTAAGGCCATGGCGGGTCCGATGTGCTCAATGTGCGGCCAGCTGTCTGGGTGGGGCCAGGAGGTCCAGGCTCAGGCTGTGTCAGAAAGGGCATTAGTGCCCAGGTCAGCCTATATATTTCGGGTACAACCGAATCGCGTGCAGGTTGATCCTCATTTGGTGTTTCTGGGTACCCCCAGAGGGCAATATTTTTCGTCTGGAGGGCAGGCAGAGTGCTGCATTGTAGTTCTGGATTGCCAAACTGGAGGGCTTGTGGGCCAGTAGTCTGAGGACGGAAGTCTGAGAAGCCAAGCTAGGCCTAGGTTTCTGGGTGACGATATGGCAGGCACAATCTACAGACCTGAATCGAGATCTCGTGCATCTGAAGTCAGGGCGAGAATCAGACGATCGCTCAAGTTGGACTTTCTGTCCCTGATGGCCCCTTCATGAAGGGGGGTTGATCACGAGGCCATGGGGGTTTTCCCACGATGGGAGTTGTGAGAAGCTCCCAACTGCAAAGATTCTTCTGCAGGACAATTGAGACCTGTTGGTTGGCTCCAGGCCAACGATTCCGAGCAGGGTTCTAAGGATGGATGGCTGGGTAGCCCACCTCGCTTTCCAATTGTCTCCAAGCAACAAGACAGGTTAGATCTGCTGGATCTGGGGGAGAAACCGAGGAGGCTGAGTTGAAATGGACTCTCCCGTGGATGTGTCCTAATATGTCTTTGTGTCTATGGAGACCTTGGAAAGAAGCGGTGGCACTGGGGCCCTGAAGGGTTCTCCTAAACAGAGGCTTTGACACAGCTCCAACGTGCAAGTTTCCCATGTGTACATGAGATTGGTTCTGATGGGTGAGTCAAGAAACAGCCATATGCTGGTATTGAAATCCAGGCCTATGAGGAGAGATGCTTGGAAACCAAAGCAATGGATCCGATAGGTGCCTAGGGGCCTGCTCGTTCCTTTTTACTTCTAGGGACATCAGTCTACGGGTCTGAGTGCCAGTAGGTGCTCAGATGGGCCCAGATTGCCCCTGATTGTCCTAGGAAGCCACAAATATTGGGATGGCCTCAGGGATTTTGGAAGTTTATCCTATTAGTAGGGTTGTTGCCATTGGAATGGGCACATACAATTCCCTTGGAGAGGGCAAGCCAAAGTCGTCAGGTTTGGCTCCAGGGGCCTGAGCCTGTAGGGTGTGTAGGCCAGGGCTGTGTGGACAGTTGTCTGAAAACACAAACTCGGCTTATGTTTCGGATCATATTTATGGCAGGACTGATCTACAGACCATGAGGAGAACTCTCCGGTATATGAAAAAGGGCGAGTGTGAGGCTCTTGCTCAAGTCTTTCTTCTGTGAATATCGTGTCACACATGGTCGTGAAGTTTCCGGGTGGCTTCATGGGAAATGGACGAGTCTTACTCTCTGGGGGTTTGGCCCCGTCCAAAGAGTTCGGGGTCATTCTGTGGGATGGAAGAAGTCCGTTGTTCTGTTGTTGTTGATTTGTTTTGTTTTGTTTTTCAACCTCCGGTGTCCCACCAAATGGGGGATTCCAGAGTAGAGCCCTGGGGAGGGGCGACTGGACAACCAGAAATCTGGTTAAAAATTGGGGCCTAGGGACATGTCAAGCCCATTATGACATCTAATGGTCCAGCCACTGTGAGGACGTACTAGAGGACAGGACTCACGCTGAGGGTCACAATGCGTGTTTATGCCCTCGTCGCTCTCAAGAATGGGCGGGGCCTCAGGGTGAATGCTGGTTTCTCCTACACTGAACGTTGGACAACATGCCAACCACAAGGTTTCTTGCCATGGGTAAGGAAGAGTTCTGATTTCTGCATCACAGTCACCCCTGGGCAGTGATTGGAGATAAGGTCTAGGTTCTGAAGCCTGAAAACTGAGGTAGGGAAGAGATGATGACCTAAGGCCATGGCCGTTCTGATGTGCTCAGTGTTCGGTCAGCTGTCTGGGTGTTGGTCCCGAGGTCCGGGCTCAGGTTGTCAGACAGTGCATTAGTGCCCAGGTTAGACTATATATTCTGGGTGCATTCGAGTGCCGTGTAGGTTCTGATCTGAAGAACTCTTCAGGATATGAAGAATGAGCGAGTCTGAGGCGCGTGCTCAGGCTTTTGTGTCTGGATTTTGTATCAGCGATGGCCGTGGAATGTTGGGGAGGCCTCATGGGCCATGGACGCATCTTGCTCTCTGTGGATTTGGCCCGATCCCAATTGTCTTTCGTCAATCTGTGGGATGGGAGGACTCCTTTCAGGTTTGTTACCTCAGGTGTCCCACCAAAAGAGGAATTCCAAAGCAGAGCCCTGGGAAAGAGTGTAGGGACAACCCGAAATATGGTTAAAAATTGGTGTCTAGGGGCATGGCAAGCCCAATATGCTGTCTCTCCATCCAGCCACTGAGAGGCCTTACCTGAGGACTGGGCTCAGGCTGAGGGTCACAATGTGTGTTTGTGACCAATGTGGCCCGCAAGCATGGGCGGGGTCTCATGGGCCACACTGGTTTCAACGACACTGAACGTTGGACAACATGCCAACCACAAGGTTTCTTGCCATGGGGAAAGAGTTCTGATTTCTGCATCATTTTGAAACCCGGGCCGTGATTGGAGATAAGTGTCTAGGTTTCTGATGCCTGAAAACCGCGGTTGAGAAGAGATGACGACCTAAGGCCATGGCGGATCCGATGTGCTCAATGTGCGGCCAGCTGTCTGGGTGGGGCCAGGAGGTCCAGGCTCAGGCTGTGTCAGAAAGGGCATTAGTTCCCAGGTCAGCCTATATATTTCGAGTACAACCGAATCGCGTGCAGGTTGATCCTCATTTGGGGTTACTGGGTAGCCCCAGAGGGCAATGTTTTTCGTCTAGCGGGCAGGCAGAGTGCTGCATTGTAGTTCTGGATTGCCAAACTGGAGGGCTTGTGGGCCAGTAGTCTGAGGACGGAAGTCTTAGAACCCAAGCTAGGCCTAGGTTTCTGGGTGACGATATGGCAGGCACAATCTACAGACCTGAATCGAGATCTCGTGCATCTGAAGTCAGGGCGAGAATCAGACGATCGCTCAAGTTGGACTTTCTGTCCCTGATGGCCCCTTCATGAGGGGGGGTTGATCACGAGGCCATGGGGGTTTTCCCACGATGGGAGTTGTGAGAAGCTCCCAACTGCAAAGATTCTTCTGCAGGACAATTGAGACCTGTTGGTTGGCTCCAGGCCAACGATTCCGAGCAGGGTTCTAAGGATGGATGGCTGGGTAGCCCACCTCGCATTCCAATTGTCTCCAAGCAACAAGACAGGTTAGATCTGCTGGATCTGGGGGAGAAACCGAGGAGGCTGAGTTGAAATGGACTCTCCCGTGGATGTGTCCTAATATGTCTTTGTGTCTTTGGAGACCTTGGAAAGAAGCGGTGGCACTGGGGCCCTGAAGGGTTCTCCTAAACAGAGGCTTTGACATAGCTCCAACGTGCAAGTTTCCCATGTGTACATGAGATTGGTTCTGATGGGTGAGTCAAGAAACAGCCATATGCTGGTATTGAAATCCAGGCCTATGAGGAGAGATGCTTGGAAACGAAAGCAATGGATCCGATAGGGGCCTAGGGGCCTGCTCGTTCCTTTTTACTTCTAGGGACATCAGTCTACGGGTCTGAGTGCCGGTAGGCGCTCAGATGGGCCCATATTGCCCCTGATTGTCCTAGGAAGCCACAAATATTGGGATGGCCTCAGGGATTTTGGAAGTTTATCCTATTAGTAGGGTTGTGGCCATTGGAATGGGCACATACAATTCCCTTGGAGAGGGCAAGCCAAAGTCGTCAGGTTTGGCTCCAGGGGCCTGAGCCTGTAGGGTGTGTAGGCCAGGGCTGTGTGGACAGTTGTCTGAAAACACAAACTCGGCTTATGTTTCGGATCATATTTATGGCAGGACTGATCTACAGACCATGAGGAGAACTCTCCGGTATATGAAAAAGGGCGAGTGTGAGGCTCTTGCTCAAGTCTTTCTTCTGTGAATATCGTGTCACACATGGTCGTGAAGTTTCCGGGTGGCTTCATGGGAAATGGACGAGTCTTACTCTCTGGGGGTTTGGCCCCGTCCAAAGAGTTCGGGGTCATTCTGTGGGATGGAAGAAGTCCGTTGTTCTGTTGTTGTTGATTTGTTTTGTTTTGTTTTTCAACCTCCGGTGTCCCACCAAATGGGGGATTCCAGAGTAGAGCCCTGGGGAGGGGCGACTGGACAACCAGAAATCTGGTTAAAAATTGGGGCCTAGGGACATGTCAAGCCCATTATGACATCTAATGGTCCAGCCACTGTGAGGACGTACTAGAGGACAGGACTCACGCTGAGGGTCACAATGCGTGTTTATGCCCTCGTCGCTCTCAAGAATGGGCGGGGCCTCAGGGTGAATGCTGGTTTCTCTTACACTGAACGTTGGACAACATGCCAACCACAAGGTTTCTTGCCATGGGTAAGGAAGAGTTCTGATTTCTGCATCACAGTCACCCCTGGGCAGTGATTGGAGATAAGGTCTAGGTTCTGAAGCCTGAAAACTGAGGTAGGGAAGAGATGATGACCTAAGGCCATGGCCGTTCTGATGTGCTCAGTGTTCGGTCAGCTGTCTGGGTGTTGGTCACGAGGTCCGGGCTCAGGTTGTCAGACAGTGCATTAGTGCCCAGGTTAGACTATATATTTTGGGTGCATTCGAGTGCCGTGTAGGTTCTGATCTGAAGAACTCTTCAGGATATGAAGAATGAGCGAGTCTGAGGCGCGTGCTCAGGCTTTTGTCTCTGGATTTTGTATCAGCGATGGCCGTGGAATGTTGGGGAGGCCTCATGGGCCATGGACGCATCTTGCTCTCTGTGGATTTGGCCCGATCCCAATTGTCTTTCGTCAATCTGTGGGATGGGAGGACTCCTTTCAGGTTTGTTACCTCAGGTGTCCCACCAAAATAGGAATTCCAAAGCAGAGCCCTGGGAAAGAGTGTAGGGACAACCCGAACTATGGTTAAAAATTGGTGTCTAGGGGCATGGCAAGCCCAATATGCTGTCTTTCTTCTCCATCCAGCCACTGAGAGGCCTTACCTGAGGACTCGGCTCAGGCTGAGGGTCACAATGTGTGTTTGTGACCAATGTGGCCCGCAAGCATGGGCGGGGTCTCATGGGCCACACTGGTTTCAACGACACTGAACGTTGGACAATATGCCAACCACAAGGTTTCTTGCCATGGGGAAAGAGTTCTGATTTCTGCATCATTTTCAAACCCGGGCCGTGATTGGAGATAAGTGTCTAGGTTTCTGAAGCCTGAAAACCGCGGTTGAGAAGAGATGACGACCTAAGGCCATGGCGGGTCCGATGTGCTCAGTGTGCGGCCAGCTGTCTGGGTGGGGCCAGGAGGTCCAGGCTCAGGCTGTGTCAGAAAGGGCATTAGTGCCCCAGGTCAGCCTATATATTTCGGGTACAACCGAATCGCGTGCAGGTTGATCCTCATTTGGGGTTTCTGGGTAGCCCCAGAGGGCAATGTTTCTCGTCTGGAGGGCAGGCAGAGTGCTGCATTGTAGTTCTGGATTGCCAAACTGGAGGGCTTGTGGGCCAGTAGTCTGAGGACGGAAGTCTGAGAACCCAAGCTAGGCCTAGGTTTCTGGGTGACGATATGGCAGGCACAATCTACAGACCTGAATCGAGATCTCGTGCATCTGAAGTCAGGGCGAGAATCAGACGATCGCTCAAGTTGGACTTTCTGTCCCTGATGGCCCCTTCATGAAGGGGGGTTGATCACGAGGCCATGGGGGTTTTCCCACGATGGGAGTTGTGAGAAGCTCCCAACTGCAAAGATTCTTCTGCAGGACAATTGAGACCTGTTGGTTGGCTCCAGGCCAACGATTCCGAGCAGGGTTCTAAGGATGGATGGCTGGGTAGCCCACCTCGCATTCCAATTGTCTCCAAGCAACAAGACAGGTTAGATCTGCTGGATCTGGGGGAGAAACCGAGGAGGCTGAGTTGAAATGGACTCTCCCGTGGATGTGTCCTAATATGTCTTTGTGTCTATGGAGACCTTGGAAAGAAGCGGTGGCACTGGGGCCCTGAAGGGTTCTCCTAAACAGAGGCTTTGACACAGCTCCAACGTGCAAGTTTCCCATGTGTACATGAGATTGGTTCTGATGGGTGAGTCAAGAAACAGCCATATGCTGGTATTGAAATCCAGGCCTATGAGGAGAGATGCTTGGAAACCAAAGCAATGGATCCGATAGGTGCCTAGGGGCCTGCTCGTTCCTTTTTACTTCTAGGGACATCAGTCTACGGGTCTGAGTGCCGGTAGGTGCTCAGATGGGCCCAGATTGCCCCTGATTGTCCTAGGAAGCCACAAATATTGGGATGGCCTCAGGGATTTTGGAAGTTTATCCTCTTAGTAGGGTTGTGGCCATTGGAATGGGCACATACAATTCCCTTGGAGAGGGCAAGCCAAAGTCGTCAGGTTTGGCTCCAGGGGCCTGAGCCTGTAGGGTGTGTAGGCCAGGGCTGTGTGGACAGTTGTCTGAAAACACAAACTCGGCTTATGTTTCGGATCATATTTATGGCAGGACTGATCTACAGACCATGAGGAGAACTCTCCGGTATATGAAAAAGGGCGAGTGTGAGGCTCTTGCTCAAGTCTTTCTTCTGTGAATATCGTGTCACACATGGTCGTGAAGTTTCCGGGTGGCTTCATGGGAAATGGACGAGTCTTACTCTCTGGGGGTTTGGCCCCGTCCAAAGAGTTCGGGGTCATTCTGTGGGATGGAAGAAGTCCGTTGTTCTGTTGTTGTTGATTTGTTTTGTTTTGTTTTTCAACCTCCGGTGTCCCACCAAATGGGGGATTCCAGAGTAGAGCCCTGGGGAGGGGCGACTGGACAACCAGAAATCTGGTTAAAAATTGGGGCCTAGGGACATGTCAAGCCCATTATGACATCTAATGGTCCAGCCACTGTGAGGACGTACTAGAGGACAGGACTCACGCTGAGGGTCACAATGCGTGTTTATGCCCTCGTCGCTCTCAAGAATGGGCGGGGCCTCAGGGTGAATGCTGGTTTCTCCTACACTGAACGTTGGACAACATGCCAACCACAAGGTTTCTTGCCATGGGTAAGGAAGAGTTCTGATTTCTGCATCACAGTCACCCCTGCGCAGTGATTGGAGATAAGGTCTAGGTTCTGAAGCCTGAAAACTGAGGTAGGGAAGAGATGATGACCTAAGGCCATGGCCGTTCTGATGTGCTCAGTGTTCGGTCAGCTGTCTGGGTGTTGGTCACGAGGTCCGGGCTCAGGTTGTCAGACAGTGCATTAGTGCCCAGGTTAGACTATATATTTTGGGTGCATTCGAGTGCCGTGTAGGTTCTGATCTGAAGAACTCTTCAGGATATGAAGAATGAGCGAGTCTGAGGCGCGTGCTCAGGCTTTTGTGTCTGGATTTTGTATCAGCGATGGCCGTGGAATGTTGGGGAGGCGTCATGGGCCATGGACGCATCTTGCTCTCTGTGGATTTGGCCCGATCCCAATTGTCTTTCGTCAATCTGTGGGATGGGAGGACTCCTTTCAGGTTTGTTACCTCAGGTGTCCCACCAAAATAGGAATTCCAAAGCAGAGCCCTGGGAAAGAGTGTAGGGACAACCCGAACTATGGTTAAAAATTGGTGTCTAGGGGCATGGCAAGCCCAATATGCTGTCTTTCTTCTCCATCCAGCCACTGAGAGGCCTTACCTGAGGACTGGGCTCAGGCTGAGGGTCACAATGTGTGTTTGTGACCAATGTGGCCCGCAAGCATGGGCGGGGTCTCATGGGCCACACTGGTTTCAACGACACTGAACGTTGGACAACATGCCAACCACAAGGTTTCTTGCCATGGGGAAAGAGTTCTGATTTCTGCATCATTTTCAAACCCGGGCCGTGATTGGAGATAAGGTCTAGGTTTCTGAAGCCTGAAAACCGCGGTTGAGAAGAGATGACTACCTAAGGCCATGGCGGGTCCGATGTGCTCAATGTGCGGCCAGCTGTCTGGGTGGGGCCAGGAGGTCCAGGCTCAGGCTGTGTCAGAAAGGGCATTAGTGCCCAGGTCAGCCTATATATTTCGGGTACAACCGAATCGCGTGCAGGTTGATCCTCATTTGGTGTTTCTGGGTACCCCCAGAGGGCAATATTTTTCGTCTGGAGGGCAGGCAGAGTGCTGCATTGTAGTTCTGGATTGCCAAACTGGAGGGCTTGTGGGCCAGTAGTCTGAGGACGGAAGTCTGAGAAGCCAAGCTAGGCCTAGGTTTCTGGGTGACGATATGGCAGGCACAATCTACAGACCTGAATCGAGATCTCGTGCATCTGAAGTCAGGGCGAGAATCAGACGATCGCTCAAGTTGGACTTTCTGTCCCTGATGGCCCCTTCATGAAGGGGGGTTGATCACGAGGCCATGGGGGTTTTCCCACGATGGGAGTTGTGAGAAGCTCCCAACTGCAAAGATTCTTCTGCAGGACAATTGAGACCTGTTGGTTGGCTCCAGGCCAACGATTCCGAGCAGGGTTCTAAGGATGGATGGCTGGGTAGCCCACCTCGCTTTCCAATTGTCTCCAAGCAACAAGACAGGTTAGATCTGCTGGATCTGGGGGAGAAACCGAGGAGGCTGAGTTGAAATGGACTCTCCCGTGGATGTGTCCTAATATGTCTTTGTGTCTATGGAGACCTTGGAAAGAAGCGGTGGCACTGGGGCCCTGAAGGGTTCTCCTAAACAGAGGCTTTGACACAGCTCCAACGTGCAAGTTTCCCATGTGTACATGAGATTGGTTCTGATGGGTGAGTCAAGAAACAGCCATATGCTGGTATTGAAATCCAGGCCTATGAGGAGAGATGCTTGGAAACCAAAGCAATGGATCCGATAGGTGCCTAGGGGCCTGCTCGTTCCTTTTTACTTCTAGGGACATCAGTCTACGGGTCTGAGTGCCAGTAGGTGCTCAGATGGGCCCAGATTGCCCCTGATTGTCCTAGGAAGCCACAAATATTGGGATGGCCTCAGGGATTTTGGAAGTTTATCCTATTAGTAGGGTTGTTGCCATTGGAATGGGCACATACAATTCCCTTGGAGAGGGCAAGCCAAAGTCGTCAGGTTTGGCTCCAGGGGCCTGAGCCTGTAGGGTGTGTAGGCCAGGGCTGTGTGGACAGTTGTCTGAAAACACAAACTCGGCTTATGTTTCGGATCATATTTATGGCAGGACTGATCTACAGACCATGAGGAGAACTCTCCGGTATATGAAAAAGGGCGAGTGTGAGGCTCTTGCTCAAGTCTTTCTTCTGTGAATATCGTGTCACACATGGTCGTGAAGTTTCCGGGTGGCTTCATGGGAAATGGACGAGTCTTACTCTCTGGGGGTTTGGCCCCGTCCAAAGAGTTCGGGGTCATTCTGTGGGATGGAAGAAGTCCGTTGTTCTGTTGTTGTTGATTTGTTTTGTTTTGTTTTTCAACCTCCGGTGTCCCACCAAATGGGGGATTCCAGAGTAGAGCCCTGGGGAGGGGCGACTGGACAACCAGAAATCTGGTTAAAAATTGGGGCCTAGGGACATGTCAAGCCCATTATGACATCTAATGGTCCAGCCACTGTGAGGACGTACTAGAGGACAGGACTCACGCTGAGGGTCACAATGCGTGTTTATGCCCTCGTCGCTCTCAAGAATGGGCGGGGCCTCAGGGTGAATGCTGGTTTCTCCTACACTGAACGTTGGACAACATGCCAACCACAAGGTTTCTTGCCATGGGTAAGGAAGAGTTCTGATTTCTGCATCACAGTCACCCCTGGGCAGTGATTGGAGATAAGGTCTAGGTTCTGAAGCCTGAAAACTGAGGTAGGGAAGAGATGATGACCTAAGGCCATGGCCGTTCTGATGTGCTCAGTGTTCGGTCAGCTGTCTGGGTGTTGGTCCCGAGGTCCGGGCTCAGGTTGTCAGACAGTGCATTAGTGCCCAGGTTAGACTATATATTCTGGGTGCATTCGAGTGCCGTGTAGGTTCTGATCTGAAGAACTCTTCAGGATATGAAGAATGAGCGAGTCTGAGGCGCGTGCTCAGGCTTTTGTGTCTGGATTTTGTATCAGCGATGGCCGTGGAATGTTGGGGAGGCCTCATGGGCCATGGACGCATCTTGCTCTCTGTGGATTTGGCCCGATCCCAATTGTCTTTCGTCAATCTGTGGGATGGGAGGACTCCTTTCAGGTTTGTTACCTCAGGTGTCCCACCAAAAGAGGAATTCCAAAGCAGAGCCCTGGGAAAGAGTGTAGGGACAACCCGAAATATGGTTAAAAATTGGTGTCTAGGGGCATGGCAAGCCCAATATGCTGTCTCTCCATCCAGCCACTGAGAGGCCTTACCTGAGGACTGGGCTCAGGCTGAGGGTCACAATGTGTGTTTGTGACCAATGTGGCCCGCAAGCATGGGCGGGGTCTCATGGGCCACACTGGTTTCAACGACACTGAACGTTGGACAACATGCCAACCACAAGGTTTCTTGCCATGGGGAAAGAGTTCTGATTTCTGCATCATTTTGAAACCCGGGCCGTGATTGGAGATAAGTGTCTAGGTTTCTGATGCCTGAAAACCGCGGTTGAGAAGAGATGACGACCTAAGGCCATGGCGGATCCGATGTGCTCAATGTGCGGCCAGCTGTCTGGGTGGGGCCAGGAGGTCCAGGCTCAGGCTGTGTCAGAAAGGGCATTAGTTCCCAGGTCAGCCTATATATTTCGAGTACAACCGAATCGCGTGCAGGTTGATCCTCATTTGGGGTTACTGGGTAGCCCCAGAGGGCAATGTTTTTCGTCTAGCGGGCAGGCAGAGTGCTGCATTGTAGTTCTGGATTGCCAAACTGGAGGGCTTGTGGGCCAGTAGTCTGAGGACGGAAGTCTTAGAACCCAAGCTAGGCCTAGGTTTCTGGGTGACGATATGGCAGGCACAATCTACAGACCTGAATCGAGATCTCGTGCATCTGAAGTCAGGGCGAGAATCAGACGATCGCTCAAGTTGGACTTTCTGTCCCTGATGGCCCCTTCATGAGGGGGGGTTGATCACGAGGCCATGGGGGTTTTCCCACGATGGGAGTTGTGAGAAGCTCCCAACTGCCAAGATTCTTCTGCAGGACAATTGAGACCTGTTGGTTGGCTCCAGGCCAACGATTCCGAGCAGGGTTCTAAGGATGGATGGCTGGGTAGCCCACCTCGCATTCCAATTGTCTCCAAGCAACAAGACAGGTTAGATCTGCTGGATCTGGGGGAGAAACCGAGGAGGCTGAGTTGAAATGGACTCTCCCGTGGATGTGTCCTAATATGTCTTTGTGTCTTTGGAGACCTTGGAAAGAAGCGGTGGCACTGGGGCCCTGAAGGGTTCTCCTAAACAGAGGCTTTGACACAGCTCCAACGTGCAAGTTTCCCATGTGTACATGAGATTGGTTCTGATGGGTGAGTCAAGAAACAGCCATATGCTGGTATTGAAATCCAGGCCTATGAGGAGAGATGCTTGGAAACGAAAGCAATGGATCCGATAGGGGCCTAGGGGCCTGCTCGTTCCTTTTTACTTCTAGGGACATCAGTCTACGGGTCTGAGTGCCGGTAGGCGCTCAGATGGGCCCATATTGCCCCTGATTGTCCTAGGAAGCCACAAATATTGGGATGGCCTCAGGGATTTTGGAAGTTTATCCTATTAGTAGGGTTGTGGCCATTGGAATGGGCACATACAATTCCCTTGGAGAGGGCAAGCCAAAGTCGTCAGGTTTGGCTCCAGGGGCCTGAGCCTGTAGGGTGTGTAGGCCAGGGCTGTGTGGACAGTTGTCTGAAAACACAAACTCGGCTTATGTTTCGGATCATATTTATGGCAGGACTGATCTACAGACCATGAGGAGAACTCTCCGGTATATGAAAAAGGGCGAGTGTGAGGCTCTTGCTCAAGTCTTTCTTCTGTGAATATCGTGTCACACATGGTCGTGAAGTTTCCGGGTGGCTTCATGGGAAATGGACGAGTCTTACTCTCTGGGGGTTTGGCCCCGTCCAAAGAGTTCGGGGTCATTCTGTGGGATGGAAGAAGTCCGTTGTTCTGTTGTTGTTGATTTGTTTTGTTTTGTTTTTCAACCTCCGGTGTCCCACCAAATGGGGGATTCCAGAGTAGAGCCCTGGGGAGGGGCGACTGGACAACCAGAAATCTGGTTAAAAATTGGGGCCTAGGGACATGTCAAGCCCATTATGACATCTAATGGTCCAGCCACTGTGAGGACGTACTAGAGGACAGGACTCACGCTGAGGGTCACAATGCGTGTTTATGCCCTCGTCGCTCTCAAGAATGGGCGGGGCCTCAGGGTGAATGCTGGTTTCTCTTACACTGAACGTTGGACAACATGCCAACCACAAGGTTTCTTGCCATGGGTAAGGAAGAGTTCTGATTTCTGCATCACAGTCACCCCTGGGCAGTGATTGGAGATAAGGTCTAGGTTCTGAAGCCTGAAAACTGAGGTAGGGAAGAGATGATGACCTAAGGCCATGGCCGTTCTGATGTGCTCAGTGTTCGGTCAGCTGTCTGGGTGTTGGTCACGAGGTCCGGGCTCAGGTTGTCAGACAGTGCATTAGTGCCCAGGTTAGACTATATATTTTGGGTGCATTCGAGTGCCGTGTAGGTTCTGATCTGAAGAACTCTTCAGGATATGAAGAATGAGCGAGTCTGAGGCGCGTGCTCAGGCTTTTGTCTCTGGATTTTGTATCAGCGATGGCCGTGGAATGTTGGGGAGGCCTCATGGGCCATGGACGCATCTTGCTCTCTGTGGATTTGGCCCGATCCCAATTGTCTTTCGTCAATCTGTGGGATGGGAGGACTCCTTTCAGGTTTGTTACCTCAGGTGTCCCACCAAAATAGGAATTCCAAAGCAGAGCCCTGGGAAAGAGTGTAGGGACAACCCGAACTATGGTTAAAAATTGGTGTCTAGGGGCATGGCAAGCCCAATATGCTGTCTTTCTTCTCCATCCAGCCACTGAGAGGCCTTACCTGAGGACTCGGCTCAGGCTGAGGGTCACAATGTGTGTTTGTGACCAATGTGGCCCGCAAGCATGGGCGGGGTCTCATGGGCCACACTGGTTTCAACGACACTGAACGTTGGACAACATGCCAACCACAAGGTTTCTTGCCATGGGGAAAGAGTTCTGATTTCTGCATCATTTTCAAACCCGGGCCGTGATTGGAGATAAGGTCTAGGTTTCTGAAGCCTGAAAACCGCGGTTGAGAAGAGATGACGACCTAAGGCCATGGCGGGTCCGATGTGCTCAATGTGCGGCCAGCTGTCTGGGTGGGGCCAGGAGGTCCAGGCTCAGGCTGTGTCAGAAAGGGCATTAGTGCCCCAGGTCAGCCTATATATTTCGGGTACAACCGAATCGCGTGCAGGTTGATCCTCATTTGGGGTTTCTGGGTAGCCCCAGAGGGCAATGTTTTTCGTCTGGAGGGCAGGCAGAGTGCTGCATTGTAGTTCTGGATTGCCAAACTGGAGGGCTTGTGGGCCAGTAGTCTGAGGACGGAAGTCTGAGAACCCAAGCTAGGCCTAGGTTTCTGGGTGACGATATGGCAGGCACAATCTACAGACCTGAATCGAGATCTCGTGCATCTGAAGTCAGGGCGAGAATCAGACGACCGCTCAAGTTGGACTTTCTGTCCCTGATGGCCCCTTCATGAAGGGGGGTTGATCACGAGGCCATGGGGGTTTTCCCACGATGGGAGTTGTGAGAAGCTCCCAACTGCAAAGATTCTTCTGCAGGACAATTGAGACCTGTTGGTTGGCTCCAGCCCAACGATTCCGAGCAGGGTTCTAAGGATGGATGGCTGGGTAGCCCACCTCGCATTCCAATTGTCTCCAAGCAACAAGACAGGTTAGATCTGCTGGATCTGGGGGAGAAACCGAGGAGGCTGAGTTGAAATGGACTCTCCCGTGGATGTGTCCTAATATGTCTTTGTGTCTATGGAGACCTTGGAAAGAAGCGGTGGCACTGGGGCCCTGAAGGGTTCTCCTAAACAGAGGCTTTGACACAGCTCCAACGTGCAAGTTTCCCATGTGTACATGAGATTGGTTCTGATGGGTGAGTCAAGAAACAGCCATATGCTGGTATTGAAATCCAGGCCTATGAGGAGAGATGCTTGGAAACCAAAGCAATGGATCCGATAGGTGCCTAGGGGCCTGCTCGTTCCTTTTTACTTCTAGGGACATCAGTCTACGGGTCTGAGTGCCGGTAGGTGCTCAGATGGGCCCAGATTGCCCCTGATTGTCCTAGGAAGCCACAAATATTGGGATGGCCTCAGGGATTTTGGAAGTTTATCCTATTAGTAGGGTTGTGGCCATTGGAATGGGCACATACAATTCCCTTGGAGAGGGCAAGCCAAAGTCGTCAGGTTTGGCTCCAGGGGCCTGAGCCTGTAGGGTGTGTAGGCCAGGGCTGTGTGGACAGTTGTCTGAAAACACAAACTCGGCTTATGTTTCGGATCATATTTATGGCAGGACTGATCTACAGACCATGAGGAGAACTCTCCGGTATATGAAAAAGGGCGAGTGTGAGGCTCTTGCTCAAGTCTTTCTTCTGTGAATATCGTGTCACACATGGTCGTGAAGTTTCCGGGTGGCTTCATGGGAAATGGACGAGTCTTACTCTCTGGGGGTTTGGCCCCGTCCAAAGAGTTCGGGGTCATTCTGTGGGATGGAAGAAGTCCGTTGTTCTGTTGTTGTTGATTTGTTTTGTTTTGTTTTTCAACCTCCGGTGTCCCACCAAATGGGGGATTCCAGAGTAGAGCCCTGGGGAGGGGCGACTGGACAACCAGAAATCTGGTTAAAAATTGGGGCCTAGGGACATGTCAAGCCCATTATGACATCTAATGGTCCAGCCACTGTGAGGACGTACTAGAGGACAGGACTCACGCTGAGGGTCACAATGCGTGTTTATGCCCTCGTCGCTCTCAAGAATGGGCGGGGCCTCAGGGTGAATGCTGGTTTCTCTTACACTGAACGTTGGACAACATGCCAACCACAAGGTTTCTTGCCATGGGTAAGGAAGAGTTCTGATTTCTGCATCACAGTCACCCCTGGGCAGTGATTGGAGATAAGGTCTAGGTTCTGAAGCCTGAAAACTGAGGTAGGGAAGAGATGATGACCTAAGGCCATGGCCGTTCTGATGTGCTCAGTGTTCGGTCAGCTGTCTGGGTGTTGGTCACGAGGTCCGGGCTCAGGTTGTCAGACAGTGCATTAGTGCCCAGGTTAGACTATATATTTTGGGTGCATTCGAGTGCCGTGTAGGTTCTGATCTGAAGAACTCTTCAGGATATGAAGAATGAGCGAGTCTGAGGCGCGTGCTCAGGCTTTTGTCTCTGGATTTTGTATCAGCGATGGCCGTGGAATGTTGGGGAGGCCTCATGGGCCATGGACGCATCTTGCTCTCTGTGGATTTGGCCCGATCCCAATTGTCTTTCGTCAATCTGTGGGATGGGAGGACTCCTTTCAGGTTTGTTACCTCAGGTGTCCCACCAAAATAGGAATTCCAAAGCAGAGCCCTGGGAAAGAGTGTAGGGACAACCCGAACTATGGTTAAAAATTGGTGTCTAGGGGCATGGCAAGCCCAATATGCTGTCTTTCTTCTCCATCCAGCCACTGAGAGGCCTTACCTGAGGACTCGGCTCAGGCTGAGGGTCACAATGTGTGTTTGTGACCAATGTGGCCCGCAAGCATGGGCGGGGTCTCATGGGCCACACTGGTTTCAACGACACTGAACGTTGGACAACATGCCAACCACAAGGTTTCTTGCCATGGGGAAAGAGTTCTGATTTCTGCATCATTTTCAAACCCGGGCCGTGATTGGAGATAAGGTCTAGGTTTCTGAAGCCTGAAAACCGCGGTTGAGAAGAGATGACGACCTAAGGCCATGGCGGGTCCGATGTGCTCAATGTGCGGCCAGCTGTCTGGGTGGGGCCAGGAGGTCCAGGCTCAGGCTGTGTCAGAAAGGGCATTAGTGCCCCAGGTCAGCCTATATATTTCGGGTACAACCGAATCGCGTGCAGGTTGATCCTCATTTGGGGTTTCTGGGTAGCCCCAGAGGGCAATGTTTTTCGTCTAGCGGGCAGGCAGAGTGCTGCATTGTAGTTCTGGATTGCCAAACTGGAGGGCTTGTGGGCCAGTAGTCTGAGGACGGAAGTCTTAGAACCCAAGCTAGGCCTAGGTTTCTGGGTGACGATATGGCAGGCACAATCTACAGACCTGAATCGAGATCTCGTGCATCTGAAGTCAGGGCGAGAATCAGACGATCGCTCAAGTTGGACTTTCTGTCCCTGAAGGCCCCTTCATGAGGGGGGGTTGATCACGAGGCCATGGGTGTTTTCCCACGATGGGAGTTGTGAGAAGCTCTCAACTGCAAAGATTCTTCTGCAGGACAATTGAGACCTGTTGGTTGGCTCCAGGCCAACGATTCCGAGCAGGGTTCTAAGGATGGATGGCTGGGTAGCCCACCTCGCATTCCAATTGTCTCCAAGCAAGAAGACAGGTTAGATCTGCTGGATCTGGGGGAGAAACCGAGGAGGCTGAGTTGAAATGGACTCTCCCGTGGATGTGTCCTAATATGTCTTTGTGTCTATGGAGACCTTGGAAAGAAGCGGTGGCACTGGGGCCCTGAAGGGTTCTCCTAAACAGAGGCTTTGACACAGCTCCAACGTGCAAGTTTCCCATGTGTACATGAGATTGGTTCTGATGGGTGAGTCAAGAAACAGCCATATGCTGGTATTGAAATCCAGGCCTATGAGGAGAGATGCTTGGAAACCAAAGCAATGGATCCGATAGGTGCCTAGGGGCCTGCTCGTTCCTTTTTACTTCTAGGGACATCAGTCTACGGGTCTGAGTGCCGGTAGGCGCTCAGATGGGCCCAGATTGCCCCTGATTGTCCTAGGAAGCCACAAATATTGGGATGGCCTCAGGGATTTTGGAAGTTTATCCTATTAGTAGGGTTGTGGCCATTGGAATGGGCACATACAATTCCCTTGGAGAGGGCAAGCCAAGTCGTCAGGTTTGGCTCCAGGGGCCTGAGCCTGTAGGGTGTGTAGGCCAGGGCTGTGTGGACAGTTGTCTGAAAACACAAACTCGGCTTATGTTTCGGATCATATTTATGGCAGGACTGATCTACAGACCATGAGGAGAACTCTCCGGTATATGAAAAAGGGCGAGTGTGAGGCTCTTGCTCAAGTCTTTCTTCTGTGAATATCGTGTCACACATGGTCGTGAATTTTCCGGGTGGCTTCATGGGAAATGGACGAGTCTTACTCTCTGGGGGTTTGGCCCCGTCCAAAGAGTTCGGGGTCATTCTGTGGGATGGAAGAAGTCCGTTGTTCTGTTGTTGTTGATTTGTTTTGTTTTGTTTTTCAACCTCCGGTGTCCCACCAAATGGGGGATTCCAGAGTAGAGCCCTGGGGAGGGGCGACTGGACAACCAGAAATCTGGTTAAAAATTGGGGCCTAGGGACATGTCAAGCCCATTATGACATCTAATGGTCCAGCCACTGTGAGGACGTACTAGAGGACAGGACTCACGCTGAGGGTCACAATGCGTGTTTATGCCCTCGTCGCTCTCAAGAATGGGCGGGGCCTCAGGGTGAATGCTGGTTTCTCCTACACTGAACGTTGGACAACATGCCAACCACAAGGTTTCTTGCCATGGGTAAGGAAGAGTTCTGATTTCTGCATCACAGTCACCCCTGGGCAGTGATTGGAGATAAGGTCTAGGTTCTGAAGCCTGAAAACTGAGGTAGGGAAGAGATGATGACCTAAGGCCATGGCCGTTCTGATGTGCTCAGTGTTCGGTCAGCTGTCTGGGTGTTGGTCCCGAGGTCCGGGCTCAGGTTGTCAGACAGTGCATTAGTGCCCAGGTTAGACTATATATTCTGGGTGCATTCGAGTGCCGTGTAGGTTCTCATCTGAAGAACTCTTCAGGATATGAAGAATGAGCGAGTCTGAGGCGCGTGCTCAGGCTTTTGTCTCTGGATTTTGTATCAGCGATGGCCGTGGAATGTTGGGGAGGCCTCATGGGCCATGGACGCATCTTGCTCTCTGTGGATTTGGCCCGATCCCAATTGTCTTTCGTCAATCTGTGGGATGGGAGGACTCCTTTCAGGTTTGTTACCTCAGGTGTCCCACCAAAAGAGGAATTCCAAAGCAGAGCCCTGGGAAAGAGTGTAGGGACAACCCGAACTATGGTTAAAAATTGGTGTCTAGGGGCATGGCAAGCCCAATATGCTGTCTCTCCATCCAGCCACTGAGAGGCCTTACCTGAGGACTGGGCTCAGGCTGAGGGTCACAATGTGTGTTTGTGACCAATGTGGCCCGCAAGCATGGGCGGGGTCTCATGGGCCACACTGGTTTCAACGACACTGAACGTTGGACAACATGCCAACCACAAGGTTTCTTGCCATGGGGAAAGAGTTCTGATTTCTGCATCATTTTCAAACCCGGGCCGTGATTGGAGATAAGTGTCTAGGTTTCTGAAGCCTGAAAACCGCGGTTGAGAAGAGATGACGACCTAAGGCCATGGCGGGTCCGATGTGCTCAATGTGCGGCCAGCTGTCTGGGTGGGGCCAGGAGGTCCAGGCTCAGGCTGTGTCAGAAAGGGCATTAGTTCCCAGGTCAGCCTATATATTTCGAGTACAACCGAATCGCGTGCAGGTTGATCCTCATTTGGGGTTACTGGGTAGCCCCAGAGGGCAATGTTTTTCGTCTAGCGGGCAGGCAGAGTGCTGCATTGTAGTTCTGGATTGCCAAACTGGAGGGCTTGTGGGCCAGTAGTCTGAGGACGGAAGTCTTAGAACCCAAGCTAGGCCTAGGTTTCTGGGTGACGATATGGCAGGCACAATCTACAGACCTGAATCGAGATCTCGTGCATCTGAAGTCAGGGCGAGAATCAGACGATCGCTCAAGTTGGACTTTCTGTCCCTGATGGCCCCTTCATGAGGGGGGGTTGATCACGAGGCCATGGGGGTTTTCCCACGATGGGAGTTGTGAGAAGCTCCCAACTGCAAAGATTCTTCTGCAGGACAATTGAGACCTGTTGGTTGGCTCCAGGCCAACGATTCCGAGCAGGGTTCTAAGGATGGATGGCTGGGTAGCCCACCTCGCATTCCAATTGTCTCCAAGCAAGAAGACAGGTTAGATCTGCTGGATCTGGGGGAGAAACCGAGGAGGCTGAGTTGAAATGGACTCTCCCGTGGATGTGTCCTAATATGTCTTTGTGTCTATGGAGACCTTGGAAAGAAGCGGTGGCACTGGGGCCCTGAAGGGTTCTCCTAAACAGAGGCTTTGACACAGCTCCAACGTGCAAGTTTCCATTGTGTACATGAGATTGGTTCTGATGGGTGAGTCAAGAAACAGCCATATGCTGGTATTGAAATCCAGGCCTATGAGGAGAGATGCTTGGAAACCAAAGCAATGGATCCGATAGGGGCCTAGGGGCCTGCTCGTTCCTTTTTACTTCTAGGGACATCAGTCTACGGGTCTGAGTGCCGGTAGGCGCTCAGATGGGCCCAGATTGCCCCTGATTGTCCTAGGAAGCCAAAAATATTGGGATGGCCTCAGGGATTTTGGAAGTTTATCCTATTAGTAGGGTTGTGGCCATTGGAATGGGCACATACAATTCCCTTGGAGAGGGCAAGCCAAAGTCGTCAGGTTTGGCTCCAGGGGCCTGAGCCTGTAGGGTGTGTAGGCCAGGGCTGTGTGGACAGTTGTCTGAAAACACAAACTCGGCTTATGTTTCGGATCATATTTATGGCAGGACTGATCTACAGACCATGAGGAGAACTCTCCGGTATATGAAAAAGGGCGAGTGTGAGGCTCTTGCTCAAGTCTTTCTTCTGTGAATATCGTGTCACACATGGTCGTGAAGTTTCCGGGTGGCTTCATGGGAAATGGACGAGTCTTACTCTCTGGGGGTTTGGCCCCGTCCAAAGAGTTCGGGGTCATTCTGTGGGATGGAAGAAGTCCGTTGTTCTGTTGTTGTTGATTTGTTTGTTTTGTTTTTCAACCTCCGGTGTCCCACCAAATGGGGGATTCCAGAGTAGAGCCCTGGGGAGGGGCGACTGGACAACCAGAAATCTGGTTAAAAATTGGGGCCTAGGGACATGTCAAGCCCATTATGACATCTAATGGTCCAGCCACTGTGAGGACGTACTAGAGGACAGGACTCACGCTGAGGGTCACAATGCGTGTTTATGCCCTCGTCGCTCTCAAGAATGGGCGGGGCCTCAGGGTGAATGCTGGTTTCTCCTACACTGAACGTTGGACAACATGCCAAGAACAAGGTTTCTTGCCATGGGTAAGGAAGAGTTCTGATTTCTGCATCACAGTCACCCCTGGGCAGTGATTGGAGATAAAGTCTAGGTTCTGAAGCCTGAAAACTGAGGTAGGGAAGAGATGATGACCTAAGGCCATGGCCGTTCTGATGTGCTCAGTGTTCGGTCAGCTGTCTGGGTGTTGGTCCCGAGGTCCGGGCTCAGGTTGTCAGACAGTGCATTAGTGCCCAGGTTAGACTATATATTCTGGGTGCATTCGAGTGCCGTGTAGGTTCTGATCTGAAGAACTCTTCAGGATATGAAGAATGAGCGAGTCTGAGGCGCGTGCTCAGGCTTTTGTCTCTGGATTTTGTATCAGCGATGGCCGTGGAATGTTGGGGAGGCCTCATGGGCCATGGACGCATCTTGCTCTCTGTGGATTTGGCCCGATCCCAATTGTCTTTCGTCAATCTGTGGGATGGGAGGACTCCTTTCAGGTTTGTTACCTCAGGTGTCCCACCAAAAGAGGAATTCCAAAGCAGAGCCCAGGGAAAGAGTGTAGGGACAACCCGAACTATGGTTAAAAATTGGTGTCTAGGGGCATGGCAAGCCCAATATGCTGTCTCTCCATCCAGCCACTGAGAGGCCTTACCTGAGGACTGGGCTCAGGCTGAGGGTCACAATGTGTGTTTGTGACCAATGTGGCCCGCAAGCATGGGCGGGGTCTCATGGGCCACACTGGTTTCAACGACACTGAACGTTGGACAACATGCCAACCACAAGGTTTCTTGCCATGGGGAAAGAGTTCTGATTTCTGCATCATTTTCAAACCCGGGCCGTGATTGGAGATAAGTGTCTAGGTTTCTGAAGCCTGAAAACCGCGGTTGAGAAGAGATGACGACCTAAGGCCATGGCGGGTCCGATGTGCTCAATGTGCGGCCAGCTGTCTGGGTGGGGCCAGGAGGTCCAGGCTCAGGCTGTGTCAGAAAGGGCATTAGTGCCCAGGTCAGCCTATATATTTCGGGTACAACCGAATCGCGTGCAGGTTGATCCTCATTTGGGGTTTCTGGGTAGCCCCAGAGGGCAATATTTTTCGTCTGGAGGGCAGGCAGAGTGCTGCATTGTAGTTCTGGATTGCCAAACTGGAGGGCTTGTGGGCCAGTAGTCTGAGGACGGAAGTCTGAGGACCCAAGCTAGGCCTAGGTTTCTGGGTGACGATATGGCAGGCACAATCTACAGACCTGAATCGAGATCTCGTGCATCTGAAGTCAGGGCGAGAATCAGACGATCGCTCAAGTTGGACTTTCTGTCCCTGATGGCCCCTTCATGAAGGGGGGTTGATCACGAGGCCATGGGGGTTTTCCCACGATGGGAGTTGTGAGAAGCTCCCAACTGCAAAGATTCTTCTGCAGGACAATTGAGACCTGTTGGTTGGCTCCAGGCCAACGATTCCGAGCAGGGTTCTAAGGATGGATGGCTGGGTAGCCCACCTCGCATTCCAATTGTCTCCAAGCAAGAAGACAGGTTAGATCTGCTGGATCTGGGGGAGAAACCGAGGAGGCTGAGTTGAAATGGACTCTCCCGTGGATGTGTCCTAATATGTCTTTGTGTCTATGGAGACCTTGGAAAGAAGCGGTGGCACTGGGGCCCTGAAGGGTTCTCCTAAACAGAGGCTTTGACACAGCTCCAACGTGCAAGTTTCCCATGTGTACATGAGATTGGTTCTGATGGGTGAGTCAAGAAACAGCCATATGCTGGTATTGAAATCCAGGCCTATGAGGAGAGATGCTTGGAAATCAAAGCAATGGATCCGATAGGTGCCTAGGGGCCTGCTCGTTCCTTTTTACTTCTAGGGACATCAGTCTACGGGTCTGAGTGCCGGTAGGTGCTCAGATGGGCCCAGATTGCCCCTGATTGTCCTAGGAGCCACAAATATTGGGATGGCCTCAGGGATTTTGGAAGTTTATCCTATTAGTAGGTTTGTGGCCATTGGAATGGGCACATACAATTCCCTTGGAGAGGGCAAGCCAAAGTCGTCAGGTTTGGCTCCAGGTTGGGTAGGCCAGGGCTGTGTGGACAGTTGTCTGAAAACACAAACTCGGCTTATGTTTCGGATCATATTTATGGCAGGACTGATCTACAGACCATGAGGAGAACTCTCCGGTATATGAAAAAGGGCGAGTGTGAGGCTCTTGCTCAAGTCTTTCTTCTGTGTATATCGTGTCACACATGGTCGTGAAGTTTCCGGGTGGCTTCATGGGAAATGGACGAGTCTTACTCTCTGGGGGTTTGGCCCCGTCCAAAGAGTTCGGGGTCATTCTGTGGGATGGAAAAAGTCCGTTGTTCTGTTGTTGTTGATTTGTTTTGTTTTGTTTTTCAACCTCCGGTGTCCCATCAAATGGGGGATTCCAGAGTAGAGCCCTGGGGAGGGGCGACTGGACAACCAGAAATCTGGTTAAAAATTGGGGCCTAGGGACATGTCAAGCCCATTATGACATCTAATGGTCCAGCCACTGTGAGGACGTACTAGAGGACAGGACTCACGCTGAGGGTCACAATGCGTGTTTATGCCCTCGTCGCTCTCAAGAATGGGCGGGGCCTCAGGGTGAATGCTGGTTTCTCCTACACTGAACGTTGGACAACATGCCAACCACAAGGTTTCTTGCCATGGGTAAGGAAGAGTTCTGATTTCTACATCACAGTCACCCCTGCGCAGTGATTGGAGATAAGGTCTAGGTTCTGAAGCCTGAAAACTGAGGTAGGGAAGAGATGATGACCTAAGGCCATGGCCGTTCTGATGTGCTCAGTGTTCTGTCAGCTGTCTGGGTGTTGGTCCCGAGGTCCGGGCTCATGTTGTCAGACAGTGCATTAGTGCCCAGGTTAGACTATATATTCTGGGTGCATTCGAGTGCCGTGTAGGTTCTGATCTGAAGAACTCTTCAGGATATGAAGAATGAGCGAGTCTTAGGCGCGTGCTCAGGCTTTTGTCTCTGGATTTTGTATCAGCGATGGCCGTGGAATGTTGGGGAGGCCTCATGGGCCATGGACGCATCTTGCTCTCTGTGGATTTGGCCCGATCCCAATTGTCTTTCATCAATCTGTGGGATGGGAGGTCTCCTTTGAGGTTTGTTACCTCAGGTGTCCCACCAAAAGAGGAATTCCAAAGCAGAGCCCTGGGAAAGAGTGTAGGGACAACCCGAACTATGGTTAAAAATTGGTGTCTAGGGGCATGGCAAGCCCAATATGCTGTCTCTCCATCCAGCCACTGAGAGGCCTTACCTGAGGACTGGGCTCAGGCTGAGGGTCACAATGTGTGTTTGTGACCAATGTGGCCCGCAAGCATGGGCGGGGTCTCATGGGCCACACTGGTTTCAACGACACTGAACGTTGGACAACATGCCAACCACAAGGTTTCTTGCCATGGGGAAAGAGTTCTGATTTCTGCATCATTTTCAAACCCGGGCCGTGATTGGAGATAAGTGTCTAGGTTTCTGAAGCCTGAAAACCGCGGTTGAGAAGAGATGACGACCTAAGGCCATGGCGGGTCCGATGTGCTCAATGTGCGGCCAGCTGTCTGGGTGGGGCCAGGAGGTCCAGGCTCAGGCTGTGTCAGAAAGGGCATTGGTGCCCAGGTCAGCCTATATATTTCGGGTACAACCGAATCGCGTGCAGGTTGATCCTCATTTGGTGTTTCTGGGAAGCCCCAGAGGGCAATGTTTTTCGTCTGGAGGGCAGGCAGAGTGCTGCATTGTAGTTCTGGATTGCCAAACTGGAGGGCTTGTGGGCCAGTAGTCTGAGGACGGAAGTCTGAGAAGCCAAGCTAGGCCTAGGTTTCTGGGTGACGATATGGCAGGCACAATCTACAGACCTGAATCGAGATCTCGTGCATCTGAAGTCAGGGCGAGAATCAGACGATCGCTCAAGTTGGACTTTCTGTCCCTGATGGCCACTTCATGAAGGGGGGTTGATCACGAGGCCATGGGGGTTTTCCCACGATGGGAGTTGTGAGAAGCTCCCAACTGCAAAGATTCTTCTGCAGGACAATTGAGACCTGTTGGTTGGCTCCAGGCCAACGATTCCGAGCAGGGTTCTAAGAATGGATGGCTGGGTAGCCCACCTCGCATTCCAATTGTCTCCAAGCAAGAAGACAGGTTAGATCTGCTGGATCTGGGGGAGAAACCGAGGAGGCTGAGTTGAAATGGAATCTCCCGTGGATGTGTCCTAATATGTCTTTGTGTCTATGGAGACCTTGGAAAGAAGCGGTGGCACTGGGGCCCTGAAGGGTTCTCCTAAACAGAGGCTTTGACACAGCTCCAACGTGCAAGTTTCCCATGTGTACATGAGATTGGTTCTGATGGGTGAGTCAAGAAACAGCCATATGCTGGTATTGAAATCCAGGCCTATGAGGAGAGATGCTTGGAAACCAAAGCAATGGATCCGATAGGTGCCTAGGGGCCTGCTCGTTCCTTTTTACTTCTAGGGACATCAGTCTCCGGGTCTGAGTGCCGGTAGGCGCTCAGATGGGCCCAGATTGCCCCTGATTGTCCTAGGAAGCCACAAATATTGGGATGGCCTCAGGGATTTTGGAAGTTATCCTATTAGTAGGGTTGTGGCCATTGGAATGGGCACATACAATTCCCTTGGAGAGGGCAAGCCAAAGTCGTCAGGTTTGGCTCCAGGGTGTGTAGGCCAGGGCTGTGTGGACAGTTGTCTGAAAACACAAACTCGGCTTATGTTTCGGATCATATTTATGGCAGGACTGATCTACAGACCATGAGGAGAACTCTCCGGTATATGAAAAAGGGCGAGTGTGAGGCTCTTGCTCAAGTCTTTCTTCTGTGAATATCGTGTCACACATGGTCGTGAAGTTTCCGGGTGGCTTCATGGGAAATGGACGAGTCTTACTCTCTGGGGGTTTGGCCCCGTCCAAAGAGTTCGGGGTCATTCTGTGGGATGGAAGAAGTCCGTTGTTCTGTTGTTGTTGATTTGTTTTGTTTTGTTTTTCAACCTCCGGTGTCCCACCAAATGAGGGATTCCAGAGTAGAGCCCTGGGGAGGGGCGACTGGAAAACCAGAAATCTGGTTAAAAATTGGGGCCTAGGGACATGTCAAGCCCATTATGACATCTAATGGTCCAGCCACTGTGAGGACGTACTAGAGGACAGGACTCACGCTGAGGGTCACAATGCGTGTTTATGCCATCGTCGCTCTCAAGAATGGTCGGGGCCTCAGGGTGAATGCTGGTTTCTCCTACACTGAACGTTGGACAACATGCCAACCACAAGGTTTCTTGCCATGGGTAAGGAAGAGTTCTGATTTCTGCCTCACAGTCACCCCTGCGCAGTGATTGGAGATAAGGTCTAGGTTCTGAAGCCTGAAAACTGAGGTAGGGAAGAGATGATGACCTAAGGCCATGGCCGTTCTGATGTGCTCAGTGTTCTGTCAGCTGTCTGGGTGTTGGTCACGAGGTCCGGGCTCAGGTTGTCAGACAGTGCATTAGTGCCCAGGTTAGACTATATATTCTGGGTGCATTCGAGTGCCGTGTAGGTTCTGATCTGAAGAACTCTTCAGGATATGAAGAATGAGCGAGTCTGAGGCGCGTGCTCAGGCTTTTGTCTCTGGATTTTGTATCAGCGATGGCCGTGGAATGTTGGGGAGGCCTCAAGGGCCATGGACGCATCTTGCTCTCTGTGGATTTGGCCCGATCCCAATTGTCTTTCGTCAATCTGTGGGATGGGAGGACTCCTTTCAGGTTTGTTACCTCAGGTGTCCCACCAAAAGAGGAATTCCAAAGCAGAGCCCTGGGAAAGAGTGTAGGGACAACCCGAACTATGGTTAAAAATTGGTGTCTAGGGGCATGGCAAGCCCAATATGCTGTCTCTCCATCCAGCCACTGAGAGGCCTTACCTGAGGACTGGGCTCAGGCTGAGGGTCACAATGTGTGTTTGTGACCAATGTGGCCCGCAAGCATGGGCGGGGTCTCATGGGCCACACTGGTTTCAACGACACTGAACGTTGGACAACATGCCAACCACAAGGTTTCTTGCCATGGGGAAAGAGTTCTGATTTCTGCATCATTTTCAAACCCAGGCCGTGATTGGAGATAAGTGTCTAGGTTTCTGAAGCCTGAAAACCGCGGTTGAGAAGAGATGACGACCTAAGGCCATGGCGGGTCCGATGTGCTCAATGTGCGGCCAGCTGTCTGGGTGGGGCCAGGAGGTCCAGGCTCAGGCTGTGTCAGAAAGGGCATTAGTGCCCAGGTCAGCCTATATATTTCGGGTACAACCGAATCGCGTGCAGGTTGATCCTCATTTGGGGTTTCTGGGTAGCCCCAGAAGGCAATGTTTTTCGTCTGGAGGGCAGGCAGAGTGCTGCATTGTAGTTCTGGATTGCCAAACTGGAGGGCTTGTGGGCCAGTAGTCTGAGGACGGAAGTCTGAGAACCCAAGCTAGGCCTAGGTTTCTGGGTGACGATATGGCAGGCACAATCTACAGACCTGAATCGAGATCTCGTGCATCTGAAGTCAGGGCGAGAATCAGACGATCGCTCAAGTTGGACTTTCTGTCCCTGATGGCCCCTTCATGAAGGGGGGTTGATCACGAGGCCATGGGGGTTTTCCCACGATGGGAGTTGTGAGAAGCTCCCAACTGCAAAGATTCTTCTGCAGGACAATTGAGACCTGTTGGTTGGCTCCAGGCCAACGATTCCGAGCAGGGTTCTAAGGATGGATGGCTGGGTAGCCCACCTCGCATTCCAATTGTCTCCAAGCAAGAAGACAGGTTAGATCTGCTGGATCTGGGGGAGAAACCGAGGAGGCTGAGTTGAAATGGACTCTCCCGTGGATGTGTCCTAATATGTCTTTGTGTCTATGGAGACCTTGGAAAGAAGCGGTGGCACTGGGGCCCTGAAGGGTTCTCCTAAACAGAGGCTTTGACACAGCTCCAACGTGCAAGTTTCCCATGTGTACATGAGATTGGTTCTGATGGGTGAGTCAAGAAACAGCCATATGCTGGTATTGAAATCCAGGCCTATGAGGAGAGATGCTTGGAAACCAAAGCAATGGATCCGATAGGTGCCTAGGGGCCTGCTCGTTCCTTTTTACTTCTAGGGACATCAGTCTACGGGTCTGAGTGCCGGTAGGAGCTCAGGTGGGCCCAGATTGCCCCTGATTGTCCTAGGACGCCACAAATATTGGGATGGCCTCAGGGATTTTGGAAGTTTATCCTCTTAGTAGGGTTGTGGCCATTGGAATGGGCACATAAAATTCCCTTGGAGAGGGCAAGCCAAAGTCGTCAGGTTTGGCTCCAGGGTGTGTAGGCCAGGGCTGTGTGGACAGTTGTCTGAAAACACAAACTCGGCTTATGTTTCGGATCATATTTATGGCAGTACTGATCTACAGACCATGAGGAGAACTCTCCGGTATATGAAAAAGGGCGAGTGTGAGGCTCTTGCTCAAGTCTTTCTTCTGTGAATATCGTGTCACACATGGTCGTGAAGTTTCCGGGTGGCTTCATGGGAAATGGACGAGTCTTACTCTCTGGGGGTTTGGCCCCGTCCAAAGAGTTCGGGGTCATTCTGTGGGATGGAAGAAGTCCGTTGTTCTGTTGTTGTTGATTTGTTTTGTTTTGTTTTTCAACCTCCGGTGTCCAACCAAATGGGGGATTCCAGAGTAGAGACCTGGGGAGGGGCGACTGGACAACCAGAAATCTGGTTAAAAATTGGGGCCTAGGGACATGTCAAGCCCATTATGACATCTAATGGTCCAGCCACTGTGAGGACGTACTAGAGGACAGGACTCACGCTGAGGGTCACAATGCGTGTTTATGCCCTCGTCGCTCTCAAGAATGGGCGGGGCCTCAGGGTGAATGCTGTTTTCTCCTACACTGAACGTTGGACAACATGCCAACCACAAGGTTTCTTGCCATGGGTAAGGAAGAGTTCTGATTTCTGCATCACAGTCACCCCTGGGCAGTGATTGGAGATAAGGTCTAGGTTCTGAAGCCTGAAAACTGAGGTAGGGAAGAGATGATGACCTAAGGCCATGGCCGTTCTGATGTGCTCAGTGTTCGGTCAGCTGTCTGGGTGTTGGTCACGAGGTCCGGGCTCAGGTTGTCAGACAGTGCATTAGTGCCCAGGTTAGACTATATATTTTGGGTGCATTCGAGTGCCGTGTAGGTTCTGATCTGAAGAACTCTTCAGGATATGAAGAATGAGCGAGACTGAGGCGCGTGCTCAGGCTTTTGTCTCTGGATTTTGTATCAGCGATGGCCGTGGAATGTTGGGGAGGCCTCATGGGCCATGGACGCATCTTGCTCTCTGTGGATTTGGCCCGATCCCAATTGTCTTTCGTCAATCTGTGGGATGGGAGGACTCCTTTCAGGTTTGTTACCTCAGGTGTCCCACCAAAAGAGGAATTCCAAAGCAGAGCCCTGGGAAAGAGTGTAGGGACAACCCGAACTATGGTTAAAAATTGGTGTCTAGGGGCATGGCAAGCCCAATATGCTGTCTCTCCATCCAGCCACTGAGAGGCCTTACCTGAGGACTGGGCTCAAGCTGAGGGTCACAATGTGTGTTTGTGACCAATGTGGCCCGCAAGCATGGGCGGGGTCTCATGGGCCACACTGGTTTCAACGACACTGAACGTTGGACAACATGCCAACCACAAGGTTTCTTGCCATGGGGAAAGAGTTCTGATTTCTGCATCATTTTCAAACCCGGGCCGTGATTGGAGATAAGTGTCTAGGTTTCTGAAGCCTGAGAACCGCGGTTGAGAAGAGATGACGACCTAAGGCCATGGCGGGTCCGATGTGCTCAATGTGCGGCCAGCTGTCTGGGTGGGGCCAGGAGGTCCAGGCTCAGGCTGTGTCAGAAAGGGCATTAGTGCCCAGGTCAGCCTATATATTTCGAGTACAACCGAATTGCGTGCACGTTGATCCTCATTTGGGGTTTCTGGGTAGCCCCAGAGGGCAATGTTTTTCGTCTAGAGGGCAGGCAGAGTGCTGCATTGTAGTTCTGGATTGCCAAACTGGAGGGCTTGTGGGCCAGTAGTCTGAGGACGGAAGTCTGAGGACCCAAGCTAGGCCTAGGTTTCTGGGTGACGATATGGCAGGCACAATCTACAGACCTGAATCGAGATCTCGTGCATCTGAAGTCAGGGCGAGAATCAGACGATCGCTCACGTTGGACTTTCTGTCCCTGATGGCCCCTTCATGAGGGGGGGTTGATCACGAGGCCATGGGGGTTTTCCCACGATGGGAGTTGTGAGAAGCTCCCAACTGCAAAGATTCTTCTGCAGGACAATTGAGACCTGTTGGTTGGCTCCAGGCCAACGATTCCGAGCAGGGTTCTAAGGATGGATGGCTGGGTAGCCCACCTCGCATTCCAATTGTCTCCAAGCAAGAAGACAGGTTAGATCTGCTGGATCTGGGGGAGAAACCGAGGAGGCTGAGTTGAAATGGACTCTCCCGTGGATGTGTCCTAATATGTCTTTGTGTCTATGGAGACCTTGGAAAGAAGCGGTGGCACTGGGGCCCTGAAGGGTTCTCCTAAACAGAGGCTTTGACACAGCTCCAACGTGCAAGTTTCCCATGTGTACATGAGATTGGTTCTGATGGGTGAGTCAAGAAACAGCCATATGCTGGTATTGAAATCCAGGCCTATGAGGAGAGATGCTTGGAAACCAAAGCAATGGATCCGATAGGTGCCTAGGGGCCTGCTCGTTCCTTTTTACTTCTAGGGACATCAGTCTACGGGTCTGAGTGCCGGTAGGCGCTCAGATGGGCCCAGATTGCCCCTGATTGTCCTAGGAAGCCACAAATATTGGGATGGCCTCAGGGATTTTGGAAGTTTATCCTATTAGTAGGGTTGTGGCCATTGGAATGGGCACATACAATTCCCTTGGAGAGGGCAAGCCAAAGTCGTCAGGTTTGGCTCCAGGGTGTGTAGGCCAGGGCTGTGTGGACAGTTGTCTGAAAACACAAACTCGGCTTATGTTTCGGATCATATTTATGGCAGGACTGATCTACAGACCATGAGGAGAACTCTCCGGTATATGAAAAAGGGCGAGTGTGAGGCTCTTGCTCAAGTCTTTCTTCTGTGAATATCGTGTCACACATGGTCGTGAAGTTTCCGGGTGGCTTCATGGGAAATGGACGAGTCTTACTCTCTGGGGGTTTGGCCCCGTCCAAAGAGTTCGGGGTCATTCTGTGGGATGGAAGAAGTCCGTTGTTCTGTTGTTGTTGATTTGTTTTGTTTTGTTTTTCAACCTCCGGTGTCCCACCAAATGGGGGATTCCAGAGTAGAGACCTGGGGAGGGGCGACTGGACAACCAGAAATCTGGTTAAAAATTGGGGCCTAGGGACATGTCAAGCCCATTATGACATCTAATGGTCCAGCCACTGTGAGGACGTACTAGAGGACAGGACTCACGCTGAGGGTCACAATGCGTGTTTATGCCCTCGTCGCTCTCAAGAATGGGCGGGGCCTCAGGGTGAATGCTGGTTTCTCCTACACTGAACGTTGGACAACATGCCAACCACAAGGTTTCTTGCCATGGGTAAGGAAGAGTTCTGATTTCTGCATCACAGTCACCCCTGCGCAGTGATTGGAGATAAGGTCTAGGTTCTGAAGCCTGAAAACTGAGGTAGGGAAGAGATGATGACCTAAGGCCATGGCCGTTCTGATGTGCTCAGTGTTCGGTCAGCTGTCTGGGTGTTGGTCACGAGGTCCGGGCTCAGGTTGTCAGACAGTGCATTAGTGCCCAGGTTAGACTATATATTTTGGGTGCATTCGAATGCCGTGTAGGTTCTGATCTGAAGAACTCTTCAGGATATGAAGAATGAGCGAGTCTGAGGCGCGTGCTCATGCTTTTGTGTCTGGATTTTGTATCAGCGATGGCCGTGGAATGTTGGGGAGGCCTCATGGGTCATGGACGCATCTTGCTCTCTGTGGATTTGGCCCGATCCCAATTGTCTTTCGTCAATCTGTGGGATGGGAGGACTCCTTTCAGGTTTGTTACCTCAGGTGTCCCACCAAAAGAGGAATTCCAAAGCAGAGCCCTGGGAAAGGGTGTAGGGACAACCCGAACTATGGTTAAAAATTGGTGTCTAGGGGCATGGCAAGCCCAATATGCTGTCTCTCCATCCAGCCACTGAGAGGCCTTACCTGAGGACTGGGCTCAAGCTGAGGGTCACAATGTGTGTTTGTGACCAATGTGGCCCGCAAGCATGGGCGGGGTCTCATGGGCCACACTGGTTTCAACGACACTGAACGTTGGACAACATGCCAACCACAAGGTTTCTTGCCATGGGGAAAGAGTTCTGATTTCTGCATCATTTTCAAACCCGGGCCGTGATTGGAGATAAGTGTCTAGGTTTCTGAAGCCTGAAAACCGCGGTTGAGAAGAGATGACGACCTAAGGCCATGGCGGGTCCGATGTGCTCAGTGTGCGGCCAGCTGTCTGGGTGGGGCCAGGAGGTCCAGGCTCAGGCTGTGTCAGAAAGGGCATTAGTGCCCAGGTCAGCCTATATATTTCGGGTACAACCGAATCGCGTGCAGGTTGATCCTCATTTGGGGTTTCTGGTTAGCCCCAGAGGGCAATGTTTTTCGTCTGGAGGGCAGGCAGAGTGCTGCATTGTAGTTCTGGATTGCCAAACTGGAGGGCTTGTGGGCCAGTAGTCTGAGGACGGAAGTCTGAGAACCCAAGCTAGGCCTAGGTTTCTGGGTGACGATATGGCAGGCACAATCTACAGACCTGAATCGAGATCTCGTGCATCTGAAGTCAGGGCGAGAATCAGACGATCGCTCACGTTGGACTTTCTGTCCCTGATGGCCCCTTCATGAAGGGGGGTTGATCACGAGGCCATGGGGGTTTTCCCACGATGGGAGTTGTGAGAAGCTCCCAACTGCAAAGATTCTTCTGCAGGACAATTGAGACCTGTTGGTTGGCTCCAGGCCAACGATTCCGAGCAGGGTTCTAAGGATGGATGGCTGGGTAGCCCACCTCGCATTCCAATTGTCTCCAAGCAACAAGAAAGGTTAGATCTGCTGGATCTGGGGGAGAAACCGAGGAGGCTGAGTTGAAATGGACTCTCCCGTGGATGTGTCCTAATATGTCTTTGTGTCTATGGAGACCTTGGAAAGAAGCGGTGGCACTGGGGCCCTGAAGGGTTCTCCTAAACAGAGGCTTTGACACAGCTCCAACGTGCAAGTTTCCCATGTGTACATGAGATTGGTTCTGATGGGTGAGTCAAGAAACAGCCATATGCTGGTATTGAAATCCAGGCCTATGAGGAGAGATGCTTGGAAACCAAAGCAATGGATCCGATAGGTGCCTAGGGGCCTGCTCGTTCCTTTTTACTTCTAGGGACATCAGTCTACGGGTCTGAGTGCCGGTAGGTGCTCAGATGGGCCCAGACTGCCCCTGATTGTCCTAGGAAGCCACAAATATTGGGATGGCCTCAGGGATTTTGGAAGTTTATCCTCTTAGTAGGGTTGTGGCCATTGGAATGGGCACATACAATTCCCTTGGAGAGGGCAAGCCAAAGTCGTCAGGTTTGGCTCCAGGGTGTGTAGGCCAGGGCTGTGTGGACAGTTGTCTGAAAACACAAACTCGGCTTATGTTTCGGATCATATTTATGGCAGTACTGATCTACAGACCATGAGGAGAACTCTCCGGTATATGAAAAAGGGCGAGTGTGAGGCTCTTGCTCAAGTCTTTCTTCTGTGAATATCGTGTCACACATGGTCGTGAAGTTTCCGGGTGGCTTCATGGGAAATGGACGAGTCTTACTCTCTGGGGGTTTGGCCCCGTCCAAAGAGTTCGGGGTCATTCTGTGGGATGGAAGAAGTCCGTTGTTCTGTTGTTGTTGATATGTTTTGTTTTGTTTTTCAACCTCCGGTGTCCCACCAAATGGGGGATTCCAGAGTAGAGACCTGGGGAGGGGCGACTGGACAACCAGAAATCTGGTTAAAAATTGGGGCCTAGGGACATGTCAAGCCCATTATGACATCTAATGGTCCAGCCACTGTGAGGACGTACTAGAGGACAGGACTCACGCTGAGGGTCACAATGCGTGTTTATGCCCTCGTCGCTCTCAAGAATGGGCGGGGCCTCAGGGTGAATGCTGGTTTCTCCTACACTGAACGTTGGACAACATGCCAACCACAAGTTTCTTGCCATGGGTAAGGAAGAGTTCTGATTTCTGCATCACAGTCACCCCTGGGCAGTGATTGGAGATAAGGTCTAGGTTCTGAAGCCTGAAAACTGAGGTAGGGAAGAGATGATGACCTAAGGCCATGGCCGTTCTGATGTGCTCAGTGTTCGGTCAGCTGTCTGGGTGTTGGTCACGAGGTCCGGGCTCAGGTTGTCAGACAGTGCATTAGTGCCCAGGTTAGACTATATATTTTGGGTGCATTCGAGTGCCGTGTAGGTTCTGATCTGAAGAACTCTTCAGGATATGAAGAATGAGCGAGTCTGAGGCGCGTGCTCAGGCTTTTGTCTCTGGATTTTGTATCAGCGATGGCCGTGGAATGTTGGGGAGGCCTCATGGGCCATGGACGCATCTTGCTCTCTGTGGATTTGGCCCGATCCCAATTGTCTTTCGTCAATCTGTGGGATGGGAGGACTCCTTTCAGGTTTGTTACCTCAGGTGTCCCACCAAAAGAGGAATTCCAAAGCAGAGCCCTGGGAAAGAGTGTAGGGACAACCCGAACTATGGTTAAAAATTGGTGTCTAGGGGCATGGCAAGCCCAATATGCTGTCTCTCCATCCAGCCACTGAGAGGCCTTACCTGAGGACTGGGCTCAAGCTGAGGGTCACAATGTGTGTTTGTGACCAATGTGGCCCGCAAGCATGGGCGGGGTCTCATGGGCCACACTGGTTTCAACGACACTGAACGTTGGACAACATGCCAACCACAAGGTTTCTTGCCATGGGGAAAGAGTTCTGATTTCTGCATCATTTTCAAACCCGGACCGTGATTGGAGATAAGTGTCTAGGTTTCTGAAGCCTGAGAACCGCGGTTGAGAAGAGATGACGACCTAAGGCCATGGCGGGTCCGATGTGCTCAATGTGCGGCCAGCTGTCTGGGTGGGGCCAGGAGGTCCAGGCTCAGGCTGTGTCAGAAAGGGCATTAGTGCCCAGGTCAGCCTATATATTTCGAGTACAACCGAATTGCGTGCACGTTGATCCTCATTTGGGGTTTCTGGGTAGCCCCAGAGGGCAATGTTTTTCGTCTAGAGGGCAGGCAGAGTGCTGCATTGTAGTTCTGGATTGCCAAACTGGAGGGCTTGTGGGCCAGTAGTCTGAGGACGGAAGTCTGAGGACCCAAGCTAGGCCTAGGTTTCTGGGTGACGATATGGCAGGCACAATCTACAGACCTGAATCGAGATCTCGTGCATCTGAAGTCAGGGCGAGAATCAGACGATCGCTCACGTTGGACTTTCTGTCCCTGATGGCCCCTTCATGAGGGGGGGTTGATCACGAGGCCATGGGGGTTTTCCCACGATGGGAGTTGTGAGAAGCTCCCAACTGCAAAGATTCTTCTGCAGGACAATTGAGACCTGTTGGTTGGCTCCAGGCCAACGATTCCAAGCAGGGTTCTAAGGATGGATGGCTGGGTAGCCCACCTCGCATTCCAATTGTCTCCAAGCAACAAGACAGGTTAGATCTGCTGGATCTGGGGGAGAAACCGAGGAGGCTGAGTTGAAATGGACTCTCCCGTGGATGTGTCCTAATATGTCTTTGTGTCTATGGAGACCTTGGAAAGAAGCGGTGGCACTGGGGCCCTGAAGGGTTCTCCTAAACAGAGGCTTTGACACAGCTCCAACGTGCAAGTTTCCCATGTGTACATGAGATTGGTTCTGATGGGTGAGTCAAGAAACAGCCATATGCTGGTATTGAAATCCAGGCCTATGAGGAGAGATGCTTGGAAACCAAAGCAATGGATCCGATAGGTGCCTAGGGGACTGCTCGTTCCTTTTTACTTCTAGGGACATCAGTCTACTGGTCTGAGTGCCGGTAGGCGCTCAGATGGGCCCAGATTGCCCCTGATTGTCCTAGGAAGCCACAAATATTGGGATGGCCTCAGGGATTTTGGAAGTTTATCCTCTTAGTAGGGTTGTGGCCATTGGAATGGGCACATACAATTCCCTTGGAGAGGGCAAGCCAAAGTCGTCAGGTTTGGCTCCAGGGTGTGTAGGCCAGGGCTGTGTGGACAGTTGTCTGAAAACACAAACTCGGCTTATGTTTCGGATCATATTTATGGCAGGACTGATCTACAGACCATGAGGAGAACTCTCCGGTATATGAAAAAGGGCGAGTGTGAGGCTCTTGCTCAAGTCTTTCTTCTGTGAATATCGTGTCACACATGGTCGTGAAGTTTCCGGGTGGCTTCATGGGAAATGGACGAGTCTTACTCTCTGGGGGTTTGGCCCCGTCCAAAGAGTTCGGGGTCATTCTGTGGGATGGAAGAAGTCCGTTGTTCTGTTGTTGTTGATTTGTTTTGTTTTGTTTTTCAACCTCCGGTGTCCCACCAAATGGGGGATTCCAGAGTAGAGACCTGGGGAGGGGCGACTGGACAACCAGAAATCTGGTTAAAAATTGGGGCCTAGGGACATGTCAAGCCCATTATGACATCTAATGGTCCAGCCACTGTGAGGACGTACTAGAGGACAGGACTCACGCTGAGGGTCACAATGCGTGTTTATGCCCTCGTCGCTCTCAAGAATGGGCGGGGCCTCAGGGTGAATGCTGGTTTCTCCTACACTGAACGTTGGACAACATGCCAACCACAAGGTTTCTTGCCATGGGTAAGGAAGAGTTCTGATTTCTGCATCACAGTCACCCCTGCGCAGTGATTGGAGATAAGGTCTAGGTTCTGAAGCCTGAAAACTGAGGTAGGGAAGAGATGATGACCTAAGGCCATGGCCGTTCTGATGTGCTCAGTGTTCGGTCAGCTGTCTGGGTGTTGGTCACGAGGTCCGGGCTCAGGTTGTCAGACAGTGCATTAGTGCCCAGGTTAGACTATATATTTTGGGTGCATTCGAATGCCGTGTAGGTTCTGATCTGAAGAACTCTTCAGGATATGAAGAATGAGCGAGTCTGAGGCGCGTGCTCATGCTTTTGTGTCTGGATTTTGTATCAGCGATGGCCGTGGAATGTTGGGGAGGCCTCATGGGCCATGGACGCATCTTGCTCTCTGTGGATTTGGCCCGATCCCAATTGTCTTTCGTCAATCTGTGGGATGGGAGGACTCCTTTCAGGTTTGTTACCTCAGGTGTCCCACCAAAAGAGGAATTCCAAAGCAGAGCCCTGGGAAAGAGTGTAGGGACAACCCGAACTATGGTTAAAAATTGGTGTCTAGGGGCATGGCAAGCCCAATATGCTGTCTCTCCATCCAGCCACTGAGAGGCCTTACCTGAGGACTGGGCTCAAGGTGAGGGTCACAATGTGTGTTTGTGACCAATGTGGCCCGCAAGCATGGGCGGGGTCTCATGGGCCACACTGGTTTCAACGACACTGAACGTTGGACAACATGCCAACCACAAGGTTTCTTGCCATGGGGAAAGAGTTCTGATTTCTGCATCATTTTCAAACCCGGGCCGTGATTGGAGATAAGTGTCTAGGTTTCTGAAGCCTGAAAACCGCGGTTGAGAAGAGATGACGACCTAAGGCCATGGCGGGTCCGATGTGCTCAGTGTGCGGCCAGCTGTCTGGGTGGGGCCAGGAGGTCCAGGCTCAGGCTGTGTCAGAAAGGGCATTAGTGCCCAGGTCAGCCTATATATTTCGGGTACAACCGAATCGCGTGCAGGTTGATCCTCATTTGGGGTTTCTGGTTAGCCCCAGAGGGCAATGTTTTTCGTCTGGAGGGCAGGCAGAGTGCTGCATTGTAGTACTGGATTGCCAAACTGGAGGGCTTGTGGGCCAGTAGTCTGAGGACGGAAGTCTGAGAACCCAAGCTAGGCCTAGGTTTCTGGGTGACGATATGGCAGGCACAATCTACAGACCTGAATCGAGATCTCGTGCATCTGAAGTCAGGGCGAGAATCAGACGATCGCTCACGTTGGACTTTCTGTCCCTGATGGCCCCTTCATGAAGGGGGGTTGATCACGAGGCCATGGGGGTTTTCCCACGATGGGAGTTGTGAGAAGCTCCCAACTGCAAAGATTCTTCTGCAGGACAATTGAGACCTGTTGGTTGGCTCCAGGCCAACGATTCCGAGCAGGGTTCTAAGGATGGATGGCTGGGTAGCCCACCTCGCATTCCAATTGTCTCCAAGCAACAAGACAGGTTAGATCTGCTGGATCTGGGGGAGAAACCGAGGAGGCTGAGTTGAAATGGACTCTCCCGTGGATGTGTCCTAATATGTCTTTGTGTCTATGGAGACCTTGGAAAGAAGCGGTGGCACTGGGGCCCTGAAGGGTTCTCCTAAACAGAGGCTTTGACACAGCTCCAACGTGCAAGTTTCCCATGTGTACATGAGATTGGTTCTGATGGGTGAGTCAAGAAACAGCCATATGCTGGTATTGAAATCCAGGCCTATGAGGAGAGATGCTTGGAAACCAAAGCAATGGATCCGATAGGTGCCTAGGGGCCTGCTCGTTCCTTTTTACTTCTAGGGACATCAGTCTACGGGTCTGAGTGCCGGTAGGTGCTCAGATGGGCCCAGACTGCCCCTGATTGTCCTAGGAAGCCACAAATATTGGGATGGCCTCAGGGATTTTGGAAGTTTATCCTATTAGTAGGGTTGTGGCCATTGGAATGGGCACATACAATTCCCTTGGAGAGGGCAAGCCAAAGTCGTCAGGTTTGGCTCCAGGGGCCTGAGCCTGTAGGCTGTGTAGGCCAGGGCTGTGTGGACAGTTGTCTGAAAACACAAACTCGGCTTATGTTTCGGATCATATTTATGGCAGGACTGATCTACAGACCATGAGGAGAACTCTCCGGTATATGAAAAAGGGCGAGTGTGAGGCTCTTGCTCAAGTCTTTCTTCTGTGAATATCGTGTCACACATGGTCGTGAAGTTTCCGGGTGGCTTCATGGGAAATGGACGAGTCTTACTCTCTGGGGGTTTGGCCCCGTCCAAAGAGTTCGGGGTCATTCTGTGGGATGGAAAAAGTCCGTTGTTCTGTTGTTGTTGATTTGTTTTGTTTTGTTTTTCAACCTCCGGTGTCCCATCAAATGGGGGATTCCAGAGTAGAGCCCTGGGGAGGGGCGACTGGACAACCAGAAATCTGGTTAAAAATTGGGGCCTAGGGACATGTCAAGCCCATTATGACATCTAATGGTCCAGCCACTGTGAGGACGTACTAGAGGACAGGACTCACGCTGAGGGTCACAATGCGTGTTTATGCCATCGTCGCTCTCAAGAATGGGCGGGGCCTCAGGGTGAATGCTGGTTTCTCCTACACTGAACGTTGGACAACATGCCAACCACAAGGTTTCTTGCCATGGGTAAGGAAGAGTTCTGATTTCTGCATCACAGTCACCCCTGCGCAGTGATTGGAGATAAGGTCTAGGTTCTGAAGCCTGAAAACTGAGGTAGGGAAGAGATGATGACCTAAGGCCATGGCCGTTCTGATGTGCTCAGTGTTCTGTCAGCTGTCTGGGTGTTGGTCCCGAGGTCCGGGCTCAGGTTGTCAGACAGTGCATTAGTGCCCAGGTTAGACTATATATTCTGGGTGCATTCGAGTGCCGTGTAGGTTCTGATCTGAAGAACTCTTCAGGATATGAAGAATGAGCGAGTCTGAGGCGCGTGCTCAGGCTTTTGTCTCTGGATTTTGTATCAGCGATGGCCGTGGAATTTTGGGGAGGCCTCATGGGCCATGGACGCATCTTGCTCTCTGTGGATTTGGCCCGATCCCAATTGTCTTTCGTCAATCTGTGGGATGGGAGGTCTCCTTTCAGGTTTGTTACCTCAGGTGTCCCACCAAAAGAGGAATTCCAAAGCAGAGCCCTGGGAAAGAGTGTAGGGACAACCCGAACTATGGTTAAAAATTGGTGTCTAGGGGCATGGCAAGCCCAATATGCTGTCTCTCCATCCAGCCACTGAGAGGCCTTACCTGAGGACTGGGCTCAGGCTGAGGGTCACAATGTGTGTTTGTGACCAATGTGGCCCGCAAGCATGGGCGGGGTCTCATGGGCCACACTGGTTTCAACGACACTGAACGTTGGACAACATGCCAACCACAAGGTTTCTTGCCATGGGGAAAGAGTTCTGATTTCTGCATCATTTTCAAACCCGGGCCGTGATTGGAGATAAGTGTCTAGGTTTCTGAAGCCTGAAAACCGCGGTTGAGAAGAGATGACGACCTAAGGCCATGGCGGGTCCGATGTGCTCAATGTGCGGCCAGCTGTCTGGGTGGGGCCAGGAGGTCCAGGCTCAGGCTGTGTCAGAAAGGGCATTGGTGCCCAGGTCAGCCTATATATTTCGGGTACAACCGAATCGCGTGCAGGTTGATCCTCATTTGGTGTTTCTGGGTAGCCCCAGAGGGCAATGTTTTTCGTCTGGAAGGCAGGCAGAGTGCTGCATTGTAGTTCTGGATTGCCAAACTGGAGGGCTTGTGGGCCAGTAGTCTGAGGACGGAAGTCTGAGAAGCCAAGCTAGGCCTAGGTTTCTGGGTGACGATATGGCAGGCACAATCTACAGACCTGAATCGAGATCTCGTGCATCTGAAGTCAGGGCGAGAATCAGACGATCGCTCAAGTTGGACTTTCTGTCCCTGATGGCCACTTCATGAAGGGGGGTTGATCACGAGGCCATGGGGGTTTTCCCACGATGGGAGTTGTGAGAAGCTCCCAACTGCAAAGATTCTTCTGCAGGACAATTGAGACCTGTTGGTTGGCTCCAGGCCAACGATTCCGAGCAGGGTTCTAAGGATGGATGGCTGGGTAGCCCACCTCGCATTCCAATTGTCTCCAAGCAAGAAGACAGGTTAGATCTGCTGGATCTGGGGGAGAAACCGAGGAGGCTGAGTTGAAATGGAATCTCCCGTGGATGTGTCCTAATATGTCTTTGTGTCTATGGAGACCTTGGAAAGAAGCGGTGGCACTGGGGCCCTGAAGGGTTCTCCTAAACAGAGGCTTTGACACAGCTCCAACGTGCAAGTTTCCCATGTGTACATGAGATTGGTTCTGATGGGTGAGTCAAGAAACAGCCATATGCTGGTATTGAAATCCAGGCCTATGAGGAGAGATGCTTGGAAACCAAAGCAATGGATCCGATAGGTGCCTAGGGGCCTGCTCGTTCCTTTTTACTTCTAGGGACATCAGTCTACGGGTCTGAGTGCCGGTAGGAGCTCAGGTGGGCCCAGATTGCCCCTGATTGTCCTAGGAAGCCACAAATATTGGGATGGCCTCAGGGATTTTGGAAGTTATCCTATTAGTAGGGTTGTGGCCATTGGAATGGGCACATACAATTCCCTTGGAGAGGGCAAGCCAAAGTCGTCAGGTTTGGCTCCAGGGTGTGTAGGCCAGGGCTGTGTGGACAGTTGTCTGAAAACACAAACTCGGCTTATGTTTCGGATCATATTTATGGCAGGACTGATCTACAGACCATGAGGAGAACTCTCCGGTATATGAAAAAGGGCGAGTGTGAGGCTCTTGCTCAAGTCTTTCTTCTGTGAATATCGTGTCACACATGGTCGTGAAGTTTCCGGGTGGCTTCATGGGAAATGGACGAGTCTTACTCTCTGGGGGTTTGGCCCCGTCCAAAGAGTTCGGGGTCATTCTGTGGGATGGAAGAAGTCCGTTGTTCTGTTGTTGTTGATTTGTTTTGTTTTGTTTTTCAACCTCCGGTGTCCCACCAAATGGGGGATTCCAGAGTAGAGACCTGGGGAGGGGCGACTGGACAACCAGAAATCTGGTTAAAAATTGGGGCCTAGGGACATGTCAAGCCCATTATGACATCTAATGGTCCAGCCACTGTGAGGACGTACTAGAGGACAGGACTCACGCTGAGGGTCACAATGCGTGTTTATGCCCTCGTCGCTCTCAAGAATGGGCGGGGCCTCAGGGTGAATGCTGGTTTCTCCTACACTGAACGTTGGACAACATGCCAACCACAAGGTTTCTTGCCATGGGTAAGGAAGAGTTCTGATTTCTGCATCACAGTCACCCCTGGGCAGTGATTGGAGATAAGGTCTAGGTTCTGAAGCCTGAAAACTGAGGTAGGGAAGAGATGATGACCTAAGGCCATGGCCGTTCTGATGTGCTCAGTGTTCGGTCAGCTGTCTGGGTGTTGGTCACGAGGTCCGGGCTCAGGTTGTCAGACAGTGCATTAGTGCCCAGGTTAGACTATATATTCTGGGTGCATTCGAGTGCCGTGTAGGTTCTGATCTGAAGAACTCTTCAGGATATGAAGAATGAGCGAGTCTGAGGCGCGTGCTCAGGCTTTTGTCTCTGGATTTTGTATCAGCGATGGCCGTGGAATGTTGGGGAGGCCTCATGGGCCATGGACGCATCTTGCTCTCTGTGGATTTGGCCCGATCCCAATTGTCTTTCGTCAATCTGTGGGATGGGAGGACTCCTTTCAGGTTTGTTACCTCAGGTGTCCCACCAAAAGAGGAATTCCAAAGCAGAGCCCTGGGAAAGAGTGTAGGGACAACCCGAACTATGGTTAAAAATTGGTGTCTAGGGGCATGGCAAGCCCAATATGCTGTCTCTCCATCCAGCCACTGAGAGGCCTTACCTGAGGACTGGGCTCAGGCTGAGGGTCACAATGTGTGTTTGTGACCAATGTGGCCCGCAAGCATGGGCGGGGTCTCATGGGCCACACTGGTTTCAACGACACTGAACGTTGGACAACATGCCAACCACAAGGTTTCTTGCCATGGGGAAAGAGTTCTGATTTCTGCATCATTTTCAAACCCAGGCCGTGATTGGAGATAAGTGTCTAGGTTTCTGAAGCCTGAAAACCGTGGTTGAGAAGAGATGACGACCTAAGGCCATGGCGGGTCCGATGTGCTCAATGTGCGGCCAGCTGTCTGGGTGGGGCCAGGAGGTCCAGGCTCAGGCTGTGTCAGAAAGGGCATTAGTGCCCAGGTCAGCCTATATATTTCGGGTACAACCGAATCGCGTGCAGGTTGATCCTCATTTGGGGTTTCTGGGTAGCCCCAGAAGGCAATGTTTTTCGTCTGGAGGGCAGGCAGAGTGCTGCATTGTAGTTCTGGATTGCCAAACTGGAGGGCTTGTGGGCCAGTAGTCTGAGGACGGAAGTCTGAGAACCCAAGCTAGGCCTAGGTTTCTGGGTGACGATATGGCAGGCACAATCTACAGACCTGAATCGAGATCTCGTGCATCTGAAGTCAGGGCGAGAATCAGACGATCGCTCAAGTTGGACTTTCTGTCCCTGATGGCCCCTTCATGAAGGGGGGTTGATCACGAGGCCATGGGGGTTTTCCCACGATGGGAGTTGTGAGAAGCTCCCAACTGCAAAGATTCTTCTGCAGGACAATTGAGACCTGTTGGTTGGCTCCAGGCCAACGATTCCGAGCAGGGTTCTAAGGATGGATGGCTGGGTAGCCCACCTCGCATTCCAATTGTCTCCAAGCAAGAAGACAGGTTAGATCTGCTGGATCTGGGGGAGAAACCGAGGAGGCTGAGTTGAAATGGACTCTCCCGTGGATGTGTCCTAATATGTCTTTGTGTCTATGGAGACCTTGGAAAGAAGCGGTGGCACTGGGGCCCTGAAGGGTTCTCCTAAACAGAGGCTTTGACACAGCTCCAACGTGCAAGTTTCCCATGTGTACATGAGATTGGTTCTGATGGGTGAGTCAAGAAACAGCCATATGCTGGTATTGAAATCCAGGCCTATGAGGAGAGATGCTTGGAAACCAAAGCAATGGATCCGATAGGTGCCTAGGGGCCTGCTCGTTCCTTTTTACTTCTAGGGACATCAGTCTACGGGTCTGAGTGCCGGTAGGAGCTCAGGTGGGCCCAGATTGCCCCTGATTGTCCTAGGAAGCCACAAATATTGGGATGGCCTCAGGGATTTTGGAAGTTTATCCTCTTAGTAGGGTTGTGGCCATTGGAATGGGCACATACAATTCCCTTGGAGAGGGCAAGCCAAAGTCGTCAGGTTTGGCTCCAGGGTGTGTAGGCCAGGGCTGTGTGGACAGTTGTCTGAAAACACAAACTCGGCTTATGTTTCGGATCATATTTATGGCAGTACTGATCTACAGACCATGAGGAGAACTCTCCGGTATATGAAAAAGGGCGAGTGTGAGGCTCTTGCTCAAGTCTTTCTTCTGTGAATATCGTGTCACACATGGTCGTGAAGTTTCCGGGTGGCTTCATGGGAAATGGACGAGTCTTACTCTCTGGGGGTTTGGCCCTGTCCAAAGAGTTCGGGGTCATTCTGTGGGATGGAAGAAGTCCGTTGTTCTGTTGTTGTTGATTTGTTTTGTTTTGTTTTTCAACCTCCGGTGTCCCACCAAATGGGGGATTCCAGAGTAGAGACCTGGGGAGGGGCGACTGGACAACCAGAAATCTGGTTAAAAATTGGGGCCTAGGGACATGTCAAGCCCATTATGACATCTAATGGTCCAGCCACTGTGAGGACGTACTAGAGGACAGGACTCACGCTGAGGGTCACAATGCGTGTTTATGCCCTCGTCGCTCTCAAGAATGGGCGGGGCCTCAGGGTGAATGCTGGTTTCTCCTACACTGAACGTTGGACAACATGCCAACCACAAGGTTTCTTGCCATGGGTAAGGAAGAGTTCTGATTTCTGCATCACAGTCACCCCTGGGCAGTGATTGGAGATAAGGTCTAGGTTCTGAAGCCTGAAAACTGAGGTAGGGAAGAGATGATGACCTAAGGCCATGGCCGTTCTGATGTGCTCAGTGTTCGGTCAGCTGTCTGGGTGTTGGTCACGAGGTCCGGGCTCAGGTTGTCAGACAGTGCATTAGTGCCCAGGTTAGACTATATATTTTGGGTGCATTCGAGTGCCGTGTAGGTTCTGATCTGAAGAACTCTTCAGGATATGAAGAATGAGCGAGTCTGAGGCGAGTGCTCAGGCTTTTGTCTCTGGATTTTGTATCAGCGATGGCCGTGGAATGTTGGGGAGGCCTCATGGGCCATGGACGCATCTTGCTCTCTGTGGATTTGGACCGATCCCAATTGTCTTTCGTCAATCTGTGGGATGGGAGGACTCCTTTCAGGTTTGTTACCTCAGGTGTCCCACCAAAAGAGGAATTCCAAAGCAGAGCCCTGGGAAAGAGTGTAGGGACAACCCGAACTATGGTTAAAAATTGGTGTCTAGGGGCATGGCAAGCCCAATATGCTGTCTCTCCATCCAGCCACTGAGAGGCCTTACCTGAGGACTGGGCTCAAGCTGAGGGTCACAATGTGTGTTTGTGACCAATGTGGCCCGCAAGCATGGGCGGGGTCTCATGGGCCACACTGGTTTCAACGACACTGAACGTTGGACAACATGCCAACCACAAGGTTTCTTGCCATGGGGAAAGAGTTCTGATTTCTGCATCATTTTCAAACCCGGGCCGTGATTGGAGATAAGTGTCTAGGTTTCTGAAGCCTGAAAACCGCGGTTGAGAAGAGATGACGACCTAAGGCCATGGCGGGTCCGATGTGCTCAATGTGCGGCCAGCTGTCTGGGTGGGGCCAGGAGGTCCAGGCTCAGGCTGTGTCAGAAAGGGCATTAGTGCCCAGGTCAGCCTATATATTTCGAGTACAACCGAATTGCGTGCAGGTTGATCCTCATTTGGGGTTTCTGGGTAGCCCCAGAGGGCAATGTTTTTCGTCTAGAGGGCAGGCAGAGTGCTGCATTGTAGTTCTGGATTGCCAAACTGGAGGGCTTGTGGGCCAGTAGTCTGAGGACGGAAGTCTGAGGACCCAAGCTAGGCCTAGGTTTCTGGGTGACGATATGGCAGGCACAATCTACAGACCTGAATCGAGATCTCGTGCATCTGAAGTCAGGGCGAGAATCAGACGATCGCTCACGTTGGACTTTCTGTCCCTGATGGCCCCTTCATGAGGGGGGGTTGATCACGAGGCCATGGGGGTTTTCCCACGATGGGAGTTGTGAGAAGCTCCCAACTGCAAAGATTCTTCTGCAGGACAATTGAGACCTGTTGGTTGGCTCCAGGCCAACGATTCCGAGCAGGGTTCTAAGGATGGATGGCTGGGTAGCCCACCTCGCATTCCAATTGTCTCCAAGCAACAAGACAGGTTAGATCTGCTGGATCTGGGGGAGAAACCGAGGAGGCTGAGTTGAAATGGACTCTCCCGTGGATGTGTCCTAATATGTCTTTGTGTCTATGGAGACCTTGGAAAGAAGCGGTGGCACTGGGGCCCTGAAGGGTTCTCCTAAACAGAGGCTTTGACACAGCTCCAACGTGCAAGTTTCCCATGTGTACATGAGATTGGTTCTGATGGGTGAGTCAAGAAACAGCCATATGCTGGTATTGAAATCCAGGCCTATGAGGAGAGATGCTTGGAAACCAAAGCAATGGATCCGATAGGTGCCTAGGGGCCTGCTCGTTCCTTTTTACTTCTAGGGACATCAGTCTACGGGTCTGAGTGCCGGTAGGCGCTCAGATGGGCCCAGATTGACCCTGATTGTCCTAGGAAGCCACAAATATTGGGATGGCCTCAGGGATTTTGGAAGTTTATCCTATTAGTAGGGTTGTGGCCATTGGAATGGGCACATACAATTCCCTTGGAGAGGGCAAGCCAAAGTCGTCAGGTTTGGCTCCAGGGTGTGTAGGCCAGGGCTGTGTGGACAGTTGTCTGAAAACACAAACTCGGCTTATGTTTCGGATCATATTTATGGCAGGACTGATCTACAGACCATGAGGAGAACTCTCCGGTATATGAAAAAGGGCGAGTGTGAGGCTCTTGCTCAAGTCTTTCTTCTGTGAATATCGTGTCACACATGGTCGTGAAGTTTCCGGGTGGCTTCATGGGAAATGGACGAGTCTTACTCTCTGGGGGTTTGGCCCCGTCCAAAGAGTTCGGGGTCATTCTGTGGGATGGAAGAAGTCCGTTGTTCTGTTGTTGTTGATTTGTTTTGTTTTGTTTTTCAACCTCCGGTGTCCCACCAAATGGGGGATTCCAGAGTAGAGCCCTGGGGAGGGGCGACTGGACAACCAGAAATCTGGTTAAAAATTGGGGCCTAGGGACATGTCAAGCCCATTATGACATCTAATGGTCCAGCCACTGTGAGGACGTACTAGAAGACAGGACTCACGCTGAGGGTCACAATGCGTGTTTATGCCCTCGTCGCTCTCAAGAATGGGCGGGGCCTCAGGGTGAATGCTGGTTTCTCCTACACTGAACGTTGGACAACATGCCAACCACAAGGTTTCTTGCCATGGGTAAGGAAGAGTTCTGATTTCTGCATCACAGTCACCCCTGCGCAGTGATTGGAGATAAGGTCTAGGTTCTGAAGCCTGAAAACTGAGGTAGGGAAGAGATGATGACCTAAGGCCATGGCCGTTCTGATGTGCTCAGTGTTCGGTCAGCTGTCTGGGTGTTGGTCACGAGGTCCGGGCTCAGGTTGTCAGACAGTGCATTAGTGCCCAGGTTAGACTATATATTTTGGGTGCATTCGAATGCCGTGTAGGTTCTGATCTGAAGAACTCTTCAGGATATGAAGAATGAGCGAGTCTGAGGCGCGTGCTCATGCTTTTGTGTCTGGATTTTGTATCAGCGATGGCCGTGGAATGTTGGGGAGGCCTCATGGGCCATGGACGCATCTTGCTCTCTGTGGATTTGGCCCGATCCCAATTGTCTTTCGTCAATCTGTGGGATGGGAGGACTCCTTTCAGGTTTGTTACCTCAGGTGTCCCACCAAAAGAGGAATTCCAAAGCAGAGCCCTGGGAAAGAGTGTAGGGACAACAGAACTATGGTTAAAAATTGGTGTCTAGGGGCATGGCAAGCCCAATATGCTGTCTCTCCATCCAGCCACTGAGAGGCCTTACCTGAGGACTGGGCTCAAGCTGAGGGTCACAATGTGTGTTTGTGACCAATGTGGCCCGCAAGCATGGGCGGGGTCTCATGGGCCACACTGGTTTCAACGACACTGAACGTTGGACAACATGGCAACCACAAGGTTTCTTGCCATGGGGAAAGAGTTCTGATTTCTGCATCATTTTCAAACCCGGGCCGTGATTGGAGATAAGTGTCTAGGTTTCTGAAGCCTGAAAACCGCGGTTGAGAAGAGATGACGACCTAAGGCCATGGCGGGTCCGATGTGCTCAGTGTGCGGCCAGCTGTCTGGGTGGGGCCAGGAGGTCCAGGCTCAGGCTGTGTCAGAAAGGGCATTAGTGCCCAGGTCAGCCTATATATTTCGGGTACAACCGAATCGCGTGCAGGTTGATCCTCATTTGGGGTTTCTGGTTAGCCCCAGAGGGCAATGTTTTTCGTCTGGAGGGCAGGCAGAGTGCTGCATTGTAGTTCTGGATTGCCAAACTGGAGGGCTTGTGGGCCAGTAGTCTGAGGATGGAAGTCTGAGAACCCAAGCTAGGCCTAGGTTTCTGGGTGACGATATGGCAGGCACAATCTACAGACCTGAATCGAGATCTCGTGCATCTGAAGTCAGGGCGAGAATCAGACGATCGCTCACGTTGGACTTTCTGTCCCTGATGGCCCCTTCATGAAGGGGGGTTGATCACGAGGCCATGGGGGTTTTCCCACGATGGGAGTTGTGAGAAGCTCCCAACTGCAAAGATTCTTCTGCAGGACAATTGAGACCTGTTGGTTGGCTCCAGGCCAACGATTCCGAGCAGGGTTCTAAGGATGGATGGCTGGGTAGCCCACCTCGCATTCCAATTGTCTCCAAGCAAGAAGACAGGTTAGATCTGCTGGATCTGGGGGAGAAACCGAGGAGGCTGAGTTGAAAGGGACTCTCCCGTGGATGTGTCCTAATATGTCTTTGTGTCTATGGAGACCTTGGAAAGAAGCGGTGGCACTGGGGCCCTGAAGGGTTCTCCTAAACAGAGGCTTTGACACAGCTCCAACGTGCAAGTTTCCCATGTGTACATGAGATTGGTTCTGATGGGTGAGTCAAGAAACAGCCATATGCTGGTATTGAAATCCAGGCCTATGAGGAGAGATGCTTGGAAACCAAAGCAATGGATCCGATAGGTGCCTAGGGGCCTGCTCGTTCCTTTTTACTTCTAGGGACATCAGTCTACGGGTCTGAGTGCCGGTAGGTGCTCAGATGGGCCCAGACTGCCCCTGATTGTCCTAGGAAGCCACAAATATTGGGATGGCCTCAGGGATTTTGGAAGTTTATCCTCTTAGTAGGGTTGTGGCCATTGGAATGGGCACATACAATTCCCTTGGAGAGGGCAAGCCAAAGTCGTCAGGTTTGGCTCCAGGGTGTGTAGGCCAGGGCTGTGTGGACAGTTGTCTGAAAACACAAACTCGGCTTATGTTTCGGATCATATTTATGGCAGTACTGATCTACAGACCATGAGGAGAACTCTCCGGTATATGAAAAAGGGCGAGTGTGAGGCTCTTGCTCATGTCTTTCTTCTGTGAATATCGTGTCACACATGGTCGTGAAGTTTCCGGGTGGCTTCATGGGAAATGGACGAGTCTTACTCTCTGGGGGTTTGGCCCCGTCCAAAGAGTTCGGGGTCATTCTGTGGGATGGAAGAAGTCCGTTGTTCTGTTGTTGTTGATTTGTTTTGTTTTGTTTTTCAACCTCCGGTGTCCCACCAAATGGGGGATTCCAGAGTAGAGACCTGGGGAGGGGCGACTGGACAACCAGAAATCTGGTTAAAAATTGGGGCCTAGGGACATGTCAAGCCCATTATGACATCTAATGGTCCAGCCACTGTGAGGACGTACTAGAGGACAGGACTCACGCTGAGGGTCACAATGCGTGTTTATGCCCTCGTCGCTCTCAAGAATGGGCGGGGCCTCAGGGTGAATGCTGTTTTCTCCTACACTGAACGTTGGACAACATGCCAACCACAAGGTTTCTTGCCATGGGTAAGGAAGAGTTCTGATTTCTGCATCACAGTCACCCCTGGGCAGTGATTGGAGATAAGGTCTAGGTTCTGAAGCCTGAAAACTGAGGTAGGGAAGAGATGATGACCTAAGGCCATGGCCGTTCTGATGTGCTCAGTGTTCGGTCAGCTGTCTGGGTGTTGGTCACGAGGTCCGGGCTCAGGTTGTCAGACAGTGCATTAGTGCCCAGGTTAGACTATATATTTTGGGTGCATTCGAGTGCCGTGTAGGTTCTGATCTGAAGAACTCTTCAGGATATGAAGAATGAGCGAGTCTGAGGCGCGTGCTCAGGCTTTTGTCTCTGGATTTTGTATCAGCGATGGCCGTGGAATGTTGGGGAGGCCTCATGGGCCATGGACGCATCTTGCTCTCTGTGGATTTGGCCCGATCCCAATTGTCTTTCGTCAATCTGTGGGATGGGAGGACTCCTTTCAGGTTTGTTACCTCAGGTGTCCCACCAAAAGAGGAATTCCAAAGCAGAGCCCTGGGAAAGAGTGTAGGGACAACCCGAACTATGGTTAAAAATTGGTGTCTAGGGGCATGGCAAGCCCAATATGCTGTCTCTCCATCCAGCCACTGAGAGGCCTTACCTGAGGACTGGGCTCAAGCTGAGGGTCACAATGTGTGTTTGTGACCAATGTGGCCCGCAAGCATGGGCGGGGTCTCATGGGCCACACTGGTTTCAACGACACTGAACGTTGGACAACATGCCAACCACAAGGTTTCTTGCCATGGGGAAAGAGTTCTGATTTCTGCATCATTTTCAAACCCGGGCCGTGATTGGAGATAAGTGTCTAGGTTTCTGAAGCCTGAGAACCGCGGTTGAGAAGAGATGACGACCTAAGGCCATGGCGGGTCCGATGTGCTCAATGTGCGGCCAGCTGTCTGGGTGGGGCCAGGAGGTCCAGGCTCAGGCTGTGTCAGAAAGGGCATTAGTGCCCAGGTCAGCCTATATATTTCGAGTACAACCGAATTGCGTGCACGTTGATCCTCATTTGGGGTTTCTGGGTAGCCCCAGAGGGCAATGTTTTTCGTCTAGAGGGCAGGCAGAGTGCTGCATTGTAGTTCTGGATTGCCAAACTGGAGGGCTTGTGGGCCAGTAGTCTGAGGACGGAAGTCTGAGGACCCAAGCTAGGCCTAGGTTTCTGGGTGACGATATGGCAGGCACAATCTACAGACCTGAATCGAGATCTCGTGCATCTGAAGTCAGGGCGAGAATCAGACGATCGCTCACGTTGGACTTTCTGTCCCTGATGGCCCCTTCATGAGGGGGGGTTGATCACGAGGCCATGGGGGTTTTCCCACGATGGGAGTTGTGAGAAGCTCCCAACTGCAAAGATTCTTCTGCAGGACAATTGAGACCTGTTGGTTGGCTCCAGGCCAACGATTCCAAGCAGGGTTCTAAGGATGGATGGCTGGGTAGCCCACCTCGCATTCCAATTGTCTCCAAGCAACAAGACAGGTTAGATCTGCTGGATCTGGGGGAGAAACCGAGGAGGCTGAGTTGAAATGGACTCTCCCGTGGATGTGTCCTAATATGTCTTTGTGTCTATGGAGACCTTGGAAAGAAGCGGTGGCACTGGGGCCCTGAAGGGTTCTCCTAAACAGAGGCTTTGACACAGCTCCAACGTGCAAGTTTCCCATGTGTACATGAGATTGGTTCTGATGGGTGAGTCAAGAAACAGCCATATGCTGGTATTGAAATCCAGGCCTATGAGGAGAGATGCTTGGAAACCAAAGCAATGGATCCGATAGGTGCCTAGGGGACTGCTCGTTCCTTTTTACTTCTAGGGACATCAGTCTACGGGTCTGAGTGCCGGTAGGCGCTCAGATGGGCCCAGATTGCCCCTGATTGTCCTAGGAAGCCACAAATATTGGGATGGCCTCAGGGATTTTGGAAGTTTATCCTATTAGTAGGGTTGTGGCCATTGGAATGGGCACATACAATTCCCTTGGAGAGGGCAAGCCAAAGTCGTCAGGTTTGGCTCCAGGGTGTGTAGGCCAGGGCTGTGTGGACAGTTGTCTGAGAACACAAACTCGGCTTATGTTTCGGATCATATTTATGGCAGGACTGATCTACAGACCATGAGGAGAACTCTCCGGTATATGAAAAAGGGCGAGTGTGAGGCTCTTGCTCAAGTCTTTCTTCTGTGAATATCGTGTCACACATGGTCGTGAAGTTTCCGGGTGGCTTCATGGGAAATGGACGAGTCTTACTCTCTGGGGGTTTGGCCCCGTCCAAAGAGTTCGGGGTCATTCTGTGGGATGGAAGAAGTCCGTTGTTCTGTTGTTGTTGATTTGTTTTGTTTTGTTTTTCAACCTCCGGTGTCCCACCAAATGGGGGATTCCAGAGTAGAGACCTGGGGAGGGGCGACTGGACAACCAGAAATCTGGTTAAAAATTGGGGCCTAGGGACATGTCAAGCCCATTATGACATCTAATGGTCCAGCCACTGTGAGGACGTACTAGAGGACAGGACTCACGCTGAGGGTCACAATGCGTGTTTATGCCCTCGTCGCTCTCAAGAATGGGCGGGGCCTCAGGGTGAATGCTGGTTTCTCCTACACTGAACGTTGGACAACATGCCAACCACAAGGTTTCTTGCCATGGGTAAGGAAGAGTTCTGATTTCTGCATCACAGTCACCCCTGCGCAGTGATTGGAGATAAGGTCTAGGTTCTGAAGCCTGAAAACTGAGGTAGGGAAGAGATGATGACCTAAGGCCATGGCCGTTCTGATGTGCTCAGTGTTCGGTCAGCTGTCTGGGTGTTGGTCACGAGGTCCGGGCTCAGGTTGTCAGACAGTGCATTAGTGCCCAGGTTAGACTATATATTTTGGGTGCATTCGAATGCCGTGTAGGTTCTGATCTGAAGAACTCTTCAGGATATGAAGAATGAGCGAGTCTGAGGCGCGTGCTCATGCTTTTGTGTCTGGATTTTGTATCAGCGATGGCCGTGGAATGTTGGGGAGGCCTCATGGGCCATGGACGCATCTTGCTCTCTGTGGATTTGGCCCGATCCCAATTGTCTTTCATCAATCTGTGGGATGGGAGGACTCCTTTCAGGTTTGTTACCTCAGGTGTCCCACCAAAAGAGGAATTCCAAAGCAGAGCCCTGGGAAAGAGTGTAGGGACAACCCGAACTATGGTTAAAAATTGGTGTCTAGGGGCATGGCAAGCCCAATATGCTGTCTCTCCATCCAGCCACTGAGAGGCCTTACCTGAGGACTGGGCTCAAGCTGAGGGTCACAAAGTGTGTTTGTGACCAATGTGGCCCGCAAGCATGGGCGGGGTCTCATGGGCCACACTGGTTTCAACGACACTGAACGTTGGACAACATGCCAACCACAAGGTTTCTTGCCATGGGGAAAGAGTTCTGATTTCTGCATCATTTTCAAACCCGGGCCGTGATTGGAGATAAGTGTCTAGGTTTCTGAAGCCTGAAAACCGCGGTTGAGAAGAGATGACGACCTAAGGCCATGGCGGGTCCGATGTGCTCAGTGTGCGGCCAGCTGTCTGGGTGGGGCCAGGAGGTCCAGGCTCAGGCTGTGTCAGAAAGGGCATTAGTGCCCAGGTCAGCCTATATATTTCGGGTACAACCGAATCGCGTGCAGGTTGATCCTCATTTGGGGTTTCTGGATAGCCCCAGAGGGCAATGTTTTTCGTCTGGAGGGCAGGCAGAGTGCTGCATTGTAGTTCTGGATTGCCAAACTGGAGGGCTTGTGGGCCAGTAGTCTGAGGACGGAAGTCTGAGAACCCAAGCTAGGCCTAGGTTTCTGGGTGACGATATGGCAGGCACAATCTACAGACCTGAATCGAGATCTCGTGCATCTGAAGTCAGGGCGAGAATCAGACGATCGCTCACGTTGGACTTTCTGTCCCTGATGGCCCCTTCATGAAGGGGGGTTGATCACGAGGCCATGGGGGTTTTCCCACGATGGGAGTTGTGAGAAGCTCCCAACTGCAAAGATTCTTCTGCAGGACAATTGAGACCTGTTGCTTGGCTCCAGGCCAACGATTCCGAGCAGGGTTCTAAGGATGGATGGCTGGGTAGCCCACCTCGCATTCCAATTGTCTCCAAGCAACAAGACAGGTTAGATCTGCTGGATCTGGGGGAGAAACCGAGGAGGCTGAGTTGAAATGGACTCTCCCGTGGATGTGTCCTAATATGTCTTTGTGTCTATGGAGACCTTGGAAAGAAGCGGTGGCACTGGGGCCCTGAAGGGTTCTCCTAAACAGAGGCTTTGACACAGCTCCAACGTGCAAGTTTCCCATGTGTACATGAGATTGGTTCTGATGGGTGAGTCAAGAAACAGCCATATGCTGGTATTGAAATCCAGGCCTATGAGGAGAGATGCTTGGAAACCAAAGCAATGGATCCGATAGGTGCCTAGGGGCCTGCTCGTTCCTTTTTACTTCTAGGGACATCAGTCTACGGGTCTGAGTGCCGGTAGGTGCTCAGATGGGCCCAGACTGCCCCTGATTGTCCTAGGAAGCCACAAATATTGGGATGGCCTCAGGGATTTTGGAAGTTTATCCTATTAGTAGGGTTGTGGCCATTGGAATGGGCACATACAATTCCCTTGGAGAGGGCAAGCCAAAGTCGTCAGGTTTGGCTCCAGGGGCCTGAGCCTGTAGGGTGTGTAGGCCAGGGCTGTGTGGACAGTTGTCTGAAAACACAAACTCGGCTTATGTTTCGGATCATATTTATGGCAGGACTGATCTACAGACCATGAGGAGAACTCTCCGGTATATGAAAAAGGGCGAGTGTGAGGCTCTTGCTCAAGTCTTTCTTCTGTGAATATCGTGTCACACATGGTCGTGAAGTTTCCGGGTGGCTTCATGGGAAATGGACGAGTCTTACTCTCTGGGGGTTTGGCCCCGTCCAAAGAGTTCGGGGTCATTCTGTGGGATGGAAAAAGTCCGTTGTTCTGTTGTTGTAGATTTGTTTTGTTTTGTTTTTCAACCTCCGGTGTCCCATCAAATGGGGGATTCCAGAGTAGAGCCCTGGGGAGGGGCGACTGGACAACCAGAAATCTGGTTAAAAATTGGGGCCTAGGGACATGTCAAGCCCATTATGACATCTAATGGTCCAGCCACTGTGAGGACGTACTAGAGGACAGGACTCACGCTGAGGGTCACAATGCGTGTTTATGCCATCGTCGCTCTCAAGAATGGGCGGGGCCTCAGGGTGAATGCTGGTTTCTCCTACACTGAACGTTGGACAACATGCCAACCACAAGGTTTCTTGCCATGGGTAAGGAAGAGTTCTGATTTCTGCATCACAGTCACCCCTGCGCAGTGATTGGAGATAAGGTCTAGGTTCTGAAGCCTGAAAACTGAGGTAGGGAAGAGATGATGACCTAAGGCCATGGCCGTTCTGATGTGCTCAGTGTTCTGTCAGCTGTCTGGGTGTTGGTCCCGAGGTCCGGGCTCAGGTTGTCAGACAGTGCATTAGTGCCCAGGTTAGACTATATATTCTGGGTGCATTCGAGTGCCGTGTAGGTTCTGATCTGAAGAACTCTTCAGGATATGAAGAATGAGCGAGTCTTAGGCGCGTGCTCAGGCTTTTGTCTCTGGATTTTGTATCAGCGATGGCCGTGGAATTTTGGGGAGGCCTCATGGGCCATGGACGCATCTTGCTCTCTGTGGATTTGGCCCGATCCCAATTGTCTTTCGTCAATCTGTGGGATGGGAGGTCTCCTTTCAGGTTTGTTACCTCAGGTGTCCCACCAAAAGAGGAATTCCAAAGCAGAGCCCTGGGAAAGAGTGTAGGGACAACCCGAACTATGGTTAAAAATTGGTGTCTAGGGGCATGGCAAGCCCAATATGCTGTCTCTCCATCCAGCCACTGAGAGGCCTTACCTGAGGACTGGGCTCAGGCTGAGGGTCACAATGTGTGTTTGTGACCAATGTGGCCCGCAAGCATGGGCGGGGTCTCATGGGCCACACTGGTTTCAACGACACTGAACGTTGGACAACATGCCAACCACAAGGTTTCTTGCCATGGGGAAAGAGTTCTGATTTCTGCATCATTTTCAAACCCGGGCCGTGATTGGAGATAAGTGTCTAGGTTTCTGAAGCCTGAAAACCGCGGTTGAGAAGAGATGACGACCTAAGGCCATGGCGGGTCCGATGTGCTCAGTGTGCGGCCAGCTGTCTGGGTGGGGCCAGGAGGTCCAGGCTCAGGCTGTGTCAGAAAGGGCATTAGTGCCCAGGTCAGCCTATATATTTCGGGTACAACCGAATCGCGTGCAGGTTGATCCTCATTTGGGGTTTCTGGATAGCCCCAGAGGGCAATGTTTTTCGTCTGGAGGGCAGGCAGAGTGCTGCATTGTAGTTCTGGATTGCCAAACTGGAGGGCTTGTGGGCCAGTAGTCTGAGGACGGAAGTCTGAGAACCCAAGCTAGGCCTAGGTTTCTGGGTGACGATATGGCAGGCACAATCTACAGACCTGAATCGAGATCTCGTGCATCTGAAGTCAGGGCGAGAATCAGACGATCGCTCACGTTGGACTTTCTGTCCCTGATGGCCCCTTCATGAAGGGGGGTTGATCACGAGGCCATGGGGGTTTTCCCACGATGGGAGTTGTGAGAAGCTCCCAACTGCAAAGATTCTTCTGCAGGACAATTGAGACCTGTTGGTTGGCTCCAGGCCAACGATTCCGAGCAGGGTTCTAAGGATGGATGGCTGGGTAGCCCACCTCGCATTCCAATTGTCTCCAAGCAACAAGACAGGTTAGATCTGCTGGATCTGGGGGAGAAACCGAGGAGGCTGAGTTGAAATGGACTCTCCCGTGGATGTGTCCTAATATGTCTTTGTGTCTATGGAGACCTTGGAAAGAAGCGGTGGCACTGGGGCCCTGAAGGGTTCTCCTAAACAGAGGCTTTGACACAGCTCCAACGTGCAAGTTTCCCATGTGTACATGAGATTGGTTCTGATGGGTGAGTCAAGAAACAGCCATATGCTGGTATTGAAATCCAGGCCTATGAGGAGAGATGCTTGGAAACCAAAGCAATGGATCCGATAGGTGCCTAGGGGCCTGCTCGTTCCTTTTTACTTCTAGGGACATCAGTCTACGGGTCTGAGTGCCGGTAGGTGCTCAGATGGGCCCAGACTGCCCCTGATTGTCCTAGGAAGCCACAAATATTGGGATGGCCTCAGGGATTTTGGAAGTTTATCCTATTAGTAGGGTTGTGGCCATTGGAATGGGCACATACAATTCCCTTGGAGAGGGCAAGCCAAAGTCGTCAGGTTTGGCTCCAGGGGCCTGAGCCTGTAGGGTGTGTAGGCCAGGGCTGTGTGGACAGTTGTCTGAAAACACAAACTCGGCTTATGTTTCGGATCATATTTATGGCAGGACTGATCTACAGACCATGAGGAGAACTCTCCGGTATATGAAAAAGGGCGAGTGTGAGGCTCTTGCTCAAGTCTTTCTTCTGTGAATATCGTGTCACACATGGTCGTGAAGTTTCCGGGTGGCTTCATGGGAAATGGACGAGTCTTACTCTCTGGGGGTTTGGCCCCGTCCAAAGAGTTCGGGGTCATTCTGTGGGATGGAAAAAGTCCGTTGTTCTGTTGTTGTAGATTTGTTTTGTTTTGTTTTTCAACCTCCGGTGTCCCATCAAATGGGGGATTCCAGAGTAGAGCCCTGGGGAGGGGCGACTGGACAACCAGAAATCTGGTTAAAAATTGGGGCCTAGGGACATGTCAAGCCCATTATGACATCTAATGGTCCAGCCACTGTGAGGACGTACTAGAGGACAGGACTCACGCTGAGGGTCACAATGCGTGTTTATGCCATCGTCGCTCTCAAGAATGGGCGGGGCCTCAGGGTGAATGCTGGTTTCTCCTACACTGAACGTTGGACAACATGCCAACCACAAGGTTTCTTGCCATGGGTAAGGAAGAGTTCTGATTTCTGCATCACAGTCACCCCTGCGCAGTGATTGGAGATAAGGTCTAGGTTCTGAAGCCTGAAAACTGAGGTAGGGAAGAGATGATGACCTAAGGCCATGGCCGTTCTGATGTGCTCAGTGTTCTGTCAGCTGTCTGGGTGTTGGTCCCGAGGTCCGGGCTCAGGTTGTCAGACAGTGCATTAGTGCCCAGGTTAGACTATATATTCTGGGTGCATTCGAGTGCCGTGTAGGTTCTGATCTGAAGAACTCTTCAGGATATGAAGAATGAGCGAGTCTTAGGCGCGTGCTCAGGCTTTTGTCTCTGGATTTTGTATCAGCGATGGCCGTGGAATTTTGGGGAGGCCTCATGGGCCATGGACGCATCTTGCTCTCTGTGGATTTGGCCCGATCCCAATTGTCTTTCGTCAATCTGTGGGATGGGAGGTCTCCTTTCAGGTTTGTTACCTCAGGTGTCCCACCAAAAGAGGAATTCCAAAGCAGAGCCCTGGGAAAGAGTGTAGGGACAACCCGAACTATGGTTAAAAATTGGTGTCTAGGGGCATGGCAAGCCCAATATGCTGTCTCTCCATCCAGCCACTGAGAGGCCTTACCTGAGGACTGGGCTCAGGCTGAGGGTCACAATGTGTGTTTGTGACCAATGTGGCCCGCAAGCATGGGCGGGGTCTCATGGGCCACACTGGTTTCAACGACACTGAACGTTGGACAACATGCCAACCACAAGGTTTCTTGCCATGGGGAAAGAGTTCTGATTTCTGCATCATTTTCAAACCCGGGCCGTGATTGGAGATAAGTGTCTAGGTTTCTGAAGCCTGAAAACCGCGGTTGAGAAGAGATGACGACCTAAGGCCATGGCGGGTCCGATGTGCTCAATGTGCGGCCAGCTGTCTGGGTGGGGCCAGGAGGTCCAGGCTCAGGCTGTGTCAGAAAGGGCATTGGTGCCCAGGTCAGCCTATATATTTCGGGTACAACCGAATCGCGTGCAGGTTGATCCTCATTTGGTGTTTCTGGGTAGCCCCAGAGGGCAATGTTTTTCGTCTGGAAGGCAGGCAGAGTGCTGCATTGTAGTTCTGGATTGCCAAACTGGAGGGCTTGTGGGCCAGTAGTCTGAGGACGGAAGTCTGAGAAGCCAAGCTAGGCCTAGGTTTCTGGGTGACGATATGGCAGGCACAATCTACAGACCTGAATCGAGATCTCGTGCATCTGAAGTCAGGGCGAGAATCAGACGATCGCTCAAGTTGGACTTTCTGTCCCTGATGGCCACTTCATGAAGGGGGGTTGATCACGAGGCCATGGGGGTTTTCCCACGATGGGAGTTGTGAGAAGCTCCCAACTGCAAAGATTCTTCTGCAGGACAATTGAGACCTGTTGGTTGGCTCCAGGCCAACGATTCCGAGCAGGGTTCTAAGGATGGATGGCTGGGTAGCCCACCTCGCATTCCAATTGTCTCCAAGCAAGAAGACAGGTTAGATCTGCTGGATCTGGGGGAGAAACCGAGGAGGCTGAGTTGAAATGGAATCTCCCGTGGATGTGTCCTAATATGTCTTTGTGTCTATGGAGACCTTGGAAAGAAGCGGTGGCACTGGGGCCCTGAAGGGTTCTCCTAAACAGAGGCTTTGACACAGCTCCAACGTGCAAGTTTCCCATGTGTACATGAGATTGGTTCTGATGGGTGAGTCAAGAAACAGCCATATGCTGGTATTGAAATCCAGGCCTATGAGGAGAGATGCTTGGAAACCAAAGCAATGGATCCGATAGGTGCCTAGGGGCCTGCTCGTTCCTTTTTACTTCTAGGGACATCAGTCTACGGGTCTGAGTGCCGGTAGGCGCTCAGATGGGCCCAGATTGCCCCTGATTGTCCTAGGAAGCCACAAATATTGGGATGGCCTCAGGGATTTTGGAAGTTATCCTATTAGTAGGGTTGTGGCCATTGGAATGGGCACATACAATTCCCTTGGAGAGGGCAAGCCAAAGTCGTCAGGTTTGGCTCCAGGGTGTGTAGGCCAGGGCTGTGTGGACAGTTGTCTGAAAACACAAACTCGGCTTATGTTTCGGATCATATTTATGGCAGGACTGATCTACAGACCATGAGGAGAACTCTCCGGTATATGAAAAAGGGCGAGTGTGAGGCTCTTGCTCAAGTCTTTCTTCTGTGAATATCGTGTCACACATGGTCGTGAAGTTTCCGGGTGGCTTCATGGGAAATGGACGAGTCTTACTCTCTGGGGGTTTGGCCCCGTCCAAAGAGTTCGGGGTCATTCTGTGGGATGGAAGAAGTCCGTTGTTCTGTTGTTGTTGATTTGTTTTGTTTTGTTTTTCAACCTCCGGTGTCCCACCAAATGGGGGATTCCAGAGTAGAGACCTTGGGAGGGGCGACTGGAAAACCAGAAATCTGGTTAAAAATTGGGGCCTAGGGACATGTCAAGCCCATTATGACATCTAATTGTCCAGCCACTGTGAGGACGTACTAGAGGACAGGACTCACGCTGAGGGTCACAATGCGTGTTTATGCCATCGTCGCTCTCAAGAATGGGCGGGGCCTCAGGGTGAATGCTGGTTTCTCCTACACTGAACGTTGGACAACATGCCAACCACAAGGTTTCTTGCCATGGGTAAGGAAGAGTTCTGATTTCTGCCTCACAGTCACCCCTGCGCAGTGATTGGAGATAAGGTCTAGGTTCTGAAGCCTGAAAACTGAGGTAGGGAAGAGATGATGACCTAAGGCCATGGCCGTTCTGATGTGCTCAGTGTTCGGTCAGCTGTCTGGGTGTTGGTCACGAGGTCCGGGCTCAGGTTGTCAGACAGTGCATTAGTGCCCAGGTTAGACTATATATTCTGGGTGCATTCGAGTGCCGTGTAGGTTCTGATCTGAAGAACTCTTCAGGATATGAAGAATGAGCGAGTCTGAGGCGCGTGCTCAGGCTTTTGTGTCTGGATTTTGTATCAGCGATGGCCGTGGAATGTTGGGGAGGCCTCAAGGGCCATGGACGCATCTTGCTCTCTGTGGATTTGGCCCGATCCCAATTGTCTTTCGTCAATCTGTGGGATGGGAGGACTCCTTTCAGGTTTGTTACCTCAGGTGTCCCACCAAAAGAGGAATTCCAAAGCAGAGCCCTGGGAAAGAGTGTAGGGACAACCCGAACTATGGTTAAAAATTGGTGTCTAGGGGCATGGCAAGCCCAATATGCTGTCTCTCCATCCAGCCACTGAGAGGCCTTACATGAGGACTGGGCTCAGGCTGAGGGTCACAATGTGTGTTTGTGACCAATGTGGCCCGCAAGCATGGGCGGGGTCTCATGGGCCACACTGGTTTCAACGACACTGAACGTTGGACAACATGCCAACCACAAGGTTTCTTGCCATGGGGAAAGAGTTCTGATTTCTGCATCATTTTCAAACCCGGGCCGTGATTGGAGATAAGTGTCTAGGTTTCTGAAGCCTGAAAACCGCGGTAGAGAAGAGATGACGACCTAAGGCCATGGCGGGTCCGATGTGCTCAATGTGCGGCCAGCTGTCTGGGTGGGGCCAGGAGGTCCAGGCTCAGGCTGTGTCAGAAAGGGCATTAGTGCCCAGGTCAGCCTATATATTTCGGGTACAACCGAATCGCGTGCAGGTTGATCCTCATTTGGGGTTTCTGGGTAGCCCCAGAGGGCAATGTTTTTCGTCTGGAGGGCAGGCAGAGTGATGCATTGTAGTTCTGGATTGCCAAACTGGAGGGCTTGTGGGCCAGTAGTCTGAGGACGGAAGTCTGAGAACCCAAGCTAGGCCTAGGTTTCTGGGTGACGATATGGCAGGCACAATCTACAGACCTGAATCGAGATCTCGTGCATCTGAAGTCAGGGCGAGAATCAGACGATCGCTCAAGTTGGACTTTCTGTCCCTGATGGCCCCTTCATGAAGGGGGGTTGATCACGAGGCCATGGGGGTTTTCCCACGATGGGAGTTGTGAGAAGCTCCCAACTGCAAAGATTCTTCTGCAGGACAATTGAGACCTGTTGGTTGGCTCCAGGCCAACGATTCCGAGCAGGGTTCTAAGGATGGATGGCTGGGTAGCCCACCTCGCATTCCAATTGTCTCCAAGCAAGAAGACAGGTTAGATCTGCTGGATCTGGGGGAGAAACCGAGGAGGCTGAGTTGAAATGGACTCTCCCGTGGATGTGTCCTAATATGTCTTTGTGTCTATGGAGACCTTGGAAAGAAGCGGTGGCACTGGGGCCCTGAAGGGTTCTCCTAAACAGAGGCTTTGACACAGCTCCAACGTGCAAGTTTCCCATGTGTACATGAGATTGGTTCTGATGGGTGAGTCAAGAAACAGCCATATGCTGGTATTGAAATCCAGGCCTATGAGGAGAGATGCTTGGAAACCAAAGCAATGGATCCGATAGGTGCCTAGGGGCCTGCTCGTTCCTTTTTACTTCTAGGGACATAAGTCTATGGGTCTGAGTGCCGGTAGGAGCTCAGGTGGGCCCAGATTGCCCCTGATTGTCCTAGGAAGCCACAAATATTGGGATGGCCTCAGGGATTTTGGAAGTTTATCCTCTTAGTAGGGTTGTGGCCATTGGAATGGGCACATACAATTCCCTTGGAGAGGGCAAGCCAAAGTCGTCAGGTTTGGCTCCAGGGTGTGTAGGCCAGGGCTGTGTGGACAGTTGTCTGAAAACACAAACTCGGCTTATGTTTCGGATCATATTTATGGCAGGACTGATCTACAGACCATGAGGAGAACTCTCCGGTATATGAAAAAGGGCGAGTGTGAGGCTCTTGCTCAAGTCTTTCTTCTGTGAATATCGTGTCACACATGGTCGTGAAGTTTCCGGGTGGCTTCATGGGAAATGGACGAGTCTTACTCTCTGGGGGTTTGGCCCCGTCCAAAGAGTTCGGGGTCATTCTGTGGGATGGAAGAAGTCCGTTGTTCTGTTGTTGTTGATTTGTTTTGTTTTGTTTTTCAACCTCCGGTGTCCCACCAAATGGGGGATTCCAGAGTAGAGCCCTGGGGAGGGGCGACTGGAAAACCAGAAATCTGGTTAAAAATTGGGGCCTAGGGACATGTCAAGCCCATTATGACATCTAATGGTCCAGCCACTGTGAGGACGTACTAGAGGACAGGACTCACGCTGAGGGTCACAATGCGTGTTTATGCCATCGTCGCTCTCAAGAATGGGCGGGGCCTCAGGGTGAATGCTGGTTTCTCCTACACTGAACGTTGGACAACATGCCAACCACAAGGTTTCTTGCCATGGGTAAGGAAGAGTTCTGATTTCTGCCTCACAGTCACCCCTGCGCAGTGATTGGAGATAAGGTCTAGGTTCTGAAGCCTGAAAACTGAGGTAGGGAAGAGATGATGACCTAAGGCCATGGCCGTTCTGATGTGCTCAGTGTTCTGTCAGCTGTCTGGGTGTTGGTCACGAGGTCCGGGCTCAGGTTGTCAGACAGTGCATTAGTGCCCAGGTTAGACTATATATTCTGGGTGCATTCGAGTGCCGTGTAGGTTCTGATCTGAAGAACTCTTCAGGATATGAAGAATGAGCGAGTCTGAGGCGCGTGCTCAGGCTTTTGTGTCTGGATTTTGTATCAGCGATGGCCGTGGAATGTTGGGGAGGCCTCAAGGGCCATGGACGCATCTTGCTCTCTGTGGATTTGGCCCGATCCCAATTGTCTTTCGTCAATCTGTGGGATGGGAGGACTCCTTTCAGGTTTGTTACCTCAGGTGTCCCACCAAAAGAGGAATTCCAAAGCAGAGCCCTGGGAAAGAGTGTAGGGACAACCCGAACTATGGTTAAAAATTGGTGTCTGGGACGCCTGGGTGGCTCAGTTGGTTGAGCAGCTGCCTTCGGCTCGGGTCATGATCCCAGCGTCCTGGGATCGAGTCCCACATCGGGCTCCTTGCTCTGCGGGGAGCCTGCTTCTCCCTATGACTCTGCCTTCCACTCTGTCTGCCTGTGCTCGCTCTCTCTCTCTCTCTGACAAATAAATAAATTTAAAAAAAAAAAAAATAAAAAAAAAAAAAAAAAAAAAAAAAAATTGGTGTCTAGGGGCATGGCAAGCCCAATATGCTGTCTCTCCATCCAGCCACTGAGAGGCCTTACCTGAGGACTGGGCTCAGGCTGAGGGTCACAATGTGTGTTTGTGACCAATGTGGCCCGCAAGCATGGGCGGGGTCTCATGGGCCACACTGGTTTCAACGACACTGAATGTTGGACAACATGCCAACCACAAGGTTTCTTGCCATGGGGAAAGAGTTCTCATTTCTGCATCATTTTCAAACCCGGGCCGTGATTGGAGATAAGTGTCTAGGTTTCTGAAGCCTGAAAACCGCGGTAGAGAAGAGATGACGACCTAAGGCCATGGCGGGTCCGATGTGCTCAATGTGCGGCCAGCTGTCTGGGTGGGGCCAGGAGGTCCAGGCTCAGGCTGTGTCAGAAAGGGCATTAGTGCCCAGGTCAGCCTATATATTTCGGGTACAACCGAATCGCGTGCAGGTTGATCCTCATTTGGGGTTTCTGGGTAGCCCCAGAGGGCAATGTTTTTCGTCTGGAGGGCAGGCAGAGTGCTGCATTGTAGTTCTGGATTGCCAAACTGGAGGGCTTGTGGGCCAGTAGTCTGAGGACGGAAGTCTGAGAACCCAAGCTAGGCCTAGGTTTCTGGGTGACGATATGGCAGGCACAATCTACAGACCTGAATCGAGATCTCGTGCATCTGAAGTCAGGGCGAGAATCAGACGATCGCTCAAGTTGGACTTTCTGTCCCTGATGGCCCCTTCATGAAGGGGGGTTGATCACGAGGCCATGGGGGTTTTCCCACGATGGGAGTTGTGAGAAGCTCCCAACTGCAAAGATTCTTCTGCAGGACAATTGAGACCTGTTGGTTGGCTCCAGGCCAACGATTCCGAGCAGGGTTCTAAGGATGGATGGCTGGGTAGCCCACCTCGCATTCCAATTGTCTCCAAGCAACAAGACAGGTTAGATCTGCTGGATCTGGGGGAGAAACCGAGGAGGCTGAGTTGAAATGGACTCTCCCGTGGATGTGTCCTAATATGTCTTTGTGTCTATGGAGACCTTGGAAAGAAGCGGTGGCACTGGGGCCCTGAAGGGTTCTCCTAAACAGAGGCTTTGACACAGCTCCAACGTGCAAGTTTCCCATGTGTACATGAGATTGGTTCTGATGGGTGAGTCAAGAAACAGCCATATGCTGGTATTGAAATCCAGGCCTATGAGGAGAGATGCTTGGAAACCAAAGCAATGGATCCGATAGGTGCCTAGGGGCCTGCTCGTTCCTTTTTACTTCTAGGGACATCAGTCTACGGGTCTGAGTGCCGGTAGGAGCTCAGGTGGGCCCAGATTGCCCCTGATTGTCCTAGGAAGCCACAAATATTGGGATGGCCTCAGGGATTTTGGAAGTTTATCCTCTTAGTAGGGTTGTGGCCATTGGAATGGGCACATACAATTCCCTTGGAGAGGGCAAGCCAAAGTCGTCAGGTTTGGCTCCAGGGTGTGTAGGCCAGGGCTGTGTGGACAGTTGTCTGAAAACACAAACTCGGCTTATGTTTCGGATCATATTTATGGCAGGACTGATCTACAGACCATGAGGAGAACTCTCCGGTATATGAAAAAGGGCGAGTGTGAGGCTCTTGCTCAAGTCTTTCTTCTGTGAATATCGTGTCACACATGGTCGTGAAGTTTCCGGGTGGCTTCATGGGAAATGGACGAGTCTTACTCTCTGGGGGTTTGGCCCCGTCCAAAGAGTTCGGGGTCATTCTGTGGGATGGAAGAAGTCCGTTGTTCTGTTGTTGTTGATTTGTTTTGTTTTGTTTTTCAACCTCCGGTGTCCCACCAAATGGGGGATTCCAGAGTAGAGACCTGGGGAGGGGCGACTGGACAACCAGAAATCTGGTTAAAAATTGGGGCCTAGGGACATGTCAAGCCCATTATGACATCTAATGGTCCAGCCACTGTGAGGACGTACTAGAGGACAGGACTCACGCTGAGGGTCACAATGCGTGTTTATGCCCTCGTCGCTCTCAAGAATGGGCGGGGCCTCAGGGTGAATGCTGGTTTCTCCTACACTGAACGTTGGACAACATGCCAACCACAAGGTTTCTTGCCATGGGTAAGGAAGAGTTCTGATTTCTGCATCACAGTCACCCCTGGGCAGTGATTGGAGATAAGGTCTAGGTTCTGAAGCCTGAAAACTGAGGTAGGGAAGAGATGATGACCTAAGGCCATGGCCGTTCTGATGTGCTCAGTGTTCGGTCAGCTGTCTGGGTGTTGGTCACGAGGTCCGGGCTCAGGTTGTCAGACAGTGCATTAGTGCCCAGGTTAGACTATATATTTTGGGTGCATTCGAGTGCCGTGTAGGTTCTGATCTGAAGAACTCTTCAGGATATGAAGAATGAGCGAGTCTGAGGCGCGTGCTCATGCTTTTGTGTCTGGATTTTGTATCAGCGATGGCCGTGGAATGTTGGGGAGGCCTCATGGGCCATGGACGCATCTTGCTCTCTGTGGATTTGGCCCGATCCCAATTGTCTTTCGTCAATCTGTGGGATGGGAGGACTCCTTTCAGGTTTGTTACCTCAGGTGTCCCACCAAAAGAGGAATTCCAAAGCAGAGCCCTGGGAAAGAGTGTAGGGACAACAGAACTATGGTTAAAAATTGGTGTCTAGGGGCATGGCAAGCCCAATATGCTGTCTCTCCATCCAGCCACTGAGAGGCCTTACCTGAGGACTGGGCTCAAGCTGAGGGTCACAATGTGTGTTTGTGACCAATGTGGCCCGCAAGCATGGGCGGGGTCTCATGGGCCACACTGGTTTCAACGACACTGAACGTTGGACAACATGGCAACCACAAGGTTTCTTGCCATGGGGAAAGAGTTCTGATTTCTGCATCATTTTCAAACCCGGGCCGTGATTGGAGATAAGTGTCTAGGTTTCTGAAGCCTGAAAACCGCGGTTGAGAAGAGATGACGACCTAAGGCCATGGCGGGTCCGATGTGCTCAGTGTGCGGCCAGCTGTCTGGGTGGGGCCAGGAGGTCCAGGCTCAGGCTGTGTCAGAAAGGGCATTAGTGCCCAGGTCAGCCTATATATTTCGGGTACAACCGAATCGCGTGCAGGTTGATCCTCATTTGGGGTTTCTGGGTAGCCCCAGAGGGCAATGTTTCTCGTCTGGAGGGCAGGCAGAGTGCTGCATTGTAGTTCTGGATTGCCAAACTGGAGGGCTTGTGGGCCAGTAGTCTGAGGACGGAAGTCTGAGAACCCAAGCTAGGCCTAGGTTTCTGGGTGACGATATGGCAGGCACAATCTACAGACCTGAATCGAGATCTCGTGCATCTGAAGTCAGGGCGAGAATCAGACGATCGCTCACGTTGGACTTTCTGTCCCTGATGGCCCCTTCATGAAGGGGGGTTGATCACGAGGCCATGGGGGTTTTCCCACGATGGGAGTTGTGAGAAGCTCCCAACTGCAAAGATTCTTCTGCAGGACAATTGAGACCTGTTGGTTGGCTCCAGGCCAACGATTCCGAGCAGGGTTCTAAGGATGGATGGCTGGGTAGCCCACCTCGCATTCCAATTGTCTCCAAGCAACAAGACAGGTTAGATCTGCTGGATCTGGGGGAGAAACCGAGGAGGCTGAGTTGAAATGGACTCTCCCGTGGATGTGTCCTAATATGTCTTTGTGTCTATGGAGACCTTGGAAAGAAGCGGTGGCACTGGGGCCCTGAAGGGTTCTCCTAAACAGAGGCTTTGACACAGCTCCAACGTGCAAGTTTCCCATGTGTACATGAGATTGGTTCTGATGGGTGAGTCAAGAAACAGCCATATGCTGGTATTGAAATCCAGGCCTATGAGGAGAGATGCTTGGAAACCAAAGCAATCGATCCGATAGGTGCCTAGGGGCCTGCTCGTTCCTTTTTACTTCTAGGGACATCAGTCTACGGGTCTGAGTGCCGGTAGGTGCTCAGATGGGCCCAGACTGCCCCTGATTGTCCTAGGAAGCCACAAATATTGGGATGGCCTCAGGGATTTTGGAAGTTTATCCTATTAGTAGGGTTGTGGCCATTGGAATGGGCACATACAATTCCCTTGGAGAGGGCAAGCCAAAGTCGTCAGGTTTGGCTCCAGGGGCCTGAGCCTGTAGGGTGTGTAGGCCAGGGCTGTGTGGACAGTTGTCTGAAAACACAAACTCGGCTTATGTTTCGGATCATATTTATGGCAGGACTGATCTACAGACCATGAGGAGAACTCTCCGGTATATGAAAAAGGGCGAGTGTGAGGCTCTTGCTCAAGTCTTTCTTCTGTGAATATCGTGTCACACATGGTCGTGAAGTTTCCGGGTGGCTTCATGGGAAATGGACGAGTCTTACTCTCTGGGGGTTTGGCCCCGTCCAAAGAGTTCGGGGTCATTCTGTGGGATGGAAAAAGTCCGTTGTTCTGTTGTTGTTGATTTGTTTTGTTTTGTTTTTCAACCTCCGGTGTCCCATCAAATGGGGGATTCCAGAGTAGAGCCCTGGGGAGGGGCGACTGGACAACCAGAAATCTGGTTAAAAATTGGGGCCTAGGGACATGTCAAGCCCATTATGACATCTAATGGTCCAGCCACTGTGAGGACGTACTAGAGGACAGGACTCACGCTGAGGGTCACAATGCGTGTTTATGCCATCGTCGCTCTCAAGAATGGGCGGGGCCTCAGGGTGAATGCTGGTTTCTCCTACACTGAACGTTGGACAACATGCCAACCACAAGGTTTCTTGCCATGGGTAAGGAAGAGTTCTGATTTCTGCATCACAGTCACCCCTGCGCAGTGATTGGAGATAAGGTCTAGGTTCTGAAGCCTGAAAACTGAGGTAGGGAAGAGATGATGACCTAAGGCCATGGCCGTTCTGATGTGCTCAGTGTTCTGTCAGCTGTCTGGGTGTTGGTCCCGAGGTCCGGGCTCAGGTTGTCAGACAGTGCATTAGTGCCCAGGTTAGACTATATATTCTGGGTGCATTCGAGTGCCGTGTAGGTTCTGATCTGAAGAACTCTTCAGGATATGAAGAATGAGCGAGTCTGAGGCGCGTGCTCAGGCTTTTGTCTCTGGATTTTGTATCAGCGATGGCCGTGGAATTTTGGGGAGGCCTCATGGGCCATGGACGCATCTTGCTCTCTGTGGATTTGGCCCGATCCCAATTGTCTTTCGTCAATCTGTGGGATGGGAGGTCTCCTTTCAGGTTTGTTACCTCAGGTGTCCCACCAAAAGAGGAATTCCAAAGCAGAGCCCTGGGAAAGAGTGTAGGGACAACCCGAACTATGGTTAAAAATTGGTGTCTAGGGGCATGGCAAGCCCAATATGCTGTCTCTCCATCCAGCCACTGAGAGGCCTTACCTGAGGACTGGGCTCAGGCTGAGGGTCACAATGTGTGTTTGTGACCAATGTGGCCCGCAAGCATGGGCGGGGTCTCATGGGCCACACTGGTTTCAACGACACTGAACGTTGGACAACATGCCAACCACAAGGTTTCTTGCCATGGGGAAAGAGTTCTGATTTCTGCATCATTTTCAAACCCGGGCCGTGATTGGAGATAAGTGTCTAGGTTTCTGAAGCCTGAAAACCGCGGTTGAGAAGAGATGACGACCTAAGGCCATGGCGGGTCCGATGTGCTCAATGTGCGGCCAGCTGTCTGGGTGGGGCCAGGAGGTCCAGGCTCAGGCTGTGTCAGAAAGGGCATTGGTGCCCAGGTCAGCCTATATATTTCGGGTACAACCGAATCGCGTGCAGGTTGATCCTCATTTGGTGTTTCTGGGTAGCCCCAGAGGGCAATGTTTTTCGTCTGGAGGGCAGGCAGAGTGCTGCATTGTAGTTCTGGATTGCCAAACTGGAGGGCTTGTGGGCCAGTAGTCTGAGGACGGAAGTCTGAGAACCCAAGCTAGGCCTAGGTTTCTGGGTGACGATATGGCAGGCACAATCTACAGACCTGAATCGAGATCTCGTGCATCTGAAGTCAGGGCGAGAATCAGACGATCGCTCAAGTTGGACTTTCTGTCCCTGATGGCCACTTCATGAAGGGGGGTTGATCACGAGGCCATGGGGGTTTTCCCACGATGGGAGTTGTGAGAAGCTCCCAACTGCAAAGATTCTTCTGCAGGACAATTGAGACCTGTTGGTTGGCTCCAGGCCAACGATTCCGAGCAGGGTTCTAAGGATGGATGGCTGGGTAGCCCACCTCGCATTCCAATTGTCTCCAAGCAAGAAGACAGGTTAGATCTGCTGGATCTGGGGGAGAAACCGAGGAGGCTGAGTTGAAATGGAATCTCCCGTGGATGTGTCCTAATATGTCTTTGTGTCTATGGAGACCTTGGAAAGAAGCGGTGGCACTGGGGCCCTGAAGGGTTCTCCTAAACAGAGGCTTTGACACAGCTCCAACGTGCAAGTTTCCCATGTGTACATGAGATTGGTTCTGATGGGTGAGTCAAGAAACAGCCATATGCTGGTATTGAAATCCAGGCCTATGAGGAGAGATGCTTGGAAACCAAAGCAATGGATCCGATAGGTGCCTAGGGGCCTGCTCGTTCCTTTTTACTTCTAGGGACATCAGTCTACGGGTCTGAGTGCCGGTAGGCGCTCAGATGGGCCCAGATTGCCCCTGATTGTCCTAGGAAGCCACAAATATTGGGATGGCCTCAGGGATTTTGGAAGTTATCCTATTAGTAGGGTTGTGGCCATTGGAATGGGCACATACAATTCCCTTGGAGAGGGCAAGCCAAAGTCGTCAGGTTTGGCTCCAGGGTGTGTAGGCCAGGGCTGTGTGGACAGTTGTCTGAAAACACAAACTCGGCTTATGTTTCGGGTCATATTTATGGCAGGACTGATCTACAGACCATGAGGAGAACTCTCCGGTATATGAAAAAGGGCGAGTGTGAGGCTCTTGCTCAAGTCTTTCTTCTGTGAATATCGTGTCACACATGGTCGTGAAGTTTCCGGGTGGCTTCATGGGAAATGGACGAGTCTTACTCTCTGGGGATTTGGCCCCGTCCAAAGAGTTCGGGGTCATTCTGTGGGATGGAAGAAGTCCGTTGTTCTGTTGTTGTTGATTTGTTTTGTTTTGTTTTTCAACCTCCGGTGTCCCACCAAATGGGGGATTCCAGAGTAGAGCCCTGGGGAGGGGCGACTGGAAAACCAGAAATCTGGTTAAAAATTGGGGCCTAGGGACATGTCAAGCCCATTATGACATCTAATGGTCCAGCCACTGTGAGGACGTACTAGAGGACAGGACTCACGCTGAGGGTCACAATGCGTGTTTATGCCATCGTCGCTCTCAAGAATGGGCGGGGCCTCAGGGTGAATGCTGGTTTCTCCTACACTGAACGTTGGACAACATGCCAACCACAAGGTTTCTTGCCATGGGTAAGGAAGAGTTCTGATTTCTGCCTCACAGTCACCCCTGCGCAGTGATTGGAGATAAGGTCTAGGTTCTGAAGCCTGAAAACTGAGGTAGGGAAGAGATGATGACCTAAGGCCATGGCCGTTCTGATGTGCTCAGTGTTCTGTCAGCTGTCTGGGTGTTGGTCACGAGGTCCGGGCTCAGGTTGTCAGACAGTGCATTAGTGCCCAGGTTAGACTATATATTCTGGGTGCATTCGAGTGCCGTGTAGGTTCTGATCTGAAGAACTCTTCAGGATATGAAGAATGAGCGAGTCTGAGGCGCGTGCTCAGGCTTTTGTGTCTGGATTTTGTATCAGCGATGGCCGTGGAATGTTGGGGAGGCCTCAAGGGCCATGGACGCATCTTGCTCTCTGTGGATTTGGCCCGATCCCAATTGTCTTTCGTCAATCTGTGGGATGGGAGGACTCCTTTCAGGTTTGTTACCTCAGGTGTCCCACCAAAAGAGGAATTCCAAAGCAGAGCCCTGGGAAAGAGTGTAGGGACAACCCGAACTATGGTTAAAAATTGGTGTCTAGGGTCATGGCAAGCCCAATATGCTGTCTCTCCATCCAGCCACTGAGAGGCCTTACCTGAGGACTGGGCTCAGGCTGAGGGTCACAATGTGTGTTTGTGACCAATGTGGCCCGCAAGCATGGGCGGGGTCTCATGGGCCACACTGGTTTCAACGACACTGAACGTTGGACAACATGCCAACCACAAGGTTTCTTGCCATGGGGAAAGAGTTCTGATTTCTGCATCATTTTCAAACCCGGGCCGTGATTGGAGATAAGTGTCTAGGTTTCTGAAGCCTGAAAACCGCGGTAGAGAAGAGATGACGACCTAAGGCCATGGCGGGTCCGATGTGCTCAATGTGCGGCCAGCTGTCTGGGTGGGGCCAGGAGGTCCAGGCTCAGGCTGTGTCAGAAAGGGCATTAGTGCCCAGGTCAGCCTATATATTTCGGGTACAACCGAATCGCGTGCAGGTTGATCCTCATTTGGGGTTTCTGGGTAGCCCCAGAGGGCAATGTTTTTCGTCTGGAGGGCAGGCAGAGTGCTGCATTGTAGTTCTGGATTGCCAAACTGGAGGGCTTGTGGGCCAGTAGTCTGAGGACGGAAGTCTGAGAACCCAAGCTAGGCCTAGGTTTCTGGGTGACGATATGGCAGGCACAATCTACAGACCTGAATCGAGATCTCGTGCATCTGAAGTCAGGGCGAGAATCAGACGATCGCTCAAGTTGGACTTTCTGTCCCTGATGGCCCCTTCATGAAGGGGGGTTGATCACGAGGCCATGGGGGTTTTCCCACGATGGGAATTGTGAGAAGCTCCCAACTGCAAAGATTCTTCTGCAGGACAATTGAGACCTGTTGGTTGGCTCCAGGCCAACGATTCCGAGCAGGGTTCTAAGGATGGATGGCTGGGTAGCCCACCTCGCATTCCAATTGTCTCCAAGCAACAAGACAGGTTAGATCTGCTGGATCTGGGGGAGAAACCGAGGAGGCTGAGTTGAAATGGACTCTCCCGTGGATGTGTCCTAATATGTCTTTGTGTCTATGGAGACCTTGGAAAGAAGCGGTGGCACTGGGGCCCTGAAGGGTTCTCCTAAACAGAGGCTTTGACACAGCTCCAACGTGCAAGTTTCCCATGTGTACATGAGATTGGTTCTGATGGGTGAGTCAAGAAACAGCCATATGCTGGTATTGAAATCCAGGCCTATGAGGAGAGATGCTTGGAAACCAAAGCAATGGATCCGATAGGTGCCTAGGGGCCTGCTCGTTCCTTTTTACTTCTAGGGACATCAGTCTACGGGTCTGAGTGCGGGTAGGAGCTCAGGTGGGCCCAGATTGCCCCTGATTGTCCTAGGAAGCCACAAATATTGGGATGGCCTCAGGGATTTTGGAAGTTTATCCTATTAGTAGGGTTGTGGCCATTGGAATGGGCACATACAATTCCCTTGGAGAGGGCAAGCCAAAGTCGTCAGGTTTGGCTCCAGGGTGTGTAGGCCAGGGCTGTGTGGACAGTTGTCTGAAAACACAAACTCGGCTTATGTTTCGGATCATATTTATGGCAGGACTGATCTACAGACCATGAGGAGAACTCTCCGGTATATGAAAAAGGGCGAGTGTGAGGCTCTTGCTCAAGTCTTTCTTCTGTGAATATCGTGTCACACATGGTCGTGAAGTTTCCGGGTGGCTTCATGGGAAATGGACGAGTCTTACTCTCTGGGGGTTTGGCCCCGTCCAAAGAGTTCGGGGTCATTCTGTGGGATGGAAGAAGTCCGTTGTTCTGTTGTTGTTGATTTGTTTTGTTTTGTTTTTCAACCTCCGGTGTCCCACCAAATGGGGGATTCCAGAGTAGAGACCTGGGGAGGGGCGACTGGACAACCAGAAATCTGGTTAAAAATTGGGGCCTAGGGACATGTCAAGCCCATTATGACATCTAATGGTCCAGCCACTGTGAGGACGTACTAGAGGACAGGACTCACGCTGAGGGTCACAATGCGTGTTTATGCCCTCGTCGCTCTCAAGAATGGGCGGGGCCTCAGGGTGAATGCTGGTTTCTCCTACACTGAACGTTGGACAACATGCCAACCACAAGGTTTCTTGCCATGGGTAAGGAAGAGTTCTGATTTCTGCATCACAGTCACCCCTGGGCAGTGATTGGAGATAAGGTCTAGGTTCTGAAGCCTGAAAACTGAGGTAGGGAAGAGATGGTGACCTAAGGCCATGGCCGTTCTGATGTGCTCAGTGTTCGGTCAGCTGTCTGGGTGTTGGTCACGAGGTCCGGGCTCAGGTTGTCAGACAGTGCATTAGTGCCCAGGTTAGACTATATATTTTGGGTGCATTCGAGTGCCGTGTAGGTTCTGATCTGAAGAACTCTTCAGGATATGAAGAATGAGCGAGTCTGAGGCGCGTGCTCAGGCTTTTGTCTCTGGATTTTGTATCAGCGATGGCCGTGGAATGTTGGGGAGGCCTCATGGGCCATGGACGCATCTTGCTCTCTGTGGATTTGGCCCGATCCCAATTGTCTTTCGTCAATCTGTGGGATGGGAGGACTCCTTTCAGGTTTGTTACCTCAGGTGTCCCACCAAAAGAGGAATTCCAAAGCAGAGCCCTGGGAAAGAGTGTAGGGACAACCCGAACTATGGTTAAAAATTGGTGTCTAGGGGCATGGCAAGCCCAATATGCTGTCTCTCCATCCAGCCACTGAGAGGCCTTACCTGAGGACTGGGCTCAAGCTGAGGGTCACAATGTGTGTTTGTGACCAATGTGGCCCGCAAGCATGGGCGGGGTCTCATGGGCCACACTGGTTTCAACGACACTGAACGTTGGACAACATGCCAACCACAAGGTTTCTTGCCATGGGGAAAGAGTTCTGATTTCTGCATCATTTTCAAACCCGGGCCGTGATTGGAGATAAGTGTCTAGGTTTCTGAAGCCTGAAAACCGCGGTTGAGAAGAGATGACGACCTAAGGCCATGGCGGGTCCGATGTGCTCAATGTGCGGCCAGCTGTCTGGGTGGGGCCAGGAGGTCCAGGCTCAGGCTGTGTCAGAAAGGGCATTAGTGCCCAGGTCAGCCTATATATTTCGAGTACAACCGAATTGCGTGCAGGTTGATCCTCATTTGGGGTTTCTGGGTAGCCCCAGAGGGCAATGTTTTTCGTCTAGAGGGCAGGCAGAGTGCTGCATTGTAGTTCTGGATTGCCAAACTGGAGGGCTTGTGGGCCAGTAGTCTGAGGACGGAAGTCTGAGGACCCAAGCTAGGCCTAGGTTTCTGGGTGACGATATGGCAGGCACAATCTACAGACCTGAATCGAGATCTCGTGCATCTGAAGTCAGGGCGAGAATCAGACGATCGCTCACGTTGGTCTTTCTGTCCCTGATGGCCCCTTCATGAGGGGGTGTTGATCACGAGGCCATGGGGGTTTTCCCACGATGGGAGTTGTGAGAAACTCCCAACTGCAAAGATTCTTCTGCAGGACAATTGAGACCTGTTGGTTGGCTCCAGGCCAACGATTCCGAGCAGGGTTCTAAGGATGGATGGCTGGGTAGCCCACCTCGCATTCCAATTGTCTCCAAGCAACAAGACAGGTTAGATCTGCTGGATCTGGGGGAGAAACCGAGGAGGCTGAGTTGAAATGGACTCTCCCGTGGATGTGTCCTAATATGTCTTTGTGTCTATGGAGACCTTGGAAAGAAGCGGTGGCACTGGGGCCCTGAAGGGTTCTCCTAAACAGAGGCTTTGACACAGCTCCAACGTGCAAGTTTCCCATGTGTACATGAGATTGGTTCTGATGGGTGAGTCAAGAAACAGCCATATGCTGGTATTGAAATCCAGGCCTATGAGGAGAGATGCTTGGAAACCAAAGCAATGGATCCGATAGGTGCCTAGGGGCCTGCTCGTTCCTTTTTACTTCTAGGGACATCAGTCTACGGGTCTGAGTGCCGGTAGGCGCTCAGATGGGCCCAGATTGCCCCTGATTGTCCTAGGAAGCCACAAATATTGGGATGGCCTCAGGGATTTTGGAAGTTATCCTATTAGTAGGGTTGTGGCCATTGGAATGGGCACATACAATTCCCTTGGAGAGGGCAAGCCAAAGTCGTCAGGTTTGGCTCCAGGGTGTGTAGGCCAGGGCTGTGTGGACAGTTGTCTGAAAACACAAACTCGGCTTATGTTTCGGGTCATATTTATGGCAGGACTGATCTACAGACCATGAGGAGAACTCTCCGGTATATGAAAAAGGGCGAGTGTGAGGCTCTTGCTCAAGTCTTTCTTCTGTGAATATCGTGTCACACATGGTCGTGAAGTTTCCGGGTGGCTTCATGGGAAATGGACGAGTCTTACTCTCTGGGGGTTTGGCCCCGTCCAAAGAGTTCGGGGTCATTCTGTGGGATGGAAGAAGTCCGTTGTTCTGTTGTTGTTGATTTGTTTTGTTTTGTTTTTCAACCTCCGGTGTCCCACCAAATGGGGGATTCCAGAGTAGAGCCCTGGGGAGGGGCGACTGGAAAACCAGAAATCTGGTTAAAAATTGGGGCCTAGGGACATGTCAAGCCCATTATGACATCTAATGGTCCAGCCACTGTGAGGACGTACTAGAGGACAGGACTCACGCTGAGGGTCACAATGCGTGTTTATGCCCTCGTCGCTCTCAAGAATGGGCGGGGCCTCAGGGTGAATGCTGGTTTCTCCTACACTGAACGTTGGACAACATGCCAACCACAAGGTTTCTTGCCATGGGTAAGGAAGAGTTCTGATTTCTGCCTCACAGTCACCCCTGCGCAGTGATTGGAGATAAGGTCTAGGTTCTGAAGCCTGAAAACTGAGGTAGGGAAGAGATGATGACCTAAGGCCATGGCCGTTCTGATGTGCTCAGTGTTCTGTCAGCTGTCTGGGTGTTGGTCACGAGGTCCGGGCTCAGGTTGTCAGACAGTGCATTAGTGCCCAGGTTAGACTATATATTCTGGGTGCATTCGAGTGCCGTGTAGGTTCTGATCTGAAGAACTCTTCAGGATATGAAGAATGAGCGAGTCTGAGGCGCGTGCTCAGGCTTTTGTGTCTGGATTTTGTATCAGCGATGGCCGTGGAATGTTGGGGAGGCCTCAAGGGCCATGGACGCATCTTGCTCTCTGTGGATTTGGCCCGATCCCAATTGTCTTTCGTCAATCTGTGGGATGGGAGGACTCCTTTCAGGTTTGTTACCTCAGGTGTCCCACCAAAAGAGGAATTCCAAAGCAGAGCCCTGGGAAAGAGTGTAGGGACAACCCGAACTATGGTTAAAAATTGGTGTCTAGGGGCATGGCAAGCCCAATATGCTGTCTCTCCATCCAGCCACTGAGAGGCCTTACCTGAGGACTGGGCTCAGGCTGAGGGTCACAATGTGTGTTTGTGACCAATGTGGCCCGCAAGCATGGGCGGGGTCTCATGGGCCACACTGGTTTCAACGACACTGAACGTTGGACAACATGCCAACCACAAGGTTTCTTGCCATGGGGAAAGAGTTCTGATTTCTGCATCATTTTCAAACCCGGGCCGTGATTGGAGATAAGTGTCTAGGTTTCTGAAGCCTGAAAACCGCGGTAGAGAAGAGATGACGACCTAAGGCCATGGCGGGTCCGATGTGCTCAATGTGCGGCCAGCTGTCTGGGTGGGGCCAGGAGGTCCAGGCTCAGGCTGTGTCAGAAAGGGCATTAGTGCCCAGGTCAGCCTATATATTTCGGGTACAACCGAATCGCGTGCAGGTTGATCCTCATTTGGGGTTTCTGGGTAGCCCCAGAGGGCAATGTTTTTCGTCTGGAGGGCAGGCAGAGTGATGCATTGTAGTTCTGGATTGCCAAACTGGAGGGCTTGTGGGCCAGTAGTCTGAGGACGGAAGTCTGAGAACCCAAGCTAGGCCTAGGTTTCTGGGTGACGATATGGCAGGCACAATCTACAGACCTGAATCGAGATCTCGTGCATCTGAAGTCAGGGCGAGAATCAGACGATCGCTCAAGTTGGACTTTCTGTCCCTGATGGCCCCTTCATGAAGGGGGGTTGATCACGAGGCCATGGGGGTTTTCCCACGATGGGAGTTGTGAGAAGCTCCCAACTGCAAAGATTCTTCTGCAGGACAATTGAGACCTGTTGGTTGGCTCCAGGCCAACGATTCCGAGCAGGGTTCTAAGGATGGATGGCTGGGTAGCCCACCTCGCATTCCAATTGTCTCCAAGCAAGAAGACAGGTTAGATCTGCTGGATCTGGGGGAGAAACCGAGGAGGCTGAGTTGAAATGGACTCTCCCGTGGATGTGTCCTAATATGTCTTTGTGTCTATGGAGACCTTGGAAAGAAGCGGTGGCACTGGGGCCCTGAAGGGTTCTCCTAAACAGAGGCTTTGACACAGCTCCAACGTGCAAGTTTCCCATGTGTACATGAGATTGGTTCTGATGGGTGAGTCAAGAAACAGCCATATGCTGGTATTGAAATCCAGGCCTATGAGGAGAGATGCTTGGAAACCAAAGCAATGGATCCGATAGGTGCCTAGGGGCCTGCTCGTTCCTTTTTACTTCTAGGGACATCAGTCTACGGGTCTGAGTGCCGGTAGGAGCTCAGGTGGGCCCAGATTGCCCCTGATTGTCCTAGGAAGCCACAAATATTGGGATGGCCTCAGGGATTTTGGAAGTTTATCCTATTAGTAGGGTTGTGGCCATTGGAATGGGCACATACAATTCCCTTGGAGAGGGCAAGCCAAAGTCGTCAGGTTTGGCTCCAGGGTGTGTAGGCCAGGGCTGTGTGGACAGTTGTCTGAAAACACAAACTCGGCTTATGTTTCGGATCATATTTATGGCAGTACTGATCTACAGACCATGAGGAGAACTCTCCGGTATATGAAAAAGGGCGAGTGTGAGGCTCTTGCTCAAGTCTTTCTTCTGTGAATATCGTGTCACACATGGTCGTGAAGTTTCCGGGTGGCTTCATGGGAAATGGACGAGTCTTACTCTCTGGGGGTTTGGCCCCGTCCAAAGAGTTCGGGGTCATTCTGTGGGATGGAAGAAGTCCGTTGTTCTGTTGTTGTTGATTTGTTTTGTTTTGTTTTTCAACCTCCGGTGTCCCACCAAATGGGGGATTCCAGAGTAGAGACCTGGGGAGGGGCGACTGGACAACCAGAAATCTGGTTAAAAATTGGGGCCTAGGGACATGTCAAGCCCATTATGACATCTAATGGTCCAGCCACTGTGAGGACGTACTAGAGGACAGGACTCACGCTGAGGGTCACAATGCGTGTTTATGCCCTCGTCGCTCTCAAGAATGGGCGGGGCCTCAGGGTGAATGCTGGTTTCTCCTACACTGAACGTTGGACAACATGCCAACCACAAGGTTTCTTGCCATGGGTAAGGAAGAGTTCTGATTTCTGCATCACAGTCACCCCTGGGCAGTGATTGGAGATAAGGTCTAGGTTCTGAAGCCTGAAAACTGAGGTAGGGAAGAGATGATGACCTAAGGCCATGGCCGTTCTGATGTGCTCAGTGTTCGGTCAGCTGTCTGGGTGTTGGTCACGAGGTCCGGGCTCAGGTTGTCAGACAGTGCATTAGTGCCCAGGTTAGACTATATATTTTGGGTGCATTCGAGTGCCGTGTAGGTTCTGATCTGAAGAACTCTTCAGGATATGAAGAATGAGCGAGTCTGAGGCGCGTGCTCAGGCTTTTGTCTCTGGATTTTGTATCAGCGATGGCCGTGGAATGTTGGGGAGGCCTCATGGGCCATGGACGCATCTTGCTCTCTGTGGATTTGGCCCGATCCCAATTGTCTTTCGTCAATCTGTGGGATGGGAGGACTCCTTTCAGGTTTGTTACCTCAGGTGTCCCACCAAAAGAGGAATTCCAAAGCAGAGCCCTGGGAAAGAGTGTAGGGACAACCCGAACTATGGTTAAAAATTGGTGTCTAGGGGCATGGCAAGCCCAATATGCTGTCTCTCCATCCAGCCACTGAGAGGCCTTACCTGAGGACTGGGCTCAAGCTGAGGGTCACAATGTGTGTTTGTGACCAATGTGGCCCGCAAGCATGGGCGGGGTCTCATGGGCCACACTGGTTTCAACGACACTGAACGTTGGACAACATGCCAACCACAAGGTTTCTTGCCATGGGGAAAGAGTTCTGATTTCTGCATCATTTTCAAACCCGGGCCGTGATTGGAGATAAGTGTCTAGGTTTCTGAAGCCTGAAAACCGCGGTTGAGAAGAGATGACGACCTAAGGCCATGGCGGGTCCGATGTGCTCAATGTGCGGCCAGCTGTCTGGGTGGGGCCAGGAGGTCCAGGCTCAGGCTGTGTCAGAAAGGGCATTAGTGCCCAGGTCAGCCTATATATTTCGAGTACAACCGAATTGCGTGCAGGTTGATCCTCATTTGGGGTTTCTGGGTAGCCCCAGAGGGCAATGTTTTTCGTCTAGAGGGCAGGCAGAGTGCTGCATTGTAGTTCTGGATTGCCAAACTGGAGGGCTTGTGGGCCAGTAGTCTGAGGACGGAAGTCTGAGGACCCAAGCTAGGCCTAGGTTTCTGGGTGACGATATGGCAGGCACAATCTACAGACCTGAATCGAGATCTCGTGCATCTGAAGTCAGGGCGAGAATCAGACGATCGCTCACGTTGGACTTTCTGTCCCTGATGGCCCCTTCATGAGGGGGGGTTGATCACGAGGCCATGGGGGTTTTCCCACGATGGGAGTTGTGAGAAGCTCCCAACTGCAAAGATTCTTCTGCAGGACAATTGAGACCTGTTGGTTGGCTCCAGGCCAACGATTCCGAGCAGGGTTCTAAGGATGGATGGCTGGGTAGCCCACCTCGCATTCCAATTGTCTCCAAGCAACAAGACAGGTTAGATCTGCTGGATCTGGGGGAGAAACCGAGGAGGCTGAGTTGAAATGGACTCTCCCGTGGATGTGTCCTAATATGTCTTTGTGTCTATGGAGACCTTGGAAAGAAGCGGTGGCACTGGGGCCCTGAAGGGTTCTCCTAAACAGAGGCTTTGACACAGCTCCAACGTGCAAGTTTCCCATGTGTACATGAGATTGGTTCTGATGGGTGAGTCAAGAAACAGCCATATGCTGGTATTGAAATCCAGGCCAATGAGGAGAGATGCTTGGAAACCAAAGCAATGGATCCGATAGGTGCCTAGGGGCCTGCTCGTTCCTTTTTACTTCTAGGGACATCAGTCTACGGGTCTGAGTGCCGGTAGGCGCTCAGATGGGCCCAGATTGCCCCTGATTGTCCTAGGAAGCCACAAATATTGGGATGGCCTCAGGGATTTTGGAAGTTTATCCTATTAGTAGGGTTGTGGCCATTGGAATGGGCACATACAATTCCCTTGGAGAGGGCAAGCCAAAGTCGTCAGGTTTGGCTCCAGGGTGTGTAGGCCAGGGCTGTGTGGACAGTTGTCTGAAAACACAAACTCGGCTTATGTTTCGGATCATATTTATGGCAGGACTGATCTACAGACCATGAGGAGAACTCTCCGGTGTATGAAAAAGGGCGAGTGTGAGGCTCTTGCTCAAGTCTTTCTTCTGTGAATATCGTGTCACACATGGTCGTGAAGTTTCCGGGTGGCTTCATGGGAAATGGACGAGTCTTACTCTCTGGGGGTTTGGCGCCGTCCAAAGAGTTCGGGGTCATTCTGTGGGATGGAAGAAGTCCGTTGTTCTGTTGTTGTTGATTTGTTTTGTTTTGTTTTTCAACCTCCGGTGTCCCACCAAATGGGGGATTCCAGAGTAGAGACCTGGGGAGGGGCGACTGGACAACCAGAAATCTGGTTAAAAATTGGGGCCTAGGGACATGTCAAGCCCATTATGACATCTAATGGTCCAGCCACTGTGAGGACGTACTAGAGGACAGGACTCACGCTGAGGGTCACAATGCGTGTTTATGCCCTCGTCGCTCTCAAGAATGGGCGGGGCCTCAGGGTGAATGCTGGTTTCTCCTACACTGAACGTTGGACAACATGCCAACCACAAGGTTTCTTGCCATGGGTAAGGAAGAGTTCTGATTTCTGCATCACAGTCACCCCTGCGCAGTGATTGGAGATAAGGTCTAGGTTCTGAAGCCTGAAAACTGAGGTAGGGAAGAGATGATGACCTAAGGCCATGGCTGTTCTGATGTGCTCAGTGTTCGGTCAGCTGTCTGGGTGTTGGTCACGAGGTCCGGGCTCAGGTTGTCAGACAGTGCATTAGTGCCCAGGTTAGACTATATATTTTGGGTGCATTCGAATGCCGTGTAGGTTCTGATCTGAAGAACTCTTCAGGATATGAAGAATGAGCGAGTCTGAGGCGCGTGCTCATGCTTTTGTGTCTGGATTTTGTATCAGCGATGGCCGTGGAATGTTGGGGAGGCCTCATGGGCCATGGACGCATCTTGCTCTCTGTGGATTTGGCCCGATCCCAATTGTCTTTCGTCAATCTGTGGGATGGGAGGACTCCTTTCAGGTTTGTTACCTCAGGTGTCCCACCAAAAGAGGAATTCCAAAGCAGAGCCCTGGGAAAGAGTGTAGGGACAACCCGAACTATGGTTAAAAATTGGTGTCTAGGGGCATGGCAAGCCCAATATGCTGTCTCTCCATCCAGCCACTGAGAGGCCTTACCTGAGGACTGGGCTCAAGCTGAGGGTCACAATGTGTGTTTGTGACCAATGTGGCCCGCAAGCATGGGCGGGGTCTCATGGGCCACACTGGTTTCAACGACACTGAACGTTGGACAACATGCCAACCACAAGGTTTCTTGCCATGGGGAAAAAGTTCTGATTTCTGCATCATTTTCAAACCCGGGCCGTGATTGGAGATAAGTGTCTAGGTTTCTGAAGCCTGAAAACCGCGGTTGAGAAGAGATGACGACCTAAGGCCATGGCGGGTCCGATGTGCTCAGTGTGCGGCCAGCTGTCTGGGTGGGGCCAGGAGGTCCAGGCTCAGGCTGTGTCAGAAAGGGCATTAGTGCCCAGGTCAGCCTATATATTTCGGGTACAACCGAATCGCGTGCAGGTTGATCCTCATTTGGGGTTTCTGGTTAGCCCCAGAGGGCAATGTTTTTCGTCTGGAGGGCAGGCAGAGTGCTGCATTGTAGTTCTGGATTGCCAAACTGGAGGGCTTGTGGGCCAGGAGTCTGAGGACGGAAGTCTGAGAACCCAAGCTAGGCCTAGGTTTCTGGGTGACGATATGGCAGGCACAATCTACAGACATGAATCGAGATCTCGTGCATCTGAAGTCAGGGCGAGAATCAGACGATCGCTCACGTTGGACTTTCTGTCCCTGATGGCCCCTTCATGAAGGGGGGTTGATCACGAGGCCATGGGGGTTTTCCCACGATGGGAGTTGTGAGAAGCTCCCAACTGCAAAGATTCTTCTGCAGGACAATTGAGACCTGTTGGTTGGCTCCAGGCCAACGATTCCGAGCAGGGTTCTAAGGATGGATGGCTGGGTAGCCCACCTCGCATTCCAATTGTCTCCAAGCAACAAGACAGGTTAGATCTGCTGGATCTGGGGGAGAAACCGAGGAGGCTGAGTTGAAATGGACTCTCCCGTGGATGTGTCCTAATATGTCTTTGTGTCTATGGAGACCTTGGAAAGAAGCGGTGGCACTGGGGCCCTGAAGGGTTCTCCTAAACAGAGGCTTTGACACAGCTCCAACGTGCAAGTTTCCCATGTGTACATGAGATTGGTTCTGATGGGTGAGTCAAGAAACAGCCATATGCTGGTATTGAAATCCAGGCCTATGAGGAGAGATGCTTGGAAACCAAAGCAATGGATCCGATAGGTGCCTAGGGGCCTGCTCGTTCCTTTTTACTTCTAGGGACATCAGTCTACGGGTCTGAGTGCCGGTAGGTGCTCAGATGGGCCCAGACTGCCCCTGATTGTCCTAGGAAGCCACAAATATTGGGATGGCCTCAGGGATTTTGGAAGTTTATCCTATTAGTAGGGTTGTGGCCATTGGAATGGGCACATACAATTCCCTTGGAGAGGGCAAGCCAAAGTCGTCAGGTTTGGCTCCAGGGGCCTGAGCCTGTAGGGTGTGTAGGCCAGGGCTGTGTGGACAGTTGTCTGAAAACACAAACTCGGCTTATGTTTCGGATCATATTTATGGCAGGACTGATCTACAGACCATGAGGAGAACTCTCCGGTATATGAAAAAGGGCGAGTGTGAGGCTCTTGCTCAAGTCTTTCTTCTGTGAATATCGTGTCACACATGGTCGTGAAGTTTCCGGGTGGCTTCATGGGAAATGGACGAGTCTTACTCTCTGGGGGTTTGGCCCCGTCCAAAGAGTTCGGGGTCATTCTGTGGGATGGAAGAAGTCCGTTGTTCTGTTGTTGTTGATTTGTTTTGTTTTGTTTTTCAACCTCCGGTGTCCCACCAAATGGGGGATTCCAGAGTAGAGCCCTGGGGAGGGGCGACTGGAAAACCAGAAATCTGGTTAAAAATTGGGGCCTAGGGACATGTCAAGCCCATTATGACATCTAATGGTCCAGCCACTGTGAGGACGTACTAGAGGACAGGACTCACGCTGAGGGTCACAATGCGTGTTTATGCCCTCGTCGCTCTCAAGAATGGGCGGGGCCTCAGGGTGAATGCTGGTTTCTCCTACACTGAACGTTGGACAACATGCCAACCACAAGGTTTCTTGCCATGGGTAAGGAAGAGTTCTGATTTCTGCCTCACAGTCACCCCTGCGCAGTGATTGGAGATAAGGTCTAGGTTCTGAAGCCTGAAAACTGAGGTAGGGAAGAGATGATGACCTAAGGCCATGGCCGTTCTGATGTGCTCAGTGTTCTGTCAGCTGTCTGGGTGTTGGTCACGAGGTCCGGGCTCAGGTTGTCAGACAGTGCATTAGTGCCCAGGTTAGACTATATATTCTGGGTGCATTCGAGTGCCGTGTAGGTTCTGATCTGAAGAACTCTTCAGGATATGAAGAATGAGCGAGTCTGAGGCGCGTGCTCAGGCTTTTGTGTCTGGATTTTGTATCAGCGATGGCCGTGGAATGTTGGGGAGGCCTCAAGGGCCATGGACGCATCTTGCTCTCTGTGGATTTGGCCCGATCCCAATTGTCTTTCGTCAATCTGTGGGATGGGAGGACTCCTTTCAGGTTTGTTACCTCAGGTGTCCCACCAAAAGAGGAATTCCAAAGCAGAGCCCTGGGAAAGAGTGTAGGGACAACCCGAACTATGGTTAAAAATTGGTGTCTAGGGGCATGGCAAGCCCAATATGCTGTCTCTCCATCCAGCCACTGAGAGGCCTTACCTGAGGACTGGGCTCAGGCTGAGGGTCACAATGTGTGTTTGTGACCAATGTGGCCCGCAAGCATGGGCGGGGTCTCATGGGCCACACTGGTTTCAACGACACTGAACGTTGGACAACATGCCAACCACAAGGTTTCTTGCCATGGGGAAAGAGTTCTGATTTCTGCATCATTTTCAAACCCGGGCCGTGATTGGAGATAAGTGTCTAGGTTTCTGAAGCCTGAAAACCGCGGTAGAGAAGAGATGACGACCTAAGGCCATGGCGGGTCCGATGTGCTCAATGTGCGGCCAGCTGTCTGGGTGGGGCCAGGAGGTCCAGGCTCAGGCTGTGTCAGAAAGGGCATTAGTGCCCAGGTCAGCCTATATATTTCGGGTACAACCGAATCGCGTGCAGGTTGATCCTCATTTGGGGTTTCTGGGTAGCCCCAGAGGGCAATGTTTTTCGTCTGGAGGGCAGGCAGAGTGATGCATTGTAGTTCTGGATTGCCAAACTGGAGGGCTTGTGGGCCAGTAGTCTGAGGACGGAAGTCTGAGAACCCAAGCTAGGCCTAGGTTTCTGGGTGACGATATGGCAGGCACAATCTACAGACCTGAATCGAGATCTCGTGCATCTGAAGTCAGGGCGAGAATCAGACGATCGCTCAAGTTGGACTTTCTGTCCCTGATGGCCCCTTCATGAAGGGGGGTTGATCACGAGGCCATGGGGGTTTTCCCACGATGGGAGTTGTGAGAAGCTCCCAACTGCAAAGATTCTTCTGCAGGACAATTGAGACCTGTTGGTTGGCTCCAGGCCAACGATTCCGAGCAGGGTTCTAAGGATGGATGGCTGGGTAGCCCACCTCGCATTCCAATTGTCTCCAAGCAAGAAGACAGGTTAGATCTGCTGGATCTGGGGGAGAAACCGAGGAGGCTGAGTTGAAATGGACTCTCCCGTGGATGTGTCCTAATATGTCTTTGTGTCTATGGAGACCTTGGAAAGAAGCGGTGGCACTGGGGCCCTGAAGGGTTCTCCTAAACAGAGGCTTTGACACAGCTCCAACGTGCAAGTTTCCCATGTGTACATGAGATTGGTTCTGATGGGTGAGTCAAGAAACAGCCATATGCTGGTATTGAAATCCAGGCCTATGAGGAGAGATGCTTGGAAACCAAAGCAATGGATCCGATAGGTGCCTAGGGGCCTGCTCGTTCCTTTTTACTTCTAGGGACATCAGTCTACGGGTCTGAGTGCCGGTAGGAGCTCAGGTGGGCCCAGATTGCCCCTGATTGTCCTAGGAAGCCACAAATATTGGGATGGCCTCAGGGATTTTGGAAGTTTATCCTATTAGTAGGGTTGTGGCCATTGGAATGGGCACATACAATTCCCTTGGAGAGGGCAAGCCAAAGTCGTCAGGTTTGGCTCCAGGGTGTGTAGGCCAGGGCTGTGTGGACAGTTGTCTGAAAACACAAACTCGGCTTATGTTTCGGATCATATTTATGGCAGTACTGATCTACAGACCATGAGGAGAACTCTCCGGTATATGAAAAAGGGCGAGTGTGAGGCTCTTGCTCAAGTCTTTCTTCTGTGAATATCGTGTCACACATGGTCGTGAAGTTTCCGGGTGGCTTCATGGGAAATGGACGAGTCTTACTCTCTGGGGGTTTGGCCCCGTCCAAAGAGTTCGGGGTCATTCTGTGGGATGGAAGAAGTCCGTTGTTCTGTTGTTGTTGATTTGTTTTGTTTTGTTTTTCAACCTCCGGTGTCCCACCAAATGGGGGATTCCAGAGTAGAGACCTGGGGAGGGGCGACTGGACAACCAGAAATCTGGTTAAAAATTGGGGCCTAGGGACATGTCAAGCCCATTATGACATCTAATGGTCCAGCCACTGTGAGGACGTACTAGAGGACAGGACTCACGCTGAGGGTCACAATGCGTGTTTATGCCCTCGTCGCTCTCAAGAATGGGCGGGGCCTCAGGGTGAATGCTGGTTTCTCCTACACTGAACGTTGGACAACATGCCAACCACAAGGTTTCTTGCCATGGGTAAGGAAGAGTTCTGATTTCTGCATCACAGTCACCCCTGGGCAGTGATTGGAGATAAGGTCTAGGTTCTGAAGCCTGAAAACTGAGGTAGGGAAGAGATGATGACCTAAGGCCATGGCCGTTCTGATGTGCTCAGTGTTCGGTCAGCTGTCTGGGTGTTGGTCACGAGGTCCGGGCTCAGGTTGTCAGACAGTGCATTAGTGCCCAGGTTAGACTATATATTTTGGGTGCATTCGAGTGCCGTGTAGGTTCTGATCTGAAGAACTCTTCAGGATATGAAGAATGAGCGAGTCTGAGGCGCGTGCTCAGGCTTTTGTCTCTGGATTTTGTATCAGCGATGGCCGTGGAATGTTGGGGAGGCCTCATGGGCCATGGACGCATCTTGCTCTCTGTGGATTTGGCCCGATCCCAATTGTCTTTCGTCAATCTGTGGGATGGGAGGACTCCTTTCAGGTTTGTTACCTCAGGTGTCCCACCAAAAGAGGAATTCCAAAGCAGAGCCCTGGGAAAGAGTGTAGGGACAACCCGAACTATGGTTAAAAATTGGTGTCTAGGGGCATGGCAAGCCCAATATGCTGTCTCTCCATCCAGCCACTGAGAGGCCTTACCTGAGGACTGGGCTCAAGCTGAGGGTCACAATGTGTGTTTGTGACCAATGTGGCCCGCAAGCATGGGCGGGGTCTCATGGGCCACACTGGTTTCAACGACACTGAACGTTGGACAACATGCCAACCACAAGGTTTCTTGCCATGGGGAAAGAGTTCTGATTTCTGCATCATTTTCAAACCCGGGCCGTGATTGGAGATAAGTGTCTAGGTTTCTGAAGCCTGAAAACCGCGGTTGAGAAGAGATGACGACCTAAGGCCATGGCGGGTCCGATGTGCTCAATGTGCGGCCAGCTGTCTGGGTGGGGCCAGGAGGTCCAGGCTCAGGCTGTGTCAGAAAGGGCATTAGTGCCCAGGTCAGCCTATATATTTCGAGTACAACCGAATTGCGTGCAGGTTGATCCTCATTTGGGGTTTCTGGGTAGCCCCAGAGGGCAATGTTTTTCGTCTAGAGGGCAGGCAGAGTGCTGCATTGTAGTTCTGGATTGCCAAACTGGAGGGCTTGTGGGCCAGTAGTCTGAGGACGGAAGTCTGAGGACCCAAGCTAGGCCTAGGTTTCTGGGTGACGATATGGCAGGCACAATCTACAGACCTGAATCGAGATCTCGTGCATCTGAAGTCAGGGCGAGAATCAGACGATCGCTCACGTTGGACTTTCTGTCCCTGATGGCCCCTTCATGAGGGGGGGTTGATCACGAGGCCATGGGGGTTTTCCCACGATGGGAGTTGTGAGAAGCTCCCAACTGCAAAGATTCTTCTGCAGGACAATTGAGACCTGTTGGTTGGCTCCAGGCCAACGATTCCGAGCAGGGTTCTAAGGATGGATGGCTGGGTAGCCCACCTCGCATTCCAATTGTCTCCAAGCAACAAGACAGGTTAGATCTGCTGGATCTGGGGGAGAAACCGAGGAGGCTGAGTTGAAATGGACTCTCCCGTGGATGTGTCCTAATATGTCTTTGTGTCTATGGAGACCTTGGAAAGAAGCGGTGGCACTGGGGCCCTGAAGGGTTCTCCTAAACAGAGGCTTTGACACAGCTCCAACGTGCAAGTTTCCCATGTGTACATGAGATTGGTTCTGATGGGTGAGTCAAGAAACAGCCATATGCTGGTATTGAAATCCAGGCCAATGAGGAGAGATGCTTGGAAACCAAAGCAATGGATCCGATAGGTGCCTAGGGGCCTGCTCGTTCCTTTTTACTTCTAGGGACATCAGTCTACGGGTCTGAGTGCCGGTAGGCGCTCAGATGGGCCCAGATTGCCCCTGATTGTCCTAGGAAGCCACAAATATTGGGATGGCCTCAGGGATTTTGGAAGTTTATCCTATTAGTAGGGTTGTGGCCATTGGAATGGGCACATACAATTCCCTTGGAGAGGGCAAGCCAAAGTCGTCAGGTTTGGCTCCAGGGTGTGTAGGCCAGGGCTGTGTGGACAGTTGTCTGAAAACACAAACTCGGCTTATGTTTCGGATCATATTTATGGCAGGACTGATCTACAGACCATGAGGAGAACTCTCCGGTGTATGAAAAAGGGCGAGTGTGAGGCTCTTGCTCAAGTCTTTCTTCTGTGAATATCGTGTCACACATGGTCGTGAAGTTTCCGGGTGGCTTCATGGGAAATGGACGAGTCTTACTCTCTGGGGGTTTGGCGCCGTCCAAAGAGTTCGGGGTCATTCTGTGGGATGGAAGAAGTCCGTTGTTCTGTTGTTGTTGATTTGTTTTGTTTTGTTTTTCAACCTCCGGTGTCCCACCAAATGGGGGATTCCAGAGTAGAGACCTGGGGAGGGGCGACTGGACAACCAGAAATCTGGTTAAAAATTGGGGCCTAGGGACATGTCAAGCCCATTATGACATCTAATGGTCCAGCCACTGTGAGGACGTACTAGAGGACAGGACTCACGCTGAGGGTCACAATGCGTGTTTATGCCCTCGTCGCTCTCAAGAATGGGCGGGGCCTCAGGGTGAATGCTGGTTTCTCCTACACTGAACGTTGGACAACATGCCAACCACAAGGTTTCTTGCCATGGGTAAGGAAGAGTTCTGATTTCTGCATCACAGTCACCCCTGCGCAGTGATTGGAGATAAGGTCTAGGTTCTGAAGCCTGAAAACTGAGGTAGGGAAGAGATGATGACCTAAGGCCATGGCTGTTCTGATGTGCTCAGTGTTCGGTCAGCTGTCTGGGTGTTGGTCACGAGGTCCGGGCTCAGGTTGTCAGACAGTGCATTAGTGCCCAGGTTAGACTATATATTTTGGGTGCATTCGAATGCCGTGTAGGTTCTGATCTGAAGAACTCTTCAGGATATGAAGAATGAGCGAGTCTGAGGCGCGTGCTCATGCTTTTGTGTCTGGATTTTGTATCAGCGATGGCCGTGGAATGTTGGGGAGGCCTCATGGGCCATGGACGCATCTTGCTCTCTGTGGATTTGGCCCGATCCCAATTGTCTTTCGTCAATCTGTGGGATGGGAGGACTCCTTTCAGGTTTGTTACCTCAGGTGTCCCACCAAAAGAGGAATTCCAAAGCAGAGCCCTGGGAAAGAGTGTAGGGACAACCCGAACTATGGTTAAAAATTGGTGTCTAGGGGCATGGCAAGCCCAATATGCTGTCTCTCCATCCAGCCACTGAGAGGCCTTACCTGAGGACTGGGCTCAAGCTGAGGGTCACAATGTGTGTTTGTGACCAATGTGGCCCGCAAGCATGGGCGGGGTCTCATGGGCCACACTGGTTTCAACGACACTGAACGTTGGACAACATGCCAACCACAAGGTTTCTTGCCATGGGGAAAAAGTTCTGATTTCTGCATCATTTTCAAACCCGGGCCGTGATTGGAGATAAGTGTCTAGGTTTCTGAAGCCTGAAAACCGCGGTTGAGAAGAGATGACGACCTAAGGCCATGGCGGGTCCGATGTGCTCAGTGTGCGGCCAGCTGTCTGGGTGGGGCCAGGAGGTCCAGGCTCAGGCTGTGTCAGAAAGGGCATTAGTGCCCAGGTCAGCCTATATATTTCGGGTACAACCGAATCGCGTGCAGGTTGATCCTCATTTGGGGTTTCTGGTTAGCCCCAGAGGGCAATGTTTTTCGTCTGGAGGGCAGGCAGAGTGCTGCATTGTAGTTCTGGATTGCCAAACTGGAGGGCTTGTGGGCCAGGAGTCTGAGGACGGAAGTCTGAGAACCCAAGCTAGGCCTAGGTTTCTGGGTGACGATATGGCAGGCACAATCTACAGACATGAATCGAGATCTCGTGCATCTGAAGTCAGGGCGAGAATCAGACGATCGCTCACGTTGGACTTTCTGTCCCTGATGGCCCCTTCATGAAGGGGGGTTGATCACGAGGCCATGGGGGTTTTCCCACGATGGGAGTTGTGAGAAGCTCCCAACTGCAAAGATTCTTCTGCAGGACAATTGAGACCTGTTGGTTGGCTCCAGGCCAACGATTCCGAGCAGGGTTCTAAGGATGGATGGCTGGGTAGCCCACCTCGCATTCCAATTGTCTCCAAGCAACAAGACAGGTTAGATCTGCTGGATCTGGGGGAGAAACCGAGGAGGCTGAGTTGAAATGGACTCTCCCGTGGATGTGTCCTAATATGTCTTTGTGTCTATGGAGACCTTGGAAAGAAGCGGTGGCACTGGGGCCCTGAAGGGTTCTCCTAAACAGAGGCTTTGACACAGCTCCAACGTGCAAGTTTCCCATGTGTACATGAGATTGGTTCTGATGGGTGAGTCAAGAAACAGCCATATGCTGGTATTGAAATCCAGGCCTATGAGGAGAGATGCTTGGAAACCAAAGCAATGGATCCGATAGGTGCCTAGGGGCCTGCTCGTTCCTTTTTACTTCTAGGGACATCAGTCTACGGGTCTGAGTGCCGGTAGGTGCTCAGATGGGCCCAGACTGCCCCTGATTGTCCTAGGAAGCCACAAATATTGGGATGGCCTCAGGGATTTTGGAAGTTTATCCTATTAGTAGGGTTGTGGCCATTGGAATGGGCACATACAATTCCCTTGGAGAGGGCAAGCCAAAGTCGTCAGGTTTGGCTCCAGGGGCCTGAGCCTGTAGGGTGTGTAGGCCAGGGCTGTGTGGACAGTTGTCTGAAAACACAAACTCGGCTTATGTTTCGGATCATATTTATGGCAGGACTGATCTACAGACCATGAGGAGAACTCTCCGGTATATGAAAAAGGGCGAGTGTGAGGCTCTTGCTCAAGTCTTTCTTCTGTGAATATCGTGTCACACATGGTCGTGAAGTTTCCGGGTGGCTTCATGGGAAATGGACGAGTCTTACTCTCTGGGGGTTTGGCCCCGTCCAAAGAGTTCGGGGTCATTCTGTGGGATGGAAGAAGTCCGTTGTTCTGTTGTTGTTGATTTGTTTTGTTTTGTTTTTCAACCTCCGGTGTCCCACCAAATGGGGGATTCCAGAGTAGAGCCCTGGGGAGGGGCGACTGGACAACCAGAAATCTGGTTAAAAATTGGGGCCTAGGGACATGTCAAGCCCATTATGACATCTAATGGTCCAGCCACTGTGAGGACGTACTAGAGGACAGGACTCACGCTGAGGGTCACAATGCGTGTTTATGCCCTCATCGCTCTCAAGAATGGGCGGGGCCTCAGGGTGAATGCTGGTTTCTCCTACACTGAACGTTGGACAACATGCCAACCACAAGGTTTCTTGCCATGGGTAAGGAAGAGTTCTGATTTCTGCATCACAGTCACCCCTGGGCAGTGATTGGAGATAAGGTCTAGGTTCTGAAGCCTGAAAACTGAGGTAGGGATGAGATGATGACCTAAGGCCATGGCCGTTCTGATGTGCTCAGTGTTCGGTCAGCTGTCTGGGTGTTGGTCACGAGGTCCGGGCTCAGGTTGTCAGACAGTGCATTAGTGCCCAGGTTAGACTATATATTCTGGGTGCATTCGAGTGCCGTGTAGGTTCTGATCTGAAGAACTCTTCAGGATATGAAGAATGAGCGAGTCTGAGGCGCGTGCTCAGGCTTTTGTGTCTGGATTTTGTATCAGCGATGGCCGTGGAATGTTGGGGAGGCCTCATGGGCCATGGACGCATCTTGCTCTCTGTGGATTTGGCCCGATCCCAATTGTCTTTCTTCAATCCGTGGGATGGGAGGACTCCTTTCAGGTTTGTTACCTCAGGTGTCCCACCAAAAGAGGAATTCCAAAGCAGAGCCCTGGGAAAGAGTGTAGGGACAACCCGAACTATGGTTAAAAATTGGTGTCTAGGGGCATGGCAAGCCCAATATGCTGTCTCTCCATCTAGCCACTGAGAGGCCTTACCTGAGGACTGGGCTCAGGCTGAGGGTCACAATGTGTGTTTGTGACCAATGTGGCCCGCAAGCATGGGCGGGGTCTCATGGGCCACACTGGTTTCAACGACACTGAACGTTGGACAACATGCCAACCACAAGGTTTCTTGCCATGGGGAAAGAGTTCTGAGTTCTGCATCATTTTCAAACCCGGGCCGTGATTGGAGATAAGTGTCTAGGTTTCTGAAGCCTGAAAACCGCGGTTGAGAAGAGATGACGACCTAAGGCCATGGCGGGTCCGATGTGCTCAATGTGCGGCCAGCTGTCTGGGTGGGGCCCGGAGGTCCAGGCTCAGGCTGTGTCAGAAAGGGCATTAGTGCCCAGGTCAGCCTATATATTTCGGGTACAACCGAATCGCGTGCAGGTTGATCCTCATTTGGGGTTTCTGGGTAGCCCCAGAGGGCAATGTTTTTCGTCTGGAGGGCAGGCAGAGTGCTGCATTGTAGTTCTGGATTGCCAAACTGGAGGGCTTGTGGGCCAGTAGTCTGAGGACGGAAGTCTGAGAACCCAAGCTAGGCCTAGGTTTCTGGGTGACGATATGGCAGGCACAATCTACAGACCTGAATCGAGATCTCGTGCATCTGAAGTCAGGGCGAGAATCAGACGATCGCTCAATTTGGACTTACTGTCCCTGATGGCCCCTTCATGAAGGGGGGTTGATCACGAGGCCATGGGGGTTTTCCCACGATGGGAGTTGTGAGAAGCTCCCAACTGCAAAGATTCTTCTGCAGGACAATTGAGACCTGTTGGTTGGCTCCAGGCCAACGATTCCGAGCAGGGTTCTAAGGATGGATGGCTGGGTAGCCCACCACGCATTCCAATTGTCCCCAAGCAACAAGACAGGTTAGATCTGCTGGATATGGGGGAGAAACCGAGGAGGCTGAGTTGAAATGGACTCTCCCGTGGATGTGTCCTAATATGTCTTTGTGTCTATGGAGACCTTGGAAAGAAGCGGTGGCACTGGGGCCCTGAAGGGTTCTCCTAAACAGAGGCTTTGACACAGCTCCAACGTGCAAGTTTCCCATGTGTACATGAGATTGGTTCTGATGGGTGAGTCAAGAAACAACCATATGCTGGTATTGAAATCCAGGCCTATGAGGAGAGATGCTTGGAAACCAAAGCAATGGATCCGATAGGTGCCTAGGGGCCTGCTCGTTCCTTTTTACTTCTAGGGACATCAGTCTACGGGTCTGAGTGCCGGTAGGTGCTCAGATGGGCGCAGATTGCCCCTGATTGTCCTAGGAAGCCACAAATATTGGGATGGCCTCAGGGATTTTGGAAGTTTATCCTATTAGTAGGGTTGTGGCCATTGGAATGGGCACATACAATTCCCTTGGAGAGGGCAAGCCAAAGTCGTCAGGTTTGGCTCCAGGGTGTGTAGGCCAGGGCTGTGTGGACAGTTGTCTGAAAACACAAACTCGGCTTATGTTTCGGATCATATTTATGGCAGGACTGATCTACAGACCATGAGGAGAACTCTCCGGTATATGAAAAAGGGCGAGTGTGAGGCTCTTGCTCAAGTCTTTCTTCTGTGAATATCGTGTCACACATGGTCGTGAAGTTTCCGGGTGGCTTCATGGGAAATGGACGAGTCTTACTCTCTGGGGGTTTGGCCCCGTCCAAAGAGTTCGGGGTCATTCTGTGGGATGGAAGAAGTCCGTTGTTCTGTTGTTGTTGATTTGTTTTGTTTTGTTTTTCAACCTCCGGTGTCCCACCAAATGGGGGATTCCAGAGTAGAGACCTGGGGAGGGGCGACTGGACAACCAGAAATCTGGTTAAAAATTGGGGCCTAGGGACATGTCAAGCCCATTATGACATCTAATGGTCCAGCCACTGTGAGGACGTACTAGAGGACAGGACTCACGCTGAGGGTCACAATGCGTGTTTATGCCCTCGTCGCTCTCAAGAATGGGCGGGGCCTCAGGGTGAATGCTGGTTTCTCCTACACTGAACGTTGGACAACATGCCAACCACAAGGTTTCTTGCCATGGGTAAGGAAGAGTTCTGATTTCTGCATCACAGTCACCCCTGCGCAGTGATTGGAGATAAGGTCTAGGTTCTGAAGCCTGAAAACTGAGGTAGGGAAGAGATGATGACCTAAGGCCATGGCCGTTCTGATGTGCTCAGTGTTCGGTCAGCTGTCTGGGTGTTGGTCCCGAGGTCCGGGCTCAGGTTGTCAGACAGTGCATTAGTGCCCAGGTTAGACTATATATTCTGGGTGCATTCGAGTGCCGTGTAGGTTCTGATCTGAAGAACTCTTCAGGATATGAAGAATGAGCGAGTCTGAGGCGCGTGCTCAGGCTTTTGTGTCTGGATTTTGTATCAGCGATGGCCGTGGAATGTTGGGGAGGCCTCATGGGACATGGACGCATCTTGCTCTCTGTGGATTTGGCCCGATCCCAATTGTCTTTCGTCAATCTGTGGGATGGGAGGACTCCTTTCAGGTTTGTTACCTCAGGTGTCCCACCAAAAGAGGAATTCCAAAGCAGAGCCCTGGGAAAGAGTGTAGGGACAACCCGAACTATGGTTAAAAATTGGTGTCTAGGGGCATGGCAAGCCCAATATGCTGTCTCTCCATACAGCCACTGAGAGGCCTTACCTGAGGACTGGGCTCAGGCTGAGGGTCACAATGTGTGTTTGTGACCAATGTGGCCCGCAAGCATGGGCGGGGTCTCATGGGCCACACTGGTTTCAACGACACTGAACGTTGGACCACATGCCAACCACAAGGTTTCTTGCCATGGGGAAAGAGTTCTGATTTCTGCATCATTTTCAAACCCGGGCCGTGATTGGAGATAAGTGTCTAGGTTTCTGAAGCCTGAAAACCGCGGTTGAGAAGAGATGACGACCTAAGGCCATGGCGGGTCCGATGTGCTCAATGTGCGGCCAGCTGTCTGGGTGGGGCCAGGAGGTCCAGGCTCAGGCTGTGTCAGAAAGGGCATTAGTGCCCAGGTCAGCCTATATATTTCGGGTACAACCGAATCGCGTGCAGGTTGATCCTCATTTGGGGTTTCTGGGTAGCCCCAGAGGGCAATGTTTTTCGTCTGGAGGGCAGGCAGAGTGCTGCATTGTAGTTCTGGATTGCCAAACTGGAGGGCTTGTGGGCCAGTAGTCTGAGGACGGAAGTCTGAGAACCCAAGCTAGGCCTAGGTTTCTGGGTGACGATATGGCAGGCACAATCTACAGACCTGAATCGAGATCTCGTGCATCTGAAGTCAGGGCGAGAATCAGACGATCGCTCAATTTGGACTTTCTGTCCCTGATGGCCCCTTCATGAGGGGGGGTTGATCACGAGGCCATGGGGGTTTTCCCACGATGGGAGTTGTGAGAAGCTCCCAACTGCAAAGATTCTTCTGCAGGACAATTGAGACCTGTTGGTTGGCTCCAGGCCAATGATTCCGAGCAGGGTTCTAAGGATGGATGGCTGGGTAGCCCACCTCGCATTCCAATTGTCTCCAAGCAACAAGACAGGTTAGATCTGCTGGATCTGGGGGAGAAACCGAGGAGGCTGAGTTGAAATGGACTCTCCCGTGGATGTGTCCTAATATGTCTTTGTGTCTATGGAGACCTTGGAAAGAAGCGGTGGCTCTGGGGCCCTGAAGGGTTCTCCTAAACAGAGGCTTTGACACAGCTCCAACGTGCAAGTTTCCCATGTGTACATGAGATTGGTTCTGATGGGTGAGTCAAGAAACAGCCATATGTTGGTATTGAAATCCAGGCCTATGAGGAGAGATGCTTGGAAACCAAAGCAATGGATCCGATAGGTGCCTAGGGGCCTGCTCGTTCCTTTTTACTTCTAGGGACATCAGTCTACGGGTTTGAGTGCCGGTAGGTGCTCAGATGGGCCCAGATTGCCCCTGATTGTCCTAGGAAGCCACAAATATTGGGATGGCCTCAGGGATTTTGGAAGTTTATCCTATTAGTAGGGTTGTGGCCATTGGAATGGGCACATACAATTCCCTTGGAGAGGTCAAGCCAAAGTCGTCAGGTTTGGCTCCAGGGGCCTGAGCCTGTAGGGTGTGTAGGCCAAGGCTGTTTGGACAGTTGTCTGAAAACACAAACTCGGCTTATGTTTCGGATCATATTTATGGCAGAACTGATCTACAGACCATGAGGAGAACTCTCCGGTATAGGAAAAAGGGCTAGTGTGAGGCTCTTGCTCAAGTCTTTCTTCTGTGAATATCGTGTCACACATGGTCGTGAAGTTTCCGGGTGGCTTCATGGGAAATGGACGAGTCTTACTCTCTGGGGGTTTGGCCCCGTCCAAAGATTTCGGGGTCATTCTGTGGGATGGAAGAAGTCCGTTTTCTGTTGCTGTTGATTTGTTTTGTTTTGTTTTTCAACCTCCGGTGTCCCACCAAATGGGGGATTCCAGAGTAGAGCCCTGGGGAGGGGCGACTGGACAACCAGAAATCTGGTTAAAAATTGGGGCCTAGGGACATGTCAAGCCCATTATGACATCTAATGGTCCAGCCACTGTGAGGACGTACTAGAGGACAGGACTCACGCTGAGGGTCACAATGCGTGTTTATGCCCTCATCGCTCTCAAGAATGGGCGGGGCCTCAGGGTGAATGCTGGTTTCTCCTACACTGAACGTTGGACAACATGCCAACCACAAGGTTTCTTGCCATGGGTAAGGAAGAGTTCTGATTTCTGCATCACAGTCACCCCTGGGCAGTGATTGGAGATAAGGTCTAGGTTCTGAAGCCTGAAAACTGAGGTAGGGATGAGATGATGACCTAAGGCCATGGCCGTTCTGATGTGCTCAGTGTTCGGTCAGCTGTCTGGGTGTTGGTCACGAGGTCCGGGCTCAGCTTGTCAGACAGTGCATTAGTGCCCAGGTTAGACTATATATTCTGGGTGCATTCGAGTGCCGTGTAGGTTCTGATCTGAAGAACTCTTCAGGATATGAAGAATGAGCGAGTCTGAGGCGCGTGCTCAGGCTTTTGTGTCTGGATTTTGTATCAGCGATGGCCGTGGAATGTTGGGGAGGCCTCATGGGCCATGGACGCATCTTGCTCTCTGTGGATTTGGCCCGATCCCAATTGTCTTTCGTCAATCCGTGGGATGGGAGGACTCCTTTCAGGTTTGTTACCTCAGGTGTCCCACCAAAAGAGGAATTCCAAAGCAGAGCCCTGGGAAAGAGTGTAGGGACAACCCGAACTATGGTTAAAAATTGGTGTCTAGGGGCATGGCAAGCCCAATATGCTGTCTCTCCATCCAGCCACTGAGAGGCCTTACCTGAGGACTGGGCTCAGGCTGAGGGTCACAATGTGTGTTTGTGACCAATGTGGCCCGCAAGCATGGGCGGGGTCTCATGGGCCACACTGGTTTCAACGACACTGAACGTTGGACAACATGCCAACCACAAGGTTTCTTGCCATGGGGAAAGAGTTCTGAGTTCTGCATCATTTTCAAACCCGGGCCGTGATTGGAGATAAGTGTCTAGGTTTCTGAAGCCTGAAAACCGCGGTTGAGAAGAGATGACGACCTAAGGCCATGGCGGGTCCGATGTGCTCAATGTGCGGCCAGCTGTCTGGGTGGGGCCCGGAGGTCCAGGCTCAGGCTGTGTCAGAAAGGGCATTAGTGCCCAGGTCAGCCTATATATTTCGGGTACAACCGAATCGCGTGCAGGTTGATCCTCATTTGGGGTTTCTGGGTAGCCCCAGAGGGCAATGTTTTTCGTCTGGAGGGCAGGCAGAGTGCTGCATTGTAGTTCTGGATTGCCAAACTGGAGGGCTTGTGGGCCAGTAGTCTGAGGACGGAAGTCTGAGAACCCAAGCTAGGCCTAGGTTTCTGGGTGACGATATGGCAGGCCCAATCTACAGACCTGAATCGAGATCTCGTGCATCTGAAGTCAGGGCGAGAATCAGACGATCGCTCAAGTTGGACTTACTGTCCCTGATGGCCCCTTCATGAAGGGGGGTTGATCACGAGGCCATGGGGGTTTTCCCACGATGGGAGTTGTGAGAAGCTCCCAACTGCAAAGATTCTTCTGCAGGACAATTGAGACCTGTTGGTTGGCTCCAGGCCAACGATTCCGAGCAGGGTTCTAAGGATGGATGGCTGGGTAGCCCACCACGCATTCCAATTGTCTCCAAGCAACAAGACAGGTTAGATCTGCTGGATATGGGGGAGAAACCGAGGAGGCTGAGTTGAAATGGACTCTCCCGTGGATGTGTCCTAATATGTCTTTGTGTCTATGGAGACCTTGGAAAGAAGCGGTGGCACTGGGGCCCTGAAGGGTTGTCCTAAACAGAGGCTTTGACACAGCTCCAACGTGCAAGTTTCCCATGTGTACATGAGATTGGTTCTGATGGGTGAGTCAAGAAACAACCATATGCTGGTATTGAAATCCAGGCCTATGAGGAGAGATGCTTGGAAACCAAAGCAATGGATCCGATAGGTGCCTAGGGGCCTGCTCGTTCCTTTTTACTTCTAGGGACATCAGTCTACGGGTCTGAGTGCCGGTAGGTGCTCAGATGGGCGCAGATTGCCCCTGATTGTCCTAGGAAGCCACAAATATTGGGATGGCCTCAGGGATTTTGGAAGTTTATCCTATTAGTAGGGTTGTGGCCATTGGAATGGGCACATACAATTCCCTTGGAGAGGGCAAGCCAAAGTCGTCAGGTTTGGCTCCAGGGGCCTGAGCCTGTAGGGTGTGTAGGCCAGGGCTGTGTGGACAGTTGTCTGAAAACACAAACTCGGCTTATGTTTCGGATCATATTTATGGCAGGACTGATCTACAGACCATGAGGAGAACTCTCCGGTATATGAAAAAGGGCGAGTGTGAGGCTCTTGCTCAAGTCTTTCTTCTGTGAATATCGTGTCACACATGGTCGTGAAGTTTCCGGGTGGCTTCATGGGAAATGGACGAGTCTTACTCTCTGGGGGTTTGGCCCCGTCCAAAGAGTTCGGGGTCATTCTGTGGGATGGAAGAAGTCCGTTGTTCTGTTGTTGTTGATTTGTTTTGTTTTGTTTTTCAACCTCCGGTGTCCCATCAAATGGGGGATTCCAGAGTAGAGCCCTGGGGAGGGGCGACTGGACAACCAGAAATCTGGTTAAAAATTGGGGCCTAGGGACATGTCAAGCCCATTATGACATCTAATGGTCCAGCCACTGTGAGGACGTACTAGAGGACAGGACTCACGCTGAGGGTCACAATGCGTGTTTATGCCCTCGTCGCTCTCAAGAATGGGCGGGGCCTCAGGGTGAATGCTGGTTTCTCCTACACTGAACGTTGGACAACATGCCAACCACAAGGTTTCTTGCCATGGGTAAGGAAGAGTTCTGATTTCTGCATCACAGTCACCCCTGGGCAGTGATTGGAGATAAGGTCTAGGTTCTGAAGCCTGAAAACTGAGGAAGGGAAGAGATGATGACCTAAGGCCATGGCCGTTCTGATGTGCTCAGTGTTCGGTCAGCTGCCTGGGTGTTGGTCACGAGGTCCGGGCTCAGGTTGTCAGACAGTGCATTAGTGCCCAGGTTAGACTATATATTTTGGGTGCACTCGAGTGCCGTGTAGGTTCTGATCTGAAGAACTTTTCAGGATATGAAGAATGAGCCAGTCTGAGGCGCGTGCTCAGGCTTTTGTCTCTGGATTTTGTATCAGCGATGGCCGTGGAATGTTGGGGAGGCCTCATGGGCCATGGACGCATCTTGCTCTCTGTGGATTTGGCCCGATCCCAATTGTCTTTCGTCAATCTGTGGGATGGGAGGACTCCTTTCAGGTTTGTTACCTCAGGTGTCCCACCAAATGAGGAATTCCAAAGCAGAGCCCTGGGAAAGAGTGTAGGGACAACCCGAAATATGGTTAAAAATTGGTGTCTAGGGGCATGGCAAAGCAAATATGCTGTCTCTCCATCCAGCCACTGAGAGGCCTTACCTGAGGACTGGGCTCAGGCTGAGGGTCACAATGTGTGTTTGTGACCAATGTGGCCCGCAAGCATGGGCGGGGTCTCATGGGCCACACTGGTTTCAACGACACTGAACGTTGGACAACATGCCAACCACAAGGTTTCTTGCCATGGGGAAAGAGTTCTGATTTCTGCATCATTTTCAAACCCGGGCCGTGATTGGAGATAAGGTCTAGGTTTCTGAAGCCTGAAAACCGCGGTTGAGAAGAGATGACGACCTAAGGCCATGGCGGGTCCGATGTGCTCAGTGTGCGGCCAGCTGTCTGGGTGGGGCCAGGAGGTCCAGGCTCAGGCTGTGTCAGAAAGGGCATTAGTGCCCAGGTCAGCCTATATATTTCGGGTACAACCGAATCGCGTGCAGGTTGATCCTCATTTGGGGTTTCTGGGTAGCCCCAGAGGGCAATGTTTTTCGTCTGGAGGGCAGGCAGAGTGCTGCATTGTAGTTCTGGATTGCCAAACTGGAGGGCTTGTGGGCCAGTAGTCTGAGGACGGAAGTCTGAGGACCCAAGCTAGGCCTAGGTTTCTGGGTGACGATATGGCAGGCACAATCTACAGACCTGAATCGAGATCTCGTGCATCTGAAGTCAGGGCGAGAATCAGACGATCGCTCACGTTGGACTTTCTGTCCCTGATGGCCCCTTCATGAGGGGGGGTTGATCACGAGGCCATGGGGGTTTTCCCACGATGGGAGTTGTGCGAAGCTCCCAACTGCAAAGATTCTTCTGCAGGACAATTGAGACCTGTTGGTTGGCTCCAGGCCAACGATTCCGAGCAGGGTTCTAAGGATGGATGGCTGGGTAGCCCACCTCGCATTCCAATTGTCTCCAAGCAACAAGACAGGTTAGATCTGCTGGATCTGGGGGAGAAACCGAGGAGGCTGAGTTGAAATGGACTCTCCCGTGGATGTGTCCTAATATGTCTTTGTGTCTATGGAGACCTTGGAAAGAAGCGGTGGCACTGGGGCCCTGAAGGGTTCTCCTAAACAGAGGCTTTGACACAGCTCCAACGTGCAAGTTTCCCATGTGTACATGAGATTGGTTCTGATGGGTGAGTCAAGAAACAGCCATATGCTGGTATTGAAATCCAGGCCTATGAGGAGAGATGCTTGGAAACCAAAGCAATGGATCCGATAGGTGCCTAGGGGCCTGCTCGTTCCTTTTTACTTCTAGGGACATCAGTCTACGGGTCTGAGTGCCGGTAGGCGCTCAGATGGGCCCAGATTGCCCCTGATTGTCCTAGGAAGCCACAAATATTGGGATGGCCTCAGGGATTTTGGAAGTTTATCCTATTAGTAGGGTTGTGGCCATTGGAATGGGCACATACAATTCCCTTGGAGAGGGCAAGCCAAAGTCGTCAGGTTTGGCTCCAGGGTGTGTAGGCCAGGGCTGTGTGGACAGTTGTCTGAAAACACAAACTCGGCTTATGTTTCGGATCATATTTATGGCAGGACTGATCTACAGACCATGAGGAGAACTCTCCGGTATATGAAAAAGGGCGAGTGTGAGGCTCTTGCTCAAGTCTTTCTTCTGTGAATATCGTGTCACACATGGTCGTGAAGTTTCCGGGTGGCTTCATGGGAAATGGACGAGTCTTACTCTCTGGGGGTTTGGCCCCGTCCAAAGAGTTCGGGGTCATTCTGTGGGATGGAAGAAGTCCGTTGTTCTGTTGTTGTTGATTTGTTTTGTTTTGTTTTTCAACCTCCGGTGTCCCACCAAATGGGGGATTCCAGAGTAGAGACCTGGGGAGGGGCGACTGGACAACCAGAAATCTGGTTAAAAATTGGGGCCTAGGGACATGTCAAGCCCATTATGACATCTAATGGTCCAGCCACTGTGAGGACGTACTAGAGGACAGGACTCACGCTGAGGGTCACAATGCGTGTTTATGCCCTCGTCGCTCTCAAGAATGGGCGGGGCCTCAGGGTGAATGCTGGTTTCTCCTACACTGAACGTTGGACAACATGCCAACCACAAGGTTTCTTGCCATGGGTAAGGAAGAGTTCTGATTTCTGCATCACAGTCACCCCTGCGCAGTGATTGGAGATAAGGTCTAGGTTCTGAAGCCTGAAAACTGAGGTAGGGAAGAGATGATGACCTAAGGCCATGGCCGTTCTGATGTGCTCAGTGTTCGGTCAGCTGTCTGGGTGTTGGTCACGAGGTCCGGGCTCAGGTTGTCAGACAGTGCATTAGTGCCCAGGTTAGACTATATATTCTGGGTGCATTCGAGTGCCGTGTAGGTTCTGATCTGAAGAACTCTTCAGGATATGAAGAATGAGCGAGTCTGAGGCGCGTGCTCAGGCTTTTGTGTCTGGATTTTGTATCAGCGATGGCCGTGGAATGTTGGGGAGGCCTCATGGGCCATGGACGCATCTTGCTCTCTGTGGATTTGGCCCGATCCCAATTGTCTTTCGTCAATCTGTGGGATGGGAGGACTCCTTTCAGGTTTGTTACCTCAGGTGTCCCAACAAAAGAGGAATTCCAAAGCAGAGCCCTGGGAAAGAGTGTAGGGACAACCCGAACTATGGTTAAAAATTGGTGTCTAGGGGCATGGCAAGCCCAATATGCTGTCTCTCCATCCAGCCACTGAGAGGCCTTACCTGAGGACTGGGCTCAGGCTGAGGGTCACAATGTGTGTTTGTGACCAATGTGGCCCGCAAGCATGGGCGGGGTCTCATGGGCCACACTGGTTTCAACGACACTGAACGTTGGACAACATGCCAACCACAAGGTTTCTTGCCATGGGGAAAGAGTTCTGATTTCTGCATCATTTTCAAACCCGGGCCGTGATTGGAGATAAGGTCTAGGTTTCTGAAGCCTGAAAACCGCGGTTGAGAAGAGATGACGACCTAAGGCCATGGCGGGTCCGATGTGCTCAATGTGCGGCCAGCTGTCTGGGTGGGGCCAGGAGGTCCAGGCTCAGGCTGTGTCAGAAAGGGCATTAGTGCCCAGTTCAGCCTATATATTTCGGGTACAACCGAATCGCGTGCAGGTTGATCCTCATTTGTGGTTTCTGGGTAGCCCCAGAGGGCAATGTTTTTCGTCTGGAGGGCAGGCAGAGTGCTGCATTGTAGTTCTGGATTGCCAAACTGGAGGGCTTGTGGGCCAGTAGTCTGAGGACGGAAGTCTGAGAACCCAAGCTAGGCCTAGGTTTCTGGGTGACGATATGGCAGGCACAATCTACAGACCTGAATCGAGATCTCGTGCCTCTGGAGTCAGGGCGAGAATCAGACGATCGCTCAAGTTGGACTTTCTGTCCCTGATGGCCCCTTCTTTAAGGGGGGTTGATCACGAGGCCATGGGGGTTTTCCCACGATAGGAGTTGTGAGAAGCTCCCAACTGCAAAGATTCTTCTGCAGGAAATTGAGACCTGTTGGTTGGCTCCAGGCCAACGATTCCGAGCAGGGTTCTAAGGATGGATGGCTGGGTAGCCCACCTCGCATTCCAGTTGTCTCCAAGCAACAAGACAGGTTAGATCTGCTGGATCTGGGGGAGAAACCGAGGAGGCTGAGTTGAAATGGACTCTCCCGTGGATGTGTCCTAATATGTCTTTGTGTCTATGGAGACCTTGGAAAGAAGCGGTGGCACTGGGGCCCTGAAGGGTTCTCCTAAATAGAGGCTTTGACACAGCTCCAACGTGCAAGTTTCCCATGTGTACATGAGATTGGTTCTGATGGGTGAGTCAAGAAACAGCCATATGCTGGTATTGAAATCCAGGCCTATGAGGAGAGATGCTTGGAAACCAAAGCAATGGATCCGATAGGTGCCTAGGGGCCTGCTCGTTCCTTTTTACTTCTAGGGACATCAGTCTACGGGTTTGAGTGCCGGTAGGTGCTCAGATGGGCGCAGATTGCCCCTGATTGTCCTAGGAAGCCACAAATATTGGGATGGCCTCAGGGATTTTGGAAGTTTATCCTATTAGTAGGGTTGTGGCCATTGGAATGGGCACATACAATTCCCTTGGAGAGGGCAAGCCAAAGTCGTCAGGTTTGGCTCCAGGGGCCTGAGCCTGTAGGGTGTGTAGGCCAAGGCTGTTTGGACAGTTGTCTGAAAACACAAACTCGGCTTATGTTTCGGATCATATTTATGGCAGGACTGATCTACAGACCATGAGGAGAACTCTCCGGTATAGGAAAAAGGGCTAGTGTGAGGCTCTTTCTCAAGTCTTTCTTCTGTGAATATCGTGTCACACATGGTCGTGAAGTTTCCGGGTGGCTTCATGGGAAATGGACGAGTCTTATTCTCTGGTGGTTTGGCCCCGTCCAAAGATTTCGGGGTCATTCTGTGGGATGGAAGAAGTCCGTTTTCTGTTGCTGTTGATTTGTTTTGTTTTGTTTTTCAACCTCCGGTGCCCCACCAAATGGGGGATTCCAGAGTAGAGCCCTGGGGAGGGGCGACTGGACAACCAGAAATCTGGTTAAAAATTGGGGCCTAGGGACATGTCAAGCCCATTATGACATCTAATGGTCCAGCCACTGTGAGGACGTACTAGAGGACAGGACTCACGCTGAGGGTCACAATGCGTGTTTATGCCCTCATCGCTCTCAAGAATGGGCGGGGCCTCAGGGTGAATGCTGGTTTCTCCTACACTGAACGTTGGACAACATGCCAACCACAAGGTTTCTTGCCATGGGTAAGGAAGAGTTCTGATTTCTGCATCACAGTCACCCCTGGGCAGTGATTGGAGATAAGGTCTAGGTTCTGAAGCCTGAAAACTGAGGTAGGGATGAGATGATGACCTAAGGCCATGGCCGTTCTGATGTGCTCAGTGTTCGGTCAGCTGTCTGGGTGTTGGTCACGAGGTCCGGGCTCAGGTTGTCAGACAGTGCATTAGTGCCCAGGTTAGACTATATATTCTGGGTGCATTCGAGTGCCGTGTAGGTTCTGATCTGAAGAACTCTTCAGGATATGAAGAATGAGCGAGTCTGAGGCGCGTGCTCAGGCTTTTGTCTCTGGATTTGGTATCAGCGATGGCCGTGGAATGTTGGGGAGGCCTCATGGGCCATGGACGCATCTTGCTCTCTGTGGATTTGGCCCGATCCCAATTGTCTTTCGTCAATCCGTGGGATGGGAGGACTCCTTTCAGGTTTGTTACCTCAGGTGTCCCACCAAAAGAGGAATTCCAAAGCAGAGCCCTGGGAAAGAGTGTAGGGACAACCCGAACTATGGTTAAAAATTGGTGTCTAGGGGCATGGCAAGCCCAATATGCTGTCTCTCCATCCAGCCACTGAGAGGCCTTACCTGAGGACTGGGCTCAGGCTGAGGGTCACAATGTGTGTTTGTGACCAATGTGGCCCGCAAGCATGGGCGGGGTCTCATGGGCCACACTGGTTTCAACGACACTGAACGTTGGACCACATGCCAACCACAAGGTTTCTTGCCATGGGGAAAGAGTTCTGAGTTCTGCATCATTTTCAAACCCGGGCCGTGATTGGAGATAAGTGTCTAGGTTTCTGAAGCCTGAAAACCGCGGTTGAGAAGAGATGACGACCTAAGGCCATGGCGGGTCCGATGTGCTCAGTGTGCGGCCAGCTGTCTGGGTGGGGCCAGGAGGTCCAGGCTCAGGCTGTGTCAGAAAGGGCATTAGTGCCCAGGTCAGCCTATATATTTCGGGTACAACCGAATCGCGTGCAGGTTGATCCTCATTTGGGGATTCTGGGTAGCCCCAGAGGGCAATGTTTTTCGTCTGGAGGGCAGGCAGAGTGCTGCATTGTAGTTCTGGATTGCCAAACTGGAGGGCTTGTGGGCCAGTAGTCTGAGGACCGAAGTCTGAGAACCCAAGCTAGGCCTAGGTTTCTGGGTGACGATATGGCAGGCACAATCTACAGACCTGAATCGAGATCTCGTGCATCTGAAGTCAGGGCGAGAATCAGACGATCGCTCAAGTTGGACTTTCTGTCCCTGATGGCCCCTTCATGAAGGGGGGTTGATCACGAGGCCATGGGGGTTTTCCCACGATGGGAGTTGTGAGAAGCTCCCAACTGCAAAGATTCTTCTGCAGGACAATTGAGACCTGTTGGTTGGCTCCAGGCCAACGATTCCGAGCAGGGTTCTAAGGATGGATGGCTGGGTAGCCCACCTCGCATTCCAATTGTCTCCAAGCAACAAGACAGGTTAGATCTGCTGGATCTGGGGGAGAAACCGAGGAGGCTGAGTTTAAATGGACTCTCCCGTGGATGTGTCCTAATATGTCTTTGTGTCTATGGAGACCTTGGAAAGAAGCGGTGGCACTGGGGCCCTGAAGGGTTCTCCTAAACAGAGGCTTTGACACAGCTCCAACGTGCAAGTTTCCCATGTGTACATGAGATTGGTTCTGATGGGTGAGTCAAGAAACAGCCATATGCTGGTATTGAAATCCAGGCCTATGAGGAGAGATGCTTGGAAACCAAAGCAATGGATCCGATAGGTGCCTAGGGGCCTGCTCGTTCCTTTTTACTTCTAGGGACATCAGTCTACGGGTCTGAGTGCCGGTAGGTGCTCAGATGGGCCCAGACTGCCCCTGATTGTCCTAGGAAGCCACAAATATTGGGATGGCCTCAGGGATTTTGGAAGTTTATCCTATTAGTAGGGTTGTGGCCATTGGAATGGGCACATACAATTCCCTTGGAGAGGGCAAGCCAAAGTCGTCAGGTTTGGCTCCAGGGGCCTGAGCCTGTAGGGTGTGTAGGCCAGGGCTGTGTGGACAGTTGTCTGAAAACACAAACTCGGCTTATGTTTCGGATCATATTTATGGCAGGACTGATCTACAGACCATGAGGAGAACTCTCCGGTATATGAAAAAGGGCGAGTGTGAGGCTCTTGCTCAAGTCTTTCTTCTGTGAATATCGTGTCACACATGGTCGTGAAGTTTCCGGGTGGCTTCATGGGAAATGGACGAGTCTTACTCTCTGGGGGTTTGGCCCCGTCCAAAGAGTTCGGGGTCATTCTGTGGGATGGAAGAAGTCCGTTGTTCTGTTGTTGTTGATTTGTTTTGTTTTGTTTTTCAACCTCCGGTGTCCCACCAAATGGGGGATTCCAGAGTAGAGCCCTGGGGAGGGGCGACTGGACAACCAGAAATCTGGTTAAAAATTGGGGCCTAGGGACATGTCAAGCCCATTATGACATCTAATGGTCCAGCCACTGTGAGGACGTACTAGAGGACAGGACTCACGCTGAGGGTCACAATGCGTGTTTATGCCCTCGTCGCTCTCAAGAATGGGCGGGGCCTCAGGGTGAATGCTGGTCTCTCCTACACTGAACGTTGGACAACATGCCAACCACAAGGTTTCTTGCCATGGGTAAGGAAGAGTTCTGATTTCTGATTCACAGTCACCCCTGGGCAGTGATTGGAGATAAGGTCTAGGTTCTGAAGCCTGAAAACTGAGGTAGGGAAGAGATGATGACCTAAGGCCATGGCCGTTCTGATGTGCTCAGTGTTCGGTCAGCTGCCTGGGTGTTGGTCACGAGGTCCGGGCTCAGGTTGTCAGACAGTGCATTAGTTCCCAGGTTAGACTATATATTTTGGGTGCATTCGAGTGCCGTGTAGGTTCTGATCTGAAGAACTCTTCAGGATATGAAGAATGAGCGAGTCTGAGGCGCGTGCTCAGGCTTTTGTGTCTGGATTTTGTATCAGCGATGGCCGTGGAATGTTGGGGAGGCCTCATGGGCCATGGACGCATCTTGCTCTCTGTGGATTTGGCCCGATCCCAATTGTCTTTGGTCAATCTGTGGGATGGGAGGACTCCTTTCAGGTTTGTTACCTCAGGTGTCCCACCAAAAGAGGAATTCCAAAGCAGAGCCCTGGGAAAGAGTGTAGGGACAACCCGAACTATGGTTAAAAATTGGTGTCTAGGGGCATGGCAAGCCCAATATGCTGTCTCTCCATACAGCCACTGAGAGGCCTTACCTGAGGACTGGGCTCAGGCTGAGGGTCACAATGTGTGTTTGTGACCAATGTGGCCCGCAAGCATGGGCGGGGTCTCATGGGCCACACTGGTTTCAACGACACTGAACGTTGGACAACATGCCAACCACAAGGTTTCTTGCCATGGGGAAAGAGTTCTGATTTCTGCATCATTTTCAAACCCGGGCCGTGATTGGAGATAAGTGTCTTGGTTTCTGAAGCCTGAAAACCGCGGTTGAGAAGAGATGACGACCTAAGGCCATGGCGGGTCCGATGTGCTCAGTGTGCGGCCAGCTGTCTGGGTGGGGCCAGGAGGTCCAGGCTCAGGCTGTGTCAGAAAGGGCATTAGTGCCCAGGTCAGCCTATATATTTCGGGTACAACCGAATCGCGTGCAGGTTGATCCTCATTTGGGGTTTCTGGGTAGCCCCAGAGGGCAATGTTTTTCGTCTGGAGGGCAGGCAGAGTGCTGCATTGTAGTTCTGGATTGCCAAACTGGAGGGCTTGTGGGCCAGTAGTCTGAGGACGGAAGTCTGAGAACCCAAGCTAGGCCTAGGTTTCTGGGTGACGATATGGCAGGCACAATCTACAGACCTGAATCGAGATCTCGTGCATCTGAAGTCAGGGCGAGAATCAGACGATCGCTCAAGTTGGACTTTCTGTCCCTGATGGCCACTTCATGAAGGGGGGTTGATCACGAGGCCATGGGGGTTTTCCCACGATGGGAGTTGTGAGAAGCTCCCAACTGCAAAGATTCTTCTGCAGGACAATTGAGACCTGTTGGTTGGCTCCAGGCCAACGATTCCGAGCAGGGTTCTAAGGATGGATGGCTGGGTAGCCCACCTCGCATTCCAATTGTCTCCAAGCAACAAGACAGGTTAGATCTGCTGGATCTGGGGGAGAAACCGAGGAGGCTGAGTTGAAATGGACTCTCCCGTGGATGTGTCCTAATATGTCTTTGTGTCTATGGAGACCTTGGAAAGAAGCGGTGGCACTGGGGCCCTGAAGGGTTCTCCTAAACAGAGGCTTTGACACAGCTCCAACGTGCAAGTTTCCCATGTGTACATGAGATTGGTTCTGATGGGTGAGTCAAGAAACAGCCATATGCTGGTATTGAAATCCAGGCCTATGAGGAGAGATGCTTGGAAACCAAAGCAATGGATCCGATAGGTGCCTAGGGGCCTGCTCGTTCCTTTTTACTTCTAGGGACATCAGTCTACGGGTCTGAGTGCCGGTAGGTGTTCAGATGGGCCCAGACTGCCCCTGATTGTCCTAGGAAGCCACAAATATTGGGATGGCCTCAGGGATTTTGGAAGTTTATCCTATTAGTAGGGTTGTGGCCATTGGAATGGGCACATACAATTCCCTTGGAGAGGGCAAGCCAAAGTCGTCAGGTTTGGCTCCAGGGGCCTGAGCCTGTAGGGTGTGTAGGCCAGGGCTGTGTGGACAGTTGTCTGAAAACACAAACTCGGCTTATGTTTCGGATCATATTTATGGCAGGACTGATCTACAGACCATGAGGAGAACTCTCCGGTATATGAAAAAGGGCGAGTGTGAGGCTCTTGCTCAAGTCTTTCTTCTGTGAATATCGTGTCACACATGGTCGTGAAGTTTCCGGGTGGCTTCATGGGAAATGGACGAGTCTTACTCTCTGAGGGTTTGGCCCCGTCCAAAGAGTTCGGGGTCATTCTGTGGAATGGAAGAAGTCCGTTGTTCTGTTGTTGTTGATTTGTTTTGTTTTGTTTTTCAACCCCCGGTGTCCCACCAAATGGGGGATTCCAGAGTAGAGCCCTGGGGAGGGGCGACTGGACAACCAGAAATCTGGTTAAAAATTGGGGCCTAGGGACATGTCAAGCCCATTATGACATCTAATGGTCCAGCCACTGTGAGGACGTACTAGAGGACAGGACTCACGCTGAGGGTCACAATGCGTGTTTATGCCCTCGTCGCTCTCAAGAATGGGCGGGGCCTCAGGGTGAATGCTGGTCTCTCCTACACTGAACGTTGGACAACATGCCAACCACAAGGTTTCTTGCCATGGGTAAGGAAGAGTTCTGATTTCTGCATCACAGTCACCCCTGGGCAGTGATTGGAGATAAGGTCTAGGTTCTGAAGCCTGAAAACTGAGGTAGGGAAGAGATGATGACCTAAGGCCATGGCCGTTCTGATGTGCTCAGTGTTCGGTCAGCTGTCTGGGTGTTGGTCACGAGGTCCGGGCTCAGCTTGTCAGACAGTGCATTAGTGCCCAGGTTAGACTATATATTTTGGGTGCATTCGAGTGCCGTGTAGGTTCTGATCTGAAGAACTCTTCAGGATATGAAGAATGAGCCAGTCTGAGGCGCGTGCTCAGGCTTTTGTCTCTGGATTTTGTATCAGCGATGGCCGTGGAATGTTGGGGAGGCCTCATGGGCCATGGACGCATCTTGCTCTCTGTGGATTTGGCCCGATCCCAATTGTCTTTCGTCAATCTGTGGGATGGGAGGACTCCTTTCAGGTTTGTTACCTCAGGTGTCCCACCAAAAGAGGAATTCCAAAGCAGAGCCCTGGGAAAGAGTGTAGGGACAACCCGAACTATGGTTAAAAATTGGTGTCTAGGGGCATGGCAAGCCCAATATGCTGTCTCTCCATCCAGCCACTGAGAGGCCTTACCTGAGGACTGGGCTCAGGCTGAGGGTCACAATGTGTGTTTGTGACCAATGTGGCCCGCAAGCATGGGCGGGGTCTCATGGGCCACACTGGTTTCAACGACACTGAACGTTGGACAACATGCCAACCACAAGGTTTCTTGCCATGGGGAAAGAGTTCTGATTTCTGCATCATTTTCAAACCCGGGCCGTGATTGGAGATAAGTGTCTAGGTTTCTGAAGCCTGAAAACCGCGGTTGAGAAGAGATGACGACCTAAGGCCATGGCGGGTCCGATGTGCTCAGTGTGCGGCCAGCTGTCTGGGTGGGGCCAGGAGGTCCAGGCTCAGGCTGTGTCAGAAAGGGCATTAGTGCCCAGGTCAGCCTATATATTTCGGGTACAACCGAATCGCGTGCAGGTTGATCCTCATTTGGGGTTTCTGGGTAGCCCCAGAGGGCAATGTTTTTCGTCTGGAGGGCAGGCAGAGTGCTGCATTGTAGTTCTGGATTGCCAAACTGGAGGGCTTGTGGGCCAGTAGTCTGAGGACGGAAGTCTGAGAACCCAAGCTAGGCCTAGGTTTCTGGGTGACGATATGGCAGGCACAATCTACAGACCTGAATCGAGATCTCGTGCATCTGAAGTCAGGGCGAGAATCAGACGATCGCTCAAGTTGGACTTTCTGTCCCTGATGGCCCCTTCATGAAGGGGGTTTGATCACGAGGCCATGGGGGTTTTCCCACGATGGGAGTTGTGAGAAGCTCCCAACTGCAAAGATTCTTCTGCAGGACAACTGAGACCTGTTGGTTGGCTCCAGGCCAACGATTCCGAGCAGGGTTCTAAGGATGGATGGCTGGGTAGCCCACCTCGCATTCCAATTGTCTCCAAGCAACAAGACAGGTTAGATCTGCTGGATCTGGGGGAGAAACCGAGGAGGCTGAGTTGAAATGGACTCTCCCGTGGATGTGTCCTAATATGTCTTTGTGTCTATGGAGACCTTGGAAAGAAGCGGTGGCACTGGGGCCCTGAAGGGTTCTCCTAAACAGAGGCTTTGACACAGCTCCAACGTGCAAGTTTCCCATGTGTACATGAGATTGGTTCTGATGGGTGAGTCAAGAAACAGCCATATGCTGGTATTGAAATCCAGGCCTATGAGGAGAGATGCTTGGAAACCAAAGCAATGGATCCGATAGGTGCCTAGGGGCCAGCTCGTTCCTTTTTACTTCTAGTGACATCAGTCTACGGGTCTGAGTGCCGGTAGGTGCTCAGATGGGCGCAGACTGCCCCTGATTGTCCTAGGAAGCCACAAATATTGGGATGGCCTCAGGGATTTTGGAAGTTTATCCTATTAGTAGGGTTGTGGCCATTGGAATGGGCACATACAATTCCCTTGGAGAGGGCAAGCCAAAGTCGTCAGGTTTGGCTCCAGGGGCCTGAGCCTGTAGGGTGTGTAGGCCAGGGCTGTGTGGACAGTTGTCTGAAAACACAAACTCGGCTTATGTTTCGGATCATATTTATGGCAGGACTGATCTACAGACCATGAGGAGAACTCTCCGGTATATGAAAAAGGGCGAGTGTGAGGCTCTTGCTCAAGTCTTTCTTCTGTGAATATCGTGTCACACATGGTCGTGAAGTTTCCGGGTGGCTTCATGGGAAATGGACGAGTCTTACTCTCTGGGGGTTTGGCCCCGTCCAAGGAGTTCGGGGTCATTCTGTGGGATGGAAGAAGTCCGTTGTTCTGTTGTTGTTGATTTGTTTTGTTTTGTTTTTCAACCTCCGGTGTCCCAACAAATGGGGGATTCCAGAGTAGAGCCCTGGGGAGGGGCGACTGGACAACCAGAAATCTGGTTAAAAATTGGGGCCTAGGGACATGTCAAGCCCATTATGACATCTAATGGTCCAGCCACTGTGAGGACGTACTAGAGGACAGGACTCACGCTGAGGGTCACAATGCGTGTTTATGCCCTCGTCGCTCTCAAGAATGGGCGGGGCCTCAGGGTGAATGCTGGTCTCTCCTACACTGAACGTTGGACAACATGCCAACCACAAGGTTTCTTGCCATGGGTAAGGAAGAGTTCTGATTTCTGCATCACAGTCACCCCTGGGCAGTGATTGGAGATACGGTCTAGGTTCTGAAGCCTGAAAACTGAGGTAGGGAAGAGATGATGACCTAAGGCCATGGCCGTTCTGATGTGCTCAGTGTTCGGTCAGCTGTCTGGGTGTTGGTCACGAGGTCCGGGCTCAGCTTGTCAGACAGTGCATTAGTGCCCAGGTTAGACTATATATTTTGGGTGCATTCGAGTGCCGTGTAGGTTCTGATCTGAAGAACTCTTCAGGATATGAAGAATGAGCGAGTCTGAGGCGCGTGCTCAGGCTTTTGTCTCTGGATTTTGTATCAGCGATGGCCGTGGAATGTTGGGGAGGCCTCATGGGCCATGGACGCATCTTGCTCTCTGTGGATTTGGCCCGATCCCAATTGTCTTTCGTCAATCTGTGGGATGGGAGGACTCCTTTCAGGTTTGTTACCTCAGGTGTCCCACCAAAAGAGGAATTCCAAAGCAGAGCCCTGGGAAAGAGTGTAGGGACAACCCGAACTATGGTTAAAAATTGGTGTCTAGGGTCATGGCAAGCCCAATATGCTGTCTCTCCATCCAGCCACTGAGAGGCCTTACCTGAGGACTGGGCTCAGGCTGAGGGTCACAATGTGTGTTTGTGACCAATGTGGCCCGCAAGCATGGGCGGGGTCTCATGGGCCACACTGGTTTCAACGACACTGAACGTTGGACAACATGCCAACCACAAGGTTTCTTGCCATGGGGAAAGAGTTCTGATTTCTGCATCATTTTCAAACCCGGGCCGTGATTGGAGATAAGTGTCTAGGTTTCTGAAGCCTGAAAACCGCGGTTGAGAAGAGATGACGACCTAAGGCCATGGCGGGTCCGATGTGCTCAGTGTGCGGCCAGCTGTCTGGGTGGGGCCAGGAGGTCCAGGCTCAGGCTGTGTCAGAAAGGGCATTAGTGCCCAGGTCAGCCTATATATTTCGGGTACAACCGAATCGCGTGCAGGTTGATCCTCATTTGGGGTTTCTGGGTAGCCCCAGAGGGCAATGTTTTTCGTCTGGAGGGCAGGCAGAGTGCTGCATTGTAGTTCTGGATTGCCAAACTGGAGGGCTTGTGGGCCAGTAGTCTGAGGACGGAAGTCTGAGAACCCAAGCTAGGCCTAGGTTTCTGGGTGACGATATGGCAGGCACAATCTACAGACCTGAATCGAGATCTCGTGCATCTGAAGTCAGGGCGAGAATCAGACGACCGCTCAAGTTGGACTTTCTGTCCCTGATGGCCCCTTCATGAAGGGGGGTTGATCACGAGGCCATGGGGGTTTTCCCACGATGGGAGTTGTGAGAAGCTCCCAACTGCAAAGATTCTTCTGCAGGACAATTGAGACCTGTTGGTTGGCTCCAGGCCAACGATTCCGAGCAGGGTTCTAAGGATGGATGGCTGGGTAGCCCACCTCGCATTCCAATTGTCTCCAAGCAACAAGACAGGTTAGATCTGCTGGATCTGGGGGAGAAACCGAGGAGGCTGAGTTGAAATGGACTCTCCCGTGGATGTGTCCTAATATGTCTTTGTGTCTATGGAGACCTTGGAAAGAAGCGGTGGCACTGGGGCCCTGAAGGGTTCTCCTAAACAGAGGCTTTGACACAGCTCCAACGTGCAAGTTTCCCATGTGTACATGAGATTGGTTCTGATGGGTGAGTCAAGAAACAGCCATATGCTGGTATTGAAATCCAGGCCTATGAGGAGAGATGCTTGGAAACCAAAGCAATGGATCCGATAGGTGCCTAGGGGCCTGCTCGTTCCTTTTTACTTCTAGGGACATCAGTCTACGGGTCTGAGTGCCGGTAGGTGCTCAGATGGGCCCAGACTGCCCCTGATTGTCCTAGGAAGCCACAAATATTGGGATGGCCTCAGGGATTTTGGAAGTTTATCCTATTAGTAGGGTTGTGGCCATTGGAATGGGCTCATACAATTCCCTTGGAGAGGGCAAGCCAAAGTCGTCAGGTTTGGCTCCAGGGGCCTGAGCCTGTAGGGTGTGTAGGCCAGGGCTGTGTGGACAGTTGTCTGAAAACACAAACTCGGCTTATGTTTCGGATCATATTTATGGCAGGACTGATCTACAGACCATGAGGAGAACTCTCCGGTATATGAAAAAGGGCGAGTGTGAGGCTCTTGCTCAAGTCTTTCTTCTGTGAATATCGTGTCACACATGGTCGTGAAGTTTCCGGGTGGCTTCATGGGAAATGGACGAGTCTTACTCTCTGGGGGTTTGGCCCCGTCCAAAGAGTTCGGGGTCATTCTGTGGGATGGAAGAAGTCCGTTGTTCTGTTGTTGTTGATTTGTTTTGTTTTGTTTTTCAACCTCCGGTGTCCCACCAAATGGGGGATTCCAGAGTAGAGCCCTGGGGAGGGGCGACTGGACAACCAGAAATCTGGTTAAAAATTGGGGCCTAGGGACATGTCAAGCCCATTATGACATCTAATGGTCCAGCCACTGTGAGGACGTACTAGAGGACAGGACTCACGCTGAGGGTCACAATGCGTGTTTATGCCCTCGTCGCTCTCAAGAATGGGCGGGGCCTCAGGGTGAATGCTGGTCTCTCCTACACTGAACGTTGGACAACATGCCAACCACAAGGTTTCTTGCCATGGGTAAGGAAGAGTTCTGATTTCTGATTCACAGTCACCCCTGGGCAGTGATTGGAGATAAGGTCTAGGTTCTGAAGCCTGAAAACTGAGGTAGGGAAGAGATGATGACCTAAGGCCATGGCCGTTCTGATGTGCTCACTGTTCGGTCAGCTGACTGGGTGTTGGTCACGAGGTCCGGGCTCAGCTTGTCAGACAGTGCATTAGTGCCCAGGTTAGACTATATATTTTGGGTGCATTCGAGTGCCGTGTAGGTTCTGATCTGAAGAACTCTTCAGGATATGAAGAATGAGCGAGTCTGAGGCGCGAGCTCAGGCTTTTGTCTCTGGATTTTGTATCCGCGATGGCCGTGGAATGTTGGGGAGGCCTCATGGGCCATGGACGCATCTTGCTCTCTGTGGATTTGGCCCGATCCCAATTGTCTTTCGTCAATCTGTGGGATGGGAGGACTCCTTTCAGGTTTGTTACCTCAGGTGTCCCACCAAAAGAGGAATTCCAAAGCAGAGCCCTGGGAAAGAGTGTAGGGACAACCCGAACTATGGTTAAAAATTGGTGTCTAGGGTCATGGCAAGCCCAATATGCTGTCTCTCCATCCAGCCACTGAGAGGCCTTACCTGAGGACTGGGCTCAGGCTGAGGGTCACAATGTGTGTTTGTGACCAATGTGGCCCGCAAGCATGGGCGGGGTCTCATGGGCCACACTGGTTTCAACGACACTGAATGTTGGACAACATGCCAACCACAAGGTTTCTTGCCATGGGGAAAGAGTTCTGATTTCTGCATCATTTTCAAACCCGGGCCGTGATTGGAGATAAGTGTCTAGGTTTCTGAAGCCTGAAAACCGCGGTTGAGAAGAGATGACGACCTAAGGCCATGGCGGGTCCGATGTGCTCAGTGTGCGGCCAGCTGTCTGGGTGGGGCCAGGAGGTCCAGGCTCAGGCTGTGTCAGAAAGGGCATTAGTGCCCAGGTCAGCCTATATATTTCGGGTACAACCGAATCGCGTGCAGGTTGATCCTCATTTGGGGTTTCTGGGTAGCCCCAGAGGGCAATGTTTTTCGTCTGGAGGGCAGGCAGAGTGCTGCATTGTAGTTCTGGATTGCCAAACTGGAGGGCTTGTGGGCCAGTAGTCTGAGGACGGAAGTCTGAGAACCCAAGCTAGGCCTAGGTTTCTGGGTGACGATATGGCAGGCACAATCTACAGACCTGAATCGAGATCTCGTGCATCTGAAGTCAGGGCGAGAATCAGACGACCGCTCAAGTTGGACTTTCTGTCCCTGATGGCCCCTTCATGAAGGGGGGTTGATCACGAGGCCATGGGGGTTTTCCCACGATGGGAGTTGTGAGAAGCTCCCAACTGCAAAGATTCTTCGGCAGGACAATTGAGACCTGTTGGTTGGCTCCAGGCCAACGATTCCGAGCAGGGTTCTAAGGATGGATGGCTGGGTAGCCCACCTCGCATTCCAATTGTCTCCAAGCAACAAGACAGGTTAGATCTGCTGGATCTGGGGGAGAAACCGAGGAGGCTGAGTTGAAATGGACTCTCCCGTGGATGTGTCCTAATATGTCTTTGTGTCTATGGAGACCTTGGAAAGAAGCGGTGGCACTGGGGCCCTGAAGGGTTCTCCTAAACAGAGGCTTTGACACAGCTCCAACGTGCAAGTTTCCCATGTGTACATGAGATTGGTTCTGATGGGTGAGTCAAGAAACAGCCATATGCTGGTATTGAAATCCAGGCCTATGAGGAGAGATGCTTGGAAACCAAAGCAATGGATCCGATAGGTGCCTAGGGGCCTGCTCGTTCCTTTTTACTTCTAGGGACATCAGTCTACGGGTCTGAGTGCCGGTAGGTGCTCAGATGGGCCCAGACTGCCCCTGATTGTCCTAGGAAGCCACAAATATTGGGATGGCCTCAGGGATTTTGGAAGTTTATCCTATTAGTAGGGTTGTGGCCATTGGAATGGGCACATACAATTCCCTTGGAGAGGGCAAGCCAAAGTCGTCAGGTTTGGCTCCAGGGGCCTGAGCCTGTAGGGTGTGTAGGCCAGGGCTGTGTGGACAGTTGTCTGAAAACACAAACTCGGCTTATGTTTCGGATCATATTTATGGCAGGACTGATCTACAGACCATGAGGAGAACTCTCCGGTATATGAAAAAGGGCGAGTGTGAGGCTCTTGCTCAAGTCTTTCTTCTGTGAATATCGTGTCACACATGGTCGTGAAGTTTCCGGGTGGCTTCATGGGAAATGGACGAGTCTTACTCTCTGGGGGTTTGGCCCCGTCCAAAGAGTTCGGGGTCATTCTGTGGGATGGAAGAAGTCCGTTGTTCTGTTGTTGTTGATTTGTTTTGTTTTGTTTTTCAACCTCCGGTGTCCCACCAAATGGGGGATTCCAGAGTAGAGCCCTGGGGAGGGGCGACTGGACAACCAGAAATCTGGTTAAAAATTGGGGCCTAGGGACATGTCAAGCCCATTATGACATCTAATGGTCCAGCCACTGTGAGGACGTACTAGAGGACAGGACTCACGCTGAGGGTCACAATGCGTGTTTATGCCCTCGTCGCTCTCAAGAATGGGCGGGGCCTCAGGGTGAATGCTGGTCTCTCCTACACTGAACGTTGGACAACATGCCAACCACAAGGTTTCTTGCCATGGGTAAGGAAGAGTTCTGATTTCTGATTCACAGTCACCCCTGGGCAGTGATTGGAGATAAGGTCTAGGTTCTGAAGCCTGAAAACTGAGGTAGGGAAGAGATGATGACCTAAGGCCATGGCCGTTCTGATGTGCTCAGTGTTCGGTCAGCTGTCTGGGTGTTGGTCACGAGGTCCGGGCTCAGCTTGTCAGACAGTGCATTAGTGCCCAGGTTAGACTATATATTTTGGGTGCATTCGAGTGCCGTGTAGGTTCTGATCTGAAGAACTCTTCAGGATATGAAGAATGAGCGAGTCTGAGGCGCGTGCTCAGGCTTTTGTCTCTGGATTTTGTATCCGCGATGGCCGTGGAATGTTGGGGAGGCCTCATGGGCCATGGACGCATCTTGCTCTCTGTGGATTTGGCCCGATCCCAATTGTCTTTCGTCAATCTGTGGGATGGGAGGACTCCTTTCAGGTTTGTTACCTCAGGTGTCCCACCAAAAGAGGAATTCCAAAGCAGAGCCCTGGGAAAGAGTGTAGGGACAACCCGAACTATGGTTAAAAATTGGTGTCTAGGGTCATGGCAAGCCCAATATGCTGTCTCTCCATCCAGCCACTGAGAGGCCTTACCTGAGGACTGGGCTCAGGCTGAGGGTCACAATGTGTGTTTGTGACCAATGTGGCCCGCAAGCATGGGCGGGGTCTCATGGGCCACACTGGTTTCAACGACACTGAACGTTGGACAACATGCCAACCACAAGGTTTCTTGCCATGGGGAAAGAGTTCTGATTTCTGCATCATTTTCAAACCCGGGCCGTGATTGGAGATAAGTGTCTAGGTTTCTGAAGCCTGAAAACCGCGGTTGAGAAGAGATGACGACCTAAGGCCATGGCGGGTCCGATGTGCTCAGTGTGCGGCCAGCTGTCTGGGTGGGGCCAGGAGGTCCAGGCTCAGGCTGTGTCAGAAAGGGCATTAGTGCCCAGGTCAGCCTATATATTTCGGGTACAACCGAATCGCGTGCAGGTTGATCCTCATTTGGGGTTTCTGGGTAGCCCCAGAGGGCAATGTTTTTCGTCTGGAGGGCAGGCAGAGTGCTGCATTGTAGTTCTGGATTGCCAAACTGGAGGGCTTGTGGGCCAGTAGTCTGAGGACGGAAGTCTGAGAACCCAAGCTAGGCCTAGGTTTCTGGGTGACGATATGGCAGGCACAATCTACAGACCTGAATCGAGATCTCGTGCATCTGAAGTCAGGGCGAGAATCAGACGACCGCTCAAGTTGGACTTTCTGTCCCTGATGGCCCCTTCATGAAGGGGGGTTGATCACGAGGCCATGGGGGTTTTCCCACGATGGGAGTTGTGAGAAGCTCCCAACTGCAAAGATTCTTCTGCAGGACAATTGAGACCTGTTGGTTGGCTCCAGGCCAACGATTCCGAGCAGGGTTCTAAGGATGGATGGCTGGGTAGCCCACCTCGCATTCCAATTGTCTCCAAGCAACAAGACAGGTTAGATCTGCTGGATCTGGGGGAGAAACCGAGGAGGCTGAGTTGAAATGGACTCTCCCGTGGATGTGTCCTAATATGTCTTTGTGTCTATGGAGACCTTGGAAAGAAGCGGTGGCACTGGGGCCCTGAAGGGTTCTCCTAAACAGAGGCTTTGACACAGCTCCAACGTGCAAGTTTCCCATGTGTACATGAGATTGGTTCTGATGGGTGAGTCAAGAAACAGCCATATGCTGGTATTGAAATCCAGGCCTATGAGGAGAGATGCTTGGAAACCAAAGCAATGGATCCGATAGGTGCCTAGGGGCCTGCTCGTTCCTTTTTACTTCTAGGGACATCAGTCTACGGGTCTGAGTGCCGGTAGGAGCTCAGATGGGCCCAGACTGCCCCTGATTGTCCTAGGAAGCCACAAATATTGGGATGGCCTCAGGGATTTTGGAAGTTTATCCTATTAGTAGGGTTGTGGCCATTGGAATGGGCACATACAATTCCCTTGGAGAGGGCAAGCCAAAGTCGTCAGGTTTGGCTCCAGGGGCCTGAGCCTGTAGGGTGTGTAGGCCAGGGCTGTGTGGACAGTTGTCTGAAAACACAAACTCGGCTTATGTTTCGGATCATATTTATGGCAGGACTGATCTACAGACCATGAGGAGAACTCTCCGGTATATGAAAAAGGGCGAGTGTGAGGCTCTTGCTCAAGTCTTTCTTCTGTGAATATCGTGTCACACATGGTCGTGAAGTTTCCGGGTGGCTTCATGGGAAATGGACGAGTCTTACTCTCTGGGGGTTTGGCCCCGTCCAAGGAGTTCGGGGTCATTCTGTGGGATGGAAGAAGTCCGTTGTTCTGTTGTTGTTGATTTGTTTTGTTTTGTTTTTCAACCTCCGGTGTCCCACCAAATGGGGGATTCCAGAGTAGAGCCCTGGGGAGGGGCGACTGGACAACCAGAAATCTGGTTAAAAATTGGGGCCTAGGGACATGTCAAGCCCATTATGACATCTAATGGTCCAGCCACTGTGAGGACGTACTAGAGGACAGGACTCACGCTGAGGGTCACAATGCGTGTTTATGCCCTCGTCGCTCTCAAGAATGGGCGGGGCCTCAGGGTGAATGCTGGTCTCTCCTACACTGAACGTTGGACAACATGCCAACCACAAGGTTTCTTGCCATGGGTAAGGAAGAGTTCTGATTTCTGATTCACAGTCACCCCTGGGCAGTGATTGGAGATAAGGTCTAGGTTCTGAAGCCTGAAAACTGAGGTAGGGAAGAGATGATGACCTAAGGCCATGGCCGTTCTGATGTGCTCAGTGTTCGGTCAGCTGTCTGGGTGTTGGTCACGAGGTCCGGGCTCAGCTTGTCAGACAGTGCATTAGTGCCCAGGTTAGACTATATATTTTGGGTGCATTCGAGTGCCGTGTAGGTTCTGATCTGAAGAACTCTTCAGGATATGAAGAATGAGCGAGTCTGAGGCGCGTGCTCAGGCTTTTGTCTCTGGATTTTGTATCCGCGATGGCCGTGGAATGTTGGGGAGGCCTCATGGGCCATGGACGCATCTTGCTCTCTGTGGATTTGGCCCGATCCCAATTGTCTTTCGTCAATCTGTGGGATGGGAGGACTCCTTTCAGGTTTGTTACCTCAGGTGTCCCACCAAAAGAGGAATTCCAAAGCAGAGCCCTGGGAAAGAGTGTAGGGACAACCCGAACTATGGTTAAAAATTGGTGTCTAGGGTCATGGCAAGCCCAATATGCTGTCTCTCCATCCAGCCACTGAGAGGCCTTACCTGAGGACTGGGCTCAGGCTGAGGGTCACAATGTGTGTTTGTGACCAATGTGGCCCGCAAGCATGGGCGGGGTCTCATGGGCCACACTGGTTTCAACGACACTGAACGTTGGACAACATGCCAACCACAAGGTTTCTTGCCATGGGGAAAGAGTTCTGATTTCTGCATCATTTTCAAACCCGGGCCGTGATTGGAGATAAGTGTCTAGGTTTCTGAAGCCTGAAAACCGCGGTTGAGAAGAGATGACGACCTAAGGCCATGGCGGGTCCGATGTGCTCAGTGTGCGGCCAGCTGTCTGGGTGGGGCCAGGAGGTCCAGGCTCAGGCTGTGTCAGAAAGGGCATTAGTGCCCAGGTCAGCCTATATATTTCGGGTACAACCGAATCGCGTGCAGGTTGATCCTCATTTGGGGTTTCTGGGTAGCCCCAGAGGGCAATGTTTTTCGTCTGGAGGGCAGGCAGAGTGCTGCATTGTAGTTCTGGATTGCCAAACTGGAGGGCTTGTGGGCCAGTAGTCTGAGGACGGAAGTCTGAGAACCCAAGCTAGGCCTAGGTTTCTGGGTGACGATATGGCAGGCACAATCTACAGACCTGAATCGAGATCTCGTGCATCTGAAGTCAGGGCGAGAATCAGACGACCGCTCACGTTGGACTTTCTGTCCCTGATGGCCCCTTCATGAAGGGGGGTTGATCACGAGGCCATGGGGGTTTTCCCACGATGGGAGTTGTGAGAAGCTCCCAACTGCAAAGATTCTTCTGCAGGACAATTGAGACCTGTTGGTTGGCTCCAGGCCAACGATTCCGAGCAGGGTTCTAAGGATGGATGGCTGGGTAGCCCACCTCGCATTCCAATTGTCTCCAAGCAACAAGACAGGTTAGATCTGCTGGATCTGGGGGAGAAACCGAGGAGGCTGAGTTGAAATGGACTCTCCCGTGGATGTGTCCTAATATGTCTTTGTGTCTATGGAGACCTTGGAAAGAAGCGGTGGCACTGGGGCCCTGAAGGGTTCTCCTAAACAGAGGCTTTGACACAGCTCCAACGTGCAAGTTTCCCATGTGTACATGAGATTGGTTCTGATGGGTGAGTCAAGAAACAGCCATATGCTGGTATTGAAATCCAGGCCTATGAGGAGAGATGCTTGGAAACCAAAGCAATGGATCCGATAGGTGCCTAGGGGCCTGCTCGTTCCTTTTTACTTCTAGGGACATCAGTCTACGGGTCTGAGTGCCGGTAGGTGCTCAGATGGGCCCAGACTGCCCCTGATTGTCCTAGGAAGCCACAAATATTGGGATGGCCTCAGGGATTTTGGAAGTTTATCCTATTAGTAGGGTTGTGGCCATTGGAATGGGCACATACAATTCCCTTGGAGAGGGCAAGCCAAAGTCGTCAGGTTTGGCTCCAGGGGCCTGAGCCTGTAGGGTGTGTAGGCCAGGGCTGTGTGGACAGTTGTCTGAAAACACAAACTCGGCTTATGTTTCGGATCATATTTATGGCAGGACTGATCTACAGACCATGAGGAGAACTCTCCGGTATATGAAAAAGGGCGAGTGTGAGGCTCTTGCTCAAGTCTTTCTTCTGTGAATATCGTGTCACACATGGTCGTGAAGTTTCCGGGTGGCTTCATGGGAAATGGACGAGTCTTACTCTCTGGGGGTTTGGCCCCGTCCAAGGAGTTCGGGGTCATTCTGTGGGATGGAAGAAGTCCGTTGTTCTGTTGTTGTTGATTTGTTTTGTTTTGTTTTTCAACCTCCGGTGTCCCACCAAATGGGCGATTCCACAGTAGAGCCCTGGGGAGGGGCGACTGGACAACCAGAAATCTGGTTAAAAATTGGGGCCTAGGGACATGTCAAGCCCATTATGACATCTAATGGTCCAGCCACTGTGAGGACGTACTAGAGGACAGGACTCACGCTGAGGGTCACAATGCGTGTTTATGCCCTCGTCGCTCTCAAGAATGGGCGGGGCCTCAGGGTGAATGCTGGTCTCTCCTACACTGAACGTTGGACAACATGCCAACCACAAGGTTTCTTGCCATGGGTAAGGAAGAGTTCTGATTTCTGATTCACAGTCACCCCTGGGCAGTGATTGGAGATAAGGTCTAGGTTCTGAAGCCTGAAAACTGAGGTAGGGAAGAGATGATGACCTAAGGCCATGGCCGTTCTGATGTGCTCAGTGTTCGGTCAGCTGTCTGGGTGTTGGTCACGAGGTCCGGGCTCAGCTTGTCAGACAGTGCATTAGTGCCCAGGTTAGACTATATATTTTGGGTGCATTCGAGTGCCGTGTAGGTTCTGATCTGAAGAACTCTTCAGGATATGAAGAATGAGCGAGTCTGAGGCGCGTGCTCAGGCTTTTGTCTCTGGATTTTGTATCCGCGATGGCCGTGGAATGTTGGGGAGGCCTCATGGGCCATGGACGCATCTTGCTCTCTGTGGATTTGGCCCGATCCCAATTGTCTTTCGTCAATCTGTGGGATGGGAGGACTCCTTTCAGGTTTGTTACCTCAGGTGTCCCACCAAAAGAGGAATTCCAAAGCAGAGCCCTGGGAAAGAGTGTAGGGACAACCCGAACTATGGTTAAAAATTGGTGTCTAGGGGCATGGCAAGCCCAATATGCTGTCTCTCCATCCAGCCACTGAGAGGCCTTACCTGAGGACTGGGCTCAGGCTGAGGGTCACAATGTGTGTTTGTGACCAATGTGGCCCGCAAGCATGGGCGGGGTCTCATGGGCCACACTGGTTTCAACGACACTGAACGTTGGACAACATGCCAACCACAAGGTTTCTTGCCATGGGGAAAGAGTTCTGATTTCTGCATCATTTTCAAACCCGGGCCGTGATTGGAGATAAGTGTCTAGGTTTCTGAAGCCTGAAAACCGCGGTTGAGAAGAGATGACGACCTAAGGCCATGGCGGGTCCGATGTGCTCAGTGTGCGGCCAGCTGTCTGGGTGGGGCCAGGAGGTCCAGGCTCAGGCTGTGTCAGAAAGGGCATTAGTGCCCAGGTCAGCCTATATATTTCGGGTACAACCGAATCGCGTGCAGGTTGATCCTCATTTGGGGTTTCTGGGTAGCCCCAGAGGGCAATGTTTTTCGTCTGGAGGGCAGGCAGAGTGCTGCATTGTAGCTCTGGATTGCCAAACTGGAGGGCTTGTGGGCCAGTAGTCTGAGGACGGAAGTCTGAGAACCCAAGCTAGGCCTAGGTTTCTGGGTGACGATATGGCAGGCACAATCTACAGACCTGAATCGATATCTCGTGCATCTGAAGTCAGGGCGAGAATCAGACGATCGCTCAAGTTGGACTTTCTGTCCCTGATGGCCCCTTCATGAAGGGGGGTTGATCACGAGGCCATGGGGGTTTTCCCACGATGGGAGTTGTGAGAAGCTCCCAACTGCAAAGATTCTTCTGCAGGACAACTGAGACCTGTTGGTTGGCTCCAGGCCAACGATTCCGAGCAGGGTTCTAAGGATGGATGGCTGGGTAGCCCACCTCGCATTCCAATTGTCTCCAAGCAACAAGACAGGTTAGATCTGCTGGATCTGGGGGAGAAACCGAGGAGGCTGTGTTGAAATGGACTCTCCCGTGGATGTGTCCTAATATGTCTTTGTGTCTATGGAGACCTTGGAAAGAAGCGGTGGCACTGGGGCCCTGAAGGGTTCTCCTAAACAGAGGCTTTGACACAGCTCCAACGTGCAAGTTTCCCATGTGTACATGAGATTGGTTCTGATGGGTGAGTCAAGAAACAGCCATATGCTGGTATTGAAATCCAGGCCTATGAGGAGAGATGCTTGGAAACCAAAGCAATGGATCCGATAGGTGCCTAGGGGCCTGCTCGTTCCTTTTTACTTCTAGGGACATCAGTCTACGGGTCTGAGTGCCGGTAGGTGCTCAGATGGGCCCAGACTGCCCCTGATTGTCCTAGGAAGCCACAAATATTGGGATGGCCTCAGGGATTTTGGAAGTTTATCCTATTAGTAGGGTTGTGGACATTGGAATGGGCACATACAATTCCCTTGGAGAGGGCAAGCCAAAGTCGTCAGGTTTGGCTCCAGGGGCCTGAGCCTGTAGGGTGTGTAGGCCAGGGCTGTGTGGACAGTTGTCTGAAAACACAAACTCGGCTTATGTTTCGGATCATATTTATGGCAGGACTGATCTACAGACCATGAGGAGAACTCTCCGGTATATGAAAAAGGGCGAGTGTGAGGCTCTTGCTCAAGTCTTTCTTCTGTGAATATCGTGTCACACATGGTAGTGAAGTTTCCGGGTGGCTTCATGGGAAATGGACGAGTCTTACTCTCTGGGGGTTTGGCCCCGTCCAAAGAGTTCGGGGTCATTCTGTGGGATGGAAGAATTCCGTTGTTCTGTTGTTGTTGATTTGTTTTGTTTTGTTTTTCAACCTCCGGTGTCCCACCATTGGGGGATTCCAGAGTAGAGCCCTGGGGAGGGGCGACTGCACAACCAGAAATCTGGTTAAAAATTGGGGCCTAGGGACATGTCAAGCCCATTATGACATCTAATGGTCCAGCCACTGTGAGGACGTACTAGAGGACAGGACTCACGCTGAGGGTCACAATGCGTGTTTATGCCCTCGTCGCTCTCAAGAATGGGCGGGGCCTCAGGGTGAATGCTGGTCTCTCCTACACTGAACGTTGGACAACATGCCAACCACAAGGTTTCTTGCCATGGGTAAGGAAGAGTTCTGATTTCTGATTCACAGTCACCCCTGGGCAGTGATTGGAGATAAGGTCTAGGTTCTGAAGCCTGAAAACTGAGGTAGGGAAGAGATGATGACCTAAGGCCATGGCCGTTCTGATGTGCTCAGTGTTCGGTCAGCTGTCTGGGTGTTGGTCACGAGGTCCGGGCTCAGCTTGTCAAACAGTGCATTAGTGCCCAGGTTAGACTATATATTTTGGGTGCATTCGAGTGCCGTGTAGGTTCTGATCTGAAGAACTCTTCAGGATATGAAGAATGAGCGAGTCTGAGGCGCGTGCTCAGGCTTTTGTCTCTGGATTTTGTATCCGCGATGGCCGTGGAATGTTGGGGAGGCCTCATGGGCCATGGACGCATCTTGCTCTCTGTGGATTTGGCCCGATCCCAATTGTCTTTCGTCAATCTGTGGGATGGGAGGACTCCTTTCAGGTTTGTTACCTCAGGTGTCCCACCAAAAGAGGAATTCCAAAGCAGAGCCCTGGGAAAGAGTGTAGGGACAACCCGAACTATGGTTAAAAATTGGTGTCTAGGGTCATGGCAAGCCCAATATGCTGTCTCTCCATCCAGCCACTGAGAGGCCTTACCTGAGGACTGGGCTCAGGCTGAGGGTCACAATGTGTGTTTGTGACCAATGTGGCCCGCAAGCATGGGCGGGGTCTCATGGGCCACACTGGTTTCAACGACACTGAACGTTGGACAACATGCCAACCACAAGGTTTCTTGCCATGGGGAAAGAGTTCTGATTTCTGCATCATTTTCAAACCCGGGCCGTGATTGGAGATAAGTGTCTAGGTTTCTGAAGCCTGAAAACCGCGGTTGAGAAGAGATGACGACCTAAGGCCATGGCGGGTCCGATGTGCTCAGTGTGCGGCCAGCTGTCTGGGTGGGGCCAGGAGGTCCAGGCTCAGGCTGTGTCAGAAAGGGCATTAGTGCCCAGGTCAGCCTATATATTTCGGGTACAACCGAATCGCGTGCAGGTTGATCCTCATTTGGGGTTTCTGGGTAGCCCCAGAGGGCAATGTTTTTCGTCTGGAGGGCAGGCAGAGTGCTGCATTGTAGTTCTGGATTGCCAAACTGGAGGGCTTGTGGGCCAGTAGTCTGAGGACGGAAGTCTGAGAACCCAAGCTAGGCCTAGGTTTCTGGGTGACGATATGGCAGGCACAATCTACAGACCTGAATCGAGATCTCGTGCATCTGAAGTCAGGGCGAGAATCAGACGACCGCTCACGTTGGACTTTCTGTCCCTGATGGCCCCTTCATGAAGGGGGGTTGATCACGAGGCCATGGGGGTTTTCCCACGATGGGAGTTGTGAGAAGCTCCCAACTGCAAAGATTCTTCTGCAGGACAATTGAGACCTGTTGGTTGGCTCCAGGCCAACGATTCCGAGCAGGGTTCTAAGGATGGATGGCTGGGTAGCCCACCTCGCATTCCAATTGTCTCCAAGCAACAAGACAGGTTAGATCTGCTGGATCTGGGGGAGAAACCGAGGAGGCTGAGTTGAAATGGACTCTCCCGTGGATGTGTCCTAATATGTCTTTGTGTCTATGGAGACCTTGGAAAGAAGCGGTGGCACTGGGGCCCTGAAGGGTTCTCCTAAACAGAGGCTTTGACACAGCTCCAACGTGCAAGTTTCCCATGTGTACATGAGATTGGTTCTGATGGGTGAGTCAAGAAACAGCCATATGCCGGTATTGAAATCCAGGCCTATGAGGAGAGATGCTTGGAAACCAAAGCAATGGATCCGATAGGTGCCTAGGGGCCTGCTCGTTCCTTTTTACTTCTAGGGACATCAGTCTACGGGTCTGAGTGCCGGTAGGTGCTCAGATGGGCCCAGACTGCCCCTGATTGTCCTAGGAAGCCACAAATATTGGGATGGCCTCAGGGATTTTGGAAGTTTATCCTATTAGTAGGGTTGTGGCCATTGGAATGGGCACATACAATTCCCTTGGAGAGGGCAAGCCAAAGTCGTCAGGTTTGGCTCCAGGGGCCTGAGCCTGTAGGGTGTGTAGGCCAGGGCTGTGTGGACAGTTGTCTGAAAACACAAACTCGGCTTATGTTTCGGATCATATTTATGGCAGGACTGATCTACAGACCATGAGGAGAACTCTCCGGTATATGAAAAAGGGCGAGTGTGAGGCTCTTGCTCAAGTCTTTCTTCTGTGAATATCGTGTCACACATGGTCGTGAAGTTTCCGGGTGGCTTCATGGGAAATGGACGAGTCTTACTCTCTGGGGGTTTGGCCCCGTCCAAGGAGTTCGGGGTCATTCTGTGGGATGGAAGAAGTCCGTTGTTCTGTTGTTGTTGATTTGTTTTGTTTTGTTTTTCAACCTCCGGTGTCCCACCAAATGGGCGATTCCACAGTAGAGCCCTGGGGAGGGGCGACTGGACAACCAGAAATCTGGTTAAAAATTGGGGCCTAGGGACATGTCAAGCCCATTATGACATCTAATGGTCCAGCCACTGTGAGGACGTACTAGAGGACAGGACTCACGCTGAGGGTCACAATGCGTGTTTATGCCCTCGTCGCTCTCAAGAATGGGCGGGGCCTCAGGGTGAATGCTGGTCTCTCCTACACTGAACGTTGGACAACATGCCAACCACAAGGTTTCTTGCCATGGGTAAGGAAGAGTTCTGATTTCTGATTCACAGTCACCCCTGGGCAGTGATTGGAGATAAGGTCTAGGTTCTGAAGCCTGAAAACTGAGGTAGGGAAGAGATGATGACCTAAGGCCATGGCCGTTCTGATGTGCTCAGTGTTCGGTCAGCTGTCTGGGTGTTGGTCACGAGGTCCGGGCTCAGCTTGTCAGACAGTGCATTAGTGCCCAGGTTAGACTATATATTTTGGGTGCATTCGAGTGCCGTGTAGGTTCTGATCTGAAGAACTCTTCAGGATATGAAGAATGAGCGAGTCTGAGGCGCGTGCTCAGGCTTTTGTCTCTGGATTTTGTATCCGCGATGGCCGTGGAATGTTGGGGAGGCCTCATGGGCCATGGACGCATCTTGCTCTCTGTGGATTTGGCCCGATCCCAATTGTCTTTCGTCAATCTGTGGGATGGGAGGACTCCTTTCAGGTTTGTTACCTCAGGTGTCCCACCAAAAGAGGAATTCCAAAGCAGAGCCCTGGGAAAGAGTGTAGGGACAACCCGAACTATGGTTAAAAATTGGTGTCTAGGGGCATGGCAAGCCCAATATGCTGTCTCTCCATCCAGCCACTGAGAGGCCTTACCTGAGGACTGGGCTCAGGCTGAGGGTCACAATGTGTGTTTGTGACCAATGTGGCCCGCAAGCATGGGCGGGGTCTCATGGGCCACACTGGTTTCAACGACACTGAACGTTGGACAACATGCCAACCACAAGGTTTCTTGCCATGGGGAAAGAGTTCTGATTTCTGCATCATTTTCAAACCCGGGCCGTGATTGGAGATAAGTGTCTAGGTTTCTGAAGCCTGAAAACCGCGGTTGAGAAGAGATGACGACCTAAGGCCATGGCGGGTCCGATGTGCTCAGTGTGCGGCCAGCTGTCTGGGTGGGGCCAGGAGGTCCAGGCTCAGGCTGTGTCAGAAAGGGCATTAGTGCCCAGGTCAGCCTATATATTTCGGGTACAACCGAATCGCGTGCAGGTTGATCCTCATTTGGGGTTTCTGGGTAGCCCCAGAGGGCAATGTTTTTCGTCTGGAGGGCAGGCAGAGTGCTGCATTGTAGCTCTGGATTGCCAAACTGGAGGGCTTGTGGGCCAGTAGTCTGAGGACGGAAGTCTGAGAACCCAAGCTAGGCCTAGGTTTCTGGGTGACGATATGGCAGGCACAATCTACAGACCTGAATCGATATCTCGTGCATCTGAAGTCAGGGCGAGAATCAGACGATCGCTCAAGTTGGACTTTCTGTCCCTGATGGCCCCTTCATGAAGGGGGGTTGATCACGAGGCCATGGGGGTTTTCCCACGATGGGAGTTGTGAGAAGCTCCCAACTGCAAAGATTCTTCTGCAGGACAACTGAGACCTGTTGGTTGGCTCCAGGCCAACGATTCCGAGCAGGGTTCTAAGGATGGATGGCTGGGTAGCCCACCTCGCATTCCAATTGTCTCCAAGCAACAAGACAGGTTAGATCTGCTGGATCTGGGGGAGAAACCGAGGAGGCTGTGTTGAAATGGACTCTCCCGTGGATGTGTCCTAATATGTCTTTGTGTCTATGGAGACCTTGGAAAGAAGCGGTGGCACTGGGGCCCTGAAGGGTTCTCCTAAACAGAGGCTTTGACACAGCTCCAACGTGCAAGTTTCCCATGTGTACATGAGATTGGTTCTGATGGGTGAGTCAAGAAACAGCCATATGCTGGTATTGAAATCCAGGCCTATGAGGAGAGATGCTTGGAAACCAAAGCAATGGATCCGATAGGTGCCTAGGGGCCTGCTCGTTCCTTTTTACTTCTAGGGACATCAGTCTACGGGTCTGAGTGCCGGTAGGTGCTCAGATGGGCCCAGACTGCCCCTGATTGTCCTAGGAAGCCACAAATATTGGGATGGCCTCAGGGATTTTGGAAGTTTATCCTATTAGTAGGGTTGTGGACATTGGAATGGGCACATACAATTCCCTTGGAGAGGGCAAGCCAAAGTCGTCAGGTTTGGCTCCAGGGGCCTGAGCCTGTAGGGTGTGTAGGCCAGGGCTGTGTGGACAGTTGTCTGAAAACACAAACTCGGCTTATGTTTCGGATCATATTTATGGCAGGACTGATCTACAGACCATGAGGAGAACTCTCCGGTATATGAAAAAGGGCGAGTGTGAGGCTCTTGCTCAAGTCTTTCTTCTGTGAATATCGTGTCACACATGGTAGTGAAGTTTCCGGGTGGCTTCATGGGAAATGGACGAGTCTTACTCTCTGGGGGTTTGGCCCCGTCCAAAGAGTTCGGGGTCATTCTGTGGGATGGAAGAATTCCGTTGTTCTGTTGTTGTTGATTTGTTTTGTTTTGTTTTTCAACCTCCGGTGTCCCACCATTGGGGGATTCCAGAGTAGAGCCCTGGGGAGGGGCGACTGCACAACCAGAAATCTGGTTAAAAATTGGGGCCTAGGGACATGTCAAGCCCATTATGACATCTAATGGTCCAGCCACTGTGAGGACGTACTAGAGGACAGGACTCACGCTGAGGGTCACAATGCGTGTTTATGCCCTCGTCGCTCTCAAGAATGGGCGGGGCCTCAGGGTGAATGCTGGTTTCTCCTACACTGAACGTTGGACAACATGCCAACCACAAGGTTTCTTGCCATGGGTAAGGAAGAGTTCTGATTTCTGATTCACAGTCACCCCTGGGCAGTGATTGGAGATAAGGTCTAGGTTCTGAAGCCTGAAAACTGAGGTAGGGAAGAGATGATGACCTAAGGCCATGGCCGTTCTGATGTGCTCAGTGTTCGGTCAGCTGCCTGGGTGTTGGTCACGAGGTCCGGGCTCAGGTTGTCAGACAGTGCATTAGTGCCCAGGTTAGACTATATATTTTGGGTGCATTCGAGTGCCGTGTAGGTTCTGATCTGAAGAACTCTTCAGGATATGAAGAATGAGCGAGTCTGAGGCGCGTGCTCAGGCTTTTGTCTCTGGATTTTGTATCAGCGATGGCCGTGGAATGTTGGGGAGGCCTCATGGGCCATAGACGCTTCTTGCTCTCTGTGGATTTGGCCCGATCCCAATTGTCTTTCGTCAATCTGTGGGATGGGAGGACTCCTTTCAGGTTTGTTACCTCAGGTGTCCCACCAAAAGAGGAATTCCAAAGCAGAGCCCTGGGAAAGAGTGTAGGGACAACCCGAACTATGGTTAAAAATTGGAGTCTAGGGGCATGGCAAGCCCAATATGCTGTCTCTCCATCCAGCCACTGAGAGGCCTTACCTGAGGACTCGGCTCAGGCTGAGGGTCACAATGTGTGTTTGTGACCAATGTGGCCCGCAAGCATGGGCGGGGTCTCATGGGCCACACTGGTTTCAACGACACTGAACGTTGGACAACATGCCAACCACAAGGTTTCTTGCCATGGGGAAAGAGTTCTGATTTCTGCATCATTTTCAAACCCGGGCCGTGATTGGAGATAAGTGTCTAGGTTTCTGAAGCCTGAAAACCGCGGTTGAGAAGAGATGACGACCTAAGGCCATGGCGGGTCCGATGTGCTCAGTGTGCGGCCAGCTGTCTGGGTGGGGCCAGGAGGTCCAGGCTCAGGCTGTGTCAGAAAGGGCATTAGTGCCCAGGTCAGCCTATATATTTCGGGTACAACCGAATCGCGTGCAGGTTGATCCTCATTTGGGGTTTCTGGGTAGCCCCAGAGGGCAATGTTTTTCGTCTGGAGGGCAGGCAGAGTGCTGCATTGTAGTTCTGGATTGCCAAACTGGAGGGCTTGTGGGCCAGTAGTCTGAGGACGGAAGTCTGAGAACCCAAGCTAGGCCTAGGTTTCTGGGTGACGATATGGCAGGCACAATCTACAGACCTGAATCGAGATCTCGTGCATCTGAAGTCAGGGCGAGAATCAGACGATCGCTCAAGTTGGACTTTCTGTCCCTGATGGCCCCTTCATGAAGGGGGTTTGATCACGAGGCCATGGGGGTTTTCCCACGATGGGAGTTGTGAGAAGCTCCCAACTGCAAAGATTCTTCTGCAGGACAACTGAGACCTGTTGGTTGGCTCCAGGCCAACGATTCCGAGCAGGGTTCTAAGGATGGATGGCTGGGTAGCCCACCTCGCATTCCAATTGTCTCCAAGCAACAAGACAGGTTAGATCTGCTGGATCTGGGGGAGAAACCGAGGAGGCTGAGTTGAAATGGACTCTCCCGTGGATGTGTCCTAATATGTCTTTGTGTCTATGGAGACCTTGGAAAGAAGCGGTGGCACTGGGGCCCTGAAGGGTTCTCCTAAACAGAGGCTTTGACACAGCTCCAACGTGCAAGTTTCCCATGTGTACATGAGATTGGTTCTGATGGGTGAGTCAAGAAACAGCCATATGCTGGTATTGAAATCCAGGCCTATGAGGAGAGATGCTTGGAAACCAAAGCAATGGATCCGATAGGTGCCTAGGGGCCTGCTCGTTCCTTTTTACTTCTAGGGACATCAGTCTACGGGTCTGAGTGCCGGTAGGCGCTCAGATGGGCCCAGACTGCCCCTGATTGTCCTAGGAAGCCACAAATATTGGGATGGCCTCAGGGATTTTGGAAGTTTATCCTATTAGTAGGGTTGTGGACATTGGAATGGGCACATACAATTCCCTTGGAGAGGGCAAGCCAAAGTCGTCAGGTTTGGCTCCAGGGGCCTGAGCCTGTAGGGTGTGTAGGCCAGGGCTGTGTGGACAGTTGTCTGAAAACACAAACTCGGCTTATGTTTCGGATCATATTTATGGCAGGACTGATCTACAGACCATGAGGAGAACTCTCCGGTATATGAAAAAGGGCGAGTGTGAGGCTCTTGCTCAAGTCTTTCTTCTGTGAATATCGTGTCACACATGGTCGTGAAGTTTCCGGGTGGCTTCATGGGAAATGGACGAGTCTTACTCTCTGGGGGTTTGGCCCCGTCCAAGGAGTTCGGGGTCATTCTGTGGGATGGAAGAAGTCCGTTGTTCTGTTGTTGTTGATTTGTTTTGTTTTGTTTTTCAACCTCCGGTGTCCCAACAAATGGGGGATTCCAGAGTAGAGCCCTGGGGAGGGGCGACTGGACAACCAGAAATCTGGTTAAAAATTGGGGCCTAGGGACATGTCAAGCCCATTATGACATCTAATGGTCCAGCCACTGTGAGGACGTACTAGAGGACAGGACTCACGCTGAGGGTCACAATGCGTGTTTATGCCCTCGTCGCTCTCAAGAATGGGCGGGGCCTCATGGTGAATGCTGGTCTCTCCTACACTGAACGTTGGACAACATGCCAACCACAAGGTTTCTTGCCATGGGTAAGGAAGAGTTCTGATTTCTGCATCACAGTCACCCCTGGGCAGTGATTGGAGATACGGTCTAGGTTCTGAAGCCTGAAAACTGAGGTAGGGAAGAGATGATGACCTAAGGCCATGGCCGTTCTGATGTGCTCAGTGTTCGGTCAGCTGTCTGGGTGTTGGTCACAAGGTCCGGGCTCAGCTTGTCAGACAGTGCATTAGTGCCCAGGTTAGACTATATATTTTGGGTGCATTCGAGTGCCGTGTAGGTTCTGATCTGAAGAACTCTTCAGGATATGAAGAATGAGCGAGTCTGAGGCGCGTGCTCAGGCTTTTGTCTCTGGATTTTGTATCAGCGATGGCCGTGGAATGTTGGGGAGGCCTCATGGGCCATGGACGCATCTTGCTCTCTGTGGATTTGGCCCGATCCCAATTGTCTTTCGTCAATCTGTGGGATGGGAGGACTCCTTTCAGGTTTGTTACCTCAGGTGTCCCACCAAAAGAGGAATTCCAAAGCAGAGCCCTGGGAAAGAGTGTAGGGACAACCCGAACTATGGTTAAAAATTGGTGTCTAGGGGCATGGCAAGCCCAATATGCTGTCTCTCCATCCAGCCACTGAGAGGCCTTACCTGAGGACTGGGCTCAGGCTGAGGGTCACAATGTGTGTTTGTGACCAATGTGGCCCGCAAGCATGGGCGGGGTCTCATGGGCCACACTGGTTTCAACGACACTGAACGTTGGACAACATGCCAACCACAAGGTTTCTTGCCATGGGGAAAGAGTTCTGATTTCTGCATCATTTTCAAACCCGGGCCGTGATTGGAGATAAGTGTCTAGGTTTCTGAAGCCTGAAAACCGCGGTTGAGAAGAGATGACGACCTAAGGCCATGGCGGGTCCGATGTGCTCAGTGTGCGGCCAGCTGTCTGGGTGGGGCCAGGAGGTCCAGGCTCAGGCTGTGTCAGAAAGGGCATTAGTGCCCAGGTCAGCCTATATATTTCGGGTACAACCGAATCGCGTGCAGGTTGATCCTCATTTGGGGTTTCTGGGTAGCCCCAGAGGGCAATGTTTTTCGTCTGGAGGGCAGGCAGAGTGCTGCATTGTAGTTCTGGATTGCCAAACTGGAGGGCTTGTGGGCCAGTAGTCTGAGGACGGAAGTCTGAGAACCCAAGCTAGGCCTAGGTTTCTGGGTGACGATATGGCAGGCACAATCTACAGACCTGAATCGAGATCTCGTGCATCTGAAGTCAGGGCGAGAATCAGACGACCGCTCAAGTTGGACTTTCTGTCCCTGATGGCCCCTTCATGAAGGGGGGTTGATCACGAGGCCATGGGGCTTTTCCCACGATGGGAGTTGTGAGAAGCTCCCAACTGCAAAGATTCTTCTGCAGGACAATTGAGACCTGTTGGTTGGCTCCAGGCCAACGATTCCGAGCAGGGTTCTAAGGATGGATGGCTGGGTAGCCCACCTCGCATTCCAATTGTCTCCAAGCAACAAGACAGGTTAGATCTGCTGGATCTGGGGGAGAAACCGAGGAGGCTGAGTTGAAATGGACTCTCCCGTGGATGTGTCCTAATATGTCTTTGTGTCTATGGAGACCTTGGAAAGAAGCGGTGGCACTGGGGCCCTGAAGGGTTCTCCTAAACAGAGGCTTTGACACAGCTCCAACGTGCAAGTTTCCCATGTGTACATGAGATTGGTTCTGATGGGTGAGTCAAGAAACAGCCATATGCTGGTATTGAAATCCAGGCCTATGAGGAGAGATGCTTGGAAACCAAAGCAATGGATCCGATAGGTGCCTAGGGGCCTGCTCGTTCCTTTTTACTTCTAGGGACATCAGTCTACGGGTCTGAGTGCCGGTAGGTGCTCAGATGGGCCCAGACTGCCCCTGATTGTCCTAGGAAGCCACAAATATTGGGATGGCCTCAGGGATTTTGTAAGTTTATCCTATTAGTAGGGTTGTGGCCATTGGAATGGGCACATACAATTCCCTTGGAGAGGGCAAGCCAAAGTCGTCAGGTTTGGCTCCAGGGGCCTGAGCCTGTAGGGTGTGTAGGCCAGGGCTGTGTGGACAGTTGTCTGAAAACACAAACTCGGCTTATGTTTCGGATCATATTTATGGCAGGACTGATCTACAGACCATGAGGAGAACTCTCCGGTATATGAAAAAGGGCGAGTGTGAGGCTCTTGCTCAAGTCTTTCTTCTGTGAATATCGTGTCACACATGGTCGTGAAGTTTCCGGGTGGCTTCATGGGAAATGGACGAGTCTTACTCTCTGGGGGTTTGGCCCCGTCCAAGGAGTTCGGGGTCATTCTGTGGGATGGAAGAAGTCCGTTGTTCTGTTGTTGTTGATTTGTTTTGTTTTGTTTTTCAACCTCCGGTGTCCCACCAAATGGGGGATTCCAGAGTAGAGCCCTGGGGAGGGGCGACTGGACAACCAGAAATCTGGTTAAAAATTGGGGCCTAGGGACATGTCAAGCCCATTATGACATCTAATGGTCCAGCCACTGTGAGGACGTACTAGAGGACAGGACTCACGCTGAGGGTCACAATGCGTGTTTATGCCCTCGTCGCTCTCAAGAATGGGCGGGGCCTCAGGGTGAATGCTGGTCTCTCCTACACTGAACGTTGGACAACATGCCAACCACAAGGTTTCTTGCCATGGGTAAGGAAGAGTTCTGATTTCTGCATCACAGTCACCCCTGGGCAGTGATTGGAGATAAGGTCTAGGTTCTGAAGCCTGAAAACTGAGGTAGGGAAGAGATGATGACCTAAGGCCATGGCCGTTCTGATGTGCTCAGTGTTCGGTCAGCTGTCTGGGTGTTGGTCACGAGGTCCGGGCTCAGCTTGTCAGACAGTGCATTAGTGCCCAGGTTAGACTATATATTTTGGGTGCATTCGAGTGCCGTGTAGGTTCTGATCTGAAGAACTCTTCAGGATATGAAGAATGAGCGAGTCTGAGGCACGTGCTCAGGCTTTTGTCTCTGGATTTTGTATCAGCGATGGCCGTGGAATGTTGGGGAGGCCTCATGGGCCATGGACGCATCTTGCTCTCTGTGGATTTGGCCCGATCCCAATTGTCTTTCGTCAATCTGTGGGATGGGAGGACTCCTTTCAGGTTTGTTACCTCAGGTGTCCCACCAAAAGAGGAATTCCAAAGCAGAGCCCTGGGAAAGAGTGTAGGGACAACCCGAACTATGGTTAAAAATTGGTGTCTAGGGGCATGGCAAGCCCAATATGCTGTCTCTCCATCCAGCCACTGAGAGGCCTTACCTGAGGACTGGGCTCAGGCTGAGGGTCACAATGTGTGTTTGTGACCAATGTGGCCCGCAAGCATGGGCGGGGTCTCATGGGCCACACTGGTTTCAACGACACTGAACGTTGGACAACATGCCAACCACAAGGTTTCTTGCCATGGGGAAAGAGTTCTGATTTCTGCATCATTTTCAAACCCGGGCCGTGATTGGAGATAAGTGTCTAGGTTTCTGAAGCCTGAAAACCGCGGTTGAGAAGAGATGACGACCTAAGGCCATGGCGGGTCCGATGTGCTCAGTGTGCGGCCAGCTGTCTGGGTGGGGCCAGGAGGTCCAGGCTCAGGCTGTGTCAGAAAGGGCATTAGTGCCCAGGTCAGCCTATATATTTCGGGTACAACCGAATCGCGTGCAGGTTGATCCTCATTTGGGGTTTCTGGGTAGCCCCAGAGGGCAATGTTTTTCGTCTGGAGGGCAGGCAGAGTGCTGCATTGTAGTTCTGGATTGCCAAACTGGAGGGCTTGTGGGCCAGTAGTCTGAGGACGGAAGTCTGAGAACCCAAGCTAGGCCTAGGTTTCTGGGTGACGATATGGCAGGCACAATCTACAGACCTGAATCGAGATCTCGTGCATCTGAAGTCAGGGCGAGAATCAGACGACCGCTCAAGTTGGACTTTCTGTCCCTGATGGCCCCTTCATGAAGGGGGGTTGATCACGAGGCCATGGGGGTTTTCCCACGATGGGAGTTGTGAGAAGCTCCCAACTGCAAAGATTCTTCTGCAGGACAATTGAGACCTGTTGGTTGGCTCCAGGCCAACGATTCCGAGCAGGGTTCTAAGGATGGATGGCTGGGTAGCCCACCTCGCATTCCAATTGTCTCCAAGCAACAAGACAGGTTAGATCTGCTGGATCTGGGGGAGAAACCGAGGAGGCTGAGTTGAAATGGACTCTCCCGTGGATGTGTCCTAATATGTCTTTGTGTCTATGGAGACCTTGGAAAGAAGCGGTGGCACTGGGGCCCTGAAGGGTTCTCCTAAACAGAGGCTTTGACACAGCTCCAACGTGCAAGTTTCCCATGTGTACATGAGATTGGTTCTGATGGGTGAGTCAAGAAACAGCCATATGCTGGTATTGAAATCCAGGCCTATGAGGAGAGATGCTTGGAAACCAAAGCAATGGATCCGATAGGTGCCTAGGGGCCTGCTCGTTCCTTTTTACTTCTAGGGACATCAGTCTACGGGTCTGAGTGCCGGTAGGTGCTCAGATGGGCCCAGACTGCCCCTGATTGTCCTAGGAAGCCACAAATATTGGGATGGCCTCAGGGATTTTGGAAGTTTATCCTATTAGTAGGGTTGTGGCCATTGGAATGGGCTCATACAATTCCCTTGGAGAGGGCAAGCCAAAGTCGTCAGGTTTGGCTCCAGGGGCCTGAGCCTGTAGGGTGTGTAGGCCAGGGCTGTGTGGACAGTTGTCTGAAAACACAAACTCGGCTTATGTTTCGGATCATATTTATGGCAGGACTGATCTACAGACCATGAGGAGAACTCTCCGGTATATGAAAAAGGGCGAGTGTGAGGCTCTTGCTCAAGTCTTTCTTCTGTGAATATCGTGTCACACATGGTCGTGAAGTTTCCTGGTGGCTTCATGGGAAATGGACGAGTCTTACTCTCTGGGGGTTTGGCCCCGTCCAAGAAGTTCGGGGTCATTCTGTGGGATGGAAGAAGTCCGTTGTTCTGTTGTTGTTGATTTGTTTTGTTTTGTTTTTCAACCTCCGGTGTCCCACCAAATGGGGGATTCCAGAGTAGAGCCCTGGGGAGGGGCGACTGGACAACCAGAAATCTGGTTAAAAATTGGGGCCTAGGGACATGTCAAGCCCATTATGACATCTAATGGTCCAGCCACTGTGAGGACGTACTAGAGGACAGGACTCACGCTGAGGGTCACAATGCGTGTTTATGCCCTCGTCGCTCTCAAGAATGGGCGGGGCCTCAGGGTGAATGCTGGTCTCTCCTACACTGAACGTTGGACAACATGCCAACCACAAGGTTTCTTGCCATGGGTAAGGAAGAGTTCTGATTTCTGCATCACAGTCACCCCTGGGCAGTGATTGGAGATAAGGTCTAGGTTCTGAAGCCTGAAAACTGAGGTAGGGAAGAGATGATGACCTAAGGCCATGGCCGTTCTGATGTGCTCAGTGTTCGGTCAGCTGTCTGGGTGTTGGTCACGAGGTCCGGGCTCAGCTTGTCAGACAGTGCATTAGTGCCCAGGTTAGACTATATATTTTGGGTGCATTCGAGTGCCGTGTAGGTTCTGATCTGAAGAACTCTTCAGGATATGAAGAATGAGCGAGTCTGAGGCGCGTGCTCAGGCTTTTGTCTCTGGATTTTGTATCAGCGATGGCCGTGGAATGTTGGGGAGGCCTCATGGGCCATGGACGCATCTTGCTCTCTGTGGATTTGGCCCGATCCCAATTGTCTTTCGTCAATCTGTGGGATGGGAGGACTCCTTTCAGGTTTGTTACCTCAGGTGTCCCACCAAAAGAGGAATTCCAAAGCAGAGCCCTGGGAAAGAGTGTAGGGACAACCCGAACTATGGTTAAAAATTGGTGTCTAGGGGCATGGCAAGCCCAATATGCTGTCTCTCCATCCAGCCACTGAGAGGCCTTACCTGAGGACTGGGCTCAGGCTGAGGGTCACAATGTGTGTTTGTGACCAATGTGGCCCGCAAGCATGGGCGGGGTCTCATGGGCCACACTGGTTTCAACGACACTGAACGTTGGACAACATGCCAACCACAAGGTTTCTTGCCATGGGGAAAGAGTTCTGATTTCTGCATCATTTTCAAACCCGGGCCGTGATTGGAGATAAGTGTCTAGGTTTCTGAAGCCTGAAAACCGCGGTTGAGAAGAGATGACGACCTAAGGCCATGGCGGGTCCGATGTGCTCAGTGTGCGGCCAGCTGTCTGGGTGGGGCCAGGAGGTCCAGGCTCAGGCTGTGTCAGAAAGGGCATTAGTGCCCAGGTCAGCCTATATATTTCGGGTACAACCGAATCGCGTGCAGGTTGATCCTCATTTGGGGTTTCTGGGTAGCCCCAGAGGGCAATGTTTTTCGTCTGGAGGGCAGGCAGAGTGCTGCATTGTAGTTCTGGATTGCCAAACTGGAGGGCTTGTGGGCCAGTAGTCTGAGGACGGAAGTCTGAGAACCCAAGCTAGGCCTAGGTTTCTGGGTGACGATATGGTAGGCACAATCTACAGACCTGAATCGAGATCTCGTGCATCTGAAGTCAGGGCGAGAATCAGACCATCGCTCAAGTTGGACTTTCTGTCCCTGATGGCCCCTTCATGAAGGGGGGTTGATCACGAGGCCATGGGGGTTTTCCCACGATGGGAGTTGTGAGAAGCTCCCAACTGCAAAGATTCTTCTGCAGGACAATTGAGACCTGTTGGTTGGCTCCAGGCCAACGATTCCGAGCAGGGTTCTAAGGATGGATGGCTGGGTAGCCCACCTCGCATTCCAATTGTCTCCAAGCAACAAGACAGGTTAGATCTGCTGGATCTGGGGGAGAAACCGAGGAGGCTGAGTTGAAATGGACTCTTCCGTGGATGTGTCCTAATATGTCTTTGTGTCTATGGAGACCTTGGAAAGAAGCGGTGGCACTGGGGCCCTGAAGGGTTCTCCTAAACAGAGGCTTTGACACAGCTCCAACGTGCAAGTTTCCCATGTGTACATGAGATTGGTTCTGATGGGTGAGTCAAGAAACAGCCATATGCTGGTATTGAAATCCAGGCCTATGAGGAGAGATGCTTGGAAACCAAAGCAATGGATCCGATAGGTGCCTAGGGGCCTGCTCGTTCCTTTTTACTTCTAGGGACATCAGTCTACGGGTCTGAGTGCCGGTAGGTGCTCAGATGGGCCCAGACTGCCCCTGATTGTCCTAGGAAGCCACAAATATTGGGATGGCCTCAGGGATTTTGGAAGTTTATCCTATTAGTAGGGTTGTGGCCATTGGAATGGGCACATACAATTCCCTTGGAGAGGGCAAGCCAAAGTCGTCAGGTTTGGCTCCAGGGGCCTGAGCCTGTAGGGTGTGTAGGCCAGGGCTGTGTGGACAGTTGTCTGAAAACACAAACTCGGCTTATGTTTCGGATCATATTTATGGCAGGACTGATCTACAGACCATGAGGAGAACTCTCCGGTATATGAAAAAGGGCGAGTGTGAGGCTCTTGCTCAAGTCTTTCTTCTGTGAATATCGTGTCACACATGGTCGTGAAGTTTCCGGGTGGCTTCATGGGAAATGGACGAGTCTTACTCTCTGGGGGTTTGGCCCCGTCCAAGGAGTTCGGGGTCATTCTGTGGGATGGAAGAAGTCCGTTGTTCTGTTGTTGTTGATTTGTTTTGTTTTGTTTTTCAACCTCCGGTGTCCCACCAAATGGGGGATTCCAGAGTAGAGCCCTGGGGAGGGGCGACTGGACAACCAGAAATCTGGTTAAAAATTGGGGCCTAGGGACATGTCAAGCCCATTATGACATCTAATGGTCCAGCCACTGTGAGGACGTACTAGAGGACAGGACTCACGCTGAGGGTCACAATGCGTGTTTATGCCCTCGTCGCTCTCAAGAATGGGCGGGGCCTCAGGGTGAATGCTGGTCTCTCCTACACTGAACGTTGGACAACATGCCAACCACAAGGTTTCTTGCCATGGGTAAGGAAGAGTTCTGATTTCTGCATCACAGTCACCCCTGGGCAGTGATTGGAGATAAGGTCTAGGTTCTGAAGCCTGAAAACTGAGGTAGGGAAGAGATGATGACCTAAGGCCATGGCCGTTCTGATGTGCTCAGTGTTCGGTCAGCTGTCTGGGTGTTGGTCACGAGGTCCGGGCTCAGCTTGTCAGACAGTGCATTAGTGCCCAGGTTAGACTATATATTTTGGGTGCATTCGAGTGCCGTGTAGGTTCTGATCTGAAGAACTCTTCAGGATATGAAGAATGAGCGAGTCTGAGGCGCGTGCTCAGGCTTTTGTCTCTGGATTTTGTATCCGCGATGGCCGTGGAATGTTGGGGAGGCCTCATGGGCCATGGACGCATCTTGCTCTCTGTGGATTTGGCCCGATCCCAATTGTCTTTCGTCAATCTGTGGGATGGGAGGACTCCTTTCAGGTTTGTTACCTCAGGTGTCCCACCAAAAGAGGAATTCCAAAGCAGAGCCCTGGGAAAGAGTGTAGGGACAACCCGAACTATGGTTAAAAATTGGTGTCTAGGGGCATGGCAAGCCCAATATGCTGTCTCTCCATCCAGCCACTGAGAGGCCTTACCTGAGGACTGGGCTCAGGCTGAGGGTCACAATGTGTGTTTGTGACCAATGTGGCCCGCAAGCATGGGCGGGGTCTCATGGGCCACACTGGTTTCAACGACACTGAACGTTGGACAACATGCCAACCACAAGGTTTCTTGCCATGGGGAAAGAGTTCTGATTTCTGCATCATTTTCAAACCCGGGCCGTGATTGGAGATAAGTGTCTAGGTTTCTGAAGCCTGAAAACCGCGGTTGAGAAGAGATGACGACCTAAGGCCATGGCGGGTCCGATGTGCTCAGTGTGCGGCCAGCTGTCTGGGTGGGGCCAGGAGGTCCAGGCTCAGGCTGTGTCAGAAAGGGCATTAGTGCCCAGGTCAGCCTATATATTTCGGGTACAACCGAATCGCGTGCAGGTTGATCCTCATTTGGGGTTTCTGGGTAGCCCCAGAGGGCAATGTTTTTCGTCTGGAGGGCAGGCAGAGTGCTGCATTGTAGTTCTGGATTGCCAAACTGGAGGGCTTGTGGGCCAGTAGTCTGAGGACGGAAGTCTGAGAACCCAAGCTAGGCCTAGGTTTCTGGGTGACGATATGGCAGGCACAATCTACAGACCTGAATCGAGATCTCGTGCATCTGAAGTCAGGGCGAGAATCAGACGACCGCTCAAGTTGGACTTTCTGTCCCTGATGGCCCCTTCATGAAGGGGGGTTGATCACGAGGCCATGGGGGTTTTCCCACGATGGGAGTTGTGAGAAGCTCCCAACTGCAAAGATTCTTCTGCAGGACAATTGAGACCTGTTGGTTGGCTCCAGGCCAACGATTCCGAGCAGGGTTCTAAGGATGGATGGCTGGGTAGCCCACCTCGCATTCCAATTGTCTCCAAGCAACAAGACAGGTTAGATCTGCTGGATCTGGGGGAGAAACCGAGGAGGCTGAGTTGAAATGGACTCTCCCGTGGATGTGTCCTAATATGTCTTTGTGTCTATGGAGACCTTGGAAAGAAGCGGTGGCACTGGGGCCCTGAAGGGTTCTCCTAAACAGAGGCTTTGACACAGCTCCAACGTGCAAGTTTCCCATGTGTACATGAGATTGGTTCTGATGGGTGAGTCAAGAAACAGCCATATGCTGGTATTGAAATCCAGGCCTATGAGGAGAGATGCTTGGAAACCAAAGCAATGGATCCGATAGGTGCCTAGGGGCCTGCTCGTTCCTTTTTACTTCTAGGGACATCAGTCTACGGGTCTGAGTGCCGGTAGGTGCTCAGATGGGCCCAGACTGCCCCTGATTGTCCTAGGAAGCCACAAATATTGGGATGGCCTCAGGGATTTTGGAAGTTTATCCTATTAGTAGGGTTGTGGCCATTGGAATGGGCACATACAATTCCCTTGGAGAGGGCAAGCCAAAGTCGTCAGGTTTGGCTCCAGGGGCCTGAGCCTGTAGGGTGTGTAGGCCAGGGCTGTGTGGACAGTTGTCTGAAAACACAAACTCGGCTTATGTTTCGGATCATATTTATGGCAGGACTGATCTACAGACCATGAGGAGAACTCTCCGGTATATGAAAAAGGGCGAGTGTGAGGCTCTTGCTCAAGTCTTTCTTCTGTGAATATCGTGTCACACATGGTCGTGAAGTTTCCGGGTGGCTTCATGGGAAATGGACGAGTCTTACTCTCTGGGGGTTTGGCCCCGTCCAAGGAGTTCGGGGTCATTCTGTGGGATGGAAGAAGTCCGTTGTTCTGTTGTTGTTGATTTGTTTTGTTTTGTTTTTCAACCTCCGGTGTCCCACCAAATGGGGGATTCCAGAGTAGAGCCCTGGGGAGGGGCGACTGGACAACCAGAAATCTGGTTAAAAATTGGGGCCTAGGGACATGTCAAGCCCATTATGACATCTAATGGTCCAGCCACTGTGAGGACGTACTAGAGGACAGGACTCACGCTGAGGGTCACAATGCGTGTTTATGCCCTCGTCGCTCTCAAGAATGGGCGGGGCCTCAGGGTGAATGCTGGTCTCTCCTACACTGAACGTTGGACAACATGCCAACCACAAGGTTTCTTGCCATGGGTAAGGAAGAGTTCTGATTTCTGCATCACAGTCACCCCTGGGCAGTGATTGGAGATAAGGTCTAGGTTCTGAAGCCTGAAAACTGAGGTAGGGAAGAGATGATGACCTAAGGCCATGGCCGTTCTGATGTGCTCAGTGTTCGGTCAGCTGTCTGGGTGTTGGTCACGAGGTCCGGGCTCAGCTTGTCAGACAGTGCATTAGTGCCCAGGTTAGACTATATATTTTGGGTGCATTCGAGTGCCGTGTAGGTTCTGATCTGAAGAACTCTTCAGGATATGAAGAATGAGCGAGTCTGAGGCGCGTGCTCAGGCTTTTGTCTCTGGATTTTGTATCAGCGATGGCCGTGGAATGTTGGGGAGGCCTCATGGGCCATGGACGCATCTTGCTCTCTGTGGATTTGGCCCGATCCCAATTGTCTTTCGTCAATCTGTGGGATGGGAGGACTCCTTTCAGGTTTGTTACCTCAGGTGTCCCACCAAAAGAGGAATTCCAAAGCAGAGCCCTGGGAAAGAGTGTAGGGACAACCCGAACTATGGTTAAAAATTGGAGTCTAGGGGCATGGCAAGCCCAATATGCTGTCTCTCCATCCAGCCACTGAGAGGCCTTACCTGAGGACTCGGCTCAGGCTGAGGGTCACAATGTGTGTTTGTGACCAATGTGGCCCGCAAGCATGGGCGGGGTCTCATGGGCCACACTGGTTTCAACGACACTGAACGTTGGACAACATGCCAACCACAAGGTTTCTTGCCATGGGGAAAGAGTTCTGATTTCTGCATCATTTTCAAACCCGGGCCGTGATTGGAGATAAGTGTCTAGGTTTCTGAAGCCTGAAAACCGCGGTTGAGAAGAGATGACGACCTAAGGCCATGGCGGGTCCGATGTGCTCAGTGTGCGGCCAGCTGTCTGGGTGGGGCCAGGAGGTCCAGGCTCAGGCTGTGTCAGAAAGGGCATTAGTGCCCAGGTCAGCCTATATATTTCGGGTACAACCGAATCGCGTGCAGGTTGATCCTCATTTGGGGTTTCTGGGTAGCCCCAGAGGGCAATGTTTTTCGTCTGGAGGGCAGGCAGAGTGCTGCATTGTAGTTCTGGATTGCCAAACTGGAGGGCTTGTGGGCCAGTAGTCTGAGGACGGAAGTCTGAGAACCCAAGCTAGGCCTAGGTTTCTGGGTGACGATATGGCAGGCACAATCTACAGACCTGAATCGAGATCTCGTGCATCTGAAGTCAGGGCGAGAATCAGACGATCGCTCAAGTTGGACTTTCTGTCCCTGATGGCCCCTTCATGAAGGGGGTTTGATCACGAGGCCATGGGGGTTTTCCCACGATGGGAGTTGTGAGAAGCTCCCAACTGCAAAGATTCTTCTGCAGGACAACTGAGACCTGTTGGTTGGCTCCAGGCCAACGATTCCGAGCAGGGTTCTAAGGATGGATGGCTGGGTAGCCCACCTCGCATTCCAATTGTCTCCAAGCAACAAGACAGGTTAGATCTGCTGGATCTGGGGGAGAAACCGAGGAGGCTGAGTTGAAATGGACTCTCCCGTGGATGTGTCCTAATATGTCTTTGTGTCTATGGAGACCTTGGAAAGAAGCGGTGGCACTGGGGCCCTGAAGGGTTCTCCTAAACAGAGGCTTTGACACAGCTCCAACGTGCAAGTTTCCCATGTGTACATGAGATTGGTTCTGATGGGTGAGTCAAGAAACAGCCATATGCTGGTATTGAAATCCAGGCCTATGAGGAGAGATGCTTGGAAACCAAAGCAATGGATCCGATAGGTGCCTAGGGGCCTGCTCGTTCCTTTTTACTTCTAGGGACATCAGTCTACGGGTCTGAGTGCCGGTAGGCGCTCAGATGGGCCCAGACTGCCCCTGATTGTCCTAGGAAGCCACAAATATTGGGATGGCCTCAGGGATTTTGGAAGTTTATCCTATTAGTAGGGTTGTGGACATTGGAATGGGCACATACAATTCCCTTGGAGAGGGCAAGCCAAAGTCGTCAGGTTTGGCTCCAGGGGCCTGAGCCTGTAGGGTGTGTAGGCCAGGGCTGTGTGGACAGTTGTCTGAAAACACAAACTCGGCTTATGTTTCGGATCATATTTATGGCAGGACTGATCTACAGACCATGAGGAGAACTCTCCGGTATATGAAAAAGGGCGAGTGTGAGGCTCTTGCTCAAGTCTTTCTTCTGTGAATATCGTGTCACACATGGTCGTGAAGTTTCCGGGTGGCTTCATGGGAAATGGACGAGTCTTACTCTCTGGGGGTTTGGCCCCGTCCAAGGAGTTCGGGGTCATTCTGTGGGATGGAAGAAGTCCGTTGTTCTGTTGTTGTTGATTTGTTTTGTTTTGTTTTTCAACCTCCGGTGTCCCAACAAATGGGGGATTCCAGAGTAGAGCCCTGGGGAGGGGCGACTGGACAACCAGAAATCTGGTTAAAAATTGGGGCCTAGGGACATGTCAAGCCCATTATGACATCTAATGGTCCAGCCACTGTGAGGACGTACTAGAGGACAGGACTCACGCTGAGGGTCACAATGCGTGTTTATGCCCTCGTCGCTCTCAAGAATGGGCGGGGCCTCATGGTGAATGCTGGTCTCTCCTACACTGAACGTTGGACAACATGCCAACCACAAGGTTTCTTGCCATGGGTAAGGAAGAGTTCTGATTTCTGCATCACAGTCACCCCTGGGCAGTGATTGGAGATACGGTCTAGGTTCTGAAGCCTGAAAACTGAGGTAGGGAAGAGATGATGACCTAAGGCCATGGCCGTTCTGATGTGCTCAGTGTTCGGTCAGCTGTCTGGGTGTTGGTCACAAGGTCCGGGCTCAGCTTGTCAGACAGTGCATTAGTGCCCAGGTTAGACTATATATTTTGGGTGCATTCGAGTGCCGTGTAGGTTCTGATCTGAAGAACTCTTCAGGATATGAAGAATGAGCGAGTCTGAGGCGCGTGCTCAGGCTTTTGTCTCTGGATTTTGTATCAGCGATGGCCGTGGAATGTTGGGGAGGCCTCATGGGCCATGGACGCATCTTGCTCTCTGTGGATTTGGCCCGATCCCAATTGTCTTTCGTCAATCTGTGGGATGGGAGGACTCCTTTCAGGTTTGTTACCTCAGGTGTCCCACCAAAAGAGGAATTCCAAAGCAGAGCCCTGGGAAAGAGTGTAGGGACAACCCGAACTATGGTTAAAAATTGGTGTCTAGGGGCATGGCAAGCCCAATATGCTGTCTCTCCATCCAGCCACTGAGAGGCCTTACCTGAGGACTGGGCTCAGGCTGAGGGTCACAATGTGTGTTTGTGACCAATGTGGCCCGCAAGCATGGGCGGGGTCTCATGGGCCACACTGGTTTCAACGACACTGAACGTTGGACAACATGCCAACCACAAGGTTTCTTGCCATGGGGAAAGAGTTCTGATTTCTGCATCATTTTCAAACCCGGGCCGTGATTGGAGATAAGTGTCTAGGTTTCTGAAGCCTGAAAACCGCGGTTGAGAAGAGATGACGACCTAAGGCCATGGCGGGTCCGATGTGCTCAGTGTGCGGCCAGCTGTCTGGGTGGGGCCAGGAGGTCCAGGCTCAGGCTGTGTCAGAAAGGGCATTAGTGCCCAGGTCAGCCTATATATTTCGGGTACAACCGAATCGCGTGCAGGTTGATCCTCATTTGGGGTTTCTGGGTAGCCCCAGAGGGCAATGTTTTTCGTCTGGAGGGCAGGCAGAGTGCTGCATTGTAGTTCTGGATTGCCAAACTGGAGGGCTTGTGGGCCAGTAGTCTGAGGACGGAAGTCTGAGAACCCAAGCTAGGCCTAGGTTTCTGGGTGACGATATGGCAGGCACAATCTACAGACCTGAATCGAGATCTCGTGCATCTGAAGTCAGGGCGAGAATCAGACGACCGCTCAAGTTGGACTTTCTGTCCCTGATGGCCCCTTCATGAAGGGGGGTTGATCACGAGGCCATGGGGGTTTTCCCACGATGGGAGTTGTGAGAAGCTCCCAACTGCAAAGATTCTTCTGCAGGACAATTGAGACCTGTTGGTTGGCTCCAGGCCAACGATTCCGAGCAGGGTTCTAAGGATGGATGGCTGGGTAGCCCACCTCGCATTCCAATTGTCTCCAAGCAACAAGACAGGTTAGATCTGCTGGATCTGGGGGAGAAACCGAGGAGGCTGAGTTGAAATGGACTCTCCCGTGGATGTGTCCTAATATGTCTTTGTGTCTATGGAGACCTTGGAAAGAAGCGGTGGCACTGGGGCCCTGAAGGGTTGTCCTAAACAGAGGCTTTGACACAGCTCCAACGTGCAAGTTTCCCATGTGTACATGAGATTGGTTCTGATGGGTGAGTCAAGAAACAGCCATATGCTGGTATTGAAATCCAGGCCTATGAGGAGAGATGCTTGGAAACCAAAGCAATGGATCCGATAGGTGCCTAGGGGCCTGCTCGTTCCTTTTTACTTCTAGGGACATCAGTCTACGGGTCTGAGTGCCGGTAGGTGCTCAGATGGGCCCAGACTGCCCCTGATTGTCCTAGGAAGCCACAAATATTGGGATGGCCTCAGGGATTTTGTAAGTTTATCCTATTAGTAGGGTTGTGGCCATTGGAATGGGCACATACAATTCCCTTGGAGAGGGCAAGCCAAAGTCGTCAGGTTTGGCTCCAGGGGCCTGAGCCTGTAGGGTGTGTAGGCCAGGGCTGTGTGGACAGTTGTCTGAAAACACAAACTCGGCTTATGTTTCGGATCATATTTATGGCAGGACTGATCTACAGACCATGAGGAGAACTCTCCGGTATATGAAAAAGGGCGAGTGTGAGGCTCTTGCTCAAGTCTTTCTTCTGTGAATATCGTGTCACACATGGTCGTGAAGTTTCCGGGTGGCTTCATGGGAAATGGACGAGTCTTACTCTCTGGGGGTTTGGCCCCGTCCAAGGAGTTCGGGGTCATTCTGTGGGATGGAAGAAGTCCGTTGTTCTGTTGTTGTTGATTTGTTTTGTTTTGTTTTTCAACCTCCGGTGTCCCACCAAATGGGGGATTCCAGAGTAGAGCCCTGGGGAGGGGCGACTGGACAACCAGAAATCTGGTTAAAAATTGGGGCCTAGGGACATGTCAAGCCCATTATGACATCTAATGGTCCAGCCACTGTGAGGACGTACTAGAGGACAGGACTCACGCTGAGGGTCACAATGCGTGTTTATGCCCTCGTCGCTCTCAAGAATGGGCGGGGCCTCAGGGTGAATGCTGGTCTCTCCTACACTGAACGTTGGACAACATGCCAACCACAAGGTTTCTTGCCATGGGTAAGGAAGAGTTCTGATTTCTGCATCACAGTCACCCCTGGGCAGTGATTGGAGATAAGGTCTAGGTTCTGAAGCCTGAAAACTGAGGTAGGGAAGAGATGATGACCTAAGGCCATGGCCGTTCTGATGTGCTCAGTGTTCGGTCAGCTGTCTGGGTGTTGGTCACGAGGTCCGGGCTCAGCTTGTCAGACAGTGCATTAGTGCCCAGGTTAGACTATATATTTTGGGTGCATTCGAGTGCCGTGTAGGTTCTGATCTGAAGAACTCTTCAGGATATGAAGAATGAGCGAGTCTGAGGCACGTGCTCAGGCTTTTGTCTCTGGATTTTGTATCAGCGATGGCCGTGGAATGTTGGGGAGGCCTCATGGGCCATGGACGCATCTTGCTCTCTGTGGATTTGGCCCGATCCCAATTGTCTTTCGTCAATCTGTGGGATGGGAGGACTCCTTTCAGGTTTGTTACCTCAGGTGTCCCACCAAAAGAGGAATTCCAAAGCAGAGCCCTGGGAAAGAGTGTAGGGACAACCCGAACTATGGTTAAAAATTGGTGTCTAGGGGCATGGCAAGCCCAATATGCTGTCTCTCCATCCAGCCACTGAGAGGCCTTACCTGAGGACTGGGCTCAGGCTGAGGGTCACAATGTGTGTTTGTGACCAATGTGGCCCGCAAGCATGGGCGGGGTCTCATGGGCCACACTGGTTTCAACGACACTGAACGTTGGACAACATGCCAACCACAAGGTTTCTTGCCATGGGGAAAGAGTTCTGATTTCTGCATCATTTTCAAACCCGGGCCGTGATTGGAGATAAGTGTCTAGGTTTCTGAAGCCTGAAAACCGCGGTTGAGAAGAGATGACGACCTAAGGCCATGGCGGGTCCGATGTGCTCAGTGTGCGGCCAGCTGTCTGGGTGGGGCCAGGAGGTCCAGGCTCAGGCTGTGTCAGAAAGGGCATTAGTGCCCAGGTCAGCCTATATATTTCGGGTACAACCGAATCGCGTGCAGGTTGATCCTCATTTGGGGTTTCTGGGTAGCCCCAGAGGGCAATGTTTTTCGTCTGGAGGGCAGGCAGAGTGCTGCATTGTAGTTCTGGATTGCCAAACTGGAGGGCTTGTGGGCCAGTAGTCTGAGGACGGAAGTCTGAGAACCCAAGCTAGGCCTAGGTTTCTGGGTGACGATATGGCAGGCACAATCTACAGACCTGAATCGAGATCTCGTGCATCTGAAGTCAGGGCGAGAATCAGACGACCGCTCAAGTTGGACTTTCTGTCCCTGATGGCCCCTTCATGAAGGGGGGTTGATCACGAGGCCATGGGGGTTTTCCCACGATGGGAGTTGTGAGAAGCTCCCAACTGCAAAGATTCTTCTGCAGGACAATTGAGACCTGTTGGTTGGCTCCAGGCCAACGATTCCGAGCAGGGTTCTAAGGATGGATGGCTGGGTAGCCCACCTCGCATTCCAATTGTCTCCAAGCAACAAGACAGGTTAGATCTGCTGGATCTGGGGGAGAAACCGAGGAGGCTGAGTTGAAATGGACTCTCCCGTGGATGTGTCCTAATATGTCTTTGTGTCTATGGAGACCTTGGAAAGAAGCGGTGGCACTGGGGCCCTGAAGGGTTCTCCTAAACAGAGGCTTTGACACAGCTCCAACGTGCAAGTTTCCCATGTGTACATGAGATTGGTTCTGATGGGTGAGTCAAGAAACAGCCATATGCTGGTATTGAAATCCAGGCCTATGAGGAGAGATGCTTGGAAACCAAAGCAATGGATCCGATAGGTGCCTAGGGGCCTGCTCGTTCCTTTTTACTTCTAGGGACATCAGTCTACGGGTCTGAGTGCCGGTAGGTGCTCAGATGGGCCCAGACTGCCCCTGATTGTCCTAGGAAGCCACAAATATTGGGATGGCCTCAGGGATTTTGGAAGTTTATCCTATTAGTAGGGTTGTGGCCATTGGAATGGGCTCATACAATTCCCTTGGAGAGGGCAAGCCAAAGTCGTCAGGTTTGGCTCCAGGGGCCTGAGCCTGTAGGGTGTGTAGGCCAGGGCTGTGTGGACAGTTGTCTGAAAACACAAACTCGGCTTATGTTTCGGATCATATTTATGGCAGGACTGATCTACAGACCATGAGGAGAACTCTCCGGTATATGAAAAAGGGCGAGTGTGAGGCTCTTGCTCAAGTCTTTCTTCTGTGAATATCGTGTCACACATGGTCGTGAAGTTTCCTGGTGGCTTCATGGGAAATGGACGAGTCTTACTCTCTGGGGGTTTGGCCCCGTCCAAGAAGTTCGGGGTCATTCTGTGGGATGGAAGAAGTCCGTTGTTCTGTTGTTGTTGATTTGTTTTGTTTTGTTTTTCAACCTCCGGTGTCCCACCAAATGGGGGATTCCAGAGTAGAGCCCTGGGGAGGGGCGACTGGACAACCAGAAATCTGGTTAAAAATTGGGGCCTAGGGACATGTCAAGCCCATTATGACATCTAATGGTCCAGCCACTGTGAGGACGTACTAGAGGACAGGACTCACGCTGAGGGTCACAATGCGTGTTTATGCCCTCGTCGCTCTCAAGAATGGGTGGGGCCTCAGGGTGAATGCTGGTCTCTCCTACACTGAACGTTGGACAACATGCCAACCACAAGGTTTCTTGCCATGGGTAAGGAAGAGTTCTGATTTCTGCATCACAGTCACCCCTGGGCAGTGATTGGAGATAAGGTCTAGGTTCTGAAGCCTGAAAACTGAGGTAGGGAAGAGATGATGACCTAAGGCCATGGCCGTTCTGATGTGCTCAGTGTTCGGTCAGCTGTCTGGGTGTTGGTCACGAGGTCCGGGCTCAGCTTGTCAGACAGTGCATTAGTGCCCAGGTTAGACTATATATTTTGGGTGCATTCGAGTGCCGTGTAGGTTCTGATCTGAAGAACTCTTCAGGATATGAAGAATGAGCGAGTCTGAGGCGCGTGCTCAGGCTTTTGTCTCTGGATTTTGTATCAGCGATGGCCGTGGAATGTTGGGGAGGCCTCATGGGCCATGGACGCATCTTGCTCTCTGTGGATTTGGCCCGATCCCAATTGTCTTTCGTCAATCTGTGGGATGGGAGGACTCCTTTCAGGTTTGTTACCTCAGGTGTCCCACCAAAAGAGGAATTCCAAAGCAGAGCCCTGGGAAAGAGTGTAGGGACAACCCGAACTATGGTTAAAAATTGGTGTCTAGGGGCATGGCAAGCCCAATATGCTGTCTCTCCATCCAGCCACTGAGAGGCCTTACCTGAGGACTGGGCTCAGGCTGAGGGTCACAATGTGTGTTTGTGACCAATGTGGCCCGCAAGCATGGGCGGGGTCTCATGGGCCACACTGGTTTCAACGACACTGAACGTTGGACAACATGCCAACCACAAGGTTTCTTGCCATGGGGAAAGAGTTCTGATTTCTGCATCATTTTCAAACCCGGGCCGTGATTGGAGATAAGTGTCTAGGTTTCTGAAGCCTGAAAACCGCGGTTGAGAAGAGATGACGACCTAAGGCCATGGCGGGTCCGATGTGCTCAGTGTGCGGCCAGCTGTCTGGGTGGGGCCAGGAGGTCCAGGCTCAGGCTGTGTCAGAAAGGGCATTAGTGCCCAGGTCAGCCTATATATTTCGGGTACAACCGAATCGCGTGCAGGTTGATCCTCATTTGGGGTTTCTGGGTAGCCCCAGAGGGCAATGTTTTTCGTCTGGAGGGCAGGCAGAGTGCTGCATTGTAGTTCTGGATTGCCAAACTGGAGGGCTTGTGGGCCAGTAGTCTGAGGACGGAAGTCTGAGAACCCAAGCTAGGCCTAGGTTTCTGGGTGACGATATGGTAGGCACAATCTACAGACCTGAATCGAGATCTCGTGCATCTGAAGTCAGGGCGAGAATCAGACCATCGCTCAAGTTGGACTTTCTGTCCCTGATGGCCCCTTCATGAAGGGGGGTTGATCACGAGGCCATGGGGGTTTTCCCACGATGGGAGTTGTGAGAAGCTCCCAACTGCAAAGATTCTTCTGCAGGACAATTGAGACCTGTTGGTTGGCTCCAGGCCAACGATTCCGAGCAGGGTTCTAAGGATGGATGGCTGGGTAGCCCACCTCGCATTCCAATTGTCTCCAAGCAACAAGACAGGTTAGATCTGCTGGATCTGGGGGAGAAACCGAGGAGGCTGAGTTGAAATGGACTCTCCCGTGGATGTGTCCTAATATGTCTTTGTGTCTATGGAGACCTTGGAAAGAAGCGGTGGCACTGGGGCCCTGAAGGGTTCTCCTAAACAGAGGCTTTGACACAGCTCCAACGTGCAAGTTTCCCATGTGTACATGAGATTGGTTCTGATGGGTGAGTCAAGAAACAGCCATATGCTGGTATTGAAATCCAGGCCTATGAGGAGAGATGCTTGGAAACCAAAGCAATGGATCCGATAGGTGCCTAGGGGCCTGCTCGTTCCTTTTTACTTCTAGGGACATCAGTCTACGGGTCTGAGTGCCGGTAGGTGCTCAGATGGGCCCAGACTGCCCCTGATTGTCCTAGGAAGCCACAAATATTGGGATGGCCTCAGGGATTTTGTAAGTTTATCCTATTAGTAGGGTTGTGGCCATTGGAATGGGCACATACAATTCCCTTGGAGAGGGCAAGCCAAAGTCGTCAGGTTTGGCTCCAGGGGCCTGAGCCTGTAGGGTGTGTAGGCCAGGGCTGTGTGGACAGTTGTCTGAAAACACAAACTCGGCTTATGTTTCGGATCATATTTATGGCAGGACTGATCTACAGACCATGAGGAGAACTCTCCGGTATATGAAAAAGGGCGAGTGTGAGGCTCTTGCTCAAGTCTTTCTTCTGTGAATATCGTGTCACACATGGTCGTGAAGTTTCCGGGTGGCTTCATGGGAAATGGACGAGTCTTACTCTCTGGGGGTTTGGCCCCGTCCAAGGAGTTCGGGGTCATTCTGTGGGATGGAAGAAGTCCGTTGTTCTGTTGTTGTTGATTTGTTTTGTTTTGTTTTTCAACCTCCGGTGTCCCACCAAATGGGGGATTCCAGAGTAGAGCCCTGGGGAGGGGCGACTGGACAACCAGAAATCTGGTTAAAAATTGGGGCCTAGGGACATGTCAAGCCCATTATGACATCTAATGGTCCAGCCACTGTGAGGACGTACTAGAGGACAGGACTCACGCTGAGGGTCACAATGCGTGTTTATGCCCTCGTCGCTCTCAAGAATGGGCGGGGCCTCAGGGTGAATGCTGGTCTCTCCTACACTGAACGTTGGACAACATGCCAACCACAAGGTTTCTTGCCATGGGTAAGGAAGAGTTCTGATTTCTGCATCACAGTCACCCCTGGGCAGTGATTGGAGATAAGGTCTAGGTTCTGAAGCCTGAAAACTGAGGTAGGGAAGAGATGATGACCTAAGGCCATGGCCGTTCTGATGTGCTCAGTGTTCGGTCAGCTGTCTGGGTGTTGGTCACGAGGTCCGGGCTCAGCTTGTCAGACAGTGCATTAGTGCCCAGGTTAGACTATATATTTTGGGTGCATTCGAGTGCCGTGTAGGTTCTGATCTGAAGAACTCTTCAGGATATGAAGAATGAGCGAGTCTGAGGCGCGTGCTCAGGCTTTTGTCTCTGGATTTTGTATCCGCGATGGCCGTGGAATGTTGGGGAGGCCTCATGGGCCATGGACGCATCTTGCTCTCTGTGGATTTGGCCCGATCCCAATTGTCTTTCGTCAATCTGTGGGATGGGAGGACTCCTTTCAGGTTTGTTACCTCAGGTGTCCCACCAAAAGAGGAATTCCAAAGCAGAGCCCTGGGAAAGAGTGTAGGGACAACCCGAACTATGGTTAAAAATTGGTGTCTAGGGGCATGGCAAGCCCAATATGCTGTCTCTCCATCCAGCCACTGAGAGGCCTTACCTGAGGACTGGGCTCAGGCTGAGGGTCACAATGTGTGTTTGTGACCAATGTGGCCCGCAAGCATGGGCGGGGTCTCATGGGCCACACTGGTTTCAACGACACTGAACGTTGGACAACATGCCAACCACAAGGTTTCTTGCCATGGGGAAAGAGTTCTGATTTCTGCATCATTTTCAAACCCGGGCCGTGATTGGAGATAAGTGTCTAGGTTTCTGAAGCCTGAAAACCGCGGTTGAGAAGAGATGACGACCTAAGGCCATGGCGGGTCCGATGTGCTCAGTGTGCGGCCAGCTGTCTGGGTGGGGCCAGGAGGTCCAGGCTCAGGCTGTGTCAGAAAGGGCATTAGTGCCCAGGTCAGCCTATATATTTCGGGTACAACCGAATCGCGTGCAGGTTGATCCTCATTTGGGGTTTCTGGGTAGCCCCAGAGGGCAATGTTTTTCGTCTGGAGGGCAGGCAGAGTGCTGCATTGTAGTTCTGGATTGCCAAACTGGAGGGCTTGTGGGCCAGTAGTCTGAGGACGGAAGTCTGAGAACCCAAGCTAGGCCTAGGTTTCTGGGTGACGATATGGCAGGCACAATCTACAGACCTGAATCGAGATCTCGTGCATCTGAAGTCAGGGCGAGAATCAGACGACCGCTCAAGTTGGACTTTCTGTCCCTGATGGCCCCTTCATGAAGGGGGGTTGATCACGAGGCCATGGGGGTTTTCCCACGATGGGAGTTGTGAGAAGCTCCCAACTGCAAAGATTCTTCTGCAGGACAATTGAGACCTGTTGGTTGGCTCCAGGCCAACGATTCCGAGCAGGGTTCTAAGGATGGATGGCTGGGTAGCCCACCTCGCATTCCAATTGTCTCCAAGCAACAAGACAGGTTAGATCTGCTGGATCTGGGGGAGAAACCGAGGAGGCTGAGTTGAAATGGACTCTCCCGTGGATGTGTCCTAATATGTCTTTGTGTCTATGGAGACCTTGGAAAGAAGCGGTGGCACTGGGGCCCTGAAGGGTTCTCCTAAACAGAGGCTTTGACACAGCTCCAACGTGCAAGTTTCCCATGTGTACATGAGATTGGTTCTGATGGGTGAGTCAAGAAACAGCCATATGCTGGTATTGAAATCCAGGCCTATGAGGAGAGATGCTTGGAAACCAAAGCAATGGATCCGATAGGTGCCTAGGGGCCTGCTCGTTCCTTTTTACTTCTAGGGACATCAGTCTACGGGTCTGAGTGCCGGTAGGTGCTCAGATGGGCCCAGACTGCCCCTGATTGTCCTAGGAAGCCACAAATATTGGGATGGCCTCAGGGATTTTGGAAGTTTATCCTATTAGTAGGGTTGTGGCCATTGGAATGGGCACATACAATTCCCTTGGAGAGGGCAAGCCAAAGTCGTCAGGTTTGGCTCCAGGGGCCTGAGCCTGTAGGGTGTGTAGGCCAGGGCTGTGTGGACAGTTGTCTGAAAACACAAACTCGGCTTATGTTTCGGATCATATTTATGGCAGGACTGATCTACAGACCATGAGGAGAACTCTCCGGTATATGAAAAAGGGCGAGTGTGAGGCTCTTGCTCAAGTCTTTCTTCTGTGAATATCGTGTCACACATGGTCGTGAAGTTTCCGGGTGGCTTCATGGGAAATGGACGAGTCTTACTCTCTGGGGGTTTGGCCCCGTCCAAGGAGTTCGGGGTCATTCTGTGGGATGGAAGAAGTCCGTTGTTCTGTTGTTGTTGATTTGTTTTGTTTTGTTTTTCAACCTCCGGTGTCCCACCAAATGGGGGATTCCAGAGTAGAGCCCTGGGGAGGGGCGACTGGACAACCAGAAATCTGGTTAAAAATTGGGGCCTAGGGACATGTCAAGCCCATTATGACATCTAATGGTCCAGCCACTGTGAGGACGTACTAGAGGACAGGACTCACGCTGAGGGTCACAATGCGTGTTTATGCCCTCGTCGCTCTCAAGAATGGGCGGGGCCTCAGGGTGAATGCTGGTCTCTCCTACACTGAACGTTGGACAACATGCCAACCACAAGGTTTCTTGCCATGGGTAAGGAAGAGTTCTGATTTCTGCATCACAGTCACCCCTGGGCAGTGATTGGAGATAAGGTCTAGGTTCTGAAGCCTGAAAACTGAGGTAGGGAAGAGATGATGACCTAAGGCCATGGCCGTTCTGATGTGCTCAGTGTTCGGTCAGCTGTCTGGGTGTTGGTCACGAGGTCCGGGCTCAGCTTGTCAGACAGTGCATTAGTGCCCAGGTTAGACTATATATTTTGGGTGCATTCGAGTGCCGTGTAGGTTCTGATCTGAAGAACTCTTCAGGATATGAAGAATGAGCGAGTCTGAGGCGCGTGCTCAGGCTTTTGTCTCTGGATTTTGTATCAGCGATGGCCGTGGAATGTTGGGGAGGCCTCATGGGCCATGGACGCATCTTGCTCTCTGTGGATTTGGCCCGATCCCAATTGTCTTTCGTCAATCTGTGGGATGGGAGGACTCCTTTCAGGTTTGTTACCTCAGGTGTCCCACCAAAAGAGGAATTCCAAAGCAGAGCCCTGGGAAAGAGTGTAGGGACAACCCGAACTATGGTTAAAAATTGGTGTCTAGGGGCATGGCAAGCCCAATATGCTGTCTCTCCATCCAGCCACTGAGAGGCCTTACCTGAGGACTGGGCTCAGGCTGAGGGTCACAATGTGTGTTTGTGACCAATGTGGCCCGCAAGCATGGGCGGGGTCTCATGGGCCACACTGGTTTCAACGACACTGAACGTTGGACAACATGCCAACCACAAGGTTTCTTGCCATGGGGAAAGAGTTCTGATTTCTGCATCATTTTCAAACCCGGGCCGTGATTGGAGATAAGTGTCTAGGTTTCTGAAGCCTGAAAACCGCGGTTGAGAAGAGATGACGACCTAAGGCCATGGCGGGTCCGATGTGCTCAGTGTGCGGCCAGCTGTCTGGGTGGGGCCAGGAGGTCCAGGCTCAGGCTGTGTCAGAAAGGGCATTAGTGCCCAGGTCAGCCTATATATTTCGGGTACAACCGAATCGCGTGCAGGTTGATCCTCATTTGGGGTTTCTGGGTAGCCCCAGAGGGCAATGTTTTTCGTCTGGAGGGCAGGCAGAGTGCTGCATTGTAGTTCTGGATTGCCAAACTGGAGGGCTTGTGGGCCAGTAGTCTGAGGACGGAAGTCTGAGAACCCAAGCTAGGCCTAGGTTTCTGGGTGACGATATGGTAGGCACAATCTACAGACCTGAATCGAGATCTCGTGCATCTGAAGTCAGGGCGAGAATCAGACCATCGCTCAAGTTGGACTTTCTGTCCCTGATGGCCCCTTCATGAAGGGGGGTTGATCACGAGGCCATGGGGGTTTTCCCACGATGGGAGTTGTGAGAAGCTCCCAACTGCAAAGATTCTTCTGCAGGACAATTGAGACCTGTTGGTTGGCTCCAGGCCAACGATTCCGAGCAGGGTTCTAAGGATGGATGGCTGGGTAGCCCACCTCGCATTCCAATTGTCTCCAAGCAACAAGACAGGTTAGATCTGCTGGATCTGGGGGAGAAACCGAGGAGGCTGAGTTGAAATGGACTCTTCCGTGGATGTGTCCTAATATGTCTTTGTGTCTATGGAGACCTTGGAAAGAAGCGGTGGCACTGGGGCCCTGAAGGGTTCTCCTAAACAGAGGCTTTGACACAGCTCCAACGTGCAAGTTTCCCATGTGTACATGAGATTGGTTCTGATGGGTGAGTCAAGAAACAGCCATATGCTGGTATTGAAATCCAGGCCTATGAGGAGAGATGCTTGGAAACCAAAGCAATGGATCCGATAGGTGCCTAGGGGCCTGCTCGTTCCTTTTTACTTCTAGGGACATCAGTCTACGGGTCTGAGTGCCGGTAGGTGCTCAGATGGGCCCAGACTGCCCCTGATTGTCCTAGGAAGCCACAAATATTGGGATGGCCTCAGGGATTTTGGAAGTTTATCCTATTAGTAGGGTTGTGGCCATTGGAATGGGCACATACAATTCCCTTGGAGAGGGCAAGCCAAAGTCGTCAGGTTTGGCTCCAGGGGCCTGAGCCTGTAGGGTGTGTAGGCCAGGGCTGTGTGGACAGTTGTCTGAAAACACAAACTCGGCTTATGTTTCGGATCATATTTATGGCAGGACTGATCTACAGACCATGAGGAGAACTCTCCGGTATATGAAAAAGGGCGAGTGTGAGGCTCTTGCTCAAGTCTTTCTTCTGTGAATATCGTGTCACACATGGTCGTGAAGTTTCCGGGTGGCTTCATGGGAAATGGACGAGTCTTACTCTCTGGGGGTTTGGCCCCGTCCAAGGAGTTCGGGGTCATTCTGTGGGATGGAAGAAGTCCGTTGTTCTGTTGTTGTTGATTTGTTTTGTTTTGTTTTTCAACCTCCGGTGTCCCACCAAATGGGGGATTCCAGAGTAGAGCCCTGGGGAGGGGCGACTGGACAACCAGAAATCTGGTTAAAAATTGGGGCCTAGGGACATGTCAAGCCCATTATGACATCTAATGGTCCAGCCACTGTGAGGACGTACTAGAGGACAGGACTCACGCTGAGGGTCACAATGCGTGTTTATGCCCTCGTCGCTCTCAAGAATGGGCGGGGCCTCAGGGTGAATGCTGGTCTCTCCTACACTGAACGTTGGACAACATGCCAACCACAAGGTTTCTTGCCATGGGTAAGGAAGAGTTCTGATTTCTGCATCACAGTCACCCCTGGGCAGTGATTGGAGATAAGGTCTAGGTTCTGAAGCCTGAAAACTGAGGTAGGGAAGAGATGATGACCTAAGGCCATGGCCGTTCTGATGTGCTCAGTGTTCGGTCAGCTGTCTGGGTGTTGGTCACGAGGTCCGGGCTCAGCTTGTCAGACAGTGCATTAGTGCCCAGGTTAGACTATATATTTTGGGTGCATTCGAGTGCCGTGTAGGTTCTGATCTGAAGAACTCTTCAGGATATGAAGAATGAGCGAGTCTGAGGCGCGTGCTCAGGCTTTTGTCTCTGGATTTTGTATCCGCGATGGCCGTGGAATGTTGGGGAGGCCTCATGGGCCATGGACGCATCTTGCTCTCTGTGGATTTGGCCCGATCCCAATTGTCTTTCGTCAATCTGTGGGATGGGAGGACTCCTTTCAGGTTTGTTACCTCAGGTGTCCCACCAAAAGAGGAATTCCAAAGCAGAGCCCTGGGAAAGAGTGTAGGGACAACCCGAACTATGGTTAAAAATTGGTGTCTAGGGGCATGGCAAGCCCAATATGCTGTCTCTCCATCCAGCCACTGAGAGGCCTTACCTGAGGACTGGGCTCAGCCTGAGGGTCACAATGTGTGTTTGTGACCAATGTGGCCCGCAAGCATGGGCGGGGTCTCATGGGCCACACTGGTTTCAACGACACTGAACGTTGGACAACATGCCAACCACAAGGTTTCTTGCCATGGGGAAAGAGTTCTGATTTCTGCATCATTTTCAAACCCGGGCCGTGATTGGAGATAAGTGTCTAGGTTTCTGAAGCCTGAAAACCGCGGTTGAGAAGAGATGACGACCTAAGGCCATGGCGGGTCCGATGTGCTCAGTGTGCGGCCAGCTGTCTGGGTGGGGCCAGGAGGTCCAGGCTCAGGCTGTGTCAGAAAGGGCATTAGTGCCCAGGTCAGCCTATATATTTCGGGTACAACCGAATCGCGTGCAGGTTGATCCTCATTTGGGGTTTCTGGGTAGCCCCAGAGGGCAATGTTTTTCGTCTGGAGGGCAGGCAGAGTGCTGCATTGTAGTTCTGGATTGCCAAACTGGAGGGCTTGTGGGCCAGTAGTCTGAGGACGGAAGTCTGAGAACCCAAGCTAGGCCTAGGTTTCTGGGTGACGATATGGCAGGCACAATCTACAGACCTGAATCGAGATCTCGTGCATCTGAAGTCAGGGCGAGAATCAGACGACCGCTCAAGTTGGACTTTCTGTCCCTGATGGCCCCTTCATGAAGGGGGGTTGATCACGAGGCCATGGGGGTTTTCCCACGATGGGAGTTGTGAGAAGCTCCCAACTGCAAAGATTCTTCTGCAGGACAATTGAGACCTGTTGGTTGGCTCCAGGCCAACGATTCCGAGCAGGGTTCTAAGGATGGATGGCTGGGTAGCCCACCTCGCATTCCAATTGTCTCCAAGCAACAAGACAGGTTAGATCTGCTGGATCTGGGGGAGAAACCGAGGAGGCTGAGTTGAAATGGACTCTCCCGTGGATGTGTCCTAATATGTCTTTGTGTCTATGGAGACCTTGGAAAGAAGCGGTGGCACTGGGGCCCTGAAGGGTTCTCCTAAACAGAGGCTTTGACACAGCTCCAACGTGCAAGTTTCCCATGTGTACATGAGATTGGTTCTGATGGGTGAGTCAAGAAACAGCCATATGCTGGTATTGAAATCCAGGCCTATGAGGAGAGATGCTTGGAAACCAAAGCAATGGATCCGATAGGTGCCTAGGGGCCTGCTCGTTCCTTTTTACTTCTAGGGACATCAGTCTACGGGTCTGAGTGCCGGTAGGTGCTCAGATGGGCCCAGACTGCCCCTGATTGTCCTAGGAAGCCACAAATATTGGGATGGCCTCAGGGATTTTGGAAGTTTATCCTATTAGTAGGGTTGTGGCCATTGGAATGGGCACATACAATTCCCTTGGAGAGGGCAAGCCAAAGTCGTCAGGTTTGGCTCCAGGGGCCTGAGCCTGTAGGGTGTGTAGGCCAGGGCTGTGTGGACAGTTGTCTGAAAACACAAACTCGGCTTATGTTTCGGATCATATTTATGGCAGGACTGATCTACAGACCATGAGGAGAACTCTCCGGTATATGAAAAAGGGCGAGTGTGAGGCTCTTGCTCAAGTCTTTCTTCTGTGAATATCGTGTCACACATGGTCGTGAAGTTTCCGGGTGGCTTCATGGGAAATGGACGAGTCTTACTCTCTGGGGGTTTGGCCCCGTCCAAAGAGTTCGGGGTCATTCTGTGGGATGGAAGAAGTCCGTTGTTCTGTTGTTGTTGATTTGTTTTGTTTTGTTTTTCAACCTCCGGTGTCCCACCAAATGGGGGATTCCAGAGTAGAGCCCTGGGGAGGGGCGACTGGACAACCAGAAATCTGGTTAAAAATTGGGGCCTAGGGACATGTCAAGCCCATTATGACATCTAATGGTCCAGCCACTGTGAGGACGTACTAGAGGACAGGACTCACGCTGAGGGTCACAATGCGTGTTTATGCCCTCGTCGCTCTCAAGAATGGGCGGGGCCTCAGGGTGAATGCTGGTCTCTCCTACACTGAACGTTGGACAACATGCCAACCACAAGGTTTCTTGCCATGGGTAAGGAAGAGTTCTGAATTCTGATTCACAGTCACCCCTGGGCAGTGATTGGAGATAAGGTCTAGGTTCTGAAGCCTGAAAACTGAGGTAGGGAAGAGATGATGACCTAAGGCCATGGCCGTTCTGATGTGCTCAGTGTTCGGTCAGCTGTCTGGGTGTTGGTCACGAGGTCCGGGCTCAGCTTGTCAGACAGTGCATTAGTGCCCAGGTTAGACTATATATTTTGGGTGCATTCGAGTGCCGTGTAGGTTCTGATCTGAAGAACTCTTCAGGATATGAAGAATGAGCGAGTCTGAGGCGCGTGCTCAGGCTTTTGTCTCTGGATTTTGTATCCGCGATGGCCGTGGAATGTTGGGGAGGCCTCATGGGCCATGGACGCATCTTGCTCTCTGTGGATTTGGCCCGATCCCAATTGTCTTTCGTCAATCTGTGGGATGGGAGGACTCCTTTCAGGTTTGTTACCTCAGGTGTCCCACCAAAAGAGGAATTCCAAAGCAGAGCCCTGGGAAAGAGTGTAGGGACAACCCGAACTATGGTTAAAAATTGGTGTCTAGGGTCATGGCAAGCCCAATATGCTGTCTCTCCATCCAGCCACTGAGAGGCCTTACCTGAGGACTGGGCTCAGGCTGAGGGTCACAATGTGTGTTTGTGACCAATGTGGCCCGCAAGCATGGGCGGGGTCTCATGGGCCACACTGGTTTCAACGACACTGAACGTTGGACAACATGCCAACCACAAGGTTTCTTGCCATGGGGAAAGAGTTCTGATTTCTGCATCATTTTCAAACCCGGGCCGTGATTGGAGATAAGTGTCTAGGTTTCTGAAGCCTGAAAACCGCGGTTGAGAAGAGATGACGACCTAAGGCCATGGCGGGTCCGATGTGCTCAGTGTGCGGCCAGCTGTCTGGGTGGGGCCAGGAGGTCCAGGCTCAGGCTGTGTCAGAAAGGGCATTAGTGCCCAGGTCAGCCTATATATTTCGGGTACAACCGAATCGCGTGCAGGTTGATCCTCATTTGGGGTTTCTGGGTAGCCCCAGAGGGCAATGTTTTTCGTCTGGAGGGCAGGCAGAGTGCTGCATTGTAGTTCTGGATTGCCAAACTGGAGGGCTTGTGGGCCAGTAGTCTGAGGACGGAAGTCTGAGAACCCAAGCTAGGCCTAGGTTTCTGGGTGACGATATGGCAGGCACAACCTACAGACCTGAATCGAGATCTCGTGCATTTGAAGTCAGGGCGAGAATCAGACGACCGCTCAAGTTGGACTTTCTGTCCCTGATGGCCCCTTCATGAAGGGGGGTTGATCACGAGGCCATGGGGGTTTTCCCACGATGGGAGTTGTGAGAAGCTCCCAACTGCAAAGATTCTTCTGCAGGACAATTGAGACCTGTTGGTTGGCTCCAGGCCAACGATTCCGAGCAGGGTTCTAAGGATGGATGGCTGGGTAGCCCACCTCGCATTCCAATTGTCTCCAAGCAACAAGACAGGTTAGATCTGCTGGATCTGGGGGAGAAACCGAGGAGGCTGAGTTGAAATGGACTCTCCCGTGGATGTGTCCTAATATGTCTTTGTGTCTATGGAGACCTTGGAAAGAAGCGGTGGCACTGGGGCCCTGAAGGGTTCTCCTAAACAGAGGCTTTGACACAGCTCCAACGTGCAAGTTTCCCATGTGTACATGAGATTGGTTCTGATGGGTGAGTCAAGAAACAGCCATATGCTGGTATTGAAATCCAGGCCTATGAGGAGAGATGCTTGGAAACCAAAGCAATGGATCCGATAGGTGCCTAGGGGCCTGCTCGTTCCTTTTTACTTCTAGGGACATCAGTCTACGGGTCTGAGTGCCGGTAGGTGCTCAGATGGGCACAGACTGCCCCTGATTGTCCTAGGAAGCCACAAATATTGGGATGGCCTCAGGGATTTTGGAAGTTTATCCTATTAGTAGGGTTGTGGCCATTGGAATGGGCACATACAATTCCCTTGGAGAGGGCAAGCCAAAGTCGTCAGGTTTGGCTCCAGGGGCCTGAGCCTGTAGGGTGTGTAGGCCAGGGCTGTGTGGACAGTTGTCTGAAAACACAAACTCGGCTTATGTTTCGGATCATATTTATGGCAGGACTGATCTACAGACCATGAGGAGAACTCTCCGGTATATGAAAAAGGGCGAGTGTGAGGCTCTTGCTCAAGTCTTTCTTCTGTGAATATCGTGTCACACATGGTCGTGAAGTTTCCGGGTGGCTTCATGGGAAATGGACGAGTCTTACTCTCTGGGGGTTTGGCCCCGTCCAAGGAGTTCGGGGTCATTCTGTGGGATGGAAGAAGTCCGTTGTTCTGTTGTTGTTGATTTGTTTTGTTTTGTTTTTCAACCTCCGGTGTCCCAGCAAATGGGGGATTCCAGAGTAGAGCCCTGGGGAGGGGCGACTGGACAACCAGAAATCTGGTTAAAAATTGGGGCCTAGGGACATGTCAAGCCCATTATGACATCTAATGGTCCAGCCACTGTGAGGACGTACTAGAGGACAGGACTCACGCTGAGGGTCACAATGCGTGTTTATGCCCTCGTCGCTCTCAAGAATGGGCGGGGCCTCAGGGTGAATGCTGGTCTCTCCTACACTGAACGTTGGACAACATGCCAACCACAAGGTTTCTTGCCATGGGTAAGGAAGAGTTCTGATTTCTGATTCACAGTCACCCCTGGGCAGTGATTGGAGATAAGGTCTAGGTTCTGAAGCCTGAAAACTGAGGTAGGGAAGAGATGATGACCTAAGGCCATGGCCGTTCTGATGTGCTCAGTGTTCGGTCAGCTGTCTGGGTGTTGGTCACGAGGTCCGGGCTCAGCTTGTCAGACAGTGCATTAGTGCCCAGGTTCGACTATATATTTTGGGTGCATTCGAGTGCCGTGTAGGTTCTGATCTGAAGAACTCTTCAGGATATGAAGAATGAGCGAGTCTGAGGCGCGTGCTCAGGCTTTTGTCTCTGGATTTTGTATCCGCGATGGCCGTGGAATGTTGGGGAGGCCTCATGGGCCATGGACGCATCTTGCTCTCTGTGGATTTGGCCCGATCCCAATTGTCTTTCGTCAATCTGTGGGATGGGAGGACTCCTTTCAGGTTTGTTACCTCAGGTGTCCCACCAAAAGAGGAATTCCAAAGCAGAGCCCTGGGAAAGAGTGTAGGGACAACCCGAACTATGGTTAAAAATTGGTGTCTAGGGGCATGGCAAGCCCAATATGCTGTCTCTCCATCCAGCCACTGAGAGGCCTTACCTGAGGACTGGGCTCAGGCTGAGGGTCACAATGTGTGTTTGTGACCAATGTGGCCCGCAAGCATGGGCGGGGTCTCATGGGCCACACTGGTTTCAACGACACTGAACGTTGGACAACATGCCAACCACAAGGTTTCTTGCCATGGGGAAAGAGTTCTGATTTCTGCATCATTTTCAAACCCGGGCCGTGATTGGAGATAAGTGTCTAGGTTTCTGAAGCCTGAAAACCGCGGTTGAGAAGAGATGACGACCTAAGGCCATGGCGGGTCCGATGTGCTCAGTGTGCGGCCAGCTGTCTGGGTGGGGCCAGGAGGTCCAGGCTCAGGCTGTGTCAGAAAGGGCATTAGTGCCCAGGTCAGCCTATATATTTCGGGTACAACCGAATCGCGTGCAGGTTGATCCTCATTTGGGGTTTCTGGGTAGCCCCAGAGGGCAATGTTTTTCGTCTGGAGGGCAGGCAGAGTGCTGCATTGTAGTTCTGGATTGCCAAACTGGAGGGCTTGTGGGCCAGTAGTCTGAGGACGGAAGTCTGAGAACCCAAGCTAGGCCTAGGTTTCTGGGTGACGATATGGCAGGCACAATCTACAGACCTGAATCGAGATCTCGTGCATCTGAAGTCAGGGCGAGAATCAGACGACCGCTCAAGTTGGACTTTCTGTCCCTGATGGCCCCTTCATGAAGGGGGGTTGATCACGAGGCCATGGGGGTTTTCCCACGATGGGAGTTGTGAGAAGCTCCCAACTGCAAAGATTCTTCTGCAGGACAATTGAGACCTGTTGGTTGGCTCCAGGCCAACGATTCCGAGCAGGGTTCTAAGGATGGATGGCTGGGTAGCCCACCTCGCATTCCAATTGTCTCCAAGCAACAAGACAGGTTAGATCTGCTGGATCTGGGGGAGAAACCGAGGAGGCTGAGTTGAAATGGACTCTCCCGTGGATGTGTCCTAATATGTCTTTGTGTCTATGGAGACCTTGGAAAGAAGCGGTGGCACTGGGGCCCTGAAGGGTTCTCCTAAACAGAGGCTTTGACACAGCTCCAACGTGCAAGTTTCCCATGTGTACATGAGATTGGTTCTGATGGGTGAGTCAAGAAACAGCCATATGCTGGTATTGAAATCCAGGCCTATGAGGAGAGATGCTTGGAAACCAAAGCAATGGATCCGATAGGTGCCTAGGGGCCTGCTCGTTCCTTTTTACTTCTAGGGACATCAGTCTACGGGTCTGAGTGCCGGTAGGTGCTCAGATGGGCCCAGACTGCCCCTGATTGTCCTAGGAAGCCACAAATATTGGGATGGCCTCAGGGATTTTGGAAGTTTATCCTATTAGTAGGGTTGTGGCCATTGGAATGGGCACATACAATTCCCTTGGAGAGGGCAAGCCAAAGTCGTCAGGTTTGGCTCCAGGGGCCTGAGCCTGTAGGGTGTGTAGGCCAGGGCTGTGTGGACAGTTGTCTGAAAACACAAACTCGGCTTATGTTTCGGATCATATTTATGGCAGGACTGATCTACAGACCATGAGGAGAACTCTCCGGTATATGAAAAAGGGCGAGTGTGAGGCTCTTGCTCAAGTCTTTCTTCTGTGAATATCGTGTCACACATGGTCGTGAAGTTTCCGGGTGGCTTCATGGGAAATGGACGAGTCTTACTCTCTGGGGGTTTGGCCCCGTCCAAAGAGTTCGGGGTCATTCTGTGGGATGGAAGAAGTCCGTTGTTCTGTTGTTGTTGATTTGTTTTGTTTTGTTTTTCAACCTCCGGTGTCCCACCAAATGGGGGATTCCAGAGTAGAGCCCTGGGGAGGGGCGACTGGACAACCAGAAATCTGGTTAAAAATTGGGGCCTAGGGACATGTCAAGCCCATTATGACATCTAATGGTCCAGCCACTGTGAGGACGTACTAGAGGACAGGACTCACGCTGAGGGTCACAATGCGTGTTTATGCCCTCGTCGCTCTCAAGAATGGGCGGGGCCTCAGGGTGAATGCTGGTCTCTCCTACACTGAACGTTGGACAACATGCCAACCACAAGGTTTCTTGCCATGGGTAAGGAAGAGTTCTGAATTCTGATTCACAGTCACCCCTGGGCAGTGATTGGAGATAAGGTCTAGGTTCTGAAGCCTGAAAACTGAGGTAGGGAAGAGATGATGACCTAAGGCCATGGCCGTTCTGATGTGCTCAGTGTTCGGTCAGCTGTCTGGGTGTTGGTCACGAGGTCCGGGCTCAGCTTGTCAGACAGTGCATTAGTGCCCAGGTTAGACTATATATTTTGGGTGCATTCGAGTGCCGTGTAGGTTCTGATCTGAAGAACTCTTCAGGATATGAAGAATGAGCGAGTCTGAGGCGCGTGCTCAGGCTTTTGTCTCTGGATTTTGTATCCGCGATGGCCGTGGAATGTTGGGGAGGCCTCATGGGCCATGGACGCATCTTGCTCTCTGTGGATTTGGCCCGATCCCAATTGTCTTTCGTCAATCTGTGGGATGGGAGGACTCCTTTCAGGTTTGTTACCTCAGGTGTCCCACCAAAAGAGGAATTCCAAAGCAGAGCCCTGGGAAAGAGTGTAGGGACAACCCGAACTATGGTTAAAAATTGGTGTCTAGGGTCATGGCAAGCCCAATATGCTGTCTCTCCATCCAGCCACTGAGAGGCCTTACCTGAGGACTGGGCTCAGGCTGAGGGTCACAATGTGTGTTTGTGACCAATGTGGCCCGCAAGCATGGGCGGGGTCTCATGGGCCACACTGGTTTCAACGACACTGAACGTTGGACAACATGCCAACCACAAGGTTTCTTGCCATGGGGAAAGAGTTCTGATTTCTGCATCATTTTCAAACCCGGGCCGTGATTGGAGATAAGTGTCTAGGTTTCTGAAGCCTGAAAACCGCGGTTGAGAAGAGATGACGACCTAAGGCCATGGCGGGTCCGATGTGCTCAGTGTGCGGCCAGCTGTCTGGGTGGGGCCAGGAGGTCCAGGCTCAGGCTGTGTCAGAAAGGGCATTAGTGCCCAGGTCAGCCTATATATTTCGGGTACAACCGAATCGCGTGCAGGTTGATCCTCATTTGGGGTTTCTGGGTAGCCCCAGAGGGCAATGTTTTTCGTCTGGAGGGCAGGCAGAGTGCTGCATTGTAGTTCTGGATTGCCAAACTGGAGGGCTTGTGGGCCAGTAGTCTGAGGACGGAAGTCTGAGAACCCAAGCTAGGCCTAGGTTTCTGGGTGACGATATGGCAGGCACAACCTACAGACCTGAATCGAGATCTCGTGCATTTGAAGTCAGGGCGAGAATCAGACGACCGCTCAAGTTGGACTTTCTGTCCCTGATGGCCCCTTCATGAAGGGGGGTTGATCACGAGGCCATGGGGGTTTTCCCACGATGGGAGTTGTGAGAAGCTCCCAACTGCAAAGATTCTTCTGCAGGACAATTGAGACCTGTTGGTTGGCTCCAGGCCAACGATTCCGAGCAGGGTTCTAAGGATGGATGGCTGGGTAGCCCACCTCGCATTCCAATTGTCTCCAAGCAACAAGACAGGTTAGATCTGCTGGATCTGGGGGAGAAACCGAGGAGGCTGAGTTGAAATGGACTCTCCCGTGGATGTGTCCTAATATGTCTTTGTGTCTATGGAGACCTTGGAAAGAAGCGGTGGCACTGGGGCCCTGAAGGGTTCTCCTAAACAGAGGCTTTGACACAGCTCCAACGTGCAAGTTTCCCATGTGTACATGAGATTGGTTCTGATGGGTGAGTCAAGAAACAGCCATATGCTGGTATTGAAATCCAGGCCTATGAGGAGAGATGCTTGGAAACCAAAGCAATGGATCCGATAGGTGCCTAGGGGCCTGCTCGTTCCTTTTTACTTCTAGGGACATCAGTCTACGGGTCTGAGTGCCGGTAGGTGCTCAGATGGGCACAGACTGCCCCTGATTGTCCTAGGAAGCCACAAATATTGGGATGGCCTCAGGGATTTTGGAAGTTTATCCTATTAGTAGGGTTGTGGCCATTGGAATGGGCACATACAATTCCCTTGGAGAGGGCAAGCCAAAGTCGTCAGGTTTGGCTCCAGGGGCCTGAGCCTGTAGGGTGTGTGGGCCAGGGCTGTGTGGACAGTTGTCTGAAAACACAAACTCGGCTTATGTTTCGGATCATATTTATGGCAGGACTGATCTACAGACCATGAGGAGAACTCTCCGGTATATGAAAAAGGGCGAGTGTGAGGCTCTTGCTCAAGTCTTTCTTCTGTGAATATCGTGTCACACATGGTCGTGAAGTTTCCGGGTGGCTTCATGGGAAATGGACGAGTCTTACTCTCTGGGGGTTTGGCCCCGTCCAAGGAGTTCGGGGTCATTCTGTGGGATGGAAGAAGTCCGTTGTTCTGTTGTTGTTGATTTGTTTTGTTTTGTTTTTCAACCTCCGGTGTCCCAGCAAATGGGGGATTCCAGAGTAGAGCCCTGGGGAGGGGCGACTGGACAACCAGAAATCTGGTTAAAAATTGGGGCCTAGGGACATGTCAAGCCCATTATGACATCTAATGGTCCAGCCACTGTGAGGACGTACTAGAGGACAGGACTCACGCTGAGGGTCACAATGCGTGTTTATGCCCTCGTCGCTCTCAAGAATGGGCGGGGCCTCAGGGTGAATGCTGGTCTCTCCTACACTGAACGTTGGACAACATGCCAACCACAAGGTTTCTTGCCATGGGTAAGGAAGAGTTCTGATTTCTGATTCACAGTCACCCCTGGGCAGTGATTGGAGATAAGGTCTAGGTTCTGAAGCCTGAAAACTGAGGTAGGGAAGAGATGATGACCTAAGGCCATGGCCGTTCTGATGTGCTCAGTGTTCGGTCAGCTGTCTGGGTGTTGGTCACGAGGTCCGGGCTCAGCTTGTCAGACAGTGCATTAGTGCCCAGGTTCGACTATATATTTTGGGTGCATTCGAGTGCCGTGTAGGTTCTGATCTGAAGAACTCTTCAGGATATGAAGAATGAGCGAGTCTGAGGCGCGTGCTCAGGCTTTTGTCTCTGGATTTTGTATCCGCGATGGCCGTGGAATGTTGGGGAGGCCTCATGGGCCATGGACGCATCTTGCTCTCTGTGGATTTGGCCCGATCCCAATTGTCTTTCGTCAATCTGTGGGATGGGAGGACTCCTTTCAGGTTTGTTACCTCAGGTGTCCCACCAAAAGAGGAATTCCAAAGCAGAGCCCTGGGAAAGAGTGTAGGGACAACCCGAACTATGGTTAAAAATTGGTGTCTAGGGGCATGGCAAGCCCAATATGCTGTCTCTCCATCCAGCCACTGAGAGGCCTTACCTGAGGACTGGGCTCAGGCTGAGGGTCACAATGTGTGTTTGTGACCAATGTGGCCCGCAAGCATGGGCGGGGTCTCATGGGCCACACTGGTTTCAACGACACTGAACGTTGGACAACATGCCAACCACAAGGTTTCTTGCCATGGGGAAAGAGTTCTGATTTCTGCATCATTTTCAAACCCGGGCCGTGATTGGAGATAAGTGTCTAGGTTTCTGAAGCCTGAAAACCGCGGTTGAGAAGAGATGACGACCTAAGGCCATGGCGGGTCCGATGTGCTCAGTGTGCGGCCAGCTGTCTGGGTGGGGCCAGGAGGTCCAGGCTCAGGCTGTGTCAGAAAGGGCATTAGTGCCCAGGTCAGCCTATATATTTCGGGTACAACCGAATCGCGTGCAGGTTGATCCTCATTTGGGGTTTCTGGGTAGCCCCAGAGGGCAATGTTTTTCGTCTGGATGGCAGGCAGAGTGCTGCATTGTAGTTCTGGATTGCCAAACTGGAGGGCTTGTGGGCCAGTAGTCTGAGGACGGAAGTCTGAGAACCCAAGCTAGGCCTAGGTTTCTGGGTGACGATATGGCAGGCACAATCTACAGACCTGAATCGAGATCTCGTGCATCTGAAGTCAGGGCGAGAATCAGACGATCGCTCAAGTTGGACTTTCTGTCCCTGATGGCCCCTTCATGAAGGGGGGTTGATCACGAGGCCATGGGGGTTTTCCCACGATGGGAGTTGTGAGAAGCTCCCAACTGCAAAGATTCTTCTGCAGGACAATTGAGACCTGTTGGTTGGCTCCAGGCCAACGATTCCGAGCAGGGTTCTAAGGATGGATGGCTGGGTAGCCCACCTCGCATTCCAATTGTCTCCAAGCAACAAGACAGGTTAGATCTGCTGGATCTGGGGGAGAAACCGAGGAGGCTGAGTTGAAATGGACTCTCCCGTGGATGTGTCCTAATATGTCTTTGTGTCTATGGAGACCTTGGAAAGAAGCGGTGGCACTGGGGCCCTGAAGGGTTCTCCTAAACAGAGGCTTTGACACAGCTCCAACGTGCAAGTTTCCCATGTGTACATGAGATTGGTTCTGATGGGTGAGTCAAGAAACAGCCATATGCTGGTATTGAAATCCAGGCCTATGAGGAGAGATGCTTGGAAACCAAAGCAATGGATCCGATAGGTGCCTAGGGGCCTGCTCGTTCCTTTTTACTTCTAGGGACATCAGTCTACGGGTCTGAGTGCCGGTAGGTGCTCAGATGGGCCCAGACTGCCCCTGATGGTCCTAGGAAGCCACAAATATTGGGATGGCCTCAGGGATTTTGGAAGTTTATCCTATTAGTAGGGTTGTGGCCATTGGAATGGGCACATACAATTCCCTTGGAGAGGGCAAGCCAAAGTCGTCAGGTTTGGCTCCAGGGGCCTGAGCCTGTAGGGTGTGTGGGCCAGGGCTGTGTGGACAGTTGTCTGAAAACACAAACTCGGCTTATGTTTCGGATCATATTTATGGCAGGACTGATCTACAGACCATGAGGAGAACTCTCCGGTATATGAAAAAGGGCGAGTGTGAGGCTCTTGCTCAAGTCTTTCTTCTGTGAATATCGTGTCACACATGGTCGTGAAGTTTCCGGGTGGCTTCATGGGAAATGGACGAGTCTTACTCTCTGGGGGTTTGGCCCCTTCCAAAGAGTTCGGGGTCATTCTGTGGGATGGAAGAAGTCCGTTGTTCTGTTGTTGTTGATTTGTTTTGTTTTGTTTTTCAACCTCCGGTGTCCCAGCAAATGGGGGATTCCAGAGTAGAGCCCTGGGGAGGGGCGACTGGACAACCAGAAATCTGGTTAAAAATTGGGGCCTAGGGACATGTCAAGCCCATTATGACATCTAATGGTCCAGCCACTGTGAGGACGTACTAGAGGACAGGACTCACGCTGAGGGTCACAATGCGTGTTTATGCCCTCGTCGCTCTCAAGAATGGGCGGGGCCTCAGGGTGAATGCTGGTCTCTCCTACACTGAACGTTGGACAACATGCCAACCACAAGGTTTCTTGCCATGGGTAAGGAAGAGTTCTGATTTCTGCATCACAGTCACCCCTGGGCAGTGATTGGAGATAAGGTCTAGGTTCTGAAGCCTGAAAACTGAGGTAGGGAAGAGATGATGACCTAAGGCCATGGCCGTTCTGATGTGCTCAGTGTTCGGTCAGCTGTCTGGGTGTTGGTCACGAGGTCCGGGCTCAGCTTGTCAGACAGTGCATTAGTGCCCAGGTTCGACTATATATTTTGGGTGCATTCGAGTGCCGTGTAGGTTCTGATCTGAAGAACTCTTCAGGATATGAAGAATGAGCGAGTCTGAGGCGCGTGCTCAGGCTTTTGTCTCTGGATTTTGTATCCGCGATGGCCGTGGAATGTTGGGGAGGCCTCATGGGCCATGGACGCATCTTGCTCTCTGTGGATTTGGCCCGATCCCAATTGTCTTTCGTCAATCTGTGGGATGGGAGGACTCCTTTCAGGTTTGTTACCTCAGGTGTCCCACCAAAAGAGGAATTCCAAAGCAGAGCCCTGGGAAAGAGTGTAGGGACAACCCGAACTATGGTTAAAAATTGGTGTCTAGGGGCATGGCAAGCCCAATATGCTGTCTCTCCATCCAGCCACTGAGAGGCCTTACCTGAGGACTGGGCTCAGGCTGAGGGTCACAATGTGTGTTTGTGACCAATGTGGCCCGCAAGCATGGGCGGGGTCTCATGGGCCACACTGGTTTCAACGACACTGAACGTTGGACAACATGCCAACCACAAGGTTTCTTGCCATGGGGAAAGAGTTCTGATTTCTGCATCATTTTCAAACCCGGGCCGTGATTGGAGATAAGTGTCTAGGTTTCTGAAGCCTGAAAACCGCGGTTGAGAAGAGATGACGACCTAAGGCCATGGCGGGTCCGATGTGCTCAGTGTGCGGCCAGCTGTCTGGGTGGGGCCAGGAGGTCCAGGCTCAGGCTGTGTCAGAAAGGGCATTAGTGCCCAGGTCAGCCTATATATTTCGGGTACAACCGAATCGCGTGCAGGTTGATCCTCATTTGGGGTTTCTGGGTAGCCCCAGAGGGCAATGTTTTTCGTCTGGAGGGCAGGCAGAGTGCTGCATTGTAGTTCTGGATTGCCAAACTGGAGGGCTTGTGGGCCAGTAGTCTGAGGACGGAAGTCTGAGAACCCAAGCTAGGCCTAGGTTTCTGGGTGACGATATGGCAGGCACAATCTACAGACCTGAATCGAGATCTCGTGCATCTGAAGTCAGGGCGAGAATCAGACGACCGCTCAAGTTGGACTTTCTGTCCCTGATGGCCCCTTCATGAAGGGGGGTTGATCACGAGGACATGGGGGTTTTCCCACGATGGGAGTTGTGAGAAGCTCCCAACTGCAAAGATTCTTCTGCAGGACAATTGAGACCTGTTGGTTGGCTCCAGGCCAACGATTCCGAGCAGGGTTCTAAGGATGGATGGCTGGGTAGCCCACCTCGCATTCCAATTGTCTCCAAGCAACAAGACAGGTTAGATCTGCTGGATCTGGGGGAGAAACCGAGGAGGCTGAGTTGAAATGGACTCTCCCGTGGATGTGTCCTAATATGTCTTTGTGTCTATGGAGACCTTGGAAAGAAGCGGTGGCACTGGGGCCCTGAAGGGTTCTCCTAAACAGAGGCTTTGACACAGCTCCAACGTGCAAGTTTCCCATGTGTACATGAGATTGGTTCTGATGGGTGAGTCAAGAAACAGCCATATGCTGGTATTGAAATCCAGGCCTATGAGGAGAGATGCTTGGAAACCAAAGCAATGGATCCGATAGGTGCCTAGGGGCCTGCTCGTTCCTTTTTACTTCTAGGGACATCAGTCTACGGGTCTGAGTGCCGGTAGGTGCTCAGATGGGCCCAGACTGCCCCTGATGGTCCTAGGAAGCCACAAATATTGGGATGGCCTCAGGGATTTTGGAAGTTTATCCTATTAGTAGGGTTGTGGCCATTGGAATGGGCACATACAATTCCCTTGGAGAGGGCAAGCCAAAGTCGTCAGGTTTGGCTCCAGGGGCCTGAGCCTGTAGGGTGTGTGGGCCAGGGCTGTGTGGACAGTTGTCTGAAAACACAAACTCGGCTTATGTTTCGGATCATATTTATGGCAGGACTGATCTACAGACCATGAGGAGAACTCTCCGGTATATGAAAAAGGGCGAGTGTGAGGCTCTTGCTCAAGTCTTTCTTCTGTGAATATCGTGTCACACATGGTCGTGAAGTTTCCGGGTGGCTTCATGGGAAATGGACGAGTCTTACTCTCTGGGGGTTTGGCCCCTTCCAAAGAGTTCGGGGTCATTCTGTGGGATGGAAGAAGTCCGTTGTTCTGTTGTTGTTGATTTGTTTTGTTTTGTTTTTCAACCTCCGGTGTCCCACCAAATGGGGGATTCCAGAGTAGAGCCCTGGGGAGGGGCGACTGGACAACCAGAAATCTGGTTAAAAATTGGGGCCTAGGGACATGTCAAGCCCATTATGACATCTAATGGTCCAGCCACTGTGAGGACGTACTAGAGGACAGGACTCACGCTGAGGGTCACAATGCGTGTTTATGCCCTCGTCGCTCTCAAGAATGGGCGGGGCCTCAGGGTGAATGCTGGTCTCTCCTACACTGAACGTTGGACAACATGCCAACCACAAGGTTTCTTGCCATGGGTAAGGAAGAGTTCTGATTTCTGCATCACAGTCACCCCTGGGCAGTGATTGGAGATAAGGTCTAGGTTCTGAAGCCTGAAAACTGAGGTAGGGAAGAGATGATGACCTAAGGCCATGGCCGTTCTGATGTGCTCAGTGTTCGGTCAGCTGTCTGGGTGTTGGTCACGAGGTCCGGGCTCAGCTTGTCAGACAGTGCATTAGTGCCCAGGTTCGACTATATATTTTGGGTGCATTCGAGTGCCGTGTAGGTTCTGATCTGAAGAACTCTTCAGGATATGAAGAATGAGCGAGTCTGAGGCGCGTGCTCAGGCTTTTGTCTCTGGATTTTGTATCCGCGATGGCCGTGGAATGTTGGGGAGGCCTCATGGGCCATGGACGCATCTTGCTCTCTGTGGATTTGGCCCGATCCCAATTGTCTTTCGTCAATCTGTGGGATGGGAGGACTCCTTTCAGGTTTGTTACCTCAGGTGTCCCACCAAAAGAGGAATTCCAAAGCAGAGCCCTGGGAAAGAGTGTAGGGACAACCCGAACTATGGTTAAAAATTGGTGTCTAGGGGCATGGCAAGCCCAATATGCTGTCTCTCCATCCAGCCACTGAGAGGCCTTACCTGAGGACTGGGCTCAGGCTGAGGGTCACAATGTGTGTTTGTGACCAATGTGGCCCGCAAGCATGGGCGGGGTCTCATGGGCCACACTGGTTTCAACGACACTGAACGTTGGACAACATGCCAACCACAAGGTTTCTTGCCATGGGGAAAGAGTTCTGATTTCTGCATCATTTTCAAACCCGGGCCGTGATTGGAGATAAGTGTCTAGGTTTCTGAAGCCTGAAAACCGCGGTTGAGAAGAGATGACGACCTAAGGCCATGGCGGGTCCGATGTGCTCAGTGTGCGGCCAGCTGTCTGGGTGGGGCCAGGAGGTCCAGGCTCAGGCTGTGTCAGAAAGGGCATTAGTGCCCAGGTCAGCCTATATATTTCGGGTACAACCGAATCGCGTGCAGGTTGATCCTCATTTGGGGTTTCTGGGTAGCCCCAGAGGGCAATGTTTTTCGTCTGGAGGGCAGGCAGAGTGCTGCATTGTAGTTCTGGATTGCCAAACTGGAGGGCTTGTGGGCCAGTAGTCTGAGGACGGAAGTCTGAGAACCCAAGCTAGGCCTAGGTTTCTGGGTGACGATATGGCAGGCACAATCTACAGACCTGAATCGAGATCTCGTGCATCTGAAGTCAGGGCGAGAATCAGACGACCGCTCAAGTTGGACTTTCTGTCCCTGATGGCCCCTTCATGAAGGGGGGTTGATCACGAGGACATGGGGGTTTTCCCACGATGGGAGTTGTGAGAAGCTCCCAACTGCAAAGATTCTTCTGCAGGACAATTGAGACCTGTTGGTTGGCTCCAGGCCAACGATTCCGAGCAGGGTTCTAAGGATGGATGGCTGGGTAGCCCACCTCGCATTCCAATTGTCTCCAAGCAACAAGACAGGTTAGATCTGCTGGATCTGGGGGAGAAACCGAGGAGGCTGAGTTGAAATGGACTCTCCCGTGGATGTGTCCTAATATGTCTTTGTGTCTATGGAGACCTTGGAAAGAAGCGGTGGCACTGGGGCCCTGAAGGGTTCTCCTAAACAGAGGCTTTGACACAGCTCCAACGTGCAAGTTTCCCATGTGTACATGAGATTGGTTCTGATGGGTGAGTCAAGAAACAGCCATATGCTGGTATTGAAATCCAGGCCTATGCGGAGAGATGCTTGGAAACCAAAGCAATGGATCCGATAGGTGCCTAGGGGCCTGCTCGTTCCTTTTTACTTCTAGGGACATCAGTCTACGGGTCTGAGTGCCGGTAGGTGCTCAGATGGGCCCAGATTGCCCCTGATTGTCCTAGGAAGCCACAAATATTGGGATGGCCTCAGGGATTTTGGAAGTTTATCCTATTAGTAGGGTTGTGGCCATTGGAATGGGCACATACAATTCCCTTGGAGAGGGCAAGCCAAAGTCGTCAGGTTTGGCTCCAGGGGCCTGAGCCTGTAGGGTGTGTGGGCCAGGGCTGTGTGGACAGTTGTCTGAAAACACAAACTCGGCTTGTGTTTCGGATCATATTTATGGCAGGACTGATCTACAGACCATGAGGAGAACTCTCCGGTATATGAAAAAGGGCGAGTGTGAGGCTCTTGCTCAAGTCTTTCTTCTGTGAATATCGTGTCACACATGGTCGTGAAGTTTCCGGGTGGTTTCATGGGAAATGGACGAGTCTTACTCTCTGGGGGATTGGCCCCGTCCAAAGAGTTCGGGGTCATTCTGTGGGATGGAAGAAGTCCGTTGTTCTGTTGTTGTTGATTTGTTTTGTTTTGTTTTTCAACCTCCGGTGTCCCACCAAATGGGGGATTCCAGAGTAGAGCCCTGGGGAGGGGCGACTGGACAACCAGAAATCTGGTTAAAAATTGGGGCCTAGGGACATGTCAAGCCCATTATGACATCTAATGGTCCAGCCACTGTGAGGACGTACTAGAGGACAGGACTCACGCTGAGGGTCACAATGCGTGTTTATGCCCTCGTCGCTCTCAAGAATGGGCGGGGCCTCAGGGTGAATGCTGGTTTCTCCTACACTGAACGTTGGACAACATGCCAACCACAAGGTTTCTTGCCATGGGTAAGGAAGAGTTCTGATTTCTGCATCACAGTCACCCCTGGGCAGTGATTGGAGATAAGGTCTAGGTTCTGAAGCCTGAAAACTGAGGTAGGGAAGAGATGATGACCTAAGGCCATGGCCGTTCTGATGTGCTCAGTGTTCGGTCAGCTGCCTGGGTGTTGGTCACGAGGTCCGGGCTCAGCTTGTCAGACAGTGCATTAGTGCCCAGGTTAGACTATATATTTTGGGTGCATTCGAGGGCCGTATAGGTTCTGATCTGAAGAACTCTTCAGGATATGAAGAATGAGCGAGTCTGAGGCGCGTGCTCAGGCTTTTGTCTCTGGATTTTGTATCAGCGATGGCCGTGGAATGTTAGGGAGGCCTCATGGGCCATGGACGCATCTTGCTCTCTGTGGATTTGGCCCGATCCCAATTGTCTTTCGTCAATCTGTGGGATGGGAGGACTCCTTTCAGGTTTGTTACCTCAGGTGTCCAACCAAAAGAGGAATTCCAAAGCAGAGCCCTGGGAAAGAGTGTAGGGACAACCCGAACTATGGTTAAAAATTGGTGTCTAGGGGCATGGCAAGCCCAATATGCTGTCTCTCCATCCAGCCACTGAGAGGCCTTACCTGAGGACTGGGCTCAGGCTGAGGGTCACAATGTGTGTTTGTGACCAATGTGGCCCGCAAGCATGGGCGGGGTCTCATGGGCCACACTGGTTTCAACGACACTGAAAGTTGGACAACATGCCAACCACAAGGTTTCTTGCCATGGGGAAAGAGTTCTGATTTCTGCATCATTTTCAAACCCGGGCCGTGATTGGAGATAAGTGTCTAGGTTTCTGAAGCCTGAAAACCGCGGTTGAGAAGAGATGACGACCTAAGGCCATGGCGGGTCCGATGTGCTCAGTGTGCGGCCAGCTGTCTGGGTGGGGCCAGGAGGTCCAGGCTCAGGCTGTGTCAGAAAGGGCATTAGTGCCCAGGTCAGCCTATATATTTCGGGTACAACCGAATCGGGTGCAGGTTGATCCTCATTTGGGGTTTCTGGGTAGCCCCAGAGGGCAATGTTTTTCGTCTGGAGGGCAGGCAGAGTGCTGCATTGAGGTTCTGGATTGCCAAACTGGAGGGCTTGTGGGCCAGTAGTCTGAGGACGGAAGTCTGAGAACCCAAGCTAGGCCTAGGTTTCTGGGTGACGATATGGCAGGCACAATCTACAGACCTGAATCGAGATCTCGTGCATCTGAAGTCAGGGCGAGAATCAGACGATCGCTCAAGTTGGACTTTCTGTCCCTGATGGCCCCTTCATGAAGGGGGTTTGATCACGAGGCCATGGGGGTTTTCCCACGATGGGAGTTGTGAGAAGCTCCCAACTGCAAAGATTCTTCTGCAGGACAATTGAGACCTGTTGGTTGGCTCCAGGCCAACGATTCCGAGTAGGGTTCTAAGGATGGATGGCTGGGTAGCCCACCTCGCATTCCAATTGTCTCCAAGCAACAAGACAGGTTAGATCTGCTGGATCTGGGGGAGAAACCGAGGAGGCTGAGTTGAAATGGACTCTCCCGTGGATGTGTCCTAATATGTCTTTGTGTCTATGGAGACCTTGGAAAGAAGCGGTGGCACTGGGGCCCTGAAGGGTTCTCCTAAACAGAGGCTTTGACACAGCTCCAACGTGCAAGTTTCCCATGTGTACATAAGATTGGTTCTGATGGGTGAGTCAAGAAACAGCCATATGCTGGTATTGAAATCCAGGCCTATGAGGAGAGATGCTTGGAAACCAAAGCAATGGATCCGATAGGTGCCTAGGGGCCTGCTCGTTCCTTTTTACTTCTAGGGACATCAGTCTACGGGTCTGAGTGCCGGTAGGTGCTCAGATGGGCCCAGATTGCCCCTGATTGTCCTAGGAAGCCACAAATATTGGGATGGCCTCAGGGATTTTGGAAGTTTATCCTATTAGTAGGGTTGTGGCCATTGGAATGGGCACATACAATTCCCTTGGAGAGGGCAAGCCAAAGTCGTCAGGTTTGGCTCCAGGGGCCTGAGCCTGTAGGGTGTGTAGGCCAGGGCTGTGTGGACAGTTGTCTGAAAACACAAACTCGGCTTATGTTTCGGATCATATTTATGGCAGGACTGATCTACAGACCATGAGGAGAACTCTCCGGTATATGAAAAAGGGCGAGTGTGAGGCTCTTGCTCAAGTCTTTCTTCTGTGAATATCGTGTCACACATGGTCGTGAAGTTTCCGGGTGGCTTCATGGGAAATGGACGAGTCTTACTCTCTGGGGGTTTGGCCCCGTCCAAAGAGTTCGGGGTCATTCTGTGGGATGGAAGAAGTCCGTTGTTCTGTTGTTGTTGATTTGTTTTGTTTTGTTTTTCAACCTCCGGTGTCCCACCAAATGGGGGATTCCAGAGTAGAGCCCTGGGGAGGGGCGACTGGACAACCAGAAATCTGGTTAAAAATTGGGGCCTAGGGACATGTCAAGCCCATTATGACATCTAATGGTCCAGCCACTGTGAGGACGTACTAGAGGACAGGACTCACGCTGAGGGTCACAATGCGTGTTTATGCCCTCGTCGCTCTCAAGAATGGGCGGGGCCTCAGGGTGAATGCTGGTTTCTCCTACACTGAACGTTGGACAACATGCCAACCACAAGGTTTCTTGCCATGGGTAAGGAAGAGTTCTGATTTCTGCATCACAGTCACCCCTGGGCAGTGATTGGAGATAAGGTCTAGGTTCTGAAGCCTGAAAACTGAGGTAGGGAAGAGATGATGACCTAAGGCCATGGCCGTTCTGATGTGCTCAGTGTTCGGTCAGCTGTCTGGGTGTTGGTCATGAGGTCCGGGCTCAGGTTGTCAGACAGTGCATTAGTGCCCAGGTTAGACTATATATTTTGGGTGCATTCGAGTGCCGTGTAGGTTCTGATCTGAAGAACTCTTCAGGATATGAAGAATGAGCGAGTCTGAGGCGCGTGCTCAGGCTTTTGTCTCTGGATTTTGTATCAGCGATGGCCGTGGAATGTTGGGGAGGCCTCATGGGCCATGGACGCATCTTGCTCTCTGTGGATTTGGCCCGATCCCAATTGTCTTTCGTCAATCTGTGGGATGGGAGGACTCCTTTCAGGTTTGTTACCTCAGGTGTCCCACCAAAAGAGGAATTCCAAAGCAGAGCCCTGGGAAAGAGTGTAGGGACAACCCGAACTATGGTTAAAAATTGGTGTCTAGGGGCATGGCAAGCCCAATATGCTGTCTCTCCATCCAGCCACTGAGAGGCCTTACCTGAGGACTGGGCTCAGGCTGAGGGTCACAATGTGTGTTTGTGACCAATGTGGCCCGCAAGCATGGGCGGGGTCTCATGGGCCACACTGGTTTCAACGACACTGAACGTTGGACAACATGCCAACCACAAGGTTTCTTGCCATGGGGAAAGAGTTCTGATTTCTGCATCATTTTCAAACCCGGGCCGTGATTGGAGATAAGTGTCTAGGTTTCTGAAGCCTGAAAACCGCGGTTGAGAAGAGATGACGACCTAAGGCCATGGCGGGTCCGATGTGCTCAGTGTGCGGCCAGCTGTCTGGGTGGGGCCAGGAGGTCCAGGCTCAGGCTGTGTCAGAAAGGGCATTAGTGCCCAGGTCAGCCTATATATTTCGGGTACAACCGAATCGCGTGCAGGTTGATCCTCATTTGGGGTTTCTGGGTAGCCCCAGAGGGCAATGTTTTTCGTCTGGAGGGCAGGCAGAGTGCTGCATTGTAGTTCTGGATTGACAAACTGGAGGGCTTGTGGGCCAGTAGTCTGAGGACGGAAGTCTGAGAACCCAAGCTAGGCCTAGGTTTCTGGGTGACGATATGGCAGGCACAATCTACAGACCTGAATCGAGATCTCGTGCATCTGAAGTCAGGGCGAGAATCAGACGATCGCTCAAGTTGGACTTTCTGTCCCTGATGGCCCCTTCATGAAGGGGGTTTGATCACGAGGCCATGGGGGTTTTCCCACGATGGGAGTTGTGAGAAGCTCCCAACTGCAAAGATTCTTCTGCAGGACAATTGAGACCTGTTGGTTGGCTCCAGGCCAACGATTCCGAGCAGGGTTCTAAGGATGGATGGCTGGGTAGCCCACCTCGCATTCCAATTGTCTCCAAGCAACAAGACAGGTTAGATCTGCTGGATCTGGGGGAGAAACCGAGGAGGCTGAGTTGAAATGGACTCTCCCGTGGATGTGTCCTAATATGTCTTTGTGTCTATGGAGACCTTGGAAAGAAGCGGTGGCACTGGGGCCCTGAAGGGTTCTCCTAAACAGAGGCTTTGACACAGCTCCAACGTGCAAGTTTCCCATGTGTACATGAGATTGGTTCTGATGGGTGAGTCAAGAAACAGCCATATGCTGGTATTGAAATCCAGGCCTATGAGGAGAGATGCTTGGAAACCAAAGCAATGGATCCGATAGGTGCCTAGGGGCCTGCTCGTACCTTTTTACTTCTAGGGACATCAGTCTACGGGTCTGAGTGCCGGTAGGTGCTCAGATGGGCCCAGATTGCCCCTGATTGTCTTAGGAAGCCACAAATATTGGGATGGCCTCAGGGATTTTGGAAGTTTATCCTATTAGGAGGGTTGTGGCCATTGGAATGGGCACATACAATTCCCTTGGAGAGGGCAAGCCAAAGTCGTTAGGTTTGGCTCCAGGGGCCTGAGCCTGTAGGGTGTGTAGGCCAGGGCTGTGTGGACAGTTGTCTGAAAACACAAACTCGGCTTATGTTTCGGATCATATTTATGGCAGGACTGATCTACAGACCATGAGGAGAACTCTCCGGTATATGAAAAAGGGCGAGTGTGAGGCTCTTGCTCAAGTCTTTCTTCTGTGAATATCGTGTCACACATGGTCGTGAAGTTTCCGGGTGGCTTCATGGGAAATGGACGAGTCTTACTCTCTGGGGGTTTGGCCCCGTCCAAAGAGTTCGGGGTCATTCTGTGGGATGGAAGAAGTCCGTTGTTCTGTTGTTGTTGATTTGTTTTGTTTTGTTTTTCAACCTCCGGTGTCCCACCAAATGGGGGATTCCAGAGTAGAGCCCTGGGGAGGGGCGACTGGACAACCAGAAATCTGGTTAAAAATTGGGGCCTAGGGACATGTCAAGCCCCTTATGACATCTAATGGTCCAGCCACTGTGAGGACGTACTAGAGGACAGGACTCACGCTGAGGGTCACAATGCGTGTTTATGCCCTCGTCGCTCTCAAGAATGGGCGGGGCCTCAGGGTGAATGCTGGTTTCTCCTACACTGAACGTTAGACAACATGCCAACCACAAGGTTTCTTGCCATGGGTAAGGAAGAGTTCTGATTTCTGCATCACATTCACCCCTGGGCAGTGATTGGAGATAAGGTCTAGGTTCTGAAGCCTGAAAACTGAGGTAGGGAAGAGATGATGACCTAAGGCCATGGCCGTTCTGATGTGCTCAGTGTTCGGTCAGCTGTCTGGGTGTTGGTCACGAGGTCCGGGCTCAGCTTGTCAGACAGTGCATTAGTGCCCAGGTTAGACTATATATTTTGGGTGCATTCGAGTGCCGTGTAGGTTCTGATCTGAAGAACTCTTCAGGATATGAAGAATGAGCGAGTCTGAGGCGCGTGCTCAGGCTTTTGCCTCTGGATTTTGTATCAGCGATGGCCGTGGAATGTTGGGGAGGCCTCAAGGGCCATGGACGCATCTTGCTCTCTGTGGATTTGGCCCGATCCCAATTGTCTTTCGTCAATCTGTGGGATGGGAGGACTCCTTTCAGGTTTGTTACCTCAGGTGTCCCACCAAAAGAGGCATTCCAAAGCAGAGCCCTGGGAAAGAGTGTAGGGACAACCCGAACTATGGTTAAAATTTGGTGTCTAGGGGCATGGCAAGCCCAATATGCTGTCTCTCCATCCAGCCACTGAGAGGCCTTACCTGAGGACTGGGCTCAGGCTGAGGGTCACAATGTGTGTTTGTGACCAATGTGGCCCGCAAGCATGGGCGGGGTCTCATGGGCCACACTGGTTTCAACGACACTGAACGTTGGACAACATGCCAACCACAAGGTTTCTTGCCATGGGGAAAGAGTTCTGATTTCTGCATCATTTTCAAACCCGGGCCGTGATTGGAGATAAGTGTCTAGGTTTCTGAAGCCTGAAAACCGCGGTTGAGAAGAGATGACGACCTAAGGCCATGGCGGGTCCGATGTGCTCAGTGTGCGGCCAGCTGTCTGGGTGGGGCCAGGAGGTCCAGGCTCAGGCTGTGTCAGAAAGGGCATTAGTGCCCAGGTCAGCCTATATATTTCGGGTACAACCGAATCGCGTGCAGGTTGATCCTCATTTGGGGTTTCTGGGTAGCCCCAGAGGGCAATGTTTTTCGTCTGGAGGGCAGGCAGAGTGCTGCATTGTAGTTCTGGATTGACAAACTGGAGGGCTTGTGGGCCAGTAGTCTGAGGACGGAAGTCTGAGAACCCAAGCTAGGCCTAGGTTTCTGGGTGACGATATGGCAGGCACAATCTACAGACCTGAATCGAGATCTCGTGCATCTGAAGTCAGGGCGAGAATCAGACGATCGCTCAAGTTGGACTTTCTGTCCCTGATGGCCCCTTCATGAAGGGGGTTTGATCACGAGGCCATGGGGGTTTTCCCACGATGGGAGTTGTGAGAAGCTCCCAACTGCAAAGATTCTTCTGCAGGACAATTGAGACCTGTTGGTTGGCTCCAGGCCAACGATTCCGAGCAGGGTTCTAAGGATGGATGGCTGGGTAGCCCACCTCGCATTCCAATTGTCTCCAAGCAACAAGACAGGTTAGATCTGCTGGATCTGGGGGAGAAACCGAGGAGGCTGAGTTGAAATGGACTCTCCCGTGGATGTGTCCTAATATGTCTTTGTGTCTATGGAGACCTTGGAAAGAAGCGGTGGCACTGGGGCCCTGAAGGGTTCTCCTAAACAGAGGCTTTGACACAGCTCCAACGTGCAAGTTTCCCATGTGTACATGAGATTGGTTCTGATGGGTGAGTCAAGAAACAGCCATATGCTGGTATTGAAATCCAGGCCTATGAGGAGAGATGCTTGGAAACCAAAGCAATGGATCCGATAGGTGCCTAGGGGCCTGCTCGTACCTTTTTACTTCTAGGGACATCAGTCTACGGGTCTGAGTGCCGGTAGGTGCTCAGATGGGCCCAGATTGCCCCTGATTGTCTTAGGAAGCCACAAATATTGGGATGGCCTCAGGGATTTTGGAAGTTTATCCTATTAGGAGGGTTGTGGCCATTGGAATGGGCACATACAATTCCCTTGGAGAGGGCAAGCCAAAGTCGTCAGGTTTGGCTCCAGGGGCCTGAGCCTGTAGGGTGTGTAGGCCAGGGCTGTGTGGACAGTTGTCTGAAAACACAAACTCGGCTTATGTTTCGGATCATATTTATGGCAGGACTGATCTACAGACCATGAGGAGAACTCTCCGGTATATGAAAAAGGGCGAGTGTGAGGCTCTTGCTCAAGTCTTTCTTCTGTGAATATCGTGTCACACATGGTCGTGAAGTTTCCGGGTGGCTTCATGGGAAATGGACGAGTCTTACTCTCTGGGGGTTTGGCCCCGTCCAAAGAGTTCGGGGTCATTCTGTGGGATGGAAGAAGTCCGTTGTTCTGTTGTTGTTGATTTGTTTTGTTTTGTTTTTCAACCTCCGGTGTCCCACCAAATGGGGGATTCCAGAGTAGAGCCCTGGGGAGGGGCGACTGGACAACCAGAAATCTGGTTAAAAATTGGGGCCTAGGGACATGTCAAGCCCCTTATGACATCTAATGGTCCAGCCACTGTGAGGACGTACTAGAGGACAGGACTCACGCTGAGGGTCACAATGCGTGTTTATGCCCTCGTCGCTCTCAAGAATGGGCGGGGCCTCAGGGTGAATGCTGGTTTCTCCTACACTGAACGTTAGACAACATGCCAACCACAAGGTTTCTTGCCATGGGTAAGGAAGAGTTCTGATTTCTGCATCACATTCACCCCTGGGCAGTGATTGGAGATAAGGTCTAGGTTCTGAAGCCTGAAAACTGAGGTAGGGAAGAGATGATGACCTAAGGCCATGGCCGTTCTGATGTGCTCAGTGTTCGGTCAGCTGTCTGGGTGTTGGTCACGAGGTCCGGGCTCAGCTTGTCAGACAGTGCATTAGTGCCCAGGTTAGACTATATATTTTGGGTGCATTCGAGTGCCGTGTAGGTTCTGATCTGAAGAACTCTTCAGGATATGAAGAATGAGCGAGTCTGAGGCGCGTGCTCAGGCTTTTGCCTCTGGATTTTGTATCAGCGATGGCCGTGGAATGTTGGGGAGGCCTCAAGGGCCATGGACGCATCTTGCTCTCTGTGGATTTGGCCCGATCCCAATTGTCTTTCGTCAATCTGTGGGATGGGAGGACTCCTTTCAGGTTTGTTACCTCAGGTGTCCCACCAAAAGAGGCATTCCAAAGCAGAGCCCTGGGAAAGAGTGTAGGGACAACCCGAACTATGGTTAAAATTTGGTGTCTAGGGGCATGGCAAGCCCAATATGCTGTCTCTCCATCCAGCCACTGAGAGGCCTTACCTGAGGACTGGGCTCAGGCTGAGGGTCACAATGTGTGTTTGTGACCAATGTGGCCCGCAAGCATGGGCGGGGTCTCATGGGCCACACTGGTTTCAACGACACTGAACGTTGGACAACATGCCAACCACAAGGTTTCTTGCCATGGGGAAAGAGTTCTGATTTCTGCATCATTTTCAAACCCGGGCCGTGATTGGAGATAAGGTCTAGGTTTCTGAAGCCTGTAAACCGCGGTTGAGAAGAGATGACGACCTAAGGCCATGGCGGGTCCGATGTGCTCAGTGTGCGGCCAGCTGTCTGGGTGGGGCCAGGAGGTCCAGGCTCAGGCTGTGTCAGAAAGGGCATTAGTGCCCAGGTCAGCCTATATATTTCGGGTACAACCGAATCGCGTGCAGGTTGATCCTCATTTGGGGTTTCTGGGTAGCCCCAGAGGGCAATGTTTTTCGTCTGGAGGGCAGGCAGAGTGCTGCATTGTAGTTCTGGATTGACAAACTGGAGGGCTTGTGGGCCAGTAGTCTGAGGACGGAAGTCTGAGAACCCAAGCTAGGCCTAGGTTTCTGGGTGACGATATGGCAGGCACAATCTACAGACCTGAATCGAGATCTCGTGCATCTGAAGTCAGGGCGAGAATCAGACGATCGCTCAAGTTGGACTTTCTGTCCCTGATGGCCCCTTCATGAAGGGGGTTTGATCACGAGGCCTTGGGGGTTTTCCCACGATGGGAGTTGTGAGAAGCTCCCAACTGCAAAGATTCTTCTGCAGGACAATTGAGACCTGTTGGTTGGCTCCAGGCCAACGATTCCGAGCAGGGTTCTAAGGATGGATGGCTGGGTAGCCCACCTCGCATTCCAATTGTCTCCAAGCAACAAGACAGGTTAGATCTGCTGGATCTGGGGGAGAAACCGAGGAGGCTGAGTTGAAATGGACTCTCCCGTGGATGTGTCCTAATATGTCTTTGTGTCTATGGAGACCTTGGAAAGAAGCGGTGGCACTGGGGCCCTGAAGGGTTCTCCTAAACAGAGGCTTTGACACAGCTCCAACGTGCAAGTTTCCCATGTGTACATGAGATTGGTTCTGATGGGTGAGTCAAGAAACAGCCATATGCTGGTATTGAAATCCAGGCCTATGAGGAGAGATGCTTGGAAACCAAAGCAATGGATCCGATAGGTGCCTAGGGGCCTGCTCGTTCCTTTTTACTTCTAGGGACATCAGTCTACGGGTCTGAGTGCCGGTAGGTGCTCAGATGGGCCCAGACTGCCCCTGATTGTCCTAGGAAGCCACAAATATTGGGATGGCCTCAGGGATTTTGGAAGTTTATCCTATTAGTAGGGTTGTGGCCATTGGAATGGGCACATACAATTCCCTTGGAGAGGGCAAGCCAAAGTCGTCAGGTTTGGCTCCAGGGGCCTGAGCCTGTAGGGTGTGTAGGCCAGGGCTGTGTGGACAGTTGTCTGAAAACACAAACTCGGCTTATGTTTCGGATCATATTTATGGCAGGACTGATCTACAGACCATGAGGAGAACTCTCCGGTATATGAAAAAGGGCGAGTGTGAGGCTCTTGCTCAAGTCTTTCTTCTGTGAATATCGTGTCACACATGGTCGTGAAGTTTCCGGGTGGCTTCATGGGAAATGGACGAGTCTTACTCTCTGGGGGTTTGGCCCCGTCCAAAGAGTTCGGGGTCATTCTGTTGGATGGAAGAAGTCCGTTGTTCTGTTGTTGTTGATTTGTTTTGTTTTGTTTTTCAACCTCCGGTGTCCCACCAAATGGGGGATTCCAGAGTAGAGCCCTGGGGAGGGGCGACTGGACAACCAGAAATCTGGTTAAAAATTGGGGCCTAGGGACATGTCAAGCCCATTATGACATCTAATGGTCCAGCCACTGTGAGGACGTACTAGAGGACAGGACTCACGCTGAGGGTCACAATGCGTGTTTATGCCCTCGTCGCTCTCAAGAATGGGCGGGGCCTCAGGGTGAATGCTGGTTTCTCCTACACTGAACGTTGGACAACATGCCAACCACAAGGTTTCTTGCCATGGGTAAGGAAGAGTTCTGATTTCTGCATCACAGTCACCCCTGGGCAGTGATTGGAGATAAGGTCTAGGTTCTGAAGCCTGAAAACTGAGGTAGGGAAGAGATGATGACCTAAGGCCATGGCCGTTCTGATGTGCTCAGTGTTCGGTCAGCTGTCTGGGTGTTGGTCATGAGGTCCGGGCTCAGGTTGTCAGACAGTGCATTAGTGCCCAGGTTAGACTATATATTTTGGGTGCATTCGAGTGCCGTGTAGGTTCTGATCTGAAGAACTCTTCAGGATATGAAGAATGAGCGAGTCTGAGGCGCGTGCTCAGGCTTTTGTCTCTGGATTTTGTATCAGCGATGGCCGTGGAATGTTGGGGAGGCCTCATGGGCCATGGACGCATCTTGCTCTCTGTGGATTTGGCCCGATCCCAATTGTCTTTCGTCAATCTGTGGGATGGGAGGACTCCTTTCAGGTTTGTTACCTCAGGTGTCCCACCAAAAGAGGAATTCCAAAGCAGAGCCCTGGGAAAGAGTGTAGGGACAACCCGAACTATGGTTAAAAATTGGTGTCTAGGGGCATGGCAAGCCCAATATGCTGTCTCTCCATCCAGCCACTGAGAGGCCTTACCTGAGGACTGGGCTCAGGCTGAGGGTCACAATGTGTGTTTGTGACCAATGTGGCCCGCAAGCATGGGCGGGGTCTCATGGGCCACACTGGTTTCAACGACACTGAACGTTGGACAACATGCCAACCACAAGGTTTCTTGCCATGGGGAAAGAGTTCTGATTTCTGCATCATTTTCAAACCCGGGCCGTGATTGGAGATAAGTGTCTAGGTTTCTGAAGCCTGAAAACCGCGGTTGAGAAGAGATGACGACCTAAGGCCATGGCGGGTCCGATGTGCTCAGTGTGCGGCCAGCTGTCTGGGTGGGGCCAGGAGGTCCAGGCTCAGGCTGTGTCAGAAAGGGCATTAGTGCCCAGGTCAGCCTATATATTTCGGGTACAACCGAATCGCGTGCAGGTTGATCCTCATTTGGGGTTTCTGGGTAGCCCCAGAGGGCAATGTTTTTCGTCTGGAGGGCAGGCAGAGTGCTGCATTGTAGTTCTGGATTGACAAACTGGAGGGCTTGTGGGCCAGTAGTCTGAGGACGGAAGTCTGAGAACCCAAGCTAGGCCTAGGTTTCTGGGTGACGATATGGCAGGCACAATCTACAGACCTGAATCGAGATCTCGTGCATCTGAAGTCAGGGCGAGAATCAGACGATCGCTCAAGTTGGACTTTCTGTCCCTGATGGCCCCTTCATGAAGGGGGTTTGATCACGAGGCCATGGGGGTTTTCCCACGATGGGAGTTGTGAGAAGCTCCCAACTGCAAAGATTCTTCTGCAGGACAATTGAGACCTGTTGGTTGGCTCCAGGCCAACGATTCCGAGCAGGGTTCTAAGGATGGATGGCTGGGTAGCCCACCTCGCATTCCAATTGTCTCCAAGCAACAAGACAGGTTAGATCTGCTGGATCTGGGGGAGAAACCGAGGAGGCTGAGTTGAAATGGACTCTCCCGTGGATGTGTCCTAATATGTCTTTGTGTCTATGGAGACCTTGGAAAGAAGCGGTGGCACTGGGGCCCTGAAGGGTTCTCCTAAACAGAGGCTTTGACACAGCTCCAACGTGCAAGTTTCCCATGTGTACATGAGATTGGTTCTGATGGGTGAGTCAAGAAACAGCCATATGCTGGTATTGAAATCCAGGCCTATGAGGAGAGATGCTTGGAAACCAAAGCAATGGATCCGATAGGTGCCTAGGGGCCTGCTCGTACCTTTTTACTTCTAGGGACATCAGTCTACGGGTCTGAGTGCCGGTAGGTGCTCAGATGGGCCCAGATTGCCCCTGATTGTCTTAGGAAGCCACAAATATTGGGATGGCCTCAGGGATTTTGGAAGTTTATCCTATTAGGAGGGTTGTGGCCATTGGAATGGGCACATACAATTCCCTTGGAGAGGGCAAGCCAAAGTCGTCAGGTTTGGCTCCAGGGGCCTGAGCCTGTAGGGTGTGTAGGCCAGGGCTGTGTGGACAGTTGTCTGAAAACACAAACTCGGCTTATGTTTCGGATCATATTTATGGCAGGACTGATCTACAGACCATGAGGAGAACTCTCCGGTATATGAAAAAGGGCGAGTGTGAGGCTCTTGCTCAAGTCTTTCTTCTGTGAATATCGTGTCACACATGGTCGTGAAGTTTCCGGGTGGCTTCATGGGAAATGGACGAGTCTTACTCTCTGGGGGTTTGGCCCCGTCCAAAGAGTTCGGGGTCATTCTGTGGGATGGAAGAAGTCCGTTGTTCTGTTGTTGTTGATTTGTTTTGTTTTGTTTTTCAACCTCCGGTGTCCCACCAAATGGGGGATTCCAGAGTAGAGCCCTGGGGAGGGGCGACTGGACAACCAGAAATCTGGTTAAAAATTGGGGCCTAGGGACATGTCAAGCCCCTTATGACATCTAATGGTCCAGCCACTGTGAGGACGTACTAGAGGACAGGACTCACGCTGAGGGTCACAATGCGTGTTTATGCCCTCGTCGCTCTCAAGAATGGGCGGGGCCTCAGGGTGAATGCTGGTTTCTCCTACACTGAACGTTAGACAACATGCCAACCACAAGGTTTCTTGCCATGGGTAAGGAAGAGTTCTGATTTCTGCATCACATTCACCCCTGGGCAGTGATTGGAGATAAGGTCTAGGTTCTGAAGCCTGAAAACTGAGGTAGGGAAGAGATGATGACCTAAGGCCATGGCCGTTCTGATGTGCTCAGTGTTCGGTCAGCTGTCTGGGTGTTGGTCACGAGGTCCGGGCTCAGCTTGTCAGACAGTGCATTAGTGCCCAGGTTAGACTATATATTTTGGGTGCATTCGAGTGCCGTGTAGGTTCTGATCTGAAGAACTCTTCAGGATATGAAGAATGAGCGAGTCTGAGGCGCGTGCTCAGGCTTTTGCCTCTGGATTTTGTATCAGCGATGGCCGTGGAATGTTGGGGAGGCCTCAAGGGCCATGGACGCATCTTGCTCTCTGTGGATTTGGCCCGATCCCAATTGTCTTTCGTCAATCTGTGGGATGGGAGGACTCCTTTCAGGTTTGTTACCTCAGGTGTCCCACCAAAAGAGGCATTCCAAAGCAGAGCCCTGGGAAAGAGTGTAGGGACAACCCGAACTATGGTTAAAATTTGGTGTCTAGGGGCATGGCAAGCCCAATATGCTGTCTCTCCATCCAGCCACTGAGAGGCCTTACCTGAGGACTGGGCTCAGGCTGAGGGTCACAATGTGTGTTTGTGACCAATGTGGCCCGCAAGCATGGGCGGGGTCTCATGGGCCACACTGGTTTCAACGACACTGAACGTTGGACAACATGCCAACCACAAGGTTTCTTGCCATGGGGAAAGAGTTCTGATTTCTGCATCATTTTCAAACCCGGGCCGTGATTGGAGATAAGTGTCTAGGTTTCTGAAGCCTGAAAACCGCGGTTGAGAAGAGATGACGACCTAAGGCCATGGCGGGTCCGATGTGCTCAGTGTGCGGCCAGCTGTCTGGGTGGGGCCAGGAGGTCCAGGCTCAGGCTGTGTCAGAAAGGGCATTAGTGCCCAGGTCAGCCTATATATTTCGGGTACAACCGAATCGCGTGCAGGTTGATCCTCATTTGGGGTTTCTGGGTAGCCCCAGAGGGCAATGTTTTTCGTCTGGAGGGCAGGCAGAGTGCTGCATTGTAGTTCTGGATTGCCAAACTGGAGGGCTTGTGGGCCAGTAGTCTGAGGACGGAAGTCTGAGAACCCAAGCTAGGCCTAGGTTTCTGGGTGACGATATGGCAGGCACAATCTACAGACCTGAATCGAGATCTCGTGCATCTGAAGTCAGGGCGAGAATCAGACGATCGCTCAAGTTGGACTTTCTGTCCCTGATGGCCCCTTCATGAAGGGGGTTTGATCACGAGGCCTTGGGGGTTTTCCCACGATGGGAGTTGTGAGAAGCTCCCAACTGCAAAGATTCTTCTGCAGGACAATTGAGACCTGTTGGTTGGCTCCAGGCCAACGATTCCGAGCAGGGTTCTAAGGATGGATGGCTGGGTAGCCCACCTCGCATTCCAATTGTCTCCAAGCAACAAAACAGGTTAGATCTGCTGGATCTGGGGGAGAAACCGAGGAGGCTGAGTTGAAATGGACTCTCCCGTGGATGTGTCCTAATATGTCTTTGTGTCTATGGAGACCTTGGAAAGAAGCGGTGGCACTGGGGCCCTGAAGGGTTCTCCTAAACAGAGGCTTTGACACAGCTCCAACGTGCAAGTTTCCCATGTGTACATGAGATTGGTTCTGATGGGTGAGTCAAGAAACAGCCATATGCTGGTATTGAAATCCAGGCCTATGAGGAGAGATGCTTGGAAACCAAAGCAATGGATCCGATAGGTGCCTAGGGGCCTGCTCGTTCCTTTTTACTTCTAGGGACATCAGTCTACGGGTCTGAGTGCCGGTAGGTGCTCAGATGGGCCCAGATTGCCCCTGATTGTCCTAGGAAGCCACAAATATTGGGATGGCCTCAGGGATTTTGGAAGTTTATCCTATTAGTAGGGTTGTGGCCATTGGAATGGGCACATACAATTCCCTTGGAGAGGGCAAGCCAAAGTCGTCAGGTTTGGCTCCAGGGGCCTGAGCCTGTAGGGTGTGTAGGCCAGGGCTGTGTGGACAGTTGTCTGAAAACACAAACTCGGCTTATGTTTCGGATCATATTTATGGCAGGACTGATCTACAGACCATGAGGAGAACTCTCCGGTATATGAAAAAGGGCGAGTGTGAGGCTCTTGCTCAAGTCTTTCTTCTGTGAATATCGTGTCACACATGGTCGTGAAGTTTCCGGGTGGCTTCATGGGAAATGGACGAGTCTTACTCTCTGGGGGTTTGGCCCCGTCCAAAGAGTTCGGGGTCATTCTGTGGGATGGAAGAAGTCCGTTGTTCTGTTGTTGTTGATTTGTTTTGTTTTGTTTTTCAACCTCCGGTGTCCCACCAAATGGGGGATTCCAGAGTAGAGCCCTGGGGAGGGGCGACTGGACAACCAGAAATCTGGTTAAAAATTGGGGCCTAGGGACATGTCAAGCCCATTATGACATCTAATGGTCCAGCCACTGTGAGGACGTACTAGAGGACAGGACTCACGCTGAGGGTCACAATGCGTGTTTATGCCCTCGTCGCTCTCAAGAATGGGCGGGGCCTCAGGGTGAATGCTGGTCTCTCCTACACTGAACGTTGGACAACATGCCAACCACAAGGTTTCTTGCCATGGGTAAGGAAGAGTTCTGATTTCTGCATCACAGTCACCCCTGGGCAGTGATTGGAGATAAGGTCTAGGTTCTGAAGCCTGAAAACTGAGGTAGGGAAGAGATGATGACCTAAGGCCATGGCCGTTCTGATGTGCTCAGTGTTCGGTCAGCTGTCTGGGTGTTGGTCACGAGGTCCGGGCTCAGGTTGTCAGACAGTGCATTAGTGCCCAGGTTAGACTATATATTTTGGGTGCATTCGAGTGCCGTGTAGGTTCTGATCTGAAGAACTCTTCAGGATATGAAGAATGAGCGAGTCTGAGGCGCGTGCTCAGGCTTTTGTCTCTGGATTTTGTATCAGCGATGGCCGTGGAATGTTGGGGAGGCCTCATGGGCCATGGACGCATCTTGCTCTCTGTGGATTTGGCCCGATCCCAATTGTCTTTCATCAATCTGTGGGATGGGAGGACTCCTTTCAGGTTTGTTACCTCAGGTGTCCCACCAAAAGAGGAATTCCAAAGCAGAGCCCTGGGAAAGAGTGTAGGGACAACCCGAACTATGGTTAAAAATTGGTGTCTAGGGGCATGGCAAGCCCAATATGCTGTCTCTCCATCCAGCCACTGAGAGGCCTTACCTGAGGACTGGGCTCAGGCTGAGGGTCACAATGTGTGTTTGTGACCAATGTGGCCCGCAAGCATGGGCGGGGTCTCATGGGCCACACTGGTTTCAACGACACTGAAAGTTGGACAACATGCCAACCACAAGGTTTCTTGCCATGGGGAAAGAGTTCTGATTTCTGCATCATTTTCAAACCCGGGCCGTGATTGGAGATAAGGTCTAGGTTTCTGAAGCCTGAAAACCGCGGTTGAGAAGAGATGACGACCTAAGGCCATGGCGGGTCCGATGTGCTCAGTGTGCGGCCAGCTGTCTGGGTGGGGCCAGGAGGTCCAGGCTCAGGCTGTGTCAGAAAGGGCATTAGTGCCCAGGTCAGCCTATATATTTCGGGTACAACCGAATCGCGTGCAGGTTGATCCTCATTTGGGGTTTCTGGGTAGCCCCAGAGGGCAATGTTTTTCGTCTGGAGGGCAGGCAGAGTGCTGCATTGTAGTTCTGGATTGCCAAACTGGAGGGCTTGTGGGCCAGCAGTCTGAGGACGGAAGTCTGAGAACGCACGCTAGGCCTAGGTTTCTGGGTGACGATATGGCAGGCACAATCTACAGACCTGAATCGAGATCTCGTGCATCTGAAGTCAGGGCGAGAATCAGACGATCGCTCAAGTTGGACTTTCTGTCCCTGATGGCCCCTTCATGAGGGGGGGTTGATCACGAGGCCATGGGGGTTTTCCCACGATGGGAGTTGTGAGAAGCTCCCAACTGCAAAGATTCTTCTGCAGGACAATTGAGACCTGTTGGTTGGCTCCAGGCCAACGATTCCGAGCAGGGTTCTAAGGATGGATGGCTGGGTAGCCCACCTCGCATTCCAATTGTCTCCAAGCAACAAGACAGGTTAGATCTGCTGGATCTGGGGGAGAAACCGAGGAGGCTGAGTTGAAATGGACTCTCCCGTGGATGTGTCCTAATATGTCTTTGTGTCTATGGAGACCTTGGAAAGAAGCGGTGGCACTGGGGCCCTGAAGGGTTCTCCTAAACAGAGGCTTTGACACAGCTCCAACGTGCATGTTTCCCATGTGTACATGAGATAGGTTCTGATGGGTGAGTCAAGAAACAGCCATATGCTGGTATTGAAATCCAGGCCTATGAGGAGAGATGCTTGGAAATCAAAGCAATGGATCCGATAGGTGCCTAGGGGCCTGCTCGTTCCTTTTTACTTCTAGGGACATCAGTCTACGGGTCTGAGTGCCGGTAGGTGCTCAGATGGGCCCAGACTGCCCCTGATTGTCCTAGGAAGCCACAAATATTGGGATGGCCTCAGGGATTTTGGAAGTTTATCCTATTAGTAGGGTTGTGGCCATTGGAATGGGCACATACAATTCCCTTGGAGAGGGCAAGCCAAAGTCGTCAGGTTTGGCTCCAGGGGCCTGAGCCTGTAGGGTGTGTAGGCCAGGGCTGTGTGGACAGTTGTCTGAAAACACAAACTCGGCTTATGTTTCGGATCATATTTATGGCAGGACTGATCTACAGACCATGAGGAGAACTCTCCGGTATATGAAAAAGGGCGAGTGTGAGGCTCTTGCTCAAGTCTTTCTTCTGTGAATATCGTGTCACACATGGTCGTGAAGTTTCCGGGTGGCTTCATGGGAAATGGACGAGTCTTACTCTCTGGGGGTTTGGCCCCGTCCAAAGAGTTCGGGGTCATTCTGTGGGATGGAAGAAGTCCGTTGTTCTGTTGTTGTTGATTTGTTTTGTTTTGTTTTTCAACCTCCGGTGTCCCACCAAATGGGGGATTCCAGAGTAGAGCCCTGGGGAGGGGCGACTGGACAACCAGAAATCTGGTTAAAAATTGGGGCCTAGGGACATGTCAAGCCCATTATGACATCTAATGGTCCAGCCACTGTGAGGACGTACTAGAGGACAGGACTCACGCTGAGGGTCACAATGCGTGTTTATGCCCTCGTCGCTCTCAAGAATGGGCGGGGCCTCAGGGTGAATGCTGGTTTCTCCTACACTGAACGTTGGACAACATGCCAACCACAAGGTTTCTTGCCATGGGTAAGGAAGAGTTCTGATTTCTGCCTCACAGTCACCCCTGGGCAGTGATTGGAGATAAGGTCTAGGTTCTGAAGCCTGAAAACTGAGGTAGGGAAGAGATGATGACCTAAGGCCATGGCCGTTCTGATGTGCTCAGTGTTCGGTCAGCTGCCTGGGTGTTGGTCACGAGGTCCGGGCTCAGCTTGTCAGACAGTGCATTAGTGCCCAGGTTAGACTATATATTTTGGGTGCATTCGAGTGCCGTGTAGGTTCTGATCTGAAGAACTCTTCAGGATATGAAGAATGAGCGAGTCTGAGGCGCGTGCTCAGGCTTTTGTCTCTGGATTTTGTATCAGCGATGGCCGTGGAATGTTGGGGAGGCCTCATGGGCCATGGACGCATCTTGCTCTCTGTGGATTTGGCCCGATCCCAATTGTCTTTCGTCAATCTGTGGGATGGGAGGACTCCTTTCAGGTTTGTTACCTCAGGTGTCCCACCAAAAGAGGAATTCCAAAGCAGAGCCCTGGGAAAGAGTGTAGGGACAAGCCGAACTATGGTTAAAAATTGGTGTCTAGGGGCATGGCAAGCCCAATATGCTGTCTCTCCATCCAGCCACTGAGAGGCCTTACCTGAGGACTGGGCTCAGGCTGAGGGTCACAATGTGTGTTTGTGACCAATGTGGCCCGCAAGCATGGGCGGGGTCTCATGGGCCACACTGGTTTCAACGACACTGAACGTTGGACAACATGCCAACCACAAGGTTTCTTGCCATGGGGAAAGAGTTCTGATCTCTGCATCATTTTCAAACCCGGGCCGTGATTGGAGATAAGTGTCTAGGTTTCTGAAGCCTGAAAACCGCGGTTGAGAAGAGATGACGACCTAAGGCCATGGCGGGTCCGATGTGCTCAGTGTGCGGCCAGCTGTCTGGGTGGGGCCAGGAGGTCCAGGCTCAGGCTGTGTCAGAAAGGGCATTAGTGCCCAGGTCAGCCTATATATTTCGGGTACAACCGAATCGCGTGCAGGTTGATCCTCATTTTGGGTTTCTGGGTAGCCCCAGAGGGCAATGTTTTTCGTCTGGAGGGCAGGCAGAGTGCTGCATTGTAGTTCTGGATTGCCAAACTGGAGGGCTTGTGGGCCAGTAGTCTGAGGACGGAAGTCTGAGAACCCAAGCTAGGCCTAGGTTTCTGGGTGACGATATGGCAGGCACAATCTACAGACCTGAATAGAGATCTCGTGCATCTGAAGTCAGGGCGAGAATCAGACGATCGCTCAAGTTGGACTTTCTGTCCCTGATGGCCCCTTCATGAAGGGGGGTTGATCACGAGGCCATGGGGGTTTTCCCACGATGGGAGTTGTGAGAAGCTCCCAACTGCAAAGATTCTTCTGCAGGACAATTGAGACCTGTTGGTTGGCTCCAGGCCAACGATTCCGAGCAGGGTTCTAAGGATGGATGGCTGGGTAGCCCACCTCGCATTCCAATTGTCTCCAAGCAACAAGACAGGTTAGATCTGCTGGATCTGGGGGAGAAACCGAGGAGGCTGAGTTGAAATGGACTCTCCCGTGGATGTGTCCTAATATGTCTTTGTGTCTATGGAGACCTTGGAAAGAAGCGGTGGCACTGGGGCCCTGAAGGGTTCTCCTAAACAGAGGCTTTGACACAGCTCCAACGTGCATGTTTCCCATGTGTACATGAGATAGGTTCTGATGGGTGAGTCAAGAAACAGCCATATGCTGGTATTGAAATCCAGGCCTATGAGGAGTGATGCTTGGAAAACAAAGCAATGGATCCGATAGGTGCCTAGGGGCCTGCTCGTTCCTTTTTACTTCTAGGGACATCAGTCTACGGGTCTGAGTGCCGGTAGGTGCTCAGATGGGCCCAGACTGCCCCTGATTGTCCTAGGAAGCCACAAATATTGGGATGGCCTCAGGGATTTTGGAAGTTTATCCTATTAGTAGGGTTGTGGCCATTGGAATGGGCACATACAATTCCCTTGGAGAGGGCAAGCCAAAGTCGTCAGGTTTGGCTCCAGGGGCCTGAGCCTGTAGGGTGTGTAGGCCAGGGCTGTGTGGACAGTTGTCTGAAAACACAAACTCGGCTTATGTTTCGGATCATATTTATGGCAGGACTGATCTACAGACCATGAGGAGAACTCTCCGGTATATGAAAAAGGGCGAGTGTGAGGCTCTTGCTCAAGTCTTTCTTCTGTGAATATCGTGTCACACATGGTCGTGAAGTTTCCGGGTGGCTTCATGGGAAATGGACGAGTCTTACTCTCTGGGGGTTTGGCCCCGTCCAAAGAGTTCGGGGTCATTCTGTGGGATGGAAGAAGTCCGTTGTTCTGTTGTTGTTGATTTGTTTTGTTTTGTTTTTCAACCTCCGGTGTCCCACCAAATGGGGGATTCCAGAGTAGAGCCCTGGGGAGGGGCGACTGGACAACCAGAAATCTGGTTAAAAGTTGGGGCCTAGGGAAATGTCAAGCCCATTATGACATCTAATGGTCCAGCCACTGTGAGGACGTACTAGAGGACAGGACTCACGCTGAGGGTCACAATGCGTGTTTATGCCCTCGTCGCTCTCAAGAATGGGCGGGGCCTCAGGGTGAATGCTGGTTTCTCCTACACTGAACGTTGGACAACATGCCAACCACAAGGTTTCTTGCCATGGGTAAGGAAGAGTTCTGATTTCTGCCTCACAGTCACCCCTGGGCAGTGATTGGAGATAAGGTCTAGGTTCTGAAGCCTGAAAACTGAGGTAGGGAAGAGATGATGACCTAAGGCCATGGCCGTTCTGATGTGCTCAGTGTTCGGTCAGCTGCCTGGGTGTTGGTCACGAGGTCCGGGCTCAGCTTGTCAGACAGTGCATTAGTGCCCAGGTTAGACTATATATTTTGGGTGCATTCGAGTGCCGTGTAGGTTCTGATCTGAAGAACTCTTCAGGATATGAAGAATGAGCGAGTCTGAGGCGCGTGCTCAGGCTTTTGTCTCTGGATTTTGTATCAGCGATGGCCGTGGAATGTTGGGGAGGCCTCATGGGCCATGGACGCATCTTGCTCTCTGTGGATTTGGCCCGATCCCAATTGTCTTTCGTCAATCTGTGGGATGGGAGGACTCCTTTCAGGTTTGTTACCTCAGGTGTTCCACCAAAAGAGGAATTCCAAAGCAGAGCCCTGGGAAAGAGTGTAGGGACAACCCGAACTATGGTTAAAAATTGGTGTCTAGGGGCATGGCAAGCCCAATATGCTGTCTCTCCATCCAGCCACTGAGAGGCCTTACCTGAGGACTGGGCTCAGGCTGAGGGTCACAATGTGTGTTTGTGACCAATGTGGCCCGCAAGCATGGGCGGGGTCTCATGGGCCACACTGGTTTCAACGACACTGAACGTTGGACAACATGCCAACCACAAGGTTTCTTGCCATGGGGAAAGAGTTCTGATCTCTGCATCATTTTCAAACCCGGGCCGTGATTGGAGATAAGTGTCTAGGTTTCTGAAGCCTGAAAACCGCGGTTGAGAAGAGATGACGACCTAAGGCCATGGCGGGTCCGATGTGCTCAGTGTGCGGCCAGCTGTCTGGGTGGGGCCAGGAGGTCCAGGCTCAGGCTGTGTCAGAAAGGGCATTAGTGCCCAGGTCAGCCTATATATTTCGGGTACAACCGAATCGCGTGCAGGTTGATCCTCATTTTGGGTTTCTGGGTAGCCACAGAGGGCAATGTTTTTCGTCTGGAGGGCAGGCAGAGTGCTGCATTGTAGTTCTGGATTGCCAAACTGGAGGGCTTGTGGGCCAGTAGTCTGAGGACGGAAGTCTGAGAACCCAAGCTAGGCCTAGGTTTCTGGGTGACGATATGGCAGGCACAATCTACAGACCTGAATAGAGATCTCGTGCATCTGAAGTCAGGGCGAGAATCAGACGATCGCTCAAGTTGGACTTTCTGTCCCTGATGGCCCCTTCATGAAGGGGGGTTGATCACGAGGCCATGGGGGTTTTCCCACGATGGGAGTTGTGAGAAGCTCCCAACTGCAAAGATTCTTCTGCAGGACAATTGAGACCTGTTGGTTGGCTCCAGGCCAACGATTCCGAGCAGGGTTCTAAGGATGGATGGCTGGGTAGCCCACCTCGCATTCCAATTGTCTCCAAGCAACAAGACAGGTTAGATCTGCTGGATCTGGGGGAGAAACCGAGGAGGCTGAGTTGAAATGGACTCTCCCGTGGATGTGTCCTAATATGTCTTTGTGTCTATGGAGACCTTGGAAAGAAGCGGTGGCACTGGGGCCCTGAAGGGTTCTCCTAAACAGAGGCTTTGACACAGCTCCAACGTGCAAGTTTCCCATGTGTACATGAGATTGGTTCTGATGGGTGAGTCAAGAAACAGCCATATGCTGGTATTGAAATCCAGGCCTATGAGGAGAGATGCTTGGAAACCAAAGCAATGGATCCGATAGGTGCCTAGGGGCCTGCTCGTTCCTTTTTACTTCTAGGGACATCAGTCTACGGGTCTGAGTGCCGGTAGGTGCTCAGATGGGCCCAGATTGCCCCTGATTGTCCTAGGAAGCCACAAATATTGGGATGGCCTCAGGGATTTTGGAAGTTTATCCTATTAGTAGGGTTGTGGCCATTGGAATGGGCACATACAATTCCCTTGGAGAGGGCAAGCCAAAGTCGTCAGGTTTGGCTCCAGGGGCCTGAGCCTGTAGGGTGTGTGGGCCAGGGCTGTGTGGACAGTTGTCTGAAAACACAAACTCGGCTTGTGTTTCGGATCATATTTATGGCAGGACTGATCTACAGACCATGAGGAGAACTCTCCGGTATATGAAAAAGGGCGAGTGTGAGGCTCTTGCTCAAGTGTTTCTTCTGTGAATATCGTGTCACACATGGTCGTGAAGTTTCCGGGTGGCTTCATGGGAAATGGACGAGTCTTACTCTCTGGGGGATTGGCCCCGTCCAAAGAGTTCGGAGTCATTCTGTGGGATGGAAGAAGTCCGTTGTTCTGTTGTTGTTGATTTGTTTTGTTTTGTTTTTCAACCTCCGGTGTCCCACCAAATGGGGGATTCCAGAGTAGAGCCCTGGGGAGGGGCGACTGGACAACCAGAAATCTGGTTAAAAATTGGGGCCTAGGGACATGTCAAGCCCATTATGACATCTAATGGTCCAGCCACTGTGAGGACGTACTAGAGGACAGGACTCACGCTGAGGGTCACAATGCGTGTTTATGCCCTCGTCGCTCTCAAGAATGGGCGGGGCCTCAGGGTGAATGCTGGTCTCTCCTACACTGAACGTTGGACAACATGCCAACCACAAGGTTTCTTGCCATGGGTAAGGAAGAGTTCTGATTTCTGATTCACAGTCACCCCTGGGCAGTGATTGGAGATAAGGTCTAGGTTCTGAAGCCTGAAAACTGAGGTAGGGAAGAGATGATGACCTAAGGCCATGGCCGTTCTGATGTGCTCAGTGTTCGGTCAGCTGCCTGGGTGTTGGTCACGAGGTCCGGGCTCAGGTTGTCAGACAGTGCATTACTGCCCAGGTTAGACTATATATTTTGGGTGCATTCGAGTGCCGTGTAGGTTCTGATCTGAAGAACTCTTCAGGATATGAAGAATGAGCGAGTCTGAGGCGCGTGCTCAGGCTTTTGTCTCTGGATTTTGTATCCGCGATGGCCGTGGAATGTTGGGGAGGCCTCATGGGCCATGGACGCATCTTGCTCTCTGTGGATTTGGCCCGATCCCAATTGTCTTTCATCAATCTGTGGGATGGGAGGACTCCTTTCAGGTTTGTTACCTCAGGTGTCCCACCAAAAGAGGAATTCCAAAGCAGAGCCCTGGGAAAGAGTGTAGGGACAACCCGAACTATGGTTAAAAATTGGTGTCTAGGGGCATGGCAAGCCCAATATGCTGTCTCTCCATCCAGCCACTGAGAGGCCTTACCTGAGGACTGGGCTCAGGCTGAGGGTCACAATGTGTGTTTGTGACCAATGTGGCCCACAAGCATGGGCGGGGTCTCATGGGCCACACTGGTTTCAACGACACTGAACGTTGGACAACATGCCAACCACAAGGTTTCTTGCCATGGGGAAAGAGTTCTGATTTCTGCATCATTTTCAAACCCGGGCCGTGATTGGAGATAAGTGTCTAGGTTTCTGAAGCCTGAAAACAGCGGTTGAGAAGAGATGACGACCTAAGGCCATGGCGGGTCCGATGTGCTCAGTGTGCGGCCAGCTGTCTGGGTGGGGCCAGGAGGTCCAGGCTCAGGCTGTGTCAGAAAGGGCATTAGTGCCCAGGTCAGCCTATATATTTCGGGTACAACCGAATCGCGTGCAGGTTGATCCTCATTTGGGGTTTCTGGGTAGCCCCAGAGGGCAATGTTTTTCGTCTGGAGGGCAGGCAGAGTGCTGCATTGAGGTTCTGGATTGCCAAACTGGAGGGCTTGTGGGCCAGTAGTCTGAGGACGGAAGTCTGAGAACCCAAGCTAAGCCTAGGTTTCTGGGTGACGATATGGCAGGCACAATCTACAGACCTGAATCGAGATCTCGTGCATCTGAAGTCAGGGCGAGAATCAGACGATCGCTCAAGTTGGACTTTCTGTCCCGGATGGCCCCTTCATGAAGGGGGTTTGATCACGAGGCCATGGGGGTTTTCCCACGATGGGAGTTGTGAGAAGCTCCCAACTGCAAAGATTCTTCTGCAGGACAATTGAGACCTGTTGGTTGGCTCCAGGCCAACGATTCCGAGCAGGGTTCTAAGGATGGATGGCTGGGTAGCCCACCTCGCATTCCAATTGTCTCCAAGCAACAAGACAGGTTAGATCTGCTGGATCTGGGGGAGAAACCGAGGAGGCTGAGTTGAAATGGACTCTCCCGTGGATGTGTCCTAATATGTCTTTGTGTCTATGGAGACCTTGGAAAGAAGCGGTGGCACTGGGGCCCTGAAGGGTTCTCCTAAACAGAGGCTTTGACACAGCTCCAACGTGCAAGTTTCCCATGTGTACATGAGATTGGTTCTGATGGGTGAGTCAAGAAACAGCCATATGCTGGTATTGAAATCCAGGCCTATGAGGAGAGATGCTTGGAAACCAAAGCAATGGATCCGATAGGTGCCTAGGGGCCTGCTCGTTCCTTTTTACTTCTAGGGACATCAGTCTACGGGTCTGAGTGCCGGTAGGTGCTCAGATGGGCCCAGATTGCCCCTGATTGTCCTAGGAAGCCACAAATATTGGGATGGCCTCAGGGATTTTGGAAGTTTATCCTATTAGTAGGGTTGTGGCCATTGGAATGGGCACATACAATTCCCTTGGAGAGGGCAAGCCAAAGTCGTCAGGTTTGGCTCCAGGGGCCTGAGCCTGTAGGGTGTGTAGGCCAGGGCTGTGTGGACAGTTGTCTGAAAACACAAACTCGGCTTATGTTTCGGATCATATTTATGGCAGGACTGATCTACAGACCATGAGGAGAACTCTCCGGTATATGAAAAAGGGCGAGTGTGAGGCTCTTGCTCAAGTGTTTCTTCTGTGAATATCGTGTCACACATGGTCGTGAAGTTTCCGGGTGGCTTCATGGGAAATGGACGAGTCTTACTCTCTGGGGGTTTGGCCCCGTCCAAAGAGTTCGGGGTCATTCTGTGGGATGGAAGAAGTCCGTTGTTCTGTTGTTGTTGATTTGTTTTGTTTTGTTTTTCAACCTCCGGTGTCCCACCAAATGGGGGATTCCAGAGTAGAGCCCTGGGGAGGGGCGACTGGACAACCAGAAATCTGGTTAAAAATTGGGGCCTAGGGACATGTCAAGCCCATTATGACATCTAATGGTCCAGCCACTGTGAGGACGTACTAGAGGACAGGACTCACGCTGAGGGTCACAATGCGTGTTTATGCCCTCGTCGCTCTCAAGAATGGGCGGGGCCTCAGGGTGAATGCTGGTCTCTCCTACACTGAACGTTGGACAACATGCCAACCACAAGGTTTCTTGCCATGGGTAAGGAAGAGTTCTGATTTCTGATTCACAGTCACCCCTGGGCAGTGATTGGAGATAAGGTCTAGGTTCTGAAGCCTGAAAACTGAGGTAGGGAAGAGATGATGACCTAAGGCCATGGCCGTTCTGATGTGCTCAGTGTTCGGTCAGCTGCCTGGGTGTTGGTCACGAGGTCCGGGCTCAGGTTGTCAGACAGTGCATTAGTGCCCAGGTTAGACTATATATTTTGGGTGCATTCGAGGGCCGTGTAGGTTCTGATCTGAAGAACTCTTCAGGATATGAAGAATGAGCGAGTCTGAGGCGCGTGCTCAGGCTTTTGTCTCTGGATTTTGTATCCGCGATGGCCGTGGAATGTTGGGGAGGCCTCATGGGCCATGGACGCATCTTGCTCTCTGTGGATTTGGCCCGATCCCAATTGTCTTTCGTCAATCTGTGGGATGGGAGGACTCCTTTCAGGTTTGTTACCTCAGGTGTCCCACCAAAAGAGGAATTCCAAAGCAGAGCCCTGGGAAAGAGTGTAGGGACAACCCGAACTATGGTTAAAAATTGGTGTCTAGGGGCATGGCAAGCCCAATATGCTGTCTCTCCATCCAGCCACTGAGAGGCCTTACCTGAGGACTGGGCTCAGGCTGAGGGTCACAATGTGTGTTTGTGACCAATGTGGCCCGCAAGCATGGGCGGGGTCTCATGGGCCACACTGGTTTCAACGACACTGAACGTTGGACAACATGCCAACCACAAGGTTTCTTGCCATGGGGAAAGAGTTCTGATTTCTGCATCATTTTCAAACCCGGGCCGTGATTGGAGATAAGTGTCTAGGTTTCTGAAGCCTGAAAACCGCGGTTGAGAAGAGATGACGACCTAAGGCCATGGCGGGTCCGATGTGCTCAGTGTGCGGCCAGCTGTCTGGGTGGGGCCAGGAGGTCCAGGCTCAGGCTGTGTCAGAAAGGGCATTAGTGCCCAGGTCAGCCTATATATTTCGGGTACAACCGAATCGCGTGCAGGTTGATCCTCATTTGGGGTTTCTGGGTAGCCCCAGAGGGCAATGTTTTTCGTCTGGAGGGCAGGCAGAGTGCTGCATTGTAGTTCTGGATTGCCAAACTGGAGGGCTTGTGGGCCAGTAGTCTGAGGACGGAAGTCTGAGAACCCAAGCTAGGCCTAGGTTTCTGGGTGACGATATGGCAGGCACAATCTACAGACCTGAATCGAGATCTCGTGCATCTGAAGTCAGGGCGAGAATCAGACGATCGCTCAAGTTGGACTTTCTGTCCCTGATGGCCCCTTCATGAAGGGGGTTTGATCACGAGGCCATGGGGGTTTTCCCACGATGGGAGTTGTGAGAAGCTCCCAACTGCAAAGATTCTTCTGCAGGACAATTGAGACCTGTTGGTTGGCTCCAGGCCAACGATTCCGAGCAGGGTTCTAAGGATGGATGGCTGGGTAGCCCACCTCGCATTCCAATTGTCTCCAAGCAAGAAGACAGGTTAGATCTGCTGGATCTGGGGGAGAAACCGAGGAGGCTGAGTTGAAATGGACTCTCCCGTGGATGTGTCCTAATATGTCTTTGTGTCTATGGAGACCTTGGAAAGAAGCGGTGGCACTGGGGCCCTGAAGGGTTCTCCTAAACAGAGGCTTTGACACAGCTCCAACGTGCAAGTTTCCCATGTGTACATGAGATTGGTTCTGATGGGTGAGTCAAGAAACAGCCATATGCTGGTATTGAAATCCAGGCCTATGAGGAGAGATGCTTGGAAACCAAAGCAATGGATCCGATAGGTGCCTAGGGGCCTGCTCGTTCCTTTTTACTTCTAGGGACATCAGTCTACGGGTCTGAGTGCCGGTAGGTGCTCAGATGGGCCCAGATTGCCCCTGATTGTCCTAGGAAGCCACAAATATTGGGATGGCCTCAGGGATTTTGGAAGTTTATCCTATTAGTAGGGTTGTGGCCATTGGAATGGGCACATACAATTCCCTTGGAGAGGGCAAGCCAAAGTCGTCAGGTTTGGCTCCAGGGGCCTGAGCCTGTAGGGTGTGTAGGCCAGGGCTGTGTGGACAGTTGTCTGAAAACACAAACTCGGCTTATGTTTCGGATCATATTTATGGCAGGACTGATCTACAGACCATGAGGAGAACTCTCCGGTATATGAAAAAGGGCGAGTGTGAGGCTCTTGCTCAAGTCTTTCTTCTGTGAATATCGTGTCACACATGGTCGTGAAGTTTCCGGGTGGCTTCATGGGAAATGGACGAGTCTTACTCTCTGGGGGTTTGGCCCCGTCCAAAGAGTTCGGGGTCATTCTGTGGGATGGAAGAAGTCCGTTGTTCTGTTGTTGTTGATTTGTTTTGTTTTGTTTTTCAACCTCCGGTGTCCCACCAAATGGGGGATTCCAGAGTAGAGCCCTGGGGAGGGGCGACTGGACAACCAGAAATCTGGTTAAAAATTGGGGCCTAGGGACATGTCAAGCCCCTTATGACATCTAATGGTCCAGCCACTGTGAGGACGTACTAGAGGACAGGACTCACGCTGAGGGTCACAATGCGTGTTTATGCCCTCGTCGCTCTCAAGAATGGGCGGGGCCTCAGGGTGAATGCTGGTTTCTCCTACACTGAACGTTGGACAACATGCCAACCACAAGGTTTCTTGCCATGGGTAAGGAAGAGTTCTGATTTCTGATTCACAGTCACCCCTGGGCAGTGATTGGAGATAAGGTCTAGGTTCTGAAGCCTGAAAACTGAGGTAGGGAAGAGATGATGACCTAAGGCCATGGCCGTTCTGATGTGCTCAGTGTTCGGTCAGCTGTCTGGGTGTTGGTCACGAGGTCCGGGCTCAGCTTGTCAGACAGTGCATTAGTGCCCAGGTTAGACTATATATTTTGGGTGCATTCGAGTGCCGTGTAGGTTCTGATCTGAAGAACTCTTCAGGATATGAAGAATGAGCGAGTCTGAGGCGCGTGCTCAGGCTTTTGTCTCTGGATTTTGTATCCGCGATGGCCGTGGAATGTTGGGGAGGCCTCATGGGCCATGGACGCATCTTGCTCTCTGTGGATTTGGCCCGATCCCAATTGTCTTTCGTCAATCTGTGGGATGGGAGGACTCCTTTCAGGTTTGTTACCTCAGGTGTCCCACCAAAAGAGGAATTCCAAAGCAGAGCCCTGGGAAAGAGTGTAGGGACAACCCGAACTATGGTTAAAAATTGGTGTCTAGGGGCATGGCAAGCCCAATATGCTGTCTCTCCATCCAGCCACTGAGAGGCCTTACCTGAGGACTGGGCTCAGGCTGAGGGTCACAATGTGTGTTTGTGACCAATGTGGCCCGCAAGCATGGGCGGGGTCTCATGGGCCACACTGGTTTCAACGACACTGAACGTTGGACAACATGCCAACCACAAGGTTTCTTGCCATGGGGAAAGAGTTCTGATTTCTGCATCATTTTCAAACCCGGGCCGTGATTGGAGATAAGTGTCTAGGTTTCTGAAGCCTGAAAACCGCGGTTGAGAAGAGATGACGACCTAAGGCCATGGCGGGTCCGATGTGCTCAGTGTGCGGCCAGCTGTCTGGGTGGGGCCAGGAGGTCCAGGCTCAGGCTGTGTCAGAAAGGGCATTAGTGCCCAGGTCAGCCTATATATTTCGGGTACAACCGAATCGCGTGCAGGTTGATCCTCATTTGCGGTTACTGGGTAGCCCCAGAGGGCAATGTTTTTCGTCTGGAGGGCAGGCAGAGTGATGCATTGTAGTTCTGGATTGCCAAACTGGAGGGCTTGTGGGCCAGTAGTCTGAGGACGGAAGTCTGAGAACCCAAGCCAGGCCTAGGTTTCTGGGTGACGATATGGCAGGCACAATCTACAGACCAGAATCGAGATCTCGTGCATCTGAAGTCAGGGCGAGAATCAGACGATCGCTCAAGTTGGACTTTCTGTCCCTGATGGCCCCTTCATGAAGGGGGTTTGATCACGAGGCCATGGGGGTTTTCCCACGATGGGAGTTGTGAGAAGCTCCCAACTGCAAAGATTCTTCTGCAGGACAATTGAGACCTGTTGGTTGGCTCCAGGCCAACGATTCCGAGCAGGGTTCTAAGGATGGATGGCTGGGTAGCCCACCTCGCATTCCAATTGTCTCCAAGCAACAAGACAGGTTAGATCTGCTGGATCTGGGGGAGAAACCGAGGAGGCTGAGTTGAAATGGACTCTCCCGTGGATGTGTCCTAATATGTCTTTGTGTCTATGGAGACCTTGGAAAGAAGCGGTGGCACTGGGGCCCTGAAGTGTTCTCCTAAACAGAGGCTTTGACACAGCTCCAACGTGCAAGTTTCCCATGTGTACATGAGATTGGTTCTGATGGGTGAGTCAAGAAACAGCCATATGCTGGTATTGAAATCCAGGCCTATGAGGAGAGATGCTTGGAAACCAAAGCAATGGATCCGATAGGTGCCTAGGGGCCTGCTCGTTCCTTTTTACTTCTAGGGACATCAGTCTACGGGTCTGAGTGCCGGTAGGTGCTCAGATGGGCCCAGATTGCCCCTGATTGTCCTAGGAAGCCACAAATATTGGGATGGCCTCAGGGATTTTGGAAGTTTATCCTATTAGGAGGGTTGTGGCCATTGGAATGGGCACATACAATTCCCTTGGAGAGGGCAAGCCAAAGTCGTCAGGTTTGGCTCCAGGGGCCTGAGCCTGTAGGGTGTGTAGGCCAGGGCTGTGTGGACAGTTGTCTGAAAACACAAACTCGGCTTATGTTTCGGATCATATTTATGGCAGGACTGATCTACAGACCATGAGGAGAACTCTCCGGTATATGAAAAAGGGCGAGTGTGAGGCTCTTGCTCAAGTCTTTCTTCTGTGAATATCGTGTCACACATGGTCGTGAAGTTTCCGGGTGGCTTCATGGGAAATGGACGAGTCTTACTCTCTGGGGGTTTGGCCCCGTCCAAAGAGTTCGGGGTCATTCTGTGGGATGGAAGAAGTCCGTTGTTCTGTTGTTGTTGATTTGTTTTGTTTTGTTTTTCAACCTCCGGTGTCCCACCAAATGGGGGATTCCAGAGTAGAGCCCTGGGGAGGGGCGACTGGACAACCAGAAATCTGGTTAAAAATTGGGGCCTAGGGACATGTCAAGCCCCTTATGACATCTAATTGTCCAGCCACTGTGAGGACGTACTAGAGGACAGGACTCACGCTGAGGGTCACAATGCGTGTTTATGCCCTCGTCGCTCTCAAGAATGGGCGGGGCCTCAGGGTGAATGCTGGTTTCTCCTACACTGAACGTTGGACAACATGCCAACCACAAGGTTTCTTGCCATGGGTAAGGAAGAGTTCTGATTTCTGCATCACAGTCACCCCTGGGCAGTGATTGGAGATAAGGTCTAGGTTCTGAAGCCTGAAAACTGAGGTAGGGAAGAGATGATGACCTAAGGCCATGGCCGTTCTGATGTGCTCAGTGTTCGGTCAGCTGTCTGGGTGTTGGTCACGAGGTCCGGGCTCAGCTTGTCAGACAGTGCATTAGTGCCCAGGTTAGACTATATATTTTGGGTGCATTCGAGTGCCGTGTAGGTTCTGATCTGAAGAACTCTTCAGGATATGAAGAATGAGCGAGTCTGAGGCGCGTGCTCAGGCTTTTGTCTCTGGATTTTGTATCAGCGATGGCCGTGGAATGTTGGGGAGGCCTCATGGGCCATGGACGCATCTTGCTCTCTGTGGATTTGGCCCGATCCCAATTGTCTTTCGTCAATCTGTGGGATGGGAGGACTCCTTTCAGGTTTGTTACCTCAGGTGTCCCACCAAAAGAGGAATTCCAAAGCAGAGCCCTGGGAAAGAGTGTAGGGACAACCCGAACTATGGTTAAAAATTGGTGTCTAGGGGCATGGCAAGCCCAATATGCTGTCTCTCCATCCAGCCACTGAGAGGCCTTACCTGAGGACTGGGCTCAGGCTGAGGGTCACAATGTGTGTTTGTGACCAATGTGGCCCGCAAGCATGGGCGGGGTCTCATGGGCCACACTGGTTTCAACGACACTGAAAGTTGGACAACATGCCAACCACAAGGTTTCTTGCCATGGGGAAAGAGTTCTGATTTCTGCATCATTTTCAAACCCGGGCCGTGATTGGAGATAAGTGTCTAGGTTTCTGAAGCCTGAAAACCGCGGTTGAGAAGAGATGACGACCTAAGGCCATGGCGGGTCCGATGTGCTCAGTGTGCGGCCAGCTGTCTGGGTGGGGCCAGGAGGTCCAGGCTCAGGCTGTGTCAGAAAGGGCATTAGTGCCCAGGTCAGCCTATATATTTCGGGTACAACCGAATCGCGTGCAGGTTGATCCTCATTTGGGGTTTCTGGGTAGCCCCAGAGGGCAATGTTTTTCGTCTGGAGGGCAGGCAGAGTGCTGCATTGTAGTTCTGGATTGCCAAACTGGAGGGCTTGTGGGCCAGTAGTCTGAGGACGGAAGTCTGAGAACCCAAGCTAGGCCTAGGTTTCTGGGTGACGATATGGCAGGCACAATCTACAGACCTGAATCGAGATCTCGTGCATCTGAAGTCAGGGCGAGAATCAGACGATCGCTCAAGTTGGACTTTCTGTCCCTGATGGCCCCTTCATGAAGGGGGTTTGATCACGAGGCCATGGGGGTTTTCCCACGATGGGAGTTGTGAGAAGCTCCCAACTGCAAAGATTCTTCTGCAGGACAATTGAGACCTGTTGGTTGGCTCCAGGCCAACGATTCCGAGCAGGGTTCTAAGGATGGATGGCTGGGTAGCCCACCTCGCATTCCAATTGTCTCCAAGCAAGAAGACAGGTTAGATCTGCTGGATCTGGGGGAGAAACCGAGGAGGCTGAGTTGAAATGGACTCTCCCGTGGATGTGTCCTAATATGTCTTTGTGTCTATGGAGACCTTGGAAAGAAGCGGTGGCACTGGGGCCCTGAAGGGTTCTCCTAAACAGAGGCTTTGACACAGCTCCAACGTGCAAGTTTCCCATGTGTACATGAGATTGGTTCTGATGGGTGAGTCAAGAAACAGCCATATGCTGGTATTGAAATCCAGGCCTATGAGGAGAGATGCTTGGAAACCAAAGCAATGGATCCGATAGGTGCCTAGGGGCCTGCTCGTTCCTTTTTACTTCTAGGGACATCAGTCTACGGGTCTGAGTGCCGGTAGGTGCTCAGATGGGCCCAGATTGCCCCTGATTGTCCTAGGAAGCCACAAATATTGGGATGGCCTCAGGGATTTTGGAAGTTTATCCTATTAGTAGGGTTGTGGCCATTGGAATGGGCACATACAATTCCCTTGGAGAGGGCAAGCCAAAGTCGTCAGGTTTGGCTCCAGGGGCCTGAGCCTGTAGGGTGTGTAGGCCAGGGCTGTGTGGACAGTTGTCTGAAAACACAAACTCGGCTTATGTTTCGGATCATATTTATGGCAGGACTGATCTACAGACCATGAGGAGAACTCTCCGGTATATGAAAAAGGGCGAGTGTGAGGCTCTTGCTCAAGTCTTTCTTCTGTGAATATCGTGTCACACATGGTCGTGAAGTTTCCGGGTGGCTTCATGGGAAATGGACGAGTCTTACTCTCTGGGGGTTTGGCCCCGTCCAAAGAGTTCGGGGTCATTCTGTGGGATGGAAGAAGTCCGTTGTTCTGTTGTTGTTGATTTGTTTTGTTTTGTTTTTCAACCTCCGGTGTCCCACCAAATGGGGGATTCCAGAGTAGAGCCCTGGGGAGGGGCGACTGGACAACCAGAAATCTGGTTAAAAATTGGGGCCTAGGGACATGTCAAGCCCCTTATGACATCTAATGGTCCAGCCACTGTGAGGACGTACTAGAGGACAGGACTCACGCTGAGGGTCACAATGCGTGTTTATGCCCTCGTCGCTCTCAAGAATGGGCGGGGCCTCAGGGTGAATGCTGGTTTCTCCTACACTGAACGTTGGACAACATGCCAACCACAAGGTTTCTTGCCATGGGTAAGGAAGAGTTCTGATTTCTGCATCACAGTCACCCCTGGGCAGTGATTGGAGATAAGGTCTAGGTTCTGAAGCCTGAAAACTGAGGTAGGGAAGAGATGATGACCTAAGGCCATGGCCGTTCTGATGTGCTCAGTGTTCGGTCAGCTGTCTGGGTGTTGGTCACGAGGTCCGGGCTCAGCTTGTCAGACAGTGCATTAGTGCCCAGGTTAGACTATATATTTTGGGTGCATTCGAGTGCCGTGTAGGTTCTGATCTGAAGAACTCTTCAGGATATGAAGAATGAGCGAGTCTGAGGCGCGTGCTCAGGCTTTTGTCTCTGGATTTTGTATCCGCGATGGCCGTGGAATGTTGGGGAGGCCTCATGGGCCATGGACGCATCTTGCTCTCTGTGGATTTGGCCCGATCCCAATTGTCTTTCGTCAATCTGTGGGATGGGAGGACTCCTTTCAGGTTTGTTACCTCAGGTGTCCCACCAAAAGAGGAATTCCAAAGCAGAGCCCTGGGAAAGAGTGTAGGGACAACCCGAACTATGGTTAAAAATTGGTGTCTAGGGGCATGGCAAGCCCAATATGCTGTCTCTCCATCCAGCCACTGAGAGGCCTTACCTGAGGACTGGGCTCAGGCTGAGGGTCACAATGTGTGTTTGTGACCAATGTGGCCCGCAAGCATGGGCGGGGTCTCATGGGCCACACTGGTTTCAACGACACTGAACGTTGGACAACATGCCAACCACAAGGTTTCTTGCCATGGGGAAAGAGTTCTGATTTCTGCATCATTTTCAAACCCGGGCCGTGATTGGAGATAAGTGTCTAGGTTTCTGAAGCCTGAAAACCGCGGTTGAGAAGAGATGACGACCTAAGGCCATGGCGGGTCCGATGTGCTCAGTGTGCGGCCAGCTGTCTGGGTGGGGCCAGGAGGTCCAGGCTCAGGCTGTGTCAGAAAGGGCATTAGTGCCCAGGTCAGCCTATATATTTCGGGTACAACCGAATCGCGTGCAGGTTGATCCTCATTTGCGGTTACTGGGTAGCCCCAGAGGGCAATGTTTTTCGTCTGGAGGGCAGGCAGAGTGATGCATTGTAGTTCTGGATTGCCAAACTGGAGGGCTTGTGGGCCAGTAGTCTGAGGACGGAAGTCTGAGAACCCAAGCCAGGCCTAGGTTTCTGGGTGACGATATGGCAGGCACAATCTACAGACCAGAATCGAGATCTCGTGCATCTGAAGTCAGGGCGAGAATCAGACGATCGCTCAAGTTGGACTTTCTGTCCCTGATGGCCCCTTCATGAAGGGGGTTTGATCACGAGGCCATGGGGGTTTTCCCACGATGGGAGTTGTGAGAAGCTCCCAACTGCAAAGATTCTTCTGCAGGACAATTGAGACCTGTTGGTTGGCTCCAGGCCAACGATTCCGAGCAGGGTTCTAAGGATGGATGGCTGGGTAGCCCACCTCGCATTCCAATTGTCTCCAAGCAACAAGACAGGTTAGATCTGCTGGATCTGGGGGAGAAACCGAGGAGGCTGAGTTGAAATGGACTCTCCCGTGGATGTGTCCTAATATGTCTTTGTGTCTATGGAGACCTTGGAAAGAAGCGGTGGCACTGGGGCCCTGAAGTGTTCTCCTAAACAGAGGCTTTGACACAGCTCCAACGTGCAAGTTTCCCATGTGTACATGAGATTGGTTCTGATGGGTGAGTCAAGAAACAGCCATATGCTGGTATTGAAATCCAGGCCTATGAGGAGAGATGCTTGGAAACCAAAGCAATGGATCCGATAGGTGCCTAGGGGCCTGCTCGTACCTTTTTACTTCTAGGGACATCAGTCTACGGGTCTGAGTGCCGGTAGGTGCTCAGATGGGCCCAGATTGCCCCTGATTGTCTTAGGAAGCCACAAATATTGGGATGGCCTCAGGGATTTTGGAAGTTTATCCTATTAGGAGGGTTGTGGCCATTGGAATGGGCACATACAATTCCCTTGGAGAGGGCAAGCCAAAGTCGTCAGGTTTGGCTCCAGGGGCCTGAGCCTGTAGGGTGTGTAGGCCAGGGCTGTGTGGACAGTTGTCTGAAAACACAAACTCGGCTTATGTTTCGGATCATATTTATGGCAGGACTGATCTACAGACCATGAGGAGAACTCTCCGGTATATGAAAAAGGGCGAGTGTGAGGCTCTTGCTCAAGTCTTTCTTCTGTGAATATCGTGTCACACATGGTCGTGAAGTTTCCGGGTGGCTTCATGGGAAATGGACGAGTCTTACTCTCTGGGGGTTTGGCCCCGTCCAAAGAGTTCGGGGTCATTCTGTGGGATGGAAGAAGTCCGTTGTTCTGTTGTTGTTGATTTGTTTTGTTTTGTTTTTCAACCTCCGGTGTCCCACCAAATGGGGGATTCCAGAGTAGAGCCCTGGGGAGGGGCGACTGGACAACCAGAAATCTGGTTAAAAATTGGGGCCTAGGGACATGTCAAGCCCCTTATGACATCTAATTGTCCAGCCACTGTGAGGACGTACTAGAGGACAGGACTCACGCTGAGGGTCACAATGCGTGTTTATGCCCTCGTCGCTCTCAAGAATGGGCGGGGCCTCAGGGTGAATGCTGGTTTCTCCTACACTGAACGTTGGACAACATGCCAACCACAAGGTTTCTTGCCATGGGTAAGGAAGAGTTCTGATTTCTGATTCACAGTCACCCCTGGGCAGTGATTGGAGATAAGGTCTAGGTTCTGAAGCCTGAAAACTGAGGTAGGGAAGAGATGATGACCTAAGGCCATGGCCGTTCTGATGTGCTCAGTGTTCGGTCAGCTGTCTGGGTGTTGGTCACGAGGTCCGGGCTCAGCTTGTCAGACAGTGCATTAGTGCCCAGGTTAGACTATATATTTTGGGTGCATTCGAGTGCCGTGTAGGTTCTGATCTGAAGAACTCTTCAGGATATGAAGAATGAGCGAGTCTGAGGCGCGTGCTCAGGCTTTTGTCTCTGGATTTTGTATCAGCGATGGCCGTGGAATGTTGGGGAGGCCTCATGGGCCATGGACGCATCTTGCTCTCTGTGGATTTGGCCCGATCCCAATTGTCTTTCGTCAATCTGTGGGATGGGAGGACTCCTTTCAGGTTTGTTACCTCAGGTGTCCCACCAAAAGAGGAATTCCAAAGCAGAGCCCTGGGAAAGAGTGTAGGGACAACCCGAACTATGGTTAAAAATTGGTGTCTAGGGGCATGGCAAGCCCAATATGCTGTCTCTCCATCCAGCCACTGAGAGGCCTTACCTGAGGACTGGGCTCAGGCTGAGGGTCACAATGTGTGTTTGTGACCAATGTGGCCCGCAAGCATGGGCGGGGTCTCATGGGCCACACTGGTTTCAACGACACTGAACGTTGGACAACATGCCAACCACAAGGTTTCTTGCCATGGGGAAAGAGTTCTGATTTCTGCATCATTTTCAAACCCGGGCCGTGATTGGAGATAAGTGTCTAGGTTTCTGAAGCCTGAAAACCGCGGATGAGAAGAGATGACGACCTAAGGCCATGGCGGGTCCGATGTGCTCAGTGTGCGGCCAGCTGTCTGGGTGGGGCCAGGAGGTCCAGGCTCAGGCTGTGTCAGAAAGGGCATTAGTGCCCAGGTCAGCCTATATATTTCGGGTACAACAGAATCGCGTGCAGGTTGATCCTCATTTGGGGTTTCTGGGTAGCCCCAGAGGGCAATGTTTTTCGTCTGGAGGGCAGGCAGAGTGCTGCATTGTAGTTCTGGATTGCCAAACTGGAGGGCTTGTGGGCCAGTAGTCTGAGGACGGAAGTCTGAGAACCCAAGCTAGGCCTAGGTTTCTGGGTGACGATATGGCAGGCACAATCTACAGACCTGAATCGAGATCTCGTGCATCTGAAGTCAGGGCGAGAATCAGACGATCGCTCAAGTTGGACTTTCTGTCCCTGATGGCCCCTTCATGAAGGGGGTTTGATCACGAGGCCATGGGGGTTTTCCCACGATGGGAGTTGTGAGAAGCTCCCAACTGCAAAGATTCTTCTGCAGGACAATTGAGACCTGTTGGTTGGCTCCAGGCCAACGATTCCGAGCAGGGTTCTAAGGATGGATGGCTGGGTAGCCCACCTCGCATTCCAATTGTCTCCAAGCAACAAGACAGGTTAGATCTGCTGGATCTGGGGGAGAAACCGAGGAGGCTGAGTTGAAATGGACTCTCCCGTGGATGTGTCCTAATATGTCTTTGTGTCTATGGAGACCTTGGAAAGAAGCGGTGGCACTGGGGCCCTGAAGGGTTCTCCTAAACAGAGGCTTTGACACAGCTCCAACGTGCAAGTTTCCCATGTGTACATGAGATTGGTTCTGATGGGTGAGTCAAGAAACAGCCATATGCTGGTATTGAAATCCAGGCCTATGAGGAGAGATGCTTGGAAACCAAAGCAATGGATCCGATAGGTGCCTAGGGGCCTGCTCGTTCCTTTTTACTTCTAGGGACATCAGTCTACGGGTCTGAGTGCCGGTAGGTGCTCAGATGGGCCCAGATTGCCCCTGATTGTCCTAGGAAGCCACAAATATTGGGATGGCCTCAGGGATTTTGGAAGTTTATCCTATTAGTAGGGTTGTGGCCATTGGAATGGGCACATACAATTCCCTTGGAGAGGGCAAGCCAAAGTCGTCAGGTTTGGCTCCAGGGGCCTGAGCCTGTAGGGTGTGTAGGCCAGGGCTGTGTGGACAGTTGTCTGAAAACACAAACTCGGCTTATGTTTCGGATCATATTTATGGCAGGACTGATCTACAGACCATGAGGAGAACTCTCCGGTATATGAAAAAGGGCGAGTGTGAGGCTCTTGCTCAAGTCTTTCTTCTGTGAATATCGTGTCACACATGGTCGTGAAGTTTCCGGGTGGCTTCATGGGAAATGGACGAGTCTTACTCTCTGGGGGTTTGGCCCCGTCCAAAGAGTTCGGGGTCATTCTGTGGGATGGAAGAAGTCCGTTGTTCTGTTGTTGTTGATTTGTTTTGTTTTGTTTTTCAACCTCCGGTGTCCCACCAAATGGGGGATTCCAGAGTAGAGCCCTGGGGAGGGGCGACTGGACAACCAGAAATCTGGTTAAAAATTGGGGCCTAGGGACATGTCAAGCCCATTATGACATCTAATGGTCCAGCCACTGTGAGGACGTACTAGAGGACAGGACTCACGCTGAGGGTCAAAATGCGTGTTTATGCCCTCGTCGCTCTCAAGAATGGGCGGGGCCTCAGGGTGAATGCTGGTTTCTCCTACACTGAACGTTGGACAACATGCCAACCACAAGGTTTCTTGCCATGGGTAAGGAAGAGTTCTGATTTCTGCATCACAGTCACCCCTGGGCAGTGATTGGAGATAAGGTCTAGGTTCTGAAGCCTGAAAACTGAGGTAGGGAAGAGATGATGACCTAAGGCCATGGCCGTTCTGATGTGCTCAGTGTTCGGTCAGCTGCCTGGGTGTTGGTCACGAGGTCCGGGCTCAGGTTGTCAGACAGTGCATTAGTGCCCAGGTTAGACTATATATTTTGGGTGCATTCGAGGGCCGTGTAGGTTCTGATCTGAAGAACTCTTCAGGATATGAAGAATGAGCGAGTCTGAGGCGCGTGCTCAGGCTTTTGTCTCTGGATTTTGTATCAGCGATGGCCATGGAATGTTAGGGAGGCCTCATGGGCCATGGACGCATCTTGCTCTCTGTGGATTTGGCCCGATCCCAATTGTCTTTCGTCAATCTGTGGGATGGGAGGACTCCTTTCAGGTTTGTTACCTCAGGTGTCCCACCAAAAGAGGAATTCCAAAGCAGAGCCCTGGGAAAGAGTGTAGGGACAAGCCGAACTATGGTTAAAAATTGGTGTCTAGGGGCATGGCAAGCCCAATATGCTGTCTCTCCATCCAGCCACTGAGAGGCCTTACCTGAGGACTGGGCTCAGGCTGAGGGTCACAATGTGTGTTTGTGACCAATGTGGCCCGCAAGCATGGGCGGGGTCTCATGGGCCACACTGGTTTCAATGACACTGAACGTTGGACAACATGCCAACCACAAGGTTTCTTGCCATGGGGAAAGAGTTCTGATTTCTGCATCATTTTCAAACCCGGGCCGTGATTGGAGATAAGGTCAAGGTTTCTGAAGCCTGAAAACCGCGGTTGAGAAGAGATGACGACCTAAGGCCATGGCGGGTCCGATGTGCTCAATGTGCGGCCAGCTGTCTGGGTGGGGCCAGGAGGTCCAGGCTCAGGCTGTGTCAGAAAGGGCATTAGTGCCCAGGTCAGCCTATATATTTCAGGTACAACCGAATCGCGTGCAGGTTGATCCTCATTTGGGGTTTCTGGGTAGCCCCAGAGGGCAATGTTTTTCGTCAGGAGGGCAGGCAGAGTGCTGCATTGTAGTTCTGGATTGCCAAACTGGAGGGCTTGTGGGCCAGTAGTCTGAGGACGGAAGTCTGAGAACCCAAGCTAGGCCTATGTTTCTGGGTGACGATATGGCAGGCACAATCTACAGACCTGAATCGAGATCTCGTGCATCTGAAGTCAGGGCGAGAATCAGACGATCGCTCAAGGTGGACTTTCTGTCCCTGATGGCCCCTTCATGAAGGGGGGTTGATCACGAGGCCATGGGGGTTTTCCCACGATGGGAGTTGTGAGAAGCTCCCAACTGCAAAGATTCTTCTGCAGGACAATTGAGACCTGTTGGTTGGCTCCAGGCCAACGATTCCGAGCAGGGTTCTAAGGATGGATGGCTGGGTAGCCCACCTCGCATTCCAATTGTCTCCAAGCAACAAGACAGGTTAGATCTGCTGGATCTGGGGGAGAAACCGAGGAGGCTGAGTTGAAATGGACTCTCCCGTGGATGTGTCCTAATATGTCTTTGTGTCTATGGAGACCTTGGAAAGAAGCGGTGGCACTGGGGCCCTGAAGGGTTCTCCTAAACAGAGGCTTTGACACAGCTCCAACGTGCAAGTTTCCCATGTGTACATGAGATTGGTTCTGATGGGTGAGTCAAGAAACAGCCATATGCTGGTATTGAAATCCAGGCCTATGAGGAGAGATGCTTGGAAACCAAAGCAATGGATCCGATAGGTGCCTAGGGGCCTGCTCGTTCCTTTTTACTTCTAGGGACATCAGTCTACGGGTCTGAGTGCCGGTAGGTGCTCAGATGGGCCCAGATTGCCCCTGATTGTCCTAGGAAGCCACAAATATTGGGATGGCCTCAGGGATTTTGGAAGTTTATCCTATTAGTAGGGTTGTGGCCATTGGAATGGGCACATACAATTCCCTTGGAGAGGGCAAGCCAAAGTCGTCAGGTTTGGCTCCAGGGGCCTGAGCCTGTAGGGTGTGTAGGCCAGGGCTGTGTGGACAGTTGTCTGAAAACACAAACTCGGCTTATGTTTCGGATCATATTTATGGCAGGACTGATCTACAGACCATGAGGAGAACTCTCCGGTATATGAAAAAGGGCGAGTGTGAGGCTCTTGCTCAAGTCTTTCTTCTGTGAATATCGTGTCACACATGGTCGTGAAGTTTCCGGGTGGCTTCATGGGAAATGGACGAGTCTTACTCTCTGGGGGTTTGGCCCCGTCCAAAGAGTTCGGGTTCATTCTGTGGGATGGAAGAAGTCCGTTGTTCTGTTGTTGTTGATTTGTTTTGTTTTGTTTTTCAACCTCCGGTGTCCCACCAAATGGGGGATTCCAGAGTAGAGCCCTGGGGAGGGGCGACTGGACAACCAGAAATCTGGTTAAAAATTGGGGCCTAGGGACATGTCAAGCCCATTATGACATCTAATGGTCCAGCCACTGTGAGGACGTACTAGAGGACAGGACTCACGCTGAGGGTCACAATGCGTGTTTATGCCCTCGTCGCTCTCAAGAATGGGCGGGGCCTCAGGGTGAATGCTGGTCTCTCCTACACTGAACGTTGGACAACATGCCAACCACAAGGTTTCTTGCCATGGGTAAGGAAGAGTTCTGATTTCTGCATCACAGTCACCCCTGGGCAGTGATTGGAGATAAGGTCTAGGTTCTGAAGCCTGAAAACTGAGGTAGGGAAGAGATGATGACCTAAGCCATGGCCGTTCTGATGTGCTCAGTGTTCGGTCAGCTGTCTGGGTGTTGGTCACGAGGTCCGGGCTCAGGTTGTCAGACAGTGCATTAGTGCCCAGGTTAGACTATATATTTTGGGTGCATTCGAGTGCCGTGTAGGTTCTGATCTGAAGAACTCTTCAGGATATGAAGAATGAGCGAGTCTGAGGCGCGTGCTCAGGCTTTTGTCTCTGGATTTTGTATCAGCGATGGCCGTGGAATGTTGGGGAGGCCTCATGGGCCATGGACGCATCTTGCTCTCTGTGGATTTGGCCCGATCCCAATTGTCTTTCGTCAATCTGTGGGATGGGAGGACTCCTTTCAGGTTTGTTACCTCAGGTGTCCCACCAAAAGAGGAATTCCAAAGCAGAGCCCTGGGAAAGAGTGTAGGGACAAGCCGAACTATGGTTAAAAATTGGTGTCTAGGGGCATGGCAAGCCCAATATGCTGTCTCTCCATCCAGCCACTGAGAGGCCTTACCTGAGGACTGGGCTCAGGCTGAGGGTCACAATGTGTGTTTGTGACCAATGTGGCCCGCAAGCATGGGCGGGGTCTCATGGGCCACACTGGTTTCAACGACACTGAACGTTGGACAACATGCCAACCACAAGGTTTCTTGCCATGGGGAAAGAGTTCTGATTTCTGCATCATTTTCAAACCCGGGCCGTGATTGGAGATAAGTGTCTAGGTTTCTGAAGCCTGAAAACCGCGGTTGAGAAGAGATGACTACCTAAGGCCATGGCGAGTCCGATGTGCTCAGTGTGCGGCCAGCTGTCTGGGTGGGGCCAGGAGGTCCAGGCTCAGGCTGTGTCAGAAAGGGCATTAGTGCCCAGGTCAGCCTATATATTTCGGGTACAACCGAATCGCGTGCAGGTTGATCCTCATTTGGGGTTTCTGGGTAGCCCCAGAGGGCAATGTTTTTCGTCTGGAGGGCAGGCAGAGTGCTGCATTGTAGTTCTGGATTGCCAAACTGGAGGGCTTGTGGGCCAGTAGTCTGAGGACGGAAGTCTGAGAACCCAAGCTAGGCCTAGGTTTCTGGGTGACGATATGGCAGGCACAATCTACAGACCTGAATCGAGATCTCGTGCATCTGAAGTCAGGGCGAGAATCAGACGATCGCTCAAGTTGGACTTTCTGTCCCTGATGGCCCCTTCATGAAGGGGGTTTGATCACGAGGCCATGGGGGTTTTCCCACGATGGGAGTTGTGAGAAGCTCCCAACTGCAAAGATTCTTCTGCAGGACAATTGAGACCTGTTGGTTGGCTCCAGGCCAACGATTCCGAGCAGGGTTCTAAGGATGGATGGCTGGGTAGCCCACCTCGCATTCCAATTGTCTCCAAGCAACAAGACAGGTTAGATCTGCTGGATCTGGGGGAGAAACCGAGGAGGCTGAGTTGAAATGGACTCTCCCGTGGATGTGTCCTAATATGTCTTTGTGTCTATGGAGACCTTGGAAAGAAGCGGTGGCTCTGGGGCCCTGAAGGGTTCTCCTAAACAGAGGCTTTGACACAGCTCCAACGTGTAAGTTTCCCATGTGTACATGAGATTGGTTCTGATGGGTGAGTCAAGAAACAGCCATATGCTGGTATTGAAAACCAGGCCTATGAGGAGAGATGCTTGGAAACCAAAGCAATGGATCCGATAGGTGCCTAGGGGCCTGCTCGTTCCTTTTTACTTCTAGGGACATCAGTCTACGGGTCTGAGAGCCGGTAGGTGCTCAGATGGGCCCAGATTGCCCCTGATTGTCCTAGGAAGCCACAAATATTGGGATGGCCTCAGGGATTTTGGAAGTTTATCCTATTAGTAGGGTTGTGGCCATTGGAATGGGCACATACAATTCCCTTGGAGAGGGCAAGCCAAAGTCGTCAGGTTTGGCTCCAGGGGCCTGAGCCTGTAGGGTGTGTAGGCCAGGGCTGTTTGGACAGTTGTCTGAAAACACAAACTCGGCTTATGTTTCGGATCATATTTATGGCAGGACTGATCTACAGACCATGAGGAGAACTCTCCGGTATATGAAAAAGGGCGAGTGTGAGGCTCTTGCTCAAGTCTTTCTTCTGTGAATATCGTGTCACACATGGTCGTGAAGTTTCCGGGTGGCTTCATGGGAAATGGACGAGTCTTACTCTCTGGGGGTTTGGCCCCGTCCAAAGAGTTCGGGGTCATTCTGTGGGATGGAAGAAGTCCGTTGTTCTGTTGTTGTTGATTTGTTTTGTTTTGTTTTTCAACCTCCGGTGTCCCACCAAATGGGGGATTCCAGAGTAGAGCCCTGGGGAGGGGCGACTGGACAACCAGAAATCTGGTTAAAAATTGGGGCCTAGGGACATGTCAAGCCCATTATGACATCTAATGGTCCAGCCACTGTGAGGACGTACTAGAGGACAGGACTCACGCTGAGGGTCACAATGCGTGTTTATGCCCTCGTCGCTCTCAAGAATGGGCGGGGCCTCAGGGTGAATGCTGGTCTCTCCTACACTGAACGTTGGACAACATGCCAACCACAAGGTTTCTTGCCATGGGTAAGGAAGAGTTCTGATTTCTGCATCACAGTCACCCCTGGGCAGTGATTGGAGATAAGGTCTAGGTTCTGAAGCCTGAAAACTGAGGTAGGGAAGAGATGATGACCTAAGCCATGGCCGTTCTGATGTGCTCAGTGTTCGGTCAGCTGTCTGGGTGTTGGTCACGAGGTCCGGGCTCAGGTTGTCAGACAGTGCATTAGTGCCCAGGTTAGACTATATATTTTGGGTGCATTCGAGTGCCGTGTAGGTTCTGATCTGAAGAACTCTTCAGGATATGAAGAATGAGCGAGTCTGAGGCGCGTGCTCAGGCTTTTGTCTCTGGATTTTGTATCCGCGATGGCCGTGGAATGTTGGGGAGGCCTCATGGGCCATGGACGCATCTTGCTCTCTGTGGATTTGGCCCGATCCCAATTGTCTTTCGTCAATCTGTGGGATGGGAGGACTCCTTTCAGGTTTGTTACCTCAGGTGTCCCACCAAAAGAGGAATTCCAAAGCAGAGCCCTGGGAAAGAGTGTAGGGACAACCCGAACTATGGTTAAAAATTGGTGTCTAGGGGCATGGCAAGCCCAATATGCTGTCTCTCCATCCAGCCACTGAGAGGCCTTACCTGAGGACTGGGCTCAGGCTGAGGGTCACAATGTGTGTTTGTGACCAATGTGGCCCGCAAGCATGGGCGGGGTCTCATGGGCCACACTGGTTTCAACGACACTGAACGTTGGACAACATGCCAACCACAAGGTTTCTTGCCATGGGGAAAGAGTTCTGATTTCTGCATCATTTTCAAACCCGGGCCGTGATTGGAGATAAGTGTCTAGGTTTCTGAAGCCTGAAAACCGCGGTTGAGAAGAGATGACGACCTAAGGCCATGGCGGGTCCGATGTGCTCAGTGTGCGGCCAGCTGTCTGGGTGGGGCCAGGAGGTCCAGGCTCAGGCTGTGTCAGAAAGGGCATTAGTGCCCAGGTCAGCCTATATATTTCGGGTACAACCGAATCGCGTGCAGGTTGATCCTCATTTGGGGTTTCTGGGTAGCCCCAGAGGGCAATGTTTTTCGTCTGGAGGGCAGGCAGAGTGCTGCATTGTAGTTCTGGATTGCCAAACTGGAGGGCTTGTGGGCCAGTAGTCTGAGGACGGAAGTCTGAGAACCCAAGCTAGGCCTAGGTTTCTGGGTGACGATATGGCAGGCACAATCTACAGACCTGAATCGAGATCTCGTGCATCTGAAGTCAGGGCGAGAATCAGACGATCGCTCAAGTTGGACTTTCTGTCCCTGATGGCCCCTTCATGAAGGGGGTTTGATCACGAGGCCATGGGGGTTTTCCCACGATGGGAGTTGTGAGAAGCTCCCAACTGCAAAGATTCTTCTGCAGGACAATTGAGACCTGTTGGTTGGCTCCAGGCCAACGATTCCGAGCAGGGTTCTAAGGATGGATGGCTGGGTAGCCCACCTCGCATTCCAATTGTCTCCAAGCAACAAGACAGGTTAGATCTGCTGGATCTGGGGGAGAAACCGAGGAGGCTGAGTTGAAATGGACTCTCCCGTGGATGTGTCCTAATATGTCTTTGTGTCTATGGAGACCTTGGAAAGAAGCGGTGGCACTGGGGCCCTGAAGGGTTCTCCTAAACAGAGGCTTTGACACAGCTCCAACGTGCAAGTTTCCCATGTGTACATGAGATTGGTTCTGATGGGTGAGTCAAGAAACAGCCATATGCTGGTATTGAAATCCAGGCCTATGAGGAGAGATGCTTGGAAACCAAAGCAATGGATCCGATAGGTGCCTAGGGGCCTGCTCGTTCCTTTTTACTTCTAGGGACATCAGTCTACGGGTCTGAGTGCCGGTAGGTGCTCAGATGGGCCCAGATTGCCCCTGATTGTCCTAGGAAGCCACAAATATTGGGATGGCCTCAGGGATTTTGGAAGTTTATCCTATTAGTAGGGTTGTGGCCATTGGAATGGGCACATACAATTCCCTTGGAGAGGGCAAGCCAAAGTCGTCAGGTTTGGCTCCAGGGGCCTGAGCCTGTAGGGTGTGTAGGCCAGGGCTGTGTGGACAGTTGTCTGAAAACACAAACTCGGCTTATGTTTCGGATCATATTTATGGCAGGACTGATCTACAGACCATGAGGAGAACTCTCCGGTATATGAAAAAGGGCGAGTGTGAGGCTCTTGCTCAAGTCTTTCTTCTGTGAATATCGTGTCACACATGGTCGTGAAGTTTCCGGGTGGCTTCATGGGAAATGGACGAGTCTTACTCTCTGGGGGTTTGGCCCCGTCCAAAGAGTTCGGGGTCATTCTGTGGGATGGAAGAAGTCCGTTGTTCTGTTGTTGTTGATTTGTTTTGTTTTGTTTTTCAACCTCCGGTGTCCCACCAAATGGGGGATTCCAGAGTAGAGCCCTGGGGAGGGGCGACTGGACAACCAGAAATCTGGTTAAAAATTGGGGCCTAGGGACATGTCAAGCCCATTATGACATCTAATGGTCCAGCCACTGTGAGGACGTACTAGAGGACAGGACTCACGCTGAGGGTCACAATGCGTGTTTATGCCCTCGTCGCTCTCAAGAATGGGCGGGGCCTCAAGGTGAATGCTGGTTTCTCCTACACTGAACGTTGGACAACATGCCAACCACAAGGTTTCTTGCCATGGGTAAGGAAGAGTTCTGATTTCTGCATCACAGTCACCCCTGGGCAGTGATTGGAGATAAGGTCTAGGTTCTGAAGCCTGAAAACTGAGGTAGGGAAGAGATGATGACCTAAGGCCATGGCCGTTCTGATGTGCTCAGTGTTCGGTCAGCTGTCTGGGTGTTGGTCACGAGGTCCGGGCTCAGCTTGTCAGACAGTGCATTAGTGCCCAGGTTAGACTATATATTTTGGGTGCATTCGAGTGCCGTGTAGGTTCTGATCTGAAGAACTCTTCAGGATATGAAGAATGAGCGAGTCTGAGGCGCGTGCTCAGGCTTTTGTCTCTGGATTTTGTATCAGCGATGGCCGTGGAATGTTGGGGAGGCCTCATGTGCCATGGACGCATCTTGCTCTCTGTGGATTTGGCCCGATCCCAATTGTCTTTCGTCAATCTGTGGGATGGGAGGACTCCTTTCAGGTTTGTTACCTCAGGTGTCCCACCAAAAGAGGAATTCCAAAGCAGAGCCCTGGGAAAGAGTGTAGGGACAACCCGAACTATGGTTAAAAATTGGTGTCTAGGGGCATGGCAAGCCCAATATGCTGTCTCTCCATCCAGCCACTGAGAGGCCTTACCTGAGGACTGGGCTCAGGCTGAGGGTCACAATGTGTGTTTGTGACCAATGTGGCCCGCAAGCATGGGCGGGGTCTCATGGGCCACACTGGTTTCAACGACACTGAACGTTGGACAACATGCCAACCACAAGGTTTCTTGCCATGGGGAAAGAGTTCTGATTTCTGCATCATTTTCAAACCCGGGCCGTGATTGGAGATAAGTGTCTAGGTTTCTGAAGCCTGAAAACCGCGGTTGAGAAGAGATGACGACCTAAGGCCATGGCGGGTCCGATGTGCTCAGTGTGCGGCCAGCTGTCTGGGTGGGGCCAGGAGGTCCAGGCTCAGGCTGTGTCAGAAAGGGCATTAGTGCCCAGGTCAGCCTATATATTTCGGGTACAACCGAATCGCGTGCAGGTTGATCCTCATTTGGGGTTTCTGGGTAGCCCCAGAGGGCAATGTTTTTCGTCTGGAGGGCAGGCAGAGTGCTGCATTGTAGTTCTGGATTGCCAAACTGGAGGGCTTGTGGGCCAGTAGTCTGAGGACGGAAGTCTGAGAACCCAAGCTAGGCCTAGGTTTCTGGGTGACGATATGGCAGGCACAATCTACAGACCTGAATCGAGATCTCGTGCATCTGAAGTCAGGGCGAGAATCAGACGATCACTCAAGTTGGACTTTCTGTCCCGGATGGCCCCTTCATGAAGGGGGTTTGATCACGAGGCCATGGGGGTTTTCCCACGATGGGAGTTGCGAGAAGCTCCCAACTGCAAAGATTCTTCTGCAGGACAATTGAGACCTGTTGGTTGGCTCCAGGCCAACGATTCCGAGCAGGGTTCTAAGGATGGATGGCTGGGTAGCCCACCTCGCATTCCAATTGTCTCCAAGCAACAAGACAGGTTAGATCTGCTGGATATGGGGGAGAAACCGAGGAGGCTGAGTTGAAATGGACTCTCCCGTGGATGTGTCCTAATATGTCTTTGTGTCTATGGAGACCTTGGAAAGAAGCGGTGGCACTGGGGCCCTGAAGGGTTCTCCTAAACAGAGGCTTTGACACAGCTCCAACGTGTAAGTTTCCCATGTGTACATGAGATTGGTTCTGATGGGTGAGTCAAGAAACAGCCATATGCTGGTATTGAAATCCAGGCCTATGAGGAGAGATGCTTGGAAACCAAAGCAATGGATCCGATAGGTGCCTAGGGGCCTGCTCGTTCCTTTTTACTTCTAGGGACATCAGTCTACGGGTCTGAGTGCCGGTAGGTGCTCAGATGGGCCCAGATTGCCCCTGATTGTCCTAGGAAGCCACAAATATTGGGATGGCCTCAGGGATTTTGGAAGTTTATCCTATTAGTAGGGTTGTGGCCATTGGAATGGGCACATACAATTCCCTTGGAGAGGGCAAGCCAAAGTCGTCAGGTTTAGCTCCTGGGGCCTGAGCCTGTAGGGTGTGTAGGCCAGGGCTGTGTGGACAGTTGTCTGAAAACACAAACTCGGCTTATGTTTCGGATCATATTTATGGCAGGACTGATCTACAGACCATGAGGAGAACTCTCCGGTATATGAAAAAGGGCGAGTGTGAGGCTCTTGCTCAAGTCTTTCTTCTGTGAATATCGTGTCACACATGGTCGTGAAATTTCCGGGTGGCTTCATGGGAAATGGACGAGTCTTACTCTCTGGGGGTTTGGCCCCGTCCAAAGAGTTCGGGGTCATTCTGTGGGATGGAAGAAGTCCGTTGTTCTGTTGTTGTTGATTTGTTTTGTTTTGTTTTTCAACCTCCGGTGTCCCACCAAATGGGGGATTCCAGAGTAGAGCCCTGGGGAGGGGCGACTGGACAACCAGAAATCTGGTTAAAAATTGGGGCCTAGGGACATGTCAAGCCCATTATGACATCTAATGGTCCAGCCACTGTGAGGACGTACTAGAGGACAGGACTCACGCTGAGGGTCACAATGCGTGTTTATGCCCTTGTCGCTCTCAAGAATGGGCGGGGCCTCAGGGTGAATGCTGGTCTCTCCTACACTGAACGTTGGACAACATGCCAACCACAAGGTTTCTTGACATGGGTAAGGAAGAGTTCTGATTTCTGCATCACAGTCACCCCTGGGCAGTGATTGGAGATAAGGTCTAGGTTCTGAAGCCTGAAAACTGAGGTAGGGAAGAGATGATGACCTAAGGCCATGGCCGTTCTGATGTGCTCAGTGTTCGGTCAGCTGTCTGGGTGTTGGTCACGAGGTCCGGGCTCAGCTTGTCAGACAGTGCATTAGTGCCCAGGTTAGACTATATATTTTGGGTGCATTCGAGTGCCGTGTAGGTTCTGATCTGAAGAACTCTTCAGGATATGAAGAATGAGCGAGTCTGAGGCGCGTGCTCAGGCTTTTGTCTCTGGATTTTGTATCAGCGATGGCCGTGGAATGTTGGGGAGGCCTCATGGGCCATGGACGCATCTTGCTCTCTGTGGATTTGGCCCGATCCCAATTGTCTTTCGTCAATCTGTGGGATGGGAGGACTCCTTTCAGGTTTGTTACCTCAGGTGTCCCACCAAAAGAGGAATTCCAAAGCAGAGCCCTGGGAAAGAGTGTAGGGACAACCCGAACTATGGTTAAAAATTGGTGTCTAGGGGCATGGCAAGCCCAATATGCTGTCTCTCCATCCAGCCACTGAGAGGCCTTACCTGAGGACTGGGCTCAGGCTGAGGGTCACAATGTGTGTTTGTGACCAATGTGGCCCGCAAGCATGGGCGGGGTCTCATGGGCCACACTGGTTTCAACGACACTGAAAGTTGGACAACATGCCAACCACAAGGTTTCTTGCCATGGGGAAAGAGTTCTGATTTCTGCATCATTTTCAAACCCGGGCCGTGATTGGAGATAAGTGTCTAGGTTTCTGAAGCCTGAAAACCGCGGTTGAGAAGAGATGACGACCTAAGGCCATGGCGGGTCCGATGTGCTCAGTGTGCGGCCAGCTGTCTGGGTGGGGCCAGGAGGTCCAGGCTCAGGCTGTGTCAGAAAGGGCATTAGTGCCCAGGTCAGCCTATATATTTCGGGTACAACCGAATCGCGTGCAGGTTGATCCTCATTTGGGGTTTCTGGGTAGCCCCAGAGGGCAATGTTTTTCGTCTGGAGGGCAGGCAGAGTGCTGCATTGTAGTTCTGGATTGCCAAACTGGAGGGCTTGTGGGCCAGTAGTCTGAGGACGGAAGTCTGAGAACCCAAGCTAGGCCTAGGTTTCTGGGTGACGATATGGCAGGCACAATCTACAGACCTGAATCGAGATCTCGTGCATCTGAAGTCAGGGCGAGAATCAGACGATCGCTCAAGTTGGACTTTCTGTCCCTGATGGCCCCTTCATGAAGGGGGTTTGATCACGAGGCCATGGGGGTTTTCCCACGATGGGAGTTGTGAGAAGCTCCCAACTGCAAAGATTCTTCTGCAGGACAATTGAGACCTGTTGGTTGGCTCCAGGCCAACGATTCCGAGCAGGGTTCTAAGGATGGATGGCTGGGTAGCCCACCTCGCATTCCAATTGTCTCCAAGCAACAAGACAGGTTAGATCTGCTGGATCTGGGGGAGAAACCGAGGAGGCTGAGTTGAAATGGACTCTCCCGTGGATGTGTCCTAATATGTCTTTGTGTCTATGGAGACCTTGGAAAGAAGCGGTGGCACTGGGGCCCTGAAGGGTTCTCCTAAACAGAGGCTTTGACACAGCTCCAACGTGCAAGTTTCCCATGTGTACATGAGATTGGTTCTGATGGGTGAGTCAAGAAACAGCCATATGCTGGTATTGAAATCCAGGCCTATGAGGAGAGATGCTTGGAAACCAAAGCAATGGATCCGATAGGTGCCTAGGGGCCTGCTCGTTCCTTTTTACTTCTAGGGACATCAGTCTACGGGTCTGAGTGCCGGTAGGTGCTCAGATGGGCCCAGATTGCCCCTGATTGTCCTAGGAAGCCACAAATATTGGGATGGCCTCAGGGATTTTGGAAGTTTATCCTATTAGTAGGGTTGTGGCCATTGGAATGGGCACATACAATTCCCTTGGAGAGGGCAAGCCAAAGTCGTCAGGTTTGGCTCCAGGGGCCTGAGCCTGTAGGGTGTGTAGGCCAGGGCTGTGTGGACAATTGTCTGAAAACACAAACTCGGCTTATGTTTCGGATCATATTTATGGCAGGACTGATCTACAGACCATGAGGAGAACTCTCCGGTATATGAAAAAGGGCGAGTGTGAGGCTCTTGCTCAAGTCTTTCTTCTGTGAATATCGTGTCACACATGGTCGTGAAGTTTCCGGGTGGCTTCATGGGAAATGGACGAGTCTTACTCTCTGGGGGTTTGGCCCCGTCCAAAGAGTTCGGGGTCATTCTGTGGGATGGAAGAAGTCCGTTGTTCTGTTGTTGTTGATTTGTTTTGTTTTGTTTTTCAACCTCCGGTGTCCCACCAAATGGGGGATTCCAGAGTAGAGCCCTGGGGAGGGGCGACTGGACAACCAGAAATCTGGTTAAAAATTGGGGCCTAGGGACATGTCAAGCCCATTATGACATCTAATGGTCCAGCCACTGTGAGGACGTACTAGAGGACAGGACTCACGCTGAGGGTCACAATGCGTGTTTATGCCCTTGTCGCTCTCAAGAATGGGCGGGGCCTCAGGGTGAATGCTGGTCTCTCCTACACTGAACGTTGGACAACATGCCAACCACAAGGTTTCTTGACATGGGTAAGGAAGAGTTCTGATTTCTGCATCACAGTCACCCCTGGGCAGTGATTGGAGATAAGGTCTAGGTTCTGAAGCCTGAAAACTGAGGTAGGGAAGAGATGATGACCTAAGGCCATGGCCGTTCTGATGTGCTCAGTGTTCGGTCAGCTGTCTGGGTGTTGGTCACGAGGTCCGGGCTCAGCTTGTCAGACAGTGCATTAGTGCCCAGGTTAGACTATATATTTTGGGTGCATTCGAGTGCCGTGTAGGTTCTGATCTGAAGAACTCTTCAGGATATGAAGAATGAGCGAGTCTGAGGCGCGTGCTCAGGCTTTTGTCTCTGGATTTTGTATCAGCGATGGCCGTGGAATGTTGGGGAGGCCTCATGGGCCATGGACGCATCTTGCTCTCTGTGGATTTGGCCCGATCCCAATTGTCTTTCGTCAATCTGTGGGATGGGAGGACTCCTTTCAGGTTTGTTACCTCAGGTGTCCCACCAAAAGAGGAATTCCAAAGCAGAGCCCTGGGAAAGAGTGTAGGGACAACCCGAACTATGGTTAAAAATTGGTGTCTAGGGGCATGGCAAGCCCAATATGCTGTCTCTCCATCCAGCCACTGAGAGGCCTTACCTGAGGACTGGGCTCAGGCTGAGGGTCACAATGTGTGTTTGTGACCAATGTGGCCCGCAAGCATGGGCGGGGTCTCATGGGCCACACTGGTTTCAACGACACTGAAAGTTGGACAACATGCCAACCACAAGGTTTCTTGCCATGGGGAAAGAGTTCTGATTTCTGCATCATTTTCAAACCCGGGCCGTGATTGGAGATAAGTGTCTAGGTTTCTGAAGCCTGAAAACCGCGGTTGAGAAGAGATGACGACCTAAGGCCATGGCGGGTCCGATGTGCTCAGTGTGCGGCCAGCTGTCTGGGTGGGGCCAGGAGGTCCAGGCTCAGGCTGTGTCAGAAAGGGCATTAGTGCCCAGGTCAGCCTATATATTTCGGGTACAACCGAATCGCGTGCAGGTTGATCCTCATTTGGGGTTTCTGGGTAGCCCCAGAGGGCAATGTTTTTCGTCTGGAGGGCAGGCAGAGTGCTGCATTGTAGTTCTGGATTGCCAAACTGGAGGGCTTGTGGGCCAGTAGTCTGAGGACGGAAGTCTGAGAACCCAAGCTAGGCCTAGGTTTCTGGGTGACGATATGGCAGGCACAATCTACAGACCTGAATCGAGATCTCGTGCATCTGAAGTCAGGGCGAGAATCAGACGATCGCTCAAGTTGGACTTTCTGTCCCTGATGGCCCCTTCATGAAGGGGGTTTGATCACGAGGCCATGGGGGTTTTCCCACGATGGGAGTTGTGAGAAGCTCCCAACTGCAAAGATTCTTCTGCAGGACAATTGAGACCTGTTGGTTGGCTCCAGGCCAACGATTCCGAGCAGGGTTCTAAGGATGGATGGCTGGGTAGCCCACCTCGCATTCCAATTGTCTCCAAGCAACAAGACAGGTTAGATCTGCTGGATCTGGGGGAGAAACCGAGGAGGCTGAGTTGAAATGGACTCTCCCGTGGATGTGTCCTAATATGTCTTTGTGTCTATGGAGACCTTGGAAAGAAGCGGTGGCACTGGGGCCCTGAAGGGTTCTCCTAAACAGAGGCTTTGACACAGCTCCAACGTGCAAGTTTCCCATGTGTACATGAGATTGGTTCTGATGGGTGAGTCAAGAAACAGCCATATGCTGGTATTGAAATCCAGGCCTATGAGGAGAGATGCTTGGAAACCAAAGCAATGGATCCGATAGGTGCCTAGGGGCCTGCTCGTTCCTTTTTACTTCTAGGGACATCAGTCTACGGGTCTGAGTGCCGGTAGGTGCTCAGATGGGCCCAGATTGCCCCTGATTGTCCTAGGAAGCCACAAATATTGGGATGGCCTCAGGGATTTTGGAAGTTTATCCTATTAGTAGGGTTGTGGCCATTGGAATGGGCACATACAATTCCCTTGGAGAGGGCAAGCCAAAGTCGTCAGGTTTGGCTCCAGGGGCCTGAGCCTGTAGGGTGTGTAGGCCAGGGCTGTGTGGACAATTGTCTGAAAACACAAACTCGGCTTATGTTTCGGATCATATTTATGGCAGGACTGATCTACAGACCATGAGGAGAACTCTCCGGTATATGAAAAAGGGCGAGTGTGAGGCTCTTGCTCAAGTCTTTCTTCTGTGAATATCGTGTCACACATGGTCGTGAAGTTTCCGGGTGGCTTCATGGGAAATGGACGAGTCTTACTCTCTGGGGGTTTGGCCCCGTCCAAAGAGTTCGGGGTCATTCTGTGGGATGGAAGAAGTCCGTTGTTCTGTTGTTGTTGATTTGTTTTGTTTTGTTTTTCAACCTCCGGTGTCCCACCAAATGGGGGATTCCAGAGTAGAGCCCTGGGGAGGGGCGACTGGACAACCAGAAATCTGGTTAAAAATTGGGGCCTAGGGACATGTCAAGCCCATTATGACATCTAATGGTCCAGCCACTGTGAGGACGTACTAGAGGACAGGACTCACGCTGAGGGTCAAAATGCGTGTTTATGCCCTTGTCGCTCTCAAGAATGGGCGGGGCCTCAGGGTGAATGCTGGTTTCTCCTACACTGAACGTTGGACAACATGCCAACCACAAGGTTTCTTGCCATGGGTAAGGAAGAGTTCTGATTTCTGCATCACAGTCACCCCTGGGCAGTGATTGGAGATAAGGTCTAGGTTCTGAAGCCTGAAAACTGAGGTAGGGAAGAGATGATGACCTAAGGCCATGGCCGTTCTGATGTGCTCAGTGTTCGGTCAGCTGTCTGGGTGTTGGTCACGAGGTCCGGGCTCAGCTTGTCAGACAGTGCATTAGTGCCCAGGTTAGACTATATATTTTGGGTGCATTCGAGTGCCGTGTAGGTTCTGATCTGAAGAACTCTTCAGGATATGAAGAATGAGCGAGTCTGAGGCGCGTGCTCAGGCTTTTGTCTCTGGATTTTGTATCAGCGATGGCCGTGGAATGTTGGGGAGGCCTCATGGGCCATGGACGCATCTTGCTCTCTGTGGATTTGGCCCGATCCCAATTGTCTTTCGTCAATCTGTGGGATGGGAGGACTCCTTTCAGGTTTGTTACCTCAGGTGTCCCACCAAAAGAGGAATTCCAAAGCAGAGCCCTGGGAAAGAGTGTAGGGACAAGCCGAACTATGGTTAAAAATTGGTGTCTAGGGGCATGGCAAGCCCAATATGCTGTCTCTCCATCCAGCCACTGAGAGGCCTTACCTGAGGACTGGGCTCAGGCTGAGGGTCACAATGTGTGTTTGTGACCAATGTGGCCCGCAAGCATGGGCGGGGTCTCATGGGCCACACTGGTTTCAACGACACTGAACTTTGGACACATGCCAACCACAAGGTTTCTTGCCATGGGGAAAGATTTCTGATTTCTGCATCATTTTCAAACCCGGGCCGTGATTGGAGATAAGTGTCTAGGTTTCTGAAGCCTGAAAACCGCGGTTGAGAAGAGATGACGACCTAAGGCCATGGCGGGTCCGATGTGCTCAGTGTGCGGCCAGCTGTCTGGGTGGGGCCAGGAGGTCCAGGCTCAGGCTGTGTCAGAAAGGGCATTAGTGCCCAGGTCAGCCTATATATTTCGGGTACAACCGAATCGCGTGCAGGTTGATCCTCATTTGGGGTTTCTGGGTAGCCCCAGAGGGCAATGTTTTTCGTCTGGAGGGCAGGCAGAGTGATGCATTGTAGTTCTGGATTGCCAAACTGGAGGGCTTGTGGGCCAGTAGTCTGAGGACGGAAGTCTGAGAACCCAAGCTAGGCCTAGGTTTCTGGGTGACGATATGGCAGGCACAATCTACAGACCTGAATCGAGATCTCGTGCATCTGAAGTCAGGGCGAGAATCAGACGATCGCTCAAGTTGGACTTTCTGTCCCGGATGGCCCCTTCATGAAGGGGGGTTGATCACGAGGCCATGGGGGTTTTCCCACGATGGGAGTTGTGAGAAGCTCCCAACTGCAAAGATTCTTCTGCAGGACAATTGAGACCTGTTGGTTGGCTCCAGGCCAACGATTCCGAGCAGGGTTCTAAGGATGGATGGCTGGGTAGCCCACCTCGCATTCCAATTGTCTCCAAGCAACAAGACAAGTTAGATCTGCTGGATCTGGGGGAGAAACCGAGGAGGCTGAGTTGAAATGGACTCTCCCGTGGATGTGTCCTAATATGTCTTTGTGTCTATGGAGACCTTGGAAAGAAGCGGTGGCTCTGGGGCCCTGAAGGGTTCTCCTAAACAGAGGCTTTGACACAGCTCCAACGTGCAAGTTTCCCATGTGTACATGAGATTGGTTCTGATGGGTGAGTCAAGAAACAGCCATATGCTGGTATTGAAATCCAGGCCTATGAGGAGAGATGCTTGGAAACCAAAGCAATGGATCCGATAGGTGCCTAGGGGCCTGCTCGTTCCTTTTTACTTCTAGGGACATCAGTCTACGGGTCTGAGTGCCGGTAGGTGCTCAGATGGGCCCAGATTGCCCCTGATTGTCCTAGGAAGCCACAAATATTGGGATGGCCTCAGGGATTTTGGAAGTTTATCCTATTAGTAGGGTTGTGGCCATTGGAATGGGCACATACAATTCCCTTGGAGAGGGCAAGCCAAAGTCGTCAGGTTTGGCTCCAGGGGCCTGAGCCTGTAGGGTGTGTAGGCCAGGGCTGTGTGGACAGTTGTCTGAAAACACAAACTCGGCTTATGTTTCGGTCATATTTATGGCAGGACTGATCTACAGACTATGAGGAGAACTCTCCTGTATATGAAAAAGGGCGAGTGTGAGGCTCTTGCTCAAGTCTTTCTTCTGTGAATATCGTGTCACACATGGTCGTGAAGTTTCCGGGTGGCTTCATGGGAAATGGACGAGTCTTACTCTCTGGGGGTTTGGCCCCGTCCAAAGAGTTCGGGGTCATTCTGTGGGATGGAAGAAGTCCGTTGTTCTGTTGTTGTTGATTTGTTTGTTTTGTTTTTCAACCTCCGGTGTCCCACCAAATGGGGGATTCCAGAGTAGAGCCCTGGGGAGGGGCGACTGGACAACCAGAAATCTGGTTAAAAATTGGGGCCTAGGGACATGTCAAGCCCATTATGACATCTAATGGTCCAGCCACTGTGAGGACGTACTAGAGGACAGGACTCACGCTGAGGGTCACAATGCGTGTTTATGCCCTCGTCGCTCTCAAGAATGGGCGGGGCCTCAGGGTGAATGCTGGTTTCTCCTACACTGAACGTTGGACAACATGCCAACCACAAGGTTTCTTGCCATGGGTAAGGAAGAGTTCTGATTTCTGCATCACAGTCACCCCTGGGCAGTGATTGGAGATAAGGTCTAGGTTCTGAAGCCTGAAAACTGAGGTAGGGAAGAGATGATGACCTAAGGCCATGGCCGTTCTGATGTGCTCAGTGTTCGGTCAGCTGTCTGGGTGTTGGTCACGAGGTCCGGGCTCAGCTTGTCAGACAGTGCATTAGTGCCCAGGTTCGACTATATATTTTGGGTGCATTCGAGTGCCGTGTAGGTTCTGATCTGAAGAACTCTTCAGGATATGAAGAATGAGCGAGTCTGAGGCGCGTGCTCAGGCTTTTGTCTCTGGATTTTGTATCAGCGATGGCCGTGGAATGTTGGGGAGGCCTCATGGGCCATGGACGCATCTTGCTCTCTGTGGATTTGGCCCGATCCCAATTGTCTTTCGTCAATCTGTGGGATGGGAGGACTCCTTTCAGGTTTGTTACCTCAGGTGTCCCACCAAAAGAGGAATTCCAAAGCAGAGCCCTGGGAAAGAGTGTAGGGACAACCCGAACTATGGTTAAAATTGGTGTCTAGGGGCATGGCAAGCCCAATATGCTGTCTCTCCATCCAGCCACTGAGAGGCCTTACCTGAGGACTGGGCTCAGGCTGAGGGTCACAATGTGTGTTTGTGACCAATGTGGCCCGCAAGCATGGGCGGGGTCTCATGGGCCACACTGGTTTCAACGACACTGAAAGTTGGACAACATGCCAACCACAAGGTTTCTTGCCATGGGGAAAGAGTTCTGATTTCTGCATCATTTTCAAACCCGGGCCGTGATTGGAGATAAGTGTCTAGGTTTCTGAAGCCTGAAAACCGCGGTTGAGAAGAGATGACGACCTAAGGCCATGGCGGGTCCGATGTGCTCAGTGTGCGGCCAGCTGTCTGGGTGGGGCCAGGAGGTCCAGGCTCAGGCTGTGTCAGAAAGGGCATTAGTGCCCAGGTCAGCCTATATATTTCGGGTACAACCGAATCGCGTGCAGGTTGATCCTCATTTGGGGTTTCTGGGTAGCCCCAGAGGGCAATGTTTTTCGTCTGGAGGGCAGGCAGAGTGCTGCATTGTAGTTCTGGATTGCCAAACTGGAGGGCTTGTGGGCCAGTAGTCTGAGGACGGAAGTCTGAGAACCCAAGCTAGGCCTAGGTTTCTGGGTGACGATATGGCAGGCACAATCTACAGACCTGAATCGAGATCTCGTGCATCTGAAGTCAGGGCGAGAATCAGACGATCGCTCAAGTTGGACTTTCTGTCCCTGATGGCCCCTTCATGAAGGGGGTTTGATCACGAGGCCATGGGGGTTTTCCCACGATGGGAGTTGTGAGAAGCTCCCAACTGCAAAGATTCTTCTGCAGGACAATTGAGACCTGTTGGTTGGCTCCAGGCCAACGATTCCGAGCAGGGTTCTAAGGATGGATGGCTGGGTAGCCCACCTCGCATTCCAATTGTCTCCAAGCAACAAGACAGGTTAGATCTGCTGGATCTGGGGGAGAAACCGAGGAGGCTGAGTTGAAATGGACTCTCCCGTGGATGTGTCCTAATATGTCTTTGTGTCTATGGAGACCTTGGAAAGAAGCGGTGGCACTGGGGCCCTGAAGGGTTCTCCTAAACAGAGGCTTTGACACAGCTCCAACGTGCAAGTTTCCCATGTGTACATGAGATTGGTTCTGATGGGTGAGTCAAGAAACAGCCATATGCTGGTATTGAAATCCAGGCCTATGAGGAGAGATGCTTGGAAACCAAAGCAATGGATCCGATAGGTGCCTAGGGGCCTGCTCGTACCTTTTTACTTCTAGGGACATCAGTCTACGGGTCTGAGTGCCGGTAGGTGCTCAGATGGGCCCAGATTGCCCCTGATTGTCTTAGGAAGCCACAAATATTGGGATGGCCTCAGGGATTTTGGAAGTTTATCCTATTAAGAGGGTTGTGGCCATTGGAATGGGCACATACAATTCCCTTGGAGAGGGCAAGCCAAAGTCGTCAGGTTTGGCTCCAGGGGCCTGAGCCTGTAGGGTGTGTAGGCCAGGGCTGTGTGGACAGTTGTCTGAAAACACAAACTCGGCTTATGTTTCGGATCATATTTATGGCAGGACTGATCTACAGACCATGAGGAGAACTCTCCGGTATATGAAAAAGGGCGAGTGTGAGGCTCTTGCTCAAGTCTTTCTTCTGTGAATATCGTGTCACACATGGTCGTGAAGTTTCCGGGTGGCTTCATGGGAAATGGACGAGTCTTACTCTCTGGGGGTTTGGCCCCGTCCAAAGAGTTCGGGGTCATTCTGTGGGATGGAAGAAGTCCGTTGTTCTGTTGTTGTTGATTTGTTTTGTTTTGTTTTTCAACCTCCGGTGTCCCACCAAATGGGGGATTCCAGAGTAGAGCCCTGGGGAGGGGCGACTGGACAACCAGAAATCTGGTTAAAAATTGGGGCCTAGGGACATGTCAAGCCCATTATGACATCTAATGGTCCAGCCACTGTGAGGACGTACTAGAGGACAGGACTCACGCTGAGGGTCAATATGCGTGTTTATGCCCTCGTCGCTCTCAAGAATGGGCGGGGCCTCAGGGTGAATGCTGGTTTCTCCTACACTGAACGTTGGACAACATGCCAACCACAAGGTTTCTTGCCATGGGTAAGGAAGAGTTCTGATTTCTGCATCACAGTCACCCCTGGGCAGTGATTGGAGATAAGGTCTAGGTTCTGAAGCCTGAAAACTGAGGTAGGGAAGAGATGATGACCTAAGGCCATGGCCGTTCTGATGTGCTCAGTGTTCGGTCAGCTGCTTGGGTGTTGGTCACGAGGTCCGGGCTCAGGTTGTCAGACAGTGCATTAGTGCCCAGGTTAGACTATATATTTTGGGTGCATTCGAGGGCCGTGTAGGTTCTGATCTGAAGAACTCTTCAGGATATGAAGAATGAGCGAGTCTGAGGCGCGTGCTCAGGCTTTTGTCTCTGGATTTTGTATCAGCGATGGCCATGGAATGTTAGGGAGGCCTCATGGGCCATGGACGCATCTTGCTCTCTGTGGATTTGGCCCGATCCCAATTGTCTTTCGTCAATCTGTGGGATGGGAGGACTCCTTTCAGGTTTGTTACCTCAGGTGTCCCACCAAAAGAGGAATTCCAAAGCAGAGCCCTGGGAAAGAGTGTAGGGACAACCCGAACTATGGTTAAAAATTGGTGTCTAGGGGCATGGCAAGCCCAATATGCTGTCTCTCCATCCAGCCACTGAGAGGCCTTACCTGAGGACTGGGCTCAGGCTGAGGGTCACAATGTGTGTTTGTGACCAATGTGGCCCGCAAGCATGGGCGGGGTCTCATGGGCCACACTGGTTTCAATGACACTGAACGTTGGACAACATGCCAACCACAAGGTTTCTTGCCATGGGGAAAGAGTTCTGATTTCTGCATCATTTTCAAACCCGGGCCGTGATTGGAGATAAGGTCAAGGTTTCTGAAGCCTGAAAACCGCGGTTGAGAAGAGATGACGACCTAAGGCCATGGCGGGTCCGATGTGCTCAATGTGCGGCCAGCTGTCTGGGTGGGGCCAGGAGGTCCAGGCTCAGGCTGTGTCAGAAAGGGCATTAGTGCCCAGGTCAGCCTATATATTTCGGGTACAACCGAATCGCGTGCAGGTTGATCCTCATTTGGGGTTTCTGGGTAGCCCCAGAGGGCAATGTTTTTCGTCTGGAGGGCAGGCAGAGTGCTGCATTGTAGTTCTGGATTGACAAACTGGAGGGCTTGTGGGCCAGTAGTCTGAGGACGGAAGTCTGAGAACCCAAGCTAGGCCTAGGTTTCTGGGTGACGATATGGCAGGCACAATCTACAGACCTGAATCGAGATCTCGTGCATCTGAAGTCAGGGCGAGAATCAGACGATCGCTCAAGGTGGACTTTCTGTCCCTGATGGCCCCTTCATGAAGGGGGGTTGATCACGAGGCCATGGGGGTTTTCCCACGATGGGAGTTGTGAGAAGCTCCCAACTGCAAAGATTCTTCTGCAGGACAATTGAGACCTGTTGGTTGGCTCCAGGCCAACGATTCCGAGCAGGGTTCTAAGGATGGATGGCTGGGTAGCCCACCTCGCATTCCAATTGTCTCCAAGCAACAAGACAGGTTAGATCTGCTGGATCTGGGGGAGAAACCGAGGAGGCTGAGTTGAAATGGACTCTCCCGTGGATGTGTCCTAATATGTTTTTGTGTCTATGGAGACCTTGGAAAGAAGCGGTGGCACTGGGGCCCTGAAGGGTTCTCCTAAACAGAGGCTTTGACACAGCTCCAACGTGCAAGTTTCCCATGTGTACATGAGATTGGTTCTGATGGGTGAGTCAAGAAACAGCCATATGCTGGTATTGAAATCCAGGCCTATGAGGAGAGATGCTTGGAAACCAAAGCAATGGATCCGATAGGTGCCTAGGGGCCTGCTCGTTCCTTTTTACTTCTAGGGACATCAGTCTACGGGTCTGAGTGCCGGTAGGTGCTCAGATGGGCCCAGATTGCCCCTGATTGTCCTAGGAAGCCACAAATATTGGGATGGCCTCAGGGATTTTGGAAGTTTATCCTATTAGTAGGGTTGTGGCCATTGGAATGGGCACATACAATTCCCTTGGAGAGGGCAAGCCAAAGTCGTCAGGTTTGGCTCCAGGGGCCTGAGCCTGTAGGGTGTGTAGGCCAGGGCTGTATGGACAGTTGTCTGAAAACACAAACTCGGCTTATGTTTCGGATCATATTTATGGCAGGACTGATCTACAGACCATGAGGAGAACTCTCCGGTATATGAAAAAGGGCGAGTGTGAGGCTCTTGCTCAAGTCTTTCTTCTGTGAATATCGTGTCACACATGGTCGTGAAGTTTCCGGGTGGCTTCATGGGAAATGGACGAGTCTTACTCTCTGGGGGTTTGGCCCCGTCCAAAGAGTTCGGGGTCATTCTGTGGGATGGAAGAAGTCCGTTGTTCTGTTGTTGTTGATTTGTTTTGTTTTGTTTTTCAACCTCCGGTGTCCCACCAAATGGGGGATTCCAGAGTAGAGCCCTGGGGAGGGGCGACTGGACAACCAGAAATCTGGTTAAAAATTGGGGCCTAGGGACATGTCAAGCCCATTATGACATCTAATGGTCCAGCCACTGTGAGGACGTACTAGAGGACAGGACTCACGCTGAGGGTCACAATGCGTGTTTATGCCCTCGTCGCTCTCAAGAATGGGCGGGGCCTCATGGTGAATGCTGGTTTCTCCTACACTGAACGTTGGACAACATGCCAACCACAAGGTTTCTTGCCATGGGTAAGGAAGAGTTCTGATTTCTGCATCACAGTCACCCCTGGGCAGTGATTGGAGATAAGGTCTAGGTTCTGAAGCCTGAAAACTGAGGTAGGGAAGAGATGATGACCTAAGGCCATGGCCGTTCTGATGTGCTCAGTGTTCGGTCAGCTGTCTGGGTGTTGGTCACGAGGTCCGGGCTCAGGTTGTCAGACAGTGCATTAGTGCCCAGGTTAGACTATATATTTTGGGTGCATTCGAGTGCCGTGTAGGTTCTGATCTGAAGAACTCTTCAGGATATGAAGAATGAGCGAGTCTGAGGCGCGTGCTCAGGCTTTTGTCTCTGGATTTTGTATCAGCGATGGCCGTGGAATGTTGGGGAGGCCTCATGGGCCATGGACGCATCTTGCTCTCTGTGGATTTGGCCCGATCCCAATTGTCTTTCGTCAATCTGTGGGATGGGAGGACTCCTTTCAGGTTTGTTACCTCAGGTGTCCCACCAAAAGAGGAATTCCAAAGCAGAGCCCTGGGAAAGAGTGTAGGGACAACCCGAACTATGGTTAAAAATTGGTGTCTAGGGGCATGGCAAGCCCAATATGCTGTCTCTCCATCCAGCCACTGAGAGGCCTTACCTGAGGACTGGGCTCAGGCTGAGGGTCACAATGTGTGTTTGTGACCAATGTGGCCCGCAAGCATGGGCGGGGTCTCATGGGCCACACTGGTTTCAACGACACTGAAAGTTGGACAACATGCCAACCACAAGGTTTCTTGCCATGGGGAAAGTGTTCTGATTTCTGCATCATTTTCAAACCCGGGCCGTGATTGGAGATAAGTGTCTAGGTTTCTGAAGCCTGAAAACCGCGGTTGAGAAGAGATGACGACCTAAGGCCATGGCGGGTCCGATGTGCTCAGTGTGCGGCCAGCTGTCTGGGTGGGGCCAGGAGGTCCAGGCTCAGGCTGTGTCAGAAAGGGCATTAGTGCCCAGGTCAGCCTATATATTTCGGGTACAACCGAATCGCGTGCAGGTTGATCCTCATTTGGGGTTTCTGGGTAGCCCCAGAGGGCAATGTTTTTCGTCTGGAGGGCAGGCAGAGTGATGCATTGTAGTTCTGGATTGCCAAACTGGAGGGCTTGTGGGCCAGTAGTCTGAGGACGGAAGTCTGAGAACCCAAGCTAGGCCTAGGTTTCTGGGTGACGATATGGCAGGCACAATCTACAGACCTGAATCGAGATCTCGTGCATCTGAAGTCAGGGCGAGCATCAGACGATCGCTCAAGTTGGACTTTCTGTCCCGGATGGCCCCTTCATGAAGGGGGGTTGATCACGAGGCCATGGGGGTTTTCCCACGATGGGAGTTGTGAGAAGCTCCCAACTGCAAAGATTCTTCTGCAGGACAATTGAGACCTGTTGGTTGGCTCCAGGCCAACGATTCCGAGCAGGGTTCTAAGGATGGATGGCTGGGTAGCCCACCTCGCATTCCAATTGTCTCCAAGCAACAAGACAGGTTAGATCTGCTGGATCTGGGGGAGAAACCGAGGAGGCTGAGTTGAAATGGACTCTCCCGTGGATGTGTCCTAATATGTCTTTGTGTCTATGGAGACCTTGGAAAGAAGCGGTGGCTCTGGGGCCCTGAAGGGTTCTCCTAAACAGAGGCTTTGACACAGCTCCAACGTGTAAGTTTCCCATGTGTACATGAGATTGGTTCTGAAGGGTGAGTCAAGAAACAGCCATATGCTGGTATTGAAATCCAGGCCTATGAGGAGAGATGCTTGGAAACCAAAGCAATGGATCCGTTAGGTGCCTAGGGGCCTGCTCGTTCCTTTTTACTTCTAGGGACATCAGTCTACGGGTCTGAGTGCCGGTAGGTGCTCAGATGGGCCCAGATTGCCCCTGATTGTCCTAGGAAGCCACAAATATTGGGATGGCCTCAGGGATTTTGGAAGTTTATCCTATTAGTAGGGTTGTGGCCATTGGAATGGGCACATACAATTCCCTTGGAGAGGGCAAGCCAAAGTCGTCAGGTTTAGCTCCTGGGGCCTGAGCCTGTAGGGTGTGTAGGCCAGGGCTGTGTGGACAGTTGTCTGAAAACACAAACTCGGCTTATGTTTCGGATCATATTTATGGCAGGACTGATCTACAGACCATGAGGAGAACTCTCCGTTCTTCGTCAATCTGTGGGATGGGAGGACTCCTTTCAGGTTTGTTACCTCAGGTGTCCCATCAAAAGAGGAATTCCTGGGAAGAGTGAAGGGACAACCCGAACTATGGTTAAAAATTGGGGCCCAGGGGCATGGCAAGCCCAATATGCTGTCTCTCCATCCAGCCACTGAGAGGCCTTACCTGAGGCCTGGGCTCAGGCTGAGGGTCACAACGTGTGTTTGTGACCAATGTGGCCCGCAAGCATGGTCGGGGCCTCATGGGCCACACTGGTTTCAACTACACTGAAACTTGGACAACATGCCAACCAGAAGGTTTCTTGCCATGGGGAAAGAGTACTGATTTCTGCATCATTTTCAAACCCGGGCCATGATTGGAGATAAGGTCTAGGTTCTGAAGCCTGAAAACCGAGGTTGAGAAGAGATGACGATCTAAGGCCAAGGCGGGTCCGATGTGCTCAGTGTGCGGCCAGCTGCCTGGGTGGGGCCAGGAGGTCCAGGCTCAGGCTGTGTCAGAAAGGGCATTAGTGCCCAGGTCAGCCTATATATTTGGGGTACAGCCAAATGGCGTGCAGGTTGATCCTCATTGGGGGTTTCTGGGTAGCCCCAGAGGGCAATGTTTTTCTTCTGGATGGCAGGCAGAGTGCTGTATTGTAGTTCTAGATTGCCGAACTGGAGGGCATGTGGGCCAGTAGTCTGAGGACGGAAGTCTGAGAACCCAAGCAAGGCCTAGGTTTGTGGGTGAGGATATGGCAGGCACAATCTACAGACCTAAGTCGAGATTAGTGCATCTGAAGTCAGGGCGAGGATCAGACGATCGCTCAGGTTGGACATTCTGTCCCTGATGGCCCCTTCTTGAAGGGGGGTGTGGATCACGAGGCCATAGGGGTTTTCCCACGATCGGAGTTGTGAGAAGCTATCAACTGCAAAGATTCTTCTGCAGGACAATTGAGACCTCTTGGTTGTCTCCAGTACAACGTTTCCGTGCAGCGTTCTAAGGATGGATGGCTGAGTAGCCCACCTCGCCTTCCAATTGTCTTCAAGCAACAAGATAGGTTAGATCTGCTGGATCTGGGGGACCAACCGAGGAGGCTGAGTTGAAATGGACTCTCCCGTGGATGTGTCCTAATATGATTTTGTGTTTATGGAGACCTTGGAATGAAGCGGTGGCACTGGGGCCCTGAAGGGTTCTCCTAAAGAGAGGCTTTCACACAGCTCCATCGTGCAAGTTTCCCATGTGTAGATGAGATTGCTTCTGATGGGTGAGTCAAGAAACAGCCATATGCTGTTATTGAAATCCAGGCCTCTGAGGAGAGATGCCTGGAAACCAAAGCAATGGATCCGATAGGTGCCTAGGGGCCTGTTCGTTCCTTTTTACCCCTGGGGTCATCAGTCTATGGGTCTGAGTGCCCGTAGGTGCTCAGATGGGCACAGATTGCCCCTGTTTGTCCTGGGAAGCCACAAATATTGGGATGGCCTCAGGGAATTTGGAGGTTTATCCTCTTAGTAGGGTTGTGGCCATTGGAATGGGCACATACAATTCCCTTGGAGAGGGCAAGCACAGTCGTCATGTTTGGCTCCAGGGGCCTGACTCTGTAGGGTGTGTAGGCCAGGGATTTGGACAGTTGTCTGAAAACACAAACTCGGCTTATGTTTCGGGTCATAGGTATGGCAGGACTGATTACAGACCATGAGGAGAACACTTCGGGATATGAAAAAATGGCGAGTGTAAGGCTCTTGCTCAAGTTTTAATCTCTGGATATCTTGTCACTCATGGTCGTGAAATTTTCGGGTGACTTCATGGGAAATGGACGCGTATTACTCTCTGGGGGTTTGGCCCCGTCCAAAGAGTTAGGGGTCCTTCTGTGGGTTGGAAGAAGTCCGTTGTTCTGTTGTTGTTGATTTGTTTTGTTTTGTTTTTCAACCACAGTTGTCCCACCAAATGAGGGATTCCAGAGTAGAGCCCTAGGGGAGGGGCGACTGGACAACCAGAAATCTGGTTAAAAATTGGGGCCTAGGGACATGTCCAGCCCATTATGACATCTAATGGTCCAGCCACTGAGAGGACTTACTAGAGGACAGGACTCACGCTGAGGGTCACAATGCGTGTTTATGCCCTCGTCGCACTCAGGAATGGGCGGGGCCTCAGTGTGAATGCTGGGTTCTCCTACAATGAACGTTGGACAACATGCCAACCACATGGTTTCTTGCCATGGGTAAGGAAGAGTTCTGATTTCTGCATCACAGTCACCCCTGGGCAGTGATTGGAGATAAGGTCTAGGTTCTGAAGCCTGAAAACTGAGGTAGGGAGGAGATGATGACCTAAGTACATGGCGGGTCAGATGTGCTCAGTGTGCGGTCAGCTGTCTGGGTGTTGGTCACGAGGTCCGGGCTCAGGTTGTCAGACAGTGCATTAGTGCCCAGGTTAGACTATATATTTTGGGTGCATTCGAGTGCCGTGTAGGTTCTTATCTGAAGAACTCTTCAGGATATGAAGAATGAGCCGTCTGAGGAGCGTGCTCAGGCTTTGGTCTCTGGATTTTGTATCAGCGATGGCCGTGGAATGTTGGGGAGGCCTCATGGGCCATGGACAAATCCTGCTCTCTGTGGATTTGGACCGATCCCATTTGTTCTTCGTCAATCTGTGGGATGGGAGGACTCCTTTCAGGTTTGTTACCTCAGGTGTCCCATCAAAAGAGGAATTCCAAAGCAGAGCCCTGGGAAGAGTGAAGGGACAACCCGAACTATGGTTAAAAATTGGGGCCCAGGGGCATGGCAAGCCCAATATGCTGTCTCTCCATCCAGCCACTGAGAGGCCTTACCTGAGGCCTGGGCTCAGGCTGAGGGTCACAACGTGTGTTTGTGACCAATGTGGCCTGCAAGCATGGTCGGGGCCTCATGGGCCACACTGGTTTCAACTACACTGAAACTTGGACAACATGCCAACAAGAATGTTTCTTGCCATGGGGAAAGAGTACTGATTTCTGCATCATTTTCAAACCCGGGCCATGATTGGAGATAAGGTCTAGGTTCTGAAGCCTGAAAACCGAGGTTGAGAAGAGATGACGATCTAAGGCCAAGGCGGGTCCGATGTGCTCAGTGTGCAGCCAGCTGCCTGGGTGGGGCCAGGAGGTCCAGGCTCAGGCTGTGTCAGAAAGGGCATTAGTGCCCAGGTCAGCCTATATATTTGGGGTACAGCCAAATGGCGTGCAGGTTGATCCTCATTGGGGGTTTCTGGGTAGCCCCAGAGGGCAATGTTTTTCTTCTGGATGGCAGGCAGAGTGCTGCATTGTAGTTCTAGATTGCCAAACTGGAGGGCTTGTGGGCCAGTAGTCTGAGGACGGAAGTCTGAGAACCCAAGCAAGGCCTAGGTTTGTGGGTGAGGATATGGCAGGCACAATCTACAGACCTAAGTCGAGATTAGTGCATCTGAAGTCAGGGCGAGGATCATACGATCGCTCAGGTTGGACATTCTGTCCCTGATGGCCCCTTCTTGAAGGGCGGTGTGGATCACGAGGCCATAGGGGTTTTCCCAGGATCGGAGTTGTGAGAAGCTATCAACTGCAAAGATTCTTCTGCAGGACAATTGAGACCTCTTGGTTGTCTCCAGTACAACGTTTCCATGCAGCGTTCTAAGGATGGATGGCTGAGTAGCCCACCTCGCCTTCCAATTGTCTTCAAGCAACAAGACAGGTTAGATCTGCTGGATCTGGGGGACCAACCGAGGAGGCTGAGTTGAAATGGACTCTCCCGTGGATGTGTCCTAATATGATTTTGTGTTTATGGAGACCTTGGAATGAAGCGGTGGCACTGGGGCCCTGAAGGGTTCTCCTAAAGAGAGGCTTTCACACAGCTCCATCGTGCAAGTTTCCCATGTGTAGATGAGATTGCTTCTGATGGGTGAGTCAAGAAACAGCCATATGCTGTTATTGAAATCCAGGCCTCTGAGGAGAGATGCCTGGAAACCAAAGCAATGGATCCGATAGGTGCCTAGGGGCCTGTTCGTTCCTTTTTACCCCTGGGGTCATCAGTCTATGGGTCTGAGTGCCCGTAGGTGCTCAGATGGGCACAGATTGCCCCTGTTTGTCCTGGGAAGCCACAAATATTGGGATGGCCTCAGGGAATTTGGAGGTTTATCCTCTTAGTAGGGTTGTGGCCATTGGAATGGGCACATACAATTCCCTTGGAGAGGGCAAGCACAGTCGTCATGTTTGGCTCCAGGGGCCTGACTCTGTAGGGTGTGTAGGCCAGGGATTTGGACAGTTGTCTGAAAACACAAACTCGGCTTATGTTTCGGGTCATAGGTATGGCAGGACTGATTACAGACCATGAGGAGAACTCTTCGGGATATGAAAAAATGGCGAGTGTAAGGCTCTTGCTCAAGTTTTAGTCTCTGGATATCTTGTCACTCATGGTCGTGAAATTTTGGGGTGACTTCATGGGAAATGGACGCGTATTACTCTCTGGGGGTTTGGCCCCGTCCAAAGAGTTAGGGGTCCTTCTGTGGGTTGGAAGAAGTCCGTTGTTCTGTTGTTGTTGATTTGTTTTGTTTTGTTTTTCAACCACAGTTGTCCCACCAAATGAGGGATTCCAGAGTAGAGCCCTAGGGGAGGGGCGACTGGACAACCAGAAATCTGGTTAAAAATTGGGGCCTAGGGACATGTCCAGCCCATTATGACATCTAATGGTCCAGCCACTGAGAGGACTTACTAGAGGACAGGACTCACGCTGAGGGTCACAATGCGTGTTTATGCCCTCGTCGCACTCAGGAATGGGCGGGGCCTCAGTGTGAATGCTGGGTTCTCCTACAATGAACGTTGGACAACATGCCAACCACATGGTTTCTTGCCATGGGTAAGGAAGAGTTCTGATTTCTGCATCACAGTCACCCCTGGGCAGTGATTGGAGATAAGGTCTAGGTTCTGAAGCCTGAAAACTGAGGTAGGGAGGAGATGATGACCTAAGTACATGGCAGGTCAGATGTGCTCAGTGTGCGGTCAGCTGTCTGGGTGTTGGTCACGAGGTCCGGGCTCAGGTTGTCAGACAGTGCATTAGTGCCCAGGTTAGACTATATATTTTGGGTGCATTCGAGTGCCATGTAGGTTCTTATCTGAAGAACTCTTCAGGATATGAAGAATGAGCCGTCTGAGGAGCGTGCTCAGGCTTTGGTCTCTGGATTTTGTATCAGCGATGGCCGTGGAATGTTGGGGAGGCCTCATGGGCCATGGACAAATCCTGCTCTCTGTGGATTTGGACCGATCCCATTTGTTCTTCGTCAATCTGTGGGATGGGAGGACTCCTTTCAGGTTTGTTACCTCAGGTGTCCCATCAAAAGAGGAATTCCAAAGCAGAGCCCTGGGAAGAGTGAAGGGACAACCCGAACTATGGTTAAAAATTGGGGCCCAGGGGCATGGCAAGCCCAATATGCTGTCTCTCCATCCAGCCACTGAGAGGCCTTACCTGAGGCCTGGGCTCAGGCTGAGGGTCACAACGTGTGTTTGTGACCAATGTGGCCCGCAAGCATGGTCGGGGCCTCATGGGCCACACTGGTTTCAACTACACTGAAACTTGGACAACATGCCAACCGGAAGGTTTCTTGCCATGGGGAAAGAGTACTGATTTCTGCATCATTTTCAAACCCGGGCCATGATTGGAGATAAGGTCTAGGTTCTGAAGCCTGAAAACCGAGGTTGAGAAGAGATGACGATCTAAGGCCAAGGCGGGTCCGATGTGCTCAGTGTGCGGCCAGCTGCCTGGGTGGGTCCAGGAGGTCCAGGCTCAGGCTGTGTCAGAAAGGCCATTAGTGCCCAGGTCAGCCTATATATTTGGGGTACAGCCAAATGGCGTGCAGGTTGATCCTCATTGGGGGTTTCTGGGTAGCCCCAGAGGGCAATGTTTTTCTTCTGGATGGCAGGCAGAGTGCTGCATTGTAGTTCTAGATTGCCGAACTGGAGGGCTTGTGGGCCAGTAGTCTGAGGACGGAAGTCTGAGAACCCAAGCAAGGCCTAGGTTTGTGGGTGAGGATATGGCAGGCACAATCTACAGACCTAAGTCGAGATTAGTGCATCTGAAGTCAGGGCGAGGATCAGACGATCGCTCAGGTTGGACATTCTGTCCCTGATGGCCCCTTCTTGAAGGGCGGTGTGGATCACGAGGCCAAAGGGGTTTTCCCACGATCGGAGTTGTGAGAAGCTATCAACTGCAAAGATTCTTCTGCAGGACAATTGAGACCTCTTGGTTGTCTCCAGTACAAAGTTTCCGTGCAGCGTTCTAAGGATGGATGGCTGAGTAGCCCACCTCGCCTTCCAATTGTCTTCAAGCAACAAGACAGGTTAGATCTGCTGGATCTGGGGGACCAACCGAGGAAGCTGAGTTGAAATGGACTCTCCCGTGGATGTGTCCTAATATGATTTTGTGTTTATGGAGACCTTGGAATGAAGCGGTGGCACTGGGGCCCTGAAGGGTTCTCCTAAAGAGAGGCTTTCACACAGCTCCATCGTGCAAGTTTCCCATGTGTAGATGAGATTGGTTCTGATGGGTGAGTCAAGAAACAGCCATATGCTGTTATTGAAATCCAGGCCTCTGAGGAGAGATGCCTGGAAACCAAAGCAATGGATCCGATAGGTGCCTAGGGGCCTGTTCGTTCCTTTTTACCCCTGGGGTCATCAATCTATGGGTCTGAGTGCCCGTAGGTGCTCAGATGGGCACAGATTGCCCCTGTTTGTCCTGGGAAGCCACAAATATTGGGATGGCCTCAGGGAATTTGGAGGTTTATCCTCTTAGTAGGGTTGTGGCCATTGGAATGGGCACATACAATTCCCTTGGAGAGGGCAAGCACAGTCGTCATGTTTGGCTCCAGGGGCCTGACTCTGTAGGGTGTGTAGGCCAGGGATTTGGACAGTTGTCTGAAAACACAAACTCGGCTTATGTTTCGGGTCATAGGTATGGCAGGACTGATTACAGACCATGAGGAGAACACTTCGTGATATGAAAAAATGGCGAGTGTAAGGCTCTTGCTCAAGTTTTAGTCTCTGGATATCTTGTCACTCATGGTCGTGAAATTTTGGGGTGACTTCATGGGAAATGGACGCGTATTACTCTCTGGGGGTTTGGCCCCGTCCAAAGAGTTAGGGGTCCTTCTGTGGGTTGGAAGAAGTCCGTTGTTCTGTTGTTGTTGATTTGTTTTGTTTTGTTTTTCAACCACAGTTGTCCCACCAAATGAGGGATTCCAGAGTAGAGCCCTAGGGGAGGGGCGACTGGACAACCAGAAATCTGGTTAAAAATTGGGGCCTAGGGACATGTCCAGCCCATTATGACATCTAATGGTCCAGCCACTGAGAGGACTTACTAGAGGACAGGACTCACGCTGAGGGTCACAATGCGTGTTTATGCCCTCGTCGCACTCAGGAATGGGCGGGGCCTCAGTGTGAATGCTGGGTTCTCCTACAATGAACGTTGGACAACATGCCAACCACATGGTTTCTTGCCATGGGTAAGGAAGAGTTCTGATTTCTGCATCACAGTCACCCCTGGGCAGTGATTGGAGATAAGGTCTAGGTTCTGAAGCCTGAAAACTGAGGTAGGGAGGAGATGATGACCTAAGTACATGGCGGGTCAGATGTGCTCAGTGTGCGGTCAGCTGTCTGGGTGTTGGTCACGAGGTCCGGGCTCAGGTTGTCAGACAGTGCATTAGTGCCCAGGTTAGACTATATATTTTGGGTGCATTCGAGTGCCGTGTAGGTTCTTATCTGAAGAACTCTTCAGGATATGAAGAATGAGCCGTCTGAGGAGCGTGCTCAGGCTTTGGTCTCTGGATTTTGTATCAGCGATGGCCGTGGAATGTTGGGGAGGCCTCATGGGCCATGGACAAATCCTGCTCTCTGTGGATTTGGACCAATCCCATTTGTTCTTCGTCAATCTGTGGGATGGGAGGACTCCTTTCAGGTTTGTTACCTCAGGTGTCCCATCAAAAGAGGAATTCCAAAGCAGAGCCCTGGGAAGAGTGAAGGGACAACCCGAACTATGGTTAAAAATTGGGGCCCAGGGGCATGGCAAGCCCAATATGCTGTCTCTCCATCCAGCCACTGAGAGGCCTTACCTGAGGCCTGGGCTCAGGCTGAGGGTCACAACGTGTGTTTGTGACCAATGTGGCCCGCAAGCATGGGCGGGGCCTCATGGGCCTCACTGGTTTCAACTACACTGAAACTTGGACAACATGCCAACCAGAAGGTTTCTTGCCATGGGGAAAGAGTACTGATTTCTGCATCATTTTCAAACCCGGGCCATGATTGGAGATAAGGTCTAGGTTCTGAAGCCTGAAAACCGAGGTTGAGAAGAGATGACGATCTAAGGCCAAGGCGGGTCCGATGTGCTCAGTGTGTGGCCAGCTGCCTGGGTGGGGCCAGGAGGTCCAGGCTCAGGCTGTGTCAGAAAGGGCATTAGTGCCCAGGTCAGCCTATATATTTGGGGTACAGCCAAATGGCGTGCAGGTTGATCCTCATTGGGGGTTTCTGGGTAGCCCCAGAGGGCAATGTTTTTCTTCTGGATGGCAGGCAGAGTGCTGCATTGTAGTTCTAGTTTGCCAAACTGGAGGGCTTGTGGGCCAGTAGTCTGAGGACGGAAGTCTGAGAACCCAAGCTAGGCCTAGGTTTGTGGGTGAGGATATGGCAGGCACAATCTACAGACCTAAGTCGAGATTAGTGCATCTGAAGTCAGGGCGAGGATCAGACGATCGCTCAGGTTGGACATTCTGTCCCTGATGGCCCCTTCTTGAAGGGGGGGGTGGATCACGAGGCCATAGGGGTTTTCCCACGATCGGAGTTGTGAGAAGCTATCAACTGCAAAGATTCTTCTGCAGGACAATTGAGACCTGTTGGTTGTCTCCAGTACAACGTTCCCGTGCAGGGTTCTAAGGATGGATGGCTGAGTAGCCCACCTCGCCTTCCAATTGTCTTCAAGCAACAAGACAGGTTAGATCTGCTGGATCTGGGGGACCAACCGAGGAGGCTGAGTTGAAATGGACTCTCCCGTGGATGTGTCCTAATATGATTTTGTGTTTATGGAGACCTTGGAATGAAGCGGTGGCACTGGGGCCCTGAAGGGTTCTCCTAAAGAGAGGCTTTCACACAGCTCCATCGTGCAAGTTTCCCATGTGTAGATGAGATTGCTTCTGATGGGTGAGTCAAGAAACAGCCATATGCTGTTATTGAAATCCAGGCCTCTGAGGAGAGATGCCTGGAAACCAAAGCAATGGATCCGATAGGTGCCTAGGGGCCTGTTCGTTCCTTTTTACCCCTGGGGTCATCAGTCTATGGGTCTGAGTGCCCGTAGGTGCTCAGATGGGCACAGATTGCCCCTGTTTGTCCTGGGAAGCCACAAATATTGGGATGGCCTCAGGGAATTTGGAGGTTTATCCTCTTAGTAGGGTTGTGGCCATTGGAATGGGCACACACAATTCCCTTGGAGAGGGCAAGCACAGTCGTCATGTTTGGCTCCAGGGGCCTGACTCTGTAGGTTGTGTAGGCCAGGGATTTGGACAGTTGTCTGAAAACACAAACTCGGCCTATGTTTCGGGTCATAGGTATGGCAGGACTGATTACAGACCATGAGGAGAACTCTTCGGGATATGAAAAAATGGCGAGTGTAAGGCTCTTGCTCAAGTTTTAGTCTCTGGATATCTTGTCACTCATGGTCGTGAAATTTTGGGGTGACTTCATGGGAAATGGACGCGTATTACTCTCTGGGGGTTTGGCCCCGTCCAAAGAGTTAGGGGTCCTTCTGTGGGTTGGAAGAAGTCCGTTGTTCTGTTGTTGTTGATTTGTTTTGTTTTGTTTTTCAACCACAGTTGTCCCACCAAATGAGGGATTCCAGAGTAGAGCCCTAGGGGAGGGGCGACTGGACAACCAGAAATCTGGTTAAAAATTGGGGCCTAGGGACATGTCCAGCCCATTATGACATCTAATGGTCCAGCCACTGAGAGGACTTACTAGAGGACAGGACTCACGCTGAGGGTCACAATGCGTGTTTATGCCCTCGTCGCACTCAGGAATGGGCGGGGCCTCAGTGTGAATGCTGGGTTCTCCTACAATGAACGTTGGACAACATGCCAACCACATGGTTTCTTGCCATGGGTAAGGAAGAGTTCTGATTTCTGCATCACAGTCACCCCTGGGCAGTGATTGGAGATAAGGTCTAGGTTCTGAAGCCTGAAAACTGAGGTAGGGAGGAGATGATGACCTAAGTACATGGCGGGTCAGATGTGCTCAGTGTGCGGTCAGCTGTCTGGGTGTTGGTCACGAGGTCCGGGCTCAGGTTGTCAGACAGTGCATTAGTGCCCAGGTTAGACTATATATTTTGGGTGCATTCGAGTGCCGTGTAGGTTCTTATCTGAAGAACTCTTCAGGATATGAAGAATGAGCCGTCTGAGGAGCGTGCTCAGGCTTTGGTCTCTGGATTTTGTATCAGCGATGGCCGTGGAATGTTGGGGAGGCCTCATGGGCCATGGACAAATCCTGCTCTCTGTGGATTTGGACCGATCCCATTTGTTCTTCGTCAATCTGTGGGATGGGAGGACTCCTTTCAGGTTTGTTACCTCAGGTGTCCCATCAAAAGAGGAATTCCAAAGCAGAGCCCTGGGAAGAGTGAAGGGACAACACGAACTATGGTTAAAAATTGGGGCCCAGGGGCATGGCAAGCCCAATATGCTGTCTCTCCATCCAGCCACTGAGAGGCCTTACCTGAGGCCTGGGCTCAGGCTGAGGGTCACAACGTGTGTTTGTGACCAATGTGGCCTGCAAGCATGGTCGGGGCCTCATGGGCCACACTGGTTTCAACTACACTGAAACTTGGACAACATGCCAACCAGAAGGTTTCTTGCCATGGGGAAAGAGTACTGATTTCTGCATCATTTTCAAACCCGGGCCATGATTGGAGATAAGGTCTAGGTTCTGAAGCCTGAAAACCGAGGTTGAGAAGAGATGACGATCTAAGGCCAAGGCGGGTCCGATGTGCTCAGTGTGCGGCCAGCTGCCTGGGTGGGGCCAGGAGGTCCAGGCTCAGGCTGTGTCAGAAAGGGCATTAGTGCCCAGGTCAGCCTATATATTTGGGGTACAGCCAAATGGCGTGCAGGTTGATCCTCATTGGGGGTTTCTGGGTAGCCCCAGAGGGCAATGTTTTTCTTCTGGATGGCAGGCAGAGTGCTGCATTGTAGTTCTAGATTGCCGAACTGGAGGGCTTGTGGGCCAGTAGTCTGAGGACGGAAGTCTGAGAACCCAAGCAAGGCCTAGGTTTGTGGGTGAGGATATGGCAGGCACAATCTACAGACCTAAGTCGAGATTAGTGCATCTGAAGTCAGGGCGAGGATCAGACGATCGCTCAGGTTGGACATTCTGTCCCTGATGGCCCCTTCTTGAAGGGCGGTGTGGATCACGAGGCCATAGGGGTTTTCCCACGATCGGAGTTGTGAGAAGCTATCAACTGCAAAGATTCTTCTGCAGGACAATTGAGACCTCTTGGTTGTCTCCAGTACAACGTTTCCATGCAGCGTTCTAAGGATGGATGGCTGAGTAGCCCACCTCGCCTTCCAATTGTCTTCAAGCAACAAGACAGGTTAGATCTGCTGGATCTGGGGGACCAACCGAGGAGGCTGAGTTGAAATGGACTCTCCCGTGGATGTGTCCTAATATGATTTTGTGTTTATGGAGACCTTGGAATGAAGCGGTGGCACTGGGGCCCTGAAGGGTTCTCCTAAAGAGAGGCTTTCACACAGCTCCATCGTGCAAGTTTCCCATGTGTAGATGAGATTGCTTCTGATGGGTGAGTCAAGAAACAGCCATATGCTGTTATTGAAATCCAGGCCTCTGAGGAGAGATGCCTGGAAACCAAAGCAATGGATCCGATAGGTGCCTAGGGGCCTGTTCGTTCCTTTTTACCCCTGGGGTCATCAGTCTATGGGTCTGAGTGCCCGTAGGTGCTCAGATGGGCACAGATTGCCCCTGTTTGTCCTGGGAAGCCACAAATATTGGGATGGCCTCAGGGAATTTGGAGGTTTATCCTCTTAGTAGGGTTGTGGCCATTGGAATGGGCACATAGAATTCCCTTGGAGAGGGCAAGCACAGTCGTCATGTTTGGCTCCAGGGGCCTGACTCTGTAGGGTGTGTAGGCCAGGGATTTGGACAGTTGTCTGAAAACACAAACTCGGCTTATGTTTCGGGTCATAGGTATGGCAGGACTGATTACAGACCATGAGGAGAACTCTTCGGGATATGAAAAAATGGCGAGTGTAAGGCTCTTGCTCAAGTTTTAGTCTCTGGATATCTTGTCACTCATGGTCGTGAAATTTTCGGGTGACTTCATGGGAAATGGACGCGTATTACTCTCTGGGGGTTTGGCCCCGTCCAAAGAGTTAGGGGTCCTTCTGTGGGTTGGAAGAAGTCCGTTGTTCTGTTGTTGTTGATTTGTTTAGTTTTGTTTTTCAACCACAGTTGTCCCACCAAATGAGGGATTCCAGAGTAGAGCCCTAGGGGAGGGGCGACTGGACAACCAGAAATCTGGTTAAAAATTGGGGCCTAGGGACATGTCCAGCCCATTATGACATCTAATGGTCCAGCCACTGAGAGGACTTACTAGAGGACAGGACTCACGCTGAGGGTCACAATGCGTGTTTATGCCCTCGTCGCACTCAGGAATGGGCGGGGCCTCAGTGTGAATGCTGGGTTCTCCTACAATGAACGTTGGACAACATGCCAACCACATGGTTTCTTGCCTTGGGTAAGGAAGAGTTCTGATTTCTGCATCACAGTCACCCCTGGGCAGTGATTGGAGATAAGGTCTAGGTTCTGAAGCCTGAGAACTGAGGTAGGGAGGAGATGATGACCTAAGTACATGGCGGGTCAGATGTGCTCAGTGTGCGGTCAGCTGTCTGGGTGTTGGTCACGAGGTCCGGGCTCAGGTTGTCAGACAGTGCATTAGTGCCCAGGTTAGACTATATATTTTGGGTGCATTCGAGTGCCGTGTAGGTTCTTATCTGAAGAACTCTTCAGGATATGAAGAATGAGCCGTCTGAGGAGCGTGCTCAGGCTTTGGTCTCTGGATTTTGTATCAGCGATGGCCGTGGAATGTTGGGGAGGCCTCATGGGCCATGGACAAATCCTGCTCTCTGTGGATTTGGACCAATCCCATTTGTTCTTCATCAATCTGTGGGATGGGAGGACTCCTTTCAGGTTTGTTACCTCAGGTGTCCCATCAAAAGAGGAATTCCAAAGCAGAGCCCTGGGAAGAGTGAAGGGACAACCCGAACTATGGTTAAAAATTGGGGCCCAGGGGCATGGCAAGCCCAATATGCTGTCTCTCCATCCAGCCACTGAGAGGCCTTACCTGAGGCCTGGGCTCAGGCTGAGGGTCACAACGTGTGTTTGTGACCAATGTGGCCCGCAAGCATGGGCGGGGCCTCATGGGCCACACTGGTTTCAACTACACTGAAACTTGGACAACATGCCAACCAGAAGGTTTCTTGCCATGGGGAAAGAGTACTGATTTCTGCATCATTTTCAAACCCGGGCCATGATTGGAGATAAGGTCTAGGTTCTGAAGCCTGAAAACCGAGGTTGAGAAGAGATGACGATCTAAGGCCAAGGCGGGTCCGATGTGCTCAGTGTGCGGCCAGCTGCCTGGGTGGGGCCAGGAGGTCCAGGCTCAGGCTGTGTCAGAAAGGGCATTAGTGCCCAGGTCAGCCTATATATTTGGGGTACAGCCAAATGGCGTGCAGGTTGATCCTCATTGGGGGTTTCTGGGTAGCCCCAGAGGGCAATGTTTTTCTTCTGGATGGCAGGCAGAGTGCTGCATTGTAGTTCTAGATTGCCAAACTGGAGGGCTTGTGGGCCAGTAGTATGAGGACGGAAGTCTGAGAACCCAAGCTAGGCCTAGGTTTGTGGGTGAGGATATGGCAGGCACAATCTACAGACCTAAGTCGAGATTAGTGCATCTGAAGTCAGGGCGAGGATCAGACGATCGCTCAGGTTGGACATTCTGTCCCTGATGGCCCCTTCTTGAAGGGGGGGGTGGATCACGAGGCCATAGGGGTTTTCCCCACGATCGGAGTTGTGAGAAGCTATCAACTGCAAAGATTCTTCTGCAGGACAATTGAGACCTCTTGGTTGTCTCCAGTACAACGTTTCCGTGCAGCGTTCTAAGGATGGATGGCTGAGTAGCCCACCTCGCCTTCCAATTGTCTTCAAGCAACAAGACAGGTTAGATCTGCTGGATCTGGGGGACCAACCGAGGAGGCTGAGTTGAAATGGACTCTCCCGTGGATGTGTCCTTATATGATTTTGTGTTTATGGAGACCTTGGAATGAAGCGGTGGCACTGGGGCCCTGAAGGGTTCTCCTAAAGAGAGGCTTTCACACAGCTCCATCGTGCAAGTTTCCCATATGTAGATGAGATTGGTTCTGATGGGTGAGTCAAGAAACAGCCATATGCTGTTATTGAAATCCAGGCCTGAGGAGAGATGCCTGGAAACCAAAGCAATGGATCCGATAGGTGCCTAGGGGCCTGTTCGTTCCTTTTTACCCCTGGGGTCATCAGTCTATGGGTCTGAGTGCCCGTAGGTGCTCAGATGGGCACAGATTGCCCCTGTTTGTCCTGGGAAGCCACAAATATTGGGATGGCCTCAGGGAATTTGGAGGTTTATCCTCTTAGTAGGGTTGTGGCCATTGGAATGGGCACACACAATTCCCTTGGAGAGGGCAAGCACAGTCGTCATGTTTGGCTCCAGGGGCCTGACTCTGTAGGGTGTGTAGGCCAGGGATTTGGACAGTTGTCTGAAAACACAAACTCGGCCTATGTTTCGGGTCATAGGTATGGCAGGACTGATTACAGACCATGAGGAGAACTCTTCGGGATATGAAAATATGGCGAGTGTAAGGCTCTTGCTCAAGTTTTAGTCTCTGGATATCTTGTCACTCATGGTCGTGAAATTTTCGGGTGACTTCATGGGAAATGGACGCGTATTACTCTCTGGGGGTTTGGCCCCGTCCAAAGAGTTAGGGGTCCTTCTGTGGGTTGGAAGAAGTCCGTTGTTCTGTTGTTGTTGATTTGTTTTGTTTTGTTTTTCAACCACAGTTGTCCCACCAAATGAGGGATTCCAGAGTAGAGCCCTAGGGGAGGGGCGACTGGACAACCAGAAATCTGGTTAAAAATTGGGGCCTAGGGACATGTCCAGCCCATTATGACATCTAATGGTCCAGCTACTGAGAGGACTTACTAGAGGACAGGACTCACGCTGAGGGTCACAATGCGTGTTTATGCCCTCGTCGCACTCAGGAATGGGCGGGGCCTCAGTGTGAATGCTGCGTTCTCCTACAATGAACGTTGGACAACATGCCAACCACATGGTTTCTTGCCATGGGTAAGGAAGAGTTCTGATTTCTGCATCACAGTCACCCCTGGGCAGTGATTGGAGATAAGGTCTAGGTTCTGAAGCCTGAAAACTGAGGTAGGGAGGAGATGATGACCTAAGTACATGGCGGGTCAGATGTGCTCAGTGTGCGGTCAGCTGTCTGGGTGTTGGTCACGAGGTCCGGGCTCAGGTTGTCAGACAGTGCATTAGTGCCCAGGTTAGACTATATATTTTGGGTGCATTCGAGTGCCGTGTAGGTTCTTATCTGAAGAACTCTTCAGGATATGAAGAATGAGCCGTCTGAGGAGCGTGCTCAGGCTTTGGTCTCTGGATTTTGTATCAGCGATGGCCGTGGAATGTTGGGGAGGCCTCATGGGTCATGGACAAATCCTGCTCTCTGTGGATTTGGACCGATCCCATTTGTTCTTCGTCAATCTGTGGGATGGGAGGACTCCTTTCAGGTTTGTTACCTCAGGTGTCCCATCAAAAGAGGAATTCCAAAGCAGAGCCCTGGGAAGAGTGAAGGGACAACCCGAACTATGGTTAAAAATTGGGGCCCAGGGGCATGGCAAGCCCAATATGCTGTCTCTCCATCCAGCCACTGAGAGGCCTTATTGAGGCCTGGGCTCAGGCTGAGGGTCACAACGTGTGTTTGTGACCAATGTGGCCCGCAAGCATGGTCGGGGCCTCATGGGCCACACTGGTTTCAACTACACTGAAACTTGGACAACATGCCAACCAGAAGGTTTCTTGCCATGGGGAAAGAGTACTGATTTCTGCATCATTTTCAAACCCGGGCCATGATTGGAGATAAGGTCTAGGTTCTGAAGCCTGAAAACCGAGGTTGAGAAGAGATGACGATCTAAGGCCAAGGCGGGTCCGATGTGCTCAGTGTGCGGCCAGCTGCCTGGGTGGGGCCAGGAGGTCCAGGCTCAGGCTGTGTCAGAAAGGACATTAGTGCCCAGGTCAGCCTATATATTTGGGGTACAGCCAAATGGCGTGCAGGTTGATCCTCATTGGGGGTTTCTGGGTAGCCCCAGAGGGCAATGTTTTTCTTCTGGATGGCAGGCAGAGTGCTGCATTGTAGTTCTAGATTGCCAAACTGGAGGGCTTGTGGGCCAGTAGTCTGAGGACGGAAGTCTGAGAACCCAAGCTAGGCCTAGGTTTGTGGGTGAGGATATGTCAGGCACAATCTACAGACCTAAGTCGAGATTAGTGCATCTGAAGTCAGGGCGAGGATCAGACGATCGCTCAGGTTGGACATTCTGTCCCTGATGGCCCCTTCTTGAAGGGGGGGGGGGTGGATCACGAGGCCATAGGGGTTTTCCCACGATCGGAGTTGTGAGAAGCTATCAACTGCAAAGATTCTTCTGCAGGACAATTGAGACCTGTTGGTTGTCTCCAGTACAACGTTTCCGTGCAGGGTTCTAAGGATGGATGGCTCAGTAGCCCACCTCGCCTTCCAATTGTCTTCAAGCAACAAGACAGGTTAGATCTGCTGGATCTGGGGGACCAACCGAGGAGGCTGAGTTGAAATGGACTCTCCCGTGGATGTGTCCTAATATGATTTTGTGTTTATGGAGACCTTGGAATGAAGCGGTGGCACTGGGGCCCTGTAGGGTTCTCCTAAAGAGAGGCCTTCACACAGCTCCATCGTGCAAGTTTCCCATGTGTAGATGAGATTGGTTCTGATGGGTGAGTCAAGAAACAGCCATATGCTGTTATTGAAATCCAGGCCTCTGAGGAGAGATGCCTGGAAACCAAAGCAATGGATCCGATAGGTGCCTAGGGGCCTGTTCGTTCCTTTTTACCCCTGGGGTCATCAGTCTATGGGTCTGAGTGCCCGTAGGTGCTCAGATGGGCACAGATTGCCCCTGTTTGTCCTGGAAAGCCACAAATATTGGGATGGCCTCAGGGAATTTGGAGGTTTATCCTCTTAGTAGGGTTGTGGCCATTGGAATGGGCACACACAATTCCCTTGGAGAGGGCAAGCACAGTCGTCATGTTTGGTTCCAGGGGCCTGACTCTGTAGGGTGTGTAGGCCAGGGATTTGGACAGTTGTCTGAAAACACAAACTCGGCCTATGTTTCGGGTCATAGGTATGGCAGGACTGATTACAGACCATGAGGAGAACACTTCGGGATATGAAAAATGGCGAGTGTAAGGCTCTTGCTCAAGTTTTAGTCTCTATATATCTTGTCACTCATGGTCGTGAAATTTTCGGGTGACTTCATGGGAAATGGATGAGTATTACTCTCTGGGGGTTTGGCCCCGTCCAAAGAGTTAGGGGTCCTTCTGTGGGTTGGAAGAAGTCCGTTGTTCTGTTGTTGTTGATTTGTTTCGTTTTGTTTTTCAACCACAGTTGTCCCACCAAATGAGGGATTCCAGAGTAGAGCCCTAGGGGAGGGGCGACTGGACAACCAGAAATCTGGTTAAAAATTGGGCCCTAGGGACATGTCCAGCCCATTATGACATCTAATGGTCCAGCCACTGAGAGGACTTACTAGAGGACAGGACTCACGCTGAGGGTCACAATGCGTGTTTATGCCCTCGTCGCACTCAGGAATGGGCGGGGCCTCAGTGTGAATGCTGGGTTCTCCTACAATGAACGTTGGACAACATGCCAACCACATGGTTTCTTGCCATGGGTAAGGAAGAGTTCTGATTTCTGCATCACAGTCACCCCTGGGCAGTGATTGGAGATAAGGTCTAGGTTCTGAAGCCTGAGAACTGAGGTAGGGAGGAGATGATGACCTAAGTACATGGCGGGTCAGATGGGCTCAGTGTGCGGTCAGCTGTCTGGGTGTTGGTCACGAGGTCCGGGCTCAGGTTGTCAGACAGTGCATTAGTGCCCAGGTTAGACTATATATTTTGGGTGCATTCGAGTGCCGTGTAGGTTCTTATCTGAAGAACTCTTCAGGATATGAAGAATGAGCCGTCTGAGGAGCGTGCTCAGGCTTTGGTCTCTGGATTTTGTATCAGCGATGGCCGTGGAATGTTGGGGAGGCCTCATGGTCCATGGACAAATCCTGCTCTCTGTGGATTTGGACCGATCCCATTTGTTCTTCGTCAATCTGTGGGATGGGAGGACTCCTTTCAGGTTTGTTACCTCAGGTGTCCCATCAAAAGAGGAATTCCAAAGCAGAGCCCTGGGAAGAGTGAAGGGACAACCCGAACTATGGTTAAAAATTGGGGCCCAGGGGCATGGCAAGCCCAATATGCTGTCTCTCCATCCAGCCACTGAGAGGCCTTACCTGAGGCCTGGGCTCAGGCTGAGGGTCACAACGTGTGTTTGTGACCAATGTGGCCCGCAAGCATGGTCGGGGCCTCATGGGCCGCACTGGTTTCAACTACACTGAAACTTGGACAACATGCCAACCAGAAGGTTTCTTGCCATGGGGAAAGAGTACTGATTTCTGCATCATTTTCAAACCCGGGCCATGATTGGAGATAAGGTCTAGGTTCTGAAGCCTGAAAACCGAGGTTGAGAAGAGATGACAATCTAAGGCCAAGGCGGGTCCGATGTGCTCAGTGTGCGGCCAGCTGCCTGGGTGGCGCCAGGAGGTCCAGGCTCAGGCTGTGTCAGAAAGGGCATTAGTGCCCAGGTCAGCCTATATATTTGGGGTACAGCCAAATGGCGTGCAGCTTGATCCTCATTGGGGGTTTCTGGGTAGCCCCAGAGGGCAATGTTTTTCTTCAGGATGGCAGGCAGAGTGCTGCATTGTAGTTCTAGATTGCCAAACTGGAGGGCTTGTGGGCCAGTAGTCTGAGGACGGAAGTCTGAGAACCCAAGCTAGGCCTAGGTTTGTGGGTGAGGATATGGCAGGCACAATCTACAGACCTAAGTCGAGATTAGTGCATCTGAAGTCAGGGCGAGGATCAGACGATCGCTCAGGTTCGACATTCTGTCCCTGATGGCCCCTTCTTGAAGGGGGGGGGGGTGGATCACGAGGCCATAGGGGTTTTCCCACGATCGGAGTTGTGAGAAGCTATCAACTGCAAAGATTCTTCTGCAGGACAATTGAGACCTGTTGGTTGTCTCCAGTACAACGTTTCCGTGCAGGGTTCTAAGGATGGATGGCTGAGTAGCCCACCTCGCCTTCCAATTGTCTTCAAGCAACAAGACAGGTTAGATCTGCTGGATCTGGGGGACCAACCGAGGAGGCTGAGTTGAAATGGACTCTCCCGTGGATGTGTCCTAATATGATTTTGTGTTTATGGAGACCTTGGAATGAAGCGGTGGCACTGGGGCCCTGTAGGGTTCTCCTAAAGAGAGGCCTTCACACAGCTCCATCGTGCAAGTTTCCCATGTATAGATGAGATTGGTTCTGATGGGTGAGTCAAGAAACAGCCATATGCTGCTTTTGAAATCCAGGCCTCTGAGGAGAGATGCCTGGAAACCAAAGCAATGGATCCGATAGGTGCCTAGGGGCCTGTTCGTTCCTTTTTACCCCTTGGGTAATCAGTCTATGGGTCTGAGTGCCCGTAGGTGCTCAGATGGGCACAGATTGCCCCTGTTTGTCCTGGGAAGCCACAAATATTGGGATGGCCTCAGGGAATTTGGAGGTTTATCCTCTTAGTAGGGTTGTGGCCATTGGAATGGGCACATACAATTCCCTTGGAGAGGGCAAGCACAGTCGTCATGTTTGGCTCCAGGGGCCTGACTCTGTAGGGTGTGTAGGCCAGGGATTTGGACAGTTGTCTGAAAACACAAACTCGGCCTATGTTTCGGGTCATAGGTATGGCAGGACTGATTACAGACCATGAGGAGAACTCTTCGGGATATGAAAAAATGGCGAGTGTAAGGCTCTTGCTCAAGTTTTAGTCTCTGGATATCTTGTCACTCATGGTCGTGAAATTTTCGGGTGACTTCATGGGAAATGGACGAGTATTACTCTCTGGGGGTTTGGCCCCGTTCAAAGAGTTAGGGGTCCTTCTGTGGGTTGGAAGAAGTCCGTTGTTCTGTTGTTGTTGATTTGTTTCGTTTTGTTTTTCAACCACAGTTGTCCCACCAAATGAGGGATTCCAGAGTAGAGCCCTAGGGGAGGGGCGACTGGACAACCAGAAATCTGGTTAAAAATTGGGGCCTAGGGACATGTCAAGCCCATTATGACATCTAATGGTCCAGCCACTGAGAGGACTTACTAGAGGACAGGACTCACGCTGAGGGTCACAATGCGTGTTTATGCCCTCGTCGCACTCAGGAATGGGCGGGGCCTCAGTGTGAATGCTGGGTTCTCCTACAATGAACGTTGGACAACATGCCAACCACATGGTTTCTTGCCATGGGTAAGGAAGAGTTCTGATTTCTGCATCACAGTCACCCCTGGGCAGTGATTGGAGATAAGGTCTAGGTTCTGAAGCCTGAAAACTGAGGTAGGGAGGAGATGATGACCTAAGTACATGGCGGGTCAGATGGGCTCAGTGTGCGGTCAGCTGTCTGGGTGTTGGTCACGAGGTCCGGGCTCAGGTTGTCAGACAGTGCATTAGTGCCCAGGTTAGACTATATATTTTGGGTGCATTCGAGTGCCGTGTAGGTTCTTGTCTGAAGAACTCTTCAGGATATGAAGAATGAGCCGTCTGAGGAGCGTGCTCAGGATTTGGCCTCTGGATTTTGTATCAGCGATGGCCGTGGAATGTTGGGGAGGCCTCATGGGCCATGGACAAATCCTGCTCTCTGTGAATTTGGACCGATCCCATTTGTTCTTCGTCAATCTGTGGGATGGGAGGACTCCTTTCAGGTTTGTTACCTCAGGTGTCCCATCAAAAGAGGAATTCCAAAGCAGAGCCCTGGGAAGAGTGAAGGGACAACCCGAACTATGGTTAAAAATTGGGGCCCAGGGGCATGGCAAGCCCAATATGCTGTCTCTCCATCCAGCCACTGAGAGGCCTTACCTGAGGCCTGGGCTCAGGCTGAGGGTCACAACGTGTGTTTGTGACCAATGTGGCCCGCAAGCATGGTCGGGGCCTCATGGGCCACACTGGTTTCAACTACACTGAAACTTGGACAACATGCCAACCAGAAGGTTTCTTGCCATGGGGAAAGAGTACTGATTTCTGCATCATTTTCAAACCCGGGCCATGATTGGAGATAAGGTCTAGGTACTGAAGCCTGAAAACCGAGGTTGAGAAGAGATGACGATCTAAGGCCAAGGCGGGTCCGATGTGCTCAGTGTGCGGCCAGCTGCCTGGGTGGGGCCAGGAGGTCCAGGCTCAGGCTGTGTCAGAAAGGGCATTAGTGCCCAGGTCAGCCTATATATTTGGGGTACAGCCAAATGGCGTGCAGGTTGATCCTCATTGGGGGTTTCTGGGTAGCCCCAGAGGGGAATGTTTTTCTTCTGGATGGCAGGCAGAGTGCTGCATTGTAGTTCTAGATTGCCAAACTGGAGGGCTTGTGGGCCAGTAGTCTGAGGACGGAAGTCTGAGAACCCAAGCTAGGCCTAGGTTTGTGGGTGAGGATATGGCAGGCACAATCTACAGACCTAAGTCGAGATTAGTGCATCTGAAGTCAGGGCGAGGATCAGACGATCGCTCAGGTTGGACATTCTGTCCCTGATGGCCCCTTCTTGAAGGGGGGTGTGGATCACGAGGCCATAGGGGTTTTCCCACGATCGGAGTTGTGAGAAGCTATCAACTGCAAAGATTCTTCTGCAGGACAATTGAGACCTGTTGGTTGTCTCCAGTACAACGTTTCCGTGCAGGGTTCTAAGGATGGATGGCTGAGTAGCCCACCTCGCCTTCCAATTGTCTTCAAGCAACAAGACAGGTTAGATCTGCTGGATCTGGGGGACCAACCGAGGAGGCTGAGTTGAAATGGACTCTCCCGTGGATGTGTCCTAATATGATTTTGTGTTTATGGAGACCTTGGAATGAAGCGGTGGCACTGGGGCCTTGTAGGGTTCTCCTAAAGAGAGGCCTTCACACAGCTCCATCGTGGAAGTTTCCCATGTGTAGATGAGATTGGTTCTGATGGGTGAGTCAAGAAACAGCCATATGCTGTTATTGAAATCCAGGCCTCTGAGGAGAGATGCCTGGAAACCAAAGCAATGGATCCGATAGGTGCCTAGGGGCCTGTTCGTTCCTTTTTACCCCTGGGGTCATCAGTCTATGGGTCTGAGTGCCCGTAGGTGCTCAGATGGGCACAGATTGCCCCTGTTTGTCCTGGGAAGCCACAAATATTGGGATGGCCTCAGGGAATTTGGAGGTTTATCCTCTTAGTAGGGTTGTGGCCATTGGAATGGGCACACACAATTCCCTTGGAGAGGGCAAGCACAGTCGTCATGTTTGGCTCCAGGGGCCTGACTCTGTAGGGTGTGTAGGCCAGGGATTTGGACAGTTGTCTGAAAACACAAACTCGGCCTATGCTTCGGGTCATAGGTATGGCAGGACTGATTACAGACCATGAGGAGAACTCTTCGGGATATGAAAAAATGGCGAGTGTAAGGCTCTTGCTCAAGTTTTAGTCTCTGGATATCTTGTCACTCATGGTCGTGAAATTTTCGGGTGACTTCATGGGAAATGGACGAGTATTACTCTCTGGGGGTTTGGCCCCGTCCAAAGAGTTAGGGGTCCTTCTGTGGGTTGGAAGAAGTCCGTTGTTCTGTTGTTGTTGATTTGTTTCGTTTTGTTTTTCAACCACAGTTGTCCCACCAAATGAGGGATTCCAGAGTAGAGCCCTAGGGGAAGGGCGACTGGACAACCAGAAATCTGGTTAAAAATTGGGGCCTAGGGACATGTCAAGCCCATTATGACATCTAATGGTCCAGCCACTGAGAGGACTTACTAGAGGACAGGACTCACGCTGAGGGTCACAATGCGTGTTTATGCCCTCGTCGCACTCAGGAATGGGCGGGGCCTCAGTGTGAATGCTGGGTTCTCCTACAATGAACGTTGGACAACATGCCAACCACATGGTTTCTTGCCATGGGTAAGGAAGAGTTCTGATTTCTGCATCAGAGTCACCCCTGGGCAGTGATTGGAGATAAGGTCTAGGTTCTGAAGCCTGAAAACTGAGGTAGGGAGGAGATGATGACCTAAGTACATGGCGGGTCAGATGGGCTCAGTGTGCGGTCAGCTGTCTGGGTGTTGGTCACGAGGTCCGGGCTCAGGTTGTCAGACAGTGCATTAGTGCCCAGGTTAGACTATATATTTTGGGTGCATTCGAGTGCCGTGTAGGTTCTTGTCTGAAGAACTCTTCAGGATATGAAGAATGAGCCGTCTGAGGAGCGTGCTCAGGCTTTGGCCTCTGGATTTTGTATCAGCGATGGCCGTGGAATGTTGGGGAGGCCTCATGGGCCATGGACAAATCCTGCTCTCTGTGGATTTGGACTGATCCCATTTGTTCTTCGTCAATCTGTGGGATGGGAGGACTCCTTTCAGGTTTGTTACCTCAGGTGTCCCATCAAAAGAGGAATTCCAAAGCAGAGCCCTGGGAAGAGTGAAGGGACAACCCGAACTATGGTTAAAAATTGGGGCCCAGGGGCATGGCAAGCCCAATATGCTGTCTCTCCATCCAGCCACTGAGAGGCCTTACCTGAGGCCTGGGCTCAGGCTGAGGGTCACAACGTGTGTTTGTGACCAATGTGGCCCGCAAGCATGATCGGGGCCTCATGGGCCACACTGGTTTCAACTACACTGAAACTTGGACAACATGCCAACCAGAAGGTTTCTTGCCATGGGGAAAGAGTACTGATTTCTGCATCATTTTCAAACCCGGGCCATGATTGGAGATAAGGTCTAGGTTCTGAAGCCTGAAAACCGAGGTTGAGAAGAGATGACGATCTAAGGCCAAGGCGGGTCCGATGTGCTCAGTGTGCGGCCAGCTGCCTGGGTGGGGCCAGGAGGTCCAGGCTCAGGCTGTGTCAGAAAGGGCATTAGTGCCCAGGTCAGCCTATATATTTGGGGTACAGCCAAATGGCGTGCAGGTTGATCCTCATTGGGGGTTTCTGGGTAGCCCCAGAGGGGAATGTTTTTCTTCTGGATGGCAGGCAGAGTGCTGCATTGTAGTTCTAGATTGCCAAACTGGAGGGCTTGTGGGCCAGTAGTCTGAGGACGGAAGTCTGAGAACCCAAGCTAGGCCTAGGTTTGTGGGTGAGGATATGGCAGGCACAATCTACAGACCTAAGTCGAGATTAGTGCATCTGAAGTCAGGCCAGGATCAGACGATCGCTCAGGTTGGACATTCTGTCCCTGATGGCCCCTTCTTGAAGGGGGGGGTGGATCACGAGGCCATAGGGGTTTTCCCACGATCGGAGTTGTGAGAAGCTATCAACTGCAAAGATTCTTCTGCAGGACAATTGAGACCTGTTGGTTGTCTCCAGTACAACGTTTCCGTGCAGGGTTCTAAGGATGGATGGCTGAGTAGCCCACCTCGCCTTCCAATTGTCTTCAAGCAACAAGACAGGTTAGATCTGCTGGATCTGGGGGACCAACCGAGGAGGCTGAGTTGAAATGGACTCTCCCGTGGATGTGTCCTAATATGATTTTGTGTTTATGGAGACCTTGGAATGAAGCGGTGGCACTGGGGCCCTGTAGGGTTCTCCTAAAGAGAGGCCTTCACACAGCTCCATCGTGCAAGTTTCCCAAGTGTAGATGAGATTGCTTCTGATGGGTGAGTCAAGAAACAGCCATATGCTGTTATTGAAATCCAGGCCTCTGAGGAGAGATGCCTGGAAACCAAAGCAATGGATCCGATAGGTGCCTAGGGGCCTGTTCGTTCCTTTTTACCCCTGGGGTCATCAGTCTATGGGTCTGAGTGCCCGTAGGTGCTCAGATGGGCACAGATTGCCCCTGTTTGTCCTGGGAAGCCACAAATATTGGGATGGCCTCAGGGAATTTGGAGGTTTATCCTCTTAGTAGGGTTGTGGCCATTGGAATGGGCACACACAATTCCCTTGGAGAGGGCAAGCACAGTCATCATGTTTGGCTCCAGGGGCCTTACTCTGTAGGGTGTGTAGGCCAGGGATTTGGACAGTTGTCTGAAAACACAAATTCGGCCTATGTTTCGGGTCATAGGTATGGCAGGACTGATTACAGACCATGAGGAGAACTCTTCGGGATATGAAAAAATGGCAAGTGTAAGGCTCTTGCTCAAGTTTTAGTCTCTGGATATCTTGTCACTCATGGTCGTGAAATTTTCGGGTGACTTCATGGGAAATGGACGAGTATTACTCTCTGGGGGTTGGGCCCCGTCCAAAGAGTTAGGGGTCCTTCTGTGGGTTGGAAGAAGTCCGTTGTTCTGTTGTTGTTGATTTGTTTCGTTTTGTTTTTCAACCACAGTTGTCCCACCAAATGAGGGATTCCAGAGTAGAGCCCTAGGGGAGGGGCGACTGGACAACCAGAAATCTGGTTAAAAATTGGGGCCTAGGGACATGTCAAGCCCATTATGACATCTAATGGTCCAGCCACTGAGAGGACTTACTAGAGGACAGGACTCACGCTGAGGGTCACAATGCGTGTTTATGCCCTCGTCGCACTCAGGAATGGGCGGGGCCTCAGTGTGAATGCTGGGTTCTCCTACAATGAACGTTGGACAACATGCCAACCACATGGTTTCTTGCCATGGGTAAGGAAGAGTTCTGATTTCTGCATCACAGTCACCCCTGGGCAGTGATTGGAGATAAGGTCTAGGTTCTGAAGCCTGAGAACTGAGGTAGGGAGGAGATGATGACCTAAGTACATGGCGGGTCAGATGGGCTCAGTGTGCGGTCAGCTGTCTGGGTGTTGGTCACGAGGTCCGGGCTCAGGTTGTCAGACAGTGCATTAGTGCCCAGGTTAGACTATATATTTTGGATGCATTCGAGTGCCGTGTAGGTTCTTGTCTGAAGAACTCTTCAGGATATGAAGAATGAGCCGTCTGAGGAGCGTGCTCAGGCTTTGGTCTCTGGATTTTGTATCAGCGATGGCCGTGGAATGTTGGGGAGGCCTCATGGGCCATGGACAAATCCTGCTCTCTGTGGATTTGGACCGATCCCATTTGTTCTTCGTCAATCTGTGGGATGGGAGGACTCCTTTCAGGTTTGTTACCTCAGGTGTCCCATCAAAAGAGGAATTCCAAAGCAGAGCCCTGGGAAGAGTGAAGGGACAACCCGAACTATGGTTAAAAATTGGGGCCCAGGGGCATGGCAAGCCCAATATGCTGTCTCTCCATCCAGCCACTGAGAGGCCTTACCTGAGGCCTGGGCTCAGGCTGAGGGTCACAACGTGTGTTTGTGACCAATGTGGCCCGCAAGCATGGTCGGGGCCTCATGGGCCACACTGGTTTCAACTACACTGAAACTTGGACAACATGCCAACCAGAAGGTTTCTTGCCATGGGGAAAGAGTACTGATTTCTGCATCATTTTCAAACCCGGGCCATGATTGGAGATAAGGTCTAGGTTCTGAAGCCTGAAAACCGAGGTTGAGAAGAGATGACGATCTAAGGCCAAGGCGGGTCCGATGTGCTCAGTGTGCGGCCAGCTGCCTGGGTGGGGCCAGGAGGTCCAGGCTCAGGCTGTGTCAGAAAGGGCATTAGTGCCCAGGTCAGCCTATATATTTGGGGTACAGCCAAATGGCGTGCAGGTTGATCCTCATTGGGGGTTTCTGGGTAGCCCCAGAGGGCAATGTTTTTCTTCTGGATGGCAGGCAGAGTGCTGCATTGTAGTTCTAGATTGCCAAACTGGAGGGCTTGTGGGCCAGTAGTCTGAGGACGGAAGTCTGAGAACCCAAGCTAGGCCTAGGTTTGTGGGTGAGGATATGTCAGGCACAATCTACAGACCTAAGTCGAGATTAGTGCATCTGAAGTCAGGGCGAGGATCAGACGATCGCTCAGGTTGGACATTCTGTCCCTGATGGCCCCTTCTTGAAGGGGGGGGGTGGATCACGAGGCCATAGGGGTTTTCCCACGATCGGAGTTGTGAGAAGCTATCAACTGCAAAGATTCTTCTGCAGGACAATTGAGACCTGTTGGTTGTCTCCAGTACAACGTTTCCGTGCAGGGTTCTAAGGATGGATGGCTCAGTAGCCCACCTCGCCTTCTAATTTTCTTCAAGCAACAAGACAGGTTAGATCTGCTGGATCTGGGGGACCAACCGAGGAGGCTGAGTTGAAATGGACTCTCCCGTGGATGTGTCCTAATATGATTTTGTGTTTATGGAGACCTTGGAATGAAGCGGTGGCACTGGGGCCCTGTAGGGTTCTCCTAAAGAGAGGCCTTCACACAGCTCCATCGTGCAAGTTTCCCATGTGTAGATGAGATTGGTTCTGATGGGTGAGTCAAGAAACAGCCATATGCTGTTATTGAAATCCAGGCCTCTGAGGAGAGATGCCTGGAAACCAAAGCAATGGATCCGATAGGTGCCTAGGGGCCTGTTCGTTCCTTTTTACCCCTGGGGTCATCAGTCTATGGGTCTGAGTGCCCGTAGGTGCTCAGATGGGCACAGATTGCCCCTGTTTGTCCTGGAAAGCCACAAATATTGGGATGGCCTCAGGGAATTTGGAGGTTTATCCTCTTAGTAGGGTTGTGGCCATTGGAATGGGCACACACAATTCCCTTGGAGAGGGCAAGCACAGTCGTCATGTTTGGTTCCAGGGGCCTGACTCTGTAGGGTGTGTAGGCCAGGGATTTGGACAGTTGTCTGAAAACACAAACTCGGCCTATGTTTCGGGTCATAGGTATGGCAGGACTGATTACAGACCATGAGGAGAACACTTCGGGATATGAAAAAATGGCGAGTGTAAGGCTCTTGCTCAAGTTTTAGTCTCTAGATATCTTGTCACTCATGGTCGTGAAATTTTCGGGTGACTTCATGGGAAATGGATGAGTATTACTCTCTGGGGGTTTGGCCCCGTCCAAAGAGTTAGGGGTCCTTCTGTGGGTTGGAAGAAGTCCGTTGTTCTGTTGTTGTTGATTTGTTTCGTTTTGTTTTTCAACCACAGTTGTCCCACCAAATGAGGGATTCCAGAGTAGAGCCCTAGGGGAGGGGCGACTGGACAACCAGAAATCTGGTTAAAAATTGGGGCCTAGGGACATGTCAAGCCCATTATGACATCTAATGGTCCAGCCACTGAGAGGACTTACTAGAGGACAGGACTCACGCTGAGGGTCACAATGCGTGTTTATGCCCTCGTCGCACTCAGGAATGTGCGGGGCCTCAGTGTGAATGCTGGGTTCTCCTACAATGAACGTTGGACCACATGCCAACCACATGGTTTCTTGCCATGGTTAAGGAAGAGTTCTGATTTCTGCATCAGAGTCACCCCTGGGCAGTGATTGGAGATAAGGTCTAGGTTCTGAAGCCTGAGAACTGAGGTAGGGAGGAGATGATGACCTAAGTACATGGCGGGTCAGATGGGCTCAGTGTGCGGTCAGCTGTCTGGGTGTTGGTCACGAGGTCCGGGCTCAGGTTGTCAGACAGTGCATTAGTGCCCAGGTTAGACTATATATTTTGGGTGCATTCGAGTGCCGTGTAGGTTCTTATCTGAAGAACTCTTCAGGATATGAAGAATGAGCCGTCTGAGGAGCGTGCTCAGGCTTTGGTCTCTGGATTTTGTATCAGCGATGGCCGTGGAATGTTGGGGAGGCCTCATGGGCCATGGACAAATCCTGCTCTCTGTGGATTTGGACCGATCCCATTTTTTCTTCGTCAATCTGTGGGATGGGAGGACTCCTTTCAGGTTTGTTACCTCAGGTGTCCCATCAAAAGAGGAATTCCAAAGCAGAGCCCTGGGAAGAGTGAAGGGACAACCCGAACTATGGTTAAAAATTGGGGCCCAGGGGCATGGCAAGCCCAATATGCTGTCTCTCAATCAAGCCACTGAGAGGCCTTACCTGAGGCCTGGGCTCAGGCTGAGGGTCACAACGTGTGTTTGTGACCAATGTGGCCCGCAAGCATGGTCGGGGCCTCATGGGCCACACTGGTTTCAACTACACTGAAACTTGGACAACATGCCAACCAGAAGGTTTCTTGCCATGGGGAAAGAGTACTGATTTCTGCATCATTTTCAAACCCGGGCCATGATTGGAGATAAGGTCTAGGTTCTGAAGCCTGAAAACCGAGGTTGAGAAGAGATGACGATCTAAGGCCAAGGCGGGTCCGATGTGCTCAGTGTGCGGCCAGCTGCCTGGGTGGGGCCAGGAGGTCCAGGCTCAGGCTGTGTCAGAAAGGGCATTAGTGCCCAGGTCAGCCTATATATTTGGGGTACATCCAAATGGCGTGCAGGTTGATCCTCATTGGGGGTTTCTGGGTAGCCCCAGAGGGCAATGTTTTTCTTCTGGATGGCAGGCAGAGTGCTGCATTGTAGTTCTAGATTGCCAAACTGGAGGGCTTGTGGGCCAGTAGTCTGAGGACGGAAGTCTGAGAACCCAAGCTAGGCCTAGGTTTGTGGGTGAGGATATGTCAGGCACAATCTACAGACCTAAGTCGAGATTAGTGCATCTGAAGTCAGGGCGAGGATCAGACGATCGCTCAGGTTGGACATTCTGTCCCTGATGGCCCCTTCTTGAAGGGGGGGGGGGTGGATCACGAGGCCATAGGGGTTTTCCCACGATCGGAGTTGTGAGAAGCTATCAACTGCAAAGATTCTTCTGCAGGACAACTGAGACCTGTTGGTTGTCTCCAGTACAACGTTTCCGTGCAGGGTTCTAAGGATGGATGGCTGAGTAGCCCACCTCGCCTTCCAATTGTCTTCAAGCAACAAGACAGGTTAGATCTGCTGGATCTGGGGGACCAACCGAGGAGGCTGAGTTGAAATTGACTCTCCCGTGGATGTGTCCTAATATGATTTTGTGTTTATGGAGACCTTGGAATGAAGCGGTGGCACTGGGGCCCTGTAGGGTTCTCCTAAAGAGAGGCCTTCACACAGCTCCATCGTGCAAGTTTCCCATGTGTAGATGAGATTGGTTCTGATGGGTGAGTCAAGAAACAGCCATATGCTGTTATTGAAATCCAGGCCTCTGAGGAGAGATGCCTGGAAACCAAAGCAATGGATCCGATAGGTGCCTAGGGGCCTGTTCGTTCCTTTTTACCCCTGGGGTCATCAGTCTATGGGTCTGAGTGCCCGCAGGTGCTCAGATGGGCACAGATTGCCCCTGTTTGTCCTGGAAAGCCACAAATATTGGGATGGCCTCAGGGAATTTGGAGGTTTATCCTCTTAGTAGGGTTGTGGCCATTGGAATGGGCACACACAATTCCCTTGGAGAGGGCAAGCACAGTCGTCATGTTTGGTTCCAGGGGCCTGACTCTGTAGGGTGTGTAGGCCAGGGATTTGGACAGTTGTCTGAAAACACAAACTCGGCCTATGTTTCGGGTCATAGGTATGGCAGGACTGATTACAGACCATGAGGAGAACACTTCGGGATATAAAAAATGGCGAGTGTAAGGCTCTTGCTCAAGTTTTAGTCTCTGGATATCTTGTCACTCATGGTCGTGAAATTTTCGGGTGACTTCATGGGAAATGGATGAGTATTACTCTCTGGGGGTTTGGCCCCGTCCAAAGAGTTAGGGGTCCTTCTGTGGGTTGGAAGAAGTCCGTTGTTCTGTTGTTGTTGATTTGTTTCGTTTTGTTTTTCAACCACAGTTGTCCCACCAAATGAGGGATTCCAGAGTAGAGCCCTAGGGGAGGGGCGACTGGACAACCAGAAATCTGGTTAAAAATTGGGGCCTAGGGACATGTCAAGCCCATTATGACATCTAATGTTCCAGCCACTGAGAGGACTTACTAGAGGACAGGACTCACGCTGAGGGTCACAATGCGTGTTTATGCCCTCGTCGCACTCAGGAATGGGCGGGGCCTCAGTGTGAATGCTGGGTTCTCCTACAATGAACGTTGGACAACATGCCAACCACATGGTTTCTTGCCATGGGTAAGGAAGAGTTCTGATTTCTGCATCACAGTCACCCCTGGGCAGTGATTGGAGATAAGGTCTAGGTTCTGAAGCCTGAAAACTGAGGTAGGGAGGAGATGATGACCTAAGTACATGGCGGGTCAGATGGGCTCAGTGTGCGGTCAGCTGTCTGGGTGTTGGTCACGAGGTCCGGGCTCAGGTTGTCAGACAGTGCATTAGTGCCCAGGTTAGACTATATATTTTGGGTGCATTCGAGTGCCGTGTAGGTTCTTGTCTGAAGAACTCTTCAGGATATGAAGAATGAGCCGTCTGAGGAGCGTGCTCAGGCTTTGGCCTCTGGATTTTGTATCAGCGATGGCCGTGGAATGTTGGGGAGGCCTCATGGGCCATGGACAAATCCTGCTCTCTGTGGATTTGGACCGATCCCATTTGTTCTTCGTCAATCTGTGGGATGGGAGGACTCCTTTCAGGTTTGTTACCTCAGGTGTCCCATCAAAAGAGGAATTCCAAAGCAGAGCCCTGGGAAGAGTGAAGGGACAACCCGAACTATGGTTAAAAATTGGGGCCCAGGGGCATGGCAAGCCCAATATGCTGTCTCTCCATCCAGCCACTGAGAGGCCTTACCTGAGGCCTGGGCTCAGGCTGCGGGTCACAACGTGTGTTTGTGACCAATGTGGCCCACAAGCATGGTCGGGGCCTCATGGGCCGCACTGGTTTCAACTACACTGAAACTTGGACAACATGCCAACCAGAAGGTTTCTTGCCATGGGGAAAGAGTACTGATTTCTGCATCATTTTCAAACCCGGGCCATGATTGGAGATAAGGTCTAGGTTCTGAAGCCTGAAAACCGAGGTTGAGAAGAGATGACGATCTAAGGCCAAGGCGGGTCCGATGTGCTCAGTGTGCGGCCAGCTGCCTGGGTGGGGCCAGGAGGTCCAGGCTCAGGCTGTGTCAGAAAGGGCATTAGTGCCCAGGTCAGCCTATATATTTGGGGTACAGCCAAATGGCGTGCAGCTTGATCCTCATTGGTGGTTTCTGGGTAGCCCCAGAGGGCAATGTTTTTCTTCTGGATGGCAGGCAGAGTGCTGCATTGTAGTTCTAGATTGCCAAACTGGAGGGCTTGTGGGCCAGTAGTCTGAGGACGGAAGTCTGAGAACCCAAGCTAGGCCTAGGTTTGTGGGTGGGGATATGGCAGGCACAATCTACAGACCTAAGTCGAGATTAGTGCATCTGAAGTCAGGGCGAGGATCAGACGATCGCTCAGGTTCGACATTCTGTCCCTGATGGCCCCTTCTTGAAGGGGGGGGGGGTGGATCACGAGGCCATAGGGGTTTTCCCACGATCGGAGTTGTGAGAAGCTATCAACTGCAAAGATTCTTCTGGAGGACAATTGAGACTTGTTGGTTGTCTCCAGTACAACGTTTCCGTGCAGGGTTCTAAGGATGGATGGCTCAGTAGCCCACCTCGCCTTCCAATTGTCTTCAAGCAACAAGACAGGTTAGATCTGCTGGATCTGGGGGACCAACCGAGGATGCTGAGTTGAAATGGACTCTCCCGTGGATGTGTCCTAATATGATTTTGTGTTTATGGAGACCTTGGAATGAAGCGGTGGCACTGGGGCCCTGTAGGGTTCTCCTAAAGAGAGGCCTTCACACAGCTCCATCGTGCAAGTTTCCCATGTGTAGATGAGATTGGTTCTGATGGGTGAGTCAAGAAACAGCCATATGCTGTTATTGAAATCCAGGCCTCTGAGGAGAGATGCCTGGAAACCAAAGCAATGGATCCGATAGGTGCCTAGGGGCCTGTTCGTTCCTTTTTACCCCTGGGGTCATCAGTCTATGGGTCTGAGTGCCCGTAGGTGCTCAGATGGGCACAGATTGCCCCTGTTTGTCCTGGGAAGCCACAAATATTGGGATGGCCTCAGGGAATTTGGAGGTTTATCCTCTTAGTAGGGTTGTGGCCATTGGAATGGGCACACACAATTCCCTTGGAGAGGGCAAGCACAGTCGTCATGTTTGGCTCCAGGGGCCTGACTCTGTAGGGTGTGTAGGCCAGGGATTTGGACAGTTGTCTGAAAACACAAACTCGGCCTATGTTTCGGGTCATAGGTATGGCAGGACTGATTACAGACCATGAGGAGAACTCTTCGGGATATGAAAAAATGGCGAGTGTAAGGCTCTTGCTCAAGTTTTAGTCTCTGGATATCTTGTCACTCATGGTCGTGAAATTTTCGGGTGACTTCATGGGAAATGGATGAGTATTACTCTCTGGGGGTTTGGCCCCGTCCAAAGAGTTAGGGGTCCTTCTGTGGGTTGGAAGAAGTCCGTTGTTCTGTTGTTGTTGATTTGTTTCGTTTTGTTTTTCAACCACAGTTGTCCCACCAAATGAGGGATTCCAGAGTAGAGCCCTAGGGGAGGGGCGACTGGACAACCAGAAATCTGGTTAAAAATTGGGGCCTAGGGACATGTCAAGCCCATTATGACATCTAATGTTCCAGCCACTGAGAGGACTTACTAGAGGACAGGACTCACGCTGAGGGTCACAATGCGTGTTTATGCCCTCGTCGCACTCAGGAATGGGCGGGGCCTCAGTGTGAATGCTGGGTTCTCCTACAATGAACGTTGGACCACATGCCAACCACATGGTTTCTTGCCATGGGTAAGGAAGAGTTCTGATTTCTGCATCACAGTCACCCCTGGGCAGTGATTGGAGATAAGGTCTAGGTTCTGAAGCCTGAAAACTGAGGTAGGGAGGAGATGATGACCTAAGTACATGGCGGGTCAGATGGGCTCAGTGTGCGGTCAGCTGTCTGGGTGTTGGTCACGAGGTCCGGGCTCAGGTTGTCAGACAGTGCATTAGTGCCCAGGTTAGACTATATATTTTGGGTGCATTCGAGTGCCGTGTAGGTTCTTGTCTGAAGAACTCTTCAGGATATGAAGAATGAGCCGTCTGAGGAGCGTGCTCAGGCTTTGGCCTCTGGATTTTGTATCAGCGATGGCCGTGGAATGTTGGGGAGGCCTCATGGGCCATGGACAAATCCTGCTCTCTGTGGATTTGGACCGATCCCATTTGTTCTTCGTCAATCTGTGGGATGGGAGGACTCCTTTCAGGTTTGTTACCTCAGGTGTCCCATCAAAAGAGGAATTCCAAAGCAGAGCCCTGGGAAGAGTGAAGGGACAACCCGAACTATGGTTAAAAATTGGGGCCCAGGGGCATGGCAAGCCCAATATGCTGTCTCTCCATCCAGCCACTGAGAGGCCTTACCTGAGGCCTGGGCTCAGGCTGCGGGTCACAACGTGTGTTTGTGACCAATGTGGCCCGCAAGCATGGTCGGGGCCTCATGGGCCGCACTGGTTTCAACTACACTGAAACTTGGACAACATGCCAACCAGAAGGTTTCTTGCCATGGGGAAAGAGTACTGATTTCTGCATCATTTTCAAACCCGGGCCATGATTGGAGATAAGGTCTAGGTTCTGAAGCCTGAAAACCGAGGTTGAGAAGAGATGACGATCTAAGGCCAAGGCGGGTCCGATGTGCTCAGTGTGCGGCCAGCTGCCTGGGTGGGGCCAGGAGGTCCAGGCTCAGGCTGTGTCAGAAAGGGCATTAGTGCCCAGGTCAGCCTATATATTTGGGGTACAGCCAAATGGCGTGCAGCTTGATCCTCATTGGTGGTTTCTGGGTAGCCCCAGAGGGCAATGTTTTTCTTCTGGATGGCAGGCAGAGTGCTGCATTGTAGTTCTAGATTGCCAAACTGGAGGGCTTGTGGGCCAGTAGTCTGAGGACGGAAGTCTGAGAACCCAAGCTAGGCCTAGGTTTGTGGGTGGGGATATGGCAGGCACAATCTACAGACCTAAGTCGAGATTAGTGCATCTGAAGTCAGGGCGAGGATCAGACGATCGCTCAGGTTCGACATTCTGTCCCTGATGGCCCCTTCTTGAAGGGGGGGGGGTGGATCACGAGGCCATAGGGGTTTTCCCACGATCGGAGTTGTGAGAAGCTATCAACTGCAAAGATTCTTCTGGAGGACAATTGAGACTTGTTGGTTGTCTCCAGTACAACGTTTCCGTGCAGGGTTCTAAGGATGGATGGCTCAGTAGCCCACCTCGCCTTCCAATTGTCTTCAAGCAACAAGACAGGTTAGATCTGCTGGATCTGGGGGACCAACCGAGGATGCTGAGTTGAAATGGACTCTCCCGTGGATGTGTCCTAATATGATTTTGTGTTTATGGAGACCTTGGAATGAAGCGGTGGCACTGGGGCCCTGTAGGGTTCTCCTAAAGAGAGGCCTTCACACAGCTCCATCGTGCAAGTTTCCCATGTGTAGATGAGATTGGTTCTGATGGGTGAGTCAAGAAACAGCCATATGCTGTTATTGAAATCCAGGCCTCTGAGGAGAGATGCCTGGAAACCAAAGCAATGGATCCGATAGGTGCCTAGGGGCCTGTTCGTTCCTTTTTACCCCTGGGGTCATCAGTCTATGGGTCTGAGTGCCCGTAGGTGCTCAGATGGGCACAGATTGCCCCTGTTTGTCCTGGGAAGCCACAAATATTGGGATGGCCTCAGGGAATTTGGAGGTTTATCCTCTTAGTAGGGTTGTGGCCATTGGAATGGGCACACACAATTCCCTTGGAGAGGGCAAGCACAGTCGTCATGTTTGGCTCCAGGGGCCTGACTCTGTAGGGTGTGTAGGCCAGGGATTTGGACAGTTGTCTGAAAACACAAACTCGGCCTATGTTTCGGGTCATAGGTATGGCAGGACTGATTACAGACCATGAGGAGAACTCTACGGGATATGAAAAAATGGCGAGTGTAAGGCTCTTGCTCAAGTTTTAGTCTCTGGATATCTTGTCACTCATGGTCGTGAAATTTTCGGGTGACTTCATGGGAAATGGACGAGTATTTCTCTCTGGGGGTTTGGCCCCGTCCAAAGAGTTAGGGGTCCTTCTGTGGGTTGGAAGAAGTCCGTTGTTCTGTTGTTGTTGATTTGTTTCGTTTTGTTTTTCAACCACAGTTGTCCCACCAAATGAGGGATTCCAGAGTAGAGCCCTAGGAGAGGGGCGACTGGACAACCAGAAATCTGGTTAAAAATTGGGGCCTAGGGACATGTCAAGCCCATTATGACATCTAATGGTCCAGCCACTGAGAGGACTTACTAGAGGACAGGACTCACGCTGAGGGTCACAATGCGGGTTTATGCCCTCGTCGCACTCAGGAATGGGCGGGGCCTCAGTGTGAATGCTGGGTTCTCCTACAATGAACGTTGGACAACATGCCAACCACATGGTTTCTTGCCATGGGTAAGGAAGAGTTCTGATTTCTGCATCACAGTCACCCCTGGGCAGTGATTGGAGATAAGGTCTAGGTTCTGAAGCCTGAAAACTGAGGTAGGGAGGAGATGATGACCTAAGTACATGGCGGGTCAGATGGGCTCAGTGTGCGGTCAGCTGTCTGGGTGTTGGTCACGAGGTCCGGGCTCAGGTTGTCAGACAGTGCATTAGTGCCCAGGTTAGACTATATATTTTGGGTGCATTCGAGTGCCGTGTAGGTTCTTGTCTGAAGAACTCTTCAGGATATGAAGAATGAGCCGTCTGAGGAGCGTGCTCAGGCTTTGGTCTCTGGATTTTGTATCAGCGATGGCCGTGGAATGTTGGGGAGGCCTCATGGGCCATGGACAAATCCTGCTCTCTGTGGATTTGGACCGATCCCATTTGTTCTTCGTCAATCTGTGGGATGGGAGGACTCCTTTCAGGTTTGTTACCTCAGGTGTCCCATCAAAAGAGGAATTCCAAAGCAGAGCCCTGGGAAGAGTGAAGGGACAACCCGAACTATGGTTAAAAATTGGGGCCCAGGGGCATGGCAAGCCCAATATGCTGTCTCTCCATCCAGCCACTGAGAGGCCTTACCTGAGGCCTGGGCTCAGGCTGAGGGTCACAACGTGTGTTTGTGACCAATGTGGCCCGCAAGCATGGTCGGGGCCTCATGGGCCACACTGGTTTCAACTACACTGAAACTTGGACAACATGCCAACCAGAAGGTTTCTTGCCATGGGGAAAGAGTACTGATTTCTGCATCATTTTCAAACCCGGGCCATGATTGGAGATAAGGTCTAGGTTCTGAAGCCTGAAAACCGAGGTTGAGAAGAGATGACGATCTAAGGCCAAGGCGGGTCCGATGTGCTCAGTGTGCGGCCAGCTGCCTGGGTGGGGCCAGGAGGTCCAGGCTCAGGCTGTGTCAGAAAGGGCATTAGTGCCCAGGTCAGCCTATATATTTGGGGTACATCCAAATGGCGTGCAGGTTGATCCTCATTGGGGGTTTCTGGGTAGCCCCAGAGGGCAATGTTTTTCTTCTGGATGGCAGGCAGAGTGCTGCATTGTAGTTCTAGATTGCCAAACTGGAGGGCTTGTGGGCCAGTAGTCTGAGGACGGAAGTCTGAGAACCCAAGCTAGGCCTAGGTTTGTGGGTGAGGATATGGCAGGCACAATCTACAGACCTAAGTCGAGATTAGTGCATCTGAAGTCAGGGCGAGGATCAGACGATCGCTCAGGTTGGACATTCTGTCCCTGATGGCCCCTTCTTGAAGGGGGGGGGGGGTGGATCACGAGGCCATAGGGGTTTTCCCACGATCGGAGTTGTGAGAAGCTATCAACTGCAAAGATTCTTCTGCAGGACAACTGAGACCTGTTGGTTGTCTCCAGTACAACGTTTCCGTGCAGGGTTCTAAGGATGGATGGCTGAGTAGCCCACCTCGCCTTCCAATTGTCTTCAAGCAACAAGACAGGTTAGATCTGCTGGATCTGGGGGACCAACCGAGGAGGCTGAGTTGAAATGGACTCTCCCGTGGATGTGTCCTAATATGATTTTGTGTTTATGGAGACCTTGGAATGAAGCGGTGGCACTGGGGCCCTGAAGGGTTCTCCTAAAGAGAGGCTTTCACACAGCTCCATCGTGCAAGTTTCCCATGTGTAGATGAGATTGGTTCTGATGGGTGAGTCAAGAAACAGCCATATGCTGTTATTGAAATCCAGGCCTCTGAGGAGAGATGCCTGGAAACCAAAGCAATGGATCCGATAGGTGCCTAGGGGCCTGTTCGTTCCTTTTTACCCCTGGGGTCATCAGTCTATGGGTCTGAGTGCCCGTAGGTGCTCAGATGGGCACAGATTGCCCCTGTTTGTCCTGGGAAGCCACAAATATTGGGATGGCCTCAGGGAATTTGGAGGTTTATCCTCTTAGTAGGGTTGTGGCCATTGGAATGGGCACATACAATTCCCTTGGAGAGGGCAAGCACAGTCGTCATGTTTGGCTCCAGGGGCCTGACTCTGTAGGGTGTGTAGGCCAGGGATTTGGACAGTTGTCTGAAAACACAAACTCGGCTTATGTTTCGGGTCATAGGTATGGCAGGACTGATTACAGACCATGAGGAGAACTCTTCGGGATATGAAAAAATGGCGAGTGTAAGGCTCTTGCTCAAGTTTTAGTCTCTGGATATCTTGTCACTCATGGTCGTGAAATTTTCGGGTGACTTCATGGGAAATGGACGCGTATTACTCTCTGGGGGTTTGGCCCCGTCCAAAGAGTTAGGGGTCCTTCTGTGGGTTGGAAGAAGTCCGTTGTTCTGTTGTTGTTGATTTGTTTTGTTTTGTTTTTCAACCACAGTTGTCCCACCAAATGAGGGATTCCAGAGTAGAGCCCTAGGGGAGGGGCGACTGGACAACCAGAAATCTGGTTAAAAATTGGGGCCTAGGGACATGTCCAGCCCATTATGACATCTAATGGTCCAGCCACTGAGAGGACTTACTAGAGGACAGGACTCACGCTGAGGGTCACAATGCGTGTTTATGCCCTCGTCGCACTCAGGAATGGGCGGGGCCTCAGTGTGAATGCTGGGTTCTCCTACAATGAACGTTGGACAACATGCCAACCACATGGTTTCTTGCCATGGGTAAGGAAGAGTTCTGATTTCTGCATCACAGTCACCCCTGGGATGTGATTGGAGATAAGGTCTAGGTTCTGAAGCCTGAAAACTGAGGTAGGTAGGAGATGATGACCTAAGTACATGGCGGGTCAGATGGGCTCAGTGTGCGGTCAGCTGTCTGGGTGTTGGTCACGAGGTCCGGGCTCAGGTTGTCAGACAGTGCATTAGTGCCCAGGTTAGACTATATATTTTGGGTGCATTCGAGTGCCGTGTAGGTTATTGTCTGAAGAACTCTTCAGGATATGAAGAATGAGCCGTCTGAGGAGCGTGCTCAGGCTTTGGCCTCTGGATTTTGTATCAGCGATGGCCGGGGAATGTTGGGGAGGCCTCATGGGCCATGGACAAATCCTGCTCTCTGTGGATTTGGACCGATCCCATTTGTTCTTCGTCAATCTGTGGGATGGGAGGACTCCTTTCAGGTTTGTTACCTCAGGTGTCCCATCAAAAGAGGAATTCCAAAGCAGAGCCCTGGGAAGAGTGAAGGGACAACCCGAACTATGGTTAAAAATTGGGGCCCAGGGGCATGGCAAGCCCAATATGCTGTCTCTCCATCCAGCCACTGAGAGGCCTTACCTGAGGCCTAGGCTCAGGCTGAGGGTCACAACGTGTGTTTGTGACCAATGTGGCCCGCAAGCATGGTCGGGGCCTCATGGGCCGCACTGGTTTCAACTACACTGAAACTTGGACAACATGCCAACCAGAAGGTTTCTTGCCATGGGGAAAGAGTACTGATTTCTGCATCATTTTCAAACCCGGGCCATGATTGGAGATAAGGTCTAGGTTCTGAAGCCTGAAAACCGAGGTTGAGAAGAGATGATGATCTAAGGCCAAGGCGGGTCCGATGTGCTCAGTGTGCGGCCAGCTGCCTGGGTGGGGCCAGGAGGTCCAGGCTCAGGCTGTGTCAGAAAGGGCATTAGTGCCCAGGTCAGCCTATATATTTGGGGTACAGCCAAATGGCGTGCAGGTTGATCCTCATTGGGGGTTTCTGGGTAGCCCCAGAGGGCAATGTTTTTCTTCTGGATGGCAGGCAGAGTGCTGCATTGTAGTTCTAGATTGCCAAACTGGAGGGCTTGTGGGCCAGTAGTCTGAGGACGGAAGTCTGAGAACCCAAGCTAGGCCTAGGTTTGTGGGTGAGGATAAGGCAGGCACAATCTACAGACCTAAGTCGAGATTAGTGCATCTGAAGTCAGGGCGAGGATCAGACGATCGCTCAGGTTGGACATTCTGTCCCTGATGGCCCCTTCTTGAAGGGGGGGGTGGATCACGAGGCCATAGGGGTTTTCCCACGATCGGAGTTGTGAGAAGCTATCAACTGCAAAGATTCTTCTGCAGGACAATTTAGACCTGTTGGTTGTCTCCAGTACAACGTTTCCGTGCAGGGTTCTAAGGATGGATGGCTGAGTAGCCCACCTCGCCTTCCAATTGTCCTCAAGCAACAAGACAGGTTAGATCTGCTGGATCTGGGGGACCAACCGAGGAGGCTGAGTTGAAATGGACTCTCCCGTGGATGTGTCCTAATATGATTTTGTGTTTATGGAGACCTTGGAATGAAGCGGTGGCACTGGGGCCCTGAAGGGTTCTCCTAAAGAGAGGCTTTCACACAGCTCCATCGTGCAAGTTTCCCATGTGTAGATGAGATTGGTTCTGATGGGTGAGTCAAGAAACAGCCATATGCTGTTATTGAAATCCAGGCCTCTGAGGAGAGATGCCTGGAAACCAAAGCAATGGATCCGATAGGTGCCTAGGGGCCTGTTCTTTCCTTTTTACCCCTGGGGTCATCAGTCTATGGGTCTGAGTGCCCGTAGGTGCTCAGATGGGCAGAGATTGGCCCTGTTTGTCCTGGGAAGCCACAAATATTGGGATGGCCTCAGGGAATTTGGAGGTTTTTCCTCTTAGTAGGGTTGTGGCCATTAGAATGGGCACATACAATTCCCTTGGAGAGGGCAAGCACAGTCGTCATGTTTGGCTCCAGGGGCCTGACTCTGTAGGGTGTGTAGGCCAGGGATTTGGACAGTTGTCTGAAAACACAAACTCGGCCTATGTTTCGGGTCATAGGTATGGCAGGACTGATTACAGACCATGAGGAGAACTCTTCGGGATATGAAAAAATGGCGAGTGTAAGGCTCTTGCTCAAGTTTTAGTCTCTGGATATCTTGTCACTCATGGTCGTGAAATTTTCGGGTGACTTCATGGGAAATGGACGAGTATTACTCTCTGGGGGTTTGGCCCCGTCCAAAGAGTTAGGGGTCCTTCTGTGGGTTGGAAGAAGTCGGTTGTTCTGTTGTTGTTGATTTGTTTTGTTTTGTTTTTCAACCACAGTTGTCCCACCAAATGAGGGATTCCAGAGTAGAGCCCTAGGGGAGGGGCGACTGGACAACCAGAAATCTGGTTAAAAATTGGGGCCTAGGGACATGTCCAGCCCATTATGACATCTAATGGTCCAGCCACTGAGAGGACTTACTAGAGGACAGGACTCACGCTGAGGGTCACAATGCGTGTTTATGCCCTCGTCGTACTCAGGAATGGGCGGGGCCTCAGTGTGAATGCTGGGTTCTCCTACAATGAACGTTGGATAACATGCCAACCACATGGTTTCTTGCCATGGTTAAGGAAGAGTTCTGATTTCTGCATCAGAGTCACCCCTGGGCAGTGATTGGAGATAAGGTCTAGGTTCTGAAGCCTGAAAACTGAGGTAGGGAGGAGATGATGACCTAAGTACATGGCGGGTCAGATGGGCTCAGTGTGCGGTCAGCTGTCTGGGTGTTGGTCACGAGGTCCGGGCTCAGGTTGTCAGACAGTGCATTAGTGCCCAGGTTAGACTATATATTTTGGGTGCATTCGAGTGCCGTGTAGGTTCTTGTCTGAAGAAGTCTTCAGGATATGAAGAATGAGCCGTTGAGGAGCGTGCTCAGGCTTTGGCCTCTGGATTTTGTATCAGCGATTGCCGTGGAATGTTGGGAAGGCCTCATGGGCCATGGACAAATCCTGCTCTCTGTGTATTGGACCGATCCCATTTGTTCTTCGTCAATCTGTGGGATGGGAGGACTCCTTTCAGGTTTGTTACCTCAGGTGTCCCATCAAAAGAGGAATTCCAAAGCAGAGCCCTGGGAAGAGTGAAGGGACAACCCGAACTATGGTTAAAAATTGGGGCCAGGGGCATGGCAAGCCCAATATGCTGTCTCTCCATCCAGCCACTGAGAGGCCTTACCTGAGGCCTGGGCTCAGGCTGAGGGTCACAACGTGTGTTTGTGACCAATGTGGCCCGCAAGCATGGTCGGGGCCTCATGGGCCGCACTGGTTTCAACTACACTGAAACTTGGACAACATGCCAACCAGAAGGTTTCTTGCCATGGGGAAAGAGTACTGATTTCTGCATCATTTTCAAACCCGGGCCATGATTGGAGATAAGGTCTAGGTTCTGAAGCCTGAAAACCGAGGTTGAGAAGAGATGATGATCTAAGGCCAAGGCGGGTCCGATGTGCTCAGTGTGCGGCCAGCTGCCTGGGTGGGGCCAGGAGGTCCAGGCTCAGGCTGTGTCAGAAAGGGCATTAGTGCCCAGGTCAGCCTATATATTTGGGGTACAGCCAAATGGCGTGCAGGTTGATCCTCATTTGGGGTTTCTGGGTAGCCCCAGAGGGCAATGTTTTTCCTCTGGATGGCAGGCAGAGTGCTGCATTGTAGTTCTAGATTGCCAAACTGGAGGGCTTGTGGGCCAGTAGTCTGAGGACGGAAGTCTGAGAACCCAAGCTAGACCTGGGTTTGTGGGTGAGGATATGGCAGGCACAATCTACAGACCTAAGTCGAGATTAGTGCATCTGAAGTCAGGGCGAGGATCAGACGATCGCTCAGGTTGGACATTCTGTCCCTGATGGCCCCTTATTGAAGGGGGGGTGGATCACGTGGCCATAGGGGATTTCCCACGATCGGAGTTGTGAGAAGCTATCAACTGCAAAGATTCTTCTGCAGGACAATTGAGACCTGTTGGTTGTCTCCAGTACAACGTTTCCGTGCAGGGTTCTAAGGATGGATGGCTGAGTAGCCCACCTCGCCTTCCAATTGTCTTCAAGCAACAAGACAGGTTAGATCTGCTGGATCTGAGGGACCAACCGAGGAGGCTGAGTTGAAATGGACTCTCCCGTGGATGTGTCCTAATATGATTTTGTGTTTATGGAGACCTTGGAATGAAGCGGTGGCACTGGGGCCCTGAAGGGTTCTCCTAAAGAGAGGCCTTCACACAGCTCCATCGTGCAAGTTTCCCATGTGTAGATGAGATTGGTTCTGATGGGTGAGTCAAGAAACAGCCATATGCTGTTATTGAAATCCAGGCCTCTGAGGAGAGATGCCTGGAAACCAAAGCAATGGATCCGATAGGTGCCTAGGGGCCTGTTCGTTCCTTTTTACCCCTGGGGTCATCAGTCTATGGGTCTGAGTGCCCGTAGGTGCTCAGATGGGCACAGATTGCCCCTGTTTGTCCTGGGAAGCCACAAATATTGGGATGGCCTCAGGGAATTTGGAGGTTTATCCTCTTAGTAGGGTTGTGGCCATTGGAATGGGCACATACAATTCCCTTGGAGAGGGCAAGCACAGTCGTCATGTTTGGCTCCAGGGGCCTGACTCTGTAGGGTGTGTAGGCCAGGGATTTGGACAGTTGTCTGAAAACACAAACTCGGCCTATGTTTCGGGTCATAGGTATGGCAGGACTGATTACAGACCATGAGGAGAACTCTTCGGGATATGAAAAAATGGCGAGTGTAAGGCTCTTGCTCAAGTTTTAGTCTCTGGATATCTTGTCACTCATGGTCGTGAAATTTTCGGGTGACTTCATGGGAAATGGACGAGTATTACTCTCTGGGGGTTTGGCCCCGTCCAAAGAGTTAGGGGTCCTTCTGTGGGTTGGAAGAAGTCCGTTGTTCTGTTGTTGTTGATTTGTTTCGTTTTGTTTTTCAACCACAGTTGTCCCACCAAATGAGGGATTCCAGAGTAGAGCCCTAGGGGAGGGGCGACTGGACAACCAGAAATCTGGTTAAAAATTGGGGCCTAGGGACATGTCAAGCCCATTATGACATCTAATGATCCAGCCACTGAGAGGACTTACTAGAGGACAGGACTCACGCTGAGGGTCACAATGCGTGTTTATGCCCTCGTCGCACTCAGGAATGTGCGGGGCCTCAGTGTGAATGCTGGGTTCTCCTAAAATGAACGTTGGACCACATGCCAACCACATGGTTTCTTGCCATGGTTAAGGAAGAGTTCTGATTTCTGCATCAGAGTCACCCCTGGGCAGTGATTGGAGATAAGGTCTAGGTTCTGAAGCCTGAAAACTGAGGTAGGGAGGAGATGATGACCTAAGTACATGGCGGGTCAGATGTGCTCAGTGTGCGGTCAGCTGTCTGGGTGTTGGTCACGAGGTCCGGGCTCAGGTTGTCAGACAGTGCATTAGTGCCCAGGTTAGACTATATATTTTGGGTGCATTCGAGTGCCGTGTAGGTTCTTGTCTGAAGAACTCTTCAGGATATGAAGAATGAGCCGTCTGAGGAGCGTGCTCAGGCTTTGGCCTCTGGATTTTGTATCAGCGATGGCCGTGGAATGTTGGGGAGGCCTCATGGGCCATGGACAAATCCTGCTCTCTGTGGATTTGGACCGATCCCATTTGTTCTTCGTCAATCTGTGGGATGGGAGGACTCCTTTCAGGTTTGTTACCTCAGGTGTCCCATCAAAAGAGGAATTCCAAAGCAGAGCCCTGGGAAGAGTCAAGGGACAACCCGAACTATGGTTAAAAATTGGGGCCCAGGGGCATGGCAAGCCCAATATGCTGTCTCTCCATCCAGCCACTGAGAGGCCTTACCTGAGGCCTGGGCTCAGGCTGAGGGTCACAACGTGTGTTTGTGACCAATGTGGCCCGCAAGCATGGTCGGGGCCTCATGGGCCGCACTGGTTTCAACTACACTGAAACTTGGACAACATGCCAACCAGAAGGTTTCTTGCCATGGGGAAAGAGTACTGATTTCTGCATCATTTTCAAACCCGGGCCATGATTGGAGATAAGGTCTAGGTTCTGAAGCCTGAAAACCGAGGTTGAGAAGAGATGATGATCTAAGGCCAAGGCGGGTCCGATGTGCTCAGTGTGCGGCCAGCTGCCTGGGTGGGGCCAGGAGGTCCAGGCTCAGGCTGTGTCAGAAAGGGCATTAGTGCCCAGGTCAGCCTATATATTTGGGGTACAGCCAAATGGCGTGCAGGTTGATCCTCATTTGGGGTTTCTGGGTAGCCCCAGAGGGCAATGTTTTTCTTCTGGATGGCAGGCAGAGTGCTGCATTGTAGTTCTAGATTGCCAAACTGGAGGGCTTGTGGGCCAGTAGTCTGAGGACGGAAGTCTGAGAACCCAAGCTAGGCCTAGGTTTGTGGGTGAGGATATGGCAGGCACAATCTACAGACCTAAGTCGAGATTAGTGCATCTGAAGTCAGGGCGAGGATCAGACGATCGCTCAGGTTGGACATTCTGTCCCTGATGGCCCCTTCTTGAAGGGGGGGGTGGATCACGAGGCCATAGGGGTTTTCCCACGATCGGAGTTGTGAGAAGCTATCAACTGCAAAGAACTTCTGCAGGACAATTTAGACCTGTTGGTTGTCTCCAGTACAACGTTTCCGTGCAGGGTTCTAAGGATGGATGGCTGAGTAGCCCACCTCGCCTTCCAATTGTCCTCAAGCAACAAGACAGGTTAGATCTGCTGGATCTGGGGGACCAACCGAGGAGGCTGAGTTGAAATGGACTCTCCCGTGGATGTGTCCTAATATGATTTTGTGTTTATGGAGACCTTGGAATGAAGCGGTGGCACTGGGGCCCTGAAGGGTTCTCCTAAAGAGAGGCTTTCACACAGCTCCATCGTGCAAGTTTCCCATGTGTAGATGAGATTGGTTCTGATGGGTGAGTCAAGAAACAGCCATATGCTGTTATTGAAATCCAGGCCTCTGAGGAGAGATGCCTGGAAACCAAAGCAATGGATCCGATAGGTGCCTAGGGGCCTGTTCTTTCCTTTTTTCCCCTGGGGTCATCAGTCTATGGGTCTGAGTGCCCGTAGGTGCTCAGATGGGCAGAGATTGGCCCTGTTTGTCCTGGGAAGCCACAAATATTGGGATGGCCTCAGGGAATTTGGAGGTTTTTCCTCTTAGTAGGGTTGTGGCCATTAGAATGGGCACATACAATTCCCTTGGAGAGGGCAAGCACAGTCGTCATGTTTGGCTCCAGGGGCCTGACTCTGTAGGGTGTGTAGGCCAGGGATTTGGACAGTTGTCTGAAAACACAAACTCGGCCTATGTTTCGGGTCATAGGTATGGCAGGACTGATTACAGACCATGAGGAGAACTCTTCGGGATATGAAAAAATGGCGAGTGTAAGGCTCTTGCTCAAGTTTTAGTCTCTGGATATCTTGTCACTCATGGTCGTGAAATTTTCGGGTGACTTCATGGGAAATGGACGAGTATTACTCTCTGGGGGTTTGGCCCCGTCCAAAGAGTTAGGGGTCCTTCTGTGGGTTGGAAGAAGTCGGTTGTTCTGTTGTTGTTGATTTGTTTTGTTTTGTTTTTCAACCACAGTTGTCCCACCAAATGAGGGATTCCAGAGTAGAGCCCTAGGGGAGGGGCGACTGGACAACCAGAAATCTGGTTAAAAATTGGGGCCTAGGGACATGTCAAGCCCATTATGACATCTAATGGTCCAGCCACTGAGAGGACTTACTAGAGGACAGGACTCACGCTGAGGGTCACAATGCGTGTTTATGCCCTCGTCGTACTCAGGAATGGGCGGGGCCTCAGTGTGAATGCTGGGTTCTCCTACAATGAACGTTGGATAACATGCCAACCACATGGTTTCTTGCCATGGGTAAGGAAGAGTTCTGATTTCTGCATCACAGTCACCCCTGGGCAGTGATTGGAGATAAGGTCTAGGTTCTGAAGCCTGAAAACTGAGGTAGGGAGGAGATGATGACCTAAGTACATGGCGGGTCAGATGGGCTCAGTGTGCGGTCAGCTGTCTGGGTGTTGGTCACGAGGTCCGGGCTCAGGTTGTCAGACAGTGCATTAGTGCCCAGGTTAGACTATATATTTTGGGTGCATTCGAGTGCCGTGTAGGTTCTTGTCTGAAGAACTCTTCAGGATATGAAGAATGAGCCGTTGAGGAGCGTGCTCAGGCTTTGGCCTCTGGATTTTGTATCAGCGATTGCCGTGGATTGTTGGGAAGGCCTCATGGGCCATGGACAAATCCTGCTCTCTGTGTATTGGACCGATCCCATTTGTTCTTCGTCAATCTGTGGGATGGGAGGACTCCTTTCAGGTTTGTTACCTCAGGTGTCCCATCAAAAGAGGAATTCCAAAGCAGAGCCCTGGGAAGAGTGAAGGGACAACCCGAACTATGGTTAAAAATTGGGGCCAGGGGCATGGCAAGCCCAATATGCTGTCTCTCCATCCAGCCACTGAGAGGCCTTACCTGAGGCCTGGGCTCAGGCTGAGGGTCACAACGTGTGTTTGTGACCAATGTGGCCCGCAAGCATGGTCGGGGCCTCATGGGCCGCACTGGTTTCAACTACACTGAAACTTGGACAACATGCCAACCAGAAGGTTTCTTGCCATGGGGAAAGAGTACTGATTTCTGCATCATTTTCAAACCCGGGCCATGATTGGAGATAAGGTCTAGGTTCTGAAGCCTGAAAACCGAGGTTGAGAAGAGATGATGATCTAAGGCCAAGGCGGGTCCGATGTGCTCAGTGTGCGGCCAGCTGCCTGGGTGGGGCCAGGAGGTCCAGGCTCAGGCTGTGTCAGAAAGGGCATTAGTGCCCAGGTCAGCCTATATATTTGGGGTACAGCCAAATGGCGTGCAGTTTGATCCTCATTTGGGGTTTCTGGGTAGCCCCAGAGGGCAATGTTTTTCCTCTGGATGGCAGGCAGAGTGCTGCATTGTAGTTCTAGATTGCCAAACTGGAGGGCTTGTGGGCCAGTAGTCTGAGGACGGAAGTCTGAGAACCCAAGCTAGACCTGGGTTTGTGGGTGAGGATATGGCAGGCACAATCTACAGACCTAAGTCGAGATTAGTGCATCTGAAGTCAGGGCGAGGATCAGACGATCGCTCAGGTTGGACATTCTGTCCCTGATGGCCCCTTATTGAAGGGGGGGGTGGATCACGTGGCCATAGGGGATTTCCCACGATCGGAGTTGTGAGAAGCTATCAACTGCAAAGATTCTTCTGCAGGACAATTGAGACCTGTTGGTTGTCTCCAGTACAACGTTTCCGTGCAGGGTTCTAAGGATGGATGGCTGAGTAGCCCACCTCGCCTTCCAATTGTCTTCAAGCAACAAGACAGGTTAGATCTGCTGGATCTGGGGGACCAACCGAGGAGGCTGAGTTGAAATGGACTCTCCCGTGGATGTGTCCTAATATGATTTTGTGTTTATGGAGACCTTGGAATGAAGCGGTGGCACTGGGGCCCTGAAGGGTTCTCCTAAAGAGAGGCTTTCACACAGCTCCATCGTGCAAGTTTCCCATGTGTAGATGAGATTGGTTCTGATGAGTGAGTCAAGAAACAGCCATATGCTGTTATTGAAATCCAGGCCTCTGAGGAGAGATGCCTGGAAACCAAAGCAATGGATCCGATAGGTGCCTAGGGGCCTGTTCGTTCCTTTTTACCCCTGGGGTCATCAGTCTATGGGTCTGAGTGCCCGTAGGTGCTCAGAGGGGCACAGATTGCCCCTGTTTGTCCTGGGAAGCCACAAATATTGGGATGGCCTCAGGGAATTTGGAGGTTTATCCTCTTAGTAGGGTTGTGGCCATTGGAATGGGCACATACAATTCCCTTGGAGAGGGCAAGCACAGTCGTCATGTTTGGCTCCAGGGGCCTGACTCTGTAGGGTGTGTAGGCCAGGGATTTGGACAGTTGTCTGAAAACACAAACTCGGCTTATGTTTCGGGTCATAGGTATGGCAGGACTGATTACAGACCATGAGGAGAACTCTTCGGGATATGAAAAAATGGCGAGTGTAAGGCTCTTGCTCAAGTTTTAGTCTCTGGATATCTTGTCACTCATGGTCGTGAAATTTTCGGGTGACTTCATGGGAAATGGACGAGTATTACTCTCTGGGGGTTTGGCCCCGTCCAAAGAGTTAGGGGTCCTTCTGTGGGTTGGAAGAAGTCCGTTGTTCTGTTGTTGTTGATTTGTTTCGTTTTGTTTTTCAACCACAGTTGTCCCACCAAATGAGGGATTCCAGAGTAGAGCCCTAGGGGAGGGGCGACTGGACAACCTGAAATCTGGTTAAAAATTGGGGCCTAGGGATATGTCCAGCCCATTATGACATCTAATGGTCCAGCCACTGAGAGGACTTACTAGAGGACAGGACTCACGCTGAGGGTCACAATGCGTGTTTATGCCCTCGTCGCACTCAGGAATGGGCGGGGCCTCAGTGTGAATGCTGGGTTCTCCTACAATGAACGTTGGACAACATGCCAACCACATGGTTTCTTGCCATGGGTAAGGAAGAGTTCTGATTTCTGCATCACAGTCACCCCTGGGCAGTGATTGGAGATAAGGTCTAGGTTCAGAAGCCTGAAAACTGAGGTAGGGAGGAGATGATGACCTAAGTACATGGCGGGTCAGATGTGCTCAGTGTGCGGTCAGCTGTCTGGGTGTTGGTCACGAGGTCCGGGCTCAGGTTGTCAGACAGTGCATTAGTGCCAGGTTAGACTATATATTTTGGGTGCATTCGAGTGCCGTGTAGGTTCTTATCTGAAGAACTCTTCAGGATATGAAGAATGAGCCGTCTGAGGAGCGTGCTCAGGCTTTGGTCTCTGGATTTTGTATCAGCGATGGCCGTGGAATGTTGGGGAGGCCTCATGGGCCATGGACAAATCCTGCTCTCTGTGGATTTGGACCGATCCCATTTGTTCTTCGTCAATCTGTGGGATGGGAGGACTCCTTTCAGGTTTGTTACCTCAGGTGTCCCATCAAAAGAGGAATTCCAAAGCAGAGCCCTGGGAAGAGTGAAGGGACAACCCGAACTATGGTTAAAAATTGGGGCCCAGGGGCATGGCAAGCCCAATATGCTGTCTCTCCATCCAGCCACTGAGAGGCCTTACCTGAGGCCTGGGCTCAGGCTGAGGGTCACAACGTGTGTTTGTGACCAATGTGGCCCGCAAGCATGGTCGGGGCCTCATGGGCCACACTGGTTTCAACTACACTGAAACTTGGACAACATGCCAACCAGAAGGTTTCTTGCCATGGGGAAAGAGTACTGATTTCTGCATCATTTTCAAACCCGGGTCATGATTGGAGATAAGGTCTAGGTTCTGAAGCCTGAAAACCGAGGTTGAGAAGAGATGACGATCTAAGGCCAAGGCGGGTCCGATGTGCTCAGTGTGCGGCCAGCTGCCTGGGTGGGGCCAGGAGGTCCAGGCTCAGGCTGTGTCAGAAAGGGCATTAGTGCCCAGGTCAGCCTATATATTTGGGGTACAGCCAAATGGCGTGCAGGTTGATCCTCATTGGGGGTTTCTGGGTAGCCCCAGAGGGCAATGATTTTCTTCTGGATGGCAGGCAGAGTGCTGCATTGTAGTTCTAGATTGCCAAACTGGAGGGCTTGTGGGCCAGTAGTCTGAGGACGGACGTCTGAGAACCCAAGCTAGGCCTAGGTTTGTGGGTGAGGATATGGCAGGCACAATCTACAGACCTAAGTCGAGATTAGTGCATCTGAAGTCAGGGCGAGGATCAGACGATCGCTCAGGTTGGACATTCTGTCCTGATGGCCCCTTCTTGAAGGGGGGGTGGATCACGAGGCCATAGGGGTTTTCCCACGATCGGAGTTGTGAGAAGCTATCAACTGCAAAGATTCTTCTGCAGGACAATTGAGACCTGTTGGTTGTCTCCAGTACAACGTTTCCGTGCAGGGTTCTAAGGATGGATGGATGAGTAGCCCACCTCGCCTTCCAATTGTCTTCAAGCAACAAGACAGGTTAGATCTGCTGGATCTGGGGGACCAACCGAGGAGGCTGAGTTGAAATGGACTCTCCCGTGGATGTGTCCTTATATGATTTTGTGTTTATGGAGACCTTGGAATGAAGCGGTGGCACTGGGGCCCTGAAGGGTTCTCCTAAAGAGAGGCTTTCACACAGCTCCATCGTGCAAGTTTCCCATGTGTAGATGAGATTGGTTCTGATGGGTGAGTCAAGAAACAGCCATATGCTGTTATTGAAATCCAGGCCTCTGAGGAGAGATGCCTGGAAACCAAAGCAATGGATCCGATAGGTGCCTAGGGGCCTGTTCGTTCCTTTTTACCCCTGGGGTCATCAGTCTATGGGTCTGAGTGCCCGTAGGTGCTCAGATGGGCACAGATTGCCCCTGTTTGTCCTGGGAAGCCACAAATATTGGGATGGCCTCAGGGAATTTGGAGGTTTATCCTCTTAGTAGGGTTGTGGCCATTGGAATGGGCACACACAATTCCCTTGGAGAGGGCAAGCACAGTCGTCATGTTTGGCTCCAGGGGCCTGACTCTGTAGGGTGTGTAGGCCAGGGATTTGGACAGTTGTCTGAAAACACAAACTCGGCCTATGTTTCGGGTCATAGGTATGGCAGGACTGATTACAGACCATGAGGAGAACTCTTCGGGATATGAAAAAAATGGCGAGTGTAAGGCTCTTGCTCAAGTTTTAGTCTCTGGATATCTTGTCACTCATGGTCGTGAAATTTTCGGGTGACTTCATGGGAAATGGACGAGTATTACTCTCTGGGGGTTGGGCCCCGTCCAAAGAGTTAGGGGTCCTTCTGTGGGTTGGAAGAAGTACGTTGTTCTGTTGTTGTTGATTTGTTTCCTTTTGTTTTTCAACCACATTTGTCCCACGAAATGAGGGATTCCAGAGTAGAGCCCTAGGGGAGGGGCGACTGGACAACCAGAAATCTGGTTAAAAATTGGGGCCTAGGGACATGTCAAGCCCATTATGACATCTAATGGTCCAGCCACTGAGAGAACTTACTAGAGGACAAGACTCACGCTGAGGGTCACAATGCGTGTTTATGCCCTCGTCGCACTCAGGAATGGGCGGGGCCTCAGTGTGAATGCTGGGTTCTCCTACAATGAACGTTGGACAACATGCCAACCACATGGTTTCTTGCCATGGGTAAGGAAGAGTTCTGATTTCTGCATCACAGTCACCCCTGGGCAGTGATTGGAGATAAGGTCTAGGTTCTGAAGCCTGAAAACTGAGGTAGGGAGGAGATGATGACCTAAGTACATGGCGGGTCAGATGGGCTCAGTGTGCGGTCAGCTGTCTGGGTGTTGGTCACGAGGTCCGGGCTCAGGTTGTCAGACAGTGCATTAGTGCCCAGGTTAGACTATATATTTTGGGTGCATTCGAGTGCCGTGTAGGTTCTTGTCTGAAGAACTCTTCAGGATATGAAGAATGAGCCGTCTGAGGAGCGTGCTCAGGCTTTGGTCTCTGGATTTTGTATCAGCGATGGCCGTGGAATGTTGGGGAGGCCTCATGGGCCATGGACAAATCCTGCTCTCTGTGGATTTGGACCGATCCCATTTGTTCTTCGTCAATCTGTGGGATGGGAGGACTCCTTTCAGGTTTGTTACCTCAGGTGTCCCATCAAAAGAGGAATTCCAAAGCAGAGCCCTGGGAAGAGTGAAGGGACAACCCGAACTATGGTTAAAAATTGGGGCCCAGGGGCATGGCAAGCCCAATATGCTGTCTCTCCATCCAGCCACTGAGAGGCCTTACCTGAGGCCTGGGCTCAGGCTGAGGGTCACAACGTGTGTTTGTGACCAATGTGGCCCGCAAGCATGGTCGGGGCCTCATGGGCCACACTGGTTTCAACTACACTGAAACTTGGACAACATGCCAACCAGAAGGTTTCTTGCCATGGGGAAAGAGTACTGATTTCTGCATCATTTTCAAACCCGGGCCATGATTGGAGATAAGGTCTAGGTACTGAAGCCTGAAAACCGAGGTTGAGAAGAGATGACGATCTAAGGCCAAGGCGGGTCCGATGTGCTCAGTGTGCGGCCAGCTGCCTGTGTGGGGCCAGGAGGTCCAGGCTCAGGCTGTGTCAGAAAGGGCATTAGTGCCCAGGTCAGCCTATATATTTGGGGTACAGCCAAATGGCGTGCAGGTTGATCCTCATTGGGGGTTTCTGGGTAGCCCCAGAGGGCAATGTTTTTCTTCTGGATGGCAGGCAGAGTGCTGCATTGTAGTTCTAGATTGCCAAACTGGAGGGCTTGTGGGCCAGTAGTCTGAGGACGGAAGTCTGAGAACCCAAGCTAGGCCTAGGTTTGTGGGTGAGGATATGGCAGGCACAATCTACAGACCTAAGTCGAGATTAGTGCATCTGAAGTCAGGGCGAGGATCAGACGATCGCTCAGGTTGGACATTCTGTCCCTGATGGCCCCTTCTTGAAGGGGGGTGTGGATCACGAGGCCATAGGGGTTTTCCCACGATCGGAGTTGTGAGAAGCTATCAACTGCAAAGATTCTTCTGCAGGACAATTGAGACCTGTTGGTTGTCTCCAGTACAACGTTTCCGTGCAGGGTTCTAAGGATGGATGGCTGAGTAGCCCACCTCGCCTTCCAATTGTCTTCAAGCAACAAGACAGGTTAGATCTGCTGGATCTGGGGGACCAACCGAGGAGGCTGAGTTGAAATGGACTCTCCCGTGGATGTGTCCTAATATGATTTTGTGTTTATGGAGACCTTGGAATGAAGCGGTGGCACTGGGGCCCTGTAGGGTTCTCCTAAAGAGAGGCCTTCACACAGCTCCATCGTGCAAGTTTCCCATGTGTAGATGAGATTGGTTCTGATGGGTGAGTCAAGAAACAGCCATATGCTGTTATTGAAATCCAGGCCTCTGAGGAGAGATGCCTGGAAACCAAAGCAATGGATCCGATAGGTGCCTAGGGGCCTGTTCGTTCCTTTTTACCCCTGGGGTCATCAGTCTATGGGTCTGAGTGCCCGTAGGTGCTCAGATGGGCACAGATTGCCCCTGTTTGTCCTGGGAAGCCACAAATATTGGGATGGCCTCAGGGAATTTGGAGGTTTATCCTCTTAGTAGGGTTGTGGCCATTGGAATGGGCACACACAATTCCCTTGGAGAGGGCAAGCACAGTCGTCATGTTTGGCTCCATGGGCCTGACTCTGTAGGGTGTGTAGGCCAGGGATTTGGACAGTTGTCTGAAAACACAAACTCGGCCTATGTTTCGGGTCATAGGTATGGCAGGACTGATTACAGACCATGAGGAGAACTCTTCGGGATATGAAAAAATGGCGAGTGTAAGGCTCTTGCTCAAGTTTTAGTCTCTGGATATCTTGTCACTCATGGTCGTGAAATTTTCGGGTGACTTCATGGGAAATGGACGAGTATTACTCTCTGGGGGTTTGGCCCCGTCCAAAGAGTTAGGGGTCCTTCTGTGGGTTGGAAGAAGTCCGTTGTTCTGTTGTTGTTGATTTGTTTCGTTTTGTTTTTCAACCACAGTTGTCCCACCAAATGAGGGATTCCAGAGTAGAGCCCTAGGGGAGGGGCGACTGGACAACCAGAAATCTGGTTAAAAATTGGGGCCTAGGGACATGTCAAGCCCATTATGACATCTAATGGTCCAGCCACTGAGAGGACTTACTAGAGGACAGGACTCACGCTGAGGGTCACAATGCGTGTTTATGCCCTCGTCGCACTCAGGAATGGGCGGGGCCTCAGTGTGAATGCTGGGTTCTCCTACAATGAACGTTGGACAACATGCCAACCACATGGTTTCTTGCCATGGGTAAGGAAGAGTTCTGATTTCTGCATCACAGTCACCCCTGGGCAGTGATTGGAGATAAGGTCTAGGTTCTGAAGCCTGAGAACTGAGGTAGGGAGGAGATGATGACCTAAGTACATGGCGGGTCAGATGGGCTCAGTGTGCGGTCAGCTGTCTGGGTGTTGGTCACGAGGTCCGGGCTCAGGTTGTCAGACAGTGCATTAGTGCCCAGGTTAGACTATATATTTTGGGTGCATTCGAGTGCCGTGTAGGTTCTTGTCTGAAGAACTCTTCAGGATATGAAGAATGAGCCGTCTGAGGAGCGTGCTCAGGCTTTGGTCTCTGGATTTTGTATCAGCGATGGCCGTGGAATGTTGGGGAGGCCTCATGGGCCATGGACAAATCCTGCTCTCTGTGGATTTGGACCGATCCCATTTGTTCTTCGTCAATCTGTGGGATGGGAGGACTCCTTTCAGGTTTGTTACCTCAGGTGTCCCATCAAAAGAGGAATTCCAAAGCAGAGCCCTGGGAAGAGTGAAGGGACAACCCAAACTATGGTTAAAAATTGGGGCCCAGGGGCATGGCAAGCCCAATATGCTGTCTCTCCATCCAGCCACTGAGAGGCCTTACCCGAGGCCTGGGCTCAGGCTGAGGGTCACAACGTGTGTTTGTGACCAATGTGGCCCGCAAGCATGGTCGGGGCCTCATGGGCCACACTGGTTTCAACTACACTGAAACTTGGACAACATGCCAACCAGAAGGTTTCTTGCCATGGGGAAAGAGTACTGATTTCTGCATCATTTTCAAACCCGGGCCATGATTGGAGATAAGGTCTAGGTTCTGAAGCCTGAAAACCGAGGTTGAGAAGAGATGACGATCTAAGGCCAAGGCGGGTCCGATGTGCTCAGTGTGCGGCCAGCTGCCTGGGTGGGGCCAGGAGGTCCAGGCTCAGGCTGTGTCAGAAAGGGCATTAGTGCCCAGGTCAGCCTATATATTCGGGGTACAGCCAAATGGCGTGCAGGTTGATCCTCATTGGGGGTTTCTGGGTAGCCCCAGAGGGCAATGTTTTTCTTCTGGATGGCAGGCAGAGTGCTGCATTGTAGTTCTAGATTGCCAAACTGGAGGGCTTGTGGGCCAGTAGTCTGAGGACGGAAGTCTGAGAACCCAAGCTAGGCCTAGGTTTGTGGGTGAGGATATGGCAGGCACAATCTACAGACCTAAGTCGAGATTAGTGCATCTGAAGTCAGGGCGAGGATCAGACGATCGCTCAGGTTGGACATTCTGTCCCTGATGGCCCCTTCTTGAAGGGGGGTGTGGATCACGAGGCCATAGGGGTTTTCCCACGATCGGAGTTGTGAGAAGCTATCAACTGCAAAGATTCTTCTGCAGGACAATTGAGACCTGTTGGTTGTCTCCAGTACAACGTTTCCGTGCAGGGTTCTAAGGATGGATGGCTGAGTAGCCCACCTCGCCTTCCAATTGTCTTCAAGCAACAAGACAGGTTAGATCTGCTGGATCTGGGGGACCAACCGAGGAGGCTGAGTTGAAATGGACTCTCCCGTGGATGTGTCCTAATATGATTTTGTGTTTATGGAGACCTTGGAATGAAGCGGTGGCACTGGGGCCCTGAAGGGTTCTCCTAAAGAGAGGCTTTCACACAGCTCCATCGTGCAAGTTTCCCATGTGTAGATGAGATTGGTTCTGATGGGTGAGTCAAGAAACAGCCATATGCTGTTATTGAAATCCAGGCCTCTGAGGAGAGATGCCTGGAAACCAAAGCAATGGATCCGATAGGTGCCTAGGGGCCTGTTCGTTCCTTTTTACCCCTGGGGTCATCAGTCTATGGGTCTGAGTGCCCGTAGGTGCTCAGATGGGCACAGATTGCCCCTGTTTGTCCTGGGAAGCCACAAATATTGGGATGGCCTCAGGGAATTTGGAGGTTTATCCTCTTAGTAGGGTTGTGGCCATTGGAATGGGCACACACAATTCCCTTGGAGAGGGCAAGCACAGTCGTCATGTTTGGCTCCATGGGCCTGACTCTGTAGGGTGTGTAGGCCAGGGATTTGGACAGTTGTCTGAAAACACAAACTCGGCCTATGTTTCGGGTCATAGGTATGGCAGGACTGATTACAGACCATGAGGAGAACTCTTCGGGATATGAAAAAATGGCGAGTGTAAGGCTCTTGCTCAAGTTTTAGTCTCTGGATATCTTGTCACTCATGGTCGTGAAATTTTCGGGTGACTTCATGGGAAATGGACGAGTATTACTCTCTGGGGGTTTGGCCCCGTCCAAAGAGTTAGGGGTCCTTCTGTGGGTTGGAAGAAGTCCGTTGTTCTGTTGTTGTTGATTTGTTTCGTTTTGTTTTTCAACCACAGTTGTCCCACCAAATGAGGGATTCCAGAGTAGAGCCCTAGGGGAGGGGCGACTGGACAACCAGAAATCTGGTTAAAAATTGGGGCCTAGGGACATGTCAAGCCCATTATGACATCTAATGGTCCAGCCACTGAGAGGACTTACTAGAGGACAGGACTCACGCTGAGGGTCACAATGCGTGTTTATGCCCTCGTCGCACTCAGGAATGGGCGGGGCCTCAGTGTGAATGCTGGGTTCTCCTACAATGAACGTTGGACAACATGCCAACCACATGGTTTCTTGCCATGGGTAAGGAAGAGTTCTGATTTCTGCATCACAGTCACCCCTGGGCAGTGATTGGAGATAAGGTCTAGGTTCTGAAGCCTGAGAACTGAGGTAGGGAGGAGATGATGACCTAAGTACATGGCGGGTCAGATGGGCTCAGTGTGCGGTCAGCTGTCTGGGTGTTGGTCACGAGGTCCGGGCTCAGGTTGTCAGACAGTGCATTAGTGCCCAGGTTAGACTATATATTTTGGGTGCATTCGAGTGCCGTGTAGGTTCTTGTCTGAAGAACTCTTCAGGATATGAAGAATGAGCCGTCTGAGGAGCGTGCTCAGGCTTTGGCCTCTGGATTTTGTATCAGCGATGGCCGTGGAATGTTGGGGAGGCCTCATGGGCCATGGACAAATCCTGCTCTCTGTGGATTTGGACCGATCCCATTTGTTCTTCGTCAATCTGTGGGATGGGAGGACTCCTTTCAGGTTTGTTACCTCAGGTGTCCCATCAAAAGAGGAATTCCAAAGCAGAGCCCTGGGAAGAGTGAAGGGACAACCCGAACTATGGTTAAAAATTGGGGCCCAGGGGCATGGCAAGCCCAATATGCTGTCTCTCCATCCAGCCACTGAGAGGCCTTACCTGAGGCCTGGGCTCAGGCTGAGGGTCACAACGTGTGTTTGTGACCAATGTGGCCCGCAAGCATGGTCGGGGACTCATGGGCCACACTGGTTTCAACTACACTGAAACTTGGACAACATGCCAACCAGAAGGTTTCTTGCCATGGGGAAAGAGTACTGATTTCTGCATCATTTTCAAACCCGGGCCATGATTGGAGATAAGGTCTAGGTTCTGAAGCCTGAAAACCGAGGTTGAGAAGAGATGACGATCTAAGGCCAAGGCGGGTCCGATGTGCTCAGTGTGCGGCCAGCTGCCTGGGTGGGGCCAGGAGGTCCAGGCTCAGGCTGTGTCAGAAAGGACATTAGTGCCCAGGTCAGCCTATATATTTGGGGTACAGCCAAATGGCGTGCAGGTTGATCCTCATTGGGGGTTTCTGGGTAGCCCCAGAGGGCAATGTTTTTCTTCTGGATGGCAGGCAGAGTGCTGCATTGTAGTTCTAGATTGCCAAACTGGAGGGCTTGTGGGCCAGTAGTCTGAGGACGGAAGTCTGAGAACCCAAGCTAGGCCTAGGTTTGTGGGTGAGGATATGGCAGGCACAATCTACAGACCTAAGTCGAGATTAGTGCATCTGAAGTCAGGGCGAGGATCAGACGATCGCTCAGGTTGGACATTCTGTCCCTGATGGCCCCTTCTTGAAGGGGGGGGGTGGATCACGAGGCCATAGGGGTTTTCCCACGATCGGAGTTGTGAGAAGCTATCAACTGCAAAGATTCTTCTGCAGGACAATTGAGACCTGTTGGTTGTCTCCAGTACAACGTTTCCGTGCAGGGTTCTAAGGATGGATGGCTGAGTAGCCCACCTCGCCTTCCAATTGTCTTCAAGCAACAAGACAGGTTAGATCTGCTGGATCTGGGGGACCAACCGAGGAGGCTGAGTTGAAATGGACTCTCCCGTGGATGTGTCCTAATATGATTTTGTGTTTATGGAGACCTTGGAATGAAGCGGTGGCACTGGGGCCCTGAAGGGTTCTCCTAAAGAGAGGCTTTCACACAGCTCCATCGTGCAAGTTTCCCATGTGTAGATGAGATTGGTTCTGATGGGTGAGTCAAGAAACAGCCATATGCTGTTATTGAAATCCAGGCCTCTGAGGAGAGTGCCTGGAAACCAAAGCAATGGATCCGATAGGTGCCTAGGGGCCTGTTCGTTCCTTTTTACCCCTGGGGTCATCAGTCTATGGGTCTGAGTGCCCGTAGGTGCTCAGATGGGCACAGATTGCCCCTGTTTGTCCTGGGAAGCCACAAATATTGGGATGGCCTCAGGGAATTTGGAGGTTTATCTTCTTAGTAGGGTTGTGGCCATTGGAATGGGCACATACAATTCCCTTGGAGAGGGCAAGCACAGTCGTCATGTTTGGCTCCAGGGGCCTGACTCTGTAGGGTGTGTAGGCCAGGGATTTGGACAGTTGTCTGAAAACACAAACTCGGCCTATGTTTCGGGTCATAGGTATGGCAGGACTGATTACAGACCATGAGGAGAACTCTTCGGGATATGAAAAAAATGGCGAGTGTAAGGCTCTTGCTCAAGTTTTAGTCTCTGGATATCTTGTCACTCATGGTCGTGAAATTTTCGGGTGACTTCATGGGAAATGGACGAGTATTACTCTCTGGGGGTTGGGCCCCGTCCAAAGAGTTAGGGGTCCTTCTGTGGGTTGGAAGAAGTCCGTTGTTCTGTTGTTGTATTTGTTTTGTTTTGTTTTTCAACCACAGTTGTCCCACCAAATGAGGGATTCCAGAGTAGAGCCCTAGGGGAGGGGCGACTGGACAACCAGAAATCTGGTTAAAAATTGGGGCCTAGGGACATGTCAAGCCCATTATGACATCTAATGGTCCAGCCACTGAGAGGACTTACTAGAGGACAGGACTCACGCTGAGGGTCACAATGCGTGTTTATGCCCTCGTCGCACTCAGGAATGGGCGGGGCCTCAGTGTGAATGCTGGGTTCTCCTACAATGAACGTTGGACAACATGCCAACCACATGGTTTCTTGCCATGGGTAAGGAAGAGTTCTGATTTCTGCATCACAGTCACCCCTAGGCAGTGATTGGAGATAAGGTCTAGGTTCTGAAGCCTGAAAACTGAGGTAGGGAGGAGATGATGACCTAAGTACATGGCGGGTCAGATGGGCTCAGTGTGCGGTCAGCTGTCTGGGTGTTGGTCACGAGGTCCGGGCTCAGGTTGTCAGACAGTGCATTAGTGCCCAGGTTAGACTATATATTTTGGGTGCATTCGAGTGCCGTGTAGGTTCTTGTCTGAAGAACTCTTCAGGATATGAAGAATGAGCCGTCTGAGGAGCGTGCTCAGGCTTTGGTCTCTGGATTTTGTATCAGCGATGGCCGTGGAATGTTGGGGAGGCCTCATGGGCCATGGACAAATCCTGCTCTCTGTGGATTTGGACCGATCCCATTTGTTCTTCGTCAATCTGTGGGATGGGAGGACTCCTTTCAGGTTTGTTACCTCAGGTGTCCCATCAAAAGAGGAATTCCAAAGCAGAGCCCTGGGAAGAGTGAAGGGACAACCCAAACTATGGTTAAAAATTGGGGCCCAGGGGCATGGCAAGCCCAATATGCTGTCTCTCCATCCAGCCACTGAGAGGCCTTACCCGAGGCCTGGGCTCAGGCTGAGGGTCACAACGTGTGTTTGTGACCAATGTGGCCCGCAAGCATGGTCGGGGCCTCATGGGCCACACTGGTTTCAACTACACTGAAACTTGGACAACATGCCAACCAGAAGGTTTCTTGCCATGGGGAAAGAGTACTGATTTCTGCATCATTTTCAAACCCGGGCCATGATTGGAGATAAGGTCTAGGTTCTGAAGCCTGAAAACCGAGGTTGAGAAGAGATGACGATCTAAGGCCAAGGCGGGTCCGATGTGCTCAGTGTGCGGCCAGCTGCCTGGGTGGGGCCAGGAGGTCCAGGCTCAGGCTGTGTCAGAAAGGGCATTAGTGCCCAGGTCAGCCTATATATTCGGGGTACAGCCAAATGGCGTGCAGGTTGATCCTCATTGGGGGTTTCTGGGTAGCCCCAGAGGGCAATGTTTTTCTTCTGGATGGCAGGCAGAGTGCTGCATTGTAGTTCTAGATTGCCAAACTGGAGGGCTTGTGGGCCAGTAGTCTGAGGACGGAAGTCTGAGAACCCAAGCTAGGCCTAGGTTTGTGGGTGAGGATATGGCAGGCACAATCTACAGACCTAAGTCGAGATTAGTGCATCTGAAGTCAGGGCGAGGATCAGACGATCGCTCAGGTTGGACATTCTGTCCCTGATGGCCCCTTCTTGAAGGGGGGTGTGGATCACGAGGCCATAGGGGTTTTCCCACGATCGGAGTTGTGAGAAGCTATCAACTGCAAAGATTCTTCTGCAGGACAATTGAGACCTGTTGGTTGTCTCCAGTACAACGTTTCCGTGCAGGGTTCTAAGGATGGATGGCTGAGTAGCCCACCTCGCCTTCCAATTGTCTTCAAGCAACAAGACAGGTTAGATCTGCTGGATCTGGGGGACCAACCGAGGAGGCTGAGTTGAAATGGACTCTCCCGTGGATGTGTCCTAATATGATTTTGTGTTTATGGAGACCTTGGAATGAAGCGGTGGCACTGGGGCCCTGAAGGGTTCTCCTAAAGAGAGGCTTTCACACAGCTCCATCGTGCAAGTTTCCCATGTGTAGATGAGATTGGTTCTGATGGGTGAGTCAAGAAACAGCCATATGCTGTTATTGAAATCCAGGCCTCTGAGGAGAGATGCCTGGAAACCAAAGCAATGGATCCGATAGGTGCCTAGGGGCCTGTTCGTTCCTTTTTACCCCTGGGGTCATCAGTCTATGGGTCTGAGTGCCCGTAGGTGCTCAGATGGGCACAGATTGCCCCTGTTTGTCCTGGGAAGCCACAAATATTGGGATGGCCTCAGGGAATTTGGAGGTTTATCCTCTTAGTAGGGTTGTGGCCATTGGAATGGGCACACACAATTCCCTTGGAGAGGGCAAGCACAGTCGTCATGTTTGGCTCCAGGGGCCTGACTCTGTAGGGTGTGTAGGCCAGGGATTTGGACAGTTGTCTGAAAACACAAACTCGGCCTATGTTTCGGGTCATAGGTATGGCAGGACTGATTACAGACCATGAGGAGAACTCTTCGGGATATGAAAAAATGGCGAGTGTAAGGCTCTTGCTCAAGTTTTAGTCTCTGGATATCTTGTCACTCATGGTCGTGAAATTTTCGGGTGACTTCATGGGAAATGGACGAGTATTACTCTCTGGGGGTTTGGCCCCGTCCAAAGAGTTAGGGGTCCTTCTGTGGGTTGGAAGAAGTCCGTTGTTCTGTTGTTGTTGATTTGTTTCGTTTTGTTTTTCAACCACAGTTGTCCCACCAAATGAGGGATTCCAGAGTAGAGCCCTAGGGGAGGGGCGACTGGACAACCAGAAATCTGGTTAAAAATTGGGGCCTAGGGACATGTCAAGCCCATTATGACATCTAATGGTCCAGCCACTGAGAGGACTTACTAGAGGACAGGACTCACGCTGAGGGTCACAATGCGTGTTTATGCCCTCGTCGCACTCAGGAATGGGCGGGGCCTCAGTGTGAATGCTGGGTTCTCCTACAATGAACGTTGGACAACATGCCAACCACATGGTTTCTTGCCATGGGTAAGGAAGAGTTCTGATTTCTGCATCACAGTCACCCCTGGGCAGTGATTGGAGATAAGGTCTAGGTTCTGAAGCCTGAAAACTGAGGTAGGGAGGAGATGATGACCTAAGTACATGGCGGGTCAGATGGGCTCAGTGTGCGGTCAGCTGTCTGGGTGTTGGTCACGAGGTCCGGGCTCAGGTTGTCAGACAGTGCATTAGTGCCCAGGTTAGACTATATATTTTGGGTGCATTCGAGTGCCGTGTAGGTTCTTGTCTGAAGAACTCTTCAGGATATGAAGAATGAGCCGTCTGAGGAGCGTGCTCAGGCTTTGGCCTCTGGATTTTGTATCAGCGATGGCCGTGGAATGTTGGGGAGGCCTCATGGGCCATGGACAAATCCTGCTCTCTGTGGATTTGGACCGATCCCATTTGTTCTTCGTCAATCTGTGGGATGGGAGGACTCCTTTCAGGTTTGTTACCTCAGGTGTCCCATCAAAAGAGGAATTCCAAAGCAGAGCCCTGGGAAGAGTGAAGGGACAACCCGAACTATGGTTAAAAATTGGGGCCCAGGGGCATGGCAAGCCCAATATGCTGTCTCTCCATCCAGCCACTGAGAGGCCTTACCTGAGGCCTGGGCTCAGGCTGAGGGTCACAACGTGTGTTTGTGACCAATGTGGCCCGCAAGCATGGTCGGGGACTCATGGGCCACACTGGTTTCAACTACACTGAAACTTGGACAACATGCCAACCAGAAGGTTTCTTGCCATGGGGAAAGAGTACTGATTTCTGCATCATTTTCAAACCCGGGCCATGATTGGAGATAAGGTCTAGGTTCTGAAGCCTGAAAACCGAGGTTGAGAAGAGATGACGATCTAAGGCCAAGGCGGGTCCGATGTGCTCAGTGTGCGGCCAGCTGCCTGGGTGGGGCCAGGAGGTCCAGGCTCAGGCTGTGTCAGAAAGGACATTAGTGCCCAGGTCAGCCTATATATTTGGGGTACAGCCAAATGGCGTGCAGGTTGATCCTCATTGGGGGTTTCTGGGTAGCCCCAGAGGGCAATGTTTTTCTTCTGGATGGCAGGCAGAGTGCTGCATTGTAGTTCTAGATTGCCAAACTGGAGGGCTTGTGGGCCAGTAGTCTGAGGACGGAAGTCTGAGAACCCAAGCTAGGCCTAGGTTTGTGGGTGAGGATATGGCAGGCACAATCTACAGACCTAAGTCGAGATTAGTGCATCTGAAGTCAGGGCGAGGATCAGACGATCGCTCAGGTTGGACATTCTGTCCCTGATGGCCCCTTCTTGAAGGGGGGGGGTGGATCACGAGGCCATAGGGGTTTTCCCACGATCGGAGTTGTGAGAAGCTATCAACTGCAAAGATTCTTCTGCAGGACAATTGAGACCTGTTGGTTGTCTCCAGTACAACGTTTCCGTGCAGGGTTCTAAGGATGGATGGCTGAGTAGCCCACCTCGCCTTCCAATTGTCTTCAAGCAACAAGACAGGTTAGATCTGCTGGATCTGGGGGACCAACCGAGGAGGCTGAGTTGAAATGGACTCTCCCGTGGATGTGTCCTAATATGATTTTGTGTTTATGGAGACCTTGGAATGAAGCGGTGGCACTGGGGCCCTGAAGGGTTCTCCTAAAGAGAGGCTTTCACACAGCTCCATCGTGCAAGTTTCCCATGTGTAGATGAGACTGGTTCTGATGGGTGAGTCAAGAAACAGCCATATGCTGTTATTGAAATCCAGGCCTCTGAGGAGAGATGCCTGGAAACCAAAGCAATGGATCCGATAGGTGCCTAGGGGCCTGTTCGTTCCTTTTTACCCCTGGGGTCATCAGTCTATGGGTCTGAGTGCCCGTAGGTGCTCAGATGGGCACAGATTGCCCCTGTTTGTCCTGGGAAGCCACAAATATTGGGATGGCCTCAGGGAATTTGGAGGTTTATCTTCTTAGTAGGGTTGTGGCCATTGGAATGGGCACATACAATTCCCTTGGAGAGGGCAAGCACAGTCGTCATGTTTGGCTCCAGGGGCCTGACTCTGTAGGGTGTGTAGGCCAGGGATTTGGACAGTTGTCTGAAAACACAAACTCGGCCTATGTTTCGGGTCATAGGTATGGCAGGACTGATTACAGACCATGAGGAGAACTCTTCGGGATATGAAAAAAATGGCGAGTGTAAGGCTCTTGCTCAAGTTTTAGTCTCTGGATATCTTGTCACTCATGGTCGTGAAATTTTCGGGTGACTTCATGGGAAATGGACGAGTATTACTCTTTGGGGGTTGGGCCCCGTCCAAAGAGTTAGGGGTCCTTCTGTGGGTTGGAAGAAGTCCGTTGTTCTGTTGTTGTATTTGTTTTGTTTTGTTTTTCAACCACAGTTGTCCCACCAAATGAGGGATTCCAGAGTAGAGCCCTAGGGGAGGGGCGACTGGACAACCAGAAATCTGGTTAAAAATTGGGGCCTAGGGACATGTCAAGCCCATTATGACATCTAATGGTCCAGCCACTGAGAGGACTTACTAGAGGACAGGACTCACGCTGAGGGTCACAATGCGTGTTTATGCCCTCGTCGCACTCAGGAATGGGCGGGGCCTCAGTGTGAATGCTGGGTTCTCCTACAATGAACGTTGGACAACATGCCAACCACATGGTTTCTTGCCATGGGTAAGGAAGATTTCTGATTTCTGCATCACAGTCACCCCGGGGCAGTGAATGGAGATAAGGTCTAGGTTCTGAAGCCTGAAAACTGAGGTAGGGAGGAGATGATGACCTAAGTATATGGCGGGTCAGATGGGCTCAGTGTGCGGTCAGCTGTTTGGGTGTTGGTCACGAGGTCCGGGCTCAGGTTGTCAGACAGTGCATTAGTGCCCAGGTTAGACTATATATTTTGGGTGCATTCGAGTGCCGTGTAGGTTCTTGTCTGAAGAACTCTTCAGGATATGAAGAATGAGCCGTCTGAGGAGCGTGCTCAGGCTTTGGTCTCTGGATTTTGTATCAGCGATGGCCGTGGAATGTTGGGGAGGCCTCATGGGCCATGGACAAATCCTGCTCTCTGTGGATTTGGACCGATCCCATTTGTTCTTCGTCAATCTGTGTGATGGGAGGACTCCTTTCAGGTTTGTTACCTCAGGTGTCCCATCAAAAGAGGAATTCCAAAGCAGAGCCCTGGGAAGAGTGAAGGGACAACCCGAACTATGGATAAAAATTGGGGCCAGGGGCATGGCAAGCCCAATATGCTGTCTCTCCATCCAGCCACTGAGAGGCCTTACCTGAGGCCTGGGCTCAGGCTGAGGGTCACAAAGTGTGTTTGTGACCAATGTGGCCCGCAAGCATGGTCGGGGCCTCATGGGCCGCACTGGTTTCAACAACACTGAAACTTGGACAACATGCCAACCAGAAGGTTTCTTGCCATGGGGAAAGAGTACTGATTTCTGCATCATTTTCAAACCCGGGCCATGATTGGAGATAAGGTCTAGGTTCTGAAGCCTGAAAACCGAGGTTGAGAAGAGATGACGATCTAAGGCCAAGGCGGGTCCGATGTGCTCAGTGTGCGGCCAGCTGCCTGGGTGGGGCCAGGAGGTCCAGGCTCAGGCTGTGTCAGAAAGGGCATTAGTGCCCAGGTCAGCCTATATATTTGGGGTACAGCCAAATGGCGTGCAGGTTGATCCTCATTGGGGGTTTCTGGGTAGCCCCAGAGGGCAATGTTTTTCTTCTGGATGGCAGGCAGAGTGCTGCATTGTAGTTCTAGATTGCCAAACTGGAGGGCTTGTGGGCCAGTAGTCTGAGGACGGAAGTCTGAGAACCCAAGCTAGGCCTAGGTTTGTGGGTGAGGATATGGCAGGCACAATCTACAGACCTAAGTCGAGATTAGTGCATCTGAAGTCAGGGCGAGGATCAGACGATCGCTCAGGTTGGACATTCTGTCCCTGATGGCCCCTTCTTGAAGGGGGGGGTGGATCACGAGGCCATAGGGGTTTTCCCACGATCGGAGTTGTGAGAAGCTATCAACTGCAAAGATTCTTCTGCAGGACAATTGAGACCTGTTGGTTGTCTCCAGTACAACGTTTCCGTGCAGGGTTCTAAGGATGGATGGCTGAGTAGCCCACCTCGCCTTCCAATTGTCTTCAAGCAACAAGACAGGTTAGATCTGCTGGATCTGGGGGACCAACCGAGGAGGCTGAGTTGAAATGGACTCTCCCGTGGATGTGTCCTAATATGATTTTGTGTTTATGGAGACCTTGGAATGAAGCGGTGGCACTGGGGCCCTGAAGGGTTCTCCTAAAGAGAGGCTTTCACACAGCTCCATCGTGCAAGTTTCCCATGTGTAGATGAGATTGGTTCTGATGGGTGAGTCAAGAAACAGCCATATGCTGTTATTGAAATCCAGGCCTCTGAGGAGAGATGCCTGGAAACCAAAGCAATGGATCCGATAGGTGCCTAGGGGCCTGTTCGTTCCTTTTTACCCCTGGGGTCATCAGTCTATGGGTCTGAGTGCCCGTAGGTGCTCAGATGGGCACAGATTGCCCCTGTTTGTCCTGGGAAGCCACAAATATTGGGATGGCCTCAGGGAATTTGGAGGTTTATCCTCTTAGTAGGGTTGTGGCCATTGGAATGGGCACATACAATTCCCTTGGAGAGGGCAAGCACAGTCGTCATGTTTGGCTGCAGGGGCCTGACTCTGTAGGGTGTGTAGGCCAGGGATTTGGACAGTTGTCTGAAAACACAAACTCGGCCTATGTTTCGGGTCATAGGTATGGCAGGACTGATTACAGACCATGAGGAGAACTCTTCGGGATATGAAAAAAATGGCGAGTGTAAGGCTCTTGCTCAAGTTTTAGTCTCTGGATATCTTGTCACTCATGGTCGTGAAATTTTCGGGTGACTTCATGGGAAATGGACGAGTATTACTCTCTGGGGGTTTGGCCCCGTCCAAAGAGTTAGGGGTCCTTCTGTGGGTTGGAAGAAGTCCGTTGTTCTGTTGTTGTTGATTTGTTTCGTTTTGTTTTTCAACCACAGTTGTCCCACCAAATGAGGGATTCCAGAGTAGAGCCCTAGGGGAGGGGCGACTGGACAACCAGAAATCTGGTTAAAAATTGGGGCCTAGGGACATGTCAAGCCCATTATGACATCTAATGGTCCAGCCACTGAGAGGACTTACTAGAGGACAGGACTCACGCTGAGGGTCACAATGCGTGTTTATGCCCTCGTCGCACTCAGGAATGGGCGGGGCCTCAGTGTGAATGCTGGGTTCTCCTACAATGAACGTTGGACAACATGCCAACCACATGGTTTCTTGCCATGGGTAAGGAAGAGTTCTGATTTCTGCATCAGAGTCACCCCTGGGCAGTGATTGGAGATAAGGTCTAGGTTCTGAAGCCTGAAAACTGAGGTAGGGAGGAGATGATGACCTAAGTACATGGCGGGTCAGATGGGCTCAGTGTTCGGTCAGCTGTCTGGGTGTTGGTCACGAGGTCCGGGCTCAGGTTGTCAGACAGTGCATTAGTGCCCAGGTTAGACTATATATTTTGGGTGCATTCGAGTGCCGTGTAGGTTCTTGTCTGAAGAACTCTTCAGGATATGAAGAATGAGCCGTCTGAGGAGCGTGCTCAGGCTTTGGCCTCTGGATTTTGTATCAGCGATGGCCGTGGAATGTTGGGGAGGCCTCATGGGCCATGGACAAATCCTGCTCTCTGTGGATTTGGACCGATCCCATTTGTTCTTCGTCAATCTGTGGGATGGGAGGACTCCTTTCAGGTTTGTTACCTCAGGTGTCCCACCAAAAGAGGAATTCCAAAGCAGAGCCCTGGGAAGAGTGAAGGGACAACCCGAACTATGGTTAAAAATTGGGGCCCAGGGGCATGGCAAGCCCAATATGCTGTCTCTCCATCCAGCCACTGAGAGGCCTTTTTGAGGCCTGGGCTCAGGCTGAGGGTCACAACGTGTGTTTGTGACCAATGTGGCCCGCAAGCATGGTCGGGGCCTCATGGGCCACACTGGTTTCAACTACACTGAAACTTGGACAACATGCCAACCAGAAGGTTTCTTGCCATGGGGAAAGAGTACTGATTTCTGCATCATTTTCAAACCCGGGCCATGATTGGAGATAAGGTCTAGGTTCTGAAGCCTGAAAACCGAGGTTGAGAAGAGATGACGATCTAAGGCCAAGGCGGGTCCGATGTGCTCAGTGTGCGGCCAGCTGCCTAGGTGGGGCCAGGAGGTCCAGGCTCAGGCTGTGTCAGAAAGGGCATTAGTGCCCAGGTCAGCCTATATATTTGGGGTACAGCCAAATGGCGTGCAGGTTGATCCTCATTTGGGTTTTCTGGGTAGCCCCAGAGGGCAATGTTTTTCTTCTGGATGGCAGGCAGAGTGCTGCATTGTAGTTCTAGATTGCCAAACTGGAGGGCTTGTGGGCCAGTAGTCTGAGGACGGAAGTCTGAGAACCCAAGCTAGGCCTAGGTTTGTGGGTGAGGATATGGCAGGCACAATCTACAGACCTAAGTCGAGATTAGTGCATCTGAAGTCAGGGCGAGGATCAGACGATCGCTCAGGTTGGACATTCTGTCCCTGATGGCCCCTTCTTGAAGGGGGGGGTGGATCACGAGGCCATAGGGGTTTTCCCACGATCGGAGTTGTGAGAAGCTATCAACTGCAAAGATTCTTCTGCAGGACAATTGAGACCTGTTGGTTGTCTCCAGTACAACGTTTCCGTGCAGGGTTCTAAGGATGGATGGCTGAGTAGCCCACCTCGCCTTCCAATTGTCTTCAAGCAACAAGACAGGTTAGATCTGCTGGATCTGGGGGACCAACCGAGGAGGCTGAGTTGAAATGGACTCTCCCGTGGATGTGTCCTAATATGATTTTGTGTTTATGGAGACCTTGGAATGAAGCGGTGGCACTGGGGCCCTGAAGGGTTCTCCTAAAGAGAGGCTTTCACACAGCTCCATCGTGCAAGTTTCCCATGTGTAGATGAGATTGGTTCTGATGGGTGAGTCAAGAAACAGCCATATGCTGTTATTGAAATCCAGGCCTCTGAGGAGAGATGCCTGGAAACCAAAGCAATGGATCCGATAGGTGCCTAGGGGCCTGTTCGTTCCTTTTTACCCCTGGGGTCATCAGTCTATGGGTCTGAGTGCCCGTAGGTGCTCAGATGGGCTCAGATTGCCCCTGTTTGTCCTGGGAAGCCACAAATATTGGGATGGCCTCAGGGAATTTGGAGGTTTATCCTCTTAGTAGGGTTGTGGCCATTGGAATGGGCACATACAATTCCCTTGGAGAGGGCAAGCACAGTCGTCATGTTTGGCTCCAGGGGCCTGACTCTGTAGGGTGTGTAGGCCAGGGATTTGGACAGTTGTCTGAAAACACAAACTCGGCCTATGTTTCGGGTCATAGGTATGGCAGGACTGATTACAGACCATGAGGAGAACTCTTCGGGATATGAAAAAAATGGCGAGTGTAAGGCTCTTGCTCAAGTTTTAGTCTCTGGATATCTTGTCACTCATGGTCGTGAAATTTTCGGGTGACTTCATGGGAAATGGACGAGTATTACTCTCTGGGGGTTTGGCCCCGTCCAAAGAGTTAGGGGTCCTTCTGTGGGTTGGAAGAAGTCCGTTGTTCTGTTGTTGTTGATTTGTTTCGTTTTGTTTTTCAACCACAGTTGTCCCACCAAATGAGGGATTCCAGAGTAGAGCCCTAGGGGAGGGGCGACTGGACAACCAGAAATCTGGTTAAAAATTGGGGCCTAGGGACATGTCAAGCCCATTATGACATCTAATGGTCCAGCCACTGAGAGGACTTACTAGAGGACAGGACTCACGCTGAGGGTCACAATGCGTGTTTATGCCCTCGTCGCACTCAGGAATGGGCGGGGCCTCAGTGTGAATGCTGGGTTCTCCTACAATGAACGTTGGACAACATGCCAACCACATGGTTTCTTGCCATGGGTAAGGAAGAGTTCTGATTTCTGCATCAGAGTCACCCCTGGGCAGTGATTGGAGATAAGGTCTAGGTTCTGAAGCCTGAAAACTGAGGTAGGGAGGAGATGATGACCTAAGTACATGGCGGGTCAGATGGGATCAGTGTGCGGTCAGCTGTCTGGGTGTTGGTCACGAGGTCCGGGCTCAGGTTGTCAGACAGTGCATTAGTGCCCAGGTTAGACTATATATTTTGGGTGCATTCGAGTGCCGTGTAGGTTCTTGTCTGAAGAACTCTTCAGGATATGAAGAATGAGCCGTCTGAGGAGCGTGCTCAGGCTTTGGCCTCTGGATTTTGTATCAGCGATGGCCGTGGAATGTTGGGGAGGCCTCATGGGCCATGGACAAATCCTGCTCTCTGTGGATTTGGACCGATCCCATTTGTTCTTCGTCAATCTGTGGGATGGGAGGACTCCTTTCAGGTTTGTTACCTCAGGTGTCCCACCAAAAGAGGAATTCCAAAGCAGAGCCCTGGGAAGAGTGAAGGGACAACCCGAACTATGGTTAAAAATTGGGGCCCAGGGGCATGGCAAGCCCAATATGCTGTCTCTCCATCCAGCCACTGAGAGGCCTTTTTGAGGCCTGGGCTCAGGCTGAGGGTCACAACGTGTGTTTGTGACCAATGTGGCCCGCAAGCATGGTCGGGGCCTCATGGGCCACACTGGTTTCAACTACACTGAAACTTGGACAACATGCCAACCAGAAGGTTTCTTGCCATGGGGAAAGAGTACTGATTTCTGCATCATTTTCAAACCCGGGCCATGATTGGAGATAAGGTCTAGGTTCTGAAGCCTGAAAACCGAGGTTGAGAAGAGATGACGATCTAAGGCCAAGGCGGGTCCGATGTGCTCAGTGTGCGGCCAGCTGCCTGGGTGGGGCCAGGAGGTCCAGGCTCAGGCTGTGTCAGAAAGGGCATTAGTGCCCAGGTCAGCCTATATATTTGGGGTACAGCCAAATGGCGTGCAGGTTGATCCTCATTGGGGGTTTCTGGGTAGCCCCAGAGGGCAATGTTTTTCTTCTGGAAGGCAGGGAGAGTGCTGCATTGTAGTTCTAGATTGCCAAACTGGAGGGCTTGTGGGCCAGTAGTCTGAGGACGGAAGTCTGAGAACCCAAGCTAGGCCTAGGTTTGTGGGTGAGGATATGGCAGGCACAATCTACAGACCTAAGTCGAGATTAGTGCATCTGAAGTCAGGGCGAGGATCAGACGATCGCTCAGGTTGGACATTCTGTCCCTGATGGCCCCTTCTTGAAGGGGGGGGTGGATCACGAGGCCATAGGGGTTTTCCCACGATCGGAGTTGTGAGAAGCTATCAACTGCAAAGATTCTTCTGCAGGACAATTGAGACCTGTTGGTTGTCTCCAGTACAACGTTTCCGTGCAGGGTTCTAAGGATGGATGGCTGAGTAGCCCACCTCGCCTTCCAATTGTCTTCAAGCAACAAGACAGGTTAGATCTGCTGGATCTGGGGGACCAACCGAGGAGGCTGAGTTGAAATGGACTCTCCCGTGGATGTGTCCTAATATGATTTTGTGTTTATGGAGACCTTGGAATGAAGCGGTGGCACAGGGCCCTGAAGGGTTCTCCTAAAGAGAGGCTTTCACACAGCTCCATCGTGCAAGTTTCCCATGTGTAGATGAGATTGGTTCTGATGGGTGAGTCAAGAAACAGCCATATGCTGTTATTGAAATCCAGGCCTCTGAGGAGAGATGCCTGGAAACCAAAGCAATGGATCCGATAGGTGCCTAGGGGCCTGTTCGTTCCTTTTTACCCCTGGGGTCATCAGTCTATGGGTCTGAGTGCCCGTAGGTGCTCAGATGGGCACAGATTGCCCCTGTTTGTCCTGGGAAGCCACAAATATTGGGATGGCCTCAGGGAATTTGGAGGTTTATCCTCTTAGTAGGGTTGTGGCCATTGGAATGGGCACATACAATTCCCTTGGAGAGGGCAAGCACAGTCGTCATGTTTGGCTCCAGGGGCCTGACTCTGTAGGGTGTGTAGGCCAGGGATTTGGACAGTTGTCTGAAAACACAAACTCGGCCTATGTTTCGGGTCATAGGTATGGCAGGACTGATTACAGACCATGAGGAGAACTCTTCGGGATATGAAAAAATGGCGAGTGTAAGGCTCTTGCTCAAGTTTTAGTCTCTGGATATCTTGTCACTCATGGTCGTAAAATTTTCGGGTGACTTCATGGGAAATGGACGAGTATTACTCTCTGGGGGTTTGGCCCCGTCCAAAGAGTTAGGGGTCCTTCTGTGGGTTGGAAGAAGTCCGTTGTTCTGTTGTTGTTGATTTGTTTCGTTTTGTTTTTCAACCACAGTTGTCCCACCAAATGAGGGATTCCAGAGTAGAGCCCTAGGGGAGGGGCGACTGGACAACCAGAAATCTGGTTAAAAATTGGGGCCTAGGGACATGTCAAGCCCATTATGACATCTAATGGTCCAGCCACTGAGAGGATTTACTAGAGGACAGGACTCACGCTGAGGGTCACAATGCGTGTTTATGCCCTCGTCGCACTCAGGAATGTGCGGGGCCTCAGTGTGAATGCTGGGTTCTCCTACAATGAACGTTGGACCACATGCCAACCACATGGTTTCTTGCCATGGGTAAGGAAGCGTTCTGATTTCTGCATCACAGTCACCCCTGGGCAGTGATTGGAGATAAGGTCTAGGTTCTGAAGCCTGAAAACTGAGGTAGGGAGGAGATGATGACCTAAGTACATGGCGGGTCAGATGGGCTCAGTGTGCGGTCAGCTGTCTGGGTGTTGGTCACGAGGTCCGGGCTCAGGTTGTCAGACAGTGCACTAGTGCCCAGGTTAGACTATATATTTTGGGTGCATTCGAGTGCCGTGTAGGTTCTTGTCTGAAGAACTCTTCTGGATATGAAGAATGAGCCATCTGAGGAGCGTGCTCAGGCTTTGGCCTCTGGATTTTGTATCAGCGATGGCCGTGGAATGTTGGGGAGGCCTCATGGGCCATGGACAAATCCTGCTCTCTGTGTATTGGACCGATCCCATTTGTTCTTCGTCAATCTGTGGGATGGGAGGACGCCTTTCAGGTTTGTTACCTCAGGTGTCCCATCAAAAGAGGAATTCCAAAGCAGAGCCATGGGAAGAGTGAAGGGACAACCCGAACTATGGTTAAAAATTGGGGCCCAGGGGCATGGCAAGCCCAATATGCTGTCTCTCCATCCAGCCACTGAGAGGCCTTACCTGAGGCCTGGGCTCAGGCTGAGGGTCACAACGTGTGTTTGTGACCAATGTGGCCCGCAAGCATGGTCGGGGCCTCATGGGCCACACTGGTTTCAACTACACTGAAACTTGGACAACATGCCAACCAGAAGGTTTCTTGCCATGGGGAAAGAGTACTGATTTCTGCATCATTTTCAAACCCGGGCCATGATTGGAGATAAGGTCTAGGTTCTGAAGCCTGAAAACCGAGGTTGAGAAGAGATGACGATCTAAGGCCAAGGCGGGTCCGATGTGCTCAGTGTGCGGCCAGCTGCCTGGGTGGGGCCAGGAGGTCCAGGCTCAGGCTGTGTCAGAAAGGGCATTAGTGCCCAGGTCAGCCTATATATTTGGGGTACAGCCAAATGGCGTGCAGGTTGATCCTCATTGGGGGTTTCTGGGTAGCCCCAGAGGGCAATGATTTTCTTCTGGATGGCAGGCAGAGTGCTGCATTGTAGTTCTAGATTGCCAAACTGGAGGGCTTGTGGGCCAGTAGTCTGAGGACGGACGTCTGAGAACCCAAGCTAGGCCTAGGTTTGTGGGTGAGGATATGGCAGGCACAATCTACAGACCTAAGTCGAGATTAGTGCATCTGAAGTCAGGGCGAGGATCAGACGATCGCTCAGGTTGGACATTCTGTCCTGATGGCCCCTTCTTGAAGGGGGGGTGGATCACGAGGCCATAGGGGTTTTCCCACGATCGGAGTTGTGAGAAGCTATCAACTGCAAAGATTCTTCTGCAGGACAATTGAGACCTGTTGGTTGTCTCCAGTACAACGTTTCCGTGCAGGGTTCTAAGGATGGATGGATGAGTAGCCCACCTCGCCTTCCAATTGTCTTCAAGCAACAAGACAGGTTAGATCTGCTGGATCTGCGGGACCAACCGAGGAGGCTGAGTTGAAATGGACTCTCCCGTGGATGTGTCCTAATATGATTTTGTGTTTATGGAGACCTTGGAATGAAGCGGTGGCACTGGGGCCCTGAAGGGTTCTCCTAAAGAGAGGCTTTCACACAGCTCCATCGTGCAAGTTTCCCATGTGTAGATGAGATTGGTTCTGATGGGTGAGTCAAGAAACAGCCATATGCTGTTATTGAAATCCAGGCCTCTGAGGAGAGATGCCTGGAAACCAAAGCAATGGATCCGATAGGTGCCTAGGGGCCTGTTCGTTCCTTTTTACCCCTGGGGTCATCAGTCTATGGGTCTGAGTGCCCGTAGGTGCTCAGATGGGCACAGATTGCCCCTGTTTGTCCTGGGAAGCCACAAATATTGGGATGGCCTCAGGGAATTTGGAGGTTTATCCTCTTAGTAGGGTTGTGCCCATTGGAATGGGCACATACAATTCCCTTGGAGAGGGCAAGCACAGTCGTCATGTTTGGCTCCAGGGGCCTGACTCTGTAGGGTGTGTAGGCCAGGGATTTGGACAGTTGTCTGAAAACACAAACTCGGCCTATGTTTCGAGTCATAGGTATGGCAGGACTGATTACAGACCATGAGGAGAACTCTTCGGGATATGAAAAAAATGGCGAGTGTAAGGCTCTTGCTCAAGTTTTAGTCTCTGGATATCTTGTCACTCATGGTCGTGAAATTTTCGGGTGACTTCATGGGAAATGGACGAGTATTACTCTCTGGGGGTTGGGCCCCGTCCAAAGAGTTAGGGGTCCTTCTGTGGGTTGGAAGAAGTACGTTGTTCTGTTGTTGTTGATTTGTTTCCTTTTGTTTTTCAACCACATTTGTCCCACGAAATGAGGGATTCCAGAGTAGAGCCCTAGGGGAGGGGCGACTGGACAACCAGAAATCTGGTTAAAAATTGGGGCCTAGGGACATGTCAAGCCCATTATGACATCTAATGGTCCAGCCACTGAGAGGACTTACTAGAGGACAGGACTCACGCTGAGGGTCACAATGCGTGTTTATGCCCTCGTCGCACTCAGGAATGGGCGGGGCCTCAGTGTGAATGCTGGGTTCTCCTACAATGAACGTTGGACAACATGCCAACCACATGGTTTCTTGCCATGGGTAAGGAAGAGTTCTGATTTCTGCATCACAGTCACCCCTAGGCAGTGATTGGAGATAAGGTCTAGGTTCTGAAGCCTGAAAACTGAGGTAGGGAGGAGATGATGACCTAAGTACATGGCGGGTCAGATGGGCTCAGTGTGCGGTCAGCTGTCTGGGTGTTGGTCACGAGGTCCGGGCTCAGGTTGTCAGACAGTGCATTAGTGCCCAGGTTAGACTATATATTTTGGGTGCATTCGAGTGCCGTGTAGGTTCTTGTCTGAAGAACTCTTCAGGATATGAAGAATGAGCCGTCTGAGGAGCGTGCTCAGGCTTTGGTCTCTGGATTTTGTATCAGCGATGGCCGTGGAATGTTGGGGAGGCCTCATGGGCCATGGACAAATCCTGCTCTCTGTGGATTTGGACCGATCCCATTTGTTCTTCGTCAATCTGTGGGATGGGAGGACTCCTTTCAGGTTTGTTACCTCAGGTGTCCCATCAAAAGAGGAATTCCAAAGCAGAGCCCTGGGAAGAGTGAAGGGACAACCCGAACTATGGTTAAAAATTGGGGCCCAGGGGCATGGCAAGCCCAATATGCTGTCTCTCCATCCAGCCACTGAGAGGCCTTACCTGAGGCCTGGGCTCAGGCTGAGGGTCACAACGTGTGTTTGTGACCAATGTGGCCCGCAAGCATGGTCGGGGCCTCATGGGCCACACTGGTTTCAACTACACTGAAACTTGGACAACATGCCAACCAGAAGGTTTCTTGCCATGGGGAAAGAGTACTGATTTCTGCATCATTTTCAAACCCGGGCCATGATTGGAGATAAGGTCTAGGTACTGAAGCCTGAAAACCGAGGTTGAGAAGAGATGACGATCTAAGGCCAAGGCGGGTCCGATGTGCTCAGTGTGCGGCCAGCTGCCTGGGTGGGGCCAGGAGGTCCAGGCTCAGGCTGTGTCAGAAAGGGCATTAGTGCCCAGGTCAGCCTATATATTTGGGGTACAGCCAAATGGCGTGCAGGTTGATCCTCATTGGGGGTTTCTGGGTAGCCCCAGAGGGCAATGTTTTTCTTCTGGATGGCAGGCAGAGTGCTGCATTGTAGTTCTAGATTGCCAAACTGGAGGGCTTGTGGGCCAGTAGTCTGAGGACGGAAGTCTGAGAACCCAAGCTAGGCCTAGGTTTGTGGGTGAGGATATGGCAGGCACAATCTACAGACCTAAGTCGAGATTAGTGCATCTGAAGTCAGGGCGAGGATCAGACGATCGCTCAGGTTGGACATTCTGTCCCTGATGGCCCCTTCTTGAAGGGGGGTGTGGATCACGAGGCCATAGGGGTTTTCCCACGATCGGAGTTGTGAGAAGCTATCAACTGCAAAGATTCTTCTGCAGGACAATTGAGACCTGTTGGTTGTCTCCAGTACAACGTTTCCGTGCAGGGTTCTAAGGACGGATGGCTGAGTAGCCCACCTCGCCTTCCAATTGTCTTCAAGCAACAAGACAGGTTAGATCTGCTGGATCTGGGGGACCAACCGAGGAGGCTGAGTTGAAATGGACTCTCCCGTGGATGTGTCCTAATATGATTTTGTGTTTATGGAGACCTTGGAATGAAGCGGTGGCACTGGGGCCCTGTAGGGTTCTCCTAAAGAGAGGCCTTCACACAGCTCCATCGTGCAAGTTTCCCATGTGTAGATGAGATTGGTTCTGATGGGTGAGTCAAGAAACAGCCATATGCTGTTATTGAAATCCAGGCCTCTGAGGAGAGATGCCTGGAAACCAAAGCAATGGATCCGATAGGTGCCTAGGGGCCTGTTCGTTCCTTTTTACCCCTGGGGTCATCAGTCTATGGGTCTGAGTGCCCGTAGGTGCTCAGATGGGCACAGATTGCCCCTGTTTGTCCTGGGAAGCCACAAATATTGGGATGGCCTCAGGGAATTTGGAGGTTTATCCTCTTAGTAGGGTTGTGGCCATTGGAATGGGCACACACAATTCCCTTGAGAGGGCAAGCACAGTCGTCATGTTTGGCTCCAGGGGCCTGACTCTGTAGGGTGTGTAGGCCAGGGATTTGGACAGTTGTCTGAAAACACAAACTCGGCCTATGTTTCGGGTCATAGGTATGGCAGGATTGATTACAGACCATGAGGAGAACTCTTCGGGATATGAAAAAATGGCGAGTGTAAGGCTCTTGCTCAAGTTTTAGTCTCTGGATATCTTGTCACTCATGGTCGTGAAATTTTCGGGTGACTTCATGGGAAATGGACGAGTATTACTCTCTGGGGGTTTGGCCCCGTCCAAAGAGTTAGGGGTCCTTCTGTGGGTTGGAAGAAGTCCGTTGTTCTGTTGTTGTTGATTTGTTTCGTTTTGTTTTTCAACCACAGTTGTCCCACCAAATGAGGGATTCCAGAGTAGAGCCCTAGGGGAGGGGCGACTGGACAACCAGAAATCTGGTTAAAAATTGGGGCCTAGGGACATGTCAAGCCCATTATGACATCTAATGGTCCAGCCACTGAGAGGACTTACTAGAGGACAGGACTCACGCTGAGAGTCACAATGCGTGTTTATGCCCTCGTCGCACTCGGGAATGGGCGGGGCCTCAGTGTGAATGCTGGGTTCTCCTACAATGAACGTTGGACAACATGCCAACCACATGGTTTCTTGCCATGGGTAAGGAAGAGTTCTGATTTCTGCATCACAGTCACCCCTAGGCAGTGATTGGAGATAAGGTCTAGGTTCTGAAGCCTGAAAACTGAGGTAGGGAGGAGATGATGACCTAAGTACATGGCGGGTCAGATGGGCTCAGTGTGCGGTCAGCTGTCTGGGTGTTGGTCACGAGGTCCGGGCTCAGGTTGTCAGACAGTGCATTAGTGCCCAGGTTAGACTATATATTTTGGGTGCATTCGAGTGCCGTGTAGGTTCTTGTCTGAAGAACTCTTCAGGATATGAAGAATGAGCCGTCTGAGGAGCGTGCTCAGGCTTTGGTCTCTGGATTTTGTATCAGCGATGGCCGTGGAATGTTGGGGAGGCCTCATGGGCCATGGACAAATCCTGCTCTCTGTGGATTTGGACCGATCCCATTTGTTCTTCGTCAATCTGTGGGATGGGAGGACTCCTTTCAGGTTTGTTACCTCAGGTGTCCCATCAAAAGAGGAATTCCAAAGCAGAGCCCTGGGAAGAGTGAAGGGACAACCCGAACTATGGTTAAAAATTGGGGCCCAGGGGCATGGCAAGCCCAATATGCTGTCTCTCCATCCAGCCACTGAGAGGCCTTACCTGAGGCCTGGGCTCAGGCTGAGGGTCACAACGTGTGTTTGTGACCAATGTGGCCCGCAAGCATGGTCGGGGACTCATGGGCCACACTGGTTTCAACTACACTGAAACTTGGACAACATGCCAACCAGAAGGTTTCTTGCCATGGGGAAAGAGTACTGATTTCTGCATCATTTTCAAACCCGGGCCATGATTGGAGATAAGGTCTAGGTTCTGAAGCCTGAAAACCGAGGTTGAGAAGAGATGACGATCTAAGGCCAAGGCGGGTCCGATGTGCTCAGTGTGCGGCCAGCTGCCTGGGTGGGGCCAGGAGGTCCAGGCTCAGGCTGTGTCAGAAAGGGCATTAGTGCCCAGGTCAGCCTATATATTTGGGGTACAGCCAAATGGCGTGCAGGTTGATCCTCATTGGGGGTTTCTGGGTAGCCCCAGAGGGCAATGTTTTTCTTCTGGATGGCAGGCAGAGTGCTGCATTGTAGTTCTAGATTGCCAAACTGGAGGGCTTGTGGGCCAGTAGTCTGAGGACGGAAGTCTGAGAACCCAAGCTAGGCCTAGGTTTGTGGGTGAGGATATGGCAGGCACAATCTACAGACCTAAGTCGAGATTAGTGCATCTGAAGTCAGGGCGAGGATCAGACGATCTCTCAGGTTGGACATTCTGTCCCTGATGGCCCCTTCTTGAAGGGGGGGGTGGATCACGAGGCCATAGGGGTTTTCCCACGATCGGAGTTGTGAGAAGCTATCAACTGCAAAGATTCTTCTGCAGGACAATTGAGACCTGTTGGTTGTCTCCAGTACAACGTTTCCGTGCAGGGTTCTAAGGATGGATGGCTGAGTAGCCCACCTCGCCTTCCAATTGTCTTCAAGCAACAAGACAGGTTAGATCTGCTGGATCTGGGGGACCAACCGAGGAGGCTGAGTTGAAATGGACTCTCCCGTGGATGTGTCCTAATATGATTTTGTGTTTATGGAGACCTTGGAATGAAGCGGTGGCACTGGGGCCCTGAAGGGTTCTCCTAAAGAGAGGCTTTCACACAGCTCCATCGTGCAAGTTTCCCATGTGTAGATGAGATTGGTTCTGATGGGTGAGTCAAGAAACAGCCATATGCTGTTATTGAAATCCAGGCCTCTGAGGAGAGATGCCTGGAAACCAAAGCAATGGATCCGATAGGTGCCTAGGGGCCTGTTCGTTCCTTTTTACCCCTGGGGTCATCAGTCTATGGGTCTGAGTGCCCGTAGGTGCTCAGATGGGCACAGATTGCCCCTGTTTGTCCTGGGAAGCCACAAATATTGGGATGGCCTCAGGGAATTTGGAGGTTTATCCTCTTAGTAGGGTTGTGGCCATTGGAATGGGCACACACAATTCCCTTGGAGAGGGCAAGCACAGTCGTCATGTTTGGCTCCAGGGGCCTGACTCTGTAGGGTGTGTAGGCCAGGGATTTGGACAGTTGTCTGAAAACACAAACTCGGCCTATGTTTCGGGTCATAGGTATGGCAGGACTGATTACAGACCATGAGGAGAACTCTTCGGGATATGAGAAAATGGCGAGTGTAAGGCTCTTGCTCAAGTTTTAGTCTCTGGATATCTTGTCACTCATGGTCGTGAAATTTTCGGGTGACTTCATGGGAAATGGACGAGTATTACTCTCTGGGGGTTTGGCCCCGTCCAAAGAGTTAGGGGTCCTTCTGTGGGTTGGAAGAAGTCCGTTGTTCTGTTGTTGTTGATTTGTTTCGTTTTGTTTTTCAACCACAGTTGTCCCACCAAATGAGGGATTCCAGAATAGAGCCCTAGGGGAGGGGCGACTGGACAACCAGAAATCTGGTTAAAAATTGGGGCCTAGGGACATGTCAAGCCCATTATGACATCTAATGGTCCAGCCACTGAGAGGACTTACTAGAGGACAGGACTCACGCTGAGGGTCACAATGCGTGTTTATGCCCTCGTCGCACTCAGGAATGGTCGGGGCCTCAGTGTGAATGCTGGGTTCTCCTACAATGAACGTTGGACAACATGCCAACCACATGGTTTCTTGCCATGGGTAAGGAAGAGTTCTGATTTCTGCATCACAGTCACCCCTGGGCAGTGATTGGAGATAAGGTCTAGGTTCTGAAGCCTGAAAACTGAGGTAGGGAGGAGATGATGACCTAAGTACATGGCGGGTCAGATGGGCTCAGTGTGCGGTCAGCTGTCTGGGTGTTGGTCACGAGGTCCGGGCTCAGGTTGTCAGACAGTGCATTAGTGCCCAGGTTAGACTATATATTTTGGGTGCATTCGAGTGCCGTGTAGGTTCTTGTCTGAAGAACTCTTCAGGATATGAAGAATGAGCTGTCTGAGGAGCGTGCTCAGGCTTTGGCCTCTGGATTTTGTATCAGCGATGGCCGTGGAATGTTGGGGAGGCCTCATGGGCCATGGACAAATCCTGGTCTCTGTGGATTTGGACCGATCCCATTTGTTCTTCGTCAATCTGTGGGATGGGAGGACTCCTTTCAGGTTTGTTACCTCAGGTGTCCCATCAAAAGAGGAATTCCAAAGCAGAGCCCTGGGAAGAGTGAAGGGACAACCCGAACTATGGTTAAAAATTGGGGCCCAGGGGCATGGCAAGCCCAATATGCTGTCTCTCCATCCAGCCACTGAGAGGCCTTACCTGAGGCCTGGGCTCAGGCTGAGGGTCACAACGTGTGTTTGTGACCAATGTGGCCCGCAAGCATGGTCGGGGACTCATGGGCCACACTGGTTTCAACTACACTGAAACTTGGACAACATGCCAACCAGAAGGTTTCTTGCCATGGGGAAAGAGTACTGATTTCTGCATCATTTTCAAACCCGGGCCATGATTGGAGATAAGGTCTAGGTTCTGAAGCCTGAAAACCGAGGTTGAGAAGAGATGACGATCTAAGGCCAAGGCGGGTCCGATGTGCTCAGTGTGCGGCCAGCTGCCTGGGTGGGGCCAGGAGGTCCAGGCTCAGGCTGTGTCAGAAAGGACATTAGTGCCCAGGTCAGCCTATATATTTGGGGTACAGCCAAATGGCGTGCAGGTTGATCCTCATTGGGGGTTTCTGGGTAGCCCCAGAGGGCAATGTTTTTCTTCTGGATGGCAGGCAGAGTGCTGCATTGTAGTTCTAGATTGCCAAACTGGAGGGCTTGTGGGCCAGTAGTCTGAGGACGGAAGTCTGAGAACCCAAGCTAGGCCTAGGTTTGTGGGTGAGGATATGGCAGGCACAATCTACAGACCTAAGTCGAGATTAGTGCATCTGAAGTCAGGGCGAGGATCAGACGATCGCTCAGGTTGGACATTCTGTCCCTGATGGCCCCTTCTTGAAGGGGGGGGGGTGGATCACGAGGCCATAGGGGTTTTCCCACGATCGGAGTTGTGAGAAGCTATCAACTGCAAAGTATCTTCTGCAGGACAATTGAGACCTGTTGGTTGTCTCCAGTACAACGTTTCCGTGCAGGGTTCTAAGGATGGATGGCTGAGTAGCCCACCTCGCCTTCCAATTGTCTTTAAGCAACAAGACAGGTTAGATCTGCTGGATCTGGGGGACCAACCGAGGAGGCTGAGTTGAAATGGACTCTCCCGTGGATGTGTCCTAATATGATTTTGTGTTTATGGAGACCTTGGAATGAAGCGGTGGCACTGGGGCCCTGAAGGGTTCTCCTAAAGAGAGGCTTTCACACAGCTCCATCGTGCAAGTTTCCCATGTGTAGATGAGATTGGTTCTGATGGGTGAGTCAAGAAACAGCCATATGCTGTTATTGAAATCCAGGCCTCTGAGGAGAGATGCCTGGAAACCAAAGCAATGGATCCGATAGGTGCCTAGGGGCCTGTTCGTTCCTTTTTACCCCTGGGGTCATCAGTCTATGGGTCTGAGTGCCCGTAGGTGCTCAGATGGGCACAGATTGCCCCTGTTTGTCCTGGGAAGCCACAAATATTGGGATGGCCTCAGGGAATTTGGAGGTTTATCCTCTTAGTAGGGTTGTGGCCATTGGAATGGGCACATACAATTCCCTTGGAGAGGGCAAGCACAGTCGTCATGTTTGGCTCCAGGGGCCTGACTCTGTAGGGTGTGTAGGCCAGGGATTTGGACAGTTGTCTGAAAACACAAACTCGGCCTATGTTTCGGGTCATAGGTATGGCAGGACTGATTACAGACCATGAGGAGAACTCTTCGGGATATGAAAAAATGGCGAGTGTAAGGCTCTTGCTCAAGTTTTAGTCTCTGGATATCTTGTCACTCATGGTCGTAAAATTTTCGGGTGACTTCATGGGAAATGGACGAGTATTACTCTCTGGGGGTTTGGCCCCGTCCAAAGAGTTAGGGGTCCTTCTGTGGGTTGGAAGAAGTCCGTTGTTCTGTTGTTGTTGATTTGTTTCGTTTTGTTTTTCAACCACAGTTGTCCCACCAAATGAGGGATTCCAGAGTAGAGCCCTAGGGGAGGGGCGACTGGACAACCAGAAATCTGGTTAAAAATTGGGGCCTAGGGACATGTCAAGCCCATTATGACATCTAATGGTCCAGCCACTGAGAGGATTTACTAGAGGACAGGACTCACGCTGAGGGTCACAATGCGTGTTTATGCCCTCGTCGCACTCAGGAATGTGCGGGGCCTCAGTGTGAATGCTGGGTTCTCCTACAATGAACGTTGGACCACATGCCAACCACATGGTTTCTTGCCATGGGTAAGGAAGAGTTCTGATTTCTGCATCACAGTCACCCCTGGGCAGTGATTGGAGATAAGGTCTAGGTTCTGAAGCCTGAAAACTGAGGTAGGGAGGAGATGATGACCTAAGTACATGGCGGGTCAGATGGGCTCAGTGTGCGGTCAGCTGTCTGGGTGTTGGTCACGAGGTCCGGGCTCAGGTTGTCAGACAGTGCACTAGTGCCCAGGTTAGACTATATATTTTGGGTGCATTCGAGTGCCGTGTAGGTTCTTGTCTGAAGAACTCTTCTGGATATGAAGAATGAGCCGTCTGAGGAGCGTGCTCAGGCTTTGGCCTCTGGATTTTGTATCAGCGATGGCCGTGGAATGTTGGGGAGGCCTCATGGGCCATGGACAAATCCTGCTCTCTGTGTATTGGACCGATCCCATTTGTTCTTCGTCAATCTGTGGGATGGGAGGACGCCTTTCAGGTTTGTTACCTCAGGTGTCCCATCAAAAGAGGAATTCCAAAGCAGAGCCATGGGAAGAGTGAAGGGACAACCCGAACTATGGTTAAAAATTGGGGCCCAGGGGCATGGCAAGCCCAATATGCTGTCTCTCCATCCAGCCACTGAGAGGCCTTACCTGAGGCCTGGGCTCAGGCTGAGGGTCACAACGTGTGTTTGTGACCAATGTGGCCCGCAAGCATGGTCGGGGCCTCATGGGCCACACTGGTTTCAACTACACTGAAACTTGGACAACATGCCAACCAGAAGGTTTCTTGCCATGGGGAAAGAGTACTGATTTCTGCATCATTTTCAAACCCGGGCCATGATTGGAGATAAGGTCTAGGTTCTGAAGCCTGAAAACCGAGGTTGAGAAGAGATGACGATCTAAGGCCAAGGCGGGTCCGATGTGCTCAGTGTGCGGCCAGCTGCCTGGGTGGGGCCAGGAGGTCCAGGCTCAGGCTGTGTCAGAAAAGGCATTAGTGCCCAGGTCAGCCTATATATTTGGGGTACAGCCAAATGGCGTGCAGGTTGATCCTCATTGGGGGTTTCTGGGTAGCCCCAGAGGGCAATGTTTTTCTTCTGGAAGGCAGGGAGAGTGCTGCATTGTAGTTCTAGATTGCCAAACTGGAGGGCTTGTGGGCCAGTAGTCTGAGGACGGAAGTCTGAGAACCCAAGCTAGGCCTAGGTTTGTGGGTGAGGATATGGCAGGCACAATCTACAGACCTAAGTCGAGATTAGTGCATCTGAAGTCAGGGCGAGGATCAGACGATCGCTCAGGTTGGACATTCTGTCCCTGATGGCCCCTTCTTGAAGGCCATAGGGGTTTTCCCACGATCGGAGTTGTGAGAAGCTATCAACTGCAAAGATTCTTCTGCAGGACAATTGAGACCTGTTGGTTGTCTCCAGTACAACGTTTCCGTGCAGGGTTCTAAGGATGGATGGCTGAGTAGCCGACCTCGCCTTCCAATTGTCTTCAAGCAACAAGACAGGTTTGATCTGCTGGATCTGGGGGACCAACCGAGGAGGCTGAGTTGAAATGGACTCTCCCGTGGATGTGTCCTAATATGATTTTGTGTTTATGGAGACCTTGGAATGAAGCGGTGGCACTGGGGCCCTGAAGGGTTCTCCTAAAGAGAGGCTTTCACACAGCTCCATCGTGCAAGTTTCCCATGTGTAGATGAGATTGGTTCTGATGGGTGAGTCAAGAAACAGCCATATGCTGTTATTGAAATCCAGGCCTCTGAGGAGAGATGCCTGGAAACCAAAGCAATGGATCCGATAGGTGCCTCGGGGCCTGTTCGTTCCTTTTTACCCCTGGGGTCATCAGTCTATGGGTCTGAGTGCCCGTAGGTGCTCAGATGGGCACAGATTGCCCCTGTTTGTCCTGGGAAGCCACAAATATTGGGATGGCCTCAGGGAATTTGGAGGTTTATCCTCTTAGTAGGGTTGTGGCCATTGGAATGGGCACATACAATTCCCTTGGAGAGGGCAAGCACAGTCGTCATGTTTGGCTCCAGGGGCCTGACTCTGTAGGGTGTGTAGGCCAGGGATTTGGACAGTTGTCTGAAAACACAAACTCGGCCTATGTTTCGGGTCATAGGTATGGCAGGACTGATTACAGACCATGAGGAGAACTCTTCGGGATATGAAAAAATGGCGAGTGTAAGGCTCTTGCTCAAGTTTTAGTCTCTGGATATCTTGTCACTCATGGTCGTGAAATTTTCGGGTGACTTCATGGGAAATGGACGAGTATTACTCTCTGGGGGTTTGGCCCCGTTCAAAGAGTTAGGGGTCCTTCTGTGGGTTGGAAGAAGTCCGTTGTTCTGTTGTTGTTGATTTGTTTCGTTTTGTTTTTCAACCACAGTTGTCCCACCAAATGAGGGATTCCAGAGTAGAGCCCTAGGGGAGGGGCGACTGGACAACCAGAAATCTGGTTAAAAATTGGGGCCTACGGACATGTCAAGCCCATTATGACATCTAATGGTCCAGCCACTGAGAGGACTTACTAGAGGACAGGACTCACGCTGAGGGTCACAATGCGTGTTTATGCCCTCGTCGCACTCAGGAATGGGCGGGGCCTCAGTGTGAATGCTGGGTTCTCCTACAATGAACGTTGGACAACATGCCAACCACATGGTTTCTTGCCATGGGTAAGGAAGAGTTCTGATTTCTGCATCACAGTCACCCCTGGGCAGTGATTGGAGATAAGGTCTAGGTTCTGAAGCCTGAAAACTGAGGTAGGGAGGAGATGATGACCTAAGTACATGGCGGGTCAGATGTGCTCATTGTGCGGTCAGCTGTCTGGGTGTTGGTCACGAGGTCCGGGCTCAGGTTGTCAGACAGTGCATTAGTGCCCAGGTTAGACTATATATTTTGGGTGCATTCGAGTGCCGTGTAGGTTCTTGTCTGAAGAACTCTTCAGGATATGAAGAATGAGCCGTCTGAGGAGCGTGCTCAGGCTTTGGCCTCTGGATTTTGTATCAGCGATGGCCGTGGAATGTTGGGGAGGCCTCATGGGCCATGGACAAATCCTGCTCTCTGTGGATTTGGACCGATCCCATTTGTTCTTCGTCAATCTGTGGGATGGGAGGACTCCTTTCAGGTTTGTTACCTCAGGTGTCCCATCAAAAGAGGAATTCCAAAGCAGAGCCCTGGGAAGAGTGAAGGGACAACCCGAACTATGGTTAAAAATTGGGGCCCAGGGGCATGGCAAGCCCAATATGCTGTCTCTCCATCCAGCCACTGAGAGGCCTTACCTGAGGCCTGGGCTCAGGCTGAGGGTCACAACGTGTGTTTGTGACCAATGTGGCCCGCAAGCATGTTCGGGGCCTCATGGGCCGCACTGGTTTCAACTACACTGAAAGTTGGACAACATGCCAACCAGAAGGTTTCTTGCCATGGGGAAAGAGTACTGATTTCTGCATCATTTTCAAACCCGGGCCATGATTGGAGATAAGGTCTAGGTTCTGAAGCCTGAAAACCGAGGTTGAGAAGAGATGACGATCTAAGGCCAAGGCGGGTCCGATGTGCTCAGTGTGCGGCCAGCTGCCTGGGTGGGGCCAGGAGGTCCAGGCTCAGGCTGTGTCAGAAAGGGCATTAGTGCCCAGGTCAGCCTATATATTTGGGGTACAGCCAAATGGCGTGCAGGTTGATCCTCATTGGGGGTTTCTGGGTAGCCCCAGAGGGCAATGTTTTTCTTCTGGAAGGCAGGGAGAGTGCTGCATTGTAGTTCTAGATTGCCAAACTGGAGGGCTTGTGGGCCAGTAGTCTGAGGACGGAAGTCTGAGAACCCAAGCTAGGCCTAGGTTTGTGGGTGAGGATATGGCAGGCACAATCTACAGACCTAAGTCGAGATTACTGCATCTGAAGTCAGGGCGAGGATCAGACGATCGCTCAGGTTGGACATTCTGTCCCTGATGGCCCCTTCTTGAAGGGGGGGGTGGATCACGAGGCCATAGGGGTTTTCCCACGATCGGAGTTGTGAGAAGCTATCAACTGCAAAGATTCTTCTGCAGGACAATTGAGACCTGTTGGTTGTCTCCAGTACAACGTTTCCGTGCAGGGTTCTAAGGATGGATGGCTGAGTAGCCCACCTCGCCTTCCAATTGTCCTCAAGCAACAAGACAGGTTAGATCTGCTGGATCTGGGGGACCAACCGAGGAGGCTGAGTTGAAATGGACTCTCCCGTGGATGTGTCCTAATATGATTTTGTGTTTATGGAGACCTTGGAATGAAGCGGTGGCACTGGGGCCCTGAAGGGTTCTCCTAAAGAGAGGCTTTCACACAGCTCCATCGTGCAAGTTTCCCATGTGTAGATGAGATTGGTTCTGATGGGTGAGTCAAGAAACAGCCATATGCTGTTATTGAAATCCAGGCCTCTGAGGAGAGATGCCTGGAAACCAAAGCAATGGATCCGATAGGTGCCTAGGGGCCTGTTCTTTCCTTTTTACCCCTGGGGTCATCAGTCTATGGGTCTGAGTGCCCGTAGGTGCTCAGATGGGCAGAGATTGGCCCTGTTTGTCCTGGGAAGCCACAAATATTGGGATGGCCTCAGGGAATTTGGAGGTTTTTCCTCTTAGTAGGATTGTGGCCATTAGAATGGGCACATACAATTCCCTTGGAGAGGGCAAGCACAGTCGTCATGTTTGGCTCCAGGGGCCTGACTCTGTAGGGTGTGTAGGCCAGGGATTTGGACAGTTGTCTGAAAACACAAACTCGGCCTATGTTTCGGGTCATAGGTATGGCAGGACTGATTACAGACCATGAGAAGAACTCTTCGGGATATGAAAAAATGGCGAGTGTAAGGCTCTTGCTCAAGTTTTAGTCTCTGGATATCTTGTCACTCATGGTCGTGAAATTTTCGGGTGACTTCATGGGAAATGGACGAGTATTACTCTCTGGGGGTTTGGCCCCGTCCAAAGAGTTAGGGGTCCTTCTGTGGGTTGGAAGAAGTCGGTTGTTCTGTTGTTGTTGATTTGTTTTGTTTTGTTTTTCAACCACAGTTGTCCCACCAAATGAGGGATTCCAGAGTAGAGCCCTAGGGGAGGGGCGACTGGACAACCAGAAATCTGGTTAAAAATTGGGGCCTAGGGACATGTCCAGCCCATTATGACATCTAATGGTCCAGCCACTGAGAGGACTTACTAGAGGACAGGACTCACGCTGAGGGTCACAATGCGTGTTTATGCCCTCGTCGCACTCAGGAATGGGCGGGGCCTCAGTGTGAATGCTGGGTTCTCCTACAATGAACGTTGGATAACATGCCAACCACATGGTTTCTTGCCATGGGTAAGGAAGAGTTCTGATTTCTGCATCACAGTCACCCCTGGGCAGTGATTGGAGATAAGGTCTAGGTTCTGAAGCCTGAAAACTGAGGTAGGGAGGAGATGATGACCTAAGTACATGGCGGGTCAGATGGGCTCAGTGTGCGGTCAGCTGTCTGGGTGTTGGTCACGAGGTCCGGGCTCAGGTTGTCAGACAGTGCATTAGTGCCCAGGTTAGACTATATATTTTGGGTGCATTCGAGTGCCGTGTAGGTTCTTGTCTGAAGAACTCTTCAGGATATGAAGAATGAGCCGTTGAGGAGCGTGCTCAGGCTTTGGCCTCTGGATTTTGTATCAGCGATGGCCGTGGAATGTTGGGAAGGCCTCATGGGCCATGGACAAATCCTGCTCTCTGAGGATTTGGACCGATCCCATTTGTTCTTCGTCAATCTGTGGGATGGGAGGACTCCTTTCAGGTTTGTTACCTCAGGTGTCCCATCAAAAGAGGAATTCCAAAGCAGAGCCCTGGGAAGAGTCAAGGGACAACCCGAACTATGGTTAAAAATTGGGGCCCAGGGGCATGGCAAGCCCAATATGCTGTCTCTCCATCCAGCCACTGAGAGGCCTTACCTGAGGCCTGGGCTCAGGCTGAGGGTCACAACGTGTTTTTATGAGCAATGTGGCCCGCAAGCATGGTCGGGGCCTCATGGGCCGCACTGGTTTCAACTACACTGAAACTTGGACAACATGCCAACCAGAAGGTTTCTTGCCATGGGGAAAGAGTACTGATTTCTGCATCATTTTCAAACCCGGGCCATGATTGGAGATAAGGTCTAGGTTCTGAAGCCTGAAAACCGAGGTTGAGAAGAGATGATGATCTAAGGCCAAGGCGGGTCCGATGTGCTCAGTGTGCGGCCAGCTGCCTGGGTGGGGCCAGGAGGTCCAGGCTCAGGCTGTGTCAGAAAGGGCATTAGTGCCCAGGTCAGCCTATATATTTGGGGTACAGCCAAATGGCGTGCAGGTTGATCCTCATTTGGGGTTTCTCGGTAGCCCCAGAGGGCAATGTTTTTCCTCTGGATGGCAGGCAGAGTGCTGCATTGTAGTTCTAGATTGCCAAACTGGAGGGCTTGTGGGCCAGTAGTCTGAGGACGGAAGTCTGAGAACCCAAGCTAGACCTGGGTTTGTGGGTGAGGATATGGCAGGCACAATCTACAGACCTAAGTCGAGATTAGTGCATCTGAAGTCAGGGCGAGGATCAGACGATCGCTCAGGTTGGACATTCTGTCCCTGATGGCCCCTTCTTGAAGGGGGGGTGGATCACGAGGCCATAGGGGTTTTCCCACGATCGGAGTTGTGAGAAGCTATCAACTGCAAAGATTCTTCTGCAGGACAATTGAGACCTGTTGGTTGTCTCCAGTACAACGTTTCCGTGCAGGGTTCTAAGGATGGATGGCTGAGTAGCCCACCTCGCCTTCCAATTGTCTTCAAGCAACAAGACAGGTTAGATCTGCTGGATCTGGGGGACCAACCGAGGAGGCTGAGTTGAAATGGACTCTCCCGTGGATGTGTCCTAATATGATTTTGTGTTTATGGAGACCTTGGAATGAAGCGGTGGCACTGGGGCCCTGAAGGGTTCTCCTAAAGAGAGGCTTTCACACAGCTCCATCGTGCAAGTTTCCGATGTGTAGATGAGATTGGTTCTGATGAGTGAGTCAAGAAACAGCCATATGCTGTTATTGAAATCCAGGCCTCTGAGGAGAGATGCCTGGAAACCAAAGCAATGGATCCGATAGGTGCCTAGGGGCCTGTTCGTTCCTTTTTACCCCTGGGGTCATCAGTCTATGGGTCTGAGTGCCCGTAGGTGCTCAGATGGGCACAGATTGCCCCTGTTTGTCCTGGGAAGCCACAAATATTGGGATGGCCTCAGGGAATTTGGAGGTTTATCCTCTTAGTAGGGTTGTGGCCATTGGAATGGGCACATACAATTCCCTTGGAGAGGGCAAGCACAGTCGTCATGTTTGGCTCCAGGGGCCTGACTCTGTAGGGTGTGTAGGCCAGGGATTTGGACAGTTGTCTGAAAACACAAACTCGGCTTATGTTTCGGGTCATAGGTATGGCAGGACTGATTACAGACCATGAGGAGAACTCTTCGGGATATGAAAAAATGGCGAGTGTAAGGCTCTTGCTCAAGTTTTAGTCTCTGGATATCTTGTCACTCATGGTCGTGAAATTTTCGGGTGACTTCATGGGAAATGGACGAGTATTACTCTCTGGGGGTTTGGCCCCGTCCAAAGAGTTAGGGGTCCTTCTGTGGGTTGGAAGAAGTCCGTTGTTCTGTTGTTGTTGATTTGTTTCGTTTTGTTTTTCAACCACAGTTGTCCCACCAAATGAGGGATTCCAGAGTAGAGCCCTAGGGGAGGGGCGACTGGACAACCTGAAATCTGGTTAAAAATTGGGGCCTAGGGACATGTCCAGCCCATTATGACATCTAATGGTCCAGCCACTGAGAGGACTTACTAGAGGACAGGACTCACGCTGAGGGTCACAATGCGTGTTTATGCCCTCGTCGCACTCAGGAATGGGCGGGGCCTCAGTGTGAATGCTGGGTTCTCCTACAATGAACGTTGGACAACATGCCAACCACATGGTTTCTTGCCATGGGTAAGGAAGAGTTCTGATTTCTGCATCACAGTCACCCCTGGGCAGTGATTGGAGATAAGGTCTAGGTTCAGAAGCCTGAAAACTGAGGTAGGGAGGAGATGATGACCTAAGTACATGGCGGGTCAGATGTGCTCAGTGTGCGGTCAGCTGTCTGGGTGTTGGTCACGAGGTCCGGGCTCAGGTTGTCAGACAGTGCATTAGTGCCAGGTTAGACTATATATTTTGGGTGCATTCGAGTGCCGTGTAGGTTCTTATCTGAAGAACTCTTCAGGATATGAAGAATGAGCCGTCTGAGGAGCGTGCTCAGGCTTTGGTCTCTGGATTTTGTATCAGCGATGGCCGTGGAATGTTGGGGAGGCCTCATGGGCCATGGACAAATCCTGCTCTCTGTGGATTTGGACCGATCCCATTTGTTCTTCGTCAATCTGTGGGATGGGAGGACTCCTTTCAGGTTTGTTACCTCAGGTGTCCCATCAAAAGAGGAATTCCAAAGCAGAGCCCTGGGAAGAGTGAAGGGACAACCCGAACTATGGTTAAAAATTGGGGCCCAGGGGCATGGCAAGCCCAATATGCTGTCTCTCCATCCAGCCACTGAGAGGCCTTACCTGAGGCCTGGGCTCAGGCTGAGGGTCACAACGTGTGTTTGTGACCAATGTGGCCCGCAAGCATGGTCGGGGCCTCATGGGCCACACTGGTTTCAACTACACTGAAACTTGGACAACATGCCAACCAGAAGGTTTCTTGCCATGGGGAAAGAGTACTGATTTCTGCATCATTTTCAAACCCGGGCCATGATTGGAGATAAGGTCTAGGTTCTGAAGCCTGAAAACCGAGGTTGAGAAGAGATGACGATCTAAGGCCAAGGCGGGTCCGATGTGCTCAGTGTGCGGCCAGCTGCCTGGGTGGGGCCAGGAGGTCCAGGCTCAGGCTGTGTCAGAAAGGGCATTAGTGCCCAGGTCAGCCTATATATTTGGGGTACAGCCAAATGGCGTGCAGGTTGATCCTCATTGGGGGTTTCTGGGTAGCCCCAGAGGGCAATGATTTTCTTCTGGATGGCAGGCAGAGTGCTGCATTGTAGTTATAGATTGCCAAACTGGAGGGCTTGTGGGCCAGTAGTCTGAGGACGGACGTCTGAGAACCCAAGCTAGGCCTAGGTTTGTGGGTGAGGATATGGCAGGCACAATCTACAGACCTAAGTCGAGATTAGTGCATCTGAAGTCAGGGCCAGGATCAGACGATCGCTCAGGTTGGACATTCTGTCCCTGATGGCCCCTTCTTGAAGGGGGGGTGGATCACGAGGCCATAGGGGTTTTCCCACGATCGGAGTTGTGAGAAGCTATCAACTGCAAAGATTCTTCTGCAGGACAATTGAGACCTGTTGGTTGTCTCCAGTACAACGTTTCCGTGCAGGGTTCTAAGGATGGATGGCTGAGTAGCCCACCTCGCCTTCCAATTGTCTTCAAGCAACAAGACAGGTTAGATCTGCTGGATCTGCGGTACCAACCGAGGAGGCTGAGTTGAAATGGACTCTCCCGTGGATGTGTCCTAATATGATTTTGTGTTTATGGAGACCTTGGAATGAAGCGGTGGCACTGGGGCCCTGAAGGGTTCTCCTAAAGAGAGGCTTTCACACAGCTCCATCGTGCAAGTTTCCCATGTGTAGATGAGATTGGTTCTGATGGGTGAGTCAAGAAACAGCCATATGCTGTTATTGAAATCCAGGCCTCTGAGGAGAGATGCCTGGAAACCAAAGCAATGGATCCGATAGGTGCCTAGGGGCCTGTTCGTTCCTTTTTACCCCTGGGGTCATCAGTCTATGGGTCTGAGTTCCCGTAGGTGCTCAGATGGGCACAGATTGCCCCTGTTTGTCCTGGGAAGCCAAAAATATTGGGATGGCCTCAGGGAATTTGGAGGTTTCTCCTCTTAGTAGGGTTGTGGCCATTGGAATGGGCACATACAATTCCCTTGGAGAGGGCAAGCACAGTCGTCATGTTTGGCTCCAGGGGCCTGACTCTGTAGGGTGTGTAGGCCAGCGATTTGGACAGTTGTCTGAAAACACAAACTCGGCTTATGTTTCGGGTCATAGGTATGGCAGGACTGATTACAGACCATGAGGAGAACTCTTCGGGATATGAAAAAATGGCGAGTGTAAGGCTCTTGCTCAAGTTTTAGTCTCTGGATATCTTGTCACTCATGGTCGTGAAATTTTCGGGTGACTTCATGGGAAATGGACGCGTATTACTCTCTGGGGGTTTGGCCCCGTCCAAAGAGTTATGGGTCCTTCTGTGGGTTGGAAGAAGTCCGTTGTTCTGTTGTTGTTGATTTGTTTTGTTTTGTTTTTCAACCACAGTTGTCCCACCAAATGAGGGAATCCAGAGTAGAGCCCTAGGGGACGGGCGACTGGACAACCAGAAATCTGGTTAAAAATTGGGGCCTATGGACATGTCAAGCCCATTATGACATCTAATGGTCCAGCCACTGAGAGGACTTACTAGAGGACAGGACTCACGCTGAGGGTCACAATGCGTGTTTATGCCCTCGTCGCACTCAGGAATGGGCGGGGCCTCAGTGTGAATGCTGGGTTTTCCTACAATGAACGTTGGACAACATGCCAAACACATGGTTTCTTGCCATGGGTAAGGAAGAGTTCTGATTTCTGCATCACAGTCACCCCTGGGCAGTGATTGGAGATAAGGTCTAGGTTCTGAAGCCTGAAAACTGAGGTAGGGAGGAGATGATGACCTAAGTACATGGCGGGTCAGATGTGCTCAGTGTGCGGTCAGCTGTCTGGGTGTTGGTCACGAGGTCCGGGCTCAGGTTGTCAGACAGTGCATTAGTGCCCAGGTTAGACTATATATTTTGGGTGCATTCGAGTGCCGTGTAGGTTCTTATCTGAAGAACTCTTCAGGATATGAAGAATGAGCCGTCTGAGGAGCGTGCTCAGGCTTTGGTCTCTGGATTTTGTATCAGCGATGGCCGTGGAATGTTGGGGAGGCCTCATGGGCCATGGACAAATCCTGCTCTCTGTGGATTTGGACCGATCCCATTTGTTCTTCGTCAATCTGTGGGATGGGAGGACTCCTTTCAGGTTTGTTACCTCAGGTGTCCCATCAAAAGAGGAATTCCAAAGCAGAGCCCTGGGAAGAGTGAAGGGACAACCCGAACTATGGTTAAAAATTGGGGCCCAGGGGCATGGCAAGCCCAATATGCTGTCTCTCCATCCAGCCACTGAGAGGCCTTACCTGAGGCCTGGGCTCAGGCTGAGGGTCACAATGTGTGTTTGTGACCAATGTGGCCCGCAAGCATGGTCGGGGCCTCATGGGCCACACTGGTTTCAACTACACTGAAACTTGGACAACATGCCAACCAGAAGGTTTCTTGCCATGGGGAAAGAGTACTGATTTCTGCATCATTTTCAAACCCGGGCCATGATTGGAGATAAGGTCTAGGTTCTGAAGCCTGAAAACCGAGGTTGAGAAGAGATGACGATCTAAGGCCAAGGCGGGTCCGATGTGCTCAGTGTGCGGCCAGCTGCCTGGGTGGGGCCAGGAGGTCCAGGCTCAGGCTGTGTCAGAAAGGGCATTAGTGCCCAGGTCAGCCTATATATTTGGGGTACAGCCAAATGGCGTGCAGGTTGATCCTCATTGGGGGTTTCTGGGTAGCCCCAGAGGGCAATGTTTTTCTTCTGGATGGCAGGCAGAGTGCTGCATTGTAGTTCTAGATTGCCAAACTGGAGGGCTTGTGGGCCAGTAGTCTGAGGACGGAAGTCTGAGAACCCAAGCTAGGCCTAGGTTTGTGGGTGAGGATATGGCAGGCACAATCTACAGACCTAGGTCGAGATTAGTGCATCTGAAGTCAGGGCGAGGATCAGACGATCGCTCAGGTTGGACATTCTTTCCCTGATGGCCCCTTCTTGAAGGGGGGGTGGATCACGAGGCCATAGGGGTTTTCCCACGATCGGAGTTGTGAGAAGCTATCAACTGCAAAGATTCTTCTGCAGGACAATTGAGACCTGTTGGTTGTCTCCAGTACAACGTTTCCGTGCAGGGTTCTAAGGATGGATGGCTGAGTAGCCCACCTCGCCTTCCAATTGTCTTCAAGCAACAAGACAGGTTAGATCTGCTGGATCTGGGGGACCAACCGAGGAGGCTGAGTTGAAATGGACTCTCCCGTGGATGTGTCCTAATATGATTTTGTGTTTATGGAGACCTTGGAATGAAGCGGTGGCACTGGGGCCCTGAAGGGTTCTCCTAAAGAGAGGCTTTCACACAGCTCCATCGTGCAAGTTTCCCATGTGTAGATGAGATTGGTTCTGATGGGTGAGTCAAGAAACAGCCATATGCTGTTATTGAAATCCAGGCCTCTGAGGAGAGATGCCTGGAAACCAAAGCAATGGATCCGATAGGTGTCTAGGGGCCTGTTCTTTCCTTTTTACCCCTGGGGTCATCAGTCTATGGGTCTGAGTGCCCGTAGGTGCTCAGATGGGCACAGATTGCCCCTGTTTGTCCTGGGAAGCCACAAATATTGGGATGGCCTCAGGGAATTTGGAGGTTTATCCTCTTAGTAGGGTTGTGGCCATTGGAATGGGCACATACAATTCCCTTGGAGAGGGCAAGCACAGTCGTCATGTTTGGCTCCAGGGGCCTGACTCTGTAGGTTGTGTAGGCCAGGGATTTGGACAGTTGTCTGAAAACACAAACTCGGCTTATGTTTCGGGTCATAGGTATGGCAGGACTGATTACAGACCTTGAGGAGAACTCATCGGGATATGAAAATTTGGCGAGTGTTAGGCTCTTGCTCAAGTTTTAGTCTCTGGATATCTTGTCACTCATGGTCGTGAAATTTTCGGGTGACTTCATGGGAAATGGACGAGTATTACTCTCTGGGGGTTTGGCCCCGTCCAAAGAGTTAGGGGTCCTTCTGTGGGTTGGAGGAAGTCCGTTGTTCTGTTGTTGTTGATTTGTTTTGTTTTATTTTTCAACCACAGTTGTCCCACCAAATGAGGGATTCCAGAGTAGAGCCCTAGGGGAGGGGCGACTGGACAATCAGAAATCTGGTTAAAAATTGGGGCCTAGGGACATGTCAAGCCCATTATGACATCTAATGGTCCAGCCACTGAGAGGACTTACTAGAGGACAGGACTCACGCTGAGGGTCAAAATGCGTGTTTATGCCCTCGTCGCACTCAGGAATGGGCGGGGCCTCAGTGTGAATGCTGGGTTCTCCTACAATGAACGTTGGACAACATGCCAACCACATGGTTTCTTGCCATGGGTAAGGAAGAGTTCTGATTTCTGCATCACAGTCACCCCTGGGCAGTGGTTGGAGATAAGGTCTAGGTTCTGAAGCCTGAAAACTGAGGTAGGGAGGAGTTGATGACCTAAGTACATGGCGGGTCAGATGTGCTCATTGTGCGGTCAGCTGTCTGGGTGTTGGTCACGAGGTCCGGGCTCAGGTTGTCAGACAGTGCATTAGTGCCCAGGTTAGACTATATATTTTGGGTGCATTCGAGTGCCGTGTAGGTTCTTATGTGAAGAACTCTTCAGGATATGAAGAATGAGCCGTCTGAGGAGCGTGCTCAGGCTTTGGTCTCTGGATTTTGTATCAGCGATGGCCGTGGAATGTTGGGGAGGCCTCATGGGCCATGGCTAATCCTGCACTCTGTGGATTTGGACTGATCCCATTTGTTCTTCGTCAATCTGTGGGATGGGAGGACTCCTTTCAGGTTTGTTACCTCAGGTGTCCCATCAAAAGAGGAATTCCAAAGCAGAGCCATGGGAAGAGTGAAGGGACAACCCGAACTATGGTTAAAAATTGGGGCCCAGGGGCATGGCAAGCCCAATATGCTGTCTCTCCATCCAGCCACTGAGAGGCCTTACCTGAGGCCTGGGCTCAGGCTGAGGGTCACAATGTGTGTTTGTGACCAATGTGGCCCGCAAGCATGGTCGGGGACTCATGGGCCACACTGGTTTCAACTACACTGAAACTTGGACAACATGCCAACCAGAAGGTTTCTTGCCATGGGGAAAGAGTACTGATTTCTGCATCATTTTCAAACCCGGGCCATGATTGGAGATAAGGTCTAGGTTCTGAAGCCTGAAAACCGAGGTTGAGAAGAGATGACGATCTCTAAGGCCAAGGCGGGTCCCATGTGCTCAGTGTGCGGCCAGCTGCCTGGGTGGGGCCAGGAGGTCCAGGCTCAGGCTGTGTCAGAAAGGGCATTAGTGCCCAGGTCAGCCTATATATTTGGGGTACAGCCAAATGGCGTGCAGGTTGATCCTCATTTGGGGTTTCTGGGTAGCCCCAGAGGGCAATGTTTTTCTTCTGGATGGCAGGCAGAGTGCTGCATTGTAGTTCTAGATTGCCAAACTGGAGGGCTTGTGGGCCAGTAGTCTGAGGACGGAAGTCTGAGAACCCAAGCTAGGCCTAGGTTTGTGGGTGAGGATATGGCAGGCACAATCTACAGACCTAAGTCGAGATTAGTGCATCTGAAGTCAGGGCGAGGATCAGACGATCGCTCAGGTTGGACATTCTTTCCCTGATGGCCCCTTCTTGAAGGGGGGGTGGATCACGAGGCCATAGGGGTTTTCCCACGATCGGAGTTGTGAGAAGCTATCAACTGCAAAGATTCTTCTGCCGGACAATTGAGACCTGTTGGTTGTCTCCAGTACAACGTTTCCGTGCAGGGTTCTAAGGATGGATGGCTGAGTAGCCCACCTCGCCTTCCAATTGTCTTCAAGCAACAAGACAGGTTAGATCTGCTGGATCTGGGGGACCAACCGAGGAGGCTGAGTTGAAATGGACTCTCCCGTGGATGTGTCCTAATATGATTTTGTGTTTATGGAGACCTTGGAATGAAGCGGTGGCACTGGGGCCCTGAAGGGTTCTCCTAAAGAGAGGCTTTCACACAGCTCCATCGTGCAAGTTTCCCATGTGTAGATGAGATTGGTTCTGATGGGTGAGTCAAGAAACAGCCATATGCTGTTATTGAAATCCAGGCCTCTGAGGAGAGATGCCTGGAAACCAAAGCAATGGATCCGATAGGTGCCTAGGGGCCTGTTCGTTCCTTTTTACCCTGGGTCATCAGTCTATGGGTGTGAGTGCCCGTAGGTGCTCAGATGGGCACAGATTGCCCCTGTTTGTCCTGGGAAGCCACAAATATTGGGATGGCCTCAGGGAATTTGGAGGTTTATCCTCTTAGTAGGGTTGTGGCCATTGGAATGGGCACATACAATTCCCTTGGAGAGGGCAAGCACAGTCGTCATGTTTGGCTCCAGGGGCCTTACTCTGTAGGGCGTGTAGGCCAGGGATTTGGACAGTTGTCTGAAAACACAAACTCGGCTTATGTTTCGGGTCATAGGTATGGCAGGACTGATTACAGACCATGAGGAGAACTCTTCGGGATATGAAAAAATGGCGAGTGTAAGGCTCTTGCTCAAGTTTTAGTCTCTGGTTATCTTGTCACTCATGGTCGTGAAATTTTCAGGTGACTTCATGGGAAATGGACGAGTATTACTCTCTGGGGGTTTGGCCCCGTCCAAAGAGTTAGGGGTCCTTCTGTGGGTTGGAAGAAGTCCGTTGTTCTGTTGTTGTTGATTTGTTTTATTTTGTTTTTCAACCACAGTTGTCCCACCAAATGAGGGATTCCAGAGTAGAGCCCTAGGGGAGGGGCGACTGTACAACCAGAAATCTGGTTAAAAATTGGGGCCTAGGGACATGTCAAGCCCATTATGACATCTAATGGTCCAGCCACTGAGAGGACTTACTAGAGGACAGGACTCACGCTGAGGGTCACAATGCGTGTTTATGCCCTCGACGCACTCAGGAATGGGCGGGGCCTCAGTGTGAATGCTGGGTTCTCCTACAATGAACGTTGGACAACATGCCAACCACATGGTTTCTTGCCATGGGTAAGGAAGAGTTCTGATTTCTGCATCACAGTCACCCCTGGGCAGTGATTGGAGATAAGGTCTAGGTTCTGAAGCCTGAAAACTGAGGTAGGGAGGAGATGATGACCTAAGTACATGGCGGGTCAGATGTGCTCAGTGTGCGGTCAGCTGTCTGGGTGTTGGTCACGAGGTCCGGGCTCAGGAGGGGCGACTGGACAACCAGAAATCTGGTTAAAAATTGGGGCCTAGGGACATGTCAAGCCCATTATGACATCTAATGGTCCAGCCACTGTGAGGACGTACTAGAGGACAGGACTCACGCTGAGGGTCACAATGCGTGTTTATGCCCTCGTCGCTCTCAAGAATGGGCGGGGCCTCAGGGTGAATGCTGGTTTCTCCTACACTGAACGTTGGACAACATGCCAACCACAAGGTTTCTTGCCATGGGTAAGGAAGAGTTCTGATTTCTGCATCACAGTCACCCCTGGGCAGTGATTGGAGATAAGGTCTAGGTTCTGAAGCCTGAAAACTGAGGTAGGGAAGAGATGATGACCTAAGGCCATGGCCGTTCTGATGTGCTCAGTGTTCGGTCAGCTGCCTGGGTGTTGGTCACGAGGTCCGGGCTCAGGTTGTCAGACAGTGCATTAGTGCCCAGGTTAGACTATATATTTTGGGTGCATTCGAGGGCCGTGTAGGTTCTGATCTGAAGAACTCTTCAGGATATGAAGAATGAGCGAGTCTGAGGCGCGTGCTCAGGCTTTTGTCTCTGGATTTTGTATCAGCGATGGCCATGGAATGTTAGGGAGGCCTCATGGGCCATGGACGCATCTTGCTCTCTGTGGATTTGGCCCGATCCCAATTGTCTTTCGTCAATCTGTGGGATGGGAGGACTCCTTTCAGGTTTGTTACCTCAGGTGTCCCACCAAAAGAGGAATTCCAAAGCAGAGCCCTGGGAAAGAGTGTAGGGACAACCCGAACTATGGTTAAAAAATGGTGTCTAGGGGCATGGCAAGCCCAATATGCTGTCTCTCCATCCAGCCACTGAGAGGCCTTACCTGAGGACTGGGCTCAGGCTGAGGGTCACAATGTGTGTTTGTGACCAATGTGGCCCGCAAGCATGGGCGGGGTCTCATGGGCCACACTGGTTTCAACGACACTGAACGTTGGACAACATGCCAACCACAAGGTTTCTTGCCATGGGGAAAGAGTTCTGATTTCTGCATCATTTTCAAACCCGGGCCGTGATTGGAGATAAGGTCTAGGTTTCTGAAGCCTGAAAACCGCGGTTGAGAAGAGATGACGACCTAAGGCCATGGCGGGTCCGATGTGCTCAATGTGCGGCCAGCTGTCTGGGTGGGGCCAGGAGGTCCAGGCTCAGGCTGTGTCAGAAAGGGCATTAGTGCCCAGGTCAGCCTATATATTTCGGGTACAACCGAATCGCGTGCAGGTTGATCCTCATTTGGGGTTTCTGGGTAGCCCCAGAGGGCAATGTTTTTCGTCTGGAGGGCAGGCAGAGTGCTGCATTGTAGTTCTGGATTGCCAAACTGGAGGACTTGTGGGCCAGTAGTCTGAGGACGGAAGTCTGAGAACCCAAGCTAGGCCTAGGTTTCTGGGTGACGATATGGCAGGCACAATCTACAGACCTGAATCGAGATCTCGTGCATCTGAAGTCAGGGCGAGAATCAGACGATCGCTCAAGGTGGACTTTCTGTCCCTGATGGCCCCTTCATGAAGGGGGGTTGATCACGAGGCCATGGGGGTTTTCCCACGATGGGAGTTGTGAGAAGCTCCCAACTGCAAAGATTCTTCTGCAGGACAATTGAGACCTGTTGGTTGGCTCCAGGCCAACGATTCCGAGCAGGGTTCTAAGGATGGATGGCTGGGTAGCCCACCTCGCATTCCAATTGTCTCCAAGCAAGAAGACAGGTTAGATCTGCTGGATCTGGGGGAGAAACCGAGGAGGCTGAGTTGAAATGGACTCTCCCGTGGATGTGTCCTAATATGTCTTTGTGTCTATGGAGACCTTGGAAAGAAGCGGTGGCACTGGGGCCCTGAAGGGTTCTCCTAAACAGAGGCTTTGACACAGCTCCAACGTGCAAGTTTCCCATGTGTACATGAGATTGGTTCTGATGGGTGAGTCAAGAAACAGCCATATGCTGGTATTGAAATCCAGGCCTATGAGGAGAGATGCTTGGAAACCAAAGCAATGGATCCGATAGGTGCCTAGGGGCCTGCTCATTCCTTTTTACTTCTAGGGACATCAGTCTACGGGTCTGAGTGCCGGTAGGTGCTCAGATGGGCCCAGATTGCCCCTGATTGTCCTAGGAAGCCACAAATATTGGGATGGCCTCAGGGATTTTGGAAGTTTATCCTATTAGTAGGGTTGTGGCCATTGGAATGGGCACATACAATTCCCTTGGAGAGGGCAAGCCAAAGTCGTCAGGTTTGGCTCCAGGGGCCTGAGCCTGTAGGGTGTGTAGGCCAGGGCTGTGTGGACAGTTGTCTGAAAACACAAACTCGGCTTATGTTTCGGATCATATTTATGGCAGGACTGATCTACAGACCATGAGGAGAACTCTCCGGTATATGAAAAAGGGCGAGTGTGAGGCTCTTGCTCAAGTCTTTCTTCTGTGAATATCGTGTCACACATGGTCGTGAAGTTTCCGGGTGGCTTCATGGGAAATGGACGAGTCTTACTCTCTGGGGGTTTGGCCCCGTCCAAAGAGTTCGGGGTCATTCTGTGGGATGGAAGAAGTCCGTTGTTCTGTTGTTGTTGATTTGTTTTGTTTTGTTTTTCAACCTCCGGTGTCCCACCAAATGGGGGATTCCAGAGTAGAGCCCTGGGGAGGGGCGACTGGACAACCAGAAATCTGGTTAAAAATTGGGGCCTAGGGACATGTCAAGCCCATTATGACATCTAATGGTCCAGCCACTGTGAGGACGTACTAGAGGACAGGACTCACGCTGAGGGTCACAATGCGTGTTTATGCCCTCGTCGCTCTCAAGAATGGGCGGGGCCTCAGGGTGAATGCTGGTTTCTCCTACACTGAACGTTGGACAACATGCCAACCACAAGGTTTCTTGCCATGGGTAAGGAAGAGTTCTGATTTCTGCATCACAGTCACCCCTGGGCAGTGATTGGAGATAAGGTCTAGGTTCTGAAGCCTGAAAACTGAGGTAGGGAAGAGATGATGACCTAAGGCCATGGCCGTTCTGATGTGCTCAGTGTTCGGTCAGCTGTCTGGGTGTTGGTCACGAGGTCCGGGCTCAGGTTGTCAGACAGTGCATTAGTGCCCAGGTTAGACTATATATTTTGGGTGCATTCGAGTGCCGTGTAGGTTCTGATCTGAAGAACTCTTCAGGATATGAAGAATGAGCGAGTCTGAGGCGCGTGCTCAGGCTTTTGTCTCTGGATTTTGTATCAGCGATGGCCGTGGAATGTTGGGGAGGCCTCATGGGCCATGGACGCATCTTGCTCTCTGTGGATTTGGCCCGATCCCAATTGTCTTTCGTCAATCTGTGGGATGGGAGGACTCCTTTCAGGTTTGTTACCTCAGGTGTCCCACCAAAAGAGGAATTCCAAAGCAGAGCCCTGGGAAAGAGTGTAGGGACAACCCGAACTATGGTTAAAAATTGGTGTCTAGGGGCATGGCAAGCCCAATATGCTGTCTCTCCATCCAGCCACTGAGAGGCCTTACCTGAGGACTGGGCTCAGGCTGAGGGTCACAATGTGTGTTTGTGACCAATGTGGCCCGCAAGCATGGGCGGGGTCTCATGGGCCACACTGGTTTCAACGACACTGAACGTTGGACAACATGCCAACCACAAGGTTTCTTGCCATGGGGAAAGAGTTCTGATTTCTGCATCATTTTCAAACCCGGGCCGTGATTGGAGATAAGTGTCTAGGTTTCTGAAGCCTGAAAACCGCGGTTGAGAAGAGATGACGACCTAAGGCCATGGCGGGTCCGATGTTCTCAGTGTGCGGCCAGCTGTCTGGGTGGGGCCAGGAGGTCCAGGCTCAGGCTGTGTCAGAAAGGGCATTAGTGCCCAGGTCAGCCTATATATTTCGGGTACAACCGAATCGCGTGCAGGTTGATCCTCATTTGGGGTTTCTGGGTAGCCCCAGAGGGCAATGTTTTTCGTCTGGAGGGCAGGCAGAGTGCTGCATTGTAGTTCTGGATTGCCAAACTGGAGGGCTTGTGGGCCAGTAGTCTGAGGACGGAAGTCTGTGAACCCAAGCTAGGCCTAGGTTTCTGGGTGACGATATGGCAGGCACAATCTACAGACCTGAATCGAGATCTCGAGCATCTGAAGTCAGGGCGAGAATCAGACGATCGCTCACGTTGGACTTTCTGTCCCTGATGGCCCCTTCATGAAGGGGGTTTGATCACGAGGCCATGGGGGTTTTCCCACGATGGGAGTTGTGAGAAGCTCCCAACTGCAAAGATTCTTCTGCAGGACAATTGAGACCTGTTGGTTGGCTCCAGGCCAACGATTCCGAGCAGGGTTCTAAGGATGGATGGCTGGGTAGCCCACCTCGCATTCCAATTGTCTCCAAGCAACAAGACAGGTTAGATCTGCTGGATCTGGGGGAGAAACCGAGGAGGCTGAGTTGAAATGGACTCTCCCGTGGATGTGTCCTAATATGTCTTTGTGTCTATGGAGACCTTGGAAAGAAGCGGTGGCACTGGGGCCCTGAAGGGTTCTCCTAAACAGAGGCTTTGACACAGCTCCAACGTGCAAGTTTCCCATGTGTACATGAGATTGGTTCTGATGGGTGAGTCAAGAAACAGCCATATGCTGGTATTGAAATCCAGGCCTATGAGGAGAGATGCTTGGAAACCAAAGCAATGGATCCGATAGGTGCCTAGGGGCCTGCTCGTTCCTTTTTACTTCTAGGGACATCAGTCTACGGGTCTGAGTGCCGGTAGGTGCTCAGATGGGCCCAGATTGCCCCTGATTGTCCTAGGAAGCCACAAATATTGGGATGGCCTCAGGGATTTTGGAAGTTTATCCTATTAGTAGGGTTGTGGCCATTGGAATGGGCACATACAATTCCCTTGGAGAGGGCAAGCCAAAGTCGTCAGGTTTGGCTCCAGGGGCCTGAGCCTGTAGGGTGTGTAGGCCAGGGCTGTGTGGACAGTTGTCTGAAAACACAAACTCGGCTTATGTTTCGGATCATATTTATGGCAGGACTGATCTACAGACCATGAGGAGAACTCTCCGGTATATGAAAAAGGGCGAGTGTGAGGCTCTTGCTCAAGTCTTTCTTCTGTGAATATCGTGTCACACATGGTCGTGAAGTTTCCGGGTGGCTTCATGGGAAATGGACGAGTCTTACTCTCTGGGGGTTTGGCCCCGTCCAAAGAGTTCGGGGTCATTCTGTGGGATGGAAGAAGTCCGTTGTTCTGTTGTTGTTGATTTGTTTTGTTTTGTTTTTCAACCTCCGGTGTCCCACCAAATGGGGGATTCCAGAGTAGAGCCCTGGGGAGGGGCGACTGGACAACCAGAAATCTGGTTAAAAATTGGGGCCTAGGGACATGTCAAGCCCATTATGACATCTAATGGTCCAGCCACTGTGAGGACGTACTAGAGGACAGGACTCACGCTGAGGGTCACAATGCGTGTTTATGCCCTCGTCGCTCTCAAGAATGGGCGGGGCCTCAGGGTGAATGCTGGTCTCTCCTACACTGAACGTTGGACAACATGCCAACCACAAGGTTTCTTGCCATGGGTAAGGAAGAGTTCTGATTTCTGCATCACAGTCACCCCTGGGCAGTGATTGGAGATAAGGTCTAGGTTCTGAAGCCTGAAAACTGAGGTAGGGAAGAGATGATGACCTAAGGCCATGGCCGTTCTGATGTGCTCAGTGTTCGGTCAGCTGCCTGGGTGTTGGTCACGAGGTCCGGGCTCAGGTTGTCAGACAGTGCATTACTGCCCAGGTTAGACTATATATTTTGGGTGCATTCGAGTGCCGTGTAGGTTCTGATCTGAAGAACTCTTCAGGATATGAAGAATGAGCGAGTCTGAGGTGCGTGCTCAGGCTTTTGTCTCTGGATTTTGTATCAGCGATGGCCGTGGAATGTTGGGGAGGCCTCATGGGCCATGGACGCATCTTGCTCTCTGTGGATTTGGCCCGATCCCAATTGTCTTTCGTCAATCTGTGGGATGGGAGGACTCCTTTCAGGTTTGTTACCTCAGGTGTCCCACCAAAAGAGGAATTCCAAAGCAGAGCCCTGGGAAAGAGTGTAGGGACAACCCGAACTATGGTTAAAAATTGGTGTCTAGGGGCATGGCAAGCCCAATATGCTGTCTCTCCATCCAGCCACTGAGAGGCCTTACCTGAGGATTGGGCTCAGGCTGAGGGTCACAATGTGTGTTTGTGACCAATGTGGCCCACAAGCATGGGCGGGGTCTCATGGGCCACACTGGTTTCAACGACACTGAACGTTGGACAACATGCCAACCACAAGGTTTCTTGCCATGGGGAAAGAGTTCTGATTTCTGCATCATTTTCAAACCCGGGCCGTGATTGGAGATAAGTGTCTAGGTTTCTGAAGCCTGAAAACCGCGGTTGAGAAGAGATGACGACCTAAGGCCATGGCGGGTCCGATGTGCTCAGTGTGCGGCCAGCTGTCTGGGTGGGGCCAGGAGGTCCAGGCTCAGGCTTTGTCAGAAAGGGCATTAGTGCCCAGGTCAGCCTATATATTTCGGGTACAACCGAATCGCGTGCAGGTTGATCCTCATTTGGGGTTTCTGGGTAGCCCCAGAGGGCAATGTTTTTCGTCTGGAGGGCAGGCAGAGTGCTGCATTGAGGTTCTGGATTGCCAAACTGGAGGGCTTGTGGGCCAGTAGTCTGAGGACAGAAGTCTGAGAACCCAAGCTAGGCCTAGGTTTCTGGGTGACGATATGGCAGGCACAATCTACAGACCTGAATCGAGATCTCGTGCATCTGAAGTCAGGGCGAGAATCAGACGATCGCTCAAGGTGGACTTTCTGTCCCTGATGGCCCCTTCATGAAGGGGGGTTGATCACGAGGCCATGGGGGTTTTCCCACGATGGGAGTTGTGAGAAGCTCCCAACTGCAAAGATTCTTCTGCAGGACAATTGAGACCTGTTGGTTGGCTCCAGGCCAACGATTCCGAGCAGGGTTCTAAGGATGGATGGCTGGGTAGCCCACCTCGCATTCCAATTGTCTCCAAGCAACAAGACAGGTTAGATCTGCTGGATCTGGGGGAGAAACCGAGGAGGCTGAGTTGAAATGGACTCTCCCGTGGATGTGTCCTAATATGTCTTTGTGTCTATGGAGACCTTGGAAAGAAGCGGTGGCACTGGGGCCCTGAAGGGTTCTCCTAAACAGAGGCTTTGACACAGCTCCAACGTGCAAGTTTCCCATGTGTACATGAGATTGGTTCTGATGGGTGAGTCAAGAAACAGCCATATGCTGGTATTGAAATCCAGGCCTATGAGGAGAGATGCTTGGAAACCAAAGCAATGGATCCGATAGGTGCCTAGGGGCCTGCTCGTTCCTTTTTACTTCTAGGGACATCAGTCTAAGGGTCTGAGTGCCGGTAGGTGCTCAGATGGGCCCAGATTGCCCCTGATTGTCCTAGGAAGCCACAAATATTGGGATGGCCTCAGGGATTTTGGAAGTTTATCCTATTAGTAGGGTTGTGGCCATTGGAATGGGCACATACAATTCCCTTGGAGAGGGCAAGCCAAAGTCGTCAGGTTTGGCTCCAGGGGCCTGAGCCTGTAGGGTGTGTGGGCCAGGGCTGTGTGGACAGTTGTCCTAAAACACAAACTCGGCTTGTGTTTCGGATCATATTTATGGCAGGACTGATCTACAGACCATGAGGAGAACTCTCCGGTATATGAAAAAGGGCGAGTGTGAGGCTCTTGCTCAAGTCTTTCTTCTGTGAATATCGTGTCACACATGGTCGTGAAGTTTCCGGGTGGCTTCATGGGAAATGGACGAGTCTTACTCTCTGGGGGTTTGGCCCCGTCCAAAGAGTTCGGGGTCATTCTGTGGGATGGAAGAAGTCCGTTGTTCTCTTGTTGTTGATTTGTTTTGTTTTGTTTTTCAACCTCCGGTGTCCCACCAAATGGGGGATTCCAGAGTAGAGCCCTGGGGAGGGGCGACTGGACAACCAGAAATCTGGTTAAAAATTGGGGCCTAGGGACATGTCAAGCCCATTATGACATCTAATGGTCCAGCCACTGTGAGGACGTACTAGAGGACAGGACTCACGCTGAGGGTCACAATGCGTGTTTATGCCCTCGTCGCTCTCAAGAATGGGCGGGGCCTCAGGGTGAATGCTGGTTTCTCCTACACTGAACGTTGGACAACATGCCAACCACAAGGTTTCTTGCCATGGGTAAGGAAGAGTTCTGATTTCTGCCTCACAGTCACCCCTGGGCAGTGATTGGAGATAAGGTCTAGGTTCTGAAGCCTGAAAACTGAGGTAGGGAAGAGATGATGACCTAAGGCCATGGCCGTTCTGATGTGCTCAGTGTTCGGTCAGCTGTCTGGGTGTTGGTCACGAGGTCCGGGCTCAGGTTGTCAGACAGTGCATTAGTGCCCAGGTTAGACTATATATTTTGGGTGCATTCGAGTGCCGTGTAGGTTCTGATCTGAAGAACTCTTCAGGATATGAAGAATGAGCGAGTCTGAGGCGCGTGCTCAGGCTTTTGTCTCTGGATTTTGTATCAGCGATGGCCGTGGAATGTTGGGGAGGCCTCATGGGCCATGGACGCATCTTGCTCTCTGTGGATTTGGCCCGATCCCAATTGTCTTTCGTCAATCTGTGGGATGGGAGGACTCCTTTCAGGTTTGTTACCTCAGGTGTCCCACCAAAAGAGGAATTCCAAAGCAGAGCCCTGGGAAAGAGTGTAGGGACAACCCGAACTATGGTTAAAAATTGGTGTCTAGGGGCATGGCAAGCCCAATATGCTGTCTCTCCATCCAGCCACTGAGAGGCCTTACCTGAGGACTGGGCTCAGGCTGAGGGTCACAATGTGTGTTTGTGACCAATGTGGCCCGCAAGCATGGGCGGGGTCTCATGGGCCACACTGGTTTCAACGACACTGAACGTTGGACAACATGCCAACCACAAGGTTTCTTGCCATGGGGAAAGAGTTCTGATTTCTGCATCATTTTCAAACCCGGGCCGTGATTGGAGATAAGTGTCTAGGTTTCTGAAGCCTGAAAACCGCGGTTGAGAAGAGATGACGACCTAAGGCCATGGCGGGTCCGATGTTCTCAGTGTGCGGCCAGCTGTCTGGGTGGGGCCAGGAGGTCCAGGCTCAGGCTGTGTCAGAAAGGGCATTAGTGCCCAGGTCAGCCTATATATTTCGGGTACAACCGAATCGCGTGCAGGTTGATCCTCATTTGGGGTTTCTGGGTAGCCCCAGAGGGCAATGTTTTTCGTCTGGAGGGCAGGCAGAGTGCTGCATTGTAGTTCTGGATTGCCAAACTGGAGGGCTTGTGGGCCAGTAGTCTGAGGACGGAAGTCTGTGAACCCAAGCTAGGCCTAGGTTTCTGGGTGACGATATGGCAGGCACAATCTACAGACCTGAATCGAGATCTCGAGCATCTGAAGTCAGGGCGAGAATCAGACGATCGCTCACGTTGGACTTTCTGTCCCTGATGGCCCCTTCATGAAGGGGGTTTGATCACGAGGCCATGGGGGTTTTCCCACGATGGGAGTTGTGAGAAGCTCCCAACTGCAAAGATTCTTCTGCAGGACAATTGAGACCTGTTGGTTGGCTCCAGGCCAACGATTCCGAGCAGGGTTCTAAGGATGGATGGCTGGGTAGCCCACCTCGCATTCCAATTGTCTCCAAGCAACAAGACAGGTTAGATCTGCTGGATCTGGGGGAGAAACCGAGGAGGCTGAGTTGAAATGGACTCTCCCGTGGATGTGTCCTAATATGTCTTTGTGTCTATGGAGACCTTGGAAAGAAGCGGTGGCACTGGGGCCCTGAAGGGTTCTCCTAAACAGAGGCTTTGACACAGCTCCAACGTGCAAGTTTCCCATGTGTACATGAGATTGGTTCTGATGGGTGAGTCAAGAAACAGCCATATGCTGGTATTGAAATCCAGGCCTATGAGGAGAGATGCTTGGAAACCAAAGCAATGGATCCGATAGGTGCCTAGGGGCCTGCTCGTTCCTTTTTACTTCTAGGGACATCAGTCTACGGGTCTGAGTGCCGGTAGGTGCTCAGATGGGCCCAGATTGCCCCTGATTGTCCTAGGAAGCCACAAATATTGGGATGGCCTCAGGGATTTTGGAAGTTTATCCTATTAGTAGGGTTGTGGCCATTGGAATGGGCACATACAGTTCCCTTGGAGAGGGCAAGCCAAAGTCGTCAGGTTTGGCTCCAGGGGCCTGAGCCTGTAGGGTGTGTGGGCCAGGGCTGTGTGGACAGTTGTCTGAAAACACAAACTCGGCTTATGTTTCGGATCATATTTATGGCAGGACTGATCTACAGACCATGAGGAGAACTCTCCGGTATATGAAAAAGGGCGAGTGTGAGGCTCTTGCTCAAGTCTTTCTTCTGTGAATATCGTGTCACACATGGTCGTGAAGTTTCCGGGTGGCTTCATGGGAAATGGACGAGTCTTACTCTCTGGGGGTTTGGCCCCGTCCAAAGAGTTCGGGGTCATTCTGTGGGATGGAAGAAGTCCGTTGTTCTGTTGTTGTTGATTTGTTTTGTTTTGTTTTTCAACCTCCGGTGTCCCACCAAATGGGGGATTCCAGAGTAGAGCCCTGGGGAGGGGCGACTGGACAACCAGAAATCTGGTTAAAAATTGGGGCCTAGGGACATGTCAAGCCCATTATGACATCTAATGGTCCAGCCACTGTGAGGACGTACTAGAGGACAGGACTCACGCTGAGGGTCACAATGCGTGTTTATGCCCTCGTCGCTCTCAAGAATGGGCGGGGCCTCAGGGTGAATGCTGGTCTCTCCTACACTGAACGTTGGACAACATGCCAACCACAAGGTTTCTTGCCATGGGTAAGGAAGAGTTCTGATTTCTGCATCACAGTCACCCCTGGGCAGTGATTGGAGATAAGGTCTAGGTTCTGAAGCCTGAAAACTGAGGTAGGGAAGAGATGATGACCTAAGGCCATGGCCGTTCTGATGTGCTCAGTGTTCGGTCAGCTGCCTGGGTGTTGGTCACGAGGTCCGGGCTCAGGTTGTCAGACAGTGCATTACTGCCCAGGTTAGACTATATATTTTGGGTGCATTCGAGTGCCGTGTAGGTTCTGATCTGAAGAACTCTTCAGGATATGAAGAATGAGCGAGTCTGAGGTGCGTGCTCAGGCTTTTGTCTCTGGATTTTGTATCAGCGATGGCCGTGGAATGTTGGGGAGGCCTCATGGGCCATGGACGCATCTTGCTCTCTGTGGATTTGGCCCGATCCCAATTGTCTTTCGTCAATCTGTGGGATGGGAGGACTCCTTTCAGGTTTGTTACCTCAGGTGTCCCACCAAAAGAGGAATTCCAAAGCAGAGCCCTGGGAAAGAGTGTAGGGACAACCCGAACTATGGTTAAAAATTGGTGTCTAGGGGCATGGCAAGCCCAATATGCTGTCTCTCCATCCAGCCACTGAGAGGCCTTACCTGAGGATTGGGCTCAGGCTGAGGGTCACAATGTGTGTTTGTGACCAATGTGGCCCGCAAGCATGGGCGGGGTCTCATGGGCCACACTGGTTTCAACGACACTGAACGTTGGACAACATGCCAACCACAAGGTTTCTTGCCATGGGGAAAGAGTTCTGATTTCTGCATCATTTTCAAACCCGGGCCGTGATTGGAGATAAGTGTCTAGGTTTCTGAAGCCTGAAAACCGCGGTTGAGAAGAGATGACGACCTAAGGCCATGGCGGGTCCGATGTGCTCAGTGTGCGGCCAGCTGTCTGGGTGGGGCCAGGAGGTCCAGGCTCAGGCTGTTTCAGAAAGGGCATTAGTGCCCAGGTCAGCCTATATATTTCGGGTACAACCGAATCGCGTGCAGGTTGATCCTCATTTGGGGTTTCTGGGTAGCCCCAGAGGGCAATGTTTTTCGTCTGGAGGGCAGGCAGAGTGCTGCATTGAGGTTCTGGATTGCCAAACTGGAGGGCTTGTGGGCCAGTAGTCTGAGGACGGAAGTCTGAGAACCCAAGCTAGGCCTAGGTTTCTGGGTGACGATATGGCAGGCACAATCTACAGACCTGAATCGAGATCTCGTGCATCTGAAGTCAGGGCGAGAATCAGACGATCGCTCAAGTTGGACTTTCTGTCCCTGATGGCCCCTTCATGATGGGGGGTTGATCACGAGGCCATGGGGGTTTTCCCACGATGGGAGTTGTGAGAAGCTCCCAACTGCAAAGATTCTTCTGCAGGACAATTGAGACCTGTTGGTTGGCTCCAGGCCAACGATTCCGAGCAGGGTTCTAAGGATGGATGGCTGGGTAGCCCACCTCGCATTCCAATTGTCTCCAAGCAAGAAGACAGGTTAGATCTGCTGGATCTGGGGGAGAAACCGAGGAGGCTGAGTTGAAATGGACTCTCCCGTGGATGTGTCCTAATATGTCTTTGTGTCTATGGAGACCTTGGAAAGAAGCGGTGGCACTGGGGCCCTGAAGGGTTCTCCTAAACAGAGGCTTTGACACAGCTCCAACGTGCAAGTTTCCCATGTGTACATGAGATTGGTTCTGATGGGTGAGTCAAGAAACAGCCATATGCTGGTATTGAAATCCAGGCCTATGAGGAGAGATGCTTGGAAACCAAAGCAATGGATCCGATAGGTGCCTAGGGGCCTGCTCGTTCCTTTTTACTTCTAGGGACATCAGTCTAAGGGTCTGAGTGCCGGTAGGTGCTCAGATGGGCCCAGATTGCCCCTGATTGTCCTAGGAAGCCACAAATATTGGGATGGCCTCAGGGATTTTGGAAGTTTATCCTATTAGTAGGGTTGTGGCCATTGGAATGGGCACATACAATTCCCTTGGAGAGGGCAAGCCAAAGTCGTCAGGTTTGGCTCCAGGGGCCTGAGCCTGTAGGGTGTGTGGGCCAGGGCTGTGTGGACAGTTGTCCTAAAACACAAACTCGGCTTGTGTTTCGGATCATATTTATGGCAGGACTGATCTACAGACCATGAGGAGAACTCTCCGGTATATGAAAAAGGGCGAGTGTGAGGCTCTTGCTCAAGTCTTTCTTCTGTGAATATCGTGTCACACATGCTCGTGAAGTTTCCGGGTGGTTTCATGGGAAATGGACGAGTCTTACTCTCTGGGGGATTGGCCCCGTCCAAAGAGTTCGGGGTCATTCTGTGGGATGGAAGAAGTCCGTTGTTCTCTTGTTGTTGATTTGTTTTGTTTTGTTTTTCAACCTCCGGTGTCCCACCAAATGGGGGATTCCAGAGTAGAGCCCTGGGGAGGGGCGACTGGACAACCAGAAATCTGGTTAAAAATTGGGGCCTAGGGACATGTCAAGCCCATTATGACATCTAATGGTCCAGCCACTGTGAGGACGTACTAGAGGACAGGACTCACGCTGAGGGTCACAATGCGTGTTTATGCCCTCGTCGCTCTCAAGAATGGGCGGGGCCTCAGGGTGAATGCTGGTTTCTCCTACACTGAACGTTGGACAACATGCCAACCACAAGGTTTCTTGCCATGGGTAAGGAAGAGTTCTGATTTCTGCCTCACAGTCACCCCTGGGCAGTGATTGGAGATAAGGTCTAGGTTCTGAAGCCTGAAAACTGAGGTAGGGAAGAGATGATGACCTAAGGCCATGGCCGTTCTGATGTGCTCAGTGTTCGGTCAGCTGCCTGGGTGTTGGTCACGAGGTCCGGGCTCAGGTTGTCAGACAGTGCATTACTGCCCAGGTTAGACTATATATTTTGGGTGCATTCGAGTGCCGTGTAGGTTCTGATCTGAAGAACTCTTCAGGATATGAAGAATGAGCGAGTCTGAGGCGCGTGCTCAGGCTTTTGTCTCTGGATTTTGTATCAGCGATGGCCGTGCAATGTTGGGGAGGCCTCATGGGCCATGGACGCATCTTGCTCTCTGTGGATTTGGCCCGATCCCAATTGTCTTTCGTCAATCTGTGGGATGGGAGGACTCCTTTCAGGTTTGTTACCTCAGGTGTCCCACCAAAAGAGGAATTCCAAAGCAGAGCCCTGGGAAAGAGTGTAGGGACAACCCGAACTATGGTTAAAAATTGGTGTCTAGGGGCATGGCAAGCCCAATATGCTGTCTCTCCATCCAGCCACTGAGAGGCCTTACCTGAGGACTGGGCTCAGGCTGAGGGTCACAATGTGTGTTTGTGACCAATGTGGCCCGCAAGCATGGGCGGGGTCTCATGGGCCACACTGGTTTCAACGACACTGAACGTTGGACAACATGCCAACCACAAGGTTTCTTGCCATGGGGAAAGAGTTCTGATTTCTGCATCATTTTCAAACCCGGGCCGTGATTGGAGATAAGTGTCTAGGTTTCTGAAGCCTGAAAACCGCGGTTGAGAAGAGATGACGACCTAAGGCCATGGCGGGTCCGATGTGCTCAGTGTGCGGCCAGCTGTCTGGGTGGGGCCAGGAGGTCCAGGCTCAGGCTGTGTCAGAAAGGGCATTAGTGCCCGGGTCAGCCTATATATTTCGGGTACAACCGAATCGCGTGCAGGTTGATCCTCATTTGGGGTTTCTGGGTAGCCCCAGAGGGCAATGTTTTTCGTCTGGAGGGCAGGCAGAGTGCTGCATTGAGGTTCTGGATTGCCAAACTGGAGGGCTTGTGGGCCAGTAGTCTGAGTACAGAAGTCTGAGAACCCAAGCTAGGCCTAGGTTTCTGGGTGACGATATGGCAGGCACAATCTACAGACCTGAATCGAGATCTCGTGCATCTGAAGTCAGGGCGAGAATCAGACGATCGCTCAAGTTGGACTTTCTGTCCCTGATGGCCCCTTCATGAAGGGGGGTTGATCACGAGGCCATGGGGGTTTTCCCACGATGGGAGTTGTGAGAAGCTCCCAACTGCAAAGATTCTTCTGCAGGACAATTGAGACCTGTTGGTTGGCTCCAGGCCAACGATTCCGAGCAGGGTTCTAAGGATGGATGGCTGGGTAGCCCACCTCGCATTCCAATTGTCTCCAAGCAAGAAGACAGGTTAGATCTGCTGGATCTGGGGGAGAAACCGAGGAGGCTGAGTTGAAATGGACTCTCCCGTGGATGTGTCCTAATATGTCTTTGTGTCTATGGAGACCTTGGAAAGAAGCGGTGGCACTGGGGCCCTGAAGGGTTCTCCTAAACAGAGGCTTTGACACAGCTCCAACGTGCAAGTTTCCCATGTGTACATGAGATTGGTTCTGATGGGTGAGTCAAGAAACAGCCATATGCTGGTATTGAAATCCAGGCCTATGAGGAGAGATGCTTGGAAACCAAAGCAATGGATCCGATAGGTGCCTAGGGGCCTGCTCGTTCCTTTTTACTTCTAGGGACATCAGTCTACGGGTCTGAGTGCCGGTAGGTGCTCAGATGGGCCCAGATTGCCCCTGATTGTCCTAGGAAGCCACAAATATTGGGATGGCCTCAGGGATTTTGGAAGTTTATCCTATTAGTAGGGTTGTGGCCATTGGAATGGGCACATACAGTTCCCTTGGAGAGGGCAAGCCAAAGTCGTCAGGTTTGGCTCCAGGGGCCTGAGCCTGTAGGGTGTGTGGGCCAGGGCTCTTTGGACAGTTGTCTGAAAACACAAACTCGGCTTATGTTTCGGATCATATTTATGGCAGGACTGATCTACAGACCATGAGGAGAACTCTCCGGTATATGAAAAAGGGCGAGTGTGAGGCTCTTGCTCAAGTGTTTCTTCTGTGAATATCGTGTCACACATGGTCGTGAAGTTTCCGGGTGGCTTCATGGGAAATGGACGAGTCTTACTCTCTGGGGGTTTGGCCCCGTCCAAAGAGTTCGGGGTCATTCTGTGGGATGGAAGAAGTCCGTTGTTCTGTTGTTGTTGATTTGTTTTGTTTTGTTTTTCAACCTCCGGTGTCCCACCAAATGGGGGATTCCAGAGTAGAGCCCTGGGGAGGGGCGACTGGACAACCAGAAATCTGGTTAAAAATTGGGGCCTAGGGACATGTCAAGCCCATTATGACATCTAATGGTCCAGCCACTGTGAGGACGTACTAGAGGACAGGACTCACGCTGAGGGTCACAATGCGTGTTTATGCCCTCGTCGCTCTCAAGAATGGGCGGGGCCTCAGGGTGAATGCTGGTTTCTCCTACACTGAACGTTGGACAACATGCCAACCACAAGGTTTCTTGCCATGGGTAAGGAAGAGTTCTGATTTCTGCCTCACAGTCACCCCTGGGCAGTGATTGGAGATAAGGTCTAGGTTCTGAAGCCTGAAAACTGAGGTAGGGAAGAGATGATGACCTAAGGCCATGGCCGTTCTGATGTGCTCAGTGTTCGGTCAGCGGCCTGGGTGTTGGTCACGAGGTCCGGGCTCAGCTTGTCAGACAGTGCATTAGTGCCCAGGTTAGACTATATATTTTGGGTGCATTCGAGTGCCGTGTAGGTTCTGATCTGAAGAACTCTTCAGGATATGAAGAATGAGCGAGTCTGAGGCGCGTGCTCAGGCTTTTGTCTCTGGATTTTGTATCAGCGATGGCCGTGGAATGTTGGGGAGGCCTCATGGGCCATGGACGCATCTTGCTCTCTGTGGATTTGGCCCGATCCCAATTGTCTTTCGTCAATCTGTGGGATGGGAGGACTCCTTTCAGGTTTGTTACCTCAGGTGTCCCACCAAAAGAGGAATTCCAAAGCAGAGCCCTGGGAAAGAGTGTAGGGACAACCCGAACTATGGTTAAAAATTGGTGTCTAGGGGCATGGCAAGCCCAATATGCTGTCTCTCCATCCAGCCACTGAGAGGCCTTACCTGAGGACTGGGCTCAGGCTGAGGGTCACAATGTGTGTTTGTGACCAATGTGGCCCGCAAGCATGGGCGGGGTCTCATGGGCCACACTGTTTTCAACGACACTGAACGTTGGACAACATGCCAACCACAAGGTTTCTTGCCATGGGGAAAGAGTTCTGATTTCTGCATCATTTTCAAACCCGGGCCGTGATTGGAGATAAGTGTCTAGGTTTCTGAAGCCTGAAAACCGCGGTTGAGAAGAGATGACGACCTAAGGCCATGGCGGGTCCGATGTGCTCAGTGTGCGGCCAGCTGTCTGGGTGGGGCCAGGAGGTCCAGGCTCAGGCTGTGTCAGAAAGGGCATTAGTGCCCAGGTCAGCCTATATATTTCGGGTACAACCGAATCGCGTGCAGGTTGATCCTCATTTGGGGTTTCTGGGTAGCCCCAGAGGGCAATGTTTTTCGTCTGGAGGGCAGGCAGAGTGCTGCATTGTAGTTCTGGATTGCCAAACTGGAGGGCTTGTGGGCCAGTAGTCTGAGGACGGAAGTCTGAGAACCCAAGCTAGGCCTAGGTTTCTGGGTGACGATATGGCAGGCACAATCTACAGACCTGAATCGAGATCTCGTGCATCTGAAGTCAGGGCGAGAATCAGACGATCGCTCAAGTTGGACTTTCTGTCCCTGATGGCCCCTTCATGAAGGGGGGTTGATCACGAGGCCATGGGGGTTTTCCCACGATGGGAGTTGTGAGAAGCTCCCAACTGCAAAGATTCTTCTGCAGGACAATTGAGACCTGTTGGTTGGCTCCAGGCCAACGATTCCGAGCAGGGTTCTAAGGATGGATGGCTGGGTAGCCCACCTCGCATTCCAATTGTCTCCAAGCAACAAGACAGGTTAGATCTGCTGGATCTGGGGGAGAAACCGAGGAGGCTGAGTTGAAATGGACTCTCCCGTGGATGTGTCCTAATATGTCTTTGTGTCTATGGAGACCTTGGAAAGAAGCGGTGGCACTGGGGCCCTGAAGGGTTCTCCTAAACAGAGGCTTTGACACAGCTCCAACGTGCAAGTTTCCCATGTGTACATGAGATTGGTTCTGATGGGTGAGTCAAGAAACAGCCATATGCTGGTATTGAAATCCAGGCCTATGAGGAGAGATGCTTGGAAACCAAAGCAATGGATCCGATAGGTGCCTAGGGGCCTGCTCGTTCCTTTTTACTTCTAGGGACATCAGTCTACGGGTCTGAGTGCCGGTAGGTGCTCAGATGGGCCCAGATTGCCCCTGATTGTCCTAGGAAGCCACAAATATTGGGATGGCCTCAGGGATTTTGGAAGTTTATCCTATTAGTAGGGTTGTGGCCATTGGAATGGGCACATACAATTCCCTTGGAGAGGGCAAGCCAAAGTCGTCAGGTTTGGCTCCAGGGGCCTGAGCCTGTAGGGTGTGTGGGCCAGGGCTGTGTGGACAGTTGTCTGAAAACACAAACTCGGCTTGTGTTTCGGATCATATTTATGGCAGGACTGATCTACAGACCATGAGGAGAACTCTCCGGTATATGAAAAAGGGCGAGTGTGAGGCTCTTGCTCAAGTGTTTCTTCTGTGAATATCGTGTCACACATGGTCGTGAAGTTTCCGGGTGGCTTCATGGGAAATGGACGAGTCTTACTCTCTGGGGGATTGGCCCCGTCCAAAGAGTTCGGGGTCATTCTGTGGGATGGAAGAAGTCCGTTGTTCTGTTGTTGTTGATTTGTTTTGTTTTGTTTTTCAACCTCCGGTGTCCCACCAAATGGGGGATTCCAGAGTAGAGCCCTGGGGAGGGGCGACTGGACAACCAGAAATCTGGTTAAAAATTGGGGCCTAGGGACATGTCAAGCCCATTATGACATCTAATGGTCCAGCCACTGTGAGGACGTACTAGAGGACAGGACTCACGCTGAGGGTCACAATGCGTGTTTATGCCCTCGTCGCTCTCAAGAATGGGCGGGGCCTCAGGGTGAATGCTGGTCTCTCCTACACTGAACGTTGGACAACATGCCAACCACAAGGTTTCTTGCCATGGGTAAGGAAGAGTTCTGATTTCTGCATCACAGTCACCCCTGGGCAGTGATTGGAGATAAGGTCTAGGTTCTGAAGCCTGAAAACTGAGGTAGGGAAGAGATGATGACCTAAGGCCATGGCCGTTCTGATGTGCTCAGTGTTCGGTCAGCTGCCTGGGTGTTGGTCACGAGGTCCGGGCTCAGGTTGTCAGACAGTGCATTACTGCCCAGGTTAGACTATATATTTTGGGTGCATTCGAGTGCCGTGTAGGTTCTGATCTGAAGAACTCTTCAGGATATGAAGAATGAGCGAGTCTGAGGTGCGTGCTCAGGCTTTTGTCTCTGGATTTTGTATCAGCGATGGCCGTGGAATGTTGGGGAGGCCTCATGGGCCATGGACGCATCTTGCTCTCTGTGGATTTGGCCCGATCCCAATTGTCTTTCGTCAATCTGTGGGATGGGAGGACTCCTTTCAGGTTTGTTACCTCAGGTGTCCCACCAAAAGAGGAATTCCAAAGCAGAGCCCTGGGAAAGAGTGTAGGGACAACCCGAACTATGGTTAAAAATTGGTGTCTAGGGGCATGGCAAGCCCAATATGCTGTCTCTCCATCCAGCCACTGAGAGGCCTTACCTGAGGATTGGGTTCAGGCTGAGGGTCACAATGTGTGTTTGTGACCAATGTGGCCCACAAGCATGGGCGGGGTCTCATGGGCCACACTGGTTTCAACGACACTGAACGTTGGACAACATGCCAACCACAAGGTTTCTTGCCATGGGGAAGAGTTCTGATTTCTGCATCATTTTCAAACCCGGGCCGTGATTGGAGATAAGTGTCTAGGTTTCTGAAGCCTGAAAACCGCGGTTGAGAAGAGATGACGACCTAAGGCCATGGCGGGTCCGATGTGCTCAGTGTGCGGCCAGCTGTCTGGGTGGGGCCAGGAGGTCCAGGCTCAGGCTGTGTCAGAAAGGGCATTAGTGCCCGGGTCAGCCTATATATTTCGGGTACAACCGAATCGCGTGCAGGTTGATCCTCATTTGGGGTTTCTGGGTAGCCCCAGAGGGCAATGTTTTTCGTCTGGAGGGCAGGCAGAGTGCTGCATTGAGGTTCTGGATTGCCAAACTGGAGGGCTTGTGGGCCAGTAGTCTGAGTACAGAAGTCTGAGAACCCAAGCTAGGCCTAGGTTTCTGGGTGACGATATGGCAGGCACAATCTACAGACCTGAATCGAGATCTCGTGCATCTGAAGTCAGGGCGAGAATCAGACGATCGCTCAAGTTGGACTTTCTGTCCCTGATGGCCCCTTCATGAAGGGGGGTTGATCACGAGGCCATGGGGGTTTTCCCACGATGGGAGTTGTGAGAAGCTCCCAAATGCAAAGATTCTTCTGCAGGACAATTGAGACCTGTTGGTTGGCTCCAGGCCAACGATTCCGAGCAGGGTTCTAAGGATGGATGGCTGGGTAGCCCACCTCGCATTCCAATTGTCTCCAAGCAAGAAGACAGGTTAGATCTGCTGGATCTGGGGGAGAAACCGAGGAGGCTGAGTTGAAATGGACTCTCCCGTGGATGTGTCCTAATATGTCTTTGTGTCTATGGAGACCTTGGAAAGAAGCGGTGGCACTGGGGCCCTGAAGGGTTCTCCTAAACAGAGGCTTTGACACAGCTCCAACGTGCAAGTTTCCCATGTGTACATGAGATTGGTTCTGATGGGTGAGTCAAGAAACAGCCATATGCTGGTATTGAAATCCAGGCCTATGAGGAGAGATGCTTGGAAACCAAAGCAATGGATCCGATAGGTGCCTAGGGGCCTGCTCGTTCCTTTTTACTTCTAGGGACATCAGTCTACGGGTCTGAGTGCCGGTAGGTGCTCAGATGGGCCCAGATTGCCCCTGATTGTCCTAGGAAGCCACAAATATTGGGATGGCCTCAGGGATTTTGGAAGTTTATCCTATTAGTAGGGTTGTGGCCATTGGAATGGGCACATACAATTCCCTTGGAGAGGGCAAGCCAAAGTCGTCAGGTTTGGCTCCAGGGGCCTGAGCCTGTAGGGTGTGTGGGCCAGGGCTGTGTGGACAGTTGTCCTAAAACACAAACTCGGCTTGTGTTTCGGATCATATTTATGGCAGGACTGATCTACAGACCATGAGGAGAACTCTCCGGTATATGAAAAAGGGCGAGTGTGAGGCTCTTGCTCAAGTCTTTCTTCTGTGAATATCGTGTCACACATGGTCGTGAAGTTTCCGGGTGGTTTCATGGGAAATGGACGAGTCTTACTCTCTGGGGGATTGGCCCCGTCCAAAGAGTTCGGGGTCATTCTGTGGGATGGAAGAAGTCCGTTGTTCTGTTGTTGTTGATTTGTTTTGTTTTGTTTTTCAACCTCCGGTGTCCCACCAAATGGGGGATTCCAGAGTAGAGCCCTGGGGAGGGGCGACTGGACAACCAGAAATCTGGTTAAAAATTGGGGCCTAGGGACATGTCAAGCCCATTATGACATCTAATGGTCCAGCCACTGTGAGGACGTACTAGAGGACAGGACTCACGCTGAGGGTCACAATGCGTGTTTATGCCCTCGTCGCTCTCAAGAATGGGCGGGGCCTCAGGGTGAATGCTGGTTTCTCCTACACTGAACGTTGGACAACATGCCAACCACAAGGTTTCTTGCCATGGGTAAGGAAGAGTTCTGATTTCTGCCTCACAGTCACCCCTGGGCAGTGATTGGAGATAAGGTCTAGGTTCTGAAGCCTGAAAACTGAGGTAGGGAAGAGATGATGACCTAAGGCCATGGCCGTTCTGATGTGCTCAGTGTTCGGTCAGCTGCCTGGGTGTTGGTCACGAGGTCCGGGCTCAGGTTGTCAGACAGTGCATTACTGCCCAGGTTAGACTATATATTTTGGGTGCATTCGAGTGCCGTGTAGGTTCTGATCTGAAGAACTCTTCAGGATATGAAGAATGAGCGAGTCTGAGGCGCGTGCTCAGGCTTTTGTCTCTGGATTTTGTATCAGCGATGGCCGTGGAATGTTGGGGAGGCCTCATGGGCCATGGACGCATCTTGCTCTCTGTGGATTTGGCCCGATCCCAATTGTCTTTCGTCAATCTGTGGGATGGGAGGACTCCTTTCAGGTTTGTTACCTCAGGTGTCCCACCAAAAGAGGAATTCCAAAGCAGAGCCCTGGGAAAGAGTGTAGGGACAACCCGAACTATGGTTAAAAATTGGTGTCTAGGGGCATGGCAAGCCCAATATGCTGTCTCTCCATCCAGCCACTGAGAGGCCTTACCTGAGGACTGGGCTCAGGCTGAGGGTCACAATGTGTGTTTGTGACCAATGTGGCCCGCAAGCATGGGCGGGGTCTCATGGGCCACACTGGTTTCAACGACACTGAACGTTGGACAACATGCCAACCACAAGGTTTCTTGCCATGGGGAAAGAGTTCTGATCTCTGCATCATTTTCAAACCCGGGCCGTGATTGGAGATAAGTGTCTAGGTTTCTGAAGCCTGAAAACCGCGGTTGAGAAGAGATGACGACCTAAGGCCATGGCGGGTCCGATGTGCTCAGTGTGCGGCCAGCTGTCTGGGTGGGGCCAGGAGGTCCAGGCTCAGGCTGTTTCAGAAAGGGCATTAGTGCCCAGGTCAGCCTATATATTTCGGGTACAACCGAATCGCGTGCAGATTGATCCTCATTTGGGGTTTCTGGGTAGCCCCAGAGGGCAATGTTTTTCGTCTGGAGGGCAGGCAGAGTGCTGCATTGTAGTTCTGGATTGCCAAACTGGAGGGCTTGTGGGCCAGTAGTCTGAGGACGGAAGTCTGAGAACCCAAGCTAGGCCTAGGTTTCTGGGTGACGATATGGCAGGCACAATCTACAGACCTGAATCGAGATCTCGTGCATCTGAAGTCAGGGCGAGAATCAGACGATCACTCAAGTTGGACTTTCTGTCCCTGATGGCCCCTTCATGAAGGGGGGTTGATCACGAGGCCATGGGGGTTTTCCCACGATGGGAGTTGTGAGAAGCTCCCAACTGCAAAGATTCTTCTGCAGGACAATTGAGACCTGTTGGTTGGCTCCAGGCCAACGATTCCGAGCAGGGTTCTAAGGATGGATGGCTGGGTAGCCCACCTCGCATTCCAATTGTCTCCAAGCAACAAGACAGGTTAGATCTGCTGGATCTGGGGGAGAAACCGAGGAGGCTGAGTTGAAATGGACTCTCCCGTGGATGTGTCCTAATATGTCTTTGTGTCTATGGAGACCTTGGAAAGAAGCGGTGGCACTGGGGCCCTGAAGGGTTCTCCTAAACAGAGGCTTTGACACAGCTCCAACGTGCAAGTTTCCCATGTGTACATGAGATTGGTTCTGATGGGTGAGTCAAGAAACAGCCATATGCTGGTATTGAAATCCAGGCCTATGAGGAGAGATGCTTGGAAACCAAAGCAATGGATCCGATAGGTGCCTAGGGGCCTGCTCGTTCCTTTTTACTTCTAGGGACATCAGTCTACGGGTCTGAGTGCCGGTAGGTGCTCAGATGGGCCCAGATTGCCCCTGATTGTCCTAGGAAGCCACAAATATTGGGATGGCCTCAGGGATTTTGGAAGTTTATCCTATTAGTAGGGTTGTGGCCATTGGAATGGGCACATACAATTCCCTTGGAGAGGGCAAGCCAAAGTCGTCAGGTTTGGCTCCAGGGGCCTGAGCCTGTAGGGTGTGTGGGCCAGGGCTCTTTGGACAGTTGTCTGAAAACACAAACTCGGCTTATGTTTCGGATCATATTTATGGCAGGACTGATCTACAGACCATGAGGAGAACTCTCCGGTATATGAAAAAGGGCGAGTGTGAGGCTCTTGCTCAAGTGTTTCTTCTGTGAATATCGTGTCACACATGGTCGTGAAGTTTCCGGGTGGCTTCATGGGAAATGGACGAGTCTTACTCTCTGGGGGTTTGGCCCCGTCCAAAGAGTTCGGGTTCATTCTGTGGGATGGAAGAAGTCCGTTGTTCTGTTGTTGTTGATTTGTTTTGTTTTGTTTTTCAACCTCCGGTGTCCCACCAAATGGGGGATTCCAGAGTAGAGCCCTGGGGAGGGGCGACTGGACAACCAGAAATCTGGTTAAAAATTGGGGCCTAGGGACATGTCAAGCCCATTATGACATCTAATGGTCCAGCCACTGTGAGGACGTACTAGAGGACAGGACTCACGCTGAGGGTCACAATGCGTGTTTATGCCCTCGTCGCTCTCAAGAATGGGCGGGGCCTCAGGGTGAATGCTGGTCTCTCCTACACTGAACGTTGGACAACATGCCAACCACAAGGTTTCTTGCCATGGGTAAGGAAGAGTTCTGATTTCTGCCTCACAGTCACCCCTGGGCAGTGATTGGAGATAAGGTCTAGGTTCTGAAGCCTGAAAACTGAGGTAGGGAAGAGATGATGACCTAAGGCCATGGCCGTTCTGATGTGCTCAGTGTTCGGTCAGCGGCCTGGGTGTTGGTCACGAGGTCCGGGCTCAGCTTGTCAGACAGTGCATTAGTGCCCAGGTTAGACTATATATTTTGGGTGCATTCGAGTGCCATGTAGGTTCTGATCTGAAGAACTCTTCAGGATATGAAGAATGAGCGAGTCTGAGGCGCGTGCTCAGGCTTTTGTCTCTGTTTTTGTATCAGCGATGGCCGTGGAATGTTGGGGAGGCCTCATGGGCCATGGACGCATCTTGCTCTCTGTGGATTTGGCCCGATCCCAATTGTCTTTCGTCAATCTGTGGGATGGGAGGACTCCTTTCAGGTTTGTTACCTCAGGTGTCCCACCAAAAGAGGAATTCCAAAGCAGAGCCCTGGGAAAGAGTGTAGGGACAACCCGAACTATGGTTAAAAATTGGTGTCTAGGGGCATGGCAAGCCCAATATGCTGTCTCTCCATCCAGCCACTGAGAGGCCTTACCTGAGGACTGGGCTCAGGCTGAGGGTCACAATGTGTGTTTGTGACCAATGTGGCCCGCAAGCATGGGCGGGGTCTCAAAGGCCACACTGTTTTCAACGACACTGAACGTTGGACAACATGCCAACCACAAGGTTTCTTGCCATGGGGAAAGAGTTCTGATTTCTGCATCATTTTCAAACCCGGGCCGTGATTGGAGATAAGTGTCTAGGTTTCTGAAGCCTGAAAACCGCGGTTGAGAAGAGATGACGACCTAAGGCCATGGCGGGTCCGATGTGCTCAGTGTGCGGCCAGCTGTCTGGGTGGGGCCAGGAGGTCCAGGCTCAGGCTGTGTCAGAAAGGGCATTAGTGCCCAGGTCAGCCTATATATTTCGGGTACAACCGAATCGCGTGCAGGTTGATCCTCATTTGGGGTTTCTGGGTAGCCCCAGAGGGCAATGTTTTTCGTCTGGAGGGCAGGCAGAGTGCTGCATTGTAGTTCTGGATTGCCAAACTGGAGGGCTTGTGGGCCAGTAGTCTGAGGACGGAAGTCTGAGAACCCAAGCTAGGCCTAGGTTTCTGGGTGACGATATGGCAGGCACAATCTACAGACCTGAATCGAGATCTCGTGCATCTGAAGTCAGGGCGAGAATCAGACGATCGCTCAAGTTGGACTTTCTGTCCCTGATGGCCCCTTCATGAAGGGGGGTTGATCACGAGGCCATGGGGGTTTTCCCACGATGGGAGTTGTGAGAAGCTCCCAACTGCAAAGATTCTTCTGCAGGACAATTGAGACCTGTTGGTTGGCTCCAGGCCAACGATTCCGAGCAGGGTTCTAAGGATGGATGGCTGGGTAGCCCACCTCGCATTCCAATTGTCTCCAAGCAAGAAGACAGGTTAGATCTGCTGGATCTGGGGGAGAAACCGAGGAGGCTGAGTTGAAATGGACTCTCCCGTGGATGTGTCCTAATATGTCTTTGTGTCTATGGAGACCTTGGAAAGAAGCGGTGGCACTGGGGCCCTGAAGGGTTCTCCTAAACAGAGGCTTTGACACAGCTCCAACGTGCAAGTTTCCCATGTGTACATGAGATTGGTTCTGATGGGTGAGTCAAGAAACAGCCATATGCTGGTATTGAAATCCAGGCCTATGAGGAGAGATGCTTGGAAACCAAAGCAATGGATCCGATAGGTGCCTAGGGGCCTGCTCGTTCCTTTTTACTTCTAGGGACATCAGTCTACGGGTCTGAGTGCCGGTAGGTGCTCAGATGGGCCCAGATTGCCCCTGATTGTCCTAGGAAGCCACAAATATTGGGATGGCCTCAGGGATTTTGGAAGTTTATCCTATTAGTAGGGTTGTGGCCATTGGAATGGGCACATACAATTCCCTTGGAGAGGGCAAGCCAAAGTCGTCAGGTTTGGCTCCAGGGGCCTGAGCCTGTAGGGTGTGTGGGCCAGGGCTGTGTGGACAGTTGTCTGAAAACACAAACTCGGCTTGTGTTTCGGATCATATTTATGGCAGGACTGATCTACAGACCATGAGGAGAACTCTCCGGTATATGAAAAAGGGCGAGTGTGAGGCTCTTGCTCAAGTCTTTCTTCTGTGAATATCGTGTCACACATGGTCGTGAAGTTTCCGGGTGGTTTCATGGGAAATGGACGAGTCTTACTCTCTGGGGGATTGGCCCCGTCCAAAGAGTTCGGGGTCATTCTGTGGGATGGAAGAAGTCCGTTGTTCTGTTGTTGTTGATTTGTTTTGTTTTGTTTTTCAACCTCCGGTGTCCCACCAAATGGGGGATTCCAGAGTAGAGCCCTGGGGAGGGGCGACTGGACAACCAGAAATCTGGTTAAAAATTGGGGCCTAGGGACATGTCAAGCCCATTATGACATCTAATGGTCCAGCCACTGTGAGGACGTACTAGAGGACAGGACTCACGCTGAGGGTCACAATGCGTGTTTATGCCCTCGTCGCTCTCAAGAATGGGCGGGGCCTCAGGGTGAATGCTGGTTTCTCCTACACTGAACGTTGGACAACATGCCAACCACAAGGTTTCTTGCCATGGGTAAGGAGGAGTTCTGATTTCTGCCTCACAGTCACCCCTGGGCAGTGATTGGAGATAAGGTCTAGGTTCTGAAGCCTGAAAACTGAGGTAGGGAAGAGATGATGACCTAAGGCCATGGCCGTTCTGATGTGCTCAGTGTTCGGTCAGCTGCCTGGGTGTTGGTCACGAGGTCCGGGCTCAGGTTGTCAGACAGTGCATTACTGCCCAGGTTAGACTATATATTTTGGGTGCATTCGAGTGCCGTGTAGGTTCTGATCTGAAGAACTCTTCAGGATATGAAGAATGAGCGAGTCTGAGGCGCGTGCTCAGGCTTTTGTCTCTGGATTTTGTATCAGCGATGGCCGTGGAATGTTGGGGAGGCCTCATGGGCCATGGACGCATCTTGCTCTCTGTGGATTTGGCCCGATCCCAATTGTCTTTCGTCAATCTGTGGGATGGGAGGACTCCTTTCAGGTTTGTTACCTCAGGTGTCCCACCAAAAGAGGAATTCCAAAGCAGAGCCCTGGGAAAGAGTGTAGGGACAACCCGAACTATGGTTAAAAATTGGTGTCTAGGGGCATGGCAAGCCCAATATGCTGTCTCTCCATCCAGCCACTGAGAGGCCTTACCTGAGGACTGGGCTCAGGCTGAGGGTCACAATGTGTGTTTGTGACCAATGTGGCCCGCAAGCATGGGCGGGGTCTCATGGGCCACACTGGTTTCAACGACACTGAACGTTGGACAACATGCCAACCACAAGGTTTCTTGCCATGGGGAAAGAGTTCTGATTTCTGCATCATTTTCAAACCCGGGCCGTGATTGGAGATAAGTGTCTAGGTTTCTGAAGCCTGAAAACCGCGGTTGAGAAGAGATGACGACCTAAGGCCATGGCGGGTCCGATGTGCTCAGTGTGCGGCCAGCTGTCTGGGTGGGGCCAGGAGGTCCAGGCTCAGGCTGTTTCAGAAAGGGCATTAGTGCCCAGGTCAGCCTATATATTTCGGGTACAACCGAATCGCGTGCAGATTGATCCTCATTTGGGGTTTCTGGGTAGCCCCAGAGGGCAATGTTTTTCGTCTGGAGGGCAGGCAGAGTGCTGCATTGTAGTTCTGGATTGCCAAACTGGAGGGCTTGTGGGCCAGTAGTCTGAGGACGGAAGTCTGAGAACCCAAGCTAGGCCTAGGTTTCTGGGTGACGATATGGCAGGCACAATCTACAGACCTGAATCGAGATCTCGTGCATCTGAAGTCAGGGCGAGAATCAGACGATCACTCAAGTTGGACTTTCTGTCCCTGATGGCCCCTTCATGAAGGGGGGTTGATCACGAGGCCATGGGGGTTTTCCCACGATGGGAGTTGTGAGAAGCTCCCAACTGCAAAGATTCTTCTGCAGGACAATTGAGACCTGTTGGTTGGCTCCAGGCCAACGATTCCGAGCAGGGTTCTAAGGATGGATGGCTGGGTAGCCCACCTCGCATTCCAATTGTCTCCAAGCAACAAGACAGGTTAGATCTGCTGGATCTGGGGGAGAAACCGAGGAGGCTGAGTTGAAATGGACTCTCCCGTGGATGTGTCCTAATATGTCTTTGTGTCTATGGAGACCTTGGAAAGAAGCGGTGGCACTGGGGCCCTGAAGGGTTCTCCTAAACAGAGGCTTTGACACAGCTCCAACGTGCAAGTTTCCCATGTGTACATGAGATTGGTTCTGATGGGTGAGTCAAGAAACAGCCATATGCTGGTATTGAAATCCAGGCCTATGAGGAGAGATGCTTGGAAACCAAAGCAATGGATCCGATAGGTGCCTAGGGGCCTGCTCGTTCCTTTTTACTTCTAGGGACATCAGTCTACGGGTCTGAGTGCCGGTAGGTGCTCAGATGGGCCCAGATTGCCCCTGATTGTCCTAGGAAGCCACAAATATTGGGATGGCCTCAGGGATTTTGGAAGTTTATCCTATTAGTAGGGTTGTGGCCATTGGAATGGGCACATACAATTCCCTTGGAGAGGGCAAGCCAAAGTCGTCAGGTTTGGCTCCAGGGGCCTGAGCCTGTAGGGTGTGTGGGCCAGGGCTCTTTGGACAGTTGTCTGAAAACACAAACTCGGCTTATGTTTCGGATCATATTTATGGCAGGACTGATCTACAGACCATGAGGAGAACTCTCCGGTATATGAAAAAGGGCGAGTGTGAGGCTCTTGCTCAAGTCTTTCTTCTGTGAATATCGTGTCACACATGGTCGTGAAGTTTCCGGGTGGCTTCATGGGAAATGGACGAGTCTTACTCTCTGGGGGTTTGGCCCCGTCCAAAGAGTTCGGGTTCATTCTGTGGGATGGAAGAAGTCCGTTGTTCTGTTGTTGTTGATTTGTTTTGTTTTGTTTTTCAACCTCCGGTGTCCCACCAAATGGGGGATTCCAGAGTAGAGCCCTGGGGAGGGGCGACTGGACAACCAGAAATCTGGTTAAAAATTGGGGCCTAGGGACATGTCAAGCCCATTATGACATCTAATGGTCCAGCCACTGTGAGGACGTACTAGAGGACAGGACTCACGCTGAGGGTCACAATGCGTGTTTATGCCCTCGTCGCTCTCAAGAATGGGCGGGGCCTCAGGGTGAATGCTGGTTTCTCCTACACTGAACGTTGGACAACATGCCAACCACAAGGTTTCTTGCCATGGGTAAGGAAGAGTTCTGATTTCTGCCTCACAGTCACCCCTGGGCAGTGATTGGAGATAAGGTCTAGGTTCTGAAGCCTGAAAACTGAGGTAGGGAAGAGATGATGACCTAAGGCCATGGCCGTTCTGATGTGCTCAGTGTTCGGTCAGCGGCCTGGGTGTTGGTCACGAGGTCCGGGCTCAGCTTGTCAGACAGTGCATTAGTGCCCAGGTTAGACTATATATTTTGGGTGCATTCGAGTGCCATGTAGGTTCTGATCTGAAGAACTCTTCAGGATATGAAGAATGAGCGAGTCTGAGGCGCGTGCTCAGGCTTTTGTCTCTGTTTTTGTATCAGCGATGGCCGTGGAATGTTGGGGAGGCCTCATGGGCCATGGACGCATCTTGCTCTCTGTGGATTTGGCCCGATCCCAATTGTCTTTCGTCAATCTGTGGGATGGGAGGACTCCTTTCAGGTTTGTTACCTCAGGTGTCCCACCAAAAGAGGAATTCCAAAGCAGAGCCCTGGGAAAGAGTGTAGGGACAACCCGAACTATGGTTAAAAATTGGTGTCTAGGGGCATGGCAAGCCCAATATGCTGTCTCTCCATCCAGCCACTGAGAGGCCTTACCTGAGGACTGGGCTCAGGCTGAGGGTCACAATGTGTGTTTGTGACCAATGTGGCCCGCAAGCATGGGCGGGGTCTCAAAGGCCACACTGTTTTCAACGACACTGAACGTTGGACAACATGCCAACCACAAGGTTTCTTGCCATGGGGAAAGAGTTCTGATTTCTGCATCATTTTCAAACCCGGGCCGTGATTGGAGATAAGTGTCTAGGTTTCTGAAGCCTGAAAACCGCGGTTGAGAAGAGATGACGACCTAAGGCCATGGCGGGTCCGATGTGCTCAGTGTGCGGCCAGCTGTCTGGGTGGGGCCAGGAGGTCCAGGCTCAGGCTGTGTCAGAAAGGGCATTAGTGCCCAGGTCAGCCTATATATTTCGGGTACAACCGAATCGCGTGCAGGTTGATCCTCATTTGGGGTTTCTGGGTAGCCCCAGAGGGCAATGTTTTTCGTCTGGAGGGCAGGCAGAGTGCTGCATTGTAGTTCTGGATTGCCAAACTGGAGGGCTTGTGGGCCAGTAGTCTGAGGACGGAAGTCTGAGAACCCAAGCTAGGCCTAGGTTTCTGGGTGACGATATGGCAGGCACAATCTACAGACCTGAATCGAGATCTCGTGCATCTGAAGTCAGGGCGAGAATCAGACGATCGCTCAAGTTGGACTTTCTGTCCCTGATGGCCCCTTCATGAAGGGGGGTTGATCACGAGGCCATGGGGGTTTTCCCACGATGGGAGTTGTGAGAAGCTCCCAACTGCAAAGATTCTTCTGCAGGACAATTGAGACCTGTTGGTTGGCTCCAGGCCAACGATTCCGAGCAGGGTTCTAAGGATGGATGGCTGGGTAGCCCACCTCGCATTCCAATTGTCTCCAAGCAACAAGACAGGTTAGATCTGCTGGATCTGGGGGAGAAACCGAGGAGGCTGAGTTGAAATGGACTCTCCCGTGGATGTGTCCTAATATGTCTTTGTGTCTATGGAGACCTTGGAAAGAAGCGGTGGCACTGGGGCCCTGAAGGGTTCTCCTAAACAGAGGCTTTGACACAGCTCCAACGTGCAAGTTTCCCATGTGTACATGAGATTGGTTCTGATGGGTGAGTCAAGAAACAGCCATATGCTGGTATTGAAATCCAGGCCTATGAGGAGAGATGCTTGGAAACCAAAGCAATGGATCCGATAGGTGCCTAGGGGCCTGCTCGTTCCTTTTTACTTCTAGGGACATCAGTCTACGGGTCTGAGTGCCGGTAGGTGCTCAGATGGGCCCAGATTGCCCCTGATTGTCCTAGGAAGCCACAAATATTGGGATGGCCTCAGGGATTTTGGAAGTTTATCCTATTAGTAGGGTTGTGGCCATTGGAATGGGCACATACAATTCCCTTGGAGAGGGCAAGCCAAAGTCGTCAGGTTTGGCTCCAGGGGCCTGAGCCTGTAGGGTGTGTGGGCCAGGGCTGTGTGGACAGTTGTCTGAAAACACAAACTCGGCTTGTGTTTCGGATCATATTTATGGCAGGACTGATCTACAGACCATGAGGAGAACTCTCCGGTATATGAAAAAGGGCGAGTGTGAGGCTCTTGCTCAAGTGTTTCTTCTGTGAATATCGTGTCACACATGGTCGTGAAGTTTCCGGGTGGCTTCATGGGAAATGGACGAGTCTTACTCTCTGGGGGATTGGCCCCGTCCAAAGAGTTCGGGGTCATTCTGTGGGATGGAAGAAGTCCGTTGTTCTGTTGTTGTTGATTTGTTTTGTTTTGTTTTTCAACCTCCGGTGTCCCACCAAATGGGGGATTCCAGAGTAGAGCCCTGGGGAGGGGCGACTGGACAACCAGAAATCTGGTTAAAAATTGGGGCCTAGGGACATGTCAAGCCCATTATGACATCTAATGGTCCAGCCACTGTGAGGACGTACTAGAGGACAGGACTCACGCTGAGGGTCACAATGCGTGTTTATGCCCTCGTCGCTCTCAAGAATGGGCGGGGCCTCAGGGTGAATGCTGGTCTCTCCTACACTGAACGTTGGACAACATGCCAACCACAATGTTTCTTGCCATGGGTAAGGAGGAGTTCTGATTTCTGCCTCACAGTCACCCCTGGGCAGTGATTGGAGATAAGGTCTAGGTTCTGAAGCCTGAAAACTGAGGTAGGGAAGAGATGATGACCTAAGGCCATGGCCGTTCTGATGTGCTCAGTGTTCGGTCAGCTGCCTGGGTGTTGGTCACGAGGTCCGGGCTCAGGTTGTCAGACAGTGCATTAGTGCCCAGGTTAGACTATATATTTTGGGTGCATTCGAGTGCCGTGTAGGTTCTGATCTGAAGAACTCTTCAGGATATGAAGAATGAGCGAGTCTGAGGTGCGTGCTCAGGCTTTTGTCTCTGGATTTTGTATCAGCGATGGCCGTGGAATGTTGGGGAGGCCTCATGGGCCATGGACGCATCTTGCTCTCTGTGGATTTGGCCCGATCCCAATTGTCTTTCGTCAATCTGTGGGATGGGAGGACTCCTTTCAGGTTTGTTACCTCAGGTGTCCCACCAAAAGAGGAATTCCAAAGCAGAGCCCTGGGAAAGAGTGTAGGGACAACCCGAACTATGGTTAAAAATTGGTGGCTAGGGGCATGGCAAGCCCAATATGCTGTCTCTCCATCCAGCCACTGAGAGGCCTTACCTGAGGATTGGGTTCAGGCTGAGGGTCACAATGTGTGTTTGTGACCAATGTGGCCCACAAGCATGGGCGGGGTCTCATGGGCCACACTGGTTTCAACGACACTGAACGTTGGACAACATGCCAACCACAAGGTTTCTTGCCATGGGGAAAGAGTTCTGATTTCTGCATCATTTTCAAACCCGGGCCGTGATTGGAGATAAGTGTCTAGGTTTCTGAAGCCTGAAAACCGCGGTTGAGAAGAGATGACGACCTAAGGCCATGGCGGGTCCGATGTGCTCAGTGTGCGGCCAGCTGTCTGGGTGGGGCCAGGAAGTCCAGGCTCAGGCTGTGTCAGAAAGGGCATTAGTGCCCAGGTCAGCCTATATATTTCGGGTACAACCGAATCGCGTGCAGGTTGATCCTCATTTGGGGTTTCTGGGTAGCCCCAGAGGGCAATGTTTTTCGTCTGGAGGGCAGGCAGAGTGCTGCATTGTAGTTCTGGATTGCCAAACTGGAGGGCTTGTGGGCCAGTAGTCTGAGGACGGAAGTCTGAGAACCCAAGCTAGGCCTAGGTTTCTGGGTGACGATATGGCAGGCACAATCTACAGACCTGAATCGAGATCTCGTGCATCTGAAGTCAGGGCGAGAATCAGACGATCGCTCAAGTTGGACTTTCTGTCCCTGATGGCCCCTTCATGAAGGGGGGTTGATCACGAGGCCATGGGGGTTTTCCCACGATGGGAGTTGTGAGAAGCTCCCAACTGCAAAGATTCTTCTGCAGGACAATTGAGACCTGTTGGTTGGCTCCAGGCCAACGATTCCGAGCAGGGTTCTAAGGATGGATGGCTGGGTAGCCCACCTCGCATTCCAATTGTCTCCAAGCAACAAGACAGGTTAGATTTGCTGGATCTGGGGGAGAAACCGAGGAGGCTGAGTTGAAATGGACTCTCCCGTGGATGTGTCCTAATATGTCTTTGTGTCTATGGAGACCTTGGAAAGAAGCGGTGGCACTGGGGCCCTGAAGGGTTCTCCTAAACAGAGGCTTTGACACAGCTCCAACGTGCAAGTTTCCCATGTGTACATGAGATTGGTTCTGATGGGTGAGTCAAGAAACAGCCATATGCTGGTATTGAAATCCAGGCCTATGAGGAGAGATGCTTGGAAACCAAAGCAATGGATCCGATAGGTGCCTAGGGGCCTGCTCGTTCCTTTTTACTTCTAGGGACATCAGTCTACGGGTCTGAGTGCCGGTAGGTGCTCAGATGGGCCCAGATTGCCCCTGATTGTCCTAGGAAGCCACAAATATTGGGATGGCCTCAGGGATTTTGGAAGTTTATCCTGTTAGTAGGGTTGTGGCCATTGGAATGGGCACATACAATTCCCTTGGAGAGGGCAAGCCAAAGTCGTCAGGTTTGGCTCCAGGGGCCTGAGCCTGTAGGGTGTGTGGGCCAGGGCTGTGTGGACAGTTGTCCTAAAACACAAACTCGGCTTGTGTTTCGGATCATATTTATGGCAGGACTGATCTACAGACCATGAGGAGAACTCTCCGGTATATGAAAAAGGGCGAGTGTGAGGCTCTTGCTCAAGTCTTTCTTCTGTGAATATCGTGTCACACATGGTCGTGAAGTTTCCGGGTGGTTTCATGGGAAATGGACGAGTCTTACTCTCTGGGGGATTGGCCCCGTCCAAAGAGTTCGGGGTCATTCTGTGGGATGGAAGAAGTCCGTTGTTCTGTTGTTGTTGATTTGTTTTGTTTTGTTTTTCAACCTCCGGTGTCCCACCAAATGGGGGATTCCAGAGTAGAGCCCTGGGGAGGGGCGACTGGACAACCAGAAATCTGGTTAAAAATTGGGGCCTAGGGACATGTCAAGCCCATTATGACATCTAATGGTCCAGCCACTGTGAGGACGTACTAGAGGACAGGACTCACGCTGAGGGTCACAATGCGTGTTTATGCCCTCGTCGCTCTCAAGAATGGGCGGGGCCTCAGGGTGAATGCTGGTCTCTCCTACACTGAACGTTGGACAACATGCCAACCACAAGGTTTCTTGCCATGGGTAAGGAAGAGTTCTGATTTCTGCCTCACAGTCACCCCTGGGCAGTGATTGGAGATAAGGTCTAGGTTCTGAAGCCTGAAAACTGAGGTAGGGAAGAGATGATGACCTAAGGCCATGGCCGTTCTGATGTGCTCAGTGTTCGGTCAGCTGCCTGGGTGTTGGTCACGAGGTCCGGGCTCAGGTTGTCAGACAGTGCATTAGTGCCCAGGTTAGACTATATATTTTGGGTGCATTCGAGTGCCGTGTAGGTTCTGATCTGAAGAACTCTTCAGGATATGAAGAATGAGCGAGTCTGAGGCGCGTGCTCAGGCTTTTGTCTCTGGATTTTGTATCAGCGATGGCCGTGGAATGTTGGGGAGGCCTCATGGGCCATGGACGCATCTTGCTCTCTGTGGATTTGGCCCGATCCCAATTGTCTTTCGTCAATCTGTGGGATGGGAGGACTCCTTTCAGGTTTGTTACCTCAGGTGTCCCACCAAAAGAGGAATTCCAAAGCAGAGCCCTGGGAAAGAGTGTAGGGACAACCCGAACTATGGTTAAAAATTGGTGTCTAGGGGCATGGCAAGCCCAATATGCTGTCTCTCCATCCAGCCACTGAGAGGCCTTACCTGAGGACTGGGCTCATGCTGAGGGTCACAATGTGTGTTTGTGACCAATGTGGCCCGCAAGCATGGGCGGGGTCTCATGGGCCACACTGGTTTCAACGACACTGAACGTTGGACAACATGCCAACCACAAGGTTTCTTGCCATGGGGAAAGAGTTCTGATTTCTGCATCATTTTCAAACCCGGGCCGTGATTGGAGATAAGTGTCTACGTTTCTGAAGCCTGAAAACCGCGGTTGAGAAGAGATGACGACCTAAGGCCATGGCGGGTCCGATGTGCTCAGTGTGCGGCCAGCTGTCTGGGTGGGGCCAGGAGGTCCAGGCTCAGGCTGTTTCAGAAAGGGCATTAGTGCCCAGGTCAGCCTATATATTTCGGGTACAACCGAATCGCGTGCAGATTGATCCTCATTTGGGGTTTCTGGGTAGCCCCAGAGGGCAATGTTTTTCGTCTGGAGGGCAGGCAGAGTGCTGCATTGTAGTTCTGGATTGCCAAACTGGAGGGCTTGTGGGCCAGTAGTCTGAGGACGGAAGTCTGAGAACCCAAGCTAGGCCTAGGTTTCTGGGTGACGATATGGCAGGCACAATCTACAGACCTGAATCGAGATCTCGTGCATCTGAAGTCAGGGCGAGAATCAGACGATCGCTCAAGTTGGACTTTCTGTCCCTGATGGCCCCTTCATGAAGGGGGGTTGATCACGAGGCCATGGGGGTTTTCCCACGATGGGAGTTGTGAGAAGCTCCCAACTGCAAAGATTCTTCTGCAGGACAATTGAGACCTGTTGGTTGGCTCCAGGCCAACGATTCCGAGCAGGGTTCTAAGGATGGATGGCTGGGTAGCCCACCTCGCATTCCAATTGTCTCCAAGCAACAAGACAGGTTAGATCTGCTGGATCTGGGGGAGAAACCGAGGAGGCTGAGTTGAAATGGACTCTCCCGTGGATGTGTCCTAATATGTCTTTGTGTCTATGGAGACCTTGGAAAGAAGCGGTGGCACTGGGGCCCTGAAGGGTTCTCCTAAACAGAGGCTTTGACACAGCTCCAACGTGCAAGTTTCCCATGTGTACATGAGATTGGTTCTGATGGGTGAGTCAAGAAACAGCCATATGCTGGTATTGAAATCCAGGCCTATGAGGAGAGATGCTTGGAAACCAAAGCAATGGATCCGATAGGTGCCTAGGGGCCTGCTCGTTCCTTTTTACTTCTAGGGACATCAGTCTACGGGTCTGAGTGCCGGTAGGTGCTCAGATGGGCCCAGATTGCCCCTGATTGTCCTAGGAAGCCACAAATATTGGGATGGCCTCAGGGATTTTGGAAGTTTATCCTATTAGTAGGGTTGTGGCCATTGGAATGGGCACATACAATTCCCTTGGAGAGGGCAAGCCAAAGTCGTCAGGTTTGGCTCCAGGGGCCTGAGCCTGTAGGGTGTGTGGGCCAGGGCTGTGTGGACAGTTGTCTGAAAACACAAACTCGGCTTATGTTTCGGATCATATTTATGGCAGGACTGATCTACAGACCATGAGGAGAACTCTCCGGTATATGAAAAAGGGCGAGTGTGAGGCTCTTGCTCAAGTCTTTCTTCTGTGAATATCGTGTCACACATGGTCGTGAAGTTTCCGGGTGGCTTCATGGGAAATGGACGAGTCTTACTCTCTGGGGGTTTGGCCCCGTCCAAAGAGTTCGGGGTCATTCTGTGGGATGGAAGAAGTCCGTTGTTCTGTTGTTGTTGATTTGTTTTGTTTTGTTTTTCAACCTCCGGTGTCCCACCAAATGGGGGATTCCAGAGTAGAGCCCTGGGGAGGGGCGACTGGACAACCAGAAATCTGGTTAAAAATTGGGGCCTAGGGACATGTCAAGCCCATTATGACATCTAATGGTCCAGCCACTGTGAGGACGTACTAGAGGACAGGACTCACGCTGAGGGTCACAATGCGTGTTTATGCCCTCGTCGCTCTCAAGAATGGGCGGGGCCTCAGGGTGAATGCTGGTTTCTCCTACACTGAACGTTGGACAACATGCCAACCACAAGGTTTCTTGCCATGGGTAAGGAAGAGTTCTGATTTCTGCCTCACAGTCACCCCTGGGCAGTGATTGGAGATAAGGTCTAGGTTCTGAAGCCTGAAAACTGAGGTAGGGAAGAGATGATGACCAAAGGCCATGGCCGTTCTGATGTGCTCAGTGTTCGGTCAGCGGCCTGGGTGTTGGTCACGAGGTCCGGGCTCAGCTTGTCAGACAGTGCATTAGTGCCCAGGTTAGACTATATATTTTGGGTGCATTCGAGTGCCGTGTAGGTTCTGATCTGAAGAACTCTTCAGGATATGAAGAATGAGCGAGTCTGAGGCGCGTGTTCAGGCTTTTGTCTCTGGATTTTGTATCAGCGATGGCCGTGGAATGTTGGGGAGGCCTCATGGGCCATGGACGCATCTTGCTCTCTGTGGATTTGGCCCGATCCCAATTGTCTTTCGTCAATCTGTGGGATGGGAGGACTCCTTTCAGGTTTGTTACCTCAGGTGTCCCACCAAAAGAGGAATTCCAAAGCAGAGCCCTGGGAAAGAGTGTAGGGACAACCCGAACTATGGTTAAAAATTGGTGTCTAGGGGCATGGCAAGCCCAATATGCTGTCTCTCCATCCAGCCACTGAGAGGCCTTACCTGAGGACTGGGCTCAGGCTGAGGGTCACAATGTGTGTTTGTGACCAATGTGGCCCGCAAGCATGGGCGGGGTCTCATGGGCCACACTGGTTTCAACGACACTGAACGTTGGACAACATGCCAACCACAAGGTTTCTTGCCATGGGGAAAGAGTTCTGATTTCTGCATCATTTTCAAACCCGGGCCGTGATTGGAGATAAGGTCTAGGTTTCTGAAGCCTGAAAACCGCGGTTGAGAAGAGATGACGACCTAAGGCCATGGCGGGTCCGATGTGCTCAATGTGCGGCCAGCTGTCTGGGTGGGGCCAGGAGGTCCAGGCTCAGGCTGTGTCAGAAAGGGCATTAGTGCCCAGGTCAGCCTATATATTTCGGGTACAACCGAATCGCGTGCAGGTTGATCCTCATTTGGGGTTTCTGGGTAGCCCCAGAGTGCAATGTTTTTCGTCTGGAGGGCAGGCAGAGTGCTGCATTGTAGTTCTGGATTGCCAAACTGGAGGGCTTGTGGGCCAGTAGACTGAGGACGGAAGTCTGAGAACCCAAGCTAGGCCTAGGTTTCTGGGTGACGATATGGCAGGCACAATCTACAGACCTGAATCGAGATCTCGTGCATCTGAAGTCAGGGCGAGAATCAGACGATCGCTCAAGGTGGACTTTCTGTCCCTGATGGCCCCTTCATGAAGGGGGGTTGATCACGAGGCCATGGGGGTTTTCCCACGATGGGAGTTGTGAGAAGCTCCCAACTGCAAAGCTTCTTCTGCAGGACAATTGAGACCTGTTGGTTGGCTCCAGGCCAACGATTCCGAGCAGGGTTCTAAGGATGGATGGCTGGGTAGCCCACCTCGCATTCCAATTGTCTCCAAGCAACAAGACAGGTTAGATCTGCTGGATCTGGGGGAGAAACCGAGGAGGCTGAGTTGAAATGGACTCTCCCGTGGATGTGTCCTAATATGTCTTTGTGTCTATGGAGACCTTGGAAAGAAGCGGTGGCACTGGGGCCCTGAAGGGTTCTCCTAAACAGAGGCTTTGACACAGCTCCAACGTGCAAGTTTCCCATGTGTACATGAGATTGGTTCTGATGGGTGAGTCAAGATACAGCCATATGCTGGTATTGAAATCCAGGCCTATGAGGAGAGATGCTTGGAAACCAAAGCAATGGATCCGATAGGTGCCTAGGGGCCTGCTCGTTCCTTTTTACTTCTAGGGACATCAGTCTACGGGTCTGAGTGCCGGTAGGTGCTCAGATGGGCCCAGATTGCCCCTGATTGTCCTAGGAAGCCACAAATATTAGGATGGCCTCAGGGATTTTGGAAGTTTATCCTATTAGTAGGGTTGTGGCCATTGGAATGGGCACATACAATTCCCTTGGAGAGGGCAAGCCAAAGTCGTCAGGTTTGGCTCCAGGGGCCTGAGCCTGTAGGGTGTGTAGGCCAGGGCTGTGTGGACAGTTGTCTGAAAACACAAACTCGGCTTATGTTTCGGATCATATTTATGGCAGGACTGATCTACAGACCATGAGGAGAACTCTCCGGTATATGAAAAAGGGCGAGTGTGAGGCTCTTGCTCAAGTCTTTCTTCTGTGAATATCGTGTCACACATGGTCGTGAAGTTTCCGGGTGGCTTCATGGGAAATGGACGAGTCTTACTCTCTGGGGGTTTGGCCCCGTCCAAAGAGTTCGGGGTCATTCTGTGGGATGGAAGAAGTCCGTTGTTCTGTTGTTGTTGATTTGTTTTGTTTTGTTTTTCAACCTCCGGTGTCCCACCAAATGGGGGATTCCAGAGTAGAGCCCTGGGGAGGGGCGACTGGACAACCAGAAATCTGGTTAAAAATTGGGGCCTAGGGACATGTCAAGCCCATTATGACATCTAATGGTCCAGCCACTGTGAGGACGTACTAGAGGACAGGACTCACGCTGAGGGTCACAATGCGTGTTTATGCCCTCGTCGCTCTCAAGAATGGGCGGGGCCTCAGGGTGAATGCTGGTTTCTCCTACACTGAACGTTGGACAACATGCCAACCACAAGGTTTCTTGCCATGGGTAAGGAAGAGTTCTGATTTCTGCATCACAGTCACCCCTGGGCAGTGATTGGAGATAAGGTCTAGGTTCTGAAGCCTGAAAACTGAGGTAGGGAAGAGATGATGACCTAAGGCCAAGGCCGTTCTGATGTGCTCAGTGTTCGGTCAGCTGTCTGGGTGTTGGTCATGAGGTCCGGGCTCAGGTTGTCAGACAGTGCATTAGTGCCCAGGTTAGACTATATATTTTGGGTGCATTCGAGTGCCGTGTAGGTTCTGATCTGAAGAACTCTTCAGGATATGAAGAATGAGCGAGTCTGAGGCGCGTGCTCAGGCTTTTGTCTCTGGATTTTGTATCAGCGATGGCCGTGGAATGTTGGGGAGGCCTCATGGGCCATGGACGCATCTTGCTCTCTGTGGATTTGGCCCGATCCCAATTGTCTTTCGTCAATCTGTGGGATGGGAGGACTCCTTTCAGGTTTGTTACCTCAGGTGTCCCACCAAAAGAGGAATTCCAAAGCAGAGCCCTGGGAAAGAGTGTAGGGACAACCCGAACTATGGTTAAAAATTGGTGTCTAGGGGCATGGCAAGCCCAATATGCTGTCTCTCCATCCAGCCACTGAGAGGCCTTACCTGAGGACTGGGCTCAGGCTGAGGGTCACAATGTGTGTTTGTGACCAATGTGGCCCGCAAGCATGGGCGGGGTCTCATGGGCCACACTGGTTTCAACGACACTGAACGTTGGACAACATGCCAACCACAAGGTTTCTTGCCATGGGGAAAGAGTTCTGATTTCTGCATCATTTTCAAACCCGGGCCGTGATTGGAGATAAGTGTCTAGGTTTCTGAAGCCTGAAAACCGCGGTTGAGAAGAGATGACGACCTAAGGCCATGGCGGGTCCGATGTGCTCAGTGTGCGGCCAGCTGTCTGGGTGGGGCCCGGAGGTCCAGGCTCAGGCTGTGTCAGAAAGGGCATTAGTGCCCAGGTCAGCCTATACATTTCGGGTACAACCGAATCGCGTGCAGGTTGATCCTCATTTGGGGTTTCTGGGTAGCCCCAGAGGGCAATGTTTTTCGTCTGGAGGGCAGGCAGAGTGCTGCATTGTAGTTCTGGATTGCCAAACTGGAGGGCTTGTGGGCCAGTAGTCTGAGGACGGAAGTCTGAGAACCCAAGCTAGGCCTAGGTTTCTGGGTGACGATATGGCAGGCACAATCTACAGACCTGAATCGAGATCTCGTGCATCTGAAGTCAGGGCGAGAATCAGACGATCGCTCAAGTTGGACTTTCTGTCCCTGATGGCCCCTTCATGAAGGGGGGTTGATCACGAGGCCATGGGGGTTTTCCCACGATGGGAGTTGTGAGAAGCTCCCAACTGCAAAGATTCTTCTGCAGGACAATTGAGACCTGTTGGTTGGCTCCAGGCCAACGATTCCGAGCAGGGTTCTAAGGATGGATGGCTGGGTAGCCCACCTCGCATTCCAATTGTCTCCAAGCAACAAGACAGGTTAGATCTGTTGGATCTGGGGGAGAAACCGAGGAGGCTGAGTTGAAATGGACTCTCCCGTGGATGTGTCCTAATATGTCTTTGTGTCTATGGAGACCTTGGAAAGAAGCGGTGGCACTGGGGCCCTGAAGGGTTCTCCTAAACAGAGGCTTTGACACAGCTCCAACGTGCAAGTTTCCCATGTGTAAATGAGATTGGTTCTGATGGGTGAGTCAAGAAACAGCCATATGCTGGTATTGAAATCCAGGCCTATGAGGAGAGATGCTTGGAAACCAAAGCAATGGATCCGATAGGTGCCTAGGGGCCTACTCGTTCCTTTTTACTTCTAGGGACATCAGTCTACGGGTCTGAGTGCCGGTAGGTGCTCAGATGGGCCCAGATTGCCCCTGATTGTCCTAGGAAGCCACAAATATTGGGATGGCCTCAGGGATTTTGGAAGTTTATCCTATTAGTAGGGTTGTGGCCATTGGAATGGGCACATACAATTCCCTTGGAGAGGGCAAGCCAAAGTCGTCAGGTTTGGCTCCAGGGGCCTGAGCCTGTAGGGTGTGTGGGCCAGGGCTGTGTGGACAGTTGTCTGAAAACACAAACTCGGCTTGTGTTTCGGATCATATTTATGGCAGGACTGATCTACAGACCATGAGGAGAACTCTCCGGTATATGAAAAAGGGCGAGTGTGAGGCTCTTGCTCAAGTGTTTCTTCTGTGAATATCGTGTCACACATGGTCGTGAAGTTTCCGGGTGGCTTCATGGGAAATGGACGAGTCTTACTCTCTGGGGGATTGGCCCCGTCCAAAGAGTTCGGGGTCATTCTGTGGGATGGAAGAAGTCCGTTGTTCTGTTGTTGTTGATTTGTTTTGTTTTGTTTTTCAACCTCCGGTGTCCCACCAAATGGGGGATTCCAGAGTAGAGCCCTGGGGAGGGGCGACTGGACAACCAGAAATCTGGTTAAAAATTGGGGCCTAGGGACATGTCAAGCCCATTATGACATCTAATGGTCCAACCACTGTGAGGACGTACTAGAGGACAGGACTCACGCTGAGGGTCACAATGCGTGTTTATGCCCTCGTCGCTCTCAAGAATGGGCGGGGCCTCAGGGTGAATGCTGGTTTCTCCTACACTGAACGTTGGACAACATGCCAACCACATGGTTTCTTGCCATGGGTAAGGAAGAGTTCTGATTTCTGCCTCACAGTCACCCCTGGGCAGTGATTGGAGATAAGGTCTAGGTTCTGAAGCCTGAAAACTGAGGTAGGGAAGAGATGATGACCTAAGGCCATGGCCGTTCTGATGTGCTCAGTGTTCGGTCAGCTGCCTGGGTGTTGGTCACGAGGTCCGGGCTCAGGTTGTCAGACAGTGCATTACTGCCCAGGTTAGACTATATATTTTGGGTGCATTCGAGTGCCGTGTAGGTTCTGATCTGAAGAACTCTTCATGATATGAAGAATGAGCGAGTCTGAGGCGCGTGCTCAGGCTTTTGTCTCTGGATTTTGTATCAGCGATGGCCGTGGAATGTTGGGGAGGCCTCATGGGCCATGGACGCATCTTGCTCTCTGTGGATTTGGCCCGATCCAAATTGTCTTTCGTCAATCTGTGGGATGGGAGGACTCCTTTCAGGTTTGTTACCTCAGGTGTCCCACCAAAAGAGGAATTCCAAAGCAGAGCCCTGGGAAAGAGTGTAGGGACAACCCGAACTATGGTTAAAAATTGGTGTCTAGGGGCATGGCAAGCCCAATATGCTGTCTCTCCATCCAGCTTCTGAGAGGCCTTACCTGAGGACTGGGCTCAGGCTGAGGGTCACAATGTGTGTTTGTGACCAATGTGGCCCGCAAGCATGGGCGGGGTCTCATGGGCCACACTGGTTTCAACGACACTGAACGTTGGACAACATGCCAACCACAAGGTTTCTTGCCATGGGGAAAGAGTTCTGATTTCTGCATCATTTTCAAACCCGGGCCGTGATTGGAGATAAGTGTCTAGGTTTCTGAAGCCTGAAAACCGCGGTTGAGAAGAGATGACGACCTAAGGCCATGGCGGGTCCGATGTGCTCAGTGTGCGGCCAGCTGTCTGGGTGGGGCCAGGAGGTCCAGGCTCAGGCTGTTTCAGAAAGGGCATTAGTGCCCAGGTCAGCCTATATATTTCGGGTACAACCGAATCGCGTGCAGATTGATCCTCATTTGGGGTTTCTGGGTAGCCCCAGAGGGCAATGTTTTTCGTCTGGAGGGCAGGCAGAGTGATGCATTGTAGTTCTGGATTGCCAAACTGGAGGGCTTGTGGGCCAGTAGTCTGAGGACGGAAGTCTGAGAACCCAAGCTAGGCCTAGGTTTCTGGGTGACGATATGGCAGGCACAATCTACAGACCTGAATCGAGATCTCGTGCATCTGAAGTCAGGGCGAGAATCAGACGATCGCTCAAGTTGGACTTTCTGTCCCTGATGGCCCCTTCATGAAGGGGGGTTGATCACGAGGCCATGGGGGTTTTCCCACGATGGGAGTTGTGAGAAGCTCCCAACTGCAAAGATTCTTCTGCAGGACAATTGAGACCTGTTGGTTGGCTCCAGGCCAACGATTCCGAGCAGGGTTCTAAGGATGGATGGCTGGGTAGCCCACCTCGCATTCCAATTGTCTCCAAGCAACAAGACAGGTTAGATCTGCTGGATCTGGGGGAGAAACCGAGGAGGCTGAGTTGAAATGGACTCTCCCGTGGATGTGTCCTAATATGTCTTTGTGTCTATGGAGACCTTGGAAAGAAGCGGTGGCACTGGGGCCCTGAAGGGTTCTCCTAAACAGAGGCTTTGACACAGCTCCAACGTGCAAGTTTCCCATGTGTACATGAGATTGGTTCTGATGGGTGAGTCAAGAAACAGCCATATGCTGGTATTGAAATCCAGGCCTATGAGGAGAGATGCTTGGAAACCAAAGCAATGGATCCGATAGGTGCCTAGGGGCCTGCTCGTTCCTTTTTACTTCTAGGGACATCAGTCTACGGGTCTGAGTGCCGGTAGGTGCTCAGATGGGCCCAGATTGCCCCTGATTGTCCTAGGAAGCCACAAATATTGGGATGGCCTCAGGGATTTTGGAAGTTTATCCTATTAGTAGGGTTGTGGCCATTGGAATGGGCACATACAATTCCCTTGGAGAGGGCAAGCCAAGGTCGTCAGGTTTGGCTCCAGGGGCCTGAGCCTGTAGGGTGTGTGGGCCAGGGCTCTTTGGACAGTTGTCTGAAAACACAAACTCGGCTTATGTTTCGGATCATATTTATGGCAGGACTGATCTACAGACCATGAGGAGAACTCTCCGGTATATGAAAAAGGGCGAGTGTGAGGCTCTTGCTCAAGTCTTTCTTCTGTGAATATCGTGTCACACATGGTCGTGAAGTTTCCGGGTGGCTTCATGGGAAATGGACGAGTCTTACTCTCTGGGGGTTTGGCCCCGTCCAAAGAGTTCGGGGTCATTCTGTGGGATGGAAGAAGTCCGTTGTTCTGTTGTTGTTGATTTGTTTTGTTTTGTTTTTCAACCTCCGGTGTCCCACCAAATGGGGGATTCCAGAGTAGAGCCCTGGGGAGGGGCGACTGGACAACCAGAAATCTGGTTAAAAATTGGGGCCTAGGGACATGTCAAGCCCATTATGACATCTAATGGTCCAGCCACTGTGAGGACGTACTAGAGGACAGGACTCACGCTGAGGGTCACAATGCGTGTTTATGCCCTCGTCGCTCTCAAGAATGGGCGGGGCCTCAGGGTGAATGCTGGTTTCTCCTACACTGAACGTTGGACAACATGCCAACCACAAGGTTTCATGCCATGGGTAAGGAAGAGTTCTGATTTCTGCCTCACAGTCACCCCTGGGCAGTGATTGGAGATAAGGTCTAGGTTCTGAAGCCTGAAAACTGAGGTAGGGAAGAGATGATGACCTAAGGCCATGGCCGTTCTGATGTGCTCAGTGTTCGGTCAGCGGCCTGGGTGTTGGTCACGAGGTCCGGGCTCAGCTTGTCAGACAGTGCATTAGTGCCCAGGTTAGACTATATATTTTGGGTGCATTCGAGTGCCGTGTAGGTTCTGATCTGAAGAACTCTTCAGGATATGAAGAATGAGCGAGTCTGAGGCGCGTGCTCAGGCTTTTGTCTCTGGATTTTGTATCAGCGATGGCCGTGGAATGTTGGGGAGGCCTCATGGGCCATGGACGCATCTTGCTCTCTGTGGATTTGGCCCGATCCCAATTGTCTTTCGTCAATCTGTGGGATGGGAGGACTCCTTTCAGGTTTGTTACCTCAGGTGTCCCACCAAAAGAGGAATTCCAAAGCAGAGCCCTGGGAAAGAGTGTAGGGACAACCCGAACTATGGTTAAAAATTGGTGTCTAGGGGCATGGCAAGCCCAATATGCTGTCTCTCCATCCAGCCACTGAGAGGCCTTACCTGAGGACTGGGCTCAGGCTGAGGGTCACAATGTGTGTTTGTGACCAATGTGGCCCGCAAGCATGGGCGGGGTCTCATGGGCCACACTGGTTTCAACGACACTGAACGTTGGACAACATGCCAACCACAAGGTTTCTTGCCATGGGGAAAGAGTTCTGATCTCTGCATCATTTTCAAACCCGGGCCGTGATTGGAGATAAGTGTCTAGGTTTCTGAAGCCTGAAAACCGCGGTTGAGAAGAGATGACGACCTAAGGCCATGGCGGGTCCGATGTGCTCAGTGTGCGGCCAGCTGTCTGGGTGGGGCCAGGAGGTCCAGGCTCAGGCTGTGTCAGAAAGGGCATTAGTGCCCAGGTCAGCCTATATATTTCGGGTACAACCGAATCGCGTGCAGGTTGATCCTCATTTGGGGTTTCTGGGTAGCCCCAGAGAGCAATGTTTTTCGTCTGGAGGGCAGGCAGAGTGCTGCATTGTAGTTCTGGATTGCCAAACTGGAGGGCTTGTGGGCCAGTAGTCTGAGGACGGAAGTCTGAGAACCCAAGCTAGGCCTAGGTTTCTGGCTGTCGATATGGCAGGCACAATCTACAGACCTGAATCGAGATCTCGTGCATCTGAAGTCAGGGCGAGAATCAGACGATCGCTCAAGTTGGACTTTCTGTCCCTGATGGCCTCTTCATGAAGGGGTTTGATCACGAGGCCATGGGGGTTTTCCCACGATGGGAGTTGTGAGAAGCTCCCAACTGCAAAGATTCTTCTGCAAGACAATTGAGACCTGTTGGTTGGCTCCAGGCCAACGATTCCGAGCAGGGTTCTAAGGATGGATGGCTGGGTAGCCCACCTCGCATTCCAATTGTCTCCAAGCAACAAGACAGTTTAGATCTGATGGATCTGGGGGAGAAACCGAGGAGGCTGAGTTGAAATGGACTCTCCCGTGGATGTGTCCTAATAAGTCTTTGTGTCTATGGAGACCTTGGAAAGAAGCGGTGGCTCTGGGGCCCTGAAGGGTTCTCCTAAACAGAGGCTTTGACACAGCTCCAACGTGCAAGTTTCCCATGTGTACATGAGATTGGTTCTGATGGGTGAGTCAAGAAACAGCCATATGCTGGTATTGAAATCCAGGCCTATGAGGAGAGATGCTTGGAAACCAAAGCAATGGATCCGATAGGTGCCTAGGGGCCTGCTCGTTCCTTTTTACTTCTAGGGACATCAGTCTACGGGTCTGAGTGCCGGTAGGTGCTCAGATGGGCCCAGATTGCCCCTGATTGTCCTAGGAAGCCACAAATATTGGGATGGCCTCAGGGATTTTGGAAGTTTATCCTATTAGTAGGGTTGTGGCCATTGGAATGGGCACATACAATTCCCTTGGAGAGGGCAAGCCAAGGTCGTCAGGTTTGGCTCCAGGGGCCTGAGCCTGTAGGGTGTGTGGGCCAGGGCTCTTTGGACAGTTGTCTGAAAACACAAACTCGGCTTATGTTTCGGATCATATTTATGGCAGGACTGATCTACAGACCATGAGGAGAACTCTCCGGTATATGAAAAAGGGCGAGTGTGAGGCTCTTGCTCAAGTCTTTCTTCTGTGAATATCGTGTCACACATGGTCGTGAAGTTTCCGGGTGGCTTCATGGGAAATGGACGAGTCTTACTCTCTGGGGGTTTGGCCCCGTCCAAAGAGTTCGGGGTCATTCTGTGGGATGGAAGAAGTCCGTTGTTCTGTTGTTGTTGATTTGTTTTGTTTTGTTTTTCAACCTCCGGTGTCCCACCAAATGGGGGATTCCAGAGTAGAGCCCTGGGGAGGGGCGACTGGACAACCAGAAATCTGGTTAAAAATTGGGGCCTAGGGACATGTCAAGCCCATTATGACATCTAATGGTCCAGCCACTGTGAGGACGTACTAGAGGACAGGACTCACGCTGAGGGTCACAATGCGTTTTTATGCCCTCGTCGCTCTCAAGAATGGGCGGGGCCTCAGGGTGAATGCTGGTTTCTCCTACACTGAACGTTGGACAACATGCCAACCACAAGGTTTCATGCCATGGGTAAGGAAGAGTTCTGATTTCTGCCTCACAGTCACCCCTGGGCAGTGATTGGAGATAAGGTCTAGGTTCTGAAGCCTGAAAACTGAGGTAGGGAAGAGATGATGACCTAAGGCCATGGCCGTTCTGATGTGCTCAGTGTTCGGTCAGCGGCCTGGGTGTTGGTCACGAGGTCCGGGCTCAGCTTGTCAGACAGTACATTAGTGCCCAGGTTAGACTATATATTTTGGGTGCATTCGAGTGCCGTGTAGGTTCTGATCTGAAGAACTCTTCAGGATATGAAGAATGAGCGAGTCTGAGGCGCGTGCTCAGGCTTTTGTCTCTGGATTTTGTATCAGCGATGGCCGTGGAATGTTGGGGAGGCCTCATGGGCCATGGACGCATCTTGCTCTCTGTGGATTTGGCCCGATCCCAATTGTCTTTCGTCAATCTGTGGGATGGGAGGACTCCTTTCAGGTTTGTTACCTCAGGTGTCCCACCAAAAGAGGAATTCCAAAGCAGAGCCCTGGGAAAGAGTGTAGGGACAACCCGAACTATGGTTAAAAATTGGTGTCTAGGGGCATGGCAAGCCCAATATGCTGTCTCTCCATCCAGCCACTGAGAGGCCTTACCTGAGGACTGGGCTCAGGCTGAGGGTCACAATGTGTGTTTGTGACCAATGTGGCCCGCAAGCATGGGCGGGGTCTCATGGGCCACACTGGTTTCAACGACACTGAACGTTGGACAACATGCCAACCACAAGGTTTCTTGCCATGGGGAAAGAGTTCTGATCTCTGCATCATTTTCAAACCCGGGCCGTGATTGGAGATAAGTGTCTAGGTTTCTGAAGCCTGAAAACCGCGGTTGAGAAGAGATGACGACCTAAGGCCATGGCGGGTCCGATGTGCTCAGTGTGCGGCCAGCTGTCTGGGTGGGGCCAGGAGGTCCAGGCTCAGGCTGTGTCAGAAAGGGCATTAGTGCCCAGGTCAGCCTATATATTTCGGGTACAACCGAATCGCGTGCAGGTTGATCCTCATTTGGGGTTTCTGGGTAGCCCCAGAGAGCAATGTTTTTCGTCTGGAGGGCAGGCAGAGTGCTGCATTGTAGTTCTGGATTGCCAAACTGGAGGGCTTGTGGGCCAGTAGTCTGAGGACGGAAGTCTGAGAACCCAAGCTAGGCCTAGGTTTCTGGCTGTCGATATGGCAGGCACAATCTACAGACCTGAATCGAGATCTCGTGCATCTGAAGTCAGGGCGAGAATCAGACGATCGCTCAAGTTGGACTTTCTGTCCCTGATGGCCTCTTCATGAAGGGGTTTGATCACGAGGCCATGGGGGTTTTCCCACGATGGGAGTTGTGAGAAGCTCCCAACTGCAAAGATTCTTCTGCAGGACAATTGAGACCTGTTGGTTGGCTCCAGGCCAACGATTCCGAGCAGGGTTCTAAGGATGGATGGCTGGGTAGCCCACCTCGCATTCCAATTGTCTCCAAGCAACAAGACAGTTTAGATCTGATGGATCTGGGGGAGAAACCGAGGAGGCTGAGTTGAAATGGACTCTCCCGTGGATGTGTCCTAATAAGTCTTTGTGTCTATGGAGACCTTGGAAAGAAGCGGTGGCTCTGGGGCCCTGAAGGGTTCTCCTAAACAGAGGCTTTGACACAGCTCCAACGTGCAAGTTTCCCATGTGTACATGAGATTGGTTCTGATGGGTGAGTCAAGAAACAGCCATATGCTGGTATTGAAATCCAGGCCTATGAGGAGAGATGCTTGGAAACCAAAGCAATGGATCCGATAGGTGCCTAGGGGCCTGCTCGTTCCTTTTTACTTCTAGGGACATCAGTCTACGGGTCTGAGTGCCGGTAGGTGCTCAGATGGGCCCAGATTGCCCCTGATTGTCCTAGGAAGCCACAAATATTGGGATGGCCTCAGGGATTTTGGAAGTTTATCCTATTAGTAGGGTTGTGGCCATTGGAATGGGCACATACAATTCCCTTGGAGAGGGCAAGCCAAAATCGTCAGGTTTGGCTCCTGGGGCCTGAGCCTGTAGGGTGTGTGGGCCAGGGCTGTGTGGACAGTTGTCTGAAAACACAAACTCGGCTTGTGTTTCGGATCATATTTATGGCAGGACTGATCTACAGACCATGAGGAGAACTCTCCGGTATATGAAAAAGGGCGAGTATGAGGCTCTTGCTCAAGTGTTTCTTCTGTGAATATCGTGTCACACATGGTCGTGAAGTTTCCGGGTGGCTTCATGGGAAATGGACGAGTCTTACTCTCTGGGGGATTGGCCCCGTCCAAAGAGTTCAGGGTCATTCTGTGGGATGGAAGAAGTCCGTTGTTCTGTTGTTGTTGATTTGTTTTGTTTTGTTTTTCAACCTCCGGTGTCCCACCAAATGGGGGATTCCAGAGTAGAGACCTGGGGAGGGGCGACTGGACAACCAGAAATCTGGTTAAAAATTGGGGCCTAGGGACATGTCAAGCCCATTATGACATCTAATGGTCCAGCCACTGTGAGGACGTACTAGAGGACAGGACTCACGCTGAGGGTCACAATGCGTGTTTATGCCCTCGTCACTCTCAAGAATGGGCGGGGCCTCAGGGTGAATGCTGGTCTCTCCTACACTGAACGTTGGACAACATGCCAACCACAAGGTTTCTTGCCATGGGTAAGGAAGAGTTCTGATTTCTGCCTCACAGTCACCCCTGGGCAGTGATTGGAGATAAGGTCTAGGTTCTGAAGCCTGAAAACTGAGGTAGGGAAGAGATGATGACCTAAGGCCATGGCCGTTCTGATGTGCTCAGTGTTCGGTCAGCTGCCTGGGTGTTGGTCACGAGGTCCGGGCTCAGGTTGTCAGACAGTGCATTAGTGCCCAGGTTAGACTATATATTTTGGGTGCATTCGAGTGCCGTGTAGGTTCTGATCTGAAGAACTCTTCAGGATATGAAGAATGAGCGAGTCTGAGGCGCGTGCTCAGGCTTTTGTCTCTGGATTTTGTATCAGCGATGGCCGTGGAATGTTGGGGAGGCCTCATGGGCCATGGACGCATCTTGCTCTCTGTGGAATTGGCCCGATCCCAATTGTCTTTCGTCAATCTGTGGGATGGGAGGACTCCTTTCAGGTTTGTTACCTCAGGTGTCCCACCAAAAGAGGAATTCCAAAGCAGAGCCCTGGGAAAGAGTGTAGGGACAACCCGAACTATGGTTAAAAATTGGTGTCTAGGGGCATGGCAAGCCCAATATGCTGTCTCTCCATCCAGCCACTGAGAGGCCTTACCTGAGGACTGGGCTCAGGCTGAGGGTCTCAATGTGTGTTTGTGACCAATGTGGCCCGCAAGCATGGGCGGGGTCTCATGGGCCACACTGGTTTCAACGACACTGAACGTTGGACAACATGCCAACCACAAGGTTTCTTGCCATGGGGAAAGAGTTCTGATTTCTGCATCATTTTCAAACCCGGGCCGTGATTGGAGATAAGTGTCTAGGTTTCTGAAGCCTGAAAACCGCGGTTGAGAAGGGATGACGACCTAAGGCCATGGCGGGTCCGATGTGCTCAAGGTGCGGCCAGCTGTCTGGGTGGGGCCAGGAGGTCCAGGCTCAGGCTGTGTCAGAAAGGGCATTAGTGCCCAGGTCAGCCTATATATTTCGGGTACAACCGAATCGCGTGCAGGTTGACCTCATTTGGGGTTTCTGGGTAGCCCCAGAGGGCAATGTTTTTCGTCTGGAGGGCAGGCAGAGTGCTGCATTGTAGTTCTGGATTGCCAAACTGGAGGGCTTGTGGGCCAGTAGTCTGAGGACGGAAGTCTGAGAACCCAAGCTAGGCCTAGGTTTCTGGGTGACGATATGGCAGGCACAATCTACAGACCTGAATCGAGATCTCGTGCATCTGAAGTCAGGGCGAGAATCAGACGATCGCTCAAGTTGGACTTTCTGTCCCTGATGGCCCCTTCATGAAGGGGGGTTGATCACGAGGCCATGGGGGTTTTCCCACGATGGGAGTTGTGAGAAGCTCCCAACTGCAAAGATTCTTCTGCAGGACAATTGAGACCTGTTGGTTGGCTCCAGGCCAACGATTCCGAGCAGGGTTCTAAGGATGGATGGCTGGGTAGCCCACCTCGCATTCCAATTGTCTCCAAGCAAGAAGACAGGTTAGATCTGCTGGATCTGGGGGAGAAACCGAGGAGGCTGAGTTGAAATGGACTCTCCCGTGGATGTGTCCTAATATGTCTTTGTGTCTATGGAGACCTTGGAAAGAAGCGGTGGCACTGGGGCCCTGAAGGGTTCTCCTAAACAGAGGCTTTGACACAGCTCCAACGTGCAAGTTTCCCATGTGTACATGAGATTGGTTCTGATGGGTGAGTCAAGAAACAGCCATATGCTGGTATTGAAATCCAGGCCTATGAGGAGAGATGCTTGGAAACCAAAGCAATGGATCCGATAGGTGCCTAGGGGCCTGCTCGTTCCTTTTTACTTCTAGGGACATCAGTCTACGGGTCTGAGTGCCGGTAGGTGCTCAGATGGGCCCAGATTGCCCCTGATTGTCCTAGGAAGCCACAAATATTGGGATGGCCTCAGGGATTTTGGAAGTTTATCCTATTAGTAGGGTTGTGGCCATTGGAATGGGCACATACAATTCCCTTGGAGAGGGCAAGCCAAAGTCGTCAGGTTTGGCTCCAGGGGCCTGAGCCTGTAGGGTGTGTGGGCCAGGGCTGTGTGGACAGTTGTCTGAAAACACAAACTCGGCTTGTGTTTCGGATCATATTTATGGCAGGACTGATCTACAGACCATGAGGAGAACTCTCCGGTATATGAAAAAGGGCGAGTGTGAGGCTCTTGCTCAAGTCTTTCTTCTGTGAATATCGTGTCACACATGGTCGTGAAGTTTCCGGGAGGCTTCATGGGAAATGGACGAGTCTTACTCTCTGGGGGATTGGCCCCGTCCAAAGAGTTCGGGGTCATTCTGTGGGATGGAAGAAGTCCGTTGTTCTGTTGTTGTTGATTTGTTTTGTTTTGTTTTTCAACCTCCGGTGTCCCACCAAATGGGGGATTCCAGAGTAGAGCCCTGGGGAGGGGCGACTGGACAACCAGAAATCTGGTTAAAAATTGGGGCCTAGGGACATGTCAAGCCCATTATGACATCTAATGGTCCAGCCACTGTGAGGACGTACTAGAGGACAGGACTCACGCTGAGGGTCACAATGCGTGTTTATGCCCTCGTCGCTCTCAAGAATGGGCGGGGCCTCAGGGTGAATGCTGGTCTCTCCTACACTGAACGTTGGACAACATGCCAACCACAAGGTTTCTTGCCATGGGTAAGGAAGAGTTCTGATTTCTGCCTCACAGTCACCCCTGGGCAGTGACTGGAGATAAGGTCTAGGTTCTGAAGCCTGAAAACTGAGGTAGGGAAGAGATGATGACCTAAGGCCATGGCCGTTCTGATGTGCTCAGTGTTCGGTCAGCTGTCTGGGTGTTGGTCACGAGGTCCGGGCTCAGGTTGTTCAGACAGTGCATTAGTGCCCAGGTTAGACTATATATTTTGGTTGCATTCGAGTGCCGTTTAGGTTCTGATCTGAAGAACTCTTCAGGATATGAAGAATGAGCGAGTCTGAGGCGCGTGCTCAGGCTTTTGTCTCTGGATTTTGTATCAGCGATGGCCGTGGAATGTTGGGGAGGCCTCATGGGCCATGGACGCATCTTGCTCACTGTGGATTTGGCCCGATCCCAATTGTCTTTCGTCAATCTGTGGGATGGGAGGACTCCTTTCAGGTTTGTTACCTCAGGTGTCCCACCAAAAGAGGAATTCCAAAGCAGAGCCCTGGGAAAGAGTGTAGGGACAACCCGAACTATGGTTAAAAATTGGTGTCTAGGGGCATGGCAAGCCCAATATGCTGTCTCTCCATCCAGCCACTGAGAGGCCTTACCTGAGGACTGGGCTCAGGCTGAGGGTCACAATGTGTGTTTGTGACCAATGTGGCCCGCAAGCATGGGCGGGGTCTCATGGGCTACACTGGTTTCAACGACACTGAACGTTGGACAACATGCCAACCACAAGGTTTCTTGCCATGGGGAAAGAGTTCTGATCTCTGCATCATTTTCAAACCCGGGCCGTGATTGGAGATAAGTGTCTAGGTTTCTGAAGCCTGAAAACCGCGGTTGAGAAGAGATGACGACCTAAGGCCATGGCGGGTCCGATGTGCTCAGTGTGCGGCCAGCTGTCTGGGTGGGGCCAGGAGGTCCAGGCTCAGGCTGTGTCAGAAAGGGCATTAGTGCCCAGGTCAGCCTATATATTTCGGGTACAACCGAATCGCGTGCAGGTTGATCCTCATTTGGGGTTTCGGGGTAGCCCCAGAGGGCAATGTTTTTCGTCTGGAGGGCAGGCAGAGTGCTGCATTGTAGTTCTGGATTGCCAAACTGGAGGGCTTGTGGGCCAGTAGTCTGAGGACGGAAGTCTGAGAACCCAAGCTAGGCCTAGGTTTCTGGGTAACGATATGGCAGGCACAATCTACAGACCTGAATCGAGATCTCGTGCATCTGAAGTCAGGGCGAGAATCAGACGATCGCTCAAGTTGGACTTTCTGTCCCTGATGGCCCCTTCATGAAGGGGGTTTGATCACGAGGCCATGGGGGTTTTCCCACGATGGGAGTTGTGAGAAGCTCCCAACTGCAAAGATTCTTCTGCAGGACAATTGAGACCTGTTGGTTGGCTCCAGGCCAACGATTCCGAGCAGGGTTCTAAGGATGGATGGCTGGGTAGCCCACCTCGCATTCCAATTGTCTCCAAGCAACAAGACAGGTTAGATCTGCTGGATCTGGGGGAGAAACCGAGGAGGCTGAGTTGAAATGGACTCTCCCGTGGATGTGTCCTAATATGTCTTTGTGTCTATGGAGACCTTGGAAAGAAGCGGTGGCACTGGGGCCCTGAAGGGTTCTCCTAAACAGAGGCTTTGACACAGCTCCAACGTGCATGTTTCCCATGTGTACATGAGATTGGTTCTGATGGGTGAGTCAAGAAACAGCCATATGCTGGTATAGAAATCCAGGCCTATGAGGAGAGATGCTTGGAAACCAAAGCAATGGATCCGATAGGTGCCTAGGGGCCTGCTCGTTCCTTTTTACTTCTAGGGACATCAGTCTACGGGTCTGAGTGCCGGTAGGTGCTCAGATGGGCCCAGACTGCCCCTGATTGTCCTAGGAAGCCTCAAATATTGGGATGGCCTCAGGGATTTTGGAAGTTTATCCTATTAGTAGGGTTGTGGCCATTGGAATGGGCACATACAATTCCCTTGGAGAGGGAAGCCAAAGTCGTCAGGTTTGGCTCCAGGGGCCTGAGCCTGTAGGGTGTGTGGGCCAGGGCTGTGTGGACAGTTGTCTGAAAACACAAACTCGGCTTATGTTTCGGATCATATTTATGGCAGGACTGATCTACAGACCATGAGGAGAACTCTCCGGTATATGAAAAAGGGCGAGTGTGAGGCTCTTGCTCAAGTCTTTCTTCTGTGAATATCGTGTCACACATGGTCGTGAAGTTTCCGGGTGGCTTCATGGGAAATGGACGAGTCTTACTCTCTGGGGGTTTGGCCCCGTCCAAAGAGTTCGGGGTCATTCTGTGGGATGGAAGAAGTCCGTTGTTCTGTTGTTGTTGATTTGTTTTGTTTTGTTTTTCAACCTCCGGTGTCCCACCAAATGGGGGATTCCAGAGTAGAGCCCTGGGGAGGGGCGACTGGACAACCAGAAATCTGGTTAAAAATTGGGGCCTAGGGACATGTCAAGCCCATTATGACATCTAATGGTCCAGCCACTGTGAGGACTTACTAGAGGACAGGACTCACGCTGAGGGTCACAATGCGTGTTTATGCCCTCGTCGCTCTCAAGAATGGGCGGGGCCTCAGGGTGAATGCTGGTCTCTCCTACACTGAACGTTGGACAACATGCCAACCACAATGTTTCTTGCCATGGGTAAGGAAGATTTCTGATTTCTGCCTCACAGTCACCCCTGGGCAGTGATTGGAGATAAGGTCTAGGTTCTGAAGCCTGAAAACTGAGGTAGGGAAGAGATGATGACCTAAGGCCATGGCCGTTCTGATGTGCTCAGTGTTCGGTCAGCTGCCTGGGTGTTGGTCACGAGGTCCGGGCTCAGGTTGTCAGACAGTGCATTAGTGCCCAGGTTAGACTATATATTTTGGGTGCATTCGAGTGCCGTGTAGGTTCTGATCTGAAGAACTCTTCAGGATATGAAGAATGAGCGAGTCTGAGGCGCGTGCTCAGGCTTTTGTCTCTGGATTTTGTATCAGCGATGGCCGTGGAATGTTGGGGAGGCCTCATGGGCCATGGACGCATCTTGCTCTCTGTGGATTTGGCCCGATCCCAATTGTCTTTCGTCAATCTGTGGGATGGGAGGACTCCTTTCAGGTTTGTTACCTCAGGTGTCCCACCAAAAGAGGAATTCCAAAGCAGAGCCCTGGGAAAGAGTGTAGGGACAACCCGAACTATGGTTAAAAATTGGTGTCTAGGGGCATGGCAAGCCCAATATGCTGTCTCTCCATCCAGCCACTGAGAGGCCTTACCTGAGGACTGGGCTCAGGCTGAGGGTCACAATGTGTGTTTGTGACCAATGTGGCCTGCAAGCATGGGCGGGGTCTCATGGGCCACACTGGTTTCAACGACACTGAACGTTGGACAACATGCCAACCACAAGGTTTCTTGCCATGGGGAAAGAGTTCTGATCTCTGCATCATTTTCAAACCCGGGCCGTGATTGGAGATAAGTGTCTAGGTTTCTGAAGCCTGAAAACCGCGGTTGAGAAGGGATGACGACCTAAGGCCATGGCGGGTCTGATGTGCTCAAGGTGCGGCCAGCTGTCTGGGTGGGGCCAGGAGGTCCAGGCTCAGGCTGTGTCAGAAAGGGCATTAGTGCCCAGGTCAGCCTATATATTTCGGGTACAACCGAATCGCGTGCAGGTTGATCCTCATTTGGGGTTTCTGGGTAGCCCCAGAGGGCAATGTTTTTCGTCTGGAGGGCAGGCAGAGTGCTGCATTGTAGTTCTGGATTGCCAAACTGGAGGGCTTGTGGGCCAGTAGTCTGAGGACGGAAGTCTGAGAACCCAAGCTAGGCCTAGGTTTCTGGGTGACGATATGGCAGGCACAATCTACAGACCTGAATCGAGATCTCGTGCATCTGAAGTCAGGGCGAGAATCAGACGATCGCTCAAGTTGGACTTTCTGTCCCTGATGGCCCCTTCATGAAGGGGGGTTGATCACGAGGCCATGGGGGTTTTCCCACGATGGGAGTTGTGAGAAGCTCCCAACTGCAAAGATTCTTCTGCAGGACAATTGAGACCTGTTGGTTGGCTCCAGGCCAACGATTCCGAGCAGGGTTCTAAGGATGGATGGCTGGGTAGCCCACCTCGCATTCCAATTGTCTCCAAGCAAGAAGACAGGTTAGATCTGCTGGATCTGGGGGAGAAACCGAGGAGGCTGAGTTGAAATGGACTCTCCCGTGGATGTGTCCTAATATGTCTTTGTGTCTATGGAGACCTTGGAAAGAAGCGGTGGCACTGGGGCCCTGAAGGGTTCTCCTAAACAGAGGCTTTGACACAGCTCCAACGTGCAAGTTTCCCATGTGTACATGAGATTGGTTCTGATGGGTGAGTCAAGAAACAGCCATATGCTGGTATTGAAATCCAGGCCTATGAGGAGAGATGCTTGGAAACCAAAGCAATGGATCCGATAGGTGCCTAGGGGCCTGCTCGTTCCTTTTTACTTCTAGGGACATCAGTCTACGGGTCTGAGTGCCGGTAGGTGCTCAGATGGGCCCAGATTGCCCCTGATTGTCCTAGGAAGCCACAAATATTGGGATGGCCTCAGGGATTTTGGAAGTTTATCCTATTAGTAGGGTTGTGGCCATTGGAATGGGCACATACAATTCCCTTGGAGAGGGCAAGCCAAAGTCGTCAGGTTTGGCTCCAGGGGCCTGAGCCTGTAGGGTGTGTGGGCCAGGGCTGTGTGGACAGTTGTCTGAAAACACAAACTCGGCTTGTGTTTCGGATCATATTTATGGCAGGACTGATCTACAGACCATGAGGAGAACTCTCCGGTATATGAAAAAGGGCGAGTGTGAGGCTCTTGCTCAAGTCTTTCTTCTGTGAATATCGTGTCACACATGGTCGTGAAGTTTCCGGGTGGCTTCATGGGAAATGGACGAGTCTTACTCTCTGGGGGATTGGCCCCGTCCAAAGAGTTCGGGGTCATTCTGTGGGATGGAAGAAGTCCGTTGTTCTGTTGTTGTTGATTTGTTTTGTTTTGTTTTTCAACCTCCGGTGTCCCACCAAATGGGGGATTCCAGAGTAGAGCCCTGGGGAGGGGCGACTGGACAACCAGAAATCTGGTTAAAAATTGGGGCCTAGGGACATGTCAAGCCCATTATGACATCTAATGGTCCAGCCACTGTGAGGACGTACTAGAGGACAGGACTCACGCTGAGGGTCACAATGCGTGTTTATGCCCTCGTTGCTCTCAAGAATGGGCGGGGCCTCAGGGTGAATGCTGGTCTCTCCTACACTGAACGTTGGACAACATGCCAACCACAAGGTTTCTTGCCATGGGTAAGGAAGAGTTCTGATTTCTGCCTCACAGTCACCCCTGGGCAGTGACTGGAGATAAGGTCTAGGTTCTGAAGCCTGAAAACTGAGGTAGGGAAGAGATGATGACCTAAGGCCATGGCCGTTCTGATGTGCTCAGTGTTCGGTCAGCTGTCTGGGTGTTGGTCACGAGGTCCGGGCTCAGGTTGTTCAGACAGTGCATTAGTGCCCAGGTTAGACTATATATTTTGGTTCCATTCGAGTGCCGTTTAGGTTCTGATCTGAAGAACTCTTCAGGATATGAAGAATGAGCGAGTCTGAGGCGCGTGCTCAGGCTTTTGTGTCTGGATTTTGTATCAGCGATGGCCGTGGAATGTTGGGGAGGCCTCATGGGCCATGGACGCATCTTGCTCACTGTGGATTTGGCCCGATCCCAATTGTCTTTCGTCAATCTGTGGGATGGGAGGACTCCTTTCAGGTTTGTTACCTCAGGTGTCCCACCAAAAGAGGAATTCCAAAGCAGAGCCCTGGGAAAGAGTGTAGGGACAACCCGAACTATGGTTAAAAATTGGTGTCTAGGGGCATGGCAAGCCCAATATGCTGTCTCTCCATCCAGCCACTGAGAGGCCTTACCTGAGGACTGGGCTCAGGCTGAGGGTCACAATGTGTGTTTGTGACCAATGTGGCGTGCAAGCATGGGCGGGGTCTCATGGGCCACACTGGTTTCAACGACACTGAACGTTGGACAACATGCCAACCACAAGGTTTCTTGCCATGGGGAAAGAGTTCTGATCTCTGCATCATTTTCAAACCCGGGCCGTGATTGGAGATAAGTGTCTAGGTTTCTGAAGCCTGAAAACCGCGGTTGAGAAGAGATGACGACCTAAGGCCATGGCGGGTCCGATGTGCTCAGTGTGCGGCCAGCTGTCTGGGTGGGGCCAGGAGGTCCAGGCTCAGGCTGTGTCAGAAAGGGCATTAGTGCCCAGGTCAGCCTATATATTTCGGGTACAACCGAATCGCGTGCAGGTTGATCCTCATTTGGGGTTTCTGGGTAGCCCCAGAGGGCAATGTTTTTCGTCTGGAGGGCAGGCAGAGTGCTGCATTGTAGTTCTGGATTGCCAAACTGGAGGGCTTGTGGGCCAGTAGTCTGAGGACGGAAGTCTGAGAACCCAAGCTAGGCCTAGGTTTCTGGGTAACGATATGGCAGGCACAATCTACAGACCTGAATCGAGATCTCGTGCATCTGAAGTCAGGGCGAGAATCAGACGATCGCTCAAGTTGGACTTTCTGTCCCTGATGGCCCCTTCATGAAGGGGGTTTGATCACGAGGCCATGGGGGTTTTCCCACGATGGGAGTTGTGAGAAGCTCCCAACTGCAAAGATTCTTCTGCAGGACAATTGAGACCTGTTGGTTGGCTCCAGGCCAACGATTCCGAGCAGGGTTCTAAGGATGGATGGCTGGGTAGCCCACCTCGCATTCCAATTGTCTCCAAGCAACAAGACAGGTTAGATCTGCTGGATCTGGGGGAGAAACCGAGGAGGCTGAGTTGAAATGGACTCTCCCGTGGATGTGTCCTAATATGTCTTTGTGTCTATGGAGACCTTGGAAAGAAGCGGTGGCACTGGGGCCCTGAAGGGTTCTCCTAAACAGAGGCTTTGACACAGCTCCAACGTGCATGTTTCCCATGTGTACATGAGATTGGTTCTGATGGGTGAGTCAAGAAACAGCCATATGCTGGTATTGAAATCCAGGCCTATGAGGAGAGATGCTTGGAAACCAAAGCAATGGATCCGATAGGTGCCTAGGGGCCTGCTCGTTCCTTTTTACTTCTAGGGACATCAGTCTACGGGTCTGAGTGCCGGTAGGTGCTCAGATGGGCCCAGACTGCCCCTGATTGTCCTAGGAAGCCTCAAATATTGGGATGGCCTCAGGGATTTTGGAAGTTTATCCTATTAGTAGGGTTGTGGCCATTGGAATGGGCACATACAATTCCCTTGGAGAGGGAAGCCAAAGTCGTCAGGTTTGGCTCCAGGGGCCTGAGCCTGTAGGGTGTGTGGGCCAGGGCTGTGTGGACAGTTGTCTGAAAACACAAACTCGGCTTATGTTTCGGATCATATTTATGGCAGGACTGATCTACAGACCATGAGGAGAACTCTCCGGTATATGAAAAAGGGCGAGTGTGAGGCTCTTGCTCAAGTCTTTCTTCTGTGAATATCGTGTCACACATGGTCGTGAAGTTTCCGGGTGGCTTCATGGGAAATGGACGAGTCTTACTCTCTGGGGGTTTGGCCCCGTCCAAAGAGTTCGGGGTCATTCTGTGGGATGGAAGAAGTCCGTTGTTCTGTTGTTGTTGATTTGTTTTGTTTTGTTTTTCAACCTCCGGTGTCCCACCAAATGGGGGATTCCAGAGTAGAGCCCTGGGGAGGGGCGACTGGACAACCAGAAATCTGGTTAAAAATTGGGGCCTAGGGACATGTCAAGCCCATTATGACATCTAATGGTCCAGCCACTGTGAGGACTTACTAGAGGACAGGACTCACGCTGAGGGTCACAATGCGTGTTTATGCCCTCGTCGCTCTCAAGAATGGGCGGGGCCTCAGGGTGAATGCTGGTCTCTCCTACACTGAACGTTGGACAACATGCCAACCACAATGTTTCTTGCCATGGGTAAGGAAGATTTCTGATTTCTGCCTCACAGTCACCCCTGGGCAGTGATTGGAGATAAGGTCTAGGTTCTGAAGCCTGAAAACTGAGGTAGGGAAGAGATGATGACCTAAGGCCATGGCCGTTCTGATGTGCTCAGTGTTCGGTCAGCTGCCTGGGTGTTGGTCACGAGGTCCGGGATCAGGTTGTCAGACAGTGCATTAGTGCCCAGGTTAGACTATATATTTTGGGTGCATTCGAGTGCCGTGTAGGTTCTGATCTGAAGAACTCTTCAGGATATGAAGAATGAGCGAGTCTGAGGCGCGTGCTCAGGCTTTTGTCTCTGGATTTTGTATCAGCGATGGCCGTGGAATGTTGGGGAGGCCTCATGGGCCATGGACGCATCTTGCTCTCTGTGGATTTGGCCCGATCCCAATTGTCTTTCGTCAATCTGTGGGATGGGAGGACTCCTTTCAGGTTTGTTACCTCAGGTGTCCCACCAAAAGAGGAATTCCAAAGCAGAGCCCTGGGAAAGAGTGTAGGGACAACCCGAACTATGGTTAAAAATTGGTGTCTAGGGGCATGGCAAGCCCAATATGCTGTCTCTCCATCCAGCCACTGAGAGGCCTTACCTGAGGACTGGGCTCAGGCTGAGGGTCACAATGTGTGTTTGTGACCAATGTGGCCTGCAAGCATGGGCGGGGTCTCATGGGCCACACTGGTTTCAACGACACTGAACGTTGGACAACATGCCAACCACAAGGTTTCTTGCCATGGGGAAAGAGTTCTGATCTCTGCATCATTTTCAAACCCGGGCCGTGATTGGAGATAAGTGTCTAGGTTTCTGAAGCCTGAAAACCGCGGTTGAGAAGAGATGACGACCTAAGGCCATGGCGGGTCCGATGTGCTCAGTGTGCGGCCAGCTGTCTGGGTGGGGCCAGGAGGTCCAGGCTCAGGCTGTGTCAGAAAGGGCATTAGTGCCCAGGTCAGCCTATATATTTCGGGTACAACCGAATCGCGTGCAGGTTGATCCTCATTTGGGATTTCTGGGTAGCCCCAGAGGGCAATGTTTTTCGTCTGGAGGGCAGGCAGAGTGCTGCATTGTAGTTCTGGATTGCCAAACTGGAGGGCTTGTGGGCCAGTAGTCTGAGGACGGAAGTCTGAGAACCCAAGCTAGGCCTAGGTTTCTGGGTGACGATATGGCAGGCACAATCTACAGACCTGAATCGAGATCTCGTGCATCTGAAGTCAGGGCGAGAATCAGACGATCGCTCAAGTTGGACTTTCTGTCCCTGATGGCCCCTTCATGAAGGGGGGTTGATCACGAGGCCATGGGGGTTTTCCCACGATGGGAGTTGTGAGAAGCTCCCAACTGCAAAGATTCTTCTGCAGGACAATTGAGACCTGTTGGTTGGCTCCAGGCCAACGATTCCGAGCAGGGTTCTAAGGATGGATGGCTGGGTAGCCCACCTCGCATTCCAATTGTCTCCAAGCAAGAAGACAGGTTAGATCTGCTGGATCTGGGGGAGAAACCGAGGAGGCTGAGTTGAAATGGACTCTCCCGTGGATGTGTCCTAATATGTCTTTGTGTCTATGGAGACCTTGGAAAGAAGCGGTGGCACTGGGGCCCTGAAGGGTTCTCCTAAACAGAGGCTTTGACACAGCTCCAACGTGCAAGTTTCCCATGTGTACATGAGATTGGTTCTGATGGGTGAGTCAAGAAACAGCCATATGCTGGTATTGAAATCCAGGCCTATGAGGAGAGATGCTTGGAAACCAAAGCAATGGATCCGATAGGTGCCTAGGGGCCTGCTCGTTCCTTTTTACTTCTAGGGACATCAGTCTACGGGTCTGAGTGCCGGTAGGTGCTCAGATGGGCCCAGATTGCCCCTGATTGTCCTAGGAAGCCACAAATATTGGGATGGCCTCAGGGATTTTGGAAGTTTATCCTATTAGTAGGGTTGTGGCCATTGGAATGGGCACATACAATTCCCTTGGAGAGGGCAAGCCAAAGTCGTCAGGTTTGGCTCCAGGGGCCTGAGCCTGTAGGGTGTGTGGGCCAGGGCTGTGTGGACAGTTGTCTGAAAACACAAACTCGGCTTATGTTTCGGATCATATTTATGGCAGGACTGATCTACAGACCATGAGGAGAACTCTCCGGTATATGAAAAAGGGCGAGTGTGAGGCTCTTGCTCAAGTCTTTCTTCTGTGAATATCGTGTCACACATGGTCGTGAAGTTTCCGGGTGGCTTCATGGGAAATGGACGAGTCTTACTCTCTGGGGGTTTGGCCCCGTCCAAAGAGTTCGGGGTCATTCTGTGGGATGGAAGAAGTCCGTTGTTCTGTTGTTGTTGATTTGTTTTGTTTTGTTTTTCAACCTCCGGTGTCCCACCAAATGGGGGATTCCAGAGTAGAGCCCTGGGGAGGGGCGACTGGACAACCAGAAATCTGGTTAAAAATTGGGGCCTAGGGACATGTCAAGCCCATTATGACATCTAATGGTCCAGCCACTGTGAGGACGTACTAGAGGACAGGACTCACGCTGAGGGTCACAATGCGTGTTTATGCCCTCGTCGCTGTCAAGAATGGGCGGGGCCTCAGGGTGAATGCTGGTTTCTCCTACACTGAACGTTGGACAACATGCCAACCACAAGGTTTCTTGCCATGGGTAAGGAAGAGTTCTGATTTCTGCCTCACAGTCACCCCTGGGCAGTGATTGGAGATAAGGTCTAGGTTCTGAAGCCTGAAAACTGAGGTAGGGAAGAGATGATGACCTAAGGCCATGGCCGTTCTGATGTGCTCAGTGTTCGGTCAGCGGCCTGGGTGTTGGTCACGAGGTCCGGGCTCAGCTTGTCAGACAGTGCATTAGTGCCCAGGTTAGACTATATATTTTGGGTGCATTCGAGTGCCATGTAGGTTCTGATCTGAAGAACTCTTCAGGATATGAAGAATGAGCGAGTCTGAGGCGCGTGCTCAGGCTTTTGTCTCTGGATTTTGTATCAGCGATGGCCGTGGAATGTTGGGGAGGCCTCATGGGCCATGGACGCATCTTGCTCTCTGTGGATTTGGCCCGATCCCAATTGTCTTTCGTCAATCTGTGGGATGGGAGGACTCCTTTCAGGTTTGTTACCTCAGGTGTCCCACCAAAAGAGGAATTCCAAAGCAGAGCCCTGGGAAAGAGTGTAGGGACAACCCGAACTATGGTTAAAAATTGGTGTCTAGGGGCATGGCAAGCCCAATATGCTGTCTCTCCATCCAGCCACTGAGAGGCCTTACCTGAGGACTGGGCTCAGGCTGAGGGTCACAATGTGTGTTTGTGACCAATGTGGCCTGCAAGCATGGGCGGGGTCTCATGGGCCACACTGGTTTCAACGACACTGAACGTTGGACAACATGCCAACCACAAGGTTTCTTGCCATGGGGAAAGAGTTCTGATCTCTGCATCATTTTCAAACCCGGGCCGTGATTGGAGATAAGTGTCTAGGTTTCTGAAGCCTGAAAACCGCGGTTGAGAAGGGATGACGACCTAAGGCCATGGCGGGTCTGATGTGCTCAAGGTGCGGCCAGCTGTCTGGGTGGGGCCAGGAGGTCCAGGCTCAGGCTGTGTCAGAAAGGGCATTAGTGCCCAGGTCAGCCTATATATTTCGGGTACAACCGAATCGCGTGCAGGTTGATCCTCATTTGGGGTTTCTGGGTAGCCCCAGAGGGCAATGTTTTTCGTCTGGAGGGCAGGCAGAGTGCTGCATTGTAGTTCTGGATTGCCAAACTGGAGGGCTTGTGGGCCAGTAGTCTGAGGACGGAAGTCTGAGAACCCAAGCTAGGCCTAGGTTTCTGGGTGACGATATGGCAGGCACAATCTACAGACCTGAATCGAGATCTCGTGCATCTGAAGTCAGGGCGAGAATCAGACGATCGCTCAAGTTGGACTTTCTGTCCCTGATGGCCCCTTCATGAAGGGGGGTTGATCACGAGGCCATGGGGGTTTTCCCACGATGGGAGTTGTGAGAAGCTCCCAACTGCAAAGATTCTTCTGCAGGACAATTGAGACCTGTTGGTTGGCTCCAGGCCAACGATTCCGAGCAGGGTTCTAAGGATGGATGGCTGGGTAGCCCACCTCGCATTCCAATTGTCTCCAAGCAAGAAGACAGGTTAGATCTGCTGGATCTGGGGGAGAAACCGAGGAGGCTGAGTTGAAATGGACTCTCCCGTGGATGTGTCCTAATATGTCTTTGTGTCTATGGAGACCTTGGAAAGAAGCGGTGGCACTGGGGCCCTGAAGGGTTCTCCTAAACAGAGGCTTTGACACAGCTCCAACGTGCAAGTTTCCCATGTGTACATGAGATTGGTTCTGATGGGTGAGTCAAGAAACAGCCATATGCTGGTATTGAAATCCAGGCCTATGAGGAGAGATGCTTGGAAACCAAAGCAATGGATCCGATAGGTGCCTAGGGGCCTGCTCGTTCCTTTTTACTTCTAGGGACATCAGTCTACGGGTCTGAGTGCCGGTAGGTGCTCAGATGGGCCCAGATTGCCCCTGATTGTCCTAGGAAGCCACAAATATTGGGATGGCCTCAGGGATTTTGGAAGTTTATCCTATTAGTAGGGTTGTGGCCATTGGAATGGGCACATACAATTCCCTTGGAGAGGGCAAGCCAAAGTCGTCAGGTTTGGCTCCAGGGGCCTGAGCCTGTAGGGTGTGTGGGCCAGGGCTGTGTGGACAGTTGTCTGAAAACACAAACTCGGCTTGTGTTTCGGATCATATTTATGGCAGGACTGATCTACAGACCATGAGGAGAACTCTCCGGTATATGAAAAAGGGCGAGTGTGAGGCTCTTGCTCAAGTCTTTCTTCTGTGAATATCGTGTCACACATGGTCGTGAAGTTTCCGGGTGGCTTCATGGGAAATGGACGAGTCTTACTCTCTGGGGGATTGGCCCCGTCCAAAGAGTTCGGGGTCATTCTGTGGGATGGAAGAAGTCCGTTGTTCTGTTGTTGTTGATTTGTTTTGTTTTGTTTTTCAACCTCCGGTGTCCCACCAAATGGGGGATTCCAGAGTAGAGCCCTGGGGAGGGGCGACTGGACAACCAGAAATCTGGTTAAAAATTGGGGCCTAGGGACATGTCAAGCCCATTATGACATCTAATGGTCCAGCCACTGTGAGGACGTACTAGAGGACAGGACTCACGCTGAGGGTCACAATGCGTGTTTATGCCCTCGTTGCTCTCAAGAATGGGCGGGGCCTCAGGGTGAATGCTGGTCTCTCCTACACTGAACGTTGGACAACATGCCAACCACAAGGTTTCTTGCCATGGGTAAGGAAGAGTTCTGATTTCTGCCTCACAGTCACCCCTGGGCAGTGACTGGAGATAAGGTCTAGGTTCTGAAGCCTGAAAACTGAGGTAGGGAAGAGATGATGACCTAAGGCCATGGCCGTTCTGATGTGCTCAGTGTTCGGTCAGCTGTCTGGGTGTTGGTCACGAGGTCCGGGCTCAGGTTGTTCAGACAGTGCATTAGTGCCCAGGTTAGACTATATATTTTGGTTCCATTCGAGTGCCGTTTAGGTTCTGATCTGAAGAACTCTTCAGGATATGAAGAATGAGCGAGTCTGAGGCGCGTGCTCAGGCTTTTGTGTCTGGATTTTGTATCAGCGATGGCCGTGGAATGTTGGGGAGGCCTCATGGGCCATGGACGCATCTTGCTCACTGTGGATTTGGCCCGATCCCAATTGTCTTTCGTCAATCTGTGGGATGGGAGGACTCCTTTCAGGTTTGTTACCTCAGGTGTCCCACCAAAAGAGGAATTCCAAAGCAGAGCCCTGGGAAAGAGTGTAGGGACAACCCGAACTATGGTTAAAAATTGGTGTCTAGGGGCATGGCAAGCCCAATATGCTGTCTCTCCATCCAGCCACTGAGAGGCCTTACCTGAGGACTGGGCTCAGGCTGAGGGTCACAATGTGTGTTTGTGACCAATGTGGCCTGCAAGCATGGGCGGGGTCTCATGGGCCACACTGGTTTCAACGACACTGAACGTTGGACAACATGCCAACCACAAGGTTTCTTGCCATGGGGAAAGAGTTCTGATCTCTGCATCATTTTCAAACCCGGGCCGTGATTGGAGATAAGTGTCTAGGTTTCTGAAGCCTGAAAACCGCGGTTGAGAAGAGATGACGACCTAAGGCCATGGCGGGTCCGATGTGCTCAGTGTGCGGCCAGCTGTCTGGGTGGGGCCAGGAGGTCCAGGCTCAGGCTGTGTCAGAAAGGGCATTAGTGCCCAGGTCAGCCTATATATTTCGGGTACAACCGAATCGCGTGCAGGTTGATCCTCATTTGGGGTTTCTGGGTAGCCCCAGAGGGCAATGTTTTTCGTCTGGAGGGCAGGCAGAGTGCTGCATTGTAGTTCTGGATTGCCAAACTGGAGGGCTTATGGGCCAGTAGTCTGAGGACGGAAGTCTGAGAACCCAAGCTAGGCCTAGGTTTCTGGGTAACGATATGGCAGGCACAATCTACAGACCTGAATCGAGATCTCGTGCATCTGAAGTCAGGGCGAGAATCAGACGATCGCTCAAGTTGGACTTTCTGTCCCTGATGGCCCCTTCATGAAGGGGGTTTGATCACGAGGCCATGGGGGTTTTCCCACGATGGGAGTTGTGAGAAGCTCCCAACTGCAAAGATTCTTCTGCAGGACAATTGAGACCTGTTGGTTGGCTCCAGGCCAACGATTCCGAGCAGGGTTCTAAGGATGGATGGCTGGGTAGCCCACCTCGCATTCCAATTGTCTCCAAGCAACAAGACAGGTTAGATCTGCTGGATCTGGGGGAGAAACCGAGGAGGCTGAGTTGAAATGGACTCTCCCGAGGATGTGTCCTAATATGTCTTTGTGTCTATGGAGACCTTGGAAAGAAGCGGTGGCACTGGGGCCCTGAAGGGTTCTCCTAAACAGAGGCTTTGACACAGCTCCAACGTGCATGTTTCCCATGTGTACATGAGATTGGTTCTGATGGGTGAGTCAAGAAACAGCCATATGCTGGTATTGAAATCCAGGCCTATGAGGAGAGATGCTTGGAAACCAAAGCAATGGATCCGATAGGTGCCTAGGGGCCTGCTCGTTCCTTTTTACTTCTAGGGACATCAGTCTACGGGTCTGAGTGCCGGTAGGTGCTCAGATGGGCCCAGACTGCCCCTGATTGTCCTAGGAAGCCTCAAATATTGGGATGGCCTCAGGGATTTTGGAAGTTTATCCTATTAGTAGGGTTGTGGCCATTGGAATGGGCACATACAATTCCCTTGGAGAGGGAAGCCAAAGTCGTCAGGTTTGGCTCCAGGGGCCTGAGCCTGTAGGGTGTGTGGGCCAGGGCTGTGTGGACAGTTGTCTGAAAACACAAACTCGGCTTATGTTTCGGATCATATTTATGGCAGGACTGATCTACAGACCATGAGGAGAACTCTCCGGTATATGAAAAAGGGCGAGTGTGAGGCTCTTGCTCAAGTCTTTCTTCTGTGAATATCGTGTCACACATGGTCGTGAAGTTTCCGGGTGGCTTCATGGGAAATGGACGAGTCTTACTCTCTGGGGGTTTGGCCCCGTCCAAAGAGTTCGGGGTCATTCTGTGGGATGGAAGAAGTCCGTTGTTCTGTTGTTGTTGATTTGTTTTGTTTTGTTTTTCAACCTCCGGTGTCCCACCAAATGGGGGATTCCAGAGTAGAGCCCTGGGGAGGGGCGACTGGACAACCAGAAATCTGGTTAAAAATTGGGGCCTAGGGACATGTCAAGCCCATTATGACATCTAATGGTCCAGCCACTGTGAGGACTTACTAGAGGACAGGACTCACGCTGAGGGTCACAATGCGTGTTTATGCCCTCGTCGCTCTCAAGAATGGGCGGGGCCTCAGGGTGAATGCTGGTCTCTCCTACACTGAACGTTGGACAACATGCCAACCACAATGTTTCTTGCCATGGGTAAGGAAGATTTCTGATTTCTGCCTCACAGTCACCCCTGGGCAGTGATTGGAGATAAGGTCTAGGTTCTGAAGCCTGAAAACTGAGGTAGGGAAGAGATGATGACCTAAGGCCATGGCCGTTCTGATGTGCTCAGTGTTCGGTCAGCTGCCTGGGTGTTGGTCACGAGGTCCGGGATCAGGTTGTCAGACAGTGCATTAGTGCCCAGGTTAGACTATATATTTTGGGTGCATTCGAGTGCCGTGTAGGTTCTGATCTGAAGAACTCTTCAGGATATGAAGAATGAGCGAGTCTGAGGCGCGTGCTCAGGCTTTTGTCTCTGGATTTTGTATCAGCGATGGCCGTGGAATGTTGGGGAGGCCTCATGGGCCATGGACGCATCTTGCTCTCTGTGGATTTGGCCCGATCCCAATTGTCTTTCGTCAATCTGTGGGATGGGAGGACTCCTTTCAGGTTTGTTACCTCAGGTGTCCCACCAAAAGAGGAATTCCAAAGCAGAGCCCTGGGAAAGAGTGTAGGGACAACCCGAACTATGGTTAAAAATTGGTGTCTAGGGGCATGGCAAGCCCAATATGCTGTCTCTCCATCCAGCCACTGAGAGGCCTTACCTGAGGACTGGGCTCAGGCTGAGGGTCACAATGTGTGTTTGTGACCAATGTGGCCTGCAAGCATGGGCGGGGTCTCATGGGCCACACTGGTTTCAACGACACTGAACGTTGGACAACATGCCAACCACAAGGTTTCTTGCCATGGGGAAAGAGTTCTGATCTCTGCATCATTTTCAAACCCGGGCCGTGATTGGAGATAAGTGTCTAGGTTTCTGAAGCCTGAAAACCGCGGTTGAGAAGAGATGACGACCTAAGGCCATGGCGGGTCCGATGTGCTCAGTGTGCGGCCAGCTGTCTGGGTGGGGCCAGGAGGTCCAGGCTCAGGCTGTGTCAGAAAGGGCATTAGTGCCCAGGTCAGCCTATATATTTCGGGTACAACCGAATCGCGTGCAGGTTGATCCTCATTTGGGATTTCTGGGTAGCCCCAGAGGGCAATGTTTTTCGTCTGGAGGGCAGGCAGAGTGCTGCATTGTAGTTCTGGATTGCCAAACTGGAGGGCTTGTGGGCCAGTAGTCTGAGGACGGAAGTCTGAGAACCCAAGCTAGGCCTAGGTTTCTGGGTGACGATATGGCAGGCACAATCTACAGACCTGAATCGAGATCTCGTGCATCTGAAGTCAGGGCGAGAATCAGACGATCGCTCAAGTTGGACTTTCTGTCCCTGATGGCCCCTTCATGAAGGGGGGTTGATCACGAGGCCATGGGGGTTTTCCCACGATGGGAGTTGTGAGAAGCTCCCAACTGCAAAGATTCTTCTGCAGGACAATTGAGACCTGTTGGTTGGCTCCAGGCCAACGATTCCGAGCAGGGTTCTAAGGATGGATGGCTGGGTAGCCCACCTCGCATTCCAATTGTCTCCAAGCAACAAGACAGGTTAGATCTGCTGGATCTGGGGGAGAAACCGAGGAGGCTGAGTTGAAATGGACTCTCCCGTGGATGTGTCCTAATATGTCTTTGTGTCTATGGAGACCTTGGAAAGAAGCGGTGGCACTGGGGCCCTGAAGGGTTCTCCTAAACAGAGGCTTTGACACAGCTCCAACGTGCAAGTTTCCCATGTGTACATGAGATTGGTTCTGATGGGTGAGTCAAGAAACAGCCATATGCTGGTATTGAAATCCAGGCCTATGAGGAGAGATGCTTGGAAACCAAAGCAATGGATCCGATAGGTGCCTAGGGGCCTGCTCGTTCCTTTTTACTTCTAGGGACATCAGTCTACGGGTCTGAGTGCCGGTAGGTGCTCAGATGGGCCCAGATTGCCCCTGATTGTCCTAGGAAGCCACAAATATTGGGATGGCCTCAGGGATTTTGGAAGTTTATCCTATTAGTAGGGTTGTGGCCATTGGAATGGGCACATACAATTCCCTTGGAGAGGGCAAGCCAAAGTCGTCAGGTTTGGCTCCAGGGGCCTGAGCCTGTAGGGTGTGTGGGCCAGGGCTGTGTGGACAGTTGTCTGAAAACACAAACTCGGCTTATGTTTCGGATCATATTTATGGCAGGACTGATCTACAGACCATGAGGAGAACTCTCCGGTATATGAAAAAGGGCGAGTGTGAGGCTCTTGCTCAAGTCTTTCTTCTGTGAATATCGTGTCACACATGGTCGTGAAGTTTCCGGGTGGCTTCATGGGAAATGGACGAGTCTTACTCTCTGGGGGTTTGGCCCCGTCCAAAGAGTTCGGGGTCATTCTGTGGGATGGAAGAAGTCCGTTGTTCTGTTGTTGTTGATTTGTTTTGTTTTGTTTTTCAACCTCCGGTGTCCCACCAAATGGGGGATTCCAGAGTAGAGCCCTGGGGAGGGGCGACTGGACAACCAGAAATCTGGTTAAAAATTGGGGCCTAGGGACATGTCAAGCCCATTATGACATCTAATGGTCCAGCCACTGTGAGGACGTACTAGAGGACAGGACTCACGCTGAGGGTCACAATGCGTGTTTATGCCCTCGTCGCTCTCAAGAATGGGCGGGGCCTCAGGGTGAATGCTGGTCTCTCCTACACTGAACGTTGGACAACATGCCAACCACAAGGTTTCTTGCCATGGGTAAGGAGGGTCCTGATTTCTGCCTCACAGTCACCCCTGGGCAGTGATTGGAGATAAGGTCTAGGTTCTGAAGCCTGAAAACTGAGGTAGGGAAGAGATGATGACCTAAGGCCATGGCCGTTCTGATGTGCTCAGTGTTCGGTCAGCTGCCTGGGTGTTGGTCACGAGGTCCGGGCTCAGGTTGTCAGACAGTGCATTAGTGCCCAGGTTAGACTATATATTTTGGGTGCATTCGAGTGCCGTGTAGGTTCTGATCTGAAGAACTCTTCAGGATATGAAGAATGAGCGAGTCTGAGGCGCGTGCTCAGGCTTTTGTCTCTGGATTTTGTATCAGCGATGGCCGTGGAATGTTGGGGAGGCCTCATGGGCCATGGACGCATCTTGCTCTCTGTGGATTTGGCCCAATCCCAATTGTCTTTCGTCAATCTGTGGGATGGGAGGACTCCTTTCAGGTTTGTTACCTCAGGTGTCCCACCAAAAGAGGAATTCCAAAGCAGAGCCCTGGGAAAGAGTGTAGGGACAACTCGAACTATGGTTAAAAATTGGTGTCTAGGGGCATGGCAAGCCCAATATGCTGTCTCTCCATCCAGCCACTGAGAGGCCTTACCTGAGGACTGGGCTCAGGCTGAGGGTCACAATGTGTGTTTGTGACCAATGTGGCCCGCAAGCATGGGCGGGGTCTCATGGGCCACACTGGTTTCAACGACACTGAACGTTGGACAACATGCCAACCACAAGGTTTCTTGCCATGGGGAAAGAGTTCTGATCTCTGCATCATTTTCAAACCCGGGCCGTGATTGGAGATAAGTGTCTAGGTTTCTGAAGCCTGAAAACCGCGGTTGAGAAGAGATGACGACCTAAGGCCATGGCGGGTCCGATGTGCTCAATGTGCGGCCAGCTGTCTGGGTGGGGCCAGGAGGTCCAGGCTCAGGCTGTGTCAGAAAGGGCATTAGTGCCCAGGTCAGCCTATATATTTCGGGTACAACCGAATCGCGTGCAGGTTGATCCTCATTTGGGGTTTCTGGGTAGCCCCAGAGGGCAATGTTTTTCGTCTGGAGGGCAGGCAGAGTGCTGCATTGTAGTTCTGGATTGCCAAACTGGAGGGCTTGTGGGCCAGTAGTCTGAGGACGGAAGTCTGAGAACCCAAGCTAGGCCTAGGTTTCTGGGTGACGATATGGCAGGCACAATCTACAGACCTGAATCGAGATCTCGTGCATCTGAAGTCAGGGCGAGAATCAGACGATCGCTCAAGTTGGACTTTCTGTCCCTGATGGCCCCTTCATGAAGGGGGGTTGATCACGAGGCCATGGGGGTTTTCCCACGATGGGAGTTGTGAGAAGCTCCCAACTGCAAAGAATCTTCTGCAGGACAATTTAGACCTGTTGGTTGGCTCCAGGCCAACGATTCCGAGCAGGGTTCTAAGGATGGATGGCTGGGTAGCCCACCTCGCATTCCAATTGTCTCCAAGCAACAAGACAGGTTAGATCTGCTGGATCTGGGGGAGAAACCGAGGAGGCTGAGTTGAAATGGACTCTCCCGTGGATGTGTCCTAATATGTCTTTGTGTCTATGGAGACCTTGGAAAGAAGCGGTGGCACTGGGGCCCTGAAGGGTTCTCCTAAACAGAGGCTTTGACACAGCTCCAACGTGCATGTTTCCCATGTGTACATGAGATTGGTTCTGATGGGTGAGTCAAGAAACAGCCATATGCTGGTATTGAAATCCAGGCCTATGAGGAGAGATGCTTGGAAACCAAAGCAATGGATCCGATAGGTGCCTAGGGGCCTGCTCGTTCCTTTTTACTTCTAGGGACATCAGTCTACGGGTCTGAGTGCCGGTAGGTGCTCAGATGGGCCCAGACTGCCCCTGATTGTCCTAGGAAGCCACAAATATTGGGATGGCCTCAGGGATTTTGGAAGTTTATCCTATTAGTAGGGTTGTGGCCATTGGAATGGGCACATACAATTCCCTTGGAGAGGGCAAGCCAAAGTCGTCAGGTTTGGCTCCAGGGGCCTGAGCCTGTAGGGTGTGTGGGCCAGGGCTGTGTGGACAGTTGTCTGAAAACACAAACTCGGCTTATGTTTCGGATCATATTTATGGCAGGACTGATCTACAGACCATGAGGAGAACTCTCCGGTATATGAAAAAGGGCGAGTGTGAGGCTCTTGCTCAAGTCTTTCTTCTGTGAATATCGTGTCACACATGGTCGTGAAGTTTCCGGGTGGCTTCATGGGAAATGGACGAGTCTTACTCTCTGGGGGTTTGGCCCCGTCCAAAGAGTTCGGGGTCATTCTGTGGGATGGAAGAAGTCCGTTGTTCTGTTGTTGTTGATTTGTTTTGTTTTGTTTTTCAACCTCCGGTGTCCCACCAAATGGGGGATTCCAGAGTAGAGCCCTGGGGAGGGGCGACTGGACAACCAGAAATCTGGTTAAAAATTGGGGCCTAGGGACATGTCAAGCCCATTATGACATCTAATGGTCCAGCCACTGTGAGGACGTACTAGAGGACAGGACTCACGCTGAGGGTCACAATGCGTGTTTATGCCCTCGTCGCTCTCAAGAATGGGCGGGCCTCAGGGTGAATGCTGGTTTCTCCTACACTGAACGTTGGACAACATGCCAACCACAAGGTTTCTTGCCATGGGTAAGGAAGAGTTCTGATTTCTGCATCACAGTCACCCCTGGGCAGTGATTGGAGATAAGGTCTAGGTTCTGAAGCCTGAAAACTGAGGTAGGGAAGAGATGATGACCTAAGGCCATGGCCGTTCTGATGTGCTCAGTGTTCGGTCAGCTGTCTGGGTGTTGGTCACGAGGTCCGGGCTCAGGTTGTCAGACAGTGCATTAGTGCCCAGGTTAGACTATATATTTTGGGTGCATTCGAGTGCCGTGTAGGTTCTGATCTGAAGAACTCTTCAGGATATGAAGAATGAGCGAGTCTGAGGCGCGTGCTCAGGCTTTTGTCTCTGGATTTTGTATCAGCGATGGCCGTGGAATGTTGGGGAGGCCTCATGGGCCATGGACGCATCTTGCTCTCTGTGGATTTGGCCCGATCCCAATTGTCTTTCGTCAATCTGTGGGATGGGAGGACTCCTTTCAGGTTTGTTACCTCAGGTGTCCCACCAAAAGAGGAATTCCAAAGCAGAGCCCTGGGAAAGAGTGTAGGGACAACCCGAACTATGGTTAAAAATTGGTGTCTAGGGGCATGGAAAGCCCAATATGCTGTCTCTCCATCCAGCCACTGAGAGGCCTTACCTGAGGACTGGGCTCAGGCTGAGGGTCACAATGTGTGTTTGTGACCAATGTGGCCCGCAAGCATGGGCGGGGTCTCATGGGCCACACTGCTTTCAACGACACTGAACGTTGGACAACATGCCAACCACAAGGTTTCTTGCCATGGGGAAAGAGTTCTGATTTCTGCATCATTTTCAAACCCGGGCCGTGATTGGAGATAAGGTCTAGGTTTCTGAAGCCTGAAAACCGCGGTTGAGAAGAGATGACGACCTAAGGCCATGGCGGGTCCGATGTGCTCAATGTGCGGCCAGCTGTCTGGGTGGGGCCAGGAGGTCCAGGCTCAGGCTGTGTCAGAAAGGGCATTAGTGCCCAGGTCAGCCTATATATTTCGGGTACAACCGAATCGCGTGCAGGTTGATCCTCATTTGGGGTTTCTGGGTAGCCCCAGAGGGCAATGTTTTTCGTCTGGAGGGCAGGCAGAGTGCTGCATTGTAGTTCTGGATTGCCAAACTGGAGGGCTTGTGGGCCAGTAGTCTGAGGACGGAAGTCTGAGAACCCAAGCTAGGCCTAGGTTTCTGGGTGACGATATGGCAGGCACAATCTACAGACCTGAATCGAGATCTCGTGCATCTGAAGTCAGGGCGAGAATCAGACGATCGCTCAAGTTGGACTTTCTGTCCCTGATGGCCCCTTCATGAAGGGGGGTTGATCACGAGGCCATGGGGGTTTTCCCACGATGGGAGTTGTGAGAAGCTCCCAACTGCAAAGATTCTTCTGCAGGACAATTGAGACCTGTTGGTTGGCTCCAGGCCAACGATTCCGAGCAGGGTTCTAAGGATGGATGGCTGGGTAGCCCACCTCGCATTCCAATTGTCTCCAAGCAACAAGACAGGTTAGATCTGCTGGATCTGGGGGAGAAACCGAGGAGGCTGAGTTGAAATGGACTCTCCCGTGGATGTGTCCTAATATGTCTTTGTGTCTATGGAGACCTTGGAAAGAAGCGGTGGCACTGGGGCCCTGAAGGGTTCTCCTAAACAGAGGCTTTGACACAGCTCCAACGTGCAAGTTTCCCATGTGTACATGAGATTGGTTCTGATGGGTGAGTCAAGAAACAGCCATATGCTGGTATTGAAATCCAGGCCTATGAGGAGAGATGCTTGGAAACCAAAGCAATGGATCCGATAGGTGCCTAGGGGCCTGCTCGTTCCTCTTTACTTCTAGGGACATCAGTCTACGGGTCTGAGTGCCGGTAGGTGCTCAGATGGGCCCAGACTGCCCCTGATTGTCCTAGGAAGCCACAAATATTGGGATGGCCTCAGGGATTTTGGAAGTTTATCCTATTAGTAGGGTTGTGGCCATTGGAATGGGCACATACAATTCCCTTGGAGAGGGCAAGCCAAAGTCGTCAGGTTTGGCTCCAGGGGCCTGAGCCTGTAGGGTGTGTGGGCCAGGGCTGTGTGGACAGTTGTCTGAAAACACAAACTCGGCTTATGTTTCGGATCATATTTATGGCAGGACTGATCTACAGACCATGAGGAGAACTCTCCGGTATATGAAAAAGGGCGAGTGTGAGGCTCTTGCTCAAGTCTTTCTTCTGTGAATATCGTGTCACACATGGTCGTGAAGTTTCCGGGTGGCTTCATGGGAAATGGACGAGTCTTACTCTCTGGGGGTTTGGCCCCGTCCAAAGAGTTCGGGGTCATTCTGTGGGATGGAAGAAGTCCGTTGTTCTGTTGTTGTTGATTTGTTTTGTTTTGTTTTTCAACCTCCGGTGTCCCACCAAATGGGGGATTCCAGAGTAGAGCCCTGGGGAGGGGCGACTGGACAACCAGAAATCTGGTTAAAAATTGGGGCCTAGGGACATGTCAAGCCCATTATGACATCTAATGGTCCAGCCACTGTGAGGACGTACTAGAGGACAGGACTCACGCTGAGGGTCACAATGCGTGTTTATGCCCTCGTCGCTCTCAAGAATGGGCGGGGCCTCAGGGTGAATGCTGGTCTCTCCTACACTGAACGTTGGACAACATGCCAACCACAAGGTTTCTTGCCATGGGTAAGGAGGGTCCTGATTTCTGCCTCACAGTCACCCCTGGGCAGTGATTGGAGATAAGGTCTAGGTTCTGAAGCCTGAAAACTGAGGTAGGGAAGAGATGATGACCTAAGGCCATGGCCGTTCTGATGTGCTCAGTGTTCGGTCAGCTGCCTGGGTGTTGGTCACGAGGTCCGGGCTCAGGTTGTCAGACAGTGCATTAGTGCCCAGGTTAGACTATATATTTTGGGTGCATTCGAGTGCCGTGTAGGTTCTGATCTGAAGAACTCTTCAGGATATGAAGAATGAGCGAGTCTGAGGCGCGTGCTCAGGCTTTTGTCTCTGGATTTTGTATCAGCGATGGCCGTGGAATGTTGGGGAGGCCTCATGGGCCATGGACGCATCTTGCTCTCTGTGGATTTGGCCCAATCCCAATTGTCTTTCGTCAATCTGTGGGATGGGAGGACTCCTTTCAGGTTTGTTACCTCAGGTGTCCCACCAAAAGAGGAATTCCAAAGCAGAGCCCTGGGAAAGAGTGTAGGGACAACTCGAACTATGGTTAAAAATTGGTGTCTAGGGGCATGGCAAGCCCAATATGCTGTCTCTCCATCCAGCCACTGAGAGGCCTTACCTGAGGACTGGGCTCAGGCTGAGGGTCACAATGTGTGTTTGTGACCAATGTGGCCCGCAAGCATGGGCGGGGTCTCATGGGCCACACTGGTTTCAACGACACTGAACGTTGGACAACATGCCAACCACAAGGTTTCTTGCCATGGGGAAAGAGTTCTGATCTCTGCATCATTTTCAAACCCGGGCCGTGATTGGAGATAAGTGTCTAGGTTTCTGAAGCCTGAAAACCGCGGTTGAGAAGAGATGACGACCTAAGGCCATGGCGGGTCCGATGTGCTCAATGTGCGGCCAGCTGTCTGGGTGGGGCCAGGAGGTCCAGGCTCAGGCTGTGTCAGAAAGGGCATTAGTGCCCAGGTCAGCCTATATATTTCGGGTACAACCGAATCGCGTGCAGGTTGATCCTCATTTGGGGTTTCTGGGTAGCCCCAGAGGGCAATGTTTTTCGTCTGGAGGGCAGGCAGAGTGCTGCATTGTAGTTCTGGATTGCCAAACTGGAGGGCTTGTGGGCCAGTAGTCTGAGGACGGAAGTCTGAGAACCCAAGCTAGGCCTAGGTTTCTGGGTGACGATATGGCAGGCACAATCTACAGACCTGAATCGAGATCTCGTGCATCTGAAGTCAGGGCGAGAATCAGACGATCGCTCAAGTTGGACTTTCTGTCCCTGATGGCCCCTTCATGAAGGGGGGTTGATCACGAGGCCATGGGGGTTTTCCCACGATGGGAGTTGTGAGAAGCTCCCAACTGCAAAGAATCTTCTGCAGGACAATTTAGACCTGTTGGTTGGCTCCAGGCCAACGATTCCGAGCAGGGTTCTAAGGATGGATGGCTGGGTAGCCCACCTCGCATTCCAATTGTCTCCAAGCAACAAGACAGGTTAGATCTGCTGGATCTGGGGGAGAAACCGAGGAGGCTGAGTTGAAATGGACTCTCCCGTGGATGTGTCCTAATATGTCTTTGTGTCTATGGAGACCTTGGAAAGAAGCGGTGGCACTGGGGCCCTGAAGGGTTCTCCTAAACAGAGGCTTTGACACAGCTCCAACGTGCATGTTTCCCATGTGTACATGAGATTGGTTCTGATGGGTGAGTCAAGAAACAGCCATATGCTGGTATTGAAATCCAGGCCTATGAGGAGAGATGCTTGGAAACCAAAGCAATGGATCCGATAGGTGCCTAGGGGCCTGCTCGTTCCTTTTTACTTCTAGGGACATCAGTCTACGGGTCTGAGTGCCGGTAGGTGCTCAGATGGGCCCAGACTGCCCCTGATTGTCCTAGGAAGCCACAAATATTGGGATGGCCTCAGGGATTTTGGAAGTTTATCCTATTAGTAGGGTTGTGGCCATTGGAATGGGCACATACAATTCCCTTGGAGAGGGCAAGCCAAAGTCGTCAGGTTTGGCTCCAGGGGCCTGAGCCTGTAGGGTGTGTGGGCCAGGGCTGTGTGGACAGTTGTCTGAAAACACAAACTCGGCTTATGTTTCGGATCATATTTATGGCAGGACTGATCTACAGACCATGAGGAGAACTCTCCGGTATATGAAAAAGGGCGAGTGTGAGGCTCTTGCTCAAGTCTTTCTTCTGTGAATATCGTGTCACACATGGTCGTGAAGTTTCCGGGTGGCTTCATGGGAAATGGACGAGTCTTACTCTCTGGGGGTTTGGCCCCGTCCAAAGAGTTCGGGGTCATTCTGTGGGATGGAAGAAGTCCGTTGTTCTGTTGTTGTTGATTTGTTTTGTTTTGTTTTTCAACCTCCGGTGTCCCACCAAATGGGGGATTCCAGAGTAGAGCCCTGGGGAGGGGCGACTGGACAACCAGAAATCTGGTTAAAAATTGGGGCCTAGGGACATGTCAAGCCCATTATGACATCTAATGGTCCAGCCACTGTGAGGACGTACTAGAGGACAGGACTCACGCTGAGGGTCACAATGCGTGTTTATGCCCTCGTCGCTCTCAAGAATGGGCGGGCCTCAGGGTGAATGCTGGTTTCTCCTACACTGAACGTTGGACAACATGCCAACCACAAGGTTTCTTGCCATGGGTAAGGAAGAGTTCTGATTTCTGCATCACAGTCACCCCTGGGCAGTGATTGGAGATAAGGTCTAGGTTCTGAAGCCTGAAAACTGAGGTAGGGAAGAGATGATGACCTAAGGCCATGGCCGTTCTGATGTGCTCAGTGTTCGGTCAGCTGTCTGGGTGTTGGTCACGAGGTCCGGGCTCAGGTTGTCAGACAGTGCATTAGTGCCCAGGTTAGACTATATATTTTGGGTGCATTCGAGTGCCGTGTAGGTTCTGATCTGAAGAACTCTTCAGGATATGAAGAATGAGCGAGTCTGAGGCGCGTGCTCAGGCTTTTGTCTCTGGATTTTGTATCAGCGATGGCCGTGGAATGTTGGGGAGGCCTCATGGGCCATGGACGCATCTTGCTCTCTGTGGATTTGGCCCGATCCCAATTGTCTTTCGTCAATCTGTGGGATGGGAGGACTCCTTTCAGGTTTGTTACCTCAGGTGTCCCACCAAAAGAGGAATTCCAAAGCAGAGCCCTGGGAAAGAGTGTAGGGACAACCCGAACTATGGTTAAAAATTGGTGTCTAGGGGCATGGAAAGCCCAATATGCTGTCTCTCCATCCAGCCACTGAGAGGCCTTACCTGAGGACTGGGCTCAGGCTGAGGGTCACAATGTGTGTTTGTGACCAATGTGGCCCGCAAGCATGGGCGGGGTCTCATGGGCCACACTGCTTTCAACGACACTGAACGTTGGACAACATGCCAACCACAAGGTTTCTTGCCATGGGGAAAGAGTTCTGATTTCTGCATCATTTTCAAACCCGGGCCGTGATTGGAGATAAGGTCTAGGTTTCTGAAGCCTGAAAACCGCGGTTGAGAAGAGATGACGACCTAAGGCCATGGCGGGTCCGATGTGCTCAATGTGCGGCCAGCTGTCTGGGTGGGGCCAGGAGGTCCAGGCTCAGGCTGTGTCAGAAAGGGCATTAGTGCCCAGGTCAGCCTATATATTTCGGGTACAACCGAATCGCGTGCAGGTTGATCCTCATTTGGGGTTTCTGGGTAGCCCCAGAGGGCAATGTTTTTCGTCTGGAGGGCAGGCAGAGTGCTGCATTGTAGTTCTGGATTGCCAAACTGGAGGGCTTGTGGGCCAGTAGTCTGAGGACGGAAGTCTGAGAACCCAAGCTAGGCCTAGGTTTCTGGGTGACGATATGGCAGGCACAATCTACAGACCTGAATCGAGATCTCGTGCATCTGAAGTCAGGGCGAGAATCAGACGATCGCTCAAGTTGGACTTTCTGTCCCTGATGGCCCCTTCATGAAGGGGGGTTGATCACGAGGCCATGGGGGTTTTCCCACGATGGGAGTTGTGAGAAGCTCCCAACTGCAAAGATTCTTCTGCAGGACAATTGAGACCTGTTGGTTGGCTCCAGGCCAACGATTCCGAGCAGGGTTCTAAGGATGGATGGCTGGGTAGCCCACCTCGCATTCCAATTGTCTCCAAGCAACAAGACAGGTTAGATCTGCTGGATCTGGGGGAGAAACCGAGGAGGCTGAGTTGAAATGGACTCTCCCGTGGATGTGTCCTAATATGTCTTTGTGTCTATGGAGACCTTGGAAAGAAGCGGTGGCACTGGGGCCCTGAAGGGTTCTCCTAAACAGAGGCTTTGACACAGCTCCAACGTGCAAGTTTCCCATGTGTACATGAGATTGGTTCTGATGGGTGAGTCAAGAAACAGCCATATGCTGGTATTGAAATCCAGGCCTATGAGGAGAGATGCTTGGAAACCAAAGCAATGGATCCGATAGGTGCCTAGGTGCCTGCTCGTTCCTTTTTACTTCTAGGGACATCAGTCTACGGGTCTGAGTGCCGGTAGGTGCTCAGATGGGCCCAGACTGCCCCTGATTGTCCTAGGAAGCCACAAATATTGGGATGGCCTCAGGGATTTTGGAAGTTTATCCTATTAGTAGGGTTGTGGCCATTGGAATGGGCACATACAATTCCCTTGGAGAGGGCAAGCCAAAGTCGTCAGGTTTGGCTCCAGGGGCCTGAGCCTGTAGGGTGTGTCGGCCAGGGCTGTGTGGACAGTTGTCTGAAAACACAAACTCGGCTTATGTTTCGGATCATATTTATGGCAGGACTGATCTACAGACCATGAGGAGAACTCTCCGGTATATGAAAAAGGGCGAGTGTGAGGCTCTTGCTCAAGTCTTTCTTCTGTGAATATCGTGTCACACATGGTCGTGAAGTTTCCGGGTGGCTTCATGGGAAATGGACGAGTCTTACTCTCTGGGGGTTTGGCCCCGTCCAAAGAGTTCGGGGTCATTCTGTGGGATGGAAGAAGTCCGTTGTTCTGTTGTTGTTGATTTGTTTTGTTTTGTTTTTCAACCTCCGGTGTCCCACCAAATGGGGGATTCCAGAGTAGAGCCCTGGGGAGGGGCGACTGGACAACCAGAAATCTGGTTAAAAATTGGGGCCTAGGGACATGTCAAGCCCATTATGACATCTAATGGTCCAGCCACTGTGAGGACGTACTAGAGGACAGGACTCACGCTGAGGGTCACAATGCGTGTTTATGCCCTCGTCGCTCTCAAGAATGGGCGGGGCCTCAGGGTGAATGCTGGTTTCTCCTACACTGAACGTTGGACAACATGCCAACCACAAGGTTTCTTGCCATGGGTAAGGAAGAGTTCTGATTTCTGCCTCACAGTCACCCCTGGGCAGTGATTGGAGATAAGGTCTAGGTTCTGAAGCCTGAAAACTGAGGTAGGGAAGAGATGATGACCTAAGGCCATGGCCGTTCTGATGTGCTCAGTGTTCGGTCAGCTGTCTGGGTGTTGGTCACGAGGTCCGGGCTCAGGTTGTCAGACAGTGCATTAGTGCCCAGGTTAGACTATATATTTTGGGTGCATTCGAGTGCCGTGTAGGTTCTGATCTGAAGAACTCTTCAGGATATGAAGAATGAGCGAGTCTGAGGCGCGTGCTCAGGCTTTTGTCTCTGGATTTTGTATCAGCGATGGCCGTGGAATGTTGGGGAGGCCTCATGGGCCATGGACGCATCTTGCTCTCTGTGGATTTGGCCCGATCCCAATTGTCTTTCGTCAATCTGTGGGATGGGAGGACTCCTTTCAGGTTTGTTACCTCAGGTGTCCCACCAAAAGAGGAATTCCAAAGCAGAGCCCTGGGAAAGAGTGTATGGACAACCCGAACTATGGTTAAAAATTGGTGTCTAGGGGCATGGCAAGCCCAATATGCTGTCTCTCCATCCAGCCACTGAGAGGCCTTACCTGAGGACTGGGCTCAGGCTGAGGGTCACAATGTGTGTTTGTGACCAATGTGGCCCGCAAGCATGGGCGGGGTCTCATGGGCCACACTGGTTTCAACGACACTGAACGTTGGACAACATGCCAACCACAAGATTTCTTGCCATGGGGAAAGAGTTCTGATTTCTGCATCATTTTCAAACCCGGGCCGTGATTGGAGACAAGGTCTAGGGTTCTGAAGCCTGAAAACCGCGGTTGAGAAGAGATGACGACCTAAGGCCATGGCGGGTCCGATGTGCTCAATGTGCGGCCAGCTGTCTGGGTGGGGCCAGGAGGTCCAGGCTCAGGCTGTGTCAGAAAGGGCATTAGTGCCCAGGACAGCCTATATATTTCGGGTACAACCGAATCGCGTGCAGATTGATCCTCATTTGGGGTTTCTGGGTAGCCCCAGAGGGCAATGTTTTTCGTCTGGAGGGCAGGCAGAGTGCTGCATTGTAGTTCTGGATTGCCAAACTGGAGGGCTTGTGGGCCAGTAGTCTGAGGACGGAAGTCTGAGAACCCAAGCTAGGCCTAGGTTTCTGGGTGACGATATGGCAGGCACAATCTACAGACCTGAATCGAGATCTCGTGCATCTGAAGTCAGGGCGAGAATCAGACGATCGCTCAAGTTGGACTTTCTGTCCCTGATGGCCCCTTCACGAAGGGGGGTTGATCACGAGGCCATGGGGGTTTTCCCACGATGGGAGTTGTGAGAAGCTCCCAACTGCAAAGATTCTTCTGCAGGACAATTGAGACCTGTTGGTTGGCTCCAGGCCAACGATTCCGAGCAGGGTTCTATGGATGGATGGCTGGGTAGCCCACCTCGCATTCCAATTGTCTCCAAGCAACAAGACAGGTTAGATCTGCTGGATCTGGGGGAGAAACCGAGGAGGCTGAGTTGAAATGGACTCTCCCGTGGATGTGTCCTAATATGTCTTTGTGTCTATGGAGACCTTGGAAAGAAGCGGTGGCACTGGGGCCCTGAAGGGTTCTCCTAAACAGAGGCTTTGACACAGCTCCAACGTGCAAGTTTCCCATGTGTACATGAGATTGGTTCTGATGGGTGAGTCAAGAAACAGCCATATGCTGGTATTGAAATCCAGGCCTATGAGGAGAGATGCTTGGAAACCAAAGCAATGGATCCGATAGGTGCCTAGGGGACTGCTCGTTCCTTTTTACTTCTAGGGACATCAGTCTACGGGTCTGAGTGCCGGTAGGTGCTCAGATGGGCCCAGACTGCCCCTGATTGTCCTAGGAAGCCACAAATATTGGGATGGCCTCAGGGATTTTGGAAGTTTATCCTATTAGTAGGGTTGTGGCCATTGGAATGGGCACATACAATTCCCTTGGAGAGGGCAAGCCAAAGTCGTCAGGTTTGGCTCCAGGGGCCTGAGCCTGTAGGGTGTGTGGGCCAGGGCTGTGTGGACAGTTGTCTGAAAACACAAACTCGGCTTATGTTTCGGATCATATTTATGGCAGGACTGATCTACAGACCATGAGGAGAACTCTCCGGTATATGAAAAAGGGCGAGTGTGAGGCTCTTGCTCAAGTCTTTCTTCTGTGAATATCGTGTCACACATGGTCGTGAAGTTTCCGGGTGGCTTCATGGGAAATGGACGAGTCTTACTCTCTGGGGGTTTGGCCCCGTCCAAAGAGTTCGGGGTCATTCTGTGGGATGGAAGAAGTCCGTTGTTCTGTTGTTGTTGATTTGTTTTGTTTTGTTTTTCAACCTCCGGTGTCCCACCAAATGGGGGATTCCAGAGTAGAGCCCTGGGGAGGGGCGACTGGACAACCAGAAATCTGGTTAAAAATTGGGGCCTAGGGACATGTCAAGCCCATTATGACATCTAATGGTCCAGCCACTGTGAGGACGTACTAGAGGACAGGACTCACGCTGAGGGTCAAATGCGTGTTTATGCCCTCGTCGCTCTCAAGAATGGGCGGGGCCTCAGGGTGAATGCTGGTTTCTCCTACACTGAACGTTGGACAACATGCCAACCACAAGGTTTCTTGCCATGGGTAAGGAAGAGTTCTGATTTCTGCCTCACAGTCACCCCTGGGCAGTGATTGGAGATAAGGTCTAGGTTCTGAAGCCTGAAAACTGAGGTAGGGAAGAGATGATGACCTAAGGCCATGGCCGTTCTGATGTGCTCAGTGTTCGGTCAGCTGTCTGGGTGTTGGTCACGAGGTCCGGGCTCAGGTTGTCAGACAGTGCATTAGTGCCCAGTTTAGACTATATATTTTGGGTGCATTCGAGTGCCGTGTAGGTTCTGATCTGAAGAACTCTTCAGGATATGAAGAATGAGCGAGTCTGAGGCGCGTGCTCAGGCTTTTGTCTCTGGATTTTGTATCAGCAATGGCCGTGGAATGTTGGGGAGGCCTCATGGGCCATGGACGCATCTTGCTCTCTGTGGATTTGGCCCAATCACAATTGTCTTTCGTCAATCTGTGGGATGGGAGGACTCCTTTCAGGTTTGTTACCTCAGGTGTCCCACCAAAAGAGGAATTCCAAAGCAGAGCCCTGGGAAAGAGTGTAGGGACAACTCGAACTATGGTTAAAAATTGGTGTCTAGGGGCATGGCAAGCCCAATATGCTGTCTCTCCATCCAGCCACTGAGAGGCCTTACCTGAGGACTGGGCTCAGGCTGAGGGTCACAATGTGTGTTTGTGACCAATGTGGCCCGCAAGCATGGGCGGGGTCTCATGGGCCACACTGGTTTCAACGACACTGAACGTTGGACAACATGCCAACCACAAGGTTTCTTGCCATGGGGAAAGAGTTCTGATCTCTGCATCATTTTCAAACCCGGGCCGTGATTGGAGATAAGTGTCTAGGTTTCTGAAGCCTGAAAACCGCGGTTGAGAAGAGATGACGACCTAAGGCCATGGCGGGTCCGATGTGCTCAATGTGCGGCCAGCTGTCTGGGTGGGGCCAGGAGGTCCAGGCTCAGGCTGTGTCAGAAAGGGCATTAGTGCCCAGGTCAGCCTATATATTTCGGGTACAACCGAATCGCGTGCAGGTTGATCCTCATTTGGGGTTTCTGGGTAGCCCCAGAGGGCAATGTTTTTCGTCTGGAGGGCAGGCAGAGTGCTGCATTGTAGTTCTGGATTGCCAAACTGGAGGGCTTGTGGGCCAGTAGTCTGAGGACGGAAGTCTGAGAACCCAAGCTAGGCCTAGGTTTCTGGGTGACGATATGGCAGGCACAATCTACAGACCTGAATCGAGATCTCGTGCATCTGAAGTCAGGGCGAGAATCAGACGATCGCTCAAGTTGGACTTTCTGTCCCTGATGGCCCCTTCATGAAGGGGGGTTGATCACGAGGCCATGGGGGTTTTCCCACGATGGGAGTTGTGAGAAGCTCCCAACTGCAAAGAATCTTCTGCAGGACAATTTAGACCTGTTGGTTGGCTCCAGGCCAACGATTCCGAGCAGGGTTCTAAGGATGGATGGCTGGGTAGCCCACCTCGCATTCCAATTGTCTCCAAGCAACAAGACAGGTTAGATCTGCTGGATCTGGGGGAGAAACCGAGGAGGCTGAGTTGAAATGGACTCTCCCGTGGATGTGTCCTAATATGTCTTTGTGTCTATGGAGACCTTGGAAAGAAGCGGTGGCACTGGGGCCCTGAAGGGTTCTCCTAAACAGAGGCTTTGACACAGCTCCAACGTGCATGTTTCCCATGTGTACATGAGATTGGTTCTGATGGGTGAGTCAAGAAACAGCCATATGCTGGTATTGAAATCCAGGCCTATGAGGAGAGATGCTTGGAAACCAAAGCAATGGATCCGATAGGTGCCTAGGGGCCTGCTCGTTCCTTTTTACTTCTAGGGACATCAGTCTACGGGTCTGAGTGCCGGTAGGTGCTCAGATGGGCCCAGACTGCCCCTGATTGTCCTAGGAAGCCACAAATATTGGGATGGCCTCAGGGATTTTGGAAGTTTATCCTATTAGTAGGGTTGTGGCCATTGGAATGGGCACATACAATTCCCTTGGAGAGGGCAAGCCAAAGTCGTCAGGTTTGGCTCCAGGGGCCTGAGCCTGTAGGGTGTGTGGGCCAGGGCTGTGTGGACAGTTGTCTGAAAACACAAACTCGGCTTATGTTTCGGATCATATTTATGGCAGGACTGATCTACAGACCATGAGGAGAACTCTCCGGTATATGAAAAAGGGCGAGTGTGAGGCTCTTGCTCAAGTCTTTCTTCTGTGAATATCGTGTCACACATGGTCGTGAAGTTTCCGGGTGGCTTCATGGGAAATGGACGAGTCTTACTCTCTGGGGGTTTGGCCCCGTCCAAAGAGTTCGGGGTCATTCTGTGGGATGGAAGAAGTCCGTTGTTCTGTTGTTGTTGATTTGTTTTGTTTTGTTTTTCAACCTCCGGTGTCCCACCAAATGGGGGATTCCAGAGTAGAGCCCTGGGGAGGGGCGACTGGACAACCAGAAATCTGGTTAAAAATTGGGGCCTAGGGACATGTCAAGCCCATTATGACATCTAATGGTCCAGCCACTGTGAGGACGTACTAGAGGACAGGACTCACGCTGAGGGTCACAATGCGTGTTTATGCCCTCGTCGCTCTCAAGAATGGGCGGGGCCTCAGGGTGAATGCTGGTTTCTCCTACACTGAACGTTGGACAACATGCCAACCACAAGGTTTCTTGCCATGGGTAAGGAAGAGTTCTGATTTCTGCCTCACAGTCACCCCTGGGCAGTGATTGGAGATAAGGTCTAGGTTCTGAAGCCTGAAAACTGAGGTAGGGAAGAGATGATGACCTAAGGCCATGGCCGTTCTGATGTGCTCAGTGTTCGGTCAGCTGTCTGGGTGTTGGTCACGAGGTCCGGGCTCAGGTTGTCAGACAGTGCATTAGTGCCCAGGTTAGACTATATATTTTGGGTGCATTCGAGTGCCGTGTAGGTTCTGATCTGAAGAACTCTTCAGGATATGAAGAATGAGCGAGTCTGAGGCGCGTGCTCAGGCTTTTGTCTCTGGATTTTGTATCAGCGATGGCCGTGGAATGTTGGGGAGGCCTCATGGGCCATGGACGCATCTTGCTCTCTGTGGATTTGGCCCGATCCCAATTGTCTTTCGTCAATCTGTGGGATGGGAGGACTCCTTTCAGGTTTGTTACCTCAGGTGTCCCACCAAAAGAGGAATTCCAAAGCAGAGCCCTGGGAAAGAGTGTAGGGACAACCCGAACTATGGTTAAAAATTGGTGTCTAGGGGCATGGAAAGCCCAATATGCTGTCTCTCCATCCAGCCACTGAGAGGCCTTACCTGAGGACTGGGCTCAGGCTGAGGGTCACAATGTGTGTTTGTGACCAATGTGGCCCGCAAGCATGGGCGGGGTCTCATGGGCCACACTGCTTTCAACGACACTGAACGTTGGACAACATGCCAACCACAAGGTTTCTTGCCATGGGGAAAGAGTTCTGATTTCTGCATCATTTTCAAACCCGGGCCGTGATTGGAGATAAGGTCTAGGTTTCTGAAGCCTGAAAACCGCGGTTGAGAAGAGATGACGACCTAAGGCCATGGCGGGTCCGATGTGCTCAATGTGCGGCCAGCTGTCTGGGTGGGGCCAGGAGGTCCAGGCTCAGGCTGTGTCAGAAAGGGCATTAGTGCCCAGGTCAGCCTATATATTTCGGGTACAACCGAATCGCGTGCAGGTTGATCCTCATTTGGGGTTTCTGGGTAGCCCCAGAGGGCAATGTTTTTCGTCTGGAGGGCAGGCAGAGTGCTGCATTGTAGTTCTGGATTGCCAAACTGGAGGGCTTGTGGGCCAGTAGTCTGAGGACGGAAGTCTGAGAACCCAAGCTAGGCCTAGGTTTCTGGGTGACGATATGGCAGGCACAATCTACAGACCTGAATCGAGATCTCGTGCATCTGAAGTCAGGGCGAGAATCAGACGATCGCTCAAGTTGGACTTTCTGTCCCTGATGGCCCCTTCATGAAGGGGGGTTGATCACGAGGCCATGGGGGTTTTCCCACGATGGGAGTTGTGAGAAGCTCCCAACTGCAAAGATTCTTCTGCAGGACAATTGAGACCTGTTGGTTGGCTCCAGGCCAACGATTCCGAGCAGGGTTCTAAGGATGGATGGCTGGGTAGCCCACCTCGCATTCCAATTGTCTCCAAGCAACAAGACAGGTTAGATCTGCTGGATCTGGGGGAGAAACCGAGGAGGCTGAGTTGAAATGGACTCTCCCGTGGATGTGTCCTAATATGTCTTTGTGTCTATGGAGACCTTGGAAAGAAGCGGTGGCACTGGGGCCCTGAAGGGTTCTCCTAAACAGAGGCTTTGACACAGCTCCAACGTGCAAGTTTCCCATGTGTACATGAGATTGGTTCTGATGGGTGAGTCAAGAAACAGCCATATGCTGGTATTGAAATCCAGGCCTATGAGGAGAGATGCTTGGAAACCAAAGCAATGGATCCGATAGGTGCCTAGGGGCCTGCTCGTTCCTTTTTATTTCTAGGGACATCAGTCTACGGGTCTGAGTGCCGGTAGGTGCTCAGATGGGCCCAGACTGCCCCTGATTGTCCTAGGAAGCCACAAATATTGGGATGGCCTCAGGGATTTTGGAAGTTTATCCTATTAGTAGGGTTGTGGCCATTGGAATGGGCACATACAATTCCCTTGGAGAGGGCAAGCCAAAGTCGTCAGGTTTGGCTCCAGGGGCCTGAGCCTGTAGGGTGTGTCGGCCAGGGCTGTGTGGACAGTTGTCTGAAAACACAAACTCGGCTTATGTTTCGGATCATATTTATGGCAGGACTGATCTACAGACCATGAGGAGAACTCTCCGGTATATGAAAAAGGGCGAGTGTGAGGCTCTTGCTCAAGTCTTTCTTCTGTGAATATCGTGTCACACATGGTCGTGAAGTTTCCGGGTGGCTTCATGGGAAATGGACGAGTCTTACTCTCTGGGGGTTTGGCCCCGTCCAAAGAGTTCGGGGTCATTCTGTGGGATGGAAGAAGTCCGTTGTTCTGTTGTTGTTGATTTGTTTTGTTTTGTTTTTCAACCTCCGGTGTCCCACCAAATGGGGGATTCCAGAGTAGAGCCCTGGGGAGGGGCGACTGGACAACCAGAAATCTGGTTAAAAATTGGGGCCTAGGGACATGTCAAGCCCATTATGACATCTAATGGTCCAGCCACTGTGAGGACGTACTAGAGGACAGGACTCACGCTGAGGGTCACAATGCGTGTTTATGCCCTCGTCGCTCTCAAGAATGGGTGGGGCCTCAGGGTGAATGCTGGTTTCTCCTACACTGAACGTTGGACAACATGCCAACCACAAGGTTTCTTGCCATGGGTAAGGAAGAGTTCTGATTTCTGCCTCACAGTCACCCCTGGGCAGTGATTGGAGATAAGGTCTAGGTTCTGAAGCCTGAAAACTGAGGTAGGGAAGAGATGATGACCTAAGGCCATGGCCGTTCTGATGTGCTCAGTGTTCGGTCAGCTGTCTGGGTGTTGGTCACGAGGTCCGGGCTCAGGTTGTCAGACAGTGCATTAGTGCCCAGGTTAGACTATATATTTTGGGTGCATTCGAGTGCCGTGTAGGTTCTGATCTGAAGAACTCTTCAGGATATGAAGAATGAGCGAGTCTGAGGCGCGTGCTCAGGCTTTTGTCTCTGGATTTTGTATCAGCGATGGCCGTGGAATGTTGGGGAGGCCTCATGGGCCATGGACGCATCTTGCTCTCTGTGGATTTGGCCCGATCCCAATTGTCTTTCGTCAATCTGTGGGATGGGAGGACTCCTTTCAGGTTTGTTACCTCAGGTGTCCCACCAAAAGAGGAATTCCAAAGCAGAGCCCTGGGAAAGAGTGTATGGACAACCCGAACTATGGTTAAAAATTGGTGTCTAGGGGCATGGCAAGCCCAATATGCTGTCTCTCCATCCAGCCACTGAGAGGCCTTACCTGAGGACTGGGCTCAGGCTGAGGGTCACAATGTGTGTTTGTGACCAATGTGGCCCGCAAGCATGGGCGGGGTCTCATGGGCCACACTGGTTTCAACGACACTGAACGTTGGACAACATGCCAACCACAAGATTTCTTGCCATGGGGAAAGAGTTCTGATTTCTGCATCATTTTCAAACCCGGGCCGTGATTGGAGACAAGGTCTAGGTTTCTGAAGCCTGAAAACCGCGGTTGAGAAGAGATGACGACCTAAGGCCATGGCGGGTCCGATGTGCTCAATGTGCGGCCAGCTGTCTGGGTGGGGCCAGGAGGTCCAGGCTCAGGCTGTGTCAGAAAGGGCATTAGTGCCCAGGTCAGCCTATATATTTCGGGTACAACCGAATCGCGTGCAGGTTGATCCTCATTTGGGGTTTCTGGGTAGCCCCAGAGGGCAATGTTTTTCGTCTGGAGGGCAGGCAGAGTGCTGCATTGTAGTTCTGGATTGCCAAACTGGAGGGCTTGTGGGCCAGTAGTCTGAGGACGGAAGTCTGAGAACCCAAGCTAGGCCTAGGTTTCTGGGTGACGATATGGCAGGCACAATCTACAGACCTGAATCGAGATCTCGTGCATCTGAAGTCAGGGCGAGAATCAGACGATCGCTCAAGTTGGACTTTCTGTCCCTGATGGCCCCTTCATGAAGGGGGGTTGATCACGAGGCCATGGGGGTTTTCCCACGATGGGAGTTGTGAGAAGCTCCCAACTGCAAAGATTCTTCTGCAGGACAATTGAGACCTGTTGGTTGGCTCCAGGCCAACGATTCCGAGCAGGGTTCTAAGGATGGATGGCTGGGTAGCCCACCTCGCATTCCAATTGTCTCCAAGCAACAAGACAGGTTAGATCTGCTGGATCTGGGGGAGAAACCGAGGAGGCTGAGTTGAAATGGACTCTCCCGTGGATGTGTCCTAATATGTCTTTGTGTCTATGGAGACCTTGGAAAGAAGCGGTGGCACTGGGGCCCTGAAGGGTTCTCCTAAACAGAGGCTTTGACACAGCTCCAACGTGCAAGTTTCCCATGTGTACATGAGATTGGTTCTGATGGGTGAGTCAAGAAACAGCCATATGCTGGTATTGAAATCCAGGCCTATGAGGAGAGATGCTTGGAAAACAAAGCAATGGATCCGATAGGTGCCTAGGGGACTGCTCGTTCCTTTTTACTTCTAGGGACATCAGTCTACGGGTCTGAGTGCCGGTAGGTGCTCAGATGGGCCCAGACTGCCCCTGATTGTCCTAGGAAGCCACAAATATTGGGATGGCCTCAGGGATTTTGGAAGTTTATCCTATTAGTAGGGTTGTGGCCATTGGAATGGGCACATACAATTCCCTTGGAGAGGGCAAGCCAAAGTCGTCAGGTTTGGCTCCAGGGGCCTGAGCCTGTAGGGTGTGTGGGCCAGGGCTGTGTGGACAGTTGTCTGAAAACACAAACTCGGCTTATGTTTCGGATCATATTTATGGCAGGACTGATCTACAGACCATGAGGAGAACTCTCCGGTATATGAAAAAGGGCGAGTGTGAGGCTCTTGCTCAAGTCTTTCTTCTGTGAATATCGTGTCACACATGGTCGTGAAGGTTCCGGGTGGCTTCATGGGAAATGGACGAGTCTTACTCTCTGGGGGATTGGCCCCGTCCAAAGAGTTCGGGGTCATTCTGTGGGATGGAAGAAGTCCGTTGTTCTGTTGTTGTTGATTTGTTTTGTTTTGTTTTTCAACCTCCGGTGTCCCACCAAATGGGGGATTCCAGAGTAGAGCCCTGGGGAGGGGCGACTGGACAACCAGAAATCTGGTTAAAAATTGGGGCCTAGGGACATGTCAAGCCCATTATGACATCTAATGGTCCAACCACTGTGAGGACGTACTAGAGGACAGGACTCACGCTGAGGGTCACAATGCGTGTTTATGCCCTCGTCGCTCTCAAGAATGGGCGGGGCCTCAGGGTGAATGCTGGTTTCTCCTACACTGAACGTTGGACAACATGCCAACCACATGGTTTCTTGCCATGGGTAAGGAAGAGTTCTGATTTCTGCCTCACAGTCACCCCTGGGCAGTGATTGGAGATAAGGTCTAGGTTCTGAAGCCTGAAAACTGAGGTAGGGAAGAGATGATGACCTAAGGCCATGGCCGTTCTGATGTGCTCAGTGTTCGGTCAGCTGCCTGGGTGTTGGTCACGAGGTCCGGGCTCAGGTTGTCAGACAGTGCATTACTGCCCAGGTTAGACTATATATTTTGGGTGCATTCGAGTGCCGTGTAGGTTCTGATCTGAAGAACTCTTCAGGATATGAAGAATGAGCGAGTCTGAGGCGCGTGCTCAGGCTTTTGTCTCTGGATTTTGTATCAGCGATGGCCGTGGAATGTTGGGGAGGCCTCATGGGCCATGGACGCATCTTGCTCTCTGTGGATTTGGCCCGATCCCAATTGTCTTTCGTCAATCTGTGGGATGGGAGGACTCCTTTCAGGTTTGTTACCTCAGGTGTCCCACCAAAAGAGGAATTCCAAAGCAGAGCCCTGGGAAAGAGTGTAGGGACAACCCGAACTATGGTTAAAATTGGTGTCTAGGGGCCTGGCAAGCCCAATATGCTGTCTCTCCATCCAGCCACTGAGAGGCCTTACCTGAGGACTGGGCTCAGGCTGAGGGTCACAATGTGTGTTTGTGACCAATGTGGCCCGCAAGCATGGGCGGGGTCTCATGGGCCACACTGGTTTCAACGACACTGAACGTTGGACAACATGCCAACCACAAGGTTTCTTGCCATGGGGAAAGAGTTCTGATTTCTGCATCATTTTCAAACCCGGGCCGTGATTGGAGATAAGTGTCTAGGTTTCTGAAGCCTGAAAACCGCGGTTGAGAAGAGATGACGACCTAAGGCCATGGCGGGTCCGATGTGCTCAGTGTGCGGCCAGCTGTCTGGGTGGGGCCAGGAGGTCCAGGCTCAGGCTGTTTCAGAAAGGGCATTAGTGCCCAGGTCAGCCTATATATTTCGGGTACAACCGAATCGCGTGCAGGTTGATCCTCATTTGGGGTTTCTGGGTAGCCCCAGAGGGCAATGTTTTTCGTCTGGAGGGCAGGCAGAGTGCTGCATTGTAGTTCTGGATTGCCAAACTGGAGGGCTTGTGGGCCAGTAGTCTGAGGACGGAAGTCTGAGAACCCAAGCTAGGCCTAGGTTTCTGGGTGACGATATGGCAGGCACAATCTACAGACCTGAATCGAGATCTCGTGCATCTGAAGTCAGGGCGAGAATCAGACGATCGCTCAAATTGGACTTTCTGTCCCTGATGGCCCCTTCATGAAGAGGGGTTGATCACGAGGCCATGGGGGTTTTCCCACGATGGGAGTTGTGAGAAGCTCCCAACTGCAAAGATTCTTCTGCAGGACAATTGAGACCTGTTGGTTGGCTCCAGGCCAACGATTCCGAGCAGGGTTCTAAGGATGGATGGCTGGGTAGCCCACCTCGCATTCCAATTGTCTCCAAGCAACAAGACAGGTTAGATCTGCTGGATCTGGGGGAGAAACCGAGGAGGCTGAGTTGAAATGGACTCTCCCGTGGATGTGTCCTAATATGTCTTTGTGTCTATGGAGACCTTGGAAAGAAGCGGTGGCACTGGGGCCCTGAAGGGTTCTCCTAAACAGAGGCTTTGACACAGCTCCAACGTGCAAGTTTCCCATGTGTACATGAGATTGGTTCTGATGGGTGAGTCAAGAAACAGCCATATGCTGGTATTGAAATCCAGGCCTATGAGGAGAGATGCTTGGAAACCAAAGCAATGGATCCGATAGGTGCCTAGGGACCTGCTCGTTCCTTTTTACTTCTAGGGACATCAGTCTACGGGTCTGAGTGCCGGTAGGTGCTCAGATGGGCCCAGATTGCCCCTGATTGTCCTAGGAAGCCACAAATATTGGGATGGCCTCAGGGATTTTGGAAGTTTATCCTATTAGTAGGGTTGTGGCCATTGGAATGGGCACATACAATTCCCTTGGAGAGGGCAAGCCAAGGTCGTCAGGTTTGGCTCCAGGGGCCTGAGCCTGTAGGGTGTGTGGGCCAGGGCTCTTTGGACAGTTGTCTGAAAACACAAACTCGGCTTATGTTTCGGATCATATTTATGGCAGGACTGATCTACAGACCATGAGGAGAACTCTCCGGTATATGAAAAAGGGCGAGTGTGAGGCTCTTGCTCAAGTCTTTCTTCTGTGAATATCGTGTCACACATGGTCGTGAAGTTTCCGGGTGGCTTCATGGGAAATGGACGAGTCTTACTCTCTGGGGGTTTGGCCCCGTCCAAAGAGTTCGGGGTCATTCTGTGGGATGGAAGAAGTCCGTTGTTCTGTTGTTGTTGATTTGTTTTGTTTTGTTTTTCAACCTCCGGTGTCCCACCAAATGGGGGATTCCAGAGTAGATCCCTGGGGAGGGGCGACTGGACAACCAGAAATCTGGTTAAAAATTGGGGCCTAGGGACATGTCAAGCCCATTATGACATCTAATGGTCCAGCCACTGTGAGGACGTACTAGAGGACAGGACTCACGCTGAGGGTCACAATGCGTTTTTATGCCCTCGTCGCTCTCAAGAATGGGCGGGGCCTCAGGTTGAATGCTGGTTTCTCCTACACTGAACGTTGGACAACATGCCAACCACAAGGTTTCATGCCATGGGTAAGGAAGAGTTCTGATTTCTGCCTCACAGTCACCCCTGGGCAGTGATTGGAGATAAGGTCTAGGTTCTGAAGCCTGAAAACTGAGGTAGGGAAGAGATGATGACCTAAGGCCATGGCCGTTCTGATGTGCTCAGTGTTCGGTCAGCGGCCTGGGTGTTGGTCACGAGGTCCGGGCTCAGCTTGTCAGACAGTGCATTAGTGCCCAGGTTAGACTATATATTTTGGGTGCATTCGAGTGCCGTGTAGGTTCTGATCTGAAGAACTCTTCAGGATATGAAGAATGAGCGAGTCTGAGGCGCGTGCTCAGGCTTTTGTCTCTGGATTTTGTATCAGCGATGGCCGTGGAATGTTGGGGAGGCCTCATGGGCCATGGACGCATCTTGCTCTCTGTGGATTTGGCCCGATCCCAATTGTCTTTCGTCAATCTGTGGGATGGGAGGACTCCTTTCAGGTTTGTTACCTCAGGTGTCCCACCAAAAGAGGAATTCCAAAGCAGAGCCCTGGGAAAGAGTGTAGGGACAACCCGAACTATGGTTAAAAATTGGTGTCTAGGGGCATGGCAAGCCCAATATGCTGTCTCTCCATCCAGCCACTGAGAGGCCTTACCTGAGGACTAGGCTCAGGCTGAGGGTCTCAATGTGTGTTTGTGACCAATGTGGCCCGCAAGCATGGGCGGGGTCTCATGGGCCACACTGGTTTCAACGACACTGAACGTTGGACAACATGCCAACCACAAGGTTTCTTGCCATGGGGAAAGAGTTCTGATTTCTGCATCATTTTCAAACCCGGGCCGTGATTGGAGATAAGTGTCTAGGTTTCTGAAGCCTGAAAACCGCGGTTGAGAAGGGATGACGACCTAAGGCCATGGCGGGTCCGATGTGCTCAGTGTGCGGCCAGCTGTCTGGGTGGGGCCAGGAGGTCCAGGCTCAGGCTGTGTCAGAAAGGGCATTAGTGCCCAGGTCAGCCTATATATTTCGGGTACAACCGAATCGCGTGCAGGTTGATCCTCATTTGGGGTTTCTGGGTAGCCCCAGAGGGCAATGTTTTTCGTCTGGAGGGCAGGCAGAGTGCTGCATTGTAGTTCTGGATTGCCAAACTGGATGGCTTGTGGGCCAGTAGTCTGAGGACGGAAGTCTGAGAACCCAAGCTAGGCCTAGGTTTCTGGGTGACGATATGGCAGGCACAATCTACAGACCTGAATCGAGATCTCGTGCATCTGAAGTCAGGGCGAGAATCAGACGATCGCTCAAGTTGGACTTTCTGTCCCTGATGGCCCCTTCATGAAGGGGGGTTGATCACGAGGCCATGGGGGTTTTCCCACGATGGGAGTTGTGAGAAGCTCCCAACTGCAAAGATTCTTCTGCAGGACAATTGAGACCTGTTGGTTGGCTCCAGGCCAACGATTCCGAGCAGGGTTCTAAGGATGGATGGCTGGGTAGCCCACCTCGCATTCCAATTGTCTCCAAGCAAGAAGACAGGTTAGATCTGCTGGATCTGGGGGAGAAACCGAGGAGGCTGAGTTGAAATGGACTCTCCCGTGGATGTGTCCTAATATGTCTTTGTGTCTATGGAGACCTTGGAAAGAAGCGGTGGCACTGGGGCCCTGAAGGGTTCTCCTAAACAGAGGCTTTGACACAGCTCCAACGTGCAAGATTCCCATGTGTACATGAGATTGGTTCTGATGGGTGAGTCAAGAAACAGCCATATGCTGGTATTGAAATCCAGGCCTATGAGGAGAGATGCTTGGAAACCAAAGCAATGGATCCGATAGGTGCCTAGGGGCCTGCTCGTTCCTTTTTACTTCTAGGGACATCAGTCTACGGGTCTGAGTGCCGGTAGGTGCTCAGATGGGCCCAGATTGCCCCTGATTGTCCTAGGAAGCCACAAATATTGGGATGGCCTCAGGGATTTTGGAAGTTTATCCTATTAGTAGGGTTGTGGCCATTGGAATGGGCACATACAATTCCCTTGGAGAGGGCAAGCCAAAGTCGTCAGGTTTGGCTCCAGGGGCCTGAGCCTGTAGGGTGTGTGGGCCAGGGCTGTGTGGACAGTTGTCTGAAAACACAAACTCGGCTTGTGTTTCGGATCATATTTATGGCAGGACTGATCTACAGACCATGAGGAGAACTCTCCGGTATATGAAAAAGGGCGAGTGTGAGGCTCTTGCTCAAGTCTTTCTTCTGTGAATATCGTGTCACACATGGTCGTGAAGTTTCCGGGTGGCTTCATGGGAAATGGACGAGTCTTACTCTCTGGGGGATTGGCCCCGTCCAAAGAGTTCGGGGTCATTCTGTGGGATGGAAGAAGTCCGTTGTTCTGTTGTTGTTGATTTGTTTTGTTTTGTTTTTCAACCTCCGGTGTCCCACCAAATGCGGGATTCCAGAGTAGAGCCCTGGGGAGGGGCGACTGGACAACCAGAAATCTGGTTAAAAATTGGGGCCTAGGGACATGTCAAGCCCATTATGACATCTAATGGTCCAGCCACTGTGAGGACGTACTAGAGGACAGGACTCACGCTGAGGGTCACAATGTGTGTTTATGCCCTCGTCGCTCTCAAGAATGGGCGGGGCCTCAGGGTGAATGCTGGTCTCTCCTACACTGAACGTTGGACAACATGCCAACCACAAGGTTTCTTGCCATGGGTAAGGAAGAGTTCTGATTTCTGCCTCACAGTCACCCCTGGGCAGTGACTGGAGATAAGGTCTAGGTTCTGAAGCCTGAAAACTGAGGTAGGGAAGAGATGATGACCTAAGGCCATGGCCGTTCTGATGTGCTCAGTGTTCGGTCAGCTGTCTGGGTGTTGGTCACGAGGTCCGGGCTCAGGTTGTTCAGACAGTGCATTAGTGCCCAGGTTAGACTATATATTTTGGTTGCATTCGAGTGCCGTTTAGGTTCTGATCTGAAGAACTCTTCAGGATATGAAGAATGAGCGAGTCTGAGGCGCGTGCTCAGGCTTTTGTGTCTGGATTTTGTATCAGCGATGGCCGTGGAATGTTGGGGAGGCCTCATGGGCCATGGACGCATCTTGCTCACTGTGGATTTGGCCCGATCCCAATTGTCTTTCGTCAATCTGTGGGATGGGAGGACTCCTTTCAGGTTTGTTACCTCAGGTGTCCCACCAAAAGAGGAATTCCAAAGCAGAGCCCTGGGAAAGAGTGTAGGGACAACCCGAACTATGGTTAAAAATTGGTGTCTAGGGGCATGGCAAGCCCAATATGCTGTCTCTCCATCCAGCCACTGAGAGGCCTTACCTGAGGACTGGGCTCAGGCTGAGGGTCACAATGTGTGTTTGTGACCAATGTGGCCTGCAAGCATGGGCGGGGTCTCATGGGCCACACTGGTTTCAACGACACTGAACGTTGGACAACATGCCAACCACAAGGTTTCTTGCCATGGGGAAAGAGTTCTGATCTCTGCATCATTTTCAAACCCGGGCCGTGATTGGAGATAAGTGTCTAGGTTTCTGAAGCCTGAAAACCGCGGTTGAGAAGAGATGACGACCTAAGGCCATGGCGGGTCCGATGTGCTCAGTGTGCGGCCAGCTGTCTGGGTGGGGCCAGGAGGTCCAGGCTCAGGCTGTGTCAGAAAGGGCATTAGTGCCCAGGTCAGCCTATATATTTCGGGTACAACCGAATCGCGTGCAGGTTGATCCTCATTTGGGGTTTCTGGGTAGCCCCAGAGGGCAATGTTTTTCGTCTGGAGGGCAGGCAGAGTGCTGCATTGTAGTTCTGGATTGCCAAACTGGAGGGCTTGTGGGCCAGTAGTCTGAGGACGGAAGTCTGAGAACCCAAGCTAGGCCTAGGTTTCTGGGTAACGATATGGCAGGCACAATCTACAGACCTGAATCGAGATCTCGTGCATCTGAAGTCAGGGCGAGAATCAGACGATCGCTCAAGTTGGACTTTCTGTCCCTGATGGCCCCTTCATGAAGGGGGTTTGATCACGAGGCCATGGGGGTTTTCCCACGATGGGAGTTGTGAGAAGCTCCCAACTGCAAAGATTCTTCTGCAGGACTATTGAGACCTGTTGGTTGGCTCCAGGCCAACGATTCCGAGCAGGGTTCTAAGGATGGATGGCTGGGTAGCCCACCTCGCATTCCAATTGTCTCCAAGCAACAAGACAGGTTAGATCTGCTGGATCTGGGGGAGAAACCGAGGAGGCTGAGTTGAAATGGACTCTCCCGTGGATGTGTCCTAATATGTCTTTGTGTCTATGGAGACCTTGGAAAGAAGCGGTGGCACTGGGGCCCTGAAGGGTTTTCCTAAACAGAGGCTTTGACACAGCTCCAACGTGCATGTTTCCCATGTGTACATGAGATTGGTTCTGATGGGTGAGTCAAGAAACAGCCATATGCTGGTATTGAAATCCAGGCCTATGAGGAGAGATGCTTGGAAACCAAAGCAATGGATCCGATAGGTGCCTAGGGGCCTGCTCGTTCCTTTTTACTTCTAGGGACATCAGTCTACGGGTCTGAGTGCCGGTAGGTGCTCAGATGGGCCCAGACTGCCCCTGATTGTCCTAGGAAGCCTCAAATATTGGGATGGCCTCAGGGATTTTGGAAGTTTATCCTATTAGTAGGGTTGTGGCCATTGGAATGGGCACATACAATTCCCTTGGAGAGGGAAGCCAAAGTCGTCAGGTTTGGCTCCAGGGGCCTGAGCCTGTAGGGTGTGTGGGCCAGGGCTGTGTGGACAGTTGTCTGAAAACACAAACTCGGCTTATGTTTCGGATCATATTTATGGCAGGACTGATCTACAGACCATGAGGAGAACTCTCCGGTATATGAAAAAGGGCGAGTGTGAGGCTCTTGCTCAAGTCTTTCTTCTGTGAATATCGTGTCACACATGGTCGTGAAGTTTCCGGGTGGCTTCATGGGAAATGGACGAGTCTTACTCTCTGGGGGTTTGGCCCCGTCCAAAGAGTTCGGGGTCATTCTGTGGGATGGAAGAAGTCCGTTGTTCTGTTGTTGTTGATTTGTTTTGTTTTGTTTTTCAACCTCCGGTGTCCCACCAAATGGGGGATTCCAGAGTAGAGCCCTGGGGAGGGGCGACTGGACAACCAGAAATCTGGTTAAATATTGGGGCCTAGGGACATGTCAAGCCCATTATGACATCTAATGGTCCAGCCACTGTGAGGACTTACTAGAGGACAGGACTCACGCTGAGGGTCACAATGCGTGTTTATGCCCTCGTCGCTCTCAAGAATGGGCGGGGCCTCAGGGTGAATGCTGGTCTCTCCTACACTGAACGTTGGACAACATGCCAACCACAATGTTTCTTGCCATGGGTAAGGAAGATTTCTGATTTCTGCCTCACAGTCACCCCTGGGCAGTGATTGGAGATAAGGTCTAGGTTCTGAAGCCTGAAAACTGAGGTAGGGAAGAGATGATGACCTAAGGCCATGGCCGTTCTGATGTGCTCAGTGTTCGGTCAGCTGCCTGGGTGTTGGTCACGAGGTCCGGGCTCAGGTTGTCAGACAGTGCATTAGTGCCCAGGTTAGACTATATATTTTGGGTGCATTCGAGTGCCGTGTAGGTTCTGATCTGAAGAACTCTTCAGGATATGAAGAATGAGCGAGTCTGAGGCGCGTGCTCAGGCTTTTGTCTCTGGATTTTGTATCAGCGATGGCCGTGGAATGTTGGGGAGGCCTCATGGGCCATGGACGCATCTTGCTCTCTGTGGATTTGGCCCGATCCCAATTGTCTTTCGTCAATCTGTGGGATGGGAGGACTCCTTTCAGGTTTGTTACCTCAGGTGTCCCACCAAAAGAGGAATTCCAAAGCAGAGCCCTGGGAAAGAGTGTAGGGACAACCCGAACTATGGTTAAAAATTGGTGTCTAGGGGCATGGCAAGCCCAATATGCTGTCTCTCCATCCAGCCACTGAGAGGCCTTACCTGAGGACTGGGCTCAGGCTGAGGGTCACAATGTGTGTTTGTGACCAATGTGGCCTGCAAGCATGGGCGGGGTCTCATGGGCCACACTGGTTTCAACGACACTGAACGTTGGACAACATGCCAACCACAAGGTTTCTTGCCATGGGGAAAGAGTTCTGATCTCTGCATCATTTTCAAACCCGGGCCGTGATTGGAGATAAGTGTCTAGGTTTCTGAAGCCTGAAAACCGCGGTTGAGAAGAGATGAGGACCTAAGGCCATGGCGGGTCCGATGTGCTCAGTGTGCGGCCAGCTGTCTGGGTGGGGCCAGGAGGTCCAGGCTCAGGCTGTGTCAGAAAGGGCATTAGTGCCCAGGTCAGCCTATATATTTCGGGTACAACCGAATCGCGTGCAGGTTGATCCTCATTTGGGATTTCTGGGTAGCCCCAGAGGGCAATGTTTTTCGTCTGGAGGGCAGGCAGAGTGCTGCATTGTAGTTCTGGATTGCCAAACTGGAGGGCTTGTGGGCCAGTAGTCTGAGGACGGAAGTCTGAGAACCCAAGCTAGGCCTAGGTTTCTGGGTGACGATATAGCAGGCACAATCTACAGACCTGAATCGAGATCTCGTGCATCTGAAGTCAGGGCGAGAATCAGACGATCGCTCAAGTTGGACTTTCTGTCCCTGATGGCCCCTTCATGAAGGGGGGTTGATCACGAGGCCATGGGGGTTTTCCCACGATGGGAGTTGTGAGAAGCTCCCAACTGCAAAGATTCTTCTGCAGGACAATTGAGACCTGTTGGTTGGCTCCAGGCCAACGATTCCGAGCAGGGTTCTAAGGATGGATGGCTGGGTAGCCCACCTCGCATTCCAATTGTCTCCAAGCAAGAAGACAGGTTAGATCTGCTGGATCTGGGGGAGAAACCGAGGAGGCTGAGTTGAAATGGACTCTCCCGTGGATGTGTCCTAATATGTCTTTGTGTCTATGGAGACCTTGGAAAGAAGCGGTGGCACTGGGGCCCTGAAGGGTTCTCCTAAACAGAGGCTTTGACACAGCTCCAACGTGCAAGTTTCCCATGTGTACATGAGATTGGTTCTGATGGGTGAGTCAAGAAACAGCCATATGCTGGTATTGAAATCCAGGCCTATGAGGAGAGATGCTTGGAAACCAAAGCAATGGATCCGATAGGTGCCTAGGGGCCTGCTCGTTCCTTTTTACTTCTAGGGACATCAGTCTACGGGTCTGAGTGCCGGTAGGTGCTCAGATGGGCCCAGATTGCCCCTGATTGTCCTAGGAAGCCACAAATATTGGGATGGCCTCAGGGATTTTGGAAGTTTATCCTATTAGTAGGGTTGTGGCCATTGGAATGGGCACATACAATTCCCTTGGAGAGGGCAAGCCAAAGTCGTCAGGTTTGGCTCCAGGGGCCTGAGCCTGTAGGGTGTGTGGGCCAGGGCTGTGTGGACAGTTGTCTGAAAACACAAACTCGGCTTATGTTTCGGATCATATTTATGGCAGGACTGATCTACAGACCATGAGGAGAACTCTCCGGTATATGAAAAAGGGCGAGTGTGAGGCTCTTGCTCAAGTCTTTCTTCTGTGAATATCGTGTCACACATGGTCGTGAAGTTTCCGGGTGGCTTCATGGGAAATGGACGAGTCTTACTCTCTGGGGGTTTGGCCCCGTCCAAAGAGTTCGGGGTCATTCTGTGGGATGGAAGAAGTCCGTTGTTCTGTTGTTGTTGATTTGTTTTGTTTTGTTTTTCAACCTCCGGTGTCCCACCAAATGGGGGATTCCAGAGTAGAGCCCTGGGGAGGGGCGACTGGACAACCAGAAATCTGGTTAAAAATTGGGGCCTAGGGACATGTCAAGCCCATTATGACATCTAATGGTCCAGCCACTGTGAGGACGTACTAGAGGACAGGACTCACGCTGAGGGTCACAATGCGTGTTTATGCCCTCGTCGCTCTCAAGAATGGGCGGGGCCTCAGGGTGAATGCTGGTCTCTCCTACACTGAACGTTGGACAACATGCCAACCACAAGGTTTCTTGCCATGTGTAAGGAGGGTTCTGATTTCTGCCTCACAGTCACCCCTGGGCAGTGATTGGAGATAAGGTCTAGGTTCTGAAGCCTGAAAACTGAGGTAGGGAAGAGATGATGACCTAAGGCCATGGCCGTTCTGATGTGCTCAGTGTTCGGTCAGCTGCCTGGGTGTTGGTCACGAGGTCCGGGCTCAGGTTGTCAGACAGTGCATTAGTGCCCAGGTTAGACTATATATTTTGGGTGCATTCGAGTGCCGTGTAGGTTCTGATCTGAAGAACTCTTCAGGATATGAAGAATGAGCGAGTCTGAGGCGCGTGCTCAGGCTTTTGTCTCTGGATTTTGTATCAGCGATGGCCGTGGAATGTTGGGGAGGCCTCATGGGCCATGGACGCATCTTGCTCTCTGTGGATTTGGCCCAATCCCAATTGTCTTTCGTCAATCTGTGGGATGGGAGGACTCCTTTCAGGTTTGTTACCTCAGGTGTCCCACCAAAAGAGGAATTCCAAAGCAGAGCCCTGGGAAAGAGTGTAGGGACAACTCGAACTATGGTTAAAAATTGGTGTCTAGGGGCATGGCAAGCCCAATATGCTGTCTCTCCATCCAGCCACTGAGAGGCCTTACCTGAGGACTGGGCTCAGGCTGAGGGTCACAATGTGTGTTTGTGACCAATGTGGCCCGCAAGCATGGGCGGGGTCTCATGGGCCACACTGGTTTCAACGACACTGAACGTTGGACAACATGCCAACCACAAGGTTTCTTGCCATGGGGAAAGAGTTCTGATCTCTGCATCATTTTCAAACCCGGGCCGTGATTGGAGATAAGTGTCTAGGTTTCTGAAGCCTGAAAACCGCGGTTGAGAAGAGATGACGACCTAAGGCCATGGCGGGTCCGATGTGCTCAATGTGCGGCCAGCTGTCTGGGTGGGGCCAGGAGGTCCAGGCTCAGGCTGTGTCAGAAAGGGCATTAGTGCCCAGGTCAGCCTATATATTTCGGGTACAACCGAATCGCGTGCAGGTTGATCCTCATTTGGGGTTTCTGGGTAGCCCCAGAGGGCAATGTTTTTCGTCTGGAGGGCAGGCAGAGTGCTGCATTGTAGTTCTGGATTGCCAAACTGGAGGGCTTGTGGGCCAGTAGTCTGAGGACGGAAGTCTGAGAACCCAAGCTAGGCCTAGGTTTCTGGGTGACGATATGGCAGGCACAATCTACAGACCTGAATCGAGATCTCGTGCATCTGAAGTCAGGGCGAGAATCAGACGATCGCTCAAGTTGGACTTTCTGTCCCTGATGGCCCCTTCATGAAGGGGGGTTGATCACGAGGCCATGGGGGTTTTCCCACGATGGGAGTTGTGAGAAGCTCCCAACTGCAAAGAATCTTCTGCAGGACAATTTAGACCTGTTGGTTGGCTCCAGGCCAACGATTCCGAGCAGGGTTCTAAGGATGGATGGCTGGGTAGCCCACCTCGCATTCCAATTGTCTCCAAGCAACAAGACAGGTTAGATCTGCTGGATCTGGGGGAGAAACCGAGGAGGCTGAGTTGAAATGGACTCTCCCGTGGATGTGTCCTAATATGTCTTTGTGTCTATGGAGACCTTGGAAAGAAGCGGTGGCACTGGGGCCCTGAAGGGTTCTCCTAAACAGAGGCTTTGACACAGCTCCAACGTGCATGTTTCCCATGTGTACATGAGATTGGTTCTGATGGGTGAGTCAAGAAACAGCCATATGCTGGTATTGAAATCCAGGCCTATGAGGAGAGATGCTTGGAAACCAAAGCAATGGATCCGATAGGTGCCTAGGGGCCTGCTCGTTCCTTTTTACTTCTAGGGACATCAGTCTACGGGTCTGAGTGCCGGTAGGTGCTCAGATGGGCCCAGACTGCCCCTGATTGTCCTAGGAAGCCACAAATATTGGGATGGCCTCAGGGATTTTGGAAGTTTATCCTATTAGTAGGGTTGTGGCCATTGGAATGGGCACATACAATTCCCTTGGAGAGGGCAAGCCAAAGTCGTCAGGTTTGGCTCCAGGGGCCTGAGCCTGTAGGGTGTGTGGGCCAGGGCTGTGTGGACAGTTGTCTGAAAACACAAACTCGGCTTATGTTTCGGATCATATTTATGGCAGGACTGATCTACAGACCATGAGGAGAACTCTCCGGTATATGAAAAAGGGCGAGTGTGAGGCTCTTGCTCAAGTCTTTCTTCTGTGAATATCGTGTCACACATGGTCGTGAAGTTTCCGGGTGGCTTCATGGGAAATGGACGAGTCTTACTCTCTGGGGGTTTGGCCCCGTCCAAAGAGTTCGGGGTCATTCTGTGGGATGGAAGAAGTCCGTTGTTCTGTTGTTGTTGATTTGTTTTGTTTTGTTTTTCAACCTCCGGTGTCCCACCAAATGGGGGATTCCAGAGTAGAGCCCTGGGGAGGGGCGACTGGACAACCAGAAATCTGGTTAAAAATTGGGGCCTAGGGACATGTCAAGCCCATTATGACATCTAATGGTCCAGCCACTGTGAGGACGTACTAGAGGACAGGACTCACGCTGAGGGTCACAATGCGTGTTTATGCCCTCGTCGCTCTCAAGAATGGGCGGGGCCTCAGGGTGAATGCTGGTTTCTCCTACACTGAACGTTGGACAACATGCCAACCACAAGGTTTCTTGCCATGGGTAAGGAAGAGTTCTGATTTCTGCCTCACAGTCACCCCTGGGCAGTGATTGGAGATAAGGTCTAGGTTCTGAAGCCTGAAAACTGAGGTAGGGAAGAGATGATGACCTAAGGCCATGGCCGTTCTGATGTGCTCAGTGTTCGGTCAGCTGTCTGGGTGTTGGTCACGAGGTCCGGGCTCAGGTTGTCAGACAGTGCATTAGTGCCCAGGTTAGACTATATATTTTGGGTGCATTCGAGTGCCGTGTAGGTTCTGATCTGAAGAACTCTTCAGGATATGAAGAATGAGCGAGTCTGAGGCGCGTGCTCAGGCTTTTGTCTCTGGATTTTGTATCAGCGATGGCCGTGGAATGTTGGGGAGGCCTCATGGGCCATGGACGCATCTTGCTCTCTGTGGATTTGGCCCGATCCCAATTGTCTTTCGTCAATCTGTGGGATGGGAGGACTCCTTTCAGGTTTGTTACCTCAGGTGTCCCACCAAAAGAGGAATTCCAAAGCAGAGCCCTGGGAAAGAGTGTAGGGACAACCCGAACTATGGTTAAAAATTGGTGTCTAGGGGCATGGCAAGCCCAATATGCTGTCTCTCCATCCAGCCACTGAGAGGCCTTACCTGAGGACTGGGCTCAGGCTGAGGGTCACAATGTGTGTTTGTGACCAATGTGGCCCGCAAGCATGGGCGGGGTCTCATGGGCCACACTGGTTTCAACGACACTGAACGTTGGACAACATGCCAACCACAAGGTTTCTTGCCATGGGGAAAGAGTTCTGATTTCTGCATCATTTTCAAACCCGGGCCGTGATTGGAGACAAGGTCTAGGTTTCTGAAGCCTGAAAACCGCTGTTGAGAAGAGATGACGACCTAAGGCCATGGCGGGTCCGATGTGCTCAATGTGCGGCCAGCTGTCTGGGTGGGGCCAGGAGGTCCAGGCTCAGGCTGTGTCAGAAAGGGCATTAGTGCCCAGGTCAGCCTATATATTTCGGGTACAACCGAATCGCGTGCAGGTTGATCCTCATTTGGGGTTTCTGGGTAGCCCCAGAGGGCAATGTTTTTCGTCTGGAGGGCAGGCAGAGTGCTGCATTGTAGTTCTGGATTGCCAAACTGGAGGGCTTGTGGGCCAGTAGTCTGAGGACGGAAGTCTGAGAACCCAAGCTAGGCCTAGGTTTCTGGGTGACGATATGGCAGGCACAATCTACAGACCTGAATCGAGATCTCGTGCATCTGAAGTCAGGGCGAGAATCAGACGATCGCTCAAGTTGGACTTTCTGTCCCTGATGGCCCCTTCATGAAGGGGGGTTGATCACGAGGCCATGGGGGTTTTCCCACGATGGGAGTTGTGAGAAGCTCCCAACTGCAAAGATTCTTCTGCAGGACAATTGAGACCTGTTGGTTGGCTCCAGGCCAACGATTCCGAGCAGGGTTCTAAGGATGGATGGCTGGGTAGCCCACCTCGCATTCCAATTGTCTCCAAGCAACAAGACAGGTTAGATCTGCTGGATCTGGGGGAGAAACCGAGGAGGCTGAGTTGAAATGGACTCTCCCGTGGATGTGTCCTAATATGTCTTTGTGTCTATGGAGACCTTGGAAAGAAGCGGTGGCACTGGGGCCCTGAAGGGTTCTCCTAAACAGAGGCTTTGACACAGCTCCAACGTGCAAGTTTCCCATGTGTACATGAGATTGGTTCTGATGGGTGAGTCAAGAAACAGCCATATGCTGGTATTGAAATCCAGGCCTATGAGGAGAGATGCTTGGAAACCAAAGCAATGGATCCGATAGGTGCCTAGGGGCCTGCTCGTTCCTTTTTATTTCTAGGGACATCAGTCTACGGGTCTGAGTGCCGGTAGGTGCTCAGATGGGCCCAGACTGCCCCTGATTGTCCTAGGAAGCCACAAATATTGGGATGGCCTCAGGGATTTTGGAAGTTTATCCTATTAGTAGGGTTGTGGCCATTGGAATGGGCACATACAATTCCCTTGGAGAGGGCAAGCCAAAGTCGTCAGGTTTGGCTCCAGGGGCCTGAGCCTGTAGGGTGTGTAGGCCAGGGCTGTGTGGACAGTTGTCTGAAAACACAAACTCGGCTTATGTTTCGGATCATATTTATGGCAGGACTGATCTACAGACCATGAGGAGAACTCTCCGGTATATGAAAAAGGGCGAGTGTGAGGCTCTTGCTCAAGTCTTTCTTCTGTGAATATCGTGTCACACATGGTCGTGAAGTTTCCGGGTGGCTTCATGGGAAATGGACGAGTCTTACTCTCTGGGGGTTTGGCCCCGTCCAAAGAGTTCGGGGTCATTCTGTGGGATGGAAGAAGTCCGTTGTTCTGTTGTTGTTGATTTGTTTTGTTTTGTTTTTCAACCTCCGGTGTCCCACCAAATGGGGGATTCCAGAGTAGAGCCCTGGGGAGGGGCGACTGGACAACCAGAAATCTGGTTAAAAATTGGGGCCTAGGGACATGTCAAGCCCATTATGACATCTAATGGTCCAGCCACTGTGAGGACGTACTAGAGGACAGGACTCACGCTGAGGGTCACAATGCGTGTTTATGCCCTCGTCGCTCTCAAGAATGGGCGGGGCCTCAGGGTGAATGCTGGTCTCTCCTACACTGAACGTTGGACAACATGCCAACCACAAGGTTTCTTGCCATGGGTAAGGAAGAGTTCTGATTTCTGCATCACAGTCACCCCTGGGCAGTGATTGGAGATAAGGTCTAGGTTCTGAAGCCTGAAAACTGAGGTAGGGAAGAGATGATGTCCTAAGGCCATGGCCGTTCTGATGTGCTCAGTGTTCGGTCAGCTGTCTGGGTGTTGGTCACGAGGTCCGGGCTCAGGTTGTCAGACAGTGCATTAGTGCCCAGGTTAGACTATATATTCTGGGTGCATTCGAGTGCCGTGTAGGTTCTGATCTGAAGAACTCTTCAGGATATGAAGAATGAGCGAGTCTGAGGCGCGTGCTCAGGCTTTTGTCTCTGGATTTTGTATCAGCGATGGCCGTGGAATGTTGGGGAGGCCTCATGGGCCATGGACGCATCTTGCTCTCTGTGGATTTGGCCCGATCCCAATTGTCTTTCGTCAATCTGTGGGATGGGAGGACTCCTTTCAGGTTTGTTACCTCAGGTGTCCCACCAAAAGAGGAATTCCAAAGCAGAGCCCTGGGAAAGAGTGTAGGGACAACCCGAACTATGGTTAAAAATTGGTGTCTAGGGGCATGGCAAGCCCAATATGCTGTCTCTCCATCCAGCCACTGAGAGGCCTTACCTGAGGACTGGGCTCAGGCTGAGGGTCACAATGTGTGTTTGTGACCAATGTGGCCCGCAAGCATGGGCGGGGTCTCATGGGCCACACTGGTTTCAACGACACTGAACGTTGGACAACATGCCAACCACAAGGTTTCTTGCCATGGGGAAAGAGTTCTGATTTCTGCATCATTTTCAAACCCGGGCCGTGATTGGAGACAAGGTCTAGGTTTCTGAAGCCTGAAAACCGCGGTTGAGAAGAGATGACGACCTAAGGCCATGGCGGGTCCGATGTGCTCAATGTGCGGCCAGCTGTCTGGGTGGGGCCAGGAGGTCCAGGCTCAGGCTGTGTCAGAAAGGGCATTAGTGCCCAGGTCAGCCTATATATTTCGGGTACAACCGAATCGCGTGCAGGTTGATCCTCATTTGGGGTTTCTGGGTAGCCCCAGAGGGCAATGTTTTTCGTCTGGAGGGCAGGCAGAGTGCTGCATTGTAGTTCTGGATTGCCAAACTGGAGGGCTTGTGGGCCAGTAGTCTGAGGACGGAAGTCTGAGAACCCAAGCTAGGCCTAGGTTTCTGGGTGACGATATGGCAGGCACAATCTACAGACCTGAATCGAGATCTCGTGCATCTGAAGTCAGGGCGAGAATCAGACGATCGCTCAAGTTGGACTTTCTGTCCCTGATGGCCCCTTCATGAAGGGGGGTTGATCACGAGGCCATGGGGGTTTTCCCACGATGGGAGTTGTGAGAAGCTCCCAACTGCAAAGATTCTTCTGCAGGACAATTGAGACCTGTTGGTTGGCTCCAGGCCAACGATTCCGAGCAGGGTTCTAAGGATGGATGGCTGGGTAGCCCACCTCGCATTCCAATTGTCTCCAAGCAACAAGACAGGTTAGATCTGCTGGATCTGGGGGAGAAACCGAGGAGGCTGAGTTGAAATGGACTCTCCCGTGGATGTGTCCTAATATGTCTTTGTGTCTATGGAGACCTTGGAAAGAAGCGGTGGCACTGGGGCCCTGAAGGGTTCTCCTAAACAGAGGCTTTGACACAGCTCCAACGTGCAAGTTTCCCATGTGTACATGAGATTGGTTCTGATGGGTGAGTCAAGAAACAGCCATATGCTGGTATTGAAATCCAGGCCTATGAGGAGAGATGCTTGGAAACCAAAGCAATGGATCCGATAGGTGCCTAGGGGCCTGCTCATTCCTTTTTATTTCTAGGGACATCAGTCTACAGGTCTGAGTGCCGGTAGGTGCTCAGATGGGCCCAGACTGCCCCTGATTGTCCTAGGAAGCCACAAATATTGGGATGGCCTCAGGGATTTTGGAAGTTTATCCTATTAGTAGGGTTGTGGCCATTGGAATGGGCACATACAATTCCCTTGGAGAGGGCAAGCCAAAGTCGTCAGGTTTGGTTCCAGGGGCCTGAGCCTGTAGGGTGTGTGGGCCAGGGCTGTGTGGACAGTTGTCTGAAAACACAAACTCGGCTTATGTTTCGGATCATATTTATGGCAGGACTGATCTACAGACCATGAGGAGAACTCTCCGGTATATGAAAAAGGGCGAGTGTGAGGCTCTTGCTCAAGTCTTTCTTCTGTGAATATCGTGTCACACATGGTCGTGAAATTTCCGGGTGGCTTCATGGGAAATGGACGAGTCTTACTCTCTGGGGGTTTGGCCCCGTCCAAAGAATTCGGGGTCATTCTGTGGGATGGAAGAATCCGTTGTTCTGTTGTTGTTGATTTGTTTTGTTTTGTTTTTCAACCTCCGGTGTCCCACCAAATGGGGGATTCCAGAGTAGAGCCCTGGGGAGGGGCGACTGGACAACCAGAAATCTGGTTAAAAATTGGGGCCTAGGGACATGTCAAGCCCATTATGACATCTAATGGTCCAGCCACTGTGAGGACGTACTAGAGGACAGGACTCACGCTGAGGGACACAATGCGTGTTTATGCCCTCGTCGCTCTCAAGAATGGGCGGGGCCTCAGGGTGAATGCTGGTTTCTCCTACACTGAACGTTGGACAACATGCCAACCACAAGGTTTCTTGCCATGGGTAAGGAAGAGTTCTGATTTCTGCCTCACAGTCACCCCTGGGCAGTGATTGGAGATAAGGTCTAGGTTCTGAAGCCTGAAAACTGAGGTAGGGAAGAGATGATGACCTAAGGCCATGGCCGTTCTGATGTGCTCAGTGTTCGGTCAGCTGTCTGGGTGTTGGTCACGAGGTCCGGGCTCAGGTTGTCAGACAGTGCATTAGTGCCCAGGTTAGACTATATATTTTGGGTGCATTCGAGTGCCGTGTAGGTTCTGATCTGAAGAACTCTTCAGGATATGAAGAATGAGCGAGTCTGAGGCGCGTGCTCAGCCTTTTGTCTCTGGATTTTGTATCAGCGATGGCCGTGGAATGTTGGGGAGGCCTCATGGGCCATGGACGCATCTTGCTCTCTGTGGATTTGGCCCGATCCCAATTGTCTTTCGTCAATCTGTGGGATGGGAGGACTCCTTTCAGGTTTGTTACCTCAGGTGTCCCACCAAAAGAGGAATTCCAAAGCAGAGCCCTGGGAAAGAGTGTAGGGACAACCCGAACTATGGTTAAAAATTGGTGTCTAGGGGCATGGAAAGCCCAATATGCTGTCTCTCCATCCAGCCACTGAGAGGCCTTACCTGAGGACTGGGCTCAGGCTGAGGGTCACAATGTGTGTTTGTGACCAATGTGGCCCGCAAGCATGGGCGGGGTCTCATGGGCCACACTGCTTTCAACGACACTGAACGTTGGACAACATGCCAACCACAAGGTTTCTTGCCATGGGGAAAGAGTTCTGATTTCTGCATCATTTTCAAACCCGGGCCGTGATTGGAGATAAGGTCTAGGTTTCTGAAGCCTGAAAACCGCGGTTGAGAAGAGATGACGACCTAAGGCCATGGCGGGTCCGATGTGCTCAATGTGCGGCCAGCTGTCTGGGTGGGGCCAGGAGGTCCAGGCTCAGGCTGTGTCAGAAAGGGCATTAGTGCCCAGGTCAGCCTATATATTTCAGGTACAACCGAATCGCGTGCAGGTTGATCCTCATTTGGGGTTTCTGGGTAGCCCCAGAGGGCAATGTTTTTCGTCTGGAGGGCAGGCAGAGTGCTGCATTGTAGTTCTGGATTGCCAAACTGGAGGGCTTGTGGGCCAGTAGTCTGAGGACGGAAGTCTGAGAACCCAAGCTAGGCCTAGGTTTCTGGGTGACGATATGGCAGGCACAATCTACAGACCTGAATCGAGATCTCGTGCATCTGAAGTCAGGGCGAGAATCAGACGATCGCTCAAGTTGGACTTTCTGTCCCTGATGGCCCCTTCATGAAGGGGGGTTGATCACGAGGCCATGGGGGTTTTCCCACGATGGGAGTTGTGAGAAGCTCCCAACTGCAAAGATTCTTCTGCAGGACAATTGAGACCTGTTGGTTGGCTCCAGGCCAACGATTCCGAGCAGGGTTCTAAGGATGGATGGCTGGGTAGCCCACCTCGCATTCCAATTGTCTCCAAGCAACAAGACAGGTTAGATCTGCTGGATCTGGGGGAGAAACCGAGGAGGCTGAGTTGAAATGGACTCTCCCGTGGATGTGTCCTAATATGTCTTTGTGTCTATGGAGACCTTGGAAAGAAGCGGTGGCACTGGGGCCCTGAAGGGTTCTCCTAAACAGAGGCTTTGACACAGCTCCAACGTGCAAGTTTCCCATGTGTACATGAGATTGGTTCTGATGGGTGAGTCAAGAAACAGCCATATGCTGGTATTGAAATCCAGGCCTATGAGGAGAGATGCTTGGAAACCAAAGCAATGGATCCGATAGGTGCCTAGGGGCCTGCTCGTTCCTTTTTATTTCTAGGGACATCAGTCTACGGGTCTGAGTGCCGGTAGGTGCTCAGATGGGCCCAGACTGCCCCTGATTGTCCTAGGAAGCCACAAATATTGGGATGGCCTCAGGGATTTTGGAAGTTTATCCTATTAGTAGGGTTGTGGCCATTGGAATGGGCACATACAATTCCCTTGGAGAGGGCAAGCCAAAGTCGTCAGGTTTGGCTCCAGGGGCCTGAGCCTGTAGGGTGTGTCGGCCAGGGCTGTGTGGACAGTTGTCTGAAAACACAAACTCGGCTTATGTTTCGGATCATATTTATGGCAGGACTGATCTACAGACCATGAGGAGAACTCTCCGGTATATGAAAAAGGGCGAGTGTGAGGCTCTTGCTCAAGTCTTTCTTCTGTGAATATCGTGTCACACATGGTCGTGAAGTTTCCGGGTGGCTTCATGGGAAATGGACGAGTCTTACTCTCTGGGGGTTTGGCCCCGTCCAAGGAGTTCGGGGTCATTCTGTGGGATGGAAGAAGTCCGTTGTTCTGTTGTTGTTGATTTGTTTTGTTTTGTTTTTCAACCTCCGGTGTCCCACCAAATGCGGGATTCCAGAGTAGAGCCCTGGGGAGGGGCGACTGGACAACCAGAAATCTGGTTAAAAATTGGGGCCTAGGGACATGTCAAGCCCATTATGACATCTAATGGTCCAGCCACTGTGAGGACGTACTAGAGGACAGGACTCACGCTGAGGGTCACAATGCGTGTTTATGCCCTCGTCGCTCTCAAGAATGGGCGGGGCCTCAGGGTGAATGCTGGTTTCTCCTACACTGAACGTTGGACAACATGCCAACCACAAGGTTTCTTGCCATGGGTAAGGAAGAGTTCTGATTTCTGCCTCACAGTCACCCCTGGGCAGTGATTGGAGATAAGGTCTAGGTTCTGAAGCCTGAAAACTGAGGTAGGGAAGAGATGATGACCTAAGGCCATGGCCGTTCTGATGTGCTCAGTGTTCGGTCAGCTGTCTGGGTGTTGGTCACGAGGTCCGGGCTCAGGTTGTCAGACAGTGCATTAGTGCCCAGGTTAGACTATATATTTTGGGTGCATTCGAGTGCCGTGTAGGTTCTGATCTGAAGAACTCTTCAGGATATGAAGAATGAGCGAGTCTGAGGCGCGTGCTCAGGCTTTTGTCTCTGGATTTTGTATCAGCGATGGCCGTGGAATGTTGGGGAGGCCTCATGGGCCATGGACGCATCTTGCTCTCTGTGGATTTGGCCCGATCCCAATTGTCTTTCGTCAATCTGTGTGATGGGAGGACTCCTTTCAGGTTTGTTACCTCAGGTGTCCCACCAAAAGAGGAATTCCAAAGCAGAGCCCTGGGAAAGAGTGTATGGACAACCCGAACTATGGTTAAAAATTGGTGTCTAGGGGCATGGCAAGCCCAATATGCTGTCTCTCCATCCAGCCACTGAGAGGCCTTACCTGAGGACTGGGCTCAGGCTGAGGGTCACAATGTGTGTTTGTGACCAATGTGGCCCGCAAGCATGGGCGGGGTCTCATGGGCCACACTGGTTTCAACGACACTGAACGTTGGACAACATGCCAACCACAAGGTTTCTTGCCATGGGGAAAGAGTTCTGATTTCTGCATCATTTTCAAACCCGGGCCGTGATTGGAGACAAGGTCTAGGTTTCTGAAGCCTGAAAACCGCTGTTGAGAAGAGATGACGACCTAAGGCCATGGCGGGTCCGATGTGCTCAATGTGCGGCCAGCTGTCTGGGTGGGGCCAGGAGGTCCAGGCTCAGGCTGTGTCAGAAAGGGCATTAGTGCCCAGGTCAGCCTATATATTTCGGGTACAACCGAATCGCGTGCAGGTTGATCCTCATTTGGGGTTTCTGGGTAGCCCCAGAGGGCAATGTTTTTCGTCTGGAGGGCAGGCAGAGTGCTGCATTGTAGTTCTGGATTGCCAAACTGGAGGGCTTGTGGGCCAGTAGTCTGAGGACGGAAGTCTGAGAACCCAAGCTAGGCCTAGGTTTCTGGGTGACGATATGGCAGGCACAATCTACAGACCTGAATCGAGATCTCGTGCATCTGAAGTCAGGGCGAGAATCAGACGATCGCTCAAGTTGGACTTTCTGTCCCTGATGGCCCCTTCATGAAGGGGGGTTGATCACGAGGCCATGGGGGTTTTCCCACGATGGGAGTTGTGAGAAGCTCCCAACTGCAAAGATTCTTCTGCAGGACAATTGAGACCTGTTGGTTGGCTCCAGGCCAACGATTCCGAGCAGGGTTCTAAGGATGGATGGCTGGGTATCCCACCTCGCATTCCAATTGTCTCCAAGCAACAAGACAGGTTAGATCTGCTGGATCTGGGGGAGAAACCGAGGAGGCTGAGTTGAAATGGACTCTCCCGTGGATGTGTCCTAATATATCTTTGTGTCTATGGAGACCTTGGAAAGAAGCGGTGGCACTGGGGCCCTGAAGGGTTCTCCTAAACAGAGGCTTTGACACAGCTCCAACGTGCAAGTTTCCCATGTGTACATGAGATTGGTTCTGATGGGTGAGTCAAGAAACAGCCATATGCTGGTATTGAAATCCAGGCCTATGAGGAGAGATGCTTGGAAACCAAAGCAATGGATCCGATAGGTGCCTAGGGGCCTGCTCGTTCCTTTTTATTTCTAGGGACATCAGTCTACAGGTCTGAGTGCCGGTAGGTGCTCAGATGGGCCCAGACTGCCCCTGATTGTCCTAGGAAGCCACAAATATTGGGATGGCCTCAGGGATTTTGGAAGTTTATCCTATTAGTAGGGTTGTGGCCATTTGAATGGGCACATACAATTCCCTTGGAGAGGGCAAGCCAAAGTCGTCAGGTTTGGTTCCAGGGGCCTGAGCCTGTAGGGTGTGTGGGCCAGGGCTGTGTGGACAGTTGTCTGAAAACACAAACTCGGCTTATGTTTCGGATCATATTTATGGCAGGACTGATCTACAGACCATGAGGAGAACTCTCCGGTATATGAAAAAGGGCGAGTGTGAGGCTCTTGCTCAAGTCTTTCTTCTGTGAATATCGTGTCACACATGGTCGTGAAATTTCCGGGTGGCTTCATGGGAAATGGACGAGTCTTACTCTCTGGGGGTTTGGCCCCGTCCAAAGAGTTCGGGGTCATTCTGTGGGATGGAAGAATCCGTTGTTCTGTTGTTGTTGATTTGTTTTGTTTTGTTTTTCAACCTCCGGTGTCCCACCAAATGGGGGATTCCAGAGTAGAGCCCTGGGGAGGGGCGACTGGACAACCAGAAATCTGGTTAAAAATTGGGGCCTAGGGACATGTCAAGCCCATTATGACATCTAATGGTCCAGCCACTGTGAGGACGTACTAGAGGACAGGACTCACGCTGAGGGTCACAATGCGTGTTTATGCCCTCGTCGCTCTCAAGAATGGGCGGGGCCTCAGGGTGAATGCTGGTTTCTCCTACACTGAACGTTGGACAACATGCCAACCACAAGGTTTCTTGCCATGGGTAAGGAAGAGTTCTGATTTCTGCCTCACAGTCACCCCTGGGCAGTGATTGGAGATAAGGTCTAGGTTCTGAAGCCTGAAAACTGAGGTAGGGAAGAGATGATGACCTAAGGCCATGGCCGTTCTGATGTGCTCAGTGTTCGGTCAGCTGTCTGGGTGTTGGTCACGAGGTCCGGGCTCAGGTTGTCAGACAGTGCATTAGTGCCCAGGTTAGACTATATATTTTGGGTGCATTCGAGTGCCGTGTAGGTTCTGATCTGAAGAACTCTTCAGGATATGAAGAATGAGCGAGTCTGAGGCGCGTGCTCAGCCTTTTGTCTCTGGATTTTGTATCAGCGATGGCCGTGGAATGTTGGGGAGGCCTCATGGGCCATGGACGCATCTTGCTCTCTGTGGATTTGGCCCGATCCCAATTGTCTTTCGTCAATCTGTGGGATGGGAGGACTCCTTTCAGGTTTGTTACCTCAGGTGTCCCACCAAAAGAGGAATTCCAAAGCAGAGCCCTGGGAAAGAGTGTAGGGACAACCCGAACTATGGTTAAAAATTGGTGTCTAGGGGCATGGCAAGCCCAATATGCTGTCTCTCCATCCAGCCACTGAGAGGCCTTACCTGAGGACTGGGCTCAGGCTGAGGGTCACAATGTGTGTTTGTGACCAATGTGGCCCGCAAGCATGGGCGGGGTCTCATGGGCCACACTGCTTTCAACGACACTGAACGTTGGACAACATGCCAACCACAAGGTTTCTTGCCATGGGGAAAGAGTTCTGATTTCTGCATCATTTTCAAACCCGGGCCGTGATTGGAGATAAGGTCTAGGTTTCTGAAGCCTGAAAACCGCGGTTGAGAAGAGATGACGACCTAAGGCCATGGCGGGTCCGATGTGCTCAATGTGCGGCCAGCTGTCTGGGTGGGGCCAGGAGGTCCAGGCTCAGGCTGTGTCAGAAAGGGCATTAGTGCCCAGGTCAGCCTATATATTTCAGGTACAACCGAATCGCGTGCAGGTTGATCCTCATTTGGGGTTTCTGGGTAGCCCCAGAGGGCAATGTTTTTCGTCTGGAGGGCAGGCAGAGTGCTGCATTGTAGTTCTGGATTGCCAAACTGGAGGGCTTGTGGGCCAGTAGTCTGAGGACGGAAGTCTGAGAACCCAAGCTAGGCCTAGGTTTCTGGGTGACGATATGGCAGGCACAATCTACAGACCTGAATCGAGATCTCGTGCATCTGAAGTCAGGGCGAGAATCAGACGATCGCTCAAGTTGGACTTTCTGTCCCTGATGGCCCCTTCATGAAGGGGGGTTGATCACGAGGCCATGGGGGTTTTCCCACGATGGGAGTTGTGAGAAGCTCCCAACTGCAAAGATTCTTCTGCAGGACAATTGAGACCTGTTGGTTGGCTCCAGGCCAACGATTCCGAGCAGGGTTCTAAGGATGGATGGCTGGGTAGCCCACCTCGCATTCCAATTGTCTCCAAGCAACAAGACAGGTTAGATCTGCTGGATCTGGGGGAGAAACCGAGGAGGCTGAGTTGAAATGGACTCTCCCGTGGATGTGTCCTAATATGTCTTTGTGTCTATGGAGACCTTGGAAAGAAGCGGTGGCACTGGGGCCCTGAAGGGTTCTCCTAAACAGAGGCTTTGACACAGCTCCAACGTGCAAGTTTCCCATGTGTACATGAGATTGGTTCTGATGGGTGAGTCAAGAAACAGCCATATGCTGGTATTGAAATCCAGGCCTATGAGGAGAGATGCTTGGAAACCAAAGCAATGGATCCGATAGGTGCCTAGGGGCCTGCTCGTTCCTTTTTATTTCTAGGGACATCAGTCTACGGGTCTGAGTGCCGGTAGGTGCTCAGATGGGCCCAGACTGCCCCTGATTGTCCTAGGAAGCCACAAATATTGGGATGGCCTCAGGGATTTTGGAAGTTTATCCTATTAGTAGGGTTGTGGCCATTGGAATGGGCACATACAATTCCCTTGGAGAGGGCAAGCCAAAGTCGTCAGGTTTGGCTCCAGGGGCCTGAGCCTGTAGGGTGTGTCGGCCAGGGCTGTGTGGACAGTTGTCTGAAAACACAAACTCGGCTTATGTTTCGGATCATATTTATGGCAGGACTGATCTACAGACCATGAGGAGAACTCTCCGGTATATGAAAAAGGGCGAGTGTGAGGCTCTTGCTCAAGTCTTTCTTCTGTGAATATCGTGTCACACATGGTCGTGAAGTTTCCGGGTGGCTTCATGGGAAATGGACGAGTCTTACTCTCTGGGGGTTTGGCCCCGTCCAAAGAGTTCGGGGTCATTCTGTGGGATGGAAGAAGTCCGTTGTTCTGTTGTTGTTGATTTGTTTTGTTTTGTTTTTCAACCTCCGGTGTCCCACCAAATGGGGGATTCCAGAGTAGAGCCCTGGGGAGGGGCGACTGGACAACCAGAAATCTGGTTAAAAATTGGGGCCTAGGGACATGTCAAGCCCATTATGACATCTAATGGTCCAGCCACTGTGAGGACGTACTAGAGGACAGGACTCACGCTGAGGGTCACAATGCGTGTTTATGCCCTCGTCGCTCTCAAGAATGGGCGGGGCCTCAGGGTGAATGCTGGTTTCTCCTACACTGAACGTTGGACAACATGCCAACCACAAGGTTTCTTGCCATGGGTAAGGAAGAGTTCTGATTTCTGCCTCACAGTCACCCCTGGGCAGTGATTGGAGATAAGGTCTAGGTTCTGAAGCCTGAAAACTGAGGTAGGGAAGAGATGATGACCTAAGGCCATGGCCGTTCTGATGTGCTCAGTGTTCGGTCAGCTGTCTGGGTGTTGGTCACGAGGTCCGGGCTCAGGTTGTCAGACAGTGCATTAGTGCCCAGGTTAGACTATATATTTTGGGTGCATTCGAGTGCCGTGTAGGTTCTGATCTGAAGAACTCTTCAGGATATGAAGAATGAGCGAGTCTGAGGCGCGTGCTCAGGCTTTTGTCTCTGGATTTTGTATCAGCGATGGCCGTGGAATGTTGGGGAGGCCTCATGGGCCATGGACGCATCTTGCTCTCTGTGGATTTGGCCCGATCCCAATTGTCTTTCGTCAATCTGTGTGATGGGAGGACTCCTTTCAGGTTTGTTACCTCAGGTGTCCCACCAAAAGAGGAATTCCAAAGCAGAGCCCTGGGAAAGAGTGTATGGACAACCCGAACTATGGTTAAAAATTGGTGTCTAGGGGCATGGCAAGCCCAATATGCTGTCTCTCCATCCAGCCACTGAGAGGCCTTACCTGAGGACTGGGCTCAGGCTGAGGGTCACAATGTGTGTTTGTGACCAATGTGGCCCGCAAGCATGGGCGGGGTCTCATGGGCCACACTGGTTTCAACGACACTGAACGTTGGACAACATGCCAACCACAAGATTTCTTGCCATGGGGAAAGAGTTCTGATTTCTGCATCATTTTCAAACCCGGGCCGTGATTGGAGACAAGGTCTAGGGTTCTGAAGCCTGAAAACCGCGGTTGAGAAGAGATGACGACCTAAGGCCATGGCGGGTCCGATGTGCTCAATGTGCGGCCAGCTGTCTGGGTGGGGCCAGGAGGTCCAGGCTCAGGCTGTGTCAGAAAGGGCATTAGTGCCCAGGTCAGCCTATATATTTCGGGTACAACCGAATCGCGTGCAGGTTGATCCTCATTTGGGGTTTCTGGGTAGCCCCAGAGGGCAATGTTTTTCGTCTGGAGGGCAGGCAGAGTGCTGCATTGTAGTTCTGGATTGCCAAACTGGAGGGCTTGTGGGCCAGTAGTCTGAGGACGGAAGTCTGAGAACCCAAGCTAGGCCTAGGTTTCTGGGTGACGATATGGCAGGCACAATCTACAGACCTGAATCGAGATCTCGTGCATCTGAAGTCAGGGCGAGAATCAGACGATCGCTCAAGTTGGACTTTCTGTCCCTGATGGCCCCTTCATGAAGGGGGGTTGATCACGAGGCCATGGGGGTTTTCCCACGATGGGAGTTGTGAGAAGCTCCCAACTGCAAAGATTCTTCTGCAGGACAATTGAGACCTGTTGGTTGGCTCCAGGCCAACGATTCCGAGCAGGGTTCTAAGGATGGATGGCTGGGTAGCCCACCTCGCATTCCAATTGTCTCCAAGCAACAAGACAGGTTAGATCTGCTGGATCTGGGGGAGAAACCGAGGAGGCTGAGTTGAAATGGACTCTCCCGTGGATGTGTCCTAATATGTCTTTGTGTCTATGGAGACCTTGGAAAGAAGCGGTGGCACTGGGGCCCTGAAGGGTTCTCCTAAACAGAGGCTTTGACACAGCTCCAACGTGCAAGTTTCCCATGTGTACATGAGATTGGTTCTGATGGGTGAGTCAAGAAACAGCCATATGCTGGTATTGAAATCCAGGCCTATGAGGAGAGATGCTTGGAAACCAAAGCAATGGATCCGATAGGTGCCTAGGGGCCTGCTCGTTCCTTTTTATTTCTAGGGACATCAGTCTACGGGTCTGAGTGCCGGTAGGTGCTCAGATGGGCCCAGACTGCCCCTGATTGTCCTAGGAAGCCACAAATATTGGGATGGCCTCAGGGATTTTGGAAGTTTATCCTATTAGTAGGGTTGTGGCCATTGGAATGGGCACATACAATTCCCTTGGAGAGGGCAAGCCAAAGTCGTCAGGTTTGGCTCCAGGGGCCTGAGCCTGTAGGGTGTGTCGGCCAGGGCTGTGTGGACAGTTGTCTGAAAACACAAACTCGGCTTATGTTTCGGATCATATTTATGGCAGGACTGATCTACAGACCATGAGGAGAACTCTCCGGTATATGAAAAAGGGCGAGTGTGAGGCTCTTGCTCAAGTCTTTCTTCTGTGAATATCGTGTCACACATGGTCGTGAAGTTTCCGGGTGGCTTCATGGGAAATGGACGAGTCTTACTCTCTGGGGGTTTGGCCCCGTCCAAAGAGTTCGGGGTCATTCTGTGGGATGGAAGAAGTCCGTTGTTCTGTTGTTGTTGATTTGTTTTGTTTTGTTTTTCAACCTCCGGTGTCCCACCAAATGGGGGATTCCAGAGTAGAGCCCTGGGGAGGGGCGACTGGACAACCAGAAATCTGGTTAAAAATTGGGGCCTAGGGACATGTCAAGCCCATTATGACATCTAATGGTCCAGCCACTGTGAGGACGTACTAGAGGACAGGACTCACGCTGAGGGTCACAATGCGTGTTTATGCCCTCGTCGCTCTCAAGAATGGGCGGGGCCTCAGGGTGAATGCTGGTTTCTCCTACACTGAACGTTGGACAACATGCCAACCACAAGGTTTCTTGCCATGGGTAAGGAAGAGTTCTGATTTCTGCCTCACAGTCACCCCTGGGCAGTGATTGGAGATAAGGTCTAGGTTCTGAAGCCTGAAAACTGAGGTAGGGAAGAGATGATGACCTAAGGCCATGGCCGTTCTGATGTGCTCAGTGTTCGGTCAGCTGTCTGGGTGTTGGTCACGAGGTCCGGGCTCAGGTTGTCAGACAGTGCATTAGTGCCCAGGTTAGACTATATATTTTGGGTGCATTCGAGTGCCGTGTAGGTTCTGATCTGAAGAACTCTTCAGGATATGAAGAATGAGCGAGTCTGAGGCGCGTGCTCAGGCTTTTGTCTCTGGATTTTGTATCAGCGATGGCCGTGGAATGTTGGGGAGGCCTCATGGGCCATGGACGCATCTTGCTCTCTGTGGATTTGGCCCGATCCCAATTGTCTTTCGTCAATCTGTGTGATGGGAGGACTCCTTTCAGGTTTGTTACCTCAGGTGTCCCACCAAAAGAGGAATTCCAAAGCAGAGCCCTGGGAAAGAGTGTATGGACAACCCGAACTATGGTTAAAAATTGGTGTCTAGGGGCATGGCAAGCCCAATATGCTGTCTCTCCATCCAGCCACTGAGAGGCCTTACCTGAGGACTGGGCTCAGGCTGAGGGTCACAATGTGTGTTTGTGACCAATGTGGCCCGCAAGCATGGGCGGGGTCTCATGGGCCACACTGGTTTCAACGACACTGAACGTTGGACAACATGCCAACCACAAGATTTCTTGCCATGGGGAAAGAGTTCTGATTTCTGCATCATTTTCAAACCCGGGCCGTGATTGGAGACAAGGTCTAGGGTTCTGAAGCCTGAAAACCGCGGTTGAGAAGAGATGACGACCTAAGGCCATGGCGGGTCCGATGTGCTCAATGTGCGGCCAGCTGTCTGGGTGGGGCCAGGAGGTCCAGGCTCAGGCTGTGTCAGAAAGGGCATTAGTGCCCAGGTCAGCCTATATATTTCGGGTACAACCGAATCGCGTGCAGGTTGATCCTCATTTGGGGTTTCTGGGTAGCCCCAGAGGGCAATGTTTTTCGTCTGGAGGGCAGGCAGAGTGCTGCATTGTAGTTCTGGATTGCCAAACTGGAGGGCTTGTGGGCCAGTAGTCTGAGGACGGAAGTCTGAGAACCCAAGCTAGGCCTAGGTTTCTGGGTGACGATATGGCAGGCACAATCTACAGACCTGAATCGAGATCTCGTGCATCTGAAGTCAGGGCGAGAATCAGACGATCGCTCAAGTTGGACTTTCTGTCCCTGATGGCCCCTTCATGAAGGGGGTTTGATCACGAGGCCATGGGGGTTTTCCCACGATGGGAGTTGTGAGAAGCTCCCAACTGCAAAGATTCTTCTGCAGGACAATTGAGACCTGTTGGTTGGCTCCAGGCCAACGATTCCGAGCAGGGTTCTAAGGATGGATGGCTGGGTAGCCCACCTCGCATTCCAATTGTCTCCAAGCAACAAGACAGGTTAGATCTGCTGGATCTGGGGGAGAAACCGAGGAGGCTGAGTTGAAATGGACTCTCCCGTGGATGTGTCCTAATATGTCTTTGTGTCTATGGAGACCTTGGAAAGAAGCGGTGGCACTGGGGCCCTGAAGGGTTCTCCTAAACAGAGGCTTTGACACAGCTCCAACGTGCAAGTTTCCCATGTGTACATGAGATTGGTTCTGATGGGTGAGTCAAGAAACAGCCATATGCTGGTATTGAAATCCAGGCCTATGAGGAGAGATGCTTGGAAACCAAAGCAATGGATCCGATAGGTGCCTAGGGGCCTGCTCGTTCCTTTTTATTTCTAGGGACATCAGTCTACGGGTCTGAGTGCCGGTAGGTGCTCAGATGGGCCCAGACTGCCCCTGATTGTCCTAGGAAGCCACAAATATTGGGATGGCCTCAGGGATTTTGGAAGTTTATCCTATTAGTAGGGTTGTGGCCATTGGAATGGGCACATACAATTCCCTTGGAGAGGGCAAGCCAAAGTCGTCAGGTTTGGCTCCAGGGGCCTGAGCCTGTAGGGTGTGTCGGCCAGGGCTGTGTGGACAGTTGTCTGAAAACACAAACTCGGCTTATGTTTCGGATCATATTTATGGCAGGACTGATCTACAGACCATGAGGAGAACTCTCCGGTATATGAAAAAGGGCGAGTGTGAGGCTCTTGCTCAAGTCTTTCTTCTGTGAATATCGTGTCACACATGGTCGTGAAGTTTCCGGGTGGCTTCATGGGAAATGGACGAGTCTTACTCTCTGGGGGTTTGGCCCCGTCCAAAGAGTTCGGGGTCATTCTGTGGGATGGAAGAAGTCCTTTGTTCTGTTGTTGTTGATTTGTTTTGTTTTGTTTTTCAACCTCCGGTGTCCCACCAAATGGGGGATTCCAGAGTAGAGCCCTGGGGAGGGGCGACTGGACAACCAGAAATCTGGTTAAAAATTGGGGCCTAGGGACATGTCAAGCCCATTATGACATCTAATGGTCCAGCCACTGTGAGGACGTACTAGAGGACAGGACTCACGCTGAGGGTCACAATGCGTGTTTATGCCCTCGTCGCTCTCAAGAATGGGCGGGGCCTCAGGGTGAATGCTGGTTTCTCCTACACTGAACGTTGGACAACATGCCAACCACAAGGTTTCTTGCCATGGGTAAGGAAGAGTTCTGATTTCTGCCTCACAGTCACCCCTGGGCAGTGATTGGAGATAAGGTCTAGGTTCTGAAGCCTGAAAACTGAGGTAGGGAAGAGATGATGACCTAAGGCCATGGCCGTTCTGATGTGCTCAGTGTTCGGTCAGCTGTCTGGGTGTTGGTCACGAGGTCCGGGCTCAGGTTGTCAGACAGTGCATTAGTGCCCAGGTTAGACTATATATTTTGGGTGCATTCGAGTGCCGTGTAGGTTCTGATCTGAAGAACTCTTCAGGATATGAAGAATGAGCGAGTCTGAGGCGCGTGCTCAGGCTTTTGTCTCTGGATTTTGTATCAGCGATGGCCGTGGAATGTTGGGGAGGCCTCATGGGCCATGGACGCATCTTGCTCTCTGTGTATTTGGCCCGATCCCAATTGTCTTTCGTCAATCTGTGTGATGGGAGGACTCCTTTCAGGTTTGTTACCTCAGGTGTCCCACCAAAAGAGGAATTCCAAAGCAGAGCCCTGGGAAAGAGTGTATGGACAACCCGAACTATGGTTAAAAATTGGTGTCTAGGGGCATGGCAAGCCCAATATGCTGTCTCTCCATCCAGCCACTGAGAGGCCTTACCTGAGGACTGGGCTCAGGCTGAGGGTCACAATGTGTGTTTGTGACCAATGTGGCCCGCAAGCATGGGCGGGGTCTCATGGGCCACACTGGTTTCAACGACACTGAACGTTGGACAACATGCCAACCACAAGATTTCTTGCCATGGGGAAAGAGTTCTGATTTCTGCATCATTTTCAAACCCGGGCCGTGATTGGAGACAAGGTCTAGGGTTCTGAAGCCTGAAAACCGCGGTTGAGAAGAGATGACGACCTAAGGCCATGGCGGGTCCGATGTGCTCAATGTGCGGCCAGCTGTCTGGGTGGGGCCAGGAGGTCCAGGCTCAGGCTGTGTCAGAAAGGGCATTAGTGCCCAGGTCAGCCTATATATTTCGGGTACAACCGAATCGCGTGCAGGTTGATCCTCATTTGGGGTTTCTGGGTAGCCCCAGAGGGCAATGTTTTTCGTCTGGAGGGCAGGCAGAGTGCTGCATTGTAGTTCTGGATTGCCAAACTGGAGGGCTTGTGGGCCAGTAGTCTGAGGACGGAAGTCTGAGAACCCAAGCTAGGCCTAGGTTTCTGGGTGACGATATGGCAGGCACAATCTACAGACCTGAATCGAGATCTCGTGCATCTGAAGTCAGGGCGAGAATCAGACGATCGCTCAAGTTGGACTTTCTGTCCCTGATGGCCCCTTCATGAAGGGGGGTTGATCACGAGGCCATGGGGGTTTTCCCACGATGGGAGTTGTGAGAAGCTCCCAACTGCAAAGATTCTTCTGCAGGACAATTGAGACCTGTTGGTTGGCTCCAGGCCAACGATTCCGAGCAGGGTTCTAAGGATGGATGGCTGGGTAGCCCACCTCGCATTCCAATTGTCTCCAAGCAACAAGACAGGTTAGATCTGCTGGATCTGGGGGAGAAACCGAGGAGGCTGAGTTGAAATGGACTCTCCCGTGGATGTGTCCTAATATGTCTTTGTGTCTATGGAGACCTTGGAAAGAAGCGGTGGCACTGGGGCCCTGAAGGGTTCTCCTAAACAGAGGCTTTGACACAGCTCCAACGTGCAAGTTTCCCATGTGTACATGAGATTGGTTCTGATGGGTGAGTCAAGAAACAGCCATATGCTGGTATTGAAATCCAGGCCTATGAGGAGAGATGCTTGGAAACCAAAGCAATGGATCCGATAGGTGCCTAGGGGCCTGCTCGTTCCTTTTTATTTCTAGGGACATCAGTCTACGGGTCTGAGTGCCGGTAGGTGCTCAGATGGGCCCAGACTGCCCCTGATTGTCCTAGGAAGCCACAAATATTGGGATGGCCTCAGGGATTTTGGAAGTTTATCCTATTAGTAGGGTTGTGGCCATTGGAATGGGCACATACAATTCCCTTGGAGAGGGCAAGCCAAAGTCGTCAGGTTTGGCTCCAGGGGCCTGAGCCTGTAGGGTGTGTGGGCCAGGGCTGTGTGGACAGTTGTCTGAAAACACAAACTCGGCTTATGTTTCGGATCATATTTATGGCAGGACTGATCTACAGACCATGAGGAGAACTCTCCGGTATATGAAAAAGGGCGAGTGTGAGGCTCTTGCTCAAGTATTTCTTCTGTGAATATCGTGTCACACATGGTCGTGAAGTTTCCGGGTGGCTTCATGGGAAATGGACGAGTCTTACTCTCTGGGGGTTTGGCCCCGTCCAAAGAGTTCGGGGTCATTCTGTGGGATGGAAGAAGTCCGTTGTTCTGTTGTTGTTGATTTGTTTTGTTTTGTTTTTCAACCTCCGGTGTCCCACCAAATGGGGGATTCCAGAGTAGAGCCCTGGGGAGGGGCGACTGGACAACCAGAAATCTGGTTAAAAATTGGGGCCTAGGGACATGTCAAGCCCATTATGACATCTAATGGTCCAGCCACTGTGAGGACGTACTAGAGGACAGGACTCACGCTGAGGGTCACAATGCGTGTTTATGCCCTCGTCGCTCTCAAGAATGGGCGGGGCCTCAGGGTGAATGCTGGTTTCTCCTACACTGAACGTTGGACAACATGCCAACCACAAGGTTTCTTGCCATGGGTAAAGAAGAGTTCTGATTTCTGCATCACAGTCACCCCTGGGCAGTGATTGGAGATAAGGTCTAGGTTCTGAAGCCTGAAAACTGAGGTAGGGAAGAGATGATGACCTAAGGCCATGGCCGTTCTGATGTGCTCAGTGTTCGGTCAGCTGTCTGGGTGTTGGTCACGAGGTCCGGGCTCAGGTTGTCAGACAGTGCATTAGTGCCCAGGTTAGACTATATATTTTGGGTGCATTCGAGTGCCGTGTAGGTTCTGATCTGAAGAACTCTTCAGGATATGAAGAATGAGCGAGTCTGAGGCGCGTGCTCAGGCTTTTGTCTCTGGATTTTGTATCAGCGATGGCCGTGGAATGTTGGGGAGGCCTCATGGGCCATGGACGCATCTTGCTCTCTGTGGATTTGGCCCGATCCCAATTGTCTTTCGTCAATCTGTGGGATGGGAGGACTCCTTTCAGGTTTGTTACCTCAGGTGTCCCACCAAAAGAGGAATTCCAAAGCAGAGCCCTGGGAAAGAGTGTATGGACAACCCGAACTATGGTTAAAAATTGGTGTCTAGGGGCATGGCAAGCCCAATATGCTGTCTCTCCATCCAGCCACTGAGAGGCCTTACCTGAGGACTGGGCTCAGGCTGAGGGTCACAATGTGTGTTTGTGACCAATGTGGCCCGCAAGCATGGGCGGGGTCTCATGGGCCACACTGCTTTCAACGACACTGAACGTTGGACAACATGCCAACCACAAGGTTTCTTGCCATGGGGAAAGAGTTCTGATTTCTGCATCATTTTCAAACCCGGGCCGTGATTGGAGATAAGGTCTAGGTTTCTGAAGCCTGAAAACCGCGGTTGAGAAGAGATGACGACCTAAGGCCATGGCGGGTCCGATGTGCTCAATGTGCGGCCAGCTGTCTGGGTGGGGCCAGGAGGTCCAGGCTCAGGCTGTGTCAGAAAGGGCATTAGTGACCAGGTCAGCCTATATATTTCGGGTACAACCGAATCGCGTGCAGGTTGATCCTCATTTGGGGTTTCTGGGTAGCCCCAGAGGGCAATGTTTTTCGTCTGGAGGGCAGGCAGAGTGCTGCATTGTAGTTCTGGATTGCCAAACTGGAGGGCTTGTGGGCCAGTAGTCTGAGGACGGAAGTCTGAGAACCCAAGCTAGGCCTAGGTTTCTGGGTGACGATATGGCAGGCACAATCTACAGACCTGAATCGAGATCTCGTGCATCTGAAGTCAGGGCGAGAATCAGACGATCGCTCAAGTTGGACTTTCTGTCCCTGATGGCCCCTTCATGAAGGGGGGTTGATCACGAGGCCATGGGGGTTTTCCCACGATGGGAGTTGTGAGAAGCTCCCAACTGCAAAGATTCTTCTGCAGGACAATTGAGACCTGTTGGTTGGCTCCAGGCCAACGATTCCGAGCAGGGTTCTAAGGATGGATGGCTGGGTAGCCCACCTCGCATTCCAATTGTCTCCAAGCAACAAGACAGGTTAGATCTGCTGGATCTGGGGGAGAAACCGAGGAGGCTGAGTTGAAATGGACTCTCCCGTGGATGTGTCCTAATATGTCTTTGTGTCTATGGAGACCTTGGAAAGAAGCGGTGGCACTGGGGCCCTGAAGGGTTCTCCTAAACAGAGGCTTTGACACAGCTCCAACGTGCAAGTTTCCCATGTGTACATGAGATTGGTTCTGATGGGTGAGTCAAGAAACAGCCATATGCTGGTATTGAAATCCAGGCCTATGAGGAGAGATGCTTGGAAACCAAAGCAATGGATCCGATAGGTGCCTAGGGGCCTGCTCGTTCCTTTTTATTTCTAGGGACATCAGTCTACGGGTCTGAGTGCCGGTAGGTGCTCAGATGGGCCCAGACTGCCCCTGATTGTCCTAGGAAGCCACAAATATTGGGATGGCCTCAGGGATTTTGGAAGTTTATCCTATTAGTAGGGTTGTGGCCATTGGAATGGGCACATACAATTCCCTTGGAGAGGGCAAGCCAAAGTCGTCAGGTTTGGCTCCAGGGGCCTGAGCCTGTAGGGTGTGTCGGCCAGGGCTGTGTGGACAGTTGTCTGAAAACACAAACTCGGCTTATGTTTCGGATCATATTTATGGCAGGACTGATCTACAGACCATGAGGAGAACTCTCCGGTATATGAAAAAGGGCGAGTGTGAGGCTCTTGCTCAAGTCTTTCTTCTGTGAATATCGTGTCACACATGGTCGTGAAGTTTCCGGGTGGCTTCATGGGAAATGGACGAGTCTTACTCTCTGGGGGTTTGGCCCCGTCCAAAGAGTTCGGGGTCATTCTGTGGGATGGAAGAAGTCCGTTGTTCTGTTGTTGTTGATTTGTTTTGTTTTGTTTTTCAACCTCCGGTGTCCCACCAAATGGGGGATTCCAGAGTAGAGCCCTGGGGAGGGGCGACTGGACAACCAGAAATCTGGTTAAAAATTGGGGCCTAGGGACATGTCAAGCCCATTATGACATCTAATGGTCCAGCCACTGTGAGGACGTACTAGAGGACAGGACTCACGCTGAGGGTCACAATGCGTGTTTATGCCCTCGTCGCTCTCAAGAATGGGCGGGGCCTCAGGGTGAATGCTGGTTTCTCCTACACTGAACGTTGGACAACATGCCAACCACAAGGTTTCTTGCCATGGGTAAGGAAGAGTTCTGATTTCTGCATCACAGTCACCCCTGGGCAGTGATTGGAGATAAGGTCTAGGTTCTGAAGCCTGAAAACTGAGGTAGGGAAGAGATGATGACCTAAGGCCATGGCCGTTCTGATGTGCTCAGTGTTCGGTCAGCTGTCTCGGTGTTGGTCACGAGGTCCGGGCTCAGGTTGTCAGACAGTGCATTAGTGCCCAGGTTAGACTATATATTTTGGGTGCATTCGAGTGCCGTGTAGGTTCTGATCTGAAGAACTCTTCAGGATATGAAGAATGAGCGAGTCTGAGGCGCGTGCTCAGGCTTTTGTCTCTGGATTTTGTATCAGCGATGGCCGTGGAATGTTGGGGAGGCCTCATGGTCCATGGACGCATCTTGCTCTCTGTGGATTTGGCCCGATCCCAATTGTCTTTCGTCAATCTGTGGGATGGGAGGACTCCTTTCAGGTTTGTTACCTCAGGTGTCCCACCAAAAGAGGAATTCCAAAGCAGAGCCCTGGGAAAGAGTGTATGGACAACCCGAACTATGGTTAAAAATTGGTGTCTAGGGGCATGGCAAGCCCAATATGCTGTCTCTCCATCCAGCCACTGAGAGGCCTTACCTGAGGACTGGGCTCAGGCTGAGGGTCACAATGTGTGTTTGTGACCAATGTGGCCCGCAAGCATGGGCGGGGTCTCATGGGCCACACTGGTTTCAACGACACTGAACGTTGGACAACATGCCAACCACAAGATTTCTTGCCATGGGGAAAGAGTTCTGATTTCTGCATCATTTTCAAACCCGGGCCGTGATTGGAGACAAGGTCTAGGTTTCTGAAGCCTGAAAACCGCGGTTGAGAAGAGATGACGACCTAAGGCCATGGCGGGTCCGATGTGCTCAATGTGCGGCCAGCTGTCTGGGTGGGGCCAGGAGGTCCAGGCTCAGGCTGTGTCAGAAAGGGCATTAGTGCCCAGGTCAGCCTATATATTTCGGGTACAACCGAATCGCGTGCAGGTTGATCCTCATTTGGGGTTTCTGGGTAGCCCCAGAGGGCAATGTTTTTCGTCTGGAGGGCAGGCAGAGTGCTGCATTGTAGTTCTGGATTGCCAAACTGGAGGGCTTGTGGGCCAGTAGTCTGAGGACGGAAGTCTGAGAACCCAAGCTAGGCCTAGGTTTCTGGGTGACGATATGGCAGGCACAATTTACAGACCTGAATCGAGATCTCGTGCATCTGAAGTCAGGGCGAGAATCAGACGATCGCTCAAGTTGGACTTTCTGTCCCTGATGGCCCCTTCACGAAGGGGGGTTGATCACGAGGCCATGGGGGTTTTCCCACGATGGGAGTTGTGAGAAGCTCCCAACTGCAAAGATTCTTCTGCAGGACAATTGAGACCTGTTGGTTGGCTCCAGGCCAACGATTCCGAGCAGGGTTCTATGGATGGATGGCTGGGTAGCCCACCTCGCATTCCAATTGTCTCCAAGCAACAAGACAGGTTAGATCTGCTGGATCTGGGGGAGAAACCGAGGAGGCTGAGTTGAAATGGACTCTCCCGTGGATGTGTCCTAATATGTCTTTGTGTCTATGGAGACCTTGGAAAGAAGCGGTGGCACTGGGGCCCTGAAGGGTTCTCCTAAACAGAGGCTTTGACACAGCTCCAACGTGCAAGTTTCCCATGTGTACATGAGATTGGTTCTGATGGGTGAGTCAAGAAACAGCCATATGCTGGTATTGAAATCCAGGCCTATGAGGAGAGATGCTTGGAAACCAAAGCAATGGATCCGATAGGTGCCTAGGGGACTGCTCGTTCCTTTTTACTTCTAGGGACATCAGTCTACGGGTCTGAGTGCCGGTAGGTGCTCAGATGGGCCCAGACTGCCCCTGATTGTCCTAGGAAGCCACAAATATTGGGATGGCCTCAGGGATTTTGGAAGTTTATCCTATTAGTAGGGTTGTGGCCATTGGAATGGGCACATACAATTCCCTTGGAGAGGGCAAGCCAAAGTCGTCAGGTTTGGCTCCAGGGGCCTGAGCCTGTAGGGTGTGTGGGCCAGGGCTGTGTGGACAGTTGTCTGAAAACACAAACTCGGCTTATGTTTCGGATCATATTTATGGCAGGACTGATCTACAGACCATGAGGAGAACTCTCCGGTATATGAAAAAGGGCGAGTGTGAGGCTCTTGCTCAAGTCTTTCTTCTGTGAATATCGTGTCACACATGGTCGTGAAGTTTCCGGGTGGCTTCATGGGAAATGGACGAGTCTTACTCTCTGGGGGTTTGGCCCCGTCCAAAGAGTTCGGGGTCATTCTGTGGGATGGAAGAAGTCCGTTGTTCTGTTGTTGTTGATTTGTTTTGTTTTGTTTTTCAACCTCCGGTGTCCCACCAAATGGGGGATTCCAGAGTAGAGCCCTGGGGAGGGGCGACTGGACAACCAGAAATCTGGTTAAAAATTGGGGCCTAGGGACATGTCAAGCCCATTATGACATCTAATGGTCCAGCCACTGTGAGGACGTACTAGAGGACAGGACTCACGCTGAGGGTCACAATGCGTGTTTATGCCCTCGTCGCTCTCAAGAATGGGCGGGGCCTCAGGGTGAATGCTGGTTTCTCCTACACTGAACGTTGGACAACATGCCAACCACAAGGTTTCTTGCCATGGGTAAGGAAGAGTTCTGATTTCTGCCTCACAGTCACCCCTGGGCAGTGATTGGAGATAAGGTCTAGGTTCTGAAGCCTGAAAACTGAGGTAGGGAAGAGATGATGACCTAAGGCCATGGCCGTTCTGATGTGCTCAGTGTTCGGTCAGCTGTCTGGGTGTTGGTCACGAGGTCCGGGCTCAGGTTGTCAGACAGTGCATTAGTGCCCAGGTTAGACTATATATTTTGGGTGCATTCGAGTGCCGTGTAGGTTCTGATCTGAAGAACTCTTCAGGATATGAAGAATGAGCGAGTCTGAGGCGCGTGCTCAGGCTTTTGTCTCTGGATTTTGTATCAGCGATGGCCGTGGAATGTTGGGGAGGCCTCATGGGCCATGGACGCATCTTGCTCTCTGTGGATTTGGCCCGATCCCAATTGTCTTTCGTCAATCTGTGGGATGGGAGGACTCCTTTCAGGTTTGTTACCTCAGGTGTCCCACCAAAAGAGGAATTCCAAAGCAGAGCCCTGGGAAAGAGTGTAGGGACAACCCGAACTATGGTTAAAAATTGGTGTCTAGGGGCATGGCAAGCCCAATATGCTGTCTCTCCATCCAGCCACTGAGAGGCCTTACCTGAGGACTGGGCTCAGGCTGAGGGTCACAATGTGTGTTTGTGACCAATGTGGCCCGCAAGCATGGGCGGGGTCTCATGGGCCACACTGGTTTCAACGACACTGAACGTTGGACAACATGCCAACCACAAGGTTTCTTGCCATGGGGAAAGAGTTCTGATTTCTGCATCATTTTCAAACCCGGGCCGTGATTGGAGATAAGGTCTAGGTTTCTGAAGCCTGAAAACCGCGGTTGAGAAGAGATGACGACATAAGGCCATGGCGGGTCCGATGTGCTCAATGTGCGGCCAGCTGTCTGGGTGGGGCCAGGAGGTCCAGGCTCAGGCTGTGTCAGAAAGGGCATTAGTGCCCAGGTCAGCCTATATATTTCGGGTACAACCGAATCGCGTGCAGGTTGATCCTCATTTGGGGTTTCTGGGTAGCCCCAGAGGGCAATGTTTTTCGTCTGGAGGGCAGGCAGAGTGCTGCATTGTAGTTCTGGATTGCCAAACTGGAGGGCTTGTGGGCCAGTAGTCTGAGGACGGAAGTCTGAGAACCCAAGCTAGGCCTAGGTTTCTGGGTGACGATATGGCAGGCACAATCTAAAGACCTGAATCGAGATCTCGTGCATCTGAAGTCAGGGCGAGAATCAGACGATCGCTCAAGTTGGACTTTCTGTCCCTGATGGCCCCTTCATGAAGGGGGGTTGATCACGAGGCCATGGGGGTTTTCCCACGATGGGAGTTGTGAGAAGCTCCCAACTGCAAAGATTCTTCTGCAGGACAATTGAGACCTGTTGGTTGGCTCCAGGCCAACGATTCCGAGCAGGGTTCTAAGGATGGATGGCTGGGTAGCCCACCTCGCATTCCAATTGTCTCCAAGCAACAAGACAGGTTAGATCTGCTGGATCTGGGGGAGAAACCGAGGAGGCTGAGTTGAAATGGACTCTCCCGTGGATGTGTCCTAATATGTCTTTGTGTCTATGGAGACCTTGGAAAGAAGCGGTGGCACTGGGGCCCTGAAGGGTTCTCCTAAACAGAGGCTTTGACACAGCTCCAACGTGCAAGTTTCCTATGTGTACATGAGATTGGTTCTGATGGGTGAGTCAAGAAACAGCCATATGCTGGTATTGAAATCCAGGCCTATGAGGAGAGATGCTTGGAAACCAAAGCAATGGATCCGATAGGTGCCTAGGGGACTGCTCGTTCCTTTTTACTTCTAGGGACATCAGTCTACGGGTCTGAGTGCCGGTAGGTGCTCAGATGGGCCCAGACTGCCCCTGATTGTCCTAGGAAGCCACAAATATTGGGATGGCCTCAGGGATTTTGGAAGTTTATCCTATTAGTAGGGTTGTGGCCATTGGAATGGGCACATACAATTCCCTTGGAGAGGGCAAGCCAAAGTCGTCAGGTTTGGCTCCAGGGGCCTGAGCCTGTAGGGTGTGTAGGCCAGGGCTGTGTGGACAGTTGTCTGAAAACACAAACTCGGCTTATGTTTCGGATCATATTTATGGCAGGACTGATCTACAGACCATGAGGAGAACTCTCCGGTATATGAAAAAGGGCGAGTGTGAGGCTCTTGCTCAAGTCTTTCTTCTGTGAATATCGTGTCACACATGGTCGTGAAGTTTCCGGGTGGCTTCATGGGAAATGGACGAGTCTTACTCTCTGGGGGTTTGGCCCCGTCCAAAGAGTTCGGGGTCATTCTGTGGGATGGAAGAAGTCCGTTGTTCTGTTGTTGTTGATTTGTTTTGTTTTGTTTTTCAACCTCCGCTGTCCCACCAAATGGGGGATTCCAGAGTAGAGACCTGGGGAGGGGCGACTGGACAACCAGAAATCTGGGTAAAAATTGGGGCCTAGGGACATGTCAAGCCCATTATGACATCTAATGGTCCAGCCACTGTGAGGACGTACTAGAGGACAGGACTCACGCTGAGGGTCACAATGCGTGTTTATGCCCTAGTCGCTCTCAAGAATGGGCGGGGCCTCAGGGTGAATGCTGGTTTCTCCTACACTGAACGTTGGACAACATGCCAACCACAAGGTTTCTTGCCATGGGTAAGGAAGAGTTCTGATTTCTGCCTCACAGTCACCCCTGGGCAGTGATTGGAGATAAGGTCTAGGTTCTGAAGCCTGAAAACTGAGGTAGGGAAGAGATGATGACCTAAGGCCATGGCTGTTCTGATGTGCTCAGTGTTCGGTCAGCTGTCTGGGTGTTGGTCACGAGGTCCGGGCTCAGGTTGTCAGACAGTGCATTAGTGCCCAGGTTAGACTATATATTCTGTGTGCATTCGAGTGCCGTGTAGGTTCTGATCTGAAGAACTCTTCAGGATATGAAGAATGAGCGAGTCTGAGGCGCGTGCTCAGGCTTTTGTCTCTGGATTTTGTATCAGCGATGGCCGTGGAATGTTGGGGAGGCCTCATGGGCCATGGACGCATCTTGCTCTCTGTGGATTTGGCCCGATCCCAATTGTCTTTCGTCAATCTGTGGGATGGGAGGACTCCTTTCAGGTTTGTTACCTCAGGTGTCCCACCAAAAGAGGAATTCCAAAGCAGAGCCCTGGGAAAGAGTGTAGGGACAACCCGAACTATGGTTAAAAATTGGTGTCTAGGGGCATGGCAAGCCCAATATGCTGTCTCTCCATCCAGCCACTGAGAGGCCTTACCTGAAGACTGGGCTCAGGCTGAGGGTCACAATGTGTGTTTGTGACCAATGTGGCCCGCAAGCATGGGCGGGGTCTCATGGGCCACACTGGTTTCAACGACACTGAACGTTGGACAACATGCCAACCACAAGGTTTCTTGCCATGGGGAAAGAGTTCTGATTTCTGCATCATTTTCAAACCCGGGCCGTGATTGGAGATAAGGTCTAGGTTTCTGAAGCCTGAAAACCGCGGTTGAGAAGAGATGACGACCTAAGGCCATGGCGGGTCCGATGTGCTCAATGTGCGGCCAGCTGTCTGGGTGGGGCCAGGAGGTCCAGGCTCAGGCTGTGTCAGAAAGGGCATTAGTGCCCAGGTCAGCCTATATATTTCGGGTACAACCGAATCGCGTGCAGGTTGATCCTCATTTGGGGTTTCTGGGTAGCCCCAGAGGGCAATGTTTTTCGTCTGGAGGGCAGGCAGAGTGCTGCATTGTAGTTCTGGATTGCCAAACTGGAGGGCTTGTGGGCCAGTAGTCTGAGGACGGAAGTCTGAGAACCCAAGCTAGGCCTAGGTTTCTGGGTGACGATATGGCAGGCACAATCTACAGACCTGAATCGAGATCTCGTGCATCTGAAGTCAGGGCGAGAATCAGACGATCGCTCAAGTTGGACTTTCTGTCCCTGATGGCCCCTTCATGAAGGGGGGTTGATCACGAGGCCATGGGGGTTTTCCCACGATGGGAGTTGTGAGAAGCTCCCAACTGCAAAGATTCTTCTGCAGGACAATTGAGACCTGTTGGTTGGCTCCAGGCCAACGATTCCGAGCAGGGTTCTAAGGATGGATGGCTGGGTAGCCCACCTCGCATTCCAATTGTCTCCAAGCAACAAGACAGGTTAGATCTGCTGGATCTGGGGGAGAAACCGAGGAGGCTGAGTTGAAATGGACTCTCCCGTGGATGTGTCCTAATATGTCTTTGTGTCTATGGAGACCTTGGAAAGAAGCGGTGGCACTGGGGCCCTGAAGGGTTCTCCTAAACAGAGGCTTTGACACAGCTCCAACGTGCAAGTTTCCTATGTGTACATGAGATTGGTTCTGATGGGTGAGTCAAGAAACAGCCATATGCTGGTATTGAAATCCAGGCCTATGAGGAGAGATGCTTGGAAACCAAAGCAATGGATCCGATAGGTGCCTAGGGGACTGCTCGTTCCTTTTTACTTCTAGGGACATCAGTCTACGGGTCTGAGTGCCGGTAGGTGCTCAGATGGGCCCAGACTGCCCCTGATTGTCCTAGGAAGCCACAAATATTGGGATGGCCTCAGGGATTTTGGAAGTTTATCCTATTAGTAGGGTTGTGGCCATTGGAATGGGCACATACAATTCCCTTGGAGAGGGCAAGCCAAAGTCGTCAGGTTTGGCTCCAGGGGCCTGAGCCTGTAGGGTGTGTAGGCCAGGGCTGTGTGGACAGTTGTCTGAAAACACAAACTCGGCTTATGTTTCGGATCATATTTATGGCAGGACTGATCTACAGACCATGAGGAGAACTCTCCGGTATATGAAAAAGGGCGAGTGTGAGGCTCTTGCTCAAGTCTTTCTTCTGTGAATATCGTGTCACACATGGTCGTGAAGCTTCCGGGTGGCTTCATGGGAAATGGACGAGTCTTACTCTCTGGGGGTTTGGCCCCGTCCAAAGAGTTCGGGGTCATTCTGTGGGATGGAAGAAGTCCGTTGTTCTGTTGTTGTTGATTTGTTTTGTTTTGTTTTTCAACCTCCGCTGTCCCACCAAATGGGGGATTCCAGAGTAGAGACCTGGGGAGGGGCGACTGGACAACCAGAAATCTGGGTAAAAATTGGGGCCTAGGGACATGTCAAGCCCATTATGACATCTAATGGTCCAGCCACTGTGAGGACGTACTAGAGGACAGGACTCACGCTGAGGGTCACAATGCGTGTTTATGCCCTAGTCGCTCTCAAGAATGGGCGGGGCCTCAGGGTGAATGCTGGTTTCTCCTACACTGAACGTTGGACAACATGCCAACCACAAGGTTTCTTGCCATGGGTAAGGAAGAGTTCTGATTTCTGCCTCACAGTCACCCCTGGGCAGTGATTGGAGATAAGGTCTAGGTTCTGAAGCCTGAAAACTGAGGTAGGGAAGAGATGATGACCTAAGGCCATGGCCGTTCTGATGTGCTCAGTGTTCGGTCAGCTGTCTGGGTGTTGGTCACGAGGTCCGGGCTCAGGTTGTCAGACAGTGCATTAGTGCCCAGGTTAGACTATATATTCTGTGTGCATTCGAGTGCCGTGTAGGTTCTGATCTGAAGAACTCTTCAGGATATGAAGAATGAGCGAGTCTGAGGCGCGTGCTCAGGCTTTTGTCTCTGGATTTTGTATCAGCGATGGCCGTGGAATGTTGGGGAGGCCTCATGGGACATGGACGCATCTTGCTCTCTGTGGATTTGGCCCGATCCCAATTGTCTTTCGTCAATCTGTGGGATGGGAGGACTCCTTTCAGGTTTGTTACCTCAGGTGTCCCACCAAAAGAGGAATTCCAAAGCAGAGCCCTGGGAAAGAGTGTAGGGACAACCCGAACTATGGTTAAAAATTGGTGTCTAGGGGCATGGCAAGCCCAATATGCTGTCTCTCCATCCAGCCACTGAGAGGCCTTACCTGAGGACTGGGCTCAGGCTGAGGGTCACAATGTGTGTTTGTGACCAATGTGGCCCGCAAGCATGGGCGGGGTCTCATGGGCCACACTGGTTTCAACGACACTGAACGTTGGACAACATGCCAACCACAAGGTTTCTTGCCATGGGGAAAGAGTTCTGATTTCTGCATCATTTTCAAACCCGGGCCGTGATTGGAGATAAGGTCTAGGTTTCTGAAGCCTGAAAACCGCGGTTGAGAAGAGATGACGACCTAAGGCCATGGCGGGTCCGATGTGCTCAATGTGCGGCCAGCTGTCTGGGTGGGGCCAGGAGGTCCAGGCTCAGGCTGTGTCAGAAAGGGCATTAGTGCCCAGGTCAGCCTATATATTTCGGGTACAACCGAATCGCGTGCAGGTTGATCCTCATTTGGGGTTTCTGGGTAGCCCCAGAGGGCAATGTTTTTCGTCTGGAGGGCAGGCAGAGTGCTGCATTGTAGTTCTGGATTGCCAAACTGGAGGGCTTGTGGGCCAGTAGTCTGAGGACGGAAGTCTGAGAACCCAAGCTAGGCCTAGGTTTCTGGGTGACGATATGGCAGGCACAATCTACAGACCTGAATCGAGATCTCGTGCATCTGAAGTCAGGGCGAGAATCAGACGATCGCTCAAGTTGGACTTTCTGTCCCTGATGGCCCCTTCATGAAGGGGGGTTGATCACGAGGCCATGGGGGTTTTCCCACGATGGGAGTTGTGAGAAGCTCCCAACTGCAAAGATTCTTCTGCAGGACAATTGAGACCTGTTGGTTGGCTCCAGGCCAACGATTCCGAGCAGGGTTCTAAGGATGGAAGGCTGGGTAGCCCACCTCGCATTCCAATTGTCTCCAAGCAACAAGACAGGTTAGATCTGCTGGATCTGGGAGAGAAACCGAGGAGGCTGAGTTGAAATGGACTCTCCCGTGGATGTGTCCTAATATGTCTTTGTGTCTATGGAGACCTTGGAAAGAAGCGGTGGCACTGGGGCCCTGAAGGGTTCTCCTAAACAGAGGCTTTGACACAGCTCCAACGTGCAAGTTTCCCATGTGTACATGAGATTGGTTCTGATGGGTGAGTCAAGAAACAGCCATATGCTGGTATTGAAATCCAGGCCTATGAGGAGAGATGCTTGGAAACCAAAGCAATGGATCCGATAGGTGCCTAGGGGCCTGCTCCTTCCTTTTTATTTCTAGGGACATCAGTCTACGGGTCTGAGTGCCGGTAGGTGCTCAGATGGGCCCAGACTGCCCCTGATTGTCCTAGGAAGCCACAAATATTGGGATGGCCTCAGGGATTTTGGAAGTTTATCCTATTAGTAGGGTTGTGGCCATTGGAATGGGCACATACAATTCCCTTGGAGAGGGCAAGCCAAAGTCGTCAGGTTTGGCTCCAGGGGCCTGAGCCTGTAGGGTGTGTCGGCCAGGGCTGTGTGGACAGTTGTCTGAAAACACAAACTCGGCTTATGTTTCGGATCATATTTATGGCAGGACTGATCTACAGACCATGAGGAGAACTCTCCGGTATATGAAAAAGGGCGAGTGTGAGGCTCTTGCTCAAGTCTTTCTTCTGTGAATATCGTGTCAGACATGGTCGTGAAGTTTCCGGGTGGCTTCATGGGAAATGGACGAGTCTTACTCTCTGGGGGTTTGGCCCCGTCCAAAGAGTTCGGGGTCATTCTGTGGGATGGAAGAAGTCCGTTGTTCTGTTGTTGTTGATTTGTTTTGTTTTGTTTTTCAACCTCCGCTGTCCCACCAAATGGGGGATTCCAGAGTAGAGCCCTGGGGAGGGGCGACTGGACAACCAGAAATCTGGTTAAAAATTGGGGCCTAGGGACATGTCAAGCCCATTATGACATCTAATGGTCCAGCCACTGTGAGGACGTACTAGAGGACAGGACTCACGCTGAGGGTCACAATGCGTGTTTATGCCCTCGTCGCTCTCAAGAATGGGCGGGGCCTCAGGGTGAATGCTGGTTTCTCCTACACTGAACGTTGGACAACATGCCAACCACAAGGTTTCTTGCCATGGGTAAGGAAGAGTTCTGATTTCTGCATCACAGTCACCCCTGGGCAGTGATTGGAGATAAGGTCTAGGTTCTGAAGCCTGAAAACTGAGGTAGGGAAGAGATGATGACCTAAGGCCATGGCCGTACTGATGTGCTCAGTGTTCGGTCAGCTGTCTGGGTTTTGGTCACGAGGTCCGGGCTCAGGTTGTCAGACAGTGCATTAGTGCCCAGGTTAGACTATATATTTTGGGTGCATTCGAGTGCCGCGTAGGTTCTGATCTGAAGAACTCTTCAGGATATGAAGAATGAGCGAGTCTGAGGCGCGTGCTCAGGCTTTTGTCTCTGGATTTTGTATCAGCGATGGCCGTGGAATGTTGGGGAGGCCTCATGGGCCATGGACGCATCTTGCTCTCTGTGGATTTGGCCCGATCCCAATTGTCTTTCGTCAATCTGTGGGATGGGAGGACTCCTTTCAGGTTTGTTACCTCAGGTGTCCCACCAAAAGAGGAATTCCAAAGCAGAGCCCTGGGAAAGAGTGTAGGGACAACCCGAACTATGGTTAAAAATTGGTGTCTAGGGGCATGGCAAGCCCAATATGCTGTCTCTCCATCCAGCCACTGAGAGGCCTTACCTGAGGACTGGGCTCAGGCTGAGGGTCACAATGTGTGTTTGTGACCAATGTGGCCCGCAAGCATGGGCGGGGTCTCATGGGCCACACTGGTTTCAACGACACTGAACGTTGGACAACATGCCAACCACAAGGTTTCTTGCCATGGGGAAAGAGTTCTGATTTCTGCATCATTTTCAAACCCGGGCCGTGATTGGAGATAAGGTCTAGGTTTCTGAAGCCTGAAAACCGCGGTTGAGAAGAGATGACGACCTAAGGCCATGGCGGGTCCGATGTGCTCAATGTGCGGCCAGCTGTCTGGGTGGGGCCAGGAGGTCCAGGCTCAGGCTGTGTCAGAAAGGGCATTAGTGCCCAGGTCAGCCTATATATTTCGGGTACAACCGAATCGCGTGCAGGTTGATCCTCATTTGGGGTTTCTGGGTAGCCCCAGAGGGCAATGTTTTTCGTCTGGAGGGCAGGCAGAGTGCTGCATTGTAGTTCTGGATTGCCAAACTGGAGGGCTTGTGGGCCAGTAGTCTGAGGACGGAAGTCTGAGAACCCAAGCTAGGCCTAGGTTTCTGGGTGACGATATGGCAGGCACAATCTACAGACCTGAATCGAGATCTCGTGCATCTGAAGTCAGGGCGAGAATCAGACGATCGCTCAAGTTGGACTTTCTGTCCCTGATGGCCCCTTCATGAAGGGGGGTTGATCACGAGGCCATGGGGGTTTTCCCACGATGGGAGTTGTGAGAAGCTCCCAACTGCAAAGATTCTTCTGCAGGACAATTGAGACCTGTTGGTTGGCTCCAGGCCAACGATTCCGAGCAGGGTTCTAAGGATGGAAGGCTGGGTAGCCCACCTCGCATTCCAATTGTCTCCAAGCAACAAGACAGGTTAGATCTGCTGGATCTGGGAGAGAAACCGAGGAGGCTGAGTTGAAATGGACTCTCCCGTGGATGTGTCCTAATATGTCTTTGTGTCTATGGAGACCTTGGAAAGAAGCGGTGGCACTGGGGCCCTGAAGGGTTCTCCTAAACAGAGGCTTTGACACAGCTCCAACGTGCAAGTTTCCCATGTGTACATGAGATTGGTTCTGATGGGTGAGTCAAGAAACAGCCATATGCTGGTATTGAAATCCAGGCCTATGAGGAGAGATGCTTGGAAACCAAAGCAATGGATCCGATAGGTGCCTAGGGGCCTGCTCGTTCCTTTTTATTTCTAGGGACATCAGTCTACGGGTCTGAGTGCCGGTAGGTGCTCAGATGGGCCCAGACTGCCCCTGATTGTCCTAGGAAGCCACAAATATTGGGATGGCCTCAGGGATTTTGGAAGTTTATCCTATTAGTAGGGTTGTGGCCATTGGAATGGGCACATACAATTCCCTTGGAGAGGGCAAGCCAAAGTCGTCAGGTTTGGCTCCAGGGGCCTGAGCCTGTAGGGTGTGTCGGCCAGGGCTGTGTGGACAGTTGTCTGAAAACACAAACTCGGCTTATGTTTCGGATCATATTTATGGCAGGACTGATCTACAGACCATGAGGAGAACTCTCCGGTATATGAAAAAGGGCGAGTGTGAGGCTCTTGCTCAAGTCTTTCTTCTGTGAATATCGTGTCACACATGGTCGTGAAGTTTCCGGGTGGCTTCATGGGAAATGGACGAGTCTTACTCTCTGGGGGTTTGGCCCCGTCCAAAGAGTTCGGGGTCATTCTGTGGGATGGAAGAAGTCCGTTGTTCTGTTGTTGTTGATTTGTTTTGTTTTGTTTTTCAACCTCCGGTGTCCCACCAAATGGGGGATTCCAGAGTAGAGCCCTGGGGAGGGGCGACTGGACAACCAGAAATCTGGTTAAAAATTGGGGCCTAGGGACATGTCAAGCCCATTATGACATCTAATGGTCCAGCCACTGTGAGGACGTACTAGAGGACAGGACTCACGCTGAGGGTCACAATGCGTGTTTATGCCCTCGTCGCTCTCAAGAATGGGCGGGGCCTCAGGGTGAATGCTGGTTTCTCCTACACTGAACGTTGGACAACATGCCAACCACAAGGTTTCTTGCCATGGGTAAGGAAGAGTTCTGATTTCTGCATCACAGTCACCCCTGGGCAGTGATTGGAGATAAGGTCTAGGTTCTGAAGCCTGAAAACTGAGGTAGGGAAGAGATGATGACCTAAGGCCATGGCCGTACTGATGTGCTCAGTGTTCGGTCAGCTGTCTGGGTGTTGGTCACGAGGTCCGGGCTCAGGTTGTCAGACAGTGCATTAGTGCCCAGGTTAGACTATATATTTTGGGTGCATTCGAGTGCCGCGTAGGTTCTGATCTGAAGAACTCTTCAGGATATGAAGAATGAGCGAGTCTGAGGCGCGTGCTCAGGCTTTTGTCTCTGGATTTTGTATCAGCGATGGCCGTGGAATGTTGGGGAGGCCTCATGGGCCATGGACGCATCTTGCTCTCTGTGGATTTGGCCCGATCCCAATTGTCTTTCGTCAATCTGTGGGATGGGAGGACTCCTTTCAGGTTTGTTACCTCAGGTGTCCCACCAAAAGAGGAATTCCAAAGCAGAGCCCTGGGAAAGAGTGTAGGGACAACCCGAACTATGGTTAAAAATTGGTGTCTAGGGGCATGGCAAGCCCAATATGCTGTCTCTCCATCCAGCCACTGAGAGGCCTTACCTGAGGACTGGGCTCAGGCTGAGGGTCACAATGTGTGTTTGTGACCAATGTGGCCCACAAGCATGGGCGGGGTCTCATGGGCCACACTAGTTTCAACGACACTGAACGTTGGACAACATGCCAACCACAAGGTTTCTTGCCATGGGGAAAGAGTTCTGATTTCTGCATCATTTTCAAACCCGGGCCGTGATTGGAGACAAGGTCTAGGTTTCTGAAGCCTGAAAACCGCGGTTGAGAAGAGATGACGACCTAAGGCCATGGCGGGTCCGATGTGCTCAATGTGCGGCCAGCTGTCTGGGTGGGGCCAGGAGGTCCAGGCTCAGGCTGTGTCAGAAAGGGCATTAGTGCCCAGGTCAGCCTATATATTTCGGGTACAACCGAATCGCGTGCAGGTTGATCCTCATTTGGGGTTTCTGGGTAGCCCCAGAGGGCAATGTTTTTCGTCTGGAGGGCAGGCAGAGTGCTGCATTGTAGTTCTGGATTGCCAAACTGGAGGGCTTGTGGGCCAGTAGTCTGAGGACGGAAGTCTGAGAACCCAAGCTAGGCCTAGGTTTCTGGGTGACGATATGGCAGGCACAATCTACAGACCTGAATCGAGATCTCGTGCATCTGAAGTCAGGGCGAGAATCAGACGATCGCTCAAGTTGGACTTTCTGTCCCTGATGGCCCCTTCATGAAGGGGGGTTGATCACGAGGCCATGGGGGTTTTCCCACGATGGGAGTTGTGAGAAGCTCCCAACTGCAAAGATTCTTCTGCAGGACAATTGAGACCTGTTGGTTGGCTCCAGGCCAACGATTCCGAGCAGGGTTCTAAGGATGGATGGCTGGGTAGCCCACCTCGCATTCCAATTGTCTCCAAGCAAGAAGACAGGTTAGATCTGCTGGATCTGGGGGAGAAACCGAGGAGGCTGAGTTGAAATGGACTCTCCCGTGGATGTGTCCTAATATGTCTTTGTGTCTATGGAGACCTTGGAAAGAAGCGGTGGCACTGGGGCCCTGAAGGGTTCTCCTAAACAGAGGCTTTGACACAGCTCCAACGTGCAAGTTTCCTATGTGTACATGAGATTGGTTCTGATGGGTGAGTCAAGAAACAGCCATATGCTGGTATTGAAATCCAGGCCTATGAGGAGAGATGCTTGGAAACCAAAGCAATGGATCCGATAGGTGCCTAGGGGCCTGCTCATTCCTTTTTACTTCTAGGGACATCAGTCTACGGGTCTGAGTGCCGGTAGGTGCTCAGATGGGCCCAGACTGCCCCTGATTGTCCTAGGAAGCCACAAATATTGGGATGGCCTCAGGGATTTTGGAAGTTTATCCTATTAGTAGGGTTGTGGCCATTGGAATGGGCACATACAATTCCCTTGGAGAGGGCAAGCCAAAGTCGTCAGGTTTGGCTCCAGGGGCCTGAGCCTGTAGGGTGTGTAGGCCAGGGCTGTGTGGACAGTTGTCTGAAAACACAAACTCGGCTTATGTTTCGGATCATATTTATGGCAGGACTGATCTACAGACCATGAGGAGAACTCTCCGGTATATGAAAAAGGGCGAGTGTGAGGCTCTTGCTCAAGTCTTTCTTCTGTGAATATCGTGTCACACATGGTCGTGAAGTTTCCGGGTGGCTTCATGGGAAATGGACGAGTCTTACTCTCTGGGGGTTTGGCCCCGTCCAAAGAGTTCGGGGTCATTCTGTGGGATGGAAGAAGTCCGTTGTTCTGTTGTTGTTGATTTGTTTTGTTTTGTTTTTCAACCTCCGCTGTCCCACCAAATGGGGGATTCCAGAGTAGAGCCCTGGGGAGGGGCGACTGGACAACCAGAAATCTGGTTAAAAATTGGGGCCTAGGGACATGTCAAGCCCATTATGACATCTAATGGTCCAGCCACTGTGAGGACGTACTAGAGGACAGGACTCACGCTGAGGGTCACAATGCGTGTATGCCCTAGTCGCTCTCAAGAATGGGCGGGGCCTCAGGGTGAATGCTGGTTTCTCCTACACTGAACGTTGGACAACATGCCAACCACAAGGTTTCTTGCCATGGGTAAGGAAGAGTTCTGATTTCTGCCTCACAGTCACCCCTGGGCAGTGATTGGAGATAAGGTCTAGGTTCTGAAGCCTGAAAACTGAGGTAGGGAAGAGATGATGACCTAAGGCCATGGCCGTTCTGATGTGCTCAGTGTTCGGTCAGCTGTCTGGGTGTTGGTCACGAGGTCCGGGCTCAGGTTGTCAGACAGTGCATTAGTGCCCAGGTTAGACTATATATTCTGGGTGCATTCGAGTGCCGTGTAGGTTCTGATCTGAAGAACTCTTCAGGATATGAAGAATGAGCGAGTCTGAGGCGCGTGCTCAGGCTTTTGTCTCTGGATTTTGTATCAGCGATGGCCGTGGAATGTTGGGGAGGCCTCATGGGCCATGGACGCATCTTGCTCTCTGTGGATTTGGCCCGATCCCAATTGTCTTTCGTCAATCTGTGGGATGGGAGGACTCCTTTCAGTTTTGTTACCTCAGGTGTCCCACCAAAAGAGGAATTCCAAAGCAGAGCCCTGGGAAAGAGTGTAGGGACAACCCGAACTATGGTTAAAAATTGGTGTCTAGGGGCATGGCAAGCCCAATATGCTGTCTCTCCATCCAGCCACTGAGAGGCCTTACCTGAGGACTGGGCTCAGGCTGAGGGTCACAATGTGTGTTTGTGACCAATGTGGCCCTCAAGCATGGGCGGGGTCTCATGGGCCACACTGGTTTCAACGACACTGAACGTTGGACAACATGCCAACCACAAGGTTTCTTGCCATGGGGAAAGAGTTCTGATTTCTGCATCATTTTCAAACCCGGGCCGTGATTGGAGATAAGGTCTAGGTTTCTGAAGCCTGAAAACCGCGGTTGAGAAGAGATGACGACCTAAGGCCATGGCGGGTCCGATGTGCTCAATGTGCGGCCAGCTGTCTGGGTGGGGCCAGGAGGTCCAGGCTCAGGCTGTGTCAGAAAGGGCATTAGTGCCCAGGTCAGCCTATATATTTCGGGTACAACCGAATCGCGTGCAGGTTGATCCTCATTTGGGGTTTCTGGGTAGCCCCAGAGGGCAATGTTTTTCGTCTGGAGGGCAGGCAGAGTGCTGCATTGTAGTTCTGGATTGCCAAACTGGAGGGCTTGTGGGCCAGTAGTCTGAGGACGGAAGTCTGAGAACCCAAGCTAGGCCTAGGTTTCTGGGTGACGATATGGCAGGCACAATCTACAGACCTGAATCGAGATCTCGTGCATCTGAAGTCAGGGCGAGAATCAGACGATCGCTCAAGTTGGACTTTCTGTCCCTGATGGCCCCTTCATGAAGGGGGGTTGATCACGAGGCCATGGGGGTTTTCCCACGATGGGAGTTGTGAGAAGCTCCCAACTGCAAAGATTCTTCTGCAGGACAATTGAGACCTGTTGGTTGGCTCCAGGCCAACGATTCCGAGCAGGGTTCTAAGGATGGAAGGCTGGGTAGCCCACCTCGCATTCCAATTGTCTCCAAGCAACAAGACAGGTTAGATCTGCTGGATCTGGGAGAGAAACCGAGGAGGCTGAGTTGAAATGGACTCTCCCGTGGATGTGTCCTAATATGTCTTTGTGTCTATGGAGACCTTGGAAAGAAGCGGTGGCACTGGGGCCCTGAAGGGTTCTCCTAAACAGAGGCTTTGACACAGCTCCAACGTGCAAGTTTCCCATGTGTACATGAGATTGGTTCTGATGGGTGAGTCAAGAAACAGCCATATGCTGGTATTGAAATCCAGGCCTATGAGGAGAGGTGCTTGGAAACCAAAGCAATGGATCCGATAGGTGCCTAGGGGCCTGCTCGTTCCTTTTTACTTCTAGGGACATCAGTCTACGGGTCTGAGTGCCGGTAGGTGCTCAGATGGGCCCAGATTGCCCCTGATTGTCCTAGGAAGCCACAAATATTGGGATGGCCTCAGGGATTTTGGAAGTTTATCCTATTAGTAGGGTTGTGGCCATTGGAATGGGCACATACAATTCCCTTGGAGAGGGCAAGCCAAAGTCGTCAGGTTTGGCTCCAGGGGCCTGAGCCTGTAGGGTGTGTAGGCCAGGGCTGTGTGGACAGTTGTCTGAAAACACAAACTCGGCTTATGTTTCGGATCATATTTATGGCAGGACTGATCTACAGACCATGAGGAGAACTCTCCGGTATATGAAAAAGGGCGAGTGTGAGGCTCTTGCACAAGTCTTTCTTCTGTGAATATCGTGTCACACATGGTCGTGAAGTTTCCGGGTGGCTTCATGGGAAATGGACGAGTCTTACTCTCTGGGGGTTTGGCCCCGTCCAAAGAGTTCGAGGTCATTCTGAGGGATGGAAGAAGTCCGTTGTTCTGTTGTTGTTGATTTGTTTTGTTTTGTTTTTCAACCTCCGGTGTCCCACCAAATGGGGGATTCCAGAGTAGAGCCCTGGGGAGGGGCGACTGGACAACCAGAAATCTGGTTAAAAATTGGGGCCTAGGGACATGTCAAGCCCATTATGACATCTAATGGTCCAGCCACTGTGAGGACGTACTAGAGGACAGGACTCACGCTGAGGGTCACAATGCGTGTTTATGCCCTCGTCGCTCTCAAGAATGGGCGGGGCCTCAGGGTGAATGCTGGTTTCTCCTACACTGAACGTTGGACAACATGCCAACCACAAGGTTTCTTGCCATGGGTAAGGAAGAATTCTGATTTCTGCATCACAGTCACCCCTGGGCAGTGATTGGAGATAAGGTCTAGGTTCTGAAGCCTGAAAACTGAGGTAGGGAAGAGATGATGACCTAAGGCCATGGCCGTACTGATGTGCTCAGTGTTCGGTCAGCTGTCTGGGTGTTGGTCACGAGGTCCGGGCTCAGGTTGTCAGACAGTGCATTAGTGCCCAGGTTAGACTATATATTTTGGGTGCATTCGAGTGCCGTGTAGGTTCTGATCTGAAGAACTCTTCAGGATATGAAGAATGAGCGAGTCTGAGGCGCGTGCTCAGGCTTTTGTCTCTGGATTTTGTATCAGCGATGGCCGTGGAATGTTGGGGAGGCCTCATGGGCCATGGACGCATCTTGCTCTCTGTGGATTTGGCCCGATCCCAATTGTCTTTCGTCAATCTGTGGGATGGGAGGACTCCTTTCAGGTTTGTTACCTCAGGTGTCCCACCAAAAGAGGAATTCCAAAGCAGAGCCCTGGGAAAGAGTGTAGGGACAACCCGAACTATGGTTAAAAATTGGTGTCTAGGGGCATGGCAAGCCCAATATGCTGTCTCTCCATCCAGCCACTGAGAGGCCTTACCTGAGGACTGGGCTCAGGCTGAGGGTCACAATGTGTGTTTGTGACCAATGTGGCCCACAAGCATGGGCGGGGTCTCATGGGCCACACTGGTTTCAATGACACTGAACGTTGGACAACATGCCAAACCACAAGGTTTCTTGCCATGGGGAAAGAGTTCTGATTTCTGCATCATTTTCAAACCCGGGCCGTGATTGGAGATAAGGTCTAGGTTTCTGAAGCCTGAAAACCGCGGTTGAGAAGAGATGACGACCTAAGGCCATGGCGGGTCCGATGTGCTCAATGTGCGGCCAGCTGTCTGGGTGGGGCCAGGAGGTCCAGGCTCAGGCTGTGTCAGAAAGGGCATTAGTGCCCAGGTCAGCCTATATATTTCGGGTACAACCGAATCGCGTGCAAGTTGATCCTCATTTGGGGTTTCTGGGTAGCCCCAGAGGGCAAAGTTTTTCGTCTGGAGGGCAGGCAGAGTGCTGCATTGTAGTTCTGGATTGCCAAACTGGAGGGCTTGTGGGCCAGTAGTCTGAGGACGGAAGTCTGAGAACCCAAGCTAGGCCTAGGTTTCTGGGTGACGATATGGCAGGCACAATCTACAGACCTGAATCGAGATCTCGTGCATCTGAAGTCAGGGCGAGAATCAGACGATCGCTCAAGTTGGACTTTCTGTCCCTGATGGCCCCTTCATGAAGGGGGGTTGATCACGAGGCCATGGGGGTTTTCCCACGATGGGAGTTGTGAGAAGCTCCCAACTGCAAAGATTCTTCTGCAGGACAATTGAGACCTGTTGGTTGGCTCCAGGCCAACGATTCCGAGCAGGGTTCTAAGGATGGATGGCTGGGTAGCCCACCTCGCATTCCAATTGTCTCCAAGCAACAAGACAGGTTATATCTGCTGGATCTGGGAGAGAAACCGAGGAGGCTGAGTTGAAATGGACTCTCCCGTGGATGTGTCCTAATATGTCTTTGTGTCTATGGAGACCTTGGAAAGAAGCGGTGGCACTGGGGCCCTGAAGGGTTCTCCTAAACAGAGGCTTTGACACAGCTCCAACGTGCAAGTTTCCCATGTGTACATGAGATTGGTTCTGATGGGTGAGTCAAGAAACAGCCATATGCTGGTATTGAAATCCAGGCCTATGAGGAGAGATGCTTGGAAACCAAAGCAATGGATCTGATAGGTGCCTAGGGGCCTGCTCGTTCCTTTTTACTTCTAGGGACATCAGTCTACGGGTCTGAGTGCCGGTAGGTGCTCAGATGGGCCCAGATTGCCCCTGATTGTCCTAGGAAGCCACAAATATTGGGATGGCCTCAGGGATTTTGGAAGTATATCCTATTAGTAGGGTTGTGGCCATTGGAATGGGCACATACAATTCCCTTGGAGAGGGCAAGCCAAAGTCGTCAGGTTTGGCTCCAGGGGCCTGAGCCTGTAGGGTGTGTGGGCCAGGGCTCTTTGGACAGTTGTCTGAAAACACAAACTCGGCTTATGTTTCGGATCATATTTATGGCAGGACTGATCTACAGACCATGAGGAGAACTCTCCGGTATATGAAAAAGGGCGAGTGTGCGGCTCTTGCTCAAGTCTTTCTTCTGTGAATATCGTGTCACACATGGTCGTGAAGTTTCCGGGTGGCTTCATGGGAAATGGACGAGTCTTACTCTCTGGGGGTTTGGCCCCGTCCAAAGAGTTCGGGGTCATTCTGTGGGATGGAAGAAGTCCGTTGTTCTGTTGTTGTTGATTTGTTTTGTTTTGTTTTTCAACCTCCGGTGTCCCACCAAATGGGGGATTCCAGAGTAGAGCCCTGGGGAGGGGCGACTGGACAACCAGAAATCTGGTTAAAAATTGGGGCCTAGGGACATGTCAAGCCCATTATGACATCTAATGGTCCAGCCACTGTGAGGACGTACTAGAGGACAGGACTCACGCTGAGGGTCACAATGCGTGTTTATGCCCTCGTCGCTCTCAAGAATGGGCGAGGCCTCAGGGTGAATGCTGGTTTCTCCTACACTGAACGTTGGACAACATGCCAACCACAAGGTTTCTTGCCATGGGTAAGGAAGAGTTCTGATTTCTGCATCACAGTCACCCCTGGGCAGTGATTGGAGATAAGGTCTAGGTTCTGAAGCCTGAAAACTGAGGTAGGGAAGAGATGATGACCTAAGGCCATGGCCGTTCTGATGTGCTCAGTGTTCGGTCAGCTGTCTGGGTGTTGGTCACGAGGTCCGGGCTCAGGTTGTCAGACAGTGCATTAGTGCCCAGGTTAGACTATATATTCTGGGTGCATTCGAGTGCCGTGTAGGTTCTGATCTGAAGAACTCTTCAGGATATGAAGAATGAGCGAGTCTGAGGCGCGTGCTCAGGCTTTTGTCTCTGGATTTTGTATCAGCGATGGCCGTGGAATGTTGGGGAGGCCTCATGGGCCATGGACGCATCTTGCTCTCTGTGGATTTGGCCCGATCCCAATTGTCTTTCGTCAATCTGTGGGATGGGAGGACTCCTTTCAGGTTTGTTACCTCAGGTGTCCCACCAAAAGAGGAATTCCAAAGCAGAGCCCTGGGAAAGAGTGTAGGGACAACCCGAACTATGGTTAAAAATTGGTGTCTAGGGGCATGGCAAGCCCAATATGCTGTCTCTCCATCCAGCCACTGAGAGGCCTTACCTGAGGACTGGGCTCAGGCTGAGGGTCACAATGTGTGTTTGTGACCAATGTGGCCCTCAAGCATGGGCGGGGTCTCATGGGCCACACTGGTTTCAACGACACTGAACGTTGGACAACATGCCAAACCACAAGGTTTCTTGCCATGGGGAAAGAGTTCTGATTTCTGCATCATTTTCAAACCCGGGCCGTGATTGGAGATAAGGTCTAGGTTTCTGAAGCCTGAAAACCGCGGTTGAGAAGAGATGACGACATAAGGCCATGGCGGGTCCGATGTGCTCAATGTGCGGCCAGCTGTCTGGGTGGGGCCAGGAGGTCCAGGCTCAGGCTGTGTCAGAAAGGGCATTAGTGCCCAGGTCAGCCTATATATTTCGGGTACAACCGAATCGCGTGCAGGTTGATCCTCATTTGGGGTTTCTGGGTAGCCCCAGAGGGCAATGTTTTTCGTCTGGAGGGCAGGCAGAGTGCTGCATTGTAGTTCTGGATTGCCAAACTGGAGGGCTTGTGGGCCAGTAGTCTGAGGACGGAAGTCTGAGAACCCAAGCTAGGCCTAGGTTTCTGGGTGACGATATGGCAGGCACAATCTACAGACCTGAATCGAGATCTCGTGCATCTGAAGTCAGGGCGAGAATCAGACGATCGCTCAAGTTGGACTTTCTGTCCCTGATGGCCCCTTCTTGAAGGGGGGTTGATCACGAGGAAATGGGGGTTTTCCCACGATGGGAGTTGTGAGAAGCTCCCAACTGCAAAGATTCTTCTGCAGGACAATTGAGACCTGTTGGTTGGCTCCAGGCCAACGATTCCGAGCAGGGTTCTAAGGATGGATGGCTGGGTAGCCCACATCGAATTCCAATTGTCTCCAAGCAACAAGACAGGTTAGATCTGCTGGATCTGGGGGAGAAACCGAGGAGGCTGAGTTGAAATGGACGCTCCCGTGGATGTGTCCTAATATGTCTTTGTGTCTATGGAGACCTTGGAAAGAAGCGGTGGCACTGGGGTCCTGAAGGGTTCTCCTAAACAGAGGCTTTGACACAGCTCCAACGTGCAAGTTTCCCATGTGTACATGATATTGGTTCTGATGGGTGAGTCAAGAAACAGCCATATGCTGGTATTGAAATCCAGGCCTATGAGGAGAGATGCTTGGAAACCAAAGCAATGGATCCGATAGGTGCCTAGGGGCCTGCTCGTTCCTTTTTACTACTAGGGACATCAGTCTACGGGTCTGAGTGCCGGTAGGTTTTCAGATGGGCCCAGATTGCCCCTGATTGTCCTAGGAAGCCACAAATATTGGGATGGCCTCAGGGATTTTGGAAGTTTATCCTATTAGTAGGGTTGTGGCCATTGGAATGGGCACATACAATTCCCTTGGAGAGGGCAAGCCAAAGTCGTCAGGTTTGGCTCCAGGGGCCTGAGCCTGTAGGGTGTGTAGGCCAGGGCTGTGTGGACAGTTGTCTGAAAACACAAACTCGGCTTATGTTTCGGATCATATTTATGGCAGGACTGATCTACAGACCATGAGGAGAACTCTCCGGTATATGAAAAAGGGCGAGTGTGAGGCTCTTGCTCAAGTCTTTCTTCTGTGAATATCGTGTCACACATGGTCGTGAAGTTTCCGGGTGGCTTCATGGGAAATGGACGAGTCTTACTCTCTGGGGGTTTGGCCCCGTCCAAAGAGTTCGGGGTCATTCTGTGGGATGGAAGAAGTCCGTTGTTCTGTTGTTGTTGATTTGTTTTGTTTTGTTTTTCAACCTCCGGTGTCCCACCAAATGGGGGATTCCAGAGTAGAGCCCTGGGGAGGGGCGACTGGACAACCAGAAATCTGGTTAAAAATTGGGGCCTAGGGACATGTCAAGCCCATTATGACATCTAATGGTCCAGCCACTGTGAGGACGTACTAGAGGACAGGACTCACGCTGAGGGTCACAATGCGTGTTTATGCCCTCGTCGCTCTCAAGAATGGGCGGGGCCTCAGGGTGAATGCTGGTTTCTCCTACACTGAACGTTGGACAACATGCCAACCATAAGGTTTCTTGCCATGGGTAAGGAAGAGTTCTGATTTCTGCCTCACAGTCACCCCTGGGCAGTGATTGGAGATAAGGTCTAGGTTCTGAAGCCTGAAAACTGAGGTAGGGAAGAGATGATGACCTAAGGCCATGGCCGTTCTGATGTGCTCAGTGTTCGGTCAGCTGTCTGGGTGTTGGTCACGAGGTCCGGGCTCAGGTTGTCAGACAGTGCATTAGTGCCCAGGTTAGACTATATATTCTGGGTGCATTCGAGTGCCGTGTAGGTTCTGATCTGAAGAACTCTTCAGGATATGAAGAATGAGCGAGTCTGAGGCGCGTGCTCAGGCTTTTGTCTCTGGATTTTGTATCAGCGATGGCCGTGGAATGTTGGGGAGGCCTCATGGGCCATGGACGCATCTTGCTCTCTGTGGATTTGGCCCGATCCCAATTGTCTTTCGTCAATCTGTGGGATGGGAGGACTCCTTTCAGGTTTGTTACCTCAGGTGTCCCACCAAAAGAGGAATTCCAAAGCAGAGCCCTGGGAAAGAGTGTAGGGACAACCCGAACTATGGTTAAAAATTGGTGTCTAGGGGCATGGCAAGCCCAATATGCTGTCTCTCCATCCAGCCACTGAGAGGCCTTACCTGAGGACTGGGCTCAGGCTGAGGGTCACAATGTGTGTTTGTGACCAATGTGGCCCGCAAGCATGGGCGGGGTCTCATGGGCCACACTGGTTTCAACGACACTGAACGTTGGACAACATGCCAACCACAAGGTTTCTTGCCATGGGGAAAGAGTTCTGATTTCTGCATCATTTTCAAACCCGGGCCGTGATTGGAGATAAGGTCTAGGTTTCTGAAGCCTGAGAAACGCGGTTGAGAAGAGATGACGACCTAAGGCCATGGCGGGTCCGATGTGCTCAATGTGCGGCCAGCTGTCTGGGTGGGGCCAGGAGGTCCAGGCTCAGGCTGTGTCAGAAAGGGCATTAGTGCCCAGGTCAGCCTATATATTTCGGGTACAACCGAATCGCGTGCAGGTTGATCCTCATTTGGGGTTTCTGGGTAGCCCCAGAGGGCAATGTTTTTCGTCTGGAGGGCAGGCAGAGTGCTGCATTGTAGTTCTGGATTGCCAAACTGGAGGGCTTGTGGGCCAGTAGTCTGAGGACGGAAGTCTGAGAACCCAAGCTAGGCCTAGGTTTCTGGGTGACGATATGGCAGGCACAATCTACAGACCTGAATCGAGATCTCGTGCATCTGAAGTCAGGGCGAGAATCAGACGATCGCTCAAGTTGGATTTCTGTCCCTGATGGCCCCTTCATGAAGGGGGGTTGATCACGAGGCCATGGGGGTTTTCCCACGATGGGAGTTGTGAGAAGCTCCCAACTGCAAAGATTCTTCTGCAGGACAATTGAGACCTGTTGGTTGGCTCCAGGCCAACGATTCCGAGCAGGGTTCTAAGGATGGATGGCTGGGTAGCCCACCTCGCATTCCAATTGTCTCCAAGCAACAAGACAGGTTAGATCTGCTGGATCTGGGGGAGAAACCGAGGAGGCTGAGTTGAAATGGACTCTCCCGTGGATGTGTCCTAATATGTCTTTGTGTCTATGGAGACCTTGGAAAGAAGCGGTGGCTCTGGGGCCCTGAAGGGTTCTCCTAAACAGAGGCTTTGACACAGCTCCAACGTGCAAGTTTCCCATGTGTACATGAGATGGGTTCTGATGGGTGAGTCAAGAAACAGCCATATGCTGGTATTGAAATCCAGGCCTATGAGGAGAGATGCTTGGAAACCAAAGCAATGGATCCGATAGGTGCCTAGGGGCCTGCTCATTCCTTTTTACTTCTAGGGACATCAGTCTACGGGTCTGAGTGCCGGTAGGAGCTCAGATGGGCCCAGATTGCCCCTGATTGTCCTAGGAAGCCACAAATATTGGGATGGCCTCAGGGATTTTGGAAGTTTATCCTATTAGTAGGGTTGTGGCCATTGGAATGGGCACATACAATTCCCTTGGAGAGGGCAAGCCAAAGTCGTCAGGTTTGGCTCCAGGGGCCTGAGCCTGTAGGGTGTGTAGGCTGGGGCTGTGTGGACAGTTGTCTGAAAACACAAACTTGGCTTATGTTTCGGATCATATTTATGGCAGGACTGATCTACAGACCATGAGGATAACTCTCCGGTATATGAAAAAGGGCGAGTGTGAGGCTCTTGCTCAAGTCTTTCTTCTGTGAATATCGTGTCACACATGGTCGTGAAATTTCCGGGTGGCTTCATGGGAAATGGACGAGTTTTACTCTCTGGGGGTTTGGCCCCGTCCAAAGAGTTCGGGGTCATTCTGTGGGATGGAAGAAGTCCGTTGTTCTGTTGTTGTTGATTTGTTATGTTTTGTTTTTCAACCTCCGGTGTCCCACCAAATGGGGGATTCCAGCGTAGAGCCCTGGGGAGGGGCGACTGGACAACCAGAAATCTGGTTAAAAATTGGGGCCTAGGGACATGTAAAGCCCATTATGACATCTATTGGTCCAGCCACTGTGAGGAAGTACTAGAGGACAGGACTCACGGTGAGGGTCACAATGCGTGTTTATGCCCTCGTCGCTCTCAAGAATGGGCGGGGCCTCAGGGTGAATGCTGGTTTCTCCTACACTGAACGTTGGACAACATGCCAACCACAAGGTTTCTTGCCATGGGTAAGGAAGAGTTCTGATTTCTGCCTCACAGTCACCCCTGGGCAGTGATTGGAGATAAGGTCTAGGTTCTGAAGCCTGAAAACTGAGGTAGGGAAGAGATGATGACCTAAGGCCATGGCCGTACTGATGTGCTCAGTTTTCGGTCAGCTGTCTGGGTGTTGGTCACGAGGTCCGGGCTCAGGTTGTCAGACAGTGCATTAGTGCCCAGGTTAGACTATATATTTTGGGTGCATTCGAGTGCCGTGTAGGTTCTGATCTGAAGAACTCTTCAGGATATGAAGAGTGAGCGAGTCTGAGGCGCGTGCTCAGGCTTTTGTCTCTGGATTTTGTATCAGCGATGGCCGTGGAATGTTGGGGAGGCCTCATGGGCCATGGACGCATCTTGCTCTCTGTGGATTTGGCCCGATCCCAATTGTCTTTCGTCATTCTGTGGGATGGGAGGACTCCTTTCAGGTTTGTTACCTCAGGTGTCCCACCAAAAGAGGAATTCCAAAGCGGAGCCCTGGGAAAGAGTGTAGGGACAACCCGAACTATGGTTAAAAATTGGTGTCTAGGGGCATGGCAAGCCCAATATGCTGTCTCTCCATCCAGCCACTGAGAGGCCTTACCTGAGGACTGGGCTCAGGCTGAGGGTCACAATGTGTGTTTGTGACCAATGTGGCCCGCAAGCATGGGCGGGGTCTCATGGGCCACACTGGTTTCAACGACACTGAACGTTGGACAACATGCCAAACCACAAGGTTTCTTGCCATGGGGAAAGAGTTCTGATTTATGCATCATTTTCAAACCCGGGCCGTGATTGGAGATAAGGTCTAGGTTTCTGAAGCCTGAAAACCGCGGTTGAGAAGAGATGACGACCTAAGGCCATGGCGGGTCCGATGTGCTCAATGGGCGGCCAGCTGTCTGGGTGGGGCCAGGAGGTCCAGGCTCAGGCTGTGTCAGAAAGGGCATTAGTGCCCAGGTCAGCCTATATATTTCGGGTACAACCGAATCGCGTGCAGGTTGATCCTCATTTGGGGTTTCTGGGTAGCCCCAGAGGGCAATGTTTTTCGTCTGGAGGGCAGGCAGAGTGCTGCATTGTAGTTCTGGATTGCCAAACTGGAGGGCTTGTGGGCCAGTAGTCTGAGGACGGAAGTCTGAGAACCCAAGCTAGGCCTAGGTTACTGGGTGACGATATGGCAGGCACAATCTACAGACCTGAATCGAGGTCTCGTGCATCTGAAGTCAGGGCGAGAATCAGACGATCGCTCAAGTTGGACTTTCTGTCCCTGATGGCCCCTTCTTGAAGGGGGGTTGATCACGAGGCCATGGGGGTTTTCCCACGATGGGAGTTGTGAGAAGCTCCCAACTGCAAAGATTCTTCTGCAGGACAATTGAGACCTGTTGGTTGGCTCCAGGCCAACGATTCCGAGCAGGGTTCTAAGGATGGATGGCTGGGTAGCCCACCTCGCATTCCAATTGTCTCCAAGCAACAAGACAGGTTAGATCTGCTGGATCTGGGGGAGAAACCGAGGAGGCTGAGTTGAAATGGACTCTCCCGTGGATGTGTCCTAATATGTCTGTGTCTATGGAGACCTTGGAAAGAAGCGGTGGCACTGGGGCCCTGAAGGGTTCTCCTAAACAGAGGCTTTGACACAGCTCCAACGTGCAAGTTTCCCATGTGTACATGAGATTGGTTCTGATGGGTGAGTCAAGAAACAGCCATATGCTGGTATTGAAATCCAGGCCTATGAGGAGAGATGCTTGGAAACCAAAGCAATGGATCCGATAGGTGCCTAGGGGCCTGCTCGTTCCTTTTTACTACTAGGGACATCAGTCTACGGGTCTGAGTGCCGGTAGGTTTTCAGATGGGCCCAGATTGCCCCTGATTGTCCTAAAAAGCCACAAATATTGGGATGGCCTCAGGGATTTTGGAAGTTTATCCTATTAGTAGGGTTGTGGCCATTGGAATGGGCACATACAATTCCCTTGGAGAGGGCAAGCCAAAGTCGTCAGGTTTGGCTCCAGGGGCCTGAGCCTGTAGGGTGTGTGGGCCAGGGCTGTGTGGACAGTTGTCTGAAAACACAAACTCGGCTTATGTTTCGGATCATATTTATGGCAGGACTGATCTATAGACCATGAGGAGAACTCTCCGGTATATGAAAAAGGGCAAGTGTGAGGCTCTTGCTCAAGTCTTTCTTCTGTGAATATCGTGTCACACATGGTCGTGATGTTTCCGGGTGGCTTCATGGGAAAGGGACGAGTCTTACTCTCTGGGGGTTTGGCCCCGTCCAAAGAGTTCGGGTCATTCTGTGGGATGGAAGAAGTCCGTTGTTCTGTTGTTGTTGATTTGTTTTGTTTTGTTTTTCAACCTCCGGTGTCCCACCAAATGGGGGATTCCAGAGTAGAGCCCTGGGGAGGGGCGACTGGACAACCAGAAATCTGGTTAAAAATTGGGGCCTAGGGACATGTCAAGCCCATTATGACATCTAATGGTCCAGCCACTGTGAGGACGTACTAGAGGACAGGACTCACGCTGAGGGTCACAATGCGTGTTTATGCCCTCGTCGCTCTCAAGAATGGGCGGGGCCTCAGGGTGAATGCTGGCTTCTCCTACACTGAACGTTGGACAACATGCCAACCACAAGGTTTCTTGCCATGGGTAAGGAAGAGTTCTGATTTCTGCCTCACAGTCACCCCTGGGCAGTGATTGGAGATAAGGTCTAGGTTCTGAAGCCTGAAAACTGAGGTAGGGAAGAGATGATGACCTAAGGCCATGGCCGTACTGATGTGCTCAGTGTTTGGTCAGCTGTCAGGGTGTTGGTCACGAGGTCCGGGCTCAGGTTGTCAGACAGTGCATTAGTGCCCAGGTTAGACTATATATTTTGGGTGCATTCGAGTGCCGTGTAGGTTCTGATCTGAAGAACTCTTCAGGATATGAAGAATGAGCGAGTCTGAGGCGCGTGCTCAGGCTTTTGTCTCTGGATTTTGTATCAGCGATGGCCGTGGAATGTTGGGGAGGCCTCATGGGCCATGGACGCATCTTGCTCTCTGTGGATTTGGCCCGATCCCAATTGTCTTTCGTCAATCTGTGGGATGGGAGGACTCCTTTCAGGTTTGTTACCTCAGGTGTCCCACCAAAAGAGGAATTCCAAAGCAGAGCCCTGGGAAAGAGTGTAGGGACAACCCGAACTATGGTTAAAAATTGGTGTCTAGGGGCATGGCAAGCCCAATATGCTGTCTCTCCATCCAGCCACTGAGAGGCCTTACCTGAGGACTGGGCTCAGGCTGAGGGTCACAATGTGTGTTTGTGACCAATGTGGCGCGCAAGCATGGGCGGGGTCTCATGGGCCACACTGGTTTCAACGACACTGAACGTTGGACAACTTGCCAACCACAAGGTTTCTTGCCATGGGGAAAGAGTTCTGATTTCTGCATCATTTTCAAACCCGGGCCGTGATTGGAGATAAGGTCTAGGTTTCTGAAGCCTGAAAACCGCGGTTGAGAAGAGATGACGACCTAAGGCCATGGCGGGTCCGATGTGCTCAATGTGCGGCCAGCTGTCTGGGTGGGGCCAGGAGGTCCAGGCTCAGGCTGTGTCAGAAAGGGCATTAGTGCCCAGGTCAGCCTATATATTTCGGGTACAACCGAATCGCGTGCAGGTTGATCCTCATTTGGGGTTTCTGGGTAGCCCCAGAGGGCAATGTTTTTCGTCTGGAGGGCAGGCAGAGTGCTGCATTGTAGTTCTGGATTGCCAAACTGGAGGGCTTGTGGGCCAGTAGTCTGAGGACGGAAGTCTGAGAACCCAAGCTAGGCCTAAGTTTCTGGGTGACGATATGGCAGGCACAATCTACAGACCTGAATCGAGATCTCGTGCATCTGAAGTCAGGGCGAGAATCAGACGATCGCTCAAGTTGGACTTTCTGTCCCTGATGGCCCCTTCATGAAGGGGGGTTGATCACGAGGCCATGGGGGTTTTCCCACGATGGGAGTTGTGAGAAGCTCCCAACTGCAAAGATTCTTCTGCAGGACAATTGAGACCTGTTGGTTGGCTCCAGGCCAACGATTCCGAGCAGGGTTCTAAGGATGGATGGCTGGGTAGCCCACCTCGCATTCCAATTGTCTCCAAGCAACAAGACAGGTTAGATCTGCTGGATCTGGGGGAGAAACCGAGGAGGCTGAGTTGAAATGGACTCTCCCGTGGATGTGTGCTAATATGTCTTTGTGTCTATGGAGACCTTGGAAAGAAGCGGTGGCACTGGGGCCCTGAAGGGTTCTCCTAAACAGAGGCTTTGTCACAGCTCCAACGTGCATGTTTCCCATGTGTACATGAGATTGGTTCTGATGGGTGAGTCAAGAAACAGCCATATGCTGGTATTGAAATCCAGGCCTATGAGGAGAGATGCTTGGAAACCAAAGCAATGGATCCGATAGGTGCCTAGGGGCCTGCTCGTTCCTTTTTACTTCTAGGGACATCAGTCTATGGGTCTAAGTGCCGGTAGGTGCTCAGATGGGCCCAGACTGCCCCTGATTGTCCTAGGAAGCCACAAATATTGGGATGGCCTCAGGGATTTTGGAAGTTTATCCTATTAGTAGGGTTGTGGCCATTGGAATGGGCACATACAATTCCCTTGGAGAGGGCAAGCCAAAGTCGTCAGGTTTGGCTCCAGGGGCCTGAGCCTGTAGGGTGTGTGGGCCAGGGCTCTGTGGACAGTTGTCTGAAAACACAAACTCGGCTTATGTTTCGGATCATATTTATGGCAGGACTGATCTACAGACCATGAGGAGAACTCTCCGGTATATGAAAAAGGGCGAGTGTGAGGCTCTTGCTCAAGTCTTTCTTCTGTGAATATCGTGTCACACATGGTCTTGAAGTTTCCGGGTGGCTTCATGGGAAATGGACGAGTCTTACTCTCTGGGGGTTTGGCCCCGTCCAAAGAGTTCGGGGTCATTCTGTGGGATGGAAGAAGTCCGTTGTTCTGTTGTTGTTGATTTGTTTTGTTTTGTTTTTCAACCTCCGGTGTCCCACCAAATGGGGGATTCCAGAGTAGAGCCCTGGGGAGGGGCGACTGGACAACCGGGACATATCAAGCCCATTATGACATCTAATGGTCCAGCCACTGTGAGGACGTACTAGAGGACAGGACTCACTCTGAGGGTCACAATGCGTGTTTATGCCCTCGTCGCTCTCAAGAATGGGCGGGGCCTCAGGGTGAATGCTGGTTTCTCCTACACTGAACGTTGGACAACATGCCAACCACAAGGTTTCTTGCCATGGGTAAGGAAGAGTTCTGATTTCTGCATCACAGTCACCCCTGGGCAGTGATTGGAGATAAGGTCTAGGTTCTGAAGCCTGAAAACTGAGGTAGGGAAGAGATGATGACCTAAGGCCATGGCCGTTCTGATGTGCTCAGTGTTCGGTCAGCTGTCTGGGTGTTGGTCACGAGGTCCTGGCTCAGGTTGTCAGACAGTGCATTAGTGCCCAGGTTAGACTATATATTCTGGGTGCATTCGAGTGCCGTGTATGTTCTGATCTGAAGAACTCTTCAGGATATGAAGAATGAGCGAGTCTGAGGCGGGTGCTCAGGCTTTTGTCTCTGGATTTTGTATCAGCGATGGCCGTGGAATGTTGGGGAGGCCTCATGGGCCATGGACGCATCTTGCTCTCTGTGGATTTGGCCCGATCCCAATTGTCTTTCGTCAATCTGTGGGATGGGAGGACTCCTTTCAGGTTTGTTACCTCAGGTGTCCCACCAAAAGAGGAATTCCAAAGCAGAGCCCTGGGAAAGAGTGTAGGGACAACCCGAACTATGGTTAAAAATTGGTGTCTAGGGGCATGGCAAGCCCAATATGCTGTCTCTCCATCCAGCCACTGAGAGGCCTTACCTGAGGACTGGGCTCAGGCTGAGGGTCACAATGTGTGTTTGTGACCAATGTGGCCCGCAAGCATGGGCGGGGTCTCATGGGCCACACTGGTTTCAACGACACTGAACGTTGGACAACATGCCAACCACAAGGTTTCTTGCCATGGGGAAAGAGTTCTGATTTCTGCATCATTTTCAAACCCGGGCCGTGATTGGAGATAAGGTCTAGGTTTCTGAAGCCTGAAAACCGCGGTTGAGAAGAGATGACGACCTAAGGCCATGGCGGGTCCGATGTGCTCAATGTGCGGCCAGCTGTCTGGGTGGGGCCAGGAGGTCCAGGCTCAGGCTGTGTCAGAAAGGGCATTAGTGCCCAGGTCAGCCTATATATTTCGGGTACAACCGAATCGCGTGCAGGTTGATCCTCATTTGGGGTTTCTGGGTAGCCCCAGAGGGCAATGTTTTTCGTCTGGAGGGCAGGCAGAGTGCTGCATTGTAGTTCTGGATTGCCAAACTGGAGGGCTTGTGGGCCAGTAGTCTGAGGACGGAAGTCTGAGAACCCAAGCTAGGCCTAGGTTTCTGGGTGACGATATGGCAGGCACAATCTACAGACCTGAATCGAGATCTCGTGCATCTGAAGTCAGGGCGAGAATCAGACGATCGCTCAAGTTGGACTTTCTGTCCCTGATGGCCCCTTCATGAAGGGGGGTTGATCACGAGGCCATGGGGGTTTTCCCACGATGGGAGTTGTGAGACGCTCCCAACTGCAAAGATTCTTCTGCAGGACAATTGAGACCTGTTGGTTGGCTCCAGGCCAACGATTCCGAGCAGGGTTCTAAGGATGGATGGCTGGGTAGCCCACCTCGCATTCCAATTGTCTCCAAGCAACAAGACAGGTTAGATCTGCTGGATCTGGGGGAGAAACCGAGGAGGCTGAGTTGAAATGGACTCTCCCGTGGATGTGTCCTAATATGTCTTTGTGTCTATGGAGACCTTGGAAAGAAGCGGTGGCACTGGGGCCCTGAAGGGTTCTCCTAAACAGAGGCTTTGACACAGCTCCAACGTGCAAGTTTCCCATGTGTACATGAGATTGGTTCTGATGGGTGAGTCAAGAAACAGCCATATGCTGGTATTGAAATCCAGGCCTATGAGGAGAGATGCTTGGAAACCAAAGCAATGGATCCGATAGGTGCCTAGGGGCCTGCTCGTTCCTTTTTACTTCTAGGGACATCAGTCTACGGGTCTGAGTGCCGGTAGGTGCTCAGATGGGCCCAGATTGCCCCTGATTGTCCTAGGAAGCCACAAATATTGGGATGGCCTCAGGGATTTTGGAAGTTTATCCTATTAGTAGGGTTGTGGCCATTGGAATGGGCACATACAATTCCCTTGGAGAGGGCAAGCCAAAGTCGTCAGGTTTAGCTCCAGGGGCCTGAGCCTGTAGGATGTGTAGGCCAGGGCTGTGTGGACAGTTGTCTGAAAACACAAACTCGGCTTATGTTTCGGATTATATTTATGGCAGGACTGATCTACAGACCATGAGGAGAAATCTCCGGTATATGAAAAAGGGCGAGTGTGAGGCTCTTGCTCAAGTGTTTCTTCTGTGAATATCGTGTCACACATGGTCGTGAAGTTTCCGGGTGGCTTCATGGGAAATGGACGAGTCTTACTCTCTGGGGGTTTGGCCCCGTCCAAAGAGTTCGGGGTCATTCTGTGGGATGGAAGAAGTCCGTTGTTCTGTTGTTGTTGATTTGTTTTGTTTTGTTTTGTTTTTCAACCTCCGGTGTCCCACAAAATGGGGGATTCCAGAGCAGAGCCCTGGGGAGGGGCGACTGGACAACCAGAAATCTGGGTAAAAATTGGGGCCTAGGGACATGTCAAGCCCATTATGACATCTAATGGTCCAGCCACTGTGAGGACGTACTAGAGGACAGGACTCACGCTGAGGGTCACAATGCGTGTTTATGCCCTCGTCGCTCTCAAGAATGGGCGGGGCCTCAGGGTGAATGCTGGTTTCTCCTACACTGAACGTTGGACAACATGCCAACCACAAGGTTTCTTGCCATGGGTAAGGAAGAGTTCTGATTTCTGCCTCACAGTCACCCCTGGGCAGTGATTGGAGATAAAGTCTAGGTTCTGAAGCCTGAAAACTGAGGTAGGGAAGAGATGATGACCTAAGGCCATGGCCGTACTGATGTGCTCAGTGTTCGGTCAGCTGTCTGGGTGTTGGTCACGAGGTCCGGGCTCAGGTTGTCAGACAGTGCATTAGTGCCCAGGTTAGACTATATATTCTGGGTGCATTCGAGTGCCGTATAGGTTCTGATCTGAAGAACTCTTCAGGATATGAAGAATGAGCGAGTCTGAGGCGCGTGCTCAGGCTTTTGTCTCTGGATTTTGTATCAGCGATGGCCGTGGAATGTTGGGGAGGCCTCATGGGCCATGGACGCATCTTGCTCTCTGTGGATTTGGCCCGATCCCAATTGTCTTTCGTCAATCTGTGGGATGGGAGGACTCCTTTCAGGTTTGTTACCTCAGGTGTCCCACCAAAAGAGGAATTCCAAAGCAGAGCCCTGGGAAAGAGTGTAGGGACAACCCGAACTATGGTTAAAAATTGGTGTCTAGGGGCATGGCAAGCCCAATATGCTGTCTCTCCATCCAGCCACTGAGAGGCCTTACCTGAGGACTGGGCTCAGGCTGAGGGTCACAATGTGTGTTTGTGACCAATGTGGCCCGCAAGCATGGGCGGGGTCTCATGGGCCACACTGGTTTCAACGACACTGAACGTTGGACAACATGCCAACCACAAGGTTTCTTGCCAAGGGGAAAGAGTTCTGATTTCTGCATCATTTTCAAACCCGGGCCGTGATTGGAGATAAGGTCTAGGTTTCTGAAGCCTGAAAACCGCGGTTGAGAAGAGATGACGACCTAAGGCCATGGCGGGTCCGATGTGCTCAATGTGCGGCCAGCTGTCTGGGTGGGGCCAGGAGGTCCAGGCTCAGGCTGTGTCAGAAAGGGCATTAGTGCCCAGGTCAGCCTATATATTTCGGGTACAACCGAATCGCGTGCAGGTTGATCCTCATTTGGGGTTTCTGGGTAGCCCCAGAGGGCAATGTTTTTCGTCTGGAGGGCAGGCAGAGTGCTGCATTGTAGTTCTGGATTGCCAAACTGGAGGGCTTGTGGGCCAGTAGTCTGAGGACGGAAGTCTGAGAACCCAAGCTAGGCCTAGGTTTCTGGGTGACGATATGGCAGGCACAATCTACAGACCTGAATCGAGATCTCGTGCATCTGAAGTCAGGGCGAGAATCAGACGATCGCTCAAGTTGGACTTTCTGTCCCTGATGGCCCCTTCATGAGGGGGGGTTGATCACGAGGCCATGGGGGTTTTCCCACGATGGGAGTTGTGAGAAGCTCCCAACTGCAAAGATTCTTCTGCAGGACAATTGAGACCTGTTGGTTGGCTCCAGGCCAACGATTCCGAGCAGGGTTCTAAGGATGGATGGCTGGGTAGCCCACCTCGCATTCCAATTGTCAACAAGCAACAAGACAGGTTAGATCTGCTGGATCTGGGGGAGAAACCGAGGAGGCTGAGTTGAAATGGACTCTCCCGTGGATGTGTCCTAATATGTCTTTGTGTCTATGGAGACCTTGGAAAGAAGCGGTGGCACTGGGGCCCTGAAGGGTTCTCCTAAACAGAGTCTTTGACACAGCTCCAACGTGCAAGTTTCCCATGTGTACATGAGATTGGTTCTGATGGGTGAGTCAAGAAACAGCCATATGCTGGTATTGAAATCCAGGCCTATGAGGAGAGATGCTTGGAAACCAAAGCAATGGATCCGATAGGTGCCTAGGGGCCTGCTCGTTCCTTTTTACTTCTAGGGACATCAGTCTACGGGTCTGAGTGCCGGTAGGTGCTCAGATGGGCCCAGATTGCCCCTGATTGTCCTAGGAAGCCACAAATATTGGGATGGCCTCAGGGATTTTGGAAGTTTATCCTATTAGTAGGGTTGTGGCCATTGGAATGGGCACATACAATTCCCTTGGAGAGGGCAAGCCAAAGTCGTCAGGTTTGGCTCCAGGGGCCTGAGCCTGTAGGGTGTGTAGGCCAGGGCTGTGTGGACAGTTGTCTGAAAACACAAACTCGGCTTATGTTTCGGATCATATTTATGGCAGGACTGATCTACAGACCATGAGGAGAACTCTCCGGTATATGAAAAAGGGCGAGTGTGAGGCTCTTGCTCAAGTCTTTCTTCTGTGAATATCGTGTCACACATGGTCGTGAAGTTTCCGGGTGGCTTCATGGGAAAGGGACGAGTCTTACTCTCTGGGGGTTTGGCCCCGTCCAAAGAGTTCGGGTTCATTCTGTGGGATGGAAGAAGTCCGTTGTTCTGTTGTTGTTGATTTGTTTTGTTTTGTTTTTCAACCTCCGGTGTCCCACCAAATGGGGGATTCCAGAGTAGAGCCCTGGGGAGGGGCGACTGGACAACCGGGACATGTCAAGACCATTATGACATCTAATGGTCCAGCCACTGTGAGGACGTACTAGAGGACAGGACTCACGCTGAGGGTCACAATGCGTGTTTATGCCCTCGTCGCTCTCAAGAATGGGCGGGGCCTCAGGGTGAATGCTGGTTTCTCCTACACTGAACGTTGGACAACATGCCAACCACAACGTTTCTTGCCATGGGTAAGGAAGAGTTCTGATTTCTGCATCACAGTCACCCCTGGGCAGTGATTGGAGATAAGGTCTAGGTTCTGAAGCCTGAAAACTGAGGTAGGGAAGAGATGATGACCTAAGGCCATGGCCGTACTGATGTGCTCAGTGTTCGGTCAGCTGTCTGGGTGTTGGTCACGAGGTCCGGGCTCAGGTTGACAGACAGTGCATTAGTGCCCAGGTTAGACTATATATTCTGGGTGCATTCGAGTGCCGTGTAGGTTCTGATCTGAAGAACTCTTCAGGATATGAAGAATGAGCGAGTCTGAGGCGCGTGCTCAGGCTTTTGTGTCTGGATTTTGTATCAGCGATGGCCGTGGAATGTTGGGGAGGCCTCATGGGCCATGGACGCATCTTGCTCTCTGTGGATTTGGCCCGATCCCAATTGTCTTTCGTCAATCTGTGGGATGGGAGGACTCCTTTCAGGTTTGTTACCTCAGGTGTCCCACCAAAAGAGGAATTCCAAAGCAGAGCCCTGGGAAAGAGTGTAGGGACAACCCGAACTATGGTTAAAAATTGGTGTCTAGGGGCATGGCAAGCCCAGTATGCTGTCTCTCCATCCAGCCACTGAGAGGCCTTACCTGAGGACTGGGCTCAGGCTGAGGGTCACAATGTGTGTTTGTGACCAATGTGGCCCGCAAGCATGGGCGGGGTCTCATGGGCCACACTGGTTTCAACGACACTGAACGTTGGACAACATGCCAACCACAAGGTTTCTTGCCATGGGGAAAGAGTTCTGATTTCTGCATCATTTTCAAACCCGGGCCGTGATTGGAGATAAGGTCTAGGATTCTGAAGCCTGAAAACCGCGGTTGAGAAGAGATGACGACCCAAGGCCATGGCGGGTCCGATGTGCTCAATGTGCGGCCAGCTGTCTGGGTGGGGCCAGGAGGTCCAGGCTCAGGCTGTGTCAGAAAGGGCATTAGTGCCCAGGTCAGCCTATATATTTCGGGTACAACCGAATCGCGTGCAGGTTGATCCTCATTTGGGGTTTCTGGGTAGCCCCAGAGGGCAATGTTTTTCGTCTGGAGGGCAGGCAGAGTGCTGCATTGTAGTTCTGGATTGCCAAACTGGAGGGCTTGTGGGCCAGTAGTCTGAGGACGGAAGTCTGAGAACCCAAGCTAGGCCTAGGTTTCTGGGTGACGATATGGCAGGCACAATCTACAGACCTGAATCGAGATCTCGTGCATCTGAAGTCAGGGCGAGAATCAGACGATCGCTCAAGTTGGACTTTCTGTCCCTGATGGCCCCTTCATGAAGGGGGGTTGATCACGAGGCCATGGGGGTTTTCCCACGATGGGAGTTGTGAGAAGCTCCCAACTGCAAAGATTCTTCTGCAGGACAATTGAGACCTGTTGGTTGGCTCCAGGCCAACGATTCCGAGCAGGGTTCTAAGGATGGATGGCTGGGTAGCCCACCTCGCATTCCAATTGTCTCCAAGCAAGAAGACAGGTTAGATCTGCTGGATCTGGGGGAGAAACCGAGGAGGCTGAGTTGGAATGGACTCTCCCGTGGATGTGTCCTAATATGTCTTTGTGTCTATGGAGACCTTGGAAAGAAGCGGTGGCACTGGGGCCCTGAAGGGTTCTCCTAAACAGAGGCTTTGACACAGCTCCAACGTGCAAGTTTCCCATGTGTCATGAGATTGGTTCTGATGGGTGAGTCAAGAAACAGCCATATGCTGGTATTGAAATCCAGGCCTATGAGGAGAGATGCTTGGAAACCAAAGCAATGGATCCGATAGGTGCCTAGGGGCCTGCTCGTTCCTTTTTACTTCTAGGGACATCAGTCTACGGGTCTGAGTGCCGGTAGGTGCTCAGATGGGCCCAGATTGCCCCTGATTGTCCTAGGAAGCCACAAATATTGGGATGGCCTCAGGGATTTTGGAAGTTTATCCTATTAGTAGGGTTGTGGCCATTGGAATGGGCACATATAATTCCCTTGGAGAGGGCAAGCCAAAGTCGTCAGGTTTGGCTCCAGGGGCCTGAGCCTTTAGGGTGTGTAGGCCAGGGCTGTGTGGACAGTTGTCTGAAAACACAAACTCGGCTTATGTTTCGGATCATATTTATGGCAGGACTGATCTACAGACCATGAGGAGAACTCTCCGGTATATGAAAAAGGGCGAGTGTGAGGCTCTTGCTCAAGTCTTTCTTCTGTGAATATCGTGTCACACATGGTCGTGAAGTTTCCGGGTGGCTTCATGGGAAATGGACGAGTCTTACTCTCTGGGGGTTTGGCCCCGTCCAAAGAGTTCGGGGTCATTCTGTGGGATGGAAGAAGTCCGTTGTTCTGTTGTTGTTGATTTGTTTTGTTTTGTTTTGTTTTTCAACCTCCGGTGTCCCACCAAATGGGGGATTCCAGAGTAGAGCCCTGGGGAGGGGCGACTGGACAACCAGAAATCTGGTTAAAAATTGGGGCCTAGGGACATGTCAAGCCCATTATGACATCTAATGGTCCAGCCACTGTGAGGACGTACTAGAGGACAGGACTCACGCTGAGGGTCACAATGCGTGTTTATGCCCTCGTCGCTCTCAAGAATGGGCGGGGCCTCAGGGTGAATGCTGGTTTCTCCTACACTGAACGTTGGACAACATGCCAACCACAAGGTTTCTTGCCATGGGTAAGGAAGAGTTCTGATTTCTGCCTCACAGTCACCCCTGGGCAGTGATTGGAGATAAGGTCTAGGTTCTGAAGCCTGAAAACTGAGGTAGGGAAGAGATGATGACCTAAGGCCATGGCCGTTCTGATGTGCTCAGTGTTCGGTCAGCTGTCTGGGTGTTGGTCATGAGGTCCGGGCTCAGGTTGTCAGACAGTGCATTAGTGCCCAGGTTAGACTATATATTCTGGGTGCATTCGAGTGCCGTGTAGGTTCTGATCTGAAGAACTCTTCAGGATAAGAAGAATGAGCGAGTCTGAGGCGCGTGCTCAGGCTTTTGTGTCTGGATTTTGTATCAGCGATGGCCGTGGAATGTTGGGGAGGCCTCATGGGCCATGGACGCATCTTGCTCTCTGTGGATTTGGCCCGATCCCAATTGTCTTTCGTCAATCTGTGGGATGGGAGGACTCCTTTCAGGTTTGTTACCTCAGGTGTCCCACCAAAAGAGGAATTCCAAAGCAGAGCCCTGGGAAAGAGTGTAGGGACAACCCGAACTATGGTTAAAAATTGGTGTCTAGAGGCATGGCAAGCCCAATATGCTGTCTCTCCATCCAGCCACTGAGAGGCCTTACCTGAGGACTGGGCTCAGGCTGAGGGTCACAATGCGTGTTTTTGACCAAAGTGGCCCGCAAGCATGGGCGGGGTCTCATGGGCCACACTGGTTTCAACGACACTGAACGTTGGACAACATGCCAACCACAAGGATTCCTGCCATGGGGAAAGAGTTCTGATTTCTGCATCATTTTCAAACCCGGGCCGTGATTGGAGATAAGGTCTAGGTTTCTGAAGCCTGAAAACCGCGGTTGAGAAGAGATGACGACCTAAGGCCATGGCGGGTCCGATGTGCTCAATGTGCGGCCAGCTGTCTGGGTGGGGCCAGGAGGTCCAGGCTCAGGCTGTGTCAGAAAGGGCATTAGTGCCCAGGTCAGCCTATATATTTCGGGTACAACCGAATCGCGTGCAGGTTGATCCTCATTTGGGGTTTCTGGGTAGCCCCAGAGGGCAATGTTTTTCGTCTGGAGGGCAGGCAGAGTGCTGCATTGTAGTTCTGGATTGCCAAACTGGAGGGCTTGTGGGCCAGTAGTCTGAGGACGGAAGTCTGAGAACCCAAGCTAGGCCTACGTTTCTGGGTGACGATATGGCAGGCACAATCTACAGACCTGAATCGAGATCTCGTGCATCTGAAGTCAGGGCGAGAATCAGACGATCGCTCAAGTTGGACTTTCTGTCCCTGATGGCCCCTTCATGAAGGGGGGTTGATCACGAGGCCATGGGGGTTTTCCCACGATGGGAGTTGTGAGAAGCTCCCAACTGCAAAGATTCTTCTGCAGGACAATTGAGACCTGTTGGTTGGCTCCAGGCCAACGATTCCGAGCAGGGTTCTAAGGATGGATGGCTGGGTAGCCCACCTCGCATTCCAATTGTCTCCAAGCAACAAGACAGGTTAGATCTGCTGGATCTGGGGGAGAAACCGAGGAGGCTGAGTTGAAATGGACTCTCCCGTGGATGTGTCCTAATATGTCTTTGTGTCTATGGAGACCTTGGAAAGAAGCGGTGGCACTGGGGCCCTGAAGGGTTCTCCTAAACAGAGGCTTTGACACAGCTCCAACGTGCAAGTTTCCCATGTGTACATGAGATTGGTTCTGATGGGTGAGTCAAGAAACAGCCATATGCTGGTATTGAAATCCAGGCCTATGAGGAGAGATGCTTGGAAACCAAAGCAATGGATCCGATAGGTGCCTAGGGGCCTGCTCGTTCCTTTTTACTTCTAGGGACATCAGTCTACGGGTCTGAGTGCCGGTAGGTGCTCAGATGGGCCCAGATTGCCCCTGATTGTCCTAGGAAGCCACAAATATTGGGATGGCCTCAGGGATTTTGGAAGTTTATCCTATTAGTAGGGTTGTGGCCATTGGAATGGGCACCTACAATTCCCTTGGAGAGGGCAAGCCAAAGTCGTCAGGTTTGGCTCCAGGGGCCTGAGCCTGTAGGGTGTTTAGGCCAGGGCTGTGTGGACAGTTGTCTGAAAACACAAACTCGGCTTATTTTTCGGATCATATTTATGGCAGGACTGATCTACAGACCATGAGGAGAACTCTCCGGTATATGAAAAAGGGCGAGTGTGAGGCTCTTGCTCAAGTCTTTCTTCTGTGAATATCGTGTCACACATGGTCGTGAAGTTTCCGGGTGGCTTCATGGGAAATGGACGAGTCTTACTCTCTGGGGGTTTGGCCCCGTCCAAAGAGTTCGGGGTCATTCTGTGGGATGGAAGAAGTCCGTTGTTCTGTTGTTGTTGATTTGTTTTGTTTTGTTTTGTTTTTCAACCTCCGGTGTCCCACCAAATGGGGGATTCCAGAGTAGAGCCCTGGGGAGGGGCGACTGGACAACCAGAAATCTGGTTAAAAATTGGGGCCTAGGGACATGTCAAGCCCATTATGACATCTAATGGTCCAGCCACTGTGAGGACGTACTAGAGGACAGGACTCACGCTGAGAGTCACAATGCATGTTTATGCCCTCGTCGCTCTCAAGAATGGGCGGGGCCTCAGGGTGAATGCTGGTTTCTCCTACACTGAACGTTGGACAACATGCCAACCACAAGGTATCTTGCCATGGGTAAGGAAGAGTTCTGATTTCTGCATCACAGTCACCCCTGGGCAGTGATTGGAGATAAGGTCTAGGTTCTGAAGCCTGAAAACTGAGGTAGGGAAGAGATGATGACCTAAGGCCATGGCCGTTCTGATGTGCTCAGTGTTCGGTCAGCTGTCTGGGTGTTGGTCACGAGGTCCGGGCTCAGGTTGTCAGACAGTGCATTAGTGCCCAGGTTAGACTATATATTCTAGGTGCATTCGAGTGCCGTGTATGTTCTGATCTGAAGAACTCTTCAGGATATGAAGAATGAGCGAGTCTGAGGCGCGTGCTCAGGCTTTTGTGTCTGGATTTTGTATCAGCGATGGCCGTGGAATGTTGGGGAGGCCTCATGGGCCATGGACGCATCTTGCTCTCTGTGGATTTGGCCCGATCCCAATTGTCTTTCGTCAATCTGTGGGATGGGAGGACTCCTTTCAGTTTTGTTACCTCAGGTGTCCCACCAAAAGAGGAATTCCAAAGCAGAGCCCTGGGAAAGAGTGTAGGGACAACCCGAACTATGGTTAAAAATTGGTGTCTAGGGGCATGGCAAGCCCAATATGCTGTCTCTCCATCTAGCCACTGAGAGGCCTTACCTGAGGACTGGGCTCAGGCTGAGGGTCACAATGTGTGTTTGTGACCAATGTGGCCCGCAAGCATGGGCGGGGTCTCATGGGCCACACTGGTTTCAACGACACTGAACGTTGGACAACATGCCAACCACAAGGTTTCTTGCCATGGGGAAAGAGTTCTGATTTCTGCATCATTTTCAAACCCGGGCCGTGATTGGAGATAAGTGTCTAGGTTTCTGAAGCCTGAAAACCGCGGTTGAGAAGAGATGACGACCTAAGGCCATGGCGGGTCCGATGTGCTCAATGTGCGGCCAGCTGTCTGGGTGGGGCCAGGAGGTCCAGGCTCAGGCTGTGTCAGAAAGGGCATTAGTGCCCAGGTCAGCCTATATATTTCGGGTACAACCGAATCGCGTGCAGGTTGATCCTCATTTGGGGTTTCTGGGTAGCCCCAGAGGGCAATGTTTTCGTCTGGAGGGCAGGCAGAGTGCTGCATTGTAGTTCTGGATTGCTAAACTGGAGGGCTTGTGGGCCAGTAGTCTGAGGACGGAAGTCTGAGAAACCAAGCTAGGCCTAGGTTTCTGGGTGACGATATGGCAGGCACAATCTACAGACCTGAATCGAGATCTCGTGCATCTGAAGTCAGGGCGAGAATCAGACGATCGCTCAAGTTGGACTTTCTGTCCCTGATGGCCCCTTCATGAAGGGGGGTTGATCACGAGGCCATGGGGGTTTTCCCACGATGGGAGTTGTGAGAAGCTCCCAACTGCAAAGATTCTTCTGCAGGACAATTGAGACCTGTTGGTTGGCTCCAGGCCAACGATTCCGAGCAGGGTTCTAAGGATGGATGGCTGGGTAGCCCACCTCGCATTCCAATTGTCTCCAAGCAACAAGACAGGTTAGATCTGCTGGATCTGGGGGAGAAACCGAGGAGGCTGAGTTGAAATGGACTCTCCCGTGGATGTGTCCTAATATGTCTTTGTGTCTATGGAGACCTTGGAAAGAAGCGGTGGCACTGGGGCCCTGAAGGGTTCTCCTAAACAGAGGCTTTGACACAGCTCCAACGTGCAAGTTTCCCATGTGTCATGAGATTGGTTCTGATGGGTGAGTCAAGAAACAGCCATATGCTGGTATTGAAATCCAGGCCTATGAGGAGAGATGCTTGGAAACCAAAGCAATGGATCCGATAGGTGCCTAGGGGCCTGCTCGTTCCTTTTTACTTCTAGGGACATCAGTCTACGGGTCTGAGTGCCGGTAGGTGCTCAGATGGGCCCAGATTGCCCCTGATTGTCCTAGGAAGCCACAAATATTGGGATGGCCTCAGGGATTTTGGAAGTTTATCCTATTAGTAGGGTTGTGGCCATTGGAATGGGCACATACAATTCCCTTGGAGAGGGCAAGCCAAAGTCGTCAGGTTTGGCTCCAGGGGCCTGAGCCTGTAGGGTGTGTAGGCCAGGGCTGTGTGGACAGATGTCTGAAAACACAAACTCGGCTTATGTTTCGGATCATATTTATGGCAGGACTGATCTACAGACCATGAGGAGAACTCTCCGGTATATGAAAAAGTGCGAGTGTGAGGCTCTTGCTCAAGTCTTTCTTCTGTGAATATCGTGTCACACATGGTCGTGAAGTTTCCGGGTGGCTTCATGGGAAATGGACGAGTCTTACTCTCTGGGGTTTTGGCCCCGTCCAAAGAGTTCGGGGTCATTCTGTGGGATGGAAGAAGTCCGTTGTTCTGTTGTTGTTGATTTGTTTTGTTTTGTTTTTCAACCTCCGGTGTCCCACCAAATGGGGGATTCCAGAGTAGAGCCCTGGGGAGGGGCGACTGGACAACCGGGACATGTCAAGACCATTATGACATCTAATGGTCCAGCCACTGTGAGGACGTACTAGAGGACAGGACTCACGCTGAGGGTCACAATGCGTGTTTATGCCCTCGTCGCTCTCAAGAATGGGCGGGGCCTCAGGGTGAATGCTGGTTTCTCCTACACTGAACGTTGGACAACATGCCAACCACAAGGTTTCTTGCCATGGGTAAGGAAGAGTTCTGATTTCTGCATCACAGTCACCCCTGGGCAGTGATTGGAGATAAGGTCTAGGTTCTGAAGCCTGAAAACTGAGGTAGGGAAGAGATGATGACCTAAGGCCATGGCCGTACTGATGTGCTCAGTGTTCGGTCAGCTGTCTGGGTGTTGGTCACGAGGTCCGGGCTCAGGTTGACAGACAGTGCATTAGTGCCCAGGTTAGACTATATATTCTGGGTGCATTCGAGTGCCGTGTAGGTTCTGATCTGAAGAACTCTTCAGGATATGAAGAATGAGCGAGTCTGAGGCGCGTGCTCAGGCTTTTGTGTCTGGATTTTGTATCAGCGATGGCCGTGGAATGTTGGGGAGGCCTCATGGGCCATGGACGCATCTTGCTCTCTGTGGATTTGGCCCGATCCCAATTGTCTTTCGTCAATCTGTGGGATGGGAGGACTCCTTTCAGGTTTGTTACCTCAGGTTTCCCACCAAAAGAGGAATTCCAAAGCAGAGCCCTGGGAAAGAGTGTAGGGACAACCCGAACTATGGTTAAAAATTGGTGTCTAGGGGCATGGCAAGCCCAATATGCTGTCTCTCCATCCAGCCACTGAGAGGCCTTACCTGAGGACTGGGCTCAGGCTGAGGGTCACAATGTGTGTTTGTGACCAATGTGGCCCGCAAGCATGGGCGGGGACTCATGGGCCACACTGGTTTCAACGACACTGAACGTTGGACAACATGCCAACCACAAGGTTTCTTGCCATGGGGAAAGAGTTCTGATTTCTGCATCATTTTCAAACCCGGGCCGTGATTGGAGATAAGGTCTAGGATTCTGAAGCCTGAAAACCGCGGTTGAGAAGAGATGACGACCTAAGGCCATGGCGGGTCCGATGTGCTCAATGTGCGGCCAGCTGTCTGGGTGGGGCCAGGAGGTCCAGGCTCAGGCTGTGTCAGAAAGGGCATTAGTGCCCAGGTCAGCCTATATATTTCGGGTACAACCGAATCGCGTGCAGGTTGATCCTCATTTGGGGTTTCTGGGTAGCCCCAGAGGGCAATGTTTTTCGTCTGGAGGGCAGGCAGAGTGCTGCATTGTAGTTCTGGATTGCCAAACTGGAGGGCTTGTGGGCCAGTAGTCTGAGGACGGAAGTCTGAGAACCCAAGCTAGGCCTAGGTTTCTGGGTGACGATATGGCAGGCACAATCTACAGACCTGAATCGAGATCTCGTGCATCTGAAGTCAGGGCGAGAATCAGACGATCGCTCAAGTTGGACTTTCTGTCCCTGATGGCCCCTTCATGAAGGGGGGTTGATCACGAGGCCATGGGGGTTTTCCCACGATGGGAGTTGTGAGAAGCTCCCAACTGCAAAGATTCTTCTGCAGGACAATTGAGACCTGTTGGTTGGCTCCAGGCCAACGATTCCGAGCAGGGTTCTAAGGATGGATGGCTGGGTAGCCCACCTCGCATTCCAATTGTCTCCAAGCAACAAGACAGGTTAGATCTGCTGGATCTGGGGGAGAAACCGAGGAGGCTGAGTTGAAATGGACTCTCCCGTGGATGTGTCCTAATATGTCTTTGTGTCTATGGAGACCTTGGAAAGAAGCGGTGGCACTGGGGCCCTGAAGGGTTCTCCTAAACAGAGGCTTTGACACAGCTCCAACGTGCAAGTTTCCCATGTGTCATGAGATTGGTTCTGATGGGTGAGTCAAGAAACAGCCATATGCTGGTATTGAAATCCAGGCCTATGAGGAGAGATGCTTGGAAACCAAAGCAATGGATCCGATAGGTGCCTAGGGGCCTGCTCGTTCCTTTTTACTTCTAGGGACATCAGTCTACGGGTCTGAGTGCCGGTAGGTGCTCAGATGGGCCCAGATTGCCCCTGATTGTCCTAGGAAGCCACAAATATTGGGATGGCCTCAGGGATTTTGGAAGTTTATCCTATTAGTAGGGTTGTGGCCATTGGAATGGGCACATATAATTCCCTTGGAGAGGGCAAGCCAAAGTCGTCAGGTTTGGCTCCAGGGGCCTGAGCCTTTAGGGTGTGTAGGCCAGGGCTGTGTGGACAGTTGTCTGAAAACACAAACTCGGCTTATGTTTCGGATCATATTTATGGCAGGACTGATCTACAGACCATGAGGAGAACTCTCCGGTATATGAAAAGGGCGAGTGTGAGGCTCTTGCTCAAGTCTTTCTTCTGTGAATATCGTGTCACACATGGTCGTGAAGTTTCCGGGTGGCTTCATGGGAAATGGACGAGTCTTACTCTCTGGGGGTTTGGCCCCGTCCAAAGAGTTCGGGGTCATTCTGTGGGATGGAAGAAGTCCGTTGTTCTGTTGTTGTTGATTTGTTTTGTTTTGTTTTGTTTTTCAACCTCCGGTGTCCCACCAAATGGGGGATTCCAGAGTAGAGCCCTGGGGAGGGGCGACTGGACAACCAGAAATCTGGTTAAAAATTGGGGCCTAGGGACATGTCAAGCCCATTATGACATCTAATGGTCCAGCCACTGTGAGGACGTACTAGAAGACAGGACTCACGCTGAGGGTCACAATGCGTGTTTATGCCCTCGTCGCTCTCAAGAATGGGCGGGGCCTCAGGGTGAATGCTGGTTTCTCCTACACTGAACGTTGGACAACATGCCAACCACAAGGTTTCTTGCCATGGGTAAGGAAGAGTTCTGATTTCTGCCTCACAGTCACCCCTGGGCAGTGATTGGAGATAAGGTCTAGGTTCTGAAGCCTGAAAACTGAGGTAGGGAAGAGATGATGACCTAAGGCCATGGCCGTTCTGATGTGCTCAGTGTTCGGTCAGCTGTCTGGGTGTTGGTCACGAGGTCCGGGCTCAGGTTGTCAGACAGTGCATTAGTGCCCAGGTTAGACTATATATTCTGGGTGCATTCGAGTGCCGTGTAGGTTCTGATCTGAAGAACTCTTCAGGATAAGAAGAATGAGCGAGTCTGAGGCGCGTGCTCAGGCTTTTGTGTCTGGATTTTGTATCAGCGATGGCCGTGGAATGTTGGGGAGGCCTCATGGGCCATGGACGCATCTTGCTCTCTGTGGATTTGGCCCGATCCCAATTGTCTTTCGTCAATCTGTGGGATGGGAGGACTCCTTTCAGGTTTGTTACCTCAGGTGTCCCACCAAAAGAGGAATTCCAAAGCAGAGCCCTGGGAAAGAGTGTAGGGACAACCCGAACTATGGTTAAAAATTGGTGTCTAGGGGCATGGCAAGCCCAATATGCTGTCTCTCCATCCAGCCACTGAGAGGCCTTACCTGAGGACTGGGCTCAGGCTGAGGGTCACAATGCGTGTTTGTGACCAAAGTGGCCCGCAAGCATGGGCGGGGTCTCATGGGCCACACTGGTTTCAACGACACTGAACGTTGGACAACATGCCAACCACAAGGTTTCCTGCCATGGGGAAAGAGTTCTGATTTCTGCATCATTTTCAAACCCGGGCCGTGATTGGAGATAAGGTCTAGGTTTCTGAAGCCTGAAAACCGCGGTTGAGAAGAGATGACGACCTAAGGCCATGGCGGGTCCGATGTGCTCAATGTGCGGCCAGCTGTCTGGGTGGGGCCAGGAGGTCCAGGCTCAGGCTGTGTCAGAAAGGGCATTAGTGCCCAGGTCAGCCTATATATTTCGGGTACAACCGAATCGCGTGCAGGTTGATCCTCATTTGGGGTTTCTGGTTAGCCCCAGAGGGCAATGTTTTTCGTCTGGAGGGCAGGCAGAGTGCTGCATTGTAGTTCTGGATTGCCAAACTGGAGGGCTTGTGGGCCAGTAGTCTGAGGACGGAAGTCTGAGAACCCAAGCTAGGCCTAGGTTTCTGGGTGACGATATGGCAGGCACAATCTACAGACCTGAATCGAGATCTCGTGCATCTGAAGTCAGGGCGAGAATCAGACGATCGCTCAAGTTGGACTTTCTGTCCCTGATGGCCCCTTCATGAAGGGGGGTTGATCACGAGGCCATGGGGGTTTTCCCACGATGGGAGTTGTGAGAAGCTCCCAACTGCAAAGATTCTTCTGCAGGACAATTGAGACCTGTTGGTTGGCTCCAGGCCAACGATTCCGAGCAGGGTTCTAAGGATGGATGGCTGGGTAGCCCACCTCGCATTCCAATTGTCTCCAAGCAACAAGACAGGTTAGATCTGCTGGATCTGGGGGAGAAACCGAGGAGGCTGTGTTGAAATGGACTCTCCCGTGGATGTGTCCTAATATGTCTTTGTTTCTATGGAGACCTTGGAAAGAAGCGGTGGCACTGGGGCCCTGAAGGGTTCTCCTAAACAGAGGCTTTGACACAGCTCCAACGTGCAAGTTTCCCATGTGTACATGAGATTGGTTCTGATGGGTGAGTCAAGAAACAGCCATATGCTGGTATTGAAATCCAGGCCTATGAGGTGAGATGCTTGGAAACCAAAGCAATGGATCCGATAGGTGCCTAGGGGCCTGCTCGTTCCTTTTTACTTCTAGGGACATCAGTCTACGGGTCTGAGTGACGGTAGGTGCTCAGATGGGCCCAGATTGCCCCTGATTGTCCTAGGAAGCCACAAATATTGGGATGGCCTCAGGGATTTTGGAAGTTTATCCTATTAGTAGGGTTGTGGCCATTGGAATGGGCACCTACAATTCCCTTGGAGAGGGCAAGCCAAAGTCGTCAGGTTTGGCTCCAGGGGCCTGAGCCTGTAGGGTGTTTAGGCCAGGGCTGTGTGGACAGTTGTCTGAAAACACAAACTCGGCTTATTTTTCGGATCATATTTATGGCAGGACTGATCTACAGACCATGAGGAGAACTCTCCGGTATATGAAAAAGGGCGAGTGTGAGGCTCTTGCTCAAGTCTTTCTTCTGTGAATATCGTGTCACACGTGGTCGTGAAGTTTCCGGGTGGCTTCATGGGAAATGGACGAGTCTTACTCTCTGGGGGTTTGGCCCCGTCCAAAGAGTTCGGGGTCATTCTGTGGGATGGAAGAAGTCCGTTGTTCTGTTGTTGTTGATTTGTTTTGTTTTGTTTTGTTTTTCAACCTCCGGTGTCCCACCAAATGGGGGATTCCAGAGTAGAGCCCTGGGGAGGGGCGACTGGACAACCAGAAATCTGGTTAAAAATTGGGGCCTAGGGACATGTCAAGCCCATTATGACATCTAATGGTCCAGCCACTGTGAGGACGTACTAGAGGACAGGACTCACGGTGAGGGTCACAATGCGTGTTTATGCCCTCGTCGCTCTCAAGAATGGGCGGGGCCTCAGGGTGAATGCTGGTTTCTCCTACACTGAACGTTGGACAACATGCCAACCACAAGGTTTCTTGCCATGAGTAAGGAAGAGTTCTGATTTCTGCATCACAGTCACCCCTGGGCAGTGATTGGAGATAAGGTCTAGGTTCTGAAGCCTGAAAACTGAGGTAGGGAAGAGATGATGACCTAAGGCCATGGCCGTTCTGATGTGCTCAGTGTTCGGTCAGCTGTCTGGGTGTTGGTCACGAGGTCCGGGCTCAGGTTGTCAGACAGTGCATTAGTGCCCAGGTTAGACTATATATTTTGGGTGCATTCGAGTGCCGTGTAGGTTCTGATCTGAAGAACTCTTCAGGATATGAAGAGTGAGCGAGTCTGAGGCGCGTGCTCAGGCTTTTGTCTCTGGATTTTGTATCAGCGATGGCCGTGGAATGTTGGGGAGGCCTCATGGGCCATGGACGCATCTTGCTCTCTGTGGATTTGGCCCGATCCCAATTGTCTTTCGTCATTCTGTGGGATGGGAGGACTCCTTTCAGGTTTGTTACCTCAGGTGTCCCACCAAAAGAGGAATTCCAAAGCGGAGCCCTGGGAAAGAGTGTAGGGACAACCCGAACTATGGTTAAAAATTGGTGTCTAGGGGCATGGCAAGCCCAATATGCTGTCTCTCCATCCAGCCACTGAGAGGCCTTACCTGAGGACTGGGCTCAGGCTGAGGGTCACAATGTGTGTTTGTGACCAATGTGGCCCGCAAGCATGGGCGGGGTCTCATGGGCCACACTGGTTTCAACGACACTGAACGTTGGACAACATGCCAAACCACAAGGTTTCTTGCCATGGGGAAAGAGTTCTGATTTATGCATCATTTTCAAACCCGGGCCGTGATTGGAGATAAGGTCTAGGTTTCTGAAGCCTGAAAACCGCGGTTGAGAAGAGATGACGACCTAAGGCCATGGCGGGTCCGATGTGCTCAATGGGCGGCCAGCTGTCTGGGTGGGGCCAGGAGGTCCAGGCTCAGGCTGTGTCAGAAAGGGCATTAGTGCCCAGGTCAGCCTATATATTTCGGGTACAACCGAATCGCGTGCAGGTTGATCCTCATTTGGGGTTTCTGGGTAGCCCCAGAGGGCAATGTTTTTCGTCTGGAGGGCAGGCAGAGTGCTGCATTGTAGTTCTGGATTGCCAAACTGGAGGGCTTGTGGGCCAGTAGTCTGAGGACGGAAGTCTGAGAACCCAAGCTAGGCCTAGGTTACTGGGTGACGATATGGCAGGCACAATCTACAGACCTGAATCGAGGTCTCGTGCATCTGAAGTCAGGGCGAGAATCAGACGATCGCTCAAGTTGGACTTTCTGTCCCTGATGGCCCCTTCTTGAAGGGGGGTTGATCACGAGGCCATGGGGGTTTTCCCACGATGGGAGTTGTGAGAAGCTCCCAACTGCAAAGATTCTTCTGCAGGACAATTGAGACCTGTTGGTTGGCTCCAGGCCAACGATTCCGAGCAGGGTTCTAAGGATGGATGGCTGGGTAGCCCACCTCGCATTCCAATTGTCTCCAAGCAACAAGACAGGTTAGATCTGCTGGATCTGGGGGAGAAACCGAGGAGGCTGAGTTGAAATGGACTCTCCCGTGGATGTGTCCTAATATGTCTGTGTCTATGGAGACCTTGGAAAGAAGCGGTGGCACTGGGGCCCTGAAGGGTTCTCCTAAACAGAGGCTTTGACACAGCTCCAACGTGCAAGTTTCCCATGTGTACATGAGATTGGTTCTGATGGGTGAGTCAAGAAACAGCCATATGCTGGTATTGAAATCCAGGCCTATGAGGAGAGATGCTTGGAAACCAAAGCAATGGATCCGATAGGTGCCTAGGGGCCTGCTCGTTCCTTTTTACTACTAGGGACATCAGTCTACGGGTCTGAGTGCCGGTAGGTTTTCAGATGGGCCCAGATTGCCCCTGATTGTCCTAAAAAGCCACAAATATTGGGATGGCCTCAGGGATTTTGGAAGTTTATCCTATTAGTAGGGTTGTGGCCATTGGAATGGGCACATACAATTCCCTTGGAGAGGGCAAGCCAAAGTCGTCAGGTTTGGCTCCAGGGGCCTGAGCCTGTAGGGTGTGTGGGCCAGGGCTGTGTGGACAGTTGTCTGAAAACACAAACTCGGCTTATGTTTCGGATCATATTTATGGCAGGACTGATCTATAGACCATGAGGAGAACTCTCCGGTATATGAAAAAGGGCAAGTGTGAGGCTCTTGCTCAAGTCTTTCTTCTGTGAATATCGTGTCACACATGGTCGTGATGTTTCCGGGTGGCTTCATGGGAAAGGGACGAGTCTTACTCTCTGGGGGTTTGGCCCCGTCCAAAGAGTTCGGGTCATTCTGTGGGATGGAAGAAGTCCGTTGTTCTGTTGTTGTTGATTTGTTTTGTTTTGTTTTTCAACCTCCGGTGTCCCACCAAATGGGGGATTCCAGAGTAGAGCCCTGGGGAGGGGCGACTGGACAACCAGAAATCTGGTTAAAAATTGGGGCCTAGGGACATGTCAAGCCCATTATGACATCTAATGGTCCAGCCACTGTGAGGACGTACTAGAGGACAGGACTCACGCTGAGGGTCACAATGCGTGTTTATGCCCTCGTCGCTCTCAAGAATGGGCGGGGCCTCAGGGTGAATGCTGGCTTCTCCTACACTGAACGTTGGACAACATGCCAACCACAAGGTTTCTTGCCATGGGTAAGGAAGAGTTCTGATTTCTGCCTCACAGTCACCCCTGGGCAGTGATTGGAGATAAGGTCTAGGTTCTGAAGCCTGAAAACTGAGGTAGGGAAGAGATGATGACCTAAGGCCATGGCCGTACTGATGTGCTCAGTGTTTGGTCAGCTGTCAGGGTGTTGGTCACGAGGTCCGGGCTCAGGTTGTCAGACAGTGCATTAGTGCCCAGGTTAGACTATATATTTTGGGTGCATTCGAGTGCCGTGTAGGTTCTGATCTGAAGAACTCTTCAGGATATGAAGAATGAGCGAGTCTGAGGCGCGTGCTCAGGCTTTTGTCTCTGGATTTTGTATCAGCGATGGCCGTGGAATGTTGGGGAGGCCTCATGGGCCATGGACGCATCTTGCTCTCTGTGGATTTGGCCCGATCCCAATTGTCTTTCGTCAATCTGTGGGATGGGAGGACTCCTTTCAGGTTTGTTACCTCAGGTGTCCCACCAAAAGAGGAATTCCAAAGCAGAGCCCTGGGAAAGAGTGTAGGGACAACCCGAACTATGGTTAAAAATTGGTGTCTAGGGGCATGGCAAGCCCAATATGCTGTCTCTCCATCCAGCCACTGAGAGGCCTTACCTGAGGACTGGGCTCAGGCTGAGGGTCACAATGTGTGTTTGTGACCAATGTGGCGCGCAAGCATGGGCGGGGTCTCATGGGCCACACTGGTTTCAACGACACTGAACGTTGGACAACTTGCCAACCACAAGGTTTCTTGCCATGGGGAAAGAGTTCTGATTTCTGCATCATTTTCAAACCCGGGCCGTGATTGGAGATAAGGTCTAGGTTTCTGAAGCCTGAAAACCGCGGTTGAGAAGAGATGACGACCTAAGGCCATGGCGGGTCCGATGTGCTCAATGTGCGGCCAGCTGTCTGGGTGGGGCCAGGAGGTCCAGGCTCAGGCTGTGTCAGAAAGGGCATTAGTGCCCAGGTCAGCCTATATATTTCGGGTACAACCGAATCGCGTGCAGGTTGATCCTCATTTGGGGTTTCTGGGTAGCCCCAGAGGGCAATGTTTTTCGTCTGGAGGGCAGGCAGAGTGCTGCATTGTAGTTCTGGATTGCCAAACTGGAGGGCTTGTGGGCCAGTAGTCTGAGGACGGAAGTCTGAGAACCCAAGCTAGGCCTAAGTTTCTGGGTGACGATATGGCAGGCACAATCTACAGACCTGAATCGAGATCTCGTGCATCTGAAGTCAGGGCGAGAATCAGACGATCGCTCAAGTTGGACTTTCTGTCCCTGATGGCCCCTTCATGAAGGGGGGTTGATCACGAGGCCATGGGGGTTTTCCCACGATGGGAGTTGTGAGAAGCTCCCAACTGCAAAGATTCTTCTGCAGGACAATTGAGACCTGTTGGTTGGCTCCAGGCCAACGATTCCGAGCAGGGTTCTAAGGATGGATGGCTGGGTAGCCCACCTCGCATTCCAATTGTCTCCAAGCAACAAGACAGGTTAGATCTGCTGGATCTGGGGGAGAAACCGAGGAGGCTGAGTTGAAATGGACTCTCCCGTGGATGTGTGCTAATATGTCTTTGTGTCTATGGAGACCTTGGAAAGAAGCGGTGGCACTGGGGCCCTGAAGGGTTCTCCTAAACAGAGGCTTTGTCACAGCTCCAACGTGCATGTTTCCCATGTGTACATGAGATTGGTTCTGATGGGTGAGTCAAGAAACAGCCATATGCTGGTATTGAAATCCAGGCCTATGAGGAGAGATGCTTGGAAACCAAAGCAATGGATCCGATAGGTGCCTAGGGGCCTGCTCGTTCCTTTTTACTTCTAGGGACATCAGTCTATGGGTCTAAGTGCCGGTAGGTGCTCAGATGGGCCCAGACTGCCCCTGATTGTCCTAGGAAGCCACAAATATTGGGATGGCCTCAGGGATTTTGGAAGTTTATCCTATTAGTAGGGTTGTGGCCATTGGAATGGGCACATACAATTCCCTTGGAGAGGGCAAGCCAAAGTCGTCAGGTTTGGCTCCAGGGGCCTGAGCCTGTAGGGTGTGTGGGCCAGGGCTCTGTGGACAGTTGTCTGAAAACACAAACTCGGCTTATGTTTCGGATCATATTTATGGCAGGACTGATCTACAGACCATGAGGAGAACTCTCCGGTATATGAAAAAGGGCGAGTGTGAGGCTCTTGCTCAAGTCTTTCTTCTGTGAATATCGTGTCACACATGGTCTTGAAGTTTCCGGGTGGCTTCATGGGAAATGGACGAGTCTTACTCTCTGGGGGTTTGGCCCCGTCCAAAGAGTTCGGGGTCATTCTGTGGGATGGAAGAAGTCCGTTGTTCTGTTGTTGTTGATTTGTTTTGTTTTGTTTTTCAACCTCCGGTGTCCCACCAAATGGGGGATTCCAGAGTAGAGCCCTGGGGAGGGGCGACTGGACAACCGGGACATATCAAGCCCATTATGACATCTAATGGTCCAGCCACTGTGAGGACGTACTAGAGGACAGGACTCACTCTGAGGGTCACAATGCGTGTTTATGCCCTCGTCGCTCTCAAGAATGGGCGGGGCCTCAGGGTGAATGCTGGTTTCTCCTACACTGAACGTTGGACAACATGCCAACCACAAGGTTTCTTGCCATGGGTAAGGAAGAGTTCTGATTTCTGCATCACAGTCACCCCTGGGCAGTGATTGGAGATAAGGTCTAGGTTCTGAAGCCTGAAAACTGAGGTAGGGAAGAGATGATGACCTAAGGCCATGGCCGTTCTGATGTGCTCAGTGTTCGGTCAGCTGTCTGGGTGTTGGTCACGAGGTCCTGGCTCAGGTTGTCAGACAGTGCATTAGTGCCCAGGTTAGACTATATATTCTGGGTGCATTCGAGTGCCGTGTATGTTCTGATCTGAAGAACTCTTCAGGATATGAAGAATGAGCGAGTCTGAGGCGGGTGCTCAGGCTTTTGTCTCTGGATTTTGTATCAGCGATGGCCGTGGAATGTTGGGGAGGCCTCATGGGCCATGGACGCATCTTGCTCTCTGTGGATTTGGCCCGATCCCAATTGTCTTTCGTCAATCTGTGGGATGGGAGGACTCCTTTCAGGTTTGTTACCTCAGGTGTCCCACCAAAAGAGGAATTCCAAAGCAGAGCCCTGGGAAAGAGTGTAGGGACAACCCGAACTATGGTTAAAAATTGGTGTCTAGGGGCATGGCAAGCCCAATATGCTGTCTCTCCATCCAGCCACTGAGAGGCCTTACCTGAGGACTGGGCTCAGGCTGAGGGTCACAATGTGTGTTTGTGACCAATGTGGCCCGCAAGCATGGGCGGGGTCTCATGGGCCACACTGGTTTCAACGACACTGAACGTTGGACAACATGCCAACCACAAGGTTTCTTGCCATGGGGAAAGAGTTCTGATTTCTGCATCATTTTCAAACCCGGGCCGTGATTGGAGATAAGGTCTAGGTTTCTGAAGCCTGAAAACCGCGGTTGAGAAGAGATGACGACCTAAGGCCATGGCGGGTCCGATGTGCTCAATGTGCGGCCAGCTGTCTGGGTGGGGCCAGGAGGTCCAGGCTCAGGCTGTGTCAGAAAGGGCATTAGTGCCCAGGTCAGCCTATATATTTCGGGTACAACCGAATCGCGTGCAGGTTGATCCTCATTTGGGGTTTCTGGGTAGCCCCAGAGGGCAATGTTTTTCGTCTGGAGGGCAGGCAGAGTGCTGCATTGTAGTTCTGGATTGCCAAACTGGAGGGCTTGTGGGCCAGTAGTCTGAGGACGGAAGTCTGAGAACCCAAGCTAGGCCTAGGTTTCTGGGTGACGATATGGCAGGCACAATCTACAGACCTGAATCGAGATCTCGTGCATCTGAAGTCAGGGCGAGAATCAGACGATCGCTCAAGTTGGACTTTCTGTCCCTGATGGCCCCTTCATGAAGGGGGGTTGATCACGAGGCCATGGGGGTTTTCCCACGATGGGAGTTGTGAGACGCTCCCAACTGCAAAGATTCTTCTGCAGGACAATTGAGACCTGTTGGTTGGCTCCAGGCCAACGATTCCGAGCAGGGTTCTAAGGATGGATGGCTGGGTAGCCCACCTCGCATTCCAATTGTCTCCAAGCAACAAGACAGGTTAGATCTGCTGGATCTGGGGGAGAAACCGAGGAGGCTGAGTTGAAATGGACTCTCCCGTGGATGTGTCCTAATATGTCTTTGTGTCTATGGAGACCTTGGAAAGAAGCGGTGGCACTGGGGCCCTGAAGGGTTCTCCTAAACAGAGGCTTTGACACAGCTCCAACGTGCAAGTTTCCCATGTGTACATGAGATTGGTTCTGATGGGTGAGTCAAGAAACAGCCATATGCTGGTATTGAAATCCAGGCCTATGAGGAGAGATGCTTGGAAACCAAAGCAATGGATCCGATAGGTGCCTAGGGGCCTGCTCGTTCCTTTTTACTTCTAGGGACATCAGTCTACGGGTCTGAGTGCCGGTAGGTGCTCAGATGGGCCCAGATTGCCCCTGATTGTCCTAGGAAGCCACAAATATTGGGATGGCCTCAGGGATTTTGGAAGTTTATCCTATTAGTAGGGTTGTGGCCATTGGAATGGGCACATACAATTCCCTTGGAGAGGGCAAGCCAAAGTCGTCAGGTTTAGCTCCAGGGGCCTGAGCCTGTAGGATGTGTAGGCCAGGGCTGTGTGGACAGTTGTCTGAAAACACAAACTCGGCTTATGTTTCGGATTATATTTATGGCAGGACTGATCTACAGACCATGAGGAGAAATCTCCGGTATATGAAAAAGGGCGAGTGTGAGGCTCTTGCTCAAGTGTTTCTTCTGTGAATATCGTGTCACACATGGTCGTGAAGTTTCCGGGTGGCTTCATGGGAAATGGACGAGTCTTACTCTCTGGGGGTTTGGCCCCGTCCAAAGAGTTCGGGGTCATTCTGTGGGATGGAAGAAGTCCGTTGTTCTGTTGTTGTTGATTTGTTTTGTTTTGTTTTGTTTTTCAACCTCCGGTGTCCCACAAAATGGGGGATTCCAGAGCAGAGCCCTGGGGAGGGGCGACTGGACAACCAGAAATCTGGTTAAAAATTGGGGCCTAGGGACATGTCAAGCCCATTATGACATCTAATGGTCCAGCCACTGTGAGGACGTACTAGAGGACAGGACTCACGCTGAGGGTCACAATGCGTGTTTATGCCCTCGTCGCTCTCAAGAATGGGCGGGGCCTCAGGGTGAATGCTGGTTTCTCCTACACTGAACGTTGGACAACATGCCAACCACAAGGTTTCTTGCCATGGGTAAGGAAGAGTTCTGATTTCTGCCTCACAGTCACCCCTGGGCAGTGATTGGAGATAAAGTCTAGGTTCTGAAGCCTGAAAACTGAGGTAGGGAAGAGATGATGACCTAAGGCCATGGCCGTACTGATGTGCTCAGTGTTCGGTCAGCTGTCTGGGTGTTGGTCACGAGGTCCGGGCTCAGGTTGTCAGACAGTGCATTAGTGCCCAGGTTAGACTATATATTCTGGGTGCATTCGAGTGCCGTATAGGTTCTGATCTGAAGAACTCTTCAGGATATGAAGAATGAGCGAGTCTGAGGCGCGTGCTCAGGCTTTTGTCTCTGGATTTTGTATCAGCGATGGCCGTGGAATGTTGGGGAGGCCTCATGGGCCATGGACGCATCTTGCTCTCTGTGGATTTGGCCCGATCCCAATTGTCTTTCGTCAATCTGTGGGATGGGAGGACTCCTTTCAGGTTTGTTACCTCAGGTGTCCCACCAAAAGAGGAATTCCAAAGCAGAGCCCTGGGAAAGAGTGTAGGGACAACCCGAACTATGGTTAAAAATTGGTGTCTAGGGGCATGGCAAGCCCAATATGCTGTCTCTCCATCCAGCCACTGAGAGGCCTTACCTGAGGACTGGGCTCAGGCTGAGGGTCACAATGTGTGTTTGTGACCAATGTGGCCCGCAAGCATGGGCGGGGTCTCATGGGCCACACTGGTTTCAACGACACTGAACGTTGGACAACATGCCAACCACAAGGTTTCTTGCCAAGGGGAAAGAGTTCTGATTTCTGCATCATTTTCAAACCCGGGCCGTGATTGGAGATAAGGTCTAGGTTTCTGAAGCCTGAAAACCGCGGTTGAGAAGAGATGACGACCTAAGGCCATGGCGGGTCCGATGTGCTCAATGTGCGGCCAGCTGTCTGGGTGGGGCCAGGAGGTCCAGGCTCAGGCTGTGTCAGAAAGGGCATTAGTGCCCAGGTCAGCCTATATATTTCGGGTACAACCGAATCGCGTGCAGGTTGATCCTCATTTGGGGTTTCTGGGTAGCCCCAGAGGGCAATGTTTTTCGTCTGGAGGGCAGGCAGAGTGCTGCATTGTAGTTCTGGATTGCCAAACTGGAGGGCTTGTGGGCCAGTAGTCTGAGGACGGAAGTCTGAGAACCCAAGCTAGGCCTAGGTTTCTGGGTGACGATATGGCAGGCACAATCTACAGACCTGAATCGAGATCTCGTGCATCTGAAGTCAGGGCGAGAATCAGACGATCGCTCAAGTTGGACTTTCTGTCCCTGATGGCCCCTTCATGAGGGGGGGTTGATCACGAGGCCATGGGGGTTTTCCCACGATGGGAGTTGTGAGAAGCTCCCAACTGCAAAGATTCTTCTGCAGGACAATTGAGACCTGTTGGTTGGCTCCAGGCCAACGATTCCGAGCAGGGTTCTAAGGATGGATGGCTGGGTAGCCCACCTCGCATTCCAATTGTCAACAAGCAACAAGACAGGTTAGATCTGCTGGATCTGGGGGAGAAACCGAGGAGGCTGAGTTGAAATGGACTCTCCCGTGGATGTGTCCTAATATGTCTTTGTGTCTATGGAGACCTTGGAAAGAAGCGGTGGCACTGGGGCCCTGAAGGGTTCTCCTAAACAGAGTCTTTGACACAGCTCCAACGTGCAAGTTTCCCATGTGTACATGAGATTGGTTCTGATGGGTGAGTCAAGAAACAGCCATATGCTGGTATTGAAATCCAGGCCTATGAGGAGAGATGCTTGGAAACCAAAGCAATGGATCCGATAGGTGCCTAGGGGCCTGCTCGTTCCTTTTTACTTCTAGGGACATCAGTCTACGGGTCTGAGTGCCGGTAGGTGCTCAGATGGGCCCAGATTGCCCCTGATTGTCCTAGGAAGCCACAAATATTGGGATGGCCTCAGGGATTTTGGAAGTTTATCCTATTAGTAGGGTTGTGGCCATTGGAATGGGCACATACAATTCCCTTGGAGAGGGCAAGCCAAAGTCGTCAGGTTTGGCTCCAGGGGCCTGAGCCTGTAGGGTGTGTAGGCCAGGGCTGTGTGGACAGTTGTCTGAAAACACAAACTCGGCTTATGTTTCGGATCATATTTATGGCAGGACTGATCTACAGACCATGAGGAGAACTCTCCGGTATATGAAAAAGGGCGAGTGTGAGGCTCTTGCTCAAGTCTTTCTTCTGTGAATATCGTGTCACACATGGTCGTGAAGTTTCCGGGTGGCTTCATGGGAAAGGGACGAGTCTTACTCTCTGGGGGTTTGGCCCCGTCCAAAGAGTTCGGGGTCATTCTGTGGGATGGAAGAAGTCCGTTGTTCTGTTGTTGTTGATTTGTTTTGTTTTGTTTTTCAACCTCCGGTGTCCCACCAAATGGGGGATTCCAGAGTAGAGCCCTGGGGAGGGGCGACTGGACAACCGGGACATGTCAAGACCATTATGACATCTAATGGTCCAGCCACTGTGAGGACGTACTAGAGGACAGGACTCACGCTGAGGGTCACAATGCGTGTTTATGCCCTCGTCGCTCTCAAGAATGGGCGGGGCCTCAGGGTGAATGCTGGTTTCTCCTACACTGAACGTTGGACAACATGCCAACCACAACGTTTCTTGCCATGGGTAAGGAAGAGTTCTGATTTCTGCATCACAGTCACCCCTGGGCAGTGATTGGAGATAAGGTCTAGGTTCTGAAGCCTGAAAACTGAGGTAGGGAAGAGATGATGACCTAAGGCCATGGCCGTACTGATGTGCTCAGTGTTCGGTCAGCTGTCTGGGTGTTGGTCACGAGGTCCGGGCTCAGGTTGACAGACAGTGCATTAGTGCCCAGGTTAGACTATATATTCTGGGTGCATTCGAGTGCCGTGTAGGTTCTGATCTGAAGAACTCTTCAGGATATGAAGAATGAGCGAGTCTGAGGCGCGTGCTCAGGCTTTTGTGTCTGGATTTTGTATCAGCGATGGCCGTGGAATGTTGGGGAGGCCTCATGGGCCATGGACGCATCTTGCTCTCTGTGGATTTGGCCCGATCCCAATTGTCTTTCGTCAATCTGTGGGATGGGAGGACTCCTTTCAGGTTTGTTACCTCAGGTGTCCCACCAAAAGAGGAATTCCAAAGCAGAGCCCTGGGAAAGAGTGTAGGGACAACCCGAACTATGGTTAAAAATTGGTGTCTAGGGGCATGGCAAGCCCAGTATGCTGTCTCTCCATCCAGCCACTGAGAGGCCTTACCTGAGGACTGGGCTCAGGCTGAGGGTCACAATGTGTGTTTGTGACCAATGTGGCCCGCAAGCATGGGCGGGGTCTCATGGGCCACACTGGTTTCAACGACACTGAACGTTGGACAACATGCCAACCACAAGGTTTCTTGCCATGGGGAAAGAGTTCTGATTTCTGCATCATTTTCAAACCCGGGCCGTGATTGGAGATAAGGTCTAGGATTCTGAAGCCTGAAAACCGCGGTTGAGAAGAGATGACGACCCAAGGCCATGGCGGGTCCGATGTGCTCAATGTGCGGCCAGCTGTCTGGGTGGGGCCAGGAGGTCCAGGCTCAGGCTGTGTCAGAAAGGGCATTAGTGCCCAGGTCAGCCTATATATTTCGGGTACAACCGAATCGCGTGCAGGTTGATCCTCATTTGGGGTTTCTGGGTAGCCCCAGAGGGCAATGTTTTTCGTCTGGAGGGCAGGCAGAGTGCTGCATTGTAGTTCTGGATTGCCAAACTGGAGGGCTTGTGGGCCAGTAGTCTGAGGACGGAAGTCTGAGAACCCAAGCTAGGCCTAGGTTTCTGGGTGACGATATGGCAGGCACAATCTACAGACCTGAATCGAGATCTCGTGCATCTGAAGTCAGGGCGAGAATCAGACGATCGCTCAAGTTGGACTTTCTGTCCCTGATGGCCCCTTCATGAAGGGGGGTTGATCACGAGGCCATGGGGGTTTTCCCACGATGGGAGTTGTGAGAAGCTCCCAACTGCAAAGATTCTTCTGCAGGACAATTGAGACCTGTTGGTTGGCTCCAGGCCAACGATTCCGAGCAGGGTTCTAAGGATGGATGGCTGGGTAGCCCACCTCGCATTCCAATTGTCTCCAAGCAAGAAGACAGGTTAGATCTGCTGGATCTGGGGGAGAAACCGAGGAGGCTGAGTTGAAATGGACTCTCCCGTGGATGTGTCCTAATATGTCTTTGTGTCTATGGAGACCTTGGAAAGAAGCGGTGGCACTGGGGCCCTGAAGGGTTCTCCTAAACAGAGGCTTTGACACAGCTCCAACGTGCAAGTTTCCCATGTGTCATGAGATTGGTTCTGATGGGTGAGTCAAGAAACAGCCATATGCTGGTATTGAAATCCAGGCCTATGAGGAGAGATGCTTGGAAACCAAAGCAATGGATCCGATAGGTGCCTAGGGGCCTGCTCGTTCCTTTTTACTTCTAGGGACATCAGTCTACGGGTCTGAGTGCCGGTAGGTGCTCAGATGGGCCCAGATTGCCCCTGATTGTCCTAGGAAGCCACAAATATTGGGATGGCCTCAGGGATTTTGGAAGTTTATCCTATTAGTAGGGTTGTGGCCATTGGAATGGGCACATATAATTCCCTTGGAGAGGGCAAGCCAAAGTCGTCAGGTTTGGCTCCAGGGGCCTGAGCCTTTAGGGTGTGTAGGCCAGGGCTGTGTGGACAGTTGTCTGAAAACACAAACTCGGCTTATGTTTCGGATCATATTTATGGCAGGACTGATCTACAGACCATGAGGAGAACTCTCCGGTATATGAAAAAGGGCGAGTGTGAGGCTCTTGCTCAAGTCTTTCTTCTGTGAATATCGTGTCACACATGGTCGTGAAGTTTCCGGGTGGCTTCATGGGAAATGGACGAGTCTTACTCTCTGGGGGTTTGGCCCCGTCCAAAGAGTTCGGGGTCATTCTGTGGGATGGAAGACGTCCGTTGTTCTGTTGTTGTTGATTTGTTTTGTTTTGTTTTGTTTTTCAACCTCCGGTGTCCCACCAAATGGGGGATTCCAGAGTAGAGCCCTGGGGAGGGGCGACTGGACAACCAGAAATCTGGTTAAAAATTGGGGCCTAGGGACATGTCAAGCCCATTATGACATCTAATGGTCCAGCCACTGTGAGGACGTACTAGAGGACAGGACTCACGCTGAGGGTCACAATGCGTGTTTATGCCCTCGTCGCTCTCAAGAATGGGCGGGGCCTCAGGGTGAATGCTGGTTTCTCCTACACTGAACGTTGGACAACATGCCAACCACAAGGTTTCTTGCCATGGGTAAGGAAGAGTTCTGATTTCTGCCTCACAGTCACCCCTGGGCAGTGATTGGAGATAAGGTCTAGGTTCTGAAGCCTGAAAACTGAGGTAGGGAAGAGATGATGACCTAAGGCCATGGCCGTTCTGATGTGCTCAGTGTTCGGTCAGCTGTCTGGGTGTTGGTCATGAGGTCCGGGCTCAGGTTGTCAGACAGTGCATTAGTGCCCAGGTTAGACTATATATTCTGGGTGCATTCGAGTGCCGTGTAGGTTCTGATCTGAAGAACTCTTCAGGATAAGAAGAATGAGCGAGTCTGAGGCGCGTGCTCAGGCTTTTGTGTCTGGATTTTGTATCAGCGATGGCCGTGGAATGTTGGGGAGGCCTCATGGGCCATGGACGCATCTTGCTCTCTGTGGATTTGGCCCGATCCCAATTGTCTTTCGTCAATCTGTGGGATGGGAGGACTCCTTTCAGGTTTGTTACCTCAGGTGTCCCACCAAAAGAGGAATTCCAAAGCAGAGCCCTGGGAAAGAGTGTAGGGACAACCCGAACTATGGTTAAAAATTGGTGTCTAGAGGCATGGCAAGCCCAATATGCTGTCTCTCCATCCAGCCACTGAGAGGCCTTACCTGAGGACTGGGCTCAGGCTGAGGGTCACAATGCGTGTTTTTGACCAAAGTGGCCCGCAAGCATGGGCGGGGTCTCATGGGCCACACTGGTTTCAACGACACTGAACGTTGGACAACATGCCAACCACAAGGATTCCTGCCATGGGGAAAGAGTTCTGATTTCTGCATCATTTTCAAACCCGGGCCGTGATTGGAGATAAGGTCTAGGTTTCTGAAGCCTGAAAACCGCGGTTGAGAAGAGATGACGACCTAAGGCCATGGCGGGTCCGATGTGCTCAATGTGCGGCCAGCTGTCTGGGTGGGGCCAGGAGGTCCAGGCTCAGGCTGTGTCAGAAAGGGCATTAGTGCCCAGGTCAGCCTATATATTTCGGGTACAACCGAATCGCGTGCAGGTTGATCCTCATTTGGGGTTTCTGGGTAGCCCCAGAGGGCAATGTTTTTCGTCTGGAGGGCAGGCAGAGTGCTGCATTGTAGTTCTGGATTGCCAAACTGGAGGGCTTGTGGGCCAGTAGTCTGAGGACGGAAGTCTGAGAACCCAAGCTAGGCCTAGGTTTCTGGGTGACGATATGGCAGGCACAATCTACAGACCTGAATCGAGATCTCGTGCATCTGAAGTCAGGGCGAGAATCAGACGATCGCTCAAGTTGGACTTTCTGTCCCTGATGGCCCCTTCATGAAGGGGGGTTGATCACGAGGCCATGGGGGTTTTCCCACGATGGGAGTTGTGAGAAGCTCCCAACTGCAAAGATTCTTCTGCAGGACAATTGAGACCTGTTGGTTGGCTCCAGGCCAACGATTCCGAGCAGGGTTCTAAGGATGGATGGCTGGGTAGCCCACCTCGCATTCCAATTGTCTCCAAGCAACAAGACAGGTTAGATCTGCTGGATCTGGGGGAGAAACCGAGGAGGCTGAGTTGAAATGGACTCTCCCGTGGATGTGTCCTAATATGTCTTTGTGTCTATGGAGACCTTGGAAAGAAGCGGTGGCACTGGGGCCCTGAAGGGTTCTCCTAAACAGAGGCTTTGACACAGCTCCAACGTGCAAGTTTCCCATGTGTACATGAGATTGGTTCTGATGGGTGAGTCAAGAAACAGCCATATGCTGGTATTGAAATCCAGGCCTATGAGGAGAGATGCTTGGAAACCAAAGCAATGGATCCGATAGGTGCCTAGGGGCCTGCTCGTTCCTTTTTACTTCTAGGGACATCAGTCTACGGGTCTGAGTGCCGGTAGGTGCTCAGATGGGCCCAGATTGCCCCTGATTGTCCTAGGAAGCCACAAATATTGGGATGGCCTCAGGGATTTTGGAAGTTTATCCTATTAGTAGGGTTGTGGCCATTGGAATGGGCACCTACAATTCCCTTGGAGAGGGCAAGCCAAAGTCGTCAGGTTTGGCTCCAGGGGCCTGAGCCTGTAGGGTGTTTAGGCCAGGGCTGTGTGGACAGTTGTCTGAAAACACAAACTCGGCTTATTTTTCGGATCATATTTATGGCAGGACTGATCTACAGACCATGAGGAGAACTCTCCGGTATATGAAAAAGGGCGAGTGTGAGGCTCTTGCTCAAGTCTTTCTTCTGTGAATATCGTGTCACACATGGTCGTGAAGTTTCCGGGTGGCTTCATGGGAAATGGACGAGTCTTACTCTCTGGGGGTTTGGCCCCGTCCAAAGAGTTCGGGGTCATTCTGTGGGATGGAAGAAGTCCGTTGTTCTGTTGTTGTTGATTTGTTTTGTTTTGTTTTGTTTTTCAACCTCCGGTGTCCCACCAAATGGGGGATTCCAGAGTAGAGCCCTGGGGAGGGGCGACTGGACAACCAGAAATCTGGTTAAAAATTGGGGCCTAGGGACATGTCAAGCCCATTATGACATCTAATGGTCCAGCCACTGTGAGGACGTACTAGAGGACAGGACTCACGCTGAGAGTCACAATGCATGTTTATGCCCTCGTCGCTCTCAAGAATGGGCGGGGCCTCAGGGTGAATGCTGGTTTCTCCTACACTGAACGTTGGACAACATGCCAACCACAAGGTATCTTGCCATGGGTAAGGAAGAGTTCTGATTTCTGCATCACAGTCACCCCTGGGCAGTGATTGGAGATAAGGTCTAGGTTCTGAAGCCTGAAAACTGAGGTAGGGAAGAGATGATGACCTAAGGCCATGGCCGTTCTGATGTGCTCAGTGTTCGGTCAGCTGTCTGGGTGTTGGTCACGAGGTCCGGGCTCAGGTTGTCAGACAGTGCATTAGTGCCCAGGTTAGACTATATATTCTAGGTGCATTCGAGTGCCGTGTATGTTCTGATCTGAAGAACTCTTCAGGATATGAAGAATGAGCGAGTCTGAGGCGCGTGCTCAGGCTTTTGTGTCTGGATTTTGTATCAGCGATGGCCGTGGAATGTTGGGGAGGCCTCATGGGCCATGGACGCATCTTGCTCTCTGTGGATTTGGCCCGATCCCAATTGTCTTTCGTCAATCTGTGGGATGGGAGGACTCCTTTCAGTTTTGTTACCTCAGGTGTCCCACCAAAAGAGGAATTCCAAAGCAGAGCCCTGGGAAAGAGTGTAGGGACAACCCGAACTATGGTTAAAAATTGGTGTCTAGGGGCATGGCAAGCCCAATATGCTGTCTCTCCATCTAGCCACTGAGAGGCCTTACCTGAGGACTGGGCTCAGGCTGAGGGTCACAATGTGTGTTTGTGACCAATGTGGCCCGCAAGCATGGGCGGGGTCTCATGGGCCACACTGGTTTCAACGACACTGAACGTTGGACAACATGCCAACCACAAGGTTTCTTGCCATGGGGAAAGAGTTCTGATTTCTGCATCATTTTCAAACCCGGGCCGTGATTGGAGATAAGTGTCTAGGTTTCTGAAGCCTGAAAACCGCGGTTGAGAAGAGATGACGACCTAAGGCCATGGCGGGTCCGATGTGCTCAATGTGCGGCCAGCTGTCTGGGTGGGGCCAGGAGGTCCAGGCTCAGGCTGTGTCAGAAAGGGCATTAGTGCCCAGGTCAGCCTATATATTTCGGGTACAACCGAATCGCGTGCAGGTTGATCCTCATTTGGGGTTTCTGGGTAGCCCCAGAGGGCAATGTTTTCGTCTGGAGGGCAGGCAGAGTGCTGCATTGTAGTTCTGGATTGCTAAACTGGAGGGCTTGTGGGCCAGTAGTCTGAGGACGGAAGTCTGAGAAACCAAGCTAGGCCTAGGTTTCTGGGTGACGATATGGCAGGCACAATCTACAGACCTGAATCGAGATCTCGTGCATCTGAAGTCAGGGCGAGAATCAGACGATCGCTCAAGTTGGACTTTCTGTCCCTGATGGCCCCTTCATGAAGGGGGGTTGATCACGAGGCCATGGGGGTTTTCCCACGATGGGAGTTGTGAGAAGCTCCCAACTGCAAAGATTCTTCTGCAGGACAATTGAGACCTGTTGGTTGGCTCCAGGCCAACGATTCCGAGCAGGGTTCTAAGGATGGATGGCTGGGTAGCCCACCTCGCATTCCAATTGTCTCCAAGCAACAAGACAGGTTAGATCTGCTGGATCTGGGGGAGAAACCGAGGAGGCTGAGTTGAAATGGACTCTCCCGTGGATGTGTCCTAATATGTCTTTGTGTCTATGGAGACCTTGGAAAGAAGCGGTGGCACTGGGGCCCTGAAGGGTTCTCCTAAACAGAGGCTTTGACACAGCTCCAACGTGCAAGTTTCCCATGTGTCATGAGATTGGTTCTGATGGGTGAGTCAAGAAACAGCCATATGCTGGTATTGAAATCCAGGCCTATGAGGAGAGATGCTTGGAAACCAAAGCAATGGATCCGATAGGTGCCTAGGGGCCTGCTCGTTCCTTTTTACTTCTAGGGACATCAGTCTACGGGTCTGAGTGCCGGTAGGTGCTCAGATGGGCCCAGATTGCCCCTGATTGTCCTAGGAAGCCACAAATATTGGGATGGCCTCAGGGATTTTGGAAGTTTATCCTATTAGTAGGGTTGTGGCCATTGGAATGGGCACATACAATTCCCTTGGAGAGGGCAAGCCAAAGTCGTCAGGTTTGGCTCCAGGGGCCTGAGCCTGTAGGGTGTGTAGGCCAGGGCTGTGTGGACAGATGTCTGAAAACACAAACTCGGCTTATGTTTCGGATCATATTTATGGCAGGACTGATCTACAGACCATGAGGAGAACTCTCCGGTATATGAAAAAGTGCGAGTGTGAGGCTCTTGCTCAAGTCTTTCTTCTGTGAATATCGTGTCACACATGGTCGTGAAGTTTCCGGGTGGCTTCATGGGAAATGGACGAGTCTTACTCTCTGGGGTTTTGGCCCCGTCCAAAGAGTTCGGGGTCATTCTGTGGGATGGAAGAAGTCCGTTGTTCTGTTGTTGTTGATTTGTTTTGTTTTGTTTTTCAACCTCCGGTGTCCCACCAAATGGGGGATTCCAGAGTAGAGCCCTGGGGAGGGGCGACTGGACAACCGGGACATGTCAAGACCATTATGACATCTAATGGTCCAGCCACTGTGAGGACGTACTAGAGGACAGGACTCACGCTGAGGGTCACAATGCGTGTTTATGCCCTCGTCGCTCTCAAGAATGGGCGGGGCCTCAGGGTGAATGCTGGTTTCTCCTACACTGAACGTTGGACAACATGCCAACCACAAGGTTTCTTGCCATGGGTAAGGAAGAGTTCTGATTTCTGCATCACAGTCACCCCTGGGCAGTGATTGGAGATAAGGTCTAGGTTCTGAAGCCTGAAAACTGAGGTAGGGAAGAGATGATGACCTAAGGCCATGGCCGTACTGATGTGCTCAGTGTTCGGTCAGCTGTCTGGGTGTTGGTCACGAGGTCCGGGCTCAGGTTGACAGACAGTGCATTAGTGCCCAGGTTAGACTATATATTCTGGGTGCATTCGAGTGCCGTGTAGGTTCTGATCTGAAGAACTCTTCAGGATATGAAGAATGAGCGAGTCTGAGGCGCGTGCTCAGGCTTTTGTGTCTGGATTTTGTATCAGCGATGGCCGTGGAATGTTGGGGAGGCCTCATGGGCCATGGACGCATCTTGCTCTCTGTGGATTTGGCCCGATCCCAATTGTCTTTCGTCAATCTGTGGGATGGGAGGACTCCTTTCAGGTTTGTTACCTCAGGTTTCCCACCAAAAGAGGAATTCCAAAGCAGAGCCCTGGGAAAGAGTGTAGGGACAACCCGAACTATGGTTAAAAATTGGTGTCTAGGGGCATGGCAAGCCCAATATGCTGTCTCTCCATCCAGCCACTGAGAGGCCTTACCTGAGGACTGGGCTCAGGCTGAGGGTCACAATGTGTGTTTGTGACCAATGTGGCCCGCAAGCATGGGCGGGGACTCATGGGCCACACTGGTTTCAACGACACTGAACGTTGGACAACATGCCAACCACAAGGTTTCTTGCCATGGGGAAAGAGTTCTGATTTCTGCATCATTTTCAAACCCGGGCCGTGATTGGAGATAAGGTCTAGGATTCTGAAGCCTGAAAACCGCGGTTGAGAAGAGATGACGACCTAAGGCCATGGCGGGTCCGATGTGCTCAATGTGCGGCCAGCTGTCTGGGTGGGGCCAGGAGGTCCAGGCTCAGGCTGTGTCAGAAAGGGCATTAGTGCCCAGGTCAGCCTATATATTTCGGGTACAACCGAATCGCGTGCAGGTTGATCCTCATTTGGGGTTTCTGGGTAGCCCCAGAGGGCAATGTTTTTCGTCTGGAGGGCAGGCAGAGTGCTGCATTGTAGTTCTGGATTGCCAAACTGGAGGGCTTGTGGGCCAGTAGTCTGAGGACGGAAGTCTGAGAACCCAAGCTAGGCCTAGGTTTCTGGGTGACGATATGGCAGGCACAATCTACAGACCTGAATCGAGATCTCGTGCATCTGAAGTCAGGGCGAGAATCAGACGATCGCTCAAGTTGGACTTTCTGTCCCTGATGGCCCCTTCATGAAGGGGGGTTGATCACGAGGCCATGGGGGTTTTCCCACGATGGGAGTTGTGAGAAGCTCCCAACTGCAAAGATTCTTCTGCAGGACAATTGAGACCTGTTGGTTGGCTCCAGGCCAACGATTCCGAGCAGGGTTCTAAGGATGGATGGCTGGGTAGCCCACCTCGCATTCCAATTGTCTCCAAGCAACAAGACAGGTTAGATCTGCTGGATCTGGGGGAGAAACCGAGGAGGCTGAGTTGAAATGGACTCTCCCGTGGATGTGTCCTAATATGTCTTTGTGTCTATGGAGACCTTGGAAAGAAGCGGTGGCACTGGGGCCCTGAAGGGTTCTCCTAAACAGAGGCTTTGACACAGCTCCAACGTGCAAGTTTCCCATGTGTCATGAGATTGGTTCTGATGGGTGAGTCAAGAAACAGCCATATGCTGGTATTGAAATCCAGGCCTATGAGGAGAGATGCTTGGAAACCAAAGCAATGGATCCGATAGGTGCCTAGGGGCCTGCTCGTTCCTTTTTACTTCTAGGGACATCAGTCTACGGGTCTGAGTGCCGGTAGGTGCTCAGATGGGCCCAGATTGCCCCTGATTGTCCTAGGAAGCCACAAATATTGGGATGGCCTCAGGGATTTTGGAAGTTTATCCTATTAGTAGGGTTGTGGCCATTGGAATGGGCACATATAATTCCCTTGGAGAGGGCAAGCCAAAGTCGTCAGGTTTGGCTCCAGGGGCCTGAGCCTTTAGGGTGTGTAGGCCAGGGCTGTGTGGACAGTTGTCTGAAAACACAAACTCGGCTTATGTTTCGGATCATATTTATGGCAGGACTGATCTACAGACCATGAGGAGAACTCTCCGGTATATGAAAAGGGCGAGTGTGAGGCTCTTGCTCAAGTCTTTCTTCTGTGAATATCGTGTCACACATGGTCGTGAAGTTTCCGGGTGGCTTCATGGGAAATGGACGAGTCTTACTCTCTGGGGGTTTGGCCCCGTCCAAAGAGTTCGGGGTCATTCTGTGGGATGGAAGAAGTCCGTTGTTCTGTTGTTGTTGATTTGTTTTGTTTTGTTTTGTTTTTCAACCTCCGGTGTCCCACCAAATGGGGGATTCCAGAGTAGAGCCCTGGGGAGGGGCGACTGGACAACCAGAAATCTGGTTAAAAATTGGGGCCTAGGGACATGTCAAGCCCATTATGACATCTAATGGTCCAGCCACTGTGAGGACGTACTAGAAGACAGGACTCACGCTGAGGGTCACAATGCGTGCTTATGCCCTCGTCGCTCTCAAGAATGGGCGGGGCCTCAGGGTGAATGCTGGTTTCTCCTACACTGAACGTTGGACAACATGCCAACCACAAGGTTTCTTGCCATGGGTAAGGAAGAGTTCTGATTTCTGCCTCACAGTCACCCCTGGGCAGTGATTGGAGATAAGGTCTAGGTTCTGAAGCCTGAAAACTGAGGTAGGGAAGAGATGATGACCTAAGGCCATGGCCGTTCTGATGTGCTCAGTGTTCGGTCAGCTGTCTGGGTGTTGGTCACGAGGTCCGGGCTCAGGTTGTCAGACAGTGCATTAGTGCCCAGGTTAGACTATATATTCTGGGTGCATTCGAGTGCCGTGTAGGTTCTGATCTGAAGAACTCTTCAGGATAAGAAGAATGAGCGAGTCTGAGGCGCGTGCTCAGGCTTTTGTGTCTGGATTTTGTATCAGCGATGGCCGTGGAATGTTGGGGAGGCCTCATGGGCCATGGACGCATCTTGCTCTCTGTGGATTTGGCCCGATCCCAATTGTCTTTCGTCAATCTGTGGGATGGGAGGACTCCTTTCAGGTTTGTTACCTCAGGTGTCCCACCAAAAGAGGAATTCCAAAGCAGAGCCCTGGGAAAGAGTGTAGGGACAACCCGAACTATGGTTAAAAATTGGTGTCTAGGGGCATGGCAAGCCCAATATGCTGTCTCTCCATCCAGCCACTGAGAGGCCTTACCTGAGGACTGGGCTCAGGCTGAGGGTCACAATGCGTGTTTGTGACCAAAGTGGCCCGCAAGCATGGGCGGGGTCTCATGGGCCACACTGGTTTCAACGACACTGAACGTTGGACAACATGCCAACCACAAGGTTTCCTGCCATGGGGAAAGAGTTCTGATTTCTGCATCATTTTCAAACCCGGGCCGTGATTGGAGATAAGGTCTAGGTTTCTGAAGCCTGAAAACCGCGGTTGAGAAGAGATGACGACCTAAGGCCATGGCGGGTCCGATGTGCTCAATGTGCGGCCAGCTGTCTGGGTGGGGCCAGGAGGTCCAGGCTCAGGCTGTGTCAGAAAGGGCATTAGTGCCCAGGTCAGCCTATATATTTCGGGTACAACCGAATCGCGTGCAGGTTGATCCTCATTTGGGGTTTCTGGTTAGCCCCAGAGGGCAATGTTTTTCGTCTGGAGGGCAGGCAGAGTGCTGCATTGTAGTTCTGGATTGCCAAACTGGAGGGCTTGTGGGCCAGTAGTCTGAGGACGGAAGTCTGAGAACCCAAGCTAGGCCTAGGTTTCTGGGTGACGATATGGCAGGCACAATCTACAGACCTGAATCGAGATCTCGTGCATCTGAAGTCAGGGCGAGAATCAGACGATCGCTCAAGTTGGACTTTCTGTCCCTGATGGCCCCTTCATGAAGGGGGGTTGATCACGAGGCCATGGGGGTTTTCCCACGATGGGAGTTGTGAGAAGCTCCCAACTGCAAAGATTCTTCTGCAGGACAATTGAGACCTGTTGGTTGGCTCCAGGCCAACGATTCCGAGCAGGGTTCTAAGGATGGATGGCTGGGTAGCCCACCTCGCATTCCAATTGTCTCCAAGCAACAAGACAGGTTAGATCTGCTGGATCTGGGGGAGAAACCGAGGAGGCTGTGTTGAAATGGACTCTCCCGTGGATGTGTCCTAATATGTCTTTGTTTCTATGGAGACCTTGGAAAGAAGCGGTGGCACTGGGGCCCTGAAGGGTTCTCCTAAACAGAGGCTTTGACACAGCTCCAACGTGCAAGTTTCCCATGTGTACATGAGATTGGTTCTGATGGGTGAGTCAAGAAACAGCCATATGCTGGTATTGAAATCCAGGCCTATGAGGTGAGATGCTTGGAAACCAAAGCAATGGATCCGATAGGTGCCTAGGGGCCTGCTCGTTCCTTTTTACTTCTAGGGACATCAGTCTACGGGTCTGAGTGACGGTAGGTGCTCAGATGGGCCCAGATTGCCCCTGATTGTCCTAGGAAGCCACAAATATTGGGATGGCCTCAGGGATTTTGGAAGTTTATCCTATTAGTAGGGTTGTGGCCATTGGAATGGGCACCTACAATTCCCTTGGAGAGGGCAAGCCAAAGTCGTCAGGTTTGGCTCCAGGGGCCTGAGCCTGTAGGGTGTTTAGGCCAGGGCTGTGTGGACAGTTGTCTGAAAACACAAACTCGGCTTATTTTTCGGATCATATTTATGGCAGGACTGATCTACAGACCATGAGGAGAACTCTCCGGTATATGAAAAAGGGCGAGTGTGAGGCTCTTGCTCAAGTCTTTCTTCTGTGAATATCGTGTCACACATGGTCGTGAAGTTTCCGGGTGGCTTCATGGGAAATGGACGAGTCTTACTCTCTGGGGGTTTGGCCCCGTCCAAAGAGTTCGGGGTCATTCTGTGGGATGGAAGAAGTCCGTTGTTCTGTTGTTGTTGATTTGTTTTGTTTTGTTTTGTTTTTCATCCTCCGGTGTCCCACCAAATGGGGGATTCCAGAGTAGAGCCCTGGGGAGGGGCGACTGGACAACCAGAAATCTGGTTAAAAATTGGGGCCTAGGGACATGTCAAGCCCATTATGACATCTAATGGTCCAGCCACTGTGAGGACGTACTAGAGGACAGGACTCACGCTGAGGGTCACAATGCGTGTTTATGCCCTCGTCGCTCTCAAGAATGGGCGGGGCCTCAGGGTGAATGCTGGTTTCTCCTACACTGAACGTTGGACAACATGCCAACCACAAGGTTTCTTGCCATGAGTAAGGAAGAGTTCTGATTTCTGCATCACAGTCACCCCTGGGCAGTGATTGGAGATAAGGTCTAGGTTCTGAAGCCTGAAAACTGAGGTAGGGAAGAGATGATGACCTAAGGCCATGGCCGTTCTGATGTGCTCAGTGTTCGGTCAGCTGTCTGGGTGTTGGTCACGAGGTCCGGGCTCAGGTTGTCAGACAGTGCATTAGTGCCCAGGTTAGACTATATATTCTAGGTGCATTCGAGTGCCGTGTAGGTTCTGATCTGAAGAACTCTTCAGGATATGAAGAATGAGCGAGTCTGAGGCGCGTGCTCAGGCTTTTGTGTCTGGATTTTGTATCAGCGATGGCCGTGGAATGTTGGGGAGGCCTCATGGGCCATGGACGCATCTTGCTCTCTGTGGATTTGGCCCGATCCCAATTGTCTTTCGTCAATCTGTGGGATGGGAGGACTCCTTTCAGTTTTGTTACCTCAGGTGTCCCACCAAAAGAGGAATTCCAAAGCAGAGCCCTGGGAAAGAGTGTAGGGACAACCCGAACTATGGTTAAAAATTGGTGTCTAGGGGCATGGCAAGCCCAATATGCTGTCTCTCCATCCAGCCACTGAGAGGCCTTACCTGAGGACTGGGCTCAGGCTGAGGGTCACAATGTGTGTTTGTGACCAATGTGGCCCGCAAGCATGGGCGGGGTCTCATGGGCCACACTGGTTTCAACGACACTGAACGTTGGACAACATGCCAACCACAAGGTTTCTTGCCATGGGGAAAGAGTTCTGATTTCTGCATCATTTTCAAACCCGGGCCGTGATTGGAGATAAGTGTCTAGGTTTCTGAAGCCTGAAAACCGCGGTTGAGAAGAGATGACGACCTAAGGCCATGGCGGGTCCGATGTGCTCAATGTGCGGCCAGCTGTCTGGGTGGGGCCAGGAGGTCCAGGCTCAGGCTGTGTCAGAAAGGGCATTAGTGCCCTGGTCAGCCTATATATTTCGGGTACAACCGAATCGCGTGCAGGTTGATCCTCATTTGGGGTTTCTGGGTAGCCCCAGAGGGCAATGTTTTCGTCTGGAGGGCAGGCAGAGTGCTGCATTGTAGTTCTGGATTGCTAAACTGGAGGGCTTGTGGGCCAGTAGTCTGAGGACGGAAGTCTGAGAAACCAAGCTAGGCCTAGGTTTCTGGGTGACGATATGGCAGGCACAATCTACAGACCTGAATCGAGATCTCGTGCATCTGAAGTCAGGGCGAGAATCAGACGATCGCTCAAGTTGGACTTTCTGTCCCTGATGGCCCCTTCATGAAGGGGGGTTGATCACGAGGCCATGGGGGTTTTCCCACGATGGGAGTTGTGAGAAGCTCCCAACTGCAAAGATTCTTCTGCAGGACAATTGAGACCTGTTGGTTGGCTCCAGGCCAACGATTCCGAGCAGGGTTCTAAGGATGGATGGCTGGGTAGCCCACCTCGCATTCCAATTGTCTCCAAGCAACAAGACAGGTTAGATCTGCTGGATCTGGGGGAGAAACCGAGGAGGCTGAGTTGAAATGGACTCTCCCGTGGATGTGTCCTAATATGTCTTTGTGTCTATGGAGACCTTGGAAAGAAGCGGTGGCACTGGGGCCCTGAAGGGTTCTCCTAAACAGAGGCTTTGACACAGCTCCAACGTGCAAGTTTCCCATGTGTACATGAGATTGGTTCTGATGGGTGAGTCAAGAAACAGCCATATGCTGGTATTGAAATCCAGGCCTATGAGGAGAGATGCTTGGAAACCAAAGCAATGGATCCGATAGGTGCCTAGGGGCCTGCTCGTTCCTTTTTACTTCTAGGGACATCAGTCTACGGGTCTGAGTGCCGGTAGGTGCTCAGATGGGCCCAGATTGCCCCTGATTGTCCTAGGAAGCCACAAATATTGGGATGGCCTCAGGGATTTTGGAAGTTTATCCTATTAGTAGGGTTGTGGCCATTGGAATGGGCACATACAATTCCCTTGGAGAGGGCAAGCCAAAGTCGTCAGGTTTGGCTCCAGGGGCCTGAGCCTGTAGGGTGTGTAGGCCAGGGCTGTGTGGACAGTTGTCTGAAAACACAAACTCGGCTTATGTTTCGGATCATATTTATGGCAGGACTGATCTACAGACCATGAGGAGAACTCTCCGGTATATGAAAAAGGGCGAGTGTGAGGCTCTTGCTCAAGTCTTTCTTCTGTGAATATCGTGTCACACATGGTCGTGAAGTTTCCGGGTGGCTTCATGGGAAATGGACGAGTCTTACTCTCTGGGGGTTTGGCCCCGTCCAAAGAGTTCGGGGTCATTCTGTGGGATGGAAGAAGTCCGTTGTTCTGTTGTTGTTGATTTGTTTTGTTTTGTTTTGTTTTTCAACCTCCGGTGTCCCACCAAATGGGGGATTCCAGAGTAGAGCCCTGGGGAGGGGCGACTGGACAACCAGAAATCTGGTTAAAAATTGGGGCCTAGGGACATGTCAAGCCCATTATGACATCTAATGGTCCAGCCACTGTGAGGACGTACTAGAGGACAGGATTCACGCTGAGGGTCACAATGCGTGTTTATGCCCTCGTCGCTCTCAAGAATGGGCGGGGCCTCAGGGTGAATGCTGGTTTCTCCTACACTGAACGTTGGACAACATGCCAACCACAAGGTTTCATGCCATGGGTAAGGAAGAGTTCTGATTTCTGCATCACAGTCACCCCTGGGCAGTGATTGGAGATAAGGTCTAGGTTCTGAAGCCTGAAAACTGAGGTAGGGAAGAGATGATGACCTAAGGCCATGGCCGTACTGATGTGCTCAGTGTTCGGTCAGCTGTCTGGGTGTTGGTCACGAGGTCCGGGCTCAGGTTGTCAGACAGTGCATTAGTGCCCAGGTTAGACTATATATTCTGGGTGCATTCGAGTGCCGTGTATGTTCTGATCTGAAGAACTCTTCAGGATATGAAGAATGAGCGAGTCTGAGGCGCGTGCTCAGGCTTTTGTCTCTGGATTTTGTATCAGCGATGGCCGTGGAATGTTGGGGAGGCCTCATGGGCCATGGACGCATCTTGCTCTCTGTGGATTTGGCCCGATCCCAATTGTCTTTCGTCAATCTGTGGGATGGGAGGACTCCTTTCAGGTTTGTTACCTCAGGTGTCCCACCAAAAGAGGAATTCCAAAGCAGAGCCCTGGGAAAGAGTGTAGGGACAACCCGAACTATGGTTAAAAATTGGTGTCTAGGGGCATGGCAAGCCCAATATGCTGTCTCTCCTTCCAGCCACTGAGAGGCCTTACCTGAGGACTGGGCTCAGGCTGAGGGTCACAATGTGTGTTTGTGACCAATGTGGCCCACAAGCATGGGCGGGGTCTCATGGGCCACACTGGTTTCAACGACACTGAACGTTGGACAACATGCCAACCACAAGGTTTCTTGCCATGGGGAAAGAGTTCTGATTTCTGCATCATTTTCAAACCCGGGCCGTGATTGGAGATAAGGTCTAGGTTTCTGAAGCCTGAAAACCGCGGTTGAGAAGAGATGACGACCTAAGGCCATGGCGGGTCCGATGTGCTCAATGTGCGGCCAGCTGTCTGGGTGGGGCCAGGAGGTCCAGGCTCAGGCTGTGTCAGAAAGGGCATTAGTGCCCAGGTCAGCCTATATATTTCGGGTACAACCGAATCGCGTGCAGGTTGATCCTCATTTGGGGTTTCTGGGTAGCCCCAGAGGGCAATGTTTTTCGTCTGGAGGGCAGGCAGAGTGCTGCATTGTAGTTCTGGATTGCCAAACTGGAGGGCTTGTGGGCCAGTAGTCTGAGGACGGAAGTCTGAGAACCCAAGCTAGGCCTAGGTTTCTGGGTGACGATATGGCAGGCACAATCTACAGACCTGAATCGAGATCTCGTGCATCTGAAGTCAGGGCGAGAATCAGACGATCGCTCAAGTTGGACTTTCTGTCCCTGATGGCCCCTTCATGAAGGGGGGTTGATCACGAGGCCATGGGGGTTTTCCCACGATGGGAGTTGTGAGAAGCTCCCAACTGCAAAGATTCTTCTGCAGGACAATTGAGACCTGTTGGTTGGCTCCAGGCCAACGATTCCGAGCAGGGTTCTAAGGATGGATGGCTGGGTAGCCCACCTCGCATTCCAATTGTCTCCAAGCAACAAGACAGGTTAGATCTGCTGGATCTGGGGGAGAAACCGAGGAGGCTGAGTTGAAATGGACTCTCCCGTGGATGTGTCCTAATATGTCTTTGTGTCTATGGAGACCTTGGAAAGAAGCGGTGGCACTGGGGCCCTGAAGGGTTCTCCTAAACAGAGGCTTTGACACAGCTCCAACGTGCAAGTTTCCCATGTGTACATGAGATTGGTTCTGATGGGTGAGTCAAGAAACAGCCATATGCTGGTATTGAAATCCAGGCCTATGAGGAGAGATGCTTGGAAACCAAAGCAATGGATCCGATAGGTGCCTAGGGGCCTGCTCGTTCCTTTTTACTTCTAGGGACATCAGTCTACGGGTCTGAGTGCCGGTAGGTGCTCAGATGGGCCCAGATTGCCCCTGATTGTCCTAGGAAGCCACAAATATTGGGATGGCCTCAGGGATTTTGGAAGTTTATCCTATTAGTAGGGTTGTGGCCATTGGAATGGGCACATACAATTCCCTTGGAGAGGGCAAGCCAAAGTCGTCAGGTTTGGCTCCTGCGGCCTGAGCCTGTAGGGTGTGTAGGCCAGGGCTGTGTGGACAGTTGTCTGAAAACACAAACTCGGCTTATGTTTCGGATCATATTTATGGCAGGACTGATCTACAGACCATGAGGAGAACTCTACGGTATATGAAAAAGGGCGAGTGTGAGGCTCTTGCTCAAGTCTTTCTTCTGTGAATATCGTGTCACACATGGTCGTGAAGTTTCCGGGTGGCTTCATGGGAAATGGACGAGTCTTACTCTCTGGGGGTTTGGCCCCGTCCAAAGAGTTCGGGGTCATTCTGTGGGATGGAAGAAGTCCGTTGTTCTGTTGTTGTTGATTTGTTTTGTTTTGTTTTTCAACCTCCGGTGTCCCACCAAATGGGGGATTCCAGAGTAGAGCCCTGGGGAGGTGCGACTGGACAACCGGGACATGTCAAGCCCATTATGACATCTAATGGTCCAGCCACTGTGAGGACGTACTAGAGGACAGGACTCACGCTGAGGGTCACAATGCGTGTTTATGCCCTCGTCGCTCTCAAGAATGGGCGGGGCCTCAGGGTGAATGCTGGTTTCTCCTACACTGAACGTTGGACAACATGCCAACCACAAGGTTTCTTGCCATGGGTAAGGAAGAGTTCTGATTTCTGCCTCACAGTCACCCCTGGGCAGTGATTGGAGATAAGGTCTAGGTTCTGAAGCCTGAAAACTGAGGTAGGGAAGAGATGATGACCTAAGGCCATGGCCGTTCTGATGTGCTCAGTGTTCGGTCAGCTGTCTGGGTGTTGGTCACGAGGTCCGGGCTCAGGTTGTCAGACAGTGCATTAGTGCCCAGGTTAGACTATATATTCTGGGTGCATTCGAGTGCCGTGTAGGTTCTGATCTGAAGAACTCTTCAGGATATGAAGAATGAGCGAGTCTGAGGCGCGTGCTCAGGCTTTTGTGTCTGGATTTTGTATCAGCGATGGCCGTGGAATGTTGGGGAGGCCTCATGGGCCATGGACGCATCTTGCTCTCTGTGGATTTGGCCCGATCCCAATTGTCTTTCGTCAATCTGTGGGATGGGAGGACTCCTTTCAGGTTTGTTACCTCAGGTGTCCCACCAAAAGAGGAATTCCAAAGCAGAGCCCTGGGAAAGAGTGTAGGGACAACCCGAACTATGGTTAAAAATTGGTGTCTAGGGGCATGGAAAGCTCAATATGCTGTCTCTCCATCCAGCCACTGAGAGGCCTTACCTGAGGACTGGGCTCAGGCTGAGGGTCATTATGCGTGTTTGTGACCAAAGTGGCCCGCAAGCATGGGCGGGGTCTCATGGGCCACACTGGTTTCAACGACACTGAACGTTGGACAACATGCCAACCACAAGGTTTCCTGCCATGGGGAAAGAGTTCTGATTTCTGCATCATTTTCAAACCCGGGCCGTGATTGGAGATAAGGTCTAGGTTTCTGAAGCCTGAAAACCGCGGTTGAGAAGAGATGACGACCTAAGGCCATGGCGGGTCCGATGTGCTCAATGTGCGGCCAGCTGTCTGGGTGGGGCCAGGAGGTCTAGGCTCAGGCTGTGTCAGAAAGGGCATTAGTGCCCAGGTCAGCCTATATATTTCGGGTACAACCGAATCGCGTGCAGGTTGATCCTCATTTGGGGTTTCTGGGTAGCCCCAGAGGGCAATGTTTTTCGTCTGGAGGGCAGGGAGAGTACTGCATTGTAGTTCTGGATTGCCAAACTGGAGGGCTTGTGGGCCAGTAGTCTGAGGACGGAAGTCTGAGAACCCAAGCTAGGCCTAGGTTTCTGGGTGACGATATGGCAGGCACAATCTACAGACCTGAATCGAGATCTCGTGCATCTGAAGTCAGGGCGAGAATCAGACGATCGCTCAAGTTGGACTTTCTGTCCCTGATGGCCCCTTCATGAAGGGGGGTTGATCACGAGGCCATGGGGGTTTTCCCACGATGGGAGTTGTGAGAAGCTCCCAACTGCAAAGATTCTTCTGCAGGACAATTGAGACCTGTTGGTTGGCTCCAGGCCAACGATTCCGAGCAGGGTTCTAAGGATGGATGGCTGGGTAGCCCACCTCGCATTCCAATTGTCTCCAAGCAACAAGACAGGTTAGATCTGCTGGATCTGGGGGAGAAACCGAGGAGGCTGAGTTGAAATGGACTCTCCCGTGGATGTGTCCTAATATGTCTTTGTGTCTATGGAGACCTTGGAAAGAAGCGGTGGCACTGGGGCCCTGAAGGGTTCTCCTAAACAGAGGCTTTGACACAGCTCCAACGTGCAAGTTTCCCATGTGTACATGAGATTGGTTCTGATGGGTGAGTCAAGAAACAGCCATATGCTGGTATTGAAATCCAGGCCTATGAGGAGAGATGCTTGGAAACCAAAGCAATGGATCCGATAGGTGCCTAGGGGCCTGCTCGTTCCTTTTTACTTCTAGGGACATCAGTCTACGGGTCTGAGTGCCGGTAGGTGCTCAGATGGGCCCAGATTACCCCTGATTGTCCTAGGAAGCCACAAATATTGGGATGGCCTCAGGGATTTTGGAAGTTTATCCTATTAGTAGGGTTGTGGCCATTGGAATGGGCACATACAATTCCCTTGGAGAGGGCAAGCCAAAGTCGTCAGGTTTGGCTCCAGGGGCCTGAGCCTGTAGGGTGTGTAGGCCAGGGCTGTGTGGACAGTTGTCTGAAAACACAAACTCGGCTTATGTTTCGGATCATATTTATGGCAGGACTGATCTACAGACCATGAGGAGAACTCTCCGGTATATGAAAAAGGGCGAGTGTGAGGCTCTTGCTCAAGTCTTTCTTCTGTGAATATCGTGTCACACATGGTCGTGAAGTTTCCGGGTGGCTTCATGGGAAATGGACGAGTCTTACTCTCTGGGGGTTTGGCCCCGTCCAAAGAGTTCGGGGTCATTCTGTGGGATGGAAGAAGTCCGTTGTTCTGTTGTTGTTGATTTGTTTTGTTTTGTTTTTCAACCTCCGGTGTCCCACCAAATGGGGGATTCCAGAGTAGAGCCCTGGGGAGGGGCGACTGGACAACCAGAAATCTGGTTAAAAATTGGGGCCTAGGGACATGTCAAGCCCATTATGACATCTAATGGTCCAGCCACTGTGAGGACGTACTAGAGGACAGGACTCACGCTGAGGGTCACAATGCGTGTTTATGCCCTCGTCGCTCTCAAGAATGGGCGGGGCCTCAGGGTGAATGCTGGTTTCTCCTACACTGAACGTTGGACAACATGCCAACCACAAGGTTTCTTGCCATGGGTAAGGAAGAGTTCTGATTTCTGCCTCACAGTCACCCCTGGGCAGTGATTGGAGATAAGGTCTAGGTTCTGAAGCCTGAAACCTGAGGTAGGGAAGAGATGATGACCTAAGGCCATGGCCGTTCTGATGTGCTCAGTGTTCGGTCAGCTGTCTGGGTGTTGGTCACGAGGTCCGGGCTCAGGTTGTCAGACAGTGCATTAGTGCCCAGGTTAGACTATATATTCTGGGTGCATTCGAGTGCCGTGTAGGTTCTGATCTGAAGAACTCTTCAGGATATGAAGAATGAGCGAGTCTGAGGCGCGTGCTCAGGCTTTTGTCTCTGGATTTTGTATCAGCGATGGCCGTGGAATGTTGGGGAGGCCTCATGGGCCATGGACGCATCTTGCTCTCTGTGGATTTGGCCCGATCCCAATTGTCTTTCGTCAATCTGTGGGATGGGAGGACTCCTTTCAGGTTTGTTACCTCAGGTGTCCCACCAAAAGAGGAATTCCAAAGCAGAGCCCTGGGAAAGAGTGTAGGGACAACCCGAATTATGGTTAAAAATTGGTGTCTAGGGGCATGGCAAGCCCAATATGCTGTCTCTCCATCCAGCCACTGAGAGGCCTTACCTGAGGACTGGGCTCAGGCTGAGGGTCACAATGTGTGTTTGTGACCAATGTGGCCCGCAAGCATGGGCGGGGTCTCATGGGCCACACTGGTTTCAACGACACTGAACGTTGGACAACATGCCAACCACAAGGTTTCTTGCCATGGGGAAAGAGTTCTGATTTCTGCATCATTTTCAAACCCGGGCCGTGATTGGAGATAAGTGTCTAGGTTTCTGAAGCCTGAAAACCGCGGTTGAGAAGAGATGACGACCTAAGGCCATGGCGGGTCCGATGTGCTCAATGTGCGGCCAGCTGTCTGGGTGGGGCCAGGAGGTCCAGGCTCAGGCTGTGTCAGAAAGGGCATTAGTGCCCAGGACAGCCTATATATTTCGGGTACAACCGAATCGCGTGCAGGTTGATCCTCATTTGGGGTTTCTGGGTAGCCCCAGAGGGCAATGTTTTTCGTCTGGAGGGCAGGCAGAGTGCTGCATTGTAGTTCTGGATTGCCAAACTGGAGGGCTTGTGGGCCAGTAGTCTGAGGACGGAAGTCTGAGAACCCAAGCTAGGCCTAGGTTTCTGGGTGACGATATGGCAGGCACAATCTACAGACCTGAATCGAGATCTCGTGCATCTGAAGTCAGGGCGAGAATCAGACGATCGCTCAAGTTGGACTTTCTGTCCCTGATGGCCCCTTCATGAAGGGGGGTTGATCACGAGGCCATGGGGGTTTTCCCACGATGGGAGTTGTGAGAAGCTCCCAACTGCAAAGATTCTTCTGCAGGACAATTGAGACCTGTTGGTTGGCTCCAGGCCAACGATTCCGAGCAGGGTTCTAAGGATGGATGGCTGGGTAGCCCACCTCGCATTCCAATTGTCTCCAAGCAACAAGACAGGTTAGATCTGCTGGATCTGGGGGAGAAACCGAGGAGGCTGAGTTGAAATGGACTCTCCCGTGGATGTGTCCTAATATGTCTTTGTGTCTATGGAGACCTTGGAAAGAAGCGGTGGCACTGGGGCCCTGAAGGGTTCTCCTAAACAGAGGCTTTGACACAGCTCCAACGTGCAAGTTTCCCATGTGTACATGAGATTGGTTCTGATGGGTGAGTCAAGAAACAGCCATATGCTGGTATTGAAATCCAGGCCTATGAGGAGAGATGCTTGGAAACCAAAGCAATGGATCCGATAGGTGCCTAGGGGCCTGCTCGTTCCTTTTTACTTCTAGGGACATCAGTCTACGGGTCTGAGTGCCGGTAGGTGCTCAGATGGGCCCAGATTGCCCCTGATTGTCCTAGGAAGCCACAAATATTGGGATGGCCTCAGGGATTTTGGAAGTTTATCCTATTAGTAGGGTTGTGGCCATTGGAATGGGCACATACAATTCCCTTGGAGAGGGCAAGCCAAAGTCGTCAGGTTTGGCTCCAGGGGCCTGAGCCTGTAGGGTGTGTAGGCCAGGGCTGTGTGGACAGTTGTCTGAAAACACAAACTCGGCTTATGTTTCGGATCATATTTATGGCAGGACTGATCTACAGACCATGAGGAGAACTCTCCGGTATATGAAAAAGGGCGAGTGTGAGGCTCTTGCTCAAGTCTTTCTTCTGTGAATATCGTGTCACACATGGTCGTGAAGTTTCCGGGTGGCTTCATGGGAAATGGACGAGTCTTACTCTCTGGGGGTTTGGCCCCGTCCAAAGAGTTCGGGGTCATTCTGTGGGATGGAAGAAGTCCGTTGTTCTGTTGTTGTTGATTTGTTTTGTTTTGTTTTGTTTTTCAACCTCCGGTGTCCCACCAAATGGGGGATTCCAGAGTAGAGCCCTGGGGAGGGGCGACTGGACAACCAGAAATCTGGTTAAAAATTGGGGCCTAGGGACATGTCAAGCCCATTATGACATCTAATGGTCCAGCCACTGTGAGGACGTACTAGAGGACAGGACTCACGCTGAGGGTCACAATGCGTGATTATGCCCTCGTCGCTCTCAAGAATGGGCGGGGCCTCAGGGTGAATGCTGGTTTCTCCTACACTGAACGTTGGACAACATGCCAACCACAAGGTTTCTTGCCATGAGTAAGGAAGAGTTCTGATTTCTGCATCACAGTCACCCCTGGGCAGTGATTGGAGATAAGGTCTAGGTTCTGAAGCCTGAAAACTGAGGTAGGGAAGAGATGATGACCTAAGGCCATGGCCGTTCTGATGTGCTCAGTGTTCGGTCAGCTGTCTGGGTGTTGGTCACGAGGTCCGGGCTCAGGTTGTCAGACAGTGCATTAGTGCCCAGGTTAGACTAGATATTCTGGGTGCATTCGAGTGCCGTGTAGGTTCTGATCTGAAGAACTCTTCAGGATATGAAGAATGAGCGAGTCTGAGGCGCGTGCTCAGGCTTTTGTGTCTGGATTTTGTATCAGCGATGGCCGTGGAATGTTGGGGAGGCCTCATGGGCCATGGACGCATCTTGCTCTCTGTGGATTTGGCCTGATCCCAATTGTCTTTCGTCAATCTGTGGGATGGGAGGACTCCTTTCAGTTTTGTTACCTCAGGTGTCCCACCAAAAGAAGAATTCCAAAGCAGAGCCCTGGGAAAGAGTGTAGGGACAACCCGAACTATGGTTAAAAATTGGTGTCTAGGGGCATGGCAAGCCCAATATGCTGTCTCTCCATCCAGCCACTGAGAGGCCTTACCTGAGGACTGGGCTCAGGCTGAGGGTCACAATGTGTGTTTGTGACCAATGTGGCCCGCAAGCATGGGCGGGGTCTCATGGGCCACACTGGTTTCAACGACACTGAACGTTGGACAACATGCCAACCACAAGGTTTCTTGCCATGGGGAAAGAGTTCTGATTTCTGCATCATTTTCAAACCCGGGCCGTGTTTGGAGATAAGTGTCTAGGTTTCTGAAGCCTGAAAACCGCGGTTGAGAAGAGATGACGACCTAAGGCCATGGCGGGTCCGATGTGCTCAATGTGCGGCCAGCTGTCTGGGTGGGGCCAGGAGGTCCAGGCTCAGGCTGTGTCAGAAAGGGCATTAGTGCCCAGGTCAGCCTATATATTTCGGGTACAACCGAATCGCGTGCAGGTTGATCCTCATTTGGGGTTTCTGGGTAGCCCCAGAGGGCAATGTTTTTCGTCTGGAGGGCAGGCAGAGTGCTGCATTGTAGTTCTGGATTGCCAAACTGGAGGGCTTGTGGGCCAGTAGTCTGAGGACGGAAGTCTGAGAACCCAAGCTAGGCCTAGGTTTCTGGGTGACGATATGGCAGGCACAATCTACAGACCTGAATCGAGATCTCGTGCATCTGAAGTCAGGGCGAGAATCAGACGATCGCTCAAGTTGGACTTTCTGTCCCTGATGGCCCCTTCATGAAGGGGGGTTGATCACGAGGCCATGGGGGTTTTCCCACGATGGGAGTTGTGAGAAGCTCCCAACTGCAAAGATTCTTCTGCAGGACAATTGAGACCTGTTGGTTGGCTCCAGGCCAACGATTCCGAGCAGGGTTCTAAGGATGGATGGCTGGGTAGCCCACCTCGCATTCCAATTGTCTCCAAGCAACAAGACAGGTTAGATCTGCTGGATCTGGGGGAGAAACCGAGGAGGCTGAGTTGAAATGGACTCTCCCGTGGATGTGTCCTAATATGTCTTTGTGTCTATGGAGACCTTGGAAAGAAGCGGTGGCACTGGGGCCCTGAAGGGTTCTCCTAAACAGAGGCTTTGACACAGCTCCAACGTGCAAGTTTCCCATGTGTACATGAGATTGGTTCTGATGGGTGAGTCAAGAAACAGCCATATGCTGGTATTGAAATCCAGGCCTATGAGGAGAGATGCTTGGAAACCAAAGCAATGGATCCGATAGGTGCCTAGGGGCCTGCTCGTTCCTTTTTACTTCTAGGCACATCAGTCTACGAGTCTGAGTGCCGGTAGGTGCTCAGATGGGCCCAGATTGCCCCTGATTGTCCTAGGAAGCCACAAATATTGGGATGGCCTCAGGGATTTTGGAAGTTTATCCTATTAGTAGGGTTGTGGCCATTGGAATGGGCACATACAATTCCCTTGGAGAGGGCAAGCCAAAGTCGTCAGGTTTGGCTCCAGGGGCCTGAGCCTGTAGGGTGTGTAGGCCAGGGCTGTGTGGACAGTTGTCTGAAAACACAAACTCGGCTTATGTTTCGGATCATATTTATGGCAGGACTGATCTACAGACCATGAGGAGAACTCTCCGGTATATGAAAAAGGGCGAGTGTGAGGCTCTTGCTCAAGTCTTTCTTCTGTGAATATCGTGTCACACATGGTCGTGAAGTTTCCGGGTGGCTTCATGGGAAATAGACGAGTCTTACTCTCTGGGGGTTTGGCCCCATCCAAAGAGTTTGGGGTCATTCTGTGGGATGGAAGAAGTCCGTTGTTCTGTTGTTGTTGATTTGTTTTGTTTTGTTTTGTTTTTCAACCTCCGGTGTCCCACCAAATGGGGGATTCCAGAGTAGAGCCCTGGGGAGGGGCGACTGGACAACCAGAAATCTGGTTAAAAATTGGGGCCTAGGGACATGTCAAGCCCATTATGACATCTAATGGTCCAGCCACTGTGAGGACGTACTAGAGGACAGGACTCACGCTGAGGGTCACAATGCGTGTTTATGCCCTCGTCGCTCTCAAGAATGGGCGGGGCCTCAGGGTGAATGCTGGTTTCTCCTACACTGAACGTTGGACAACATGCCAACCACAAGGTTTCTTGCCATGGGTAAGGAATAGTTCGGATTTCTGCATCACAGTCACCCCTGGGCAGTGATTGGAGATAAGGTCTAGGTTCTGAAGCCTGAAAACTGAGGTAGGGAAGAGATGATGACCTAAGGCCATGGCCGTTCTGATGTGCTCAGTGTTCGGTCAGCTGTCTGGGTGTTGGTCACGAGGTCCGGGCTCAGGTTGTCAGACAGTGCATTAGTGCCCAGGTTAGACTAGATATTCTGGGTGCATTACTGTGCCGTGTAGTTTCTGATCTGAAGAACTCTTCAGGATATGAAGAATGAGCGAGTCTGAGGCGCGTGCTCAGGCTTTTGTGTCTGGATTTTGTATCAGCGATGGCCGTGGAATGTTGGGGAGGCCTCATGGGCCATGGACGCATCTTGCTCTCTGTGGATTTGGCCCGATCCCAATTGTCTTTCGTCAATCTGTGGGATGGGAGGACTCCTTTCAGTTTTGTTACCTCAGGTGTCCCACCAAAAGAGGAATTCCAAAGCAGAGCCCTGGGAAAGAGTGTAGGGACAACCCGAACTATGGTTAAAAATTGGTGTCTAGGGGCATGGCAAGCCCAATTGCTGTCTCTCCATCCAGCCACTGAGAGGCCTTACCTGAGGACTGGGCTCAGGCTGAGGGTCACAATGTGTGTTTGTGACCAATGTGGCCCGCAAGCATGGGCGGGGTCTCATGGGCCACACTGGTTTCAACGACACTGAACGTTGGACAACATGCCAACCACAAGGTTTCTTGCCATGGGGAAAGAGTTCTGATTTCTGCATCATTTTCAAACCCGGGCCGTGATTGGAGATAAGTGTCTAGGTTTCTGAAGCCTGAAAACCGCGGTTGAGAAGAGATGACGACCTAAGGCCATGGCGGGTCCGATGTGCTCAATGTGCGGCCAGCTGTCTGGGTGGGGCCAGGAGGTCCAGGCTCAGGCTGTGTCAGAAAGGGCATTAGTGCCCAGGTCAGCCTATATATTTCGGGTACAACCGAATCGCGTGCAGGTTGATCCTCATTTGGGGTTTCTGGGTAGCCCCAGAGGGCAATGTTTTTCGTCTGGAGGGCAGGCAGAGTGCTGCATTGTAGTTCTGGATTGCCAAACTGGAGGGCTTGTGGGCCAGTAGTCTGAGGACGGAAGTCTGAGAACCCAAGCTAGGCCTAGGTTTCTGGGTGACGATATGGCAGGCACAATCTACAGACCTGAGTCGAGATCTCGTGCATCTGAAGTCAGGGCGAGAATCAGACGATCGCTCAAGTTGGACTTTCTGTCCCTGATGGCCCCTTCATGAAGGGGGGTTGATCACGAGGCCATGGGGGTTTTCCCACGATGGGAGTTGTGAGAAGCTCCCAACTGCAACGATTCTTCTGCAGGACAATTGAGACCTGTTGGTTGGCTCCAGGCCAACGATTCCGAGCAGGGTTCTAAGGATGGATGGCTGGGTAGCCCACCTCGCATTCCAATTGTCTCCAAGCAACAAGACAGGTTAGATATGCTGGATCTGGGGGAGAAACCGAGGAGGCTGAGTTGAAATGGACTCTCCCGTGGATGTGTCCTAATATGTCTTTGTGTCTATGGAGACCTTGGAAAGAAGCGGTGGCACTGGGGCCCTGAAGGGTTCTCCTAAACAGAGGCTTTGACACAGCTCCAACGTGCAAGTTTCCCATGTGTACATGAGATTGGTTCTGATGGGTGAGTCAAGAAACAGCCATATGCTGGTATTGAAATCCAGGCCTATGAGGAGAGATGCTTGGAAACCAAAGCAATGGATCCGATAGGTGCCTAGGGGCCTGCTCGTTCCTTTTTACTTCTAGGGACATCAGTCTACGGGTCTGAGTGCCGGTAGGTGCTCAGATGGGCCCAGATTGCCCCTGATTGTCCTAGGAAGCCACAAATATTGGGATGGCCTCAGGGATTTTGGAAGTTTATCCTATTAGTAGGGTTGTGGCCATTGGAATGGGCACATACAATTCCCTTGGAGAGGGCAAGCCAAAGTCGTCAGGTTTGGCTCCAGGGGCCTGAGCCTGTAGGGTGTGTAGGCCAGGGCTGTGTGGACAGTTGTCTGAAAACACAAACTCGGCTTATGTTTCGGATCATATTTATGGCAGGACTGATCTACAGACCATGAGGAGAACTCTCCGGTATATGAAAAAGGGCGAGTGTGAGGCTCTTGCTCAAGTCTTTCTTCTGTGAATATCGTGTCACACATGGTCGTGAAGTTTCCGGGTGGCTTCATGGGAAATGGACGAGTCTTACTCTCTGGGGGTTTGGCCCCGTCCAAAGAGTTCGGGGTCATTCTGTGGGATGGAAGAAGTCCGTTGTTCTGTTGTTGTTGATTTGTTTTGTTTTGTTTTGTTTTTCAACCTCCGGTGTCCCACCAAATGGGGGATTCCAGAGTAGAGCCCTGGGGAGGGGCGACTGGACAACCAGAAATCTGGTTAAAAATTGGGGCCTAGGGACATGTCAAGCCCATTATGACATCTAATGGTCCAGCCACTGTGAGGACGTACTAGAGGACAGGACTCACGCTGAGGGTCACAATGCGTGTTTATGCCCTCGTCGCTCTCAAGAATGGGCGGGGCCTCAGGGTGAATGCTGGTTTCTCCTACACTGAACGTTGGACAACATGCCAACCACAAGGTTTCTTGCCATGGGTAAGGAAGAGTTCTGATTTCTGCATCACAGTCACCCCTGGGCAGTGATTGGAGATAAGGTCTAGGTTCTGAAGCCTGAAAACTGAGGTAGGGAAGAGATGATGACCTAAGGCCATGGCCGTTCTGATGTGCTCAGTGTTCGGTCAGCTGTCTGGGTGTTGGTCACGAGGTCCGGGCTCAGGTTGTCAGACAGTGCATTAGTGCCCAGGTTAGACTAGATATTCTGGGTGCATTCGAGTGCCGTGTAGGTTCTGATCTGAAGAACTCTTCAGGATATGAAGAATGAGCGAGTCTGAGGCGCGTGCTCAGGCTTTTGTGTCTGGATTTTGTATCAGCGATGGCCGTGGAATGTTGGGGAGGCCTCATGGGCCATGGACGCATCTTGCTCTCTGTGGATTTGGCCCGATCCCAATTGTCTTTCGTCAATCTGTGGGATGGGAGGACTCCTTTCAGTTTTGTTACCTCAGGTGTCCCACCAAAAGAGGAATTCCAAAGCAGAGCCCTGGGAAAGAGTGTAGGGACAACCCGAACTATGGTTAAAAATTGGTGTCTAGGGGCCTGGCAAGCCCAATATGCTGTCTCTCCATCCAGCCACTGAGAGGCCTTACCTGAGGACTGGGCTCAGGCTGAGGGTCACAATGTGTGTTTGTGACCAATGTGGCCCGCAAGCATGGGCGGGGTCTCATGGGCCACACTGGTTTCAACGACACTGAACGTTGGACAACATGCCAACCACAAGGATTCTTGCCATGGGGAAAGAGTTCTGATTTCTGCATCATTTTCAAACCCGGGCCGTGATTGGAGATAAGTGTCTAGGTTTCTGAAGCCTGAAAACCGCGGTTGAGAAGAGATGACGACCTAAGGCCATGGCGGGTCCGATGTGCTCAATGTGCGGCCAGCTGTCTGGGTGGGGCCAGGAGGTCCAGGCTCAGGCTGTGTCAGAAAGGGCATTAGTGCCCAGGTCAGCCTATATATTTCGGGTACAACCGAATCGCGTGCAGGTTGATCCTCATTTGGGGTTTCTGGGTAGCCCCAGAGGGCAATGTTTTTCGTCTGGAGGGCATGCAGAGTGCTGCATTGTAGTTCTGGATTGCCAAACTGGAGGGCTTATGGGCCAGTAGTCTGAGGACGGAAGTCTGAGAACCCAAGCTAGGCCTAGGTTTCTGGGTGACGATATGGCAGGCACAATCTACAGACCTGAATCGAGATCTCGTGCATCTGAAGTCAGGGCGAGAATCAGACGATCGCTCAAGTTGGACTTTCTGTCCCTGATGGCCCCTTCATGAAGGGGGGTTGATCACGAGGCCATGGGGGTTTTCCCACGATGGGAGTTGTGAGAAGCTCCCAACTGCAAAGATTCTTCTGCAGGACAATTGAGACCTGTTGGTTGGCTCCAGGCCAACGATTCCGAGCAGGGTTCTAAGGATGGATGGCTGGGTAGCCCAACTCGCATTCCAATTGTCTCCAAGCAACAAGACAGGTTAGATCTGCTGGATCTGGGGGAGAAACCGAGGAGGCTGTGTTGAAATGGACTCTCCCGTGGATGTGTCCTAATATGTCTTTGTGTCTATGGAGACCTTGGAAAGAAGCGGTGGCACTGGGGCCCTGAAGGGTTCTCCTAAACAGAGGCTTTGACACAGCTCCAACGTGCAAGTTTCCCATGTGTACATGAGATTGGTTCTGATGGGTGAGTCAAGAAACAGCCATATGCTGGTATTGAAATCCAGGCCTATGAGGAGAGATGCTTGGAAACCAAAGCAATGGATCCGATAGGTGCCTAGGGGCCTGCTCGTTCCTTTTTACTTCTAGGGACATCAGTCTACGGGTCTGAGTGCCGGTAGGTGCTCAGATGGGCCCAGATTGCCCCTGATTGTCCTAGGAAGCCACAAATATTGGGATGGCCTCAGGGATTTTGGAAGTTTATCCTATTAGTAGGGTTGTGGCCATTGGAATGGGCACATACAATTCCCTTGGAGAGGGCAAGCCAAAGTCGTCAGGTTTGGCTCCAGGGGCCTGAGCCTGTAGGGTGTGTAGGCCAGGGCTGTGTGGACAGTTGTCTGAAAACACAAACTCGGCTTATGTTTCGGATCATATTTATGGCAGGACTGATCTACAGACCATGAGGAGAACTCTCCGGTATATGAAAAAGGGCGAGTGTGAGGCTCTTGCTCAAGTCTTTCTTCTGTGAATATCGTGTCACACATGGTCGTGAAGTTTCCGGGTGGCTTCATGGGAAATGGATGAGTCTTACTCTCTGGGGGTTTGGCCCCGTCCAAAGAGTTCGGGGTCATTCTGTGGGATGGAAGAAGTCCGTTGTTCTGTTGTTGTTGATTTGTTTTGTTTTGTTTTGTTTTTCAACCTCCGGTGTCCCACCAAATGGGGGATTCCAGAGTAGAGCCCTGGGGAGGGGCGACTGGACAACCAGAAATCTGGTTAAAAATTGGGGCCTAGGGACATGTCAAGCCCATTATGACATCTAATGGTCCAGCCACTGTGAGGACGTACTAGAGGACAGGACTCACGCTGAGGGTCACAATGCGTGTTTATGCCCTCGTCGCTCTCAAGAATGGGCGGGGCCTCAGGGTGAATGCTGGTTTCTCCTACACTGAACGTTGGACAACATGCCAACCACAAGGTTTCTTGCCATGGGTAAGGAAGAGTTCTGATTTCTGCCTCACAGTCACCCCTGGGCAGTGATTGGAGATAAGGTCTAGGTTCTGAAGCCTGAAAACTGAGGTAGGGAAGAGATGATGACCTAAGGCCATGGCCGTTCTGATGTGCTCAGTGTTCGGTCAGCTGTCTGGGTGTTGGTCACGAGGTCCGGGCTCAGGTTGTCAGACAGTGCATTAGTGCCCAGGTTAGACTAGATATTCTGGGTGCATTCGAGTGCCGTGTAGGTTCTGATCTGAAGAACTCTTCAGGATATGAAGAATGAGCGAGTCTGAGGCGCGTGCTCAGGCTTTTGTGTCTGGATTTTGTATCAGCGATGGCCGTGGAATGTTGGGGAGGCCTCATGGGCCATGGACGCATCTTGCTCTCTGTGGATTTGGCCCGATCCCAATTGTCTTTCGTCAATCTGTGGGATGGGAGGACTCCTTTCAGTTTTGTTACCTCAGGTGTCCCACCAAAAGAGGAATTCCAAAGCAGAGCCCTGGGAAAGAGTGTAGGGACAACCCGAACTATGGTTAAAAATTGGTGTCTAGGGGCATGGCAAGCCCAATATGCTGTCTCTCCATCCAGCCACTGAGAGGCCTTACCTGAGGACTGGGCTCAGGCTGAGGGTCACAATGTGTGTTTGTGACCAATGTGGCCCGCAAGCATGGGCGGGGTCTCATGGGCCACACTGGTTTCAACGACACTGAACGTTGGACAACATGCCAACCACAAGGTTTCTTGCCATGGGGAAAGAGTTCTGATTTCTGCATCATTTTCAAACCCGGGCCGTGTTTGGAGATAAGTGTCTAGGTTTCTGAAGCCTGAAAACCGCGGTTGAGAAGAGATGACGACCTAAGGCCATGGCGGGTCCGATGTGCTCAATGTGCGGCCAGCTGTCTGGGTGGGGCCAGGAGGTCCAGGCTCAGGCTGTGTCAGAAAGGGCATTAGTGCCCAGGTCAGCCTATATATTTCGGGTACAACCGAATCGCGTGCAGGTTGATCCTCATTTGGGGTTTCTGGGTAGCCCCAGAGGGCAATGTTTTTCGTCTGGAGGGCAGGCAGAGTGCTGCATTGTAGTTCTGGATTGCCAAACTGGAGGGCTTGTGGGCCAGTAGTCTGAGGACGGAAGTCTGAGAACCCAAGCTAGGCCTAGGTTTCTGGGTGACGATATGGCAGGCACAATCTACAGACCTGAATCGAGATCTCGTGCATCTGAAGTCAGGGCGAGAATCAGACGATCGCTCAAGTTGGACTTTCTGTCCCTGATGGCCCCTTCATGAAGGGGGGTTGATCACGAGGCCATGGGGGTTTTCCCACGATGGGAGTTGTGAGAAGCTCCCAACTGCAAAGATTCTTCTGCAGGACAATTGAGACCTGTTGGTTGGCTCCAGGCCAACGATTCCGAGCAGGGTTCTAAGGATGGATGGCTGGGTAGCCCACCTCGCATTCCAATTGTCTCCAAGCAACAAGACAGGTTAGATCTGCTGGATCTGGGGGAGAAACCGAGGAGGCTGAGTTGAAATGGACTCTCCCGTGGATGTGTCCTAATATGTCTTTGTGTCTATGGAGACCTTGGAAAGAAGCGGTGGCACTGGGGCCCTGAGGGGTTCTCCTAAACAGAGGCTTTGACACAGCTCCAACGTGCAAGTTTCCCATGTGTACATGAGATTGGTTCTGATGGGTGAGTCAAGAAACAGCCATATGCTGGTATTGAAATCCAGGCCTATGAGGAGAGATGCTTGGAAACCAAAGCAATGGATCCGATAGGTGCCTAGGGGCCTGCTCGTTCCTTTTTACTTCTAGGGACATCAGTCTACGGGTCTGAGTGCCGGTAGGTGCTCAGATGGGCCCAGATTGCCCCTGATTGTCCTAGGAAGCCACAAATATTGGGATGGCCTCAGGGATTTTGGAAGTTTATCCTATTAGTAGGGTTGTGGCCATTGGAATGGGCACATACAATTCCCTTGGAGAGGGCAAGCCAAAGTCGTCAGGTTTGGCTCCAGGGGCCTGAGCCTGTAGGGTGTGTAGGCCAGGGCTGTGTGGACAGTTGTCTGAAAACACAAACTCGGCTTATGTTTCGGATCATATTTATGGCAGGACTGATCTACAGACCATGAGGAGAACTCTCCGGTATATGAAAAAGGGCGAGTGTGAGGCTCTTGCTCAAGTCTTTCTTCTGTGAATATCGTGTCACACATGGTCGTGAAGTTTCCGGGTGGCTTCATGGGAAATAGACGAGTCTTACTCTCTGGGGTTTGGCCCCGTCCAAAGAGTTTGGGGTCATTCTGTGGGATGGAAGAAGTCCGTTGTTCTGTTGTTGTTGATTTGTTTTGTTTTGTTTTGTTTTTCAACCTCCGGTGTCCCACCAAATGGGGGATTCCAGAGTAGAGCCCTGGGGAGGGGCGACTGGACAACCAGAAATCTGGTTAAAAATTGGGGCCTAGGGACATGTCAAGCCCATTATGACATCTAATGGTCCAGCCACTGTGAGGACGTACTAGAGGACAGGACTCACGCTGAGGGTCACAATGCGTGTTTATGCCCTCGTCGCTCTCAAGAATGGGCGGGGCCTCAGGGTGAATGCTGGTTTCTCCTACACTGACCGTTGGACAACATGCCAACCACAAGGTTTCTTGCCATGGGTAAGGAAGAGTTCTGATTTCTGCCTCACAGTCACCCCTGGGCAGTGATTGGAGATAAGATCTAGGTTCTGAAGCCTGAAAACTGAGGTAGGGAAGAGATGATGACCTAAGGCCATGGCCGTTCTGATGTGCTCAGTGTTCGGTCAGCTGTCTGGGTGTTGGTCACGAGGTCCGGGCTCAGGTTGTCAGACAGTGCATTAGTGCCCAGGTTAGACTATATATTCTGGGTGCATTCGAGTGCCGTGTAGGTTCTGATCTGAAGAACTCTTCAGGATATGAAGAATGAGCGAGTCTGAGGCGCGTGCTCAGGCTTTTGTGTCTGGATTTTGTATCAGCGATGGCCGTGGAATGTTGGGGAGGCCTCATGGGCCATGGACGCATCTTGCTCTCTGTGGATTTGGCCCGATCCCAATTGTCTTTCGTCAATCTGTGGGATGGGAGGACTCCTTTCAGTTTTGTTACCTCAGGTGTCCCACCAAAAGAGGAATTCCAAAGCAGAGCCCTGGGAAAGAGTGTAGGGACAACCCGAACTATGGTTAAAAATTGGTGTCTAGGGGCATGGCAAGCCCAATATGCTGTCTCTCCATCCAGCCACTGAGAGGCCTTACCTGAGGACTGGGCTCAGGCTGAGGGTCACAATGTGTGTTTGTGACCAATGTGGCCCGCAAGCATGGGCGGGGTCTCATGGGCCACACTGGTTTCAACGACACTGAACGTTGGACAACATGCCAACCACAAGGTTTCTTGCCATGGGGAAAGAGTTCTGATTTCTGCATCATTTTCAAACCCGGGCCGTGTTTGGAGATAAGTGTCTAGGTTTCTGAAGCCTGAAAACCGCGGTTGAGAAGAGATGACGACCTAAGGCCATGGCGGGTCCGATGTGCTCAATGTGCGGCCAGCTGTCTGGGTGGGGCCAGGAGGTCCAGGCTCAGGCTGTGTCAGAAAGGGCATTAGTGCCCAGGTCAGCCTATATATTTCGGGTACAACCGAATCGTGTGCAGGTTGATCCTCATTTGGGGTTTCTGGTTAGCCCCAGAGGGCAATGTTTTTCGTCTGGAGGGCAGGCAGAGTGCTGCATTGTAGTTCTGGATTGCCAAACTGGAGGGCTTGTGGGCCAGTAGTCTGAGGACGGAAGTCTGAGAACCCAAGCTAGGCCTAGGTTTCTGGGTGACGATATGGCAGGCACAATCTACAGACCTGAGTCGAGATCTCGTGCATCTGAAGTCAGGGCGAGAATCAGACGATCGCTCAAGTTGGACTTTCTGTCCCTGATGGCCCCTTCATGAAGGGGGGTTGATCACGAGGCCATGGGGGTTTTCCCACGATGGGAGTTGTGAGAAGCTCCCAACTGCAAAGATTCTTCTGCAGGACAATTGAGACCTGTTGGTTGGCTCCAGGCCAACGATTCCGAGCAGGGTTCTAAGGATGGATGGCTGGGTAGCCCACCTCGCATTCCAATTGTCTCCAAGCAACAAGACAGGTTAGATCTGCTGGATCTGGGGGAGAAACCGAGGAGGCTGAGTTGAAATGGACTCTCCCGTGGATGTGTCCTAATATGTCTTTGTGTCTATGGAGACCTTGGAAAGAAGCGGTGGCACTGGGGCCCTGAAGGGTTCTCCTAAACAGAGGCTTTGACACAGCTCCAACGTGCAAGTTTCCCATGTGTACATGAGATTGGTTCTGATGGGTGAGTCAAGAAACAGCCATATGCTGGTATTGAAATCCAGGCCTATGAGGAGAGATGCTTGGAAACCAAAGCAATGGATCCGATAGGTGCCTAGGGGCCTGCTCGTTCCTTTTTACTTCTAGGGACATCAGTCTACGGGTCTGAGTGCCGGTAGGTGCTCAGATGGGCCCAGATTGCCCCTGATTGTCCTAGGAAGCCACAAATATTGGGATGGCCTCAGGGATTTTGGAAGTTTATCCTATTAGTAGGGTTGTGGCCATTGGAATGGGCACATACAATTCCCTTGGAGAGGGCAAGCCAAAGTCGTCAGGTTTGGCTCCAGGGGCCTGAGCCTGTAGGGTGTGTAGGCCAGGGCTGTGTGGACAGTTGTCTGAAAACACAAACTCGGCTTATGTTTCGGATCATATTTATGGCAGGACTGATCTACAGACCATGAGGAGAACTCTCCGGTATATGAAAAAGGGCGAGTGTGAGGCTCTTGCTCAAGTCTTTCTTCTGTGATTATCGTGTCACACATGGTCGTGAAGTTTCCGGGTGGCTTCATGGGAAATGGACGAGTCTTACTCTCTGGGGGTTTGGCCCCGTCCAAAGAGTTCGGGGTCATTCTGTGGGATGGAAGAAGTCCGTTGTTCTGTTGTTGTTGATTTGTTTTGTTTTGTTTTGTTTTTCAACCTCCGGTGTCCCACCAAATGGGGGATTCCAGAGTAGAGCCCTGGGGATGGGCGACTGGACAACCAGAAATCTGGTTAAAAATTGGGGCCTAGGGACATGTCAAGCCCATTATGACATCTAATGGTCCAGCCACTGTGAGGACGTACTAGAGGACAGGACTCACGCTGAGGGTCACAATGCGTGTTTATGCCCTCGTCGCTCTCAAGAATGGGCGGGGCCTCAGGGTGAATGCTGGTTTCTCCTACACTGAACGTTGGACAACATGCCAACCACAAGGTTTCTTGCCATGGGTAAGGAAGAGTTCTGATTTCTGCCTCACAGTCACCCCTGGGCAGTGATTGGAGATAAGGTCTAGGTTCTGAAGCCTGAAAACTGAGGTAGGGAAGAGATGATGACCTAAGGCCATGGCCGTTCTGATGTGCTCAGTGTTCGGTCAGCTGTCTGGGTGTTGGTCACGAGGTCCGGGCTCAGGTTGTCAGACAGTGCATTAGTGCCCAGGTTAGACTAGATATTCTGGGTGCATTCGAGTGCCGTGTAGGTTCTGATCTGAAGAACTCTTCAGGATATGAAGAATGAGCGAGTCTGAGGCGCGTGCTCAGGCTTTTGTGTCTGGATTTTGTATCAGCGATGGCCGTGGAATGTTGGGGAGGCCTCATGGGCCATGGACGCATCTTGCTCTCTGTGGATTTGGCCCGATCCCAATTGTCTTTCGTCAATCTGTGGGATGGGAGGACTCCTTTCAGGTTTGTTACCTCAGGTGTCCCACCAAAAGAGGAATTCCAAAGCAGAGCCCTGGGAAAGAGTGTAGGGACAACCCGAACTATGGTTAAAAATTGGTGTCTAGGGGCATGGCAAGCCCAATATGCTGTCTCTCCATCCAGCCACTGAGAGGCCTTACCTGAGGACTGGGCTCAGGCTAAGGGTCACAATGTGTGTTTGTGACCAATGTGGCCCGCAAGCATGGGCGGGGTCTCATGGGCCACACTGGTTTCAACGACACTGAACGTTGGACCACATGCCAACCACAAGGTTTCTTGCCATGGGGAAAGAGTTCTGATTTCTGCATCATTTTCAAACCCGGGCCGTGATTGGAGATAAGTGTCTAGGTTTCTGAAGCCTGAAAACCGCGGTTGAGAAGAGATGACGACCTAAGGCCATGTCGGGTCCGATGTGCTCAATGTGCGGCCAGCTGTCTGGGTGGGGCCAGGAGGTCCAGGCTCAGGCTGTGTCAGAAAGGGCATTAGTGCCCAGGTCAGCCTATATATTTCGGGTACAACCGAATCGCGTGCAGGTTGATCCTCATTTGGGGTTTCTGGGTAGCCCCAGAGGGCAATGTTTTTCGTCTGGAGGGCATGCAGAGTGCTGCATTGTAGTTCTGGATTGCCAAACTGGAGGGCTTATGGGCCAGTAGTCTGAGGACGGAAGTCTGAGAACCCAAGCTAGGCCTAGGTTTCTGGGTGACGATATGGCAGGCACAATCTACAGACCTGAATCGAGATCTCGTGCATCTGAAGTCAGGGCGAGAATCAGACGATCGCTCAAGTTGGACTTTCTGTCCCTGATGGCCCCTTCATGAAGGGGGGTTGATCACGAGGCCATGGGGGTTTTCCCACGATGGGAGTTGTGAGAAGCTCCCAACTGCAAAGATTCTTCTGCAGGACAATTGAGACCTGTTGGTTGGCTCCAGGCCAACGATTCCGAGCAGGGTTCTAAGGATGGATGGCTGGGTAGCCCTACTCGCATTCCAATTGTCTCCAAGCAACAAGACAGGTTAGATCTGCTGGATCTGGGGGAGAAACCGAGGAGGCTGTGTTGAAATGGACTCTCCCGTGGATGTGTCCTAATATGTCTTTGTTTCTATGGAGACCTTGGAAAGAAGCGGTGGCACTGGGGCCCTGAAGGGTTCTCCTAAACAGAGGCTTTGACACAGCTCCAACGTGCAAGTTTCCCATGTGTACATGAGATTGGTTCTGATGGGTGAGTCAAGAAACAGCCATATGCTGGTATTGAAATCCAGGCCTATGAGGAGAGATGCTTGGAAACCAAAGCAATGGATCCGATAGGTGCCTAGGGGCCTGCTCGTTCCTTTTTACTTCTAGGGACATCAGTCTACGGGTCTGAGTGCCGGTAGGTGCTCAGATGGGCCCAGATTGCCCCTGATTGTCCTAGGAAGCCACAAATATTGGGATGGCCTCAGGGATTTTGGAAGTTTATCCTATTAGTAGGGTTGTGGCCATTGGAATGGGCACATACAATTCCCTTGGAGAGGGCAAGCCAAAGTCGTCAGGTTTGGCTCCAGGGGCCTGAGCCTGTAGGGTGTGTAGGCCAGGGCTGTGTGGACAGTTGTCTGAAAACACAAACTCGGCTTATGTTTCGGATCATATTTATGGCAGGACTGATCTACAGACCATGAGGAGAACTCTCCGGTATATGAAAAAGGGCGAGTGTGAGGCTCTTGCTCAAGTCTTTCTTCTGTGAATATCGTGTCACACATGGTCGTGAAGTTTCCGGGTGGCTTCATGGGAAATGGATGAGTCTTACTCTCTGGGGGTTTGGCCCCGTCCAAAGAGTTCGGGGTCATTCTGTGGGATGGAAGAAGTCCGTTGTTCTGTTGTTGTTGATTTGTTTTGTTTTGTTTTGTTTTTCAACCTCCGGTGTCCCACCAAATGGGGGATTCCAGAGTAGAGCCCTGGGGAGGGGCGACTGGACAACCAGAAATCTGGTTAAAAATTGGGGCCTAGGGACATGTCAAGCCCATTATGACATCTAATGGTCCAGCCACTGTGAGGACGTACTAGAGGACAGGACTCACGCTGAGGGTCACAATGCGTGTTTATGCCCTCGTCGCTCTCAAGAATGGGCGGGGCCTCAGGGTGAATGCTGGTTTCTCCTACACTGAACGTTGGACAACATGCCAACCACAAGGTTTCTTGCCATGGGTAAGGAAGAGTTCTGATTTCTGCCTCACAGTCACCCCTGGGCAGTGATTGGAGATAAGGTCTAGGTTCTGAAGCCTGAAAACTGAGGTAGGGAAGAGATGATGACCTAAGGCCATGGCCGTTCTGATGTGCTCAGTGTTCGGTCAGCTGTCTGGGTGTTGGTCACGAGGTCCGGGCTCAGGTTGTCAGACAGTGCATTAGTGCCCAGGTTAGACTAGATATTCTGGGTGCATTCGAGTGCCGTGTAGGTTCTGATCTGAAGAACTCTTCAGGATATGAAGAATGAGCGAGTCTGAGGCGCGTGCTCAGGCTTTTGTGTCTGGATTTTGTATCAGCGATGGCCGTGGAATGTTGGGGAGGCCTCATGGGCCATGGACGCATCTTGCTCTCTGTGGATTTGGCCCGATCCCAATTGTCTTTCGTCAATCTGTGGGATGGGAGGACTCCTTTCAGTTTTGTTACCTCAGGTGTCCCACCAAAAGAGGAATTCCAAAGCAGAGCCCTGGGAAAGAGTGTAGGGACAACCCGAACTATGGTTAAAAATTGGTGTCTAGGGGCATGGCAAGCCCAATATGCTGTCTCTCCATCCAGCCACTGAGAGGCCTTACCTGAGGACTGGGCTCAGGCTGAGGGTCACAATGTGTGTTTGTGACCAATGTGGCCCGCAAGCATGGGCGGGGTCTTATGGGCCACACTGGTTTCAACGACACTGAACGTTGGACAACATGCCAACCACAAGGTTTCTTGCCATGGGGAAAGAGTTCTGATTTCTGCATCATTTTCAAACCCGGGCCGTGTTTGGAGATAAGTGTCTAGGTTTCTGAAGCCTGAAAACCGCGGTTGAGAAGAGATGACGACCTAAGGCCATGGCGGGTCCGATGTGCTCAATGTGCGGCCAGCTGTCTGGGTGGGGCCAGGAGGTCCAGGCTCAGGCTGTGTCAGAAAGGGCATTAGTGCCCAGGTCAGCCTATATATTTCGGGTACAACCGAATCGCGTGCAGGTTGATCCTCATTTGGGGTTTCTGGGTAGCCCCAGAGGGCAATGTTTTTCGTCTGGAGGGCAGGCAGAGTGCTGCATTGTAGTTCTGGATTGCCAAACTGGAGGGCTTGTGGGCCAGTAGTCTGAGGACGGAAGTCTGAGAACCCAAGCTAGGCCTAGGTTTCTGGGTGACGATATGGCAGGCACAATCTACAGACCTGAATCGAGATCTCGTGCATCTGAAGTCAGGGCGAGAATCAGACGATCGCTCAAGTTGGACTTTCTGTCCCTGATGGCCCCTTCATGAAGGGGGGTTGATCACGAGGCCATGGGGGTTTTCCCACGATGGGAGTTGTGAGAAGCTCCCAACTGCAAAGATTCTTCTGCAGGACAATTGAGACCTGTTGGTTGGCTCCAGGCCAACGATTCCGAGCAGGGTTCTAAGGATGGATGGCTGGGTAGCCCACCTCGCATTCCAATTGTCTCCAAGCAACAAGACAGGTTAGATCTGCTGGATCTGGGGGAGAAACCGAGGAGGCTGAGTTGAAATGGACTCTCCCGTGGATGTGTCCTAATATGTCTTTGTGTCTATGGAGACCTTGGAAAGAAGCGGTGGCACTGGGGCCCTGAGGGGTTCTCCTAAACAGAGGCTTTGACACAGCTCCAAAGTGCAAGTTTCCCATGTGTACATGAGATTGGTTCTGATGGGTGAGTCAAGAAACAGCCATATGCTGGTATTGAAATCCAGGCCTATGAGGAGAGATGCTTGGAAACCAAAGCAATGGATCCGATAGGTGCCTAGGGGCCTGCTCGTTCCTTTTTACTTCTAGGGACATCAGTCTACGGGTCTGAGTGCCGGTAGGTGCTCAGATGGGCCCAGATTGCCCCTGATTGTCCTAGGAAGCCACAAATATTGGGATGGCCTCAGGGATTTTGGAAGTTTATCCTATTAGTAGGGTTGTGGCCATTGGAATGGGCACATACAATTCCCTTGGAGAGGGCAAGCCAAAGTCGTCAGGTTTGGCTCCAGGGGCCTGAGCCTGTAGGGTGTGTAGGCCAGGGCTGTGTGGACAGTTGTCTGAAAACACAAACTCGGCTTATGTTTCGGATCATATTTATGGCAGGACTGATCTACAGACCATGAGGAGAACTCTCCGGTATATGAAAAAGGGCGAGTGTGAGGCTCTTGCTCAAGTCTTTCTTCTGTGAATATCGTGTCACACATGGTCGTGAAGTTTCCGGGTGGCTTCATGGGAAATAGACGAGTCTTACTCTCTGGGGTTTGGCCCCGTCCAAAGAGTTTGGGGTCATTCTGTGGGATGGAAGAAGTCCGTTGTTCTGTTGTTGTTGATTTGTTTTGTTTTGTTTTGTTTTTCAACCTCCGGTGTCCCACCAAATGGGGGATTCCAGAGTAGAGCCCTGGGGAGGGGCGACTGGACAACCAGAAATCTGGTTAAAAATTGGGGCCTAGGGACATGTCAAGCCCATTATGACATCTAATGGTCCAGCCACTGTGAGGACGTACTAGAGGACAGGACTCACGCTGAGGGTCACAATGCGTGTTTATGCCCTCGTCGCTCTCAAGAATGGGCGGGGCCTCAGGGTGAATGCTGGTTTCTCCTACACTGACCGTTGGACAACATGCCAACCACAAGGTTTCTTGCCATGGGTAAGGAAGAGTTCTGATTTCTGCCTCACAGTCACCCCTGGGCAGTGATTGGAGATAAGGTCTAGGTTCTGAAGCCTGAAAACTGAGGTAGGGAAGAGATGATGACCTAAGGCCATGGCCGTTCTGATGTGCTCAGTGTTCGGTCAGCTGTCTGGGTGTTGGTCACGAGGTCCGGGCTCAGGTTGTCAGACAGTGCATTAGTGCCCAGGTTAGACTATATATTCTGGGTGCATTCGAGTGCCGTGTAGGTTCTGATCTGAAGAACTCTTCAGGATATGAAGAATGAGCGAGTCTGAGGCGCGTGCTCAGGCTTTTGTGTCTGGATTTTGTATCAGCGATGGCCGTGGAATGTTGGGGAGGCCTCATGGGCCATGGACGCATCTTGCTCTCTGTGGATTTGGCCCGATCCCAATTGTCTTTCGTCAATCTGTGGGATGGGAGGACTCCTTTCAGTTTTGTTACCTCAGGTGTCCCACTAATAGAGGAATTCCAAAGCAGAGCCCTGGGAAAGAGTGTAGGGACAACCCGAACTATGGTTAAAAATTGGTGTCTAGGGGCATGGCAAGCCCAATATGCTGTCTCTCCATCCAGCCACTGAGAGGCCTTACCTGAGGACTGGGCTCAGGCTGAGGGTCACAATGTGTGTTTGTGACCAATGTGGCCCGCAAGCATGGGCGGGGTCTCATGGGCCACACTGGTTTCAACGACACTGAACGTTGGACAACATGCCAACCACAAGGTTTCTTGCCATGGGGAAAGAGTTCTGATTTCTGCATCATTTTCAAACCCGGGCCGTGTTTGGAGATAAGTGTCTAGGTTTCTGAAGCCTGAAAATCGCGGTTGAGAAGAGATGACGACCTAAGGCCATGGCGGGTCCGATGTGCTCAATGTGTGGCCAGCTGTCTGGGTGGGGCCAGGAGGTCCAGGCTCAGGCTGTGTCAGAAAGGGCATTAGTGCCCAGGTCAGCCTATATATTTCGGGTACAACCGAATCGTGTGCAGGTTGATCCTCATTTGGGGTTTCTGGTTAGCCCCAGAGGGCAATGTTTTTCGTCTGGAGGGCAGGCAGAGTGCTGCATTGTAGTTCTGGATTGCCAAACTGGAGGGCTTGTGGGCCAGTAGTCTGAGGACGGAAGTCTGAGAACCCAAGCTAGGCCTAGGTTTCTGGGTGACGATATGGCAGGCACAATCTACAGACCTGAGTCGAGATCTCGTGCATCTGAAGTCAGGGCGAGAATCAGACGATCGCTCAAGTTGGACTTTCTGTCCCTGATGGCCCCTTCATGAAGGGGGGTTGATCACGAGGCCATGGGGGTTTTCCCACGATGGGAGTTGTGAGAAGCTCCCAACTGCAAAGATTCTTCTGCAGGACAATTGAGACCTGTTGGTTGGCTCCAGGCCAACGATTCCGAGCAGGGTTCTAAGGATGGATGGCTGGGTAGCCCACCTCGCATTCCAATTGTCTCCAAGCAACAAGACAGGTTAGATCTGCTGGATCTGGGGGAGAAACCGAGGAGGCTGAGTTGAAATGGACTCTCCCGTGGATGTGTCCTAATATGTCTTTGTGTCTATGGAGACCTTGGAAAGAAGCGGTGGCACTGGGGCCCTGAAGGGTTCTCCTAAACAGAGGCTTTGACACAGCTCCAACGTGCAAGTTTCCCATGTGTACATGAGATTGGTTCTGATGGGTGAGTCAAGAAACAGCCATATGCTGGTATTGAAATCCAGGCCTATGAGGAGAGATGCTTGGAAACCAAAGCAATGGATCCGATAGGTGCCTAGGGGCCTGCTCGTTCCTTTTTACTTCTAGGGACATCAGTCTACGGGTCTGAGTGCCGGTAGGTGCTCAGATGGGCCCAGATTGCCCCTGATTGTCCTAGGAAGCCACAAATATTGGGATGGCCTCAGGGATTTTGGAAGTTTATCCTATTAGTAGGGTTGTGGCCATTGGAATGGGCACATACAATTCCCTTGGAGAGGGCAAGCCAAAGTCGTCAGGTTTGGCTCCAGGGGCCTGAGCCTGTAGGGTGTGTAGGCCAGGGCTGTGTGGACAGTTGTCTGAAAACACAAACTCGGCTTATGTTTCGGATCATATTTATGGCAGGACTGATCTACAGACCATGAGGAGAACTCTCCGGTATATGAAAAAGGGCGAGTGTGAGGCTCTTGCTCAAGTCTTTCTTCTGTGAATATCGTGTCACACATGGTCGTGAAGTTTCCGGGTGGCTTCATGGGAAATGGATGAGTCTTACTCTCTGGGGGTTTGGCCCCGTCCAAAGAGTTCGGGGTCATTCTGTGGGATGGAAGAAGTCCGTTGTTCTGTTGTTGTTGATTTGTTTTGTTTTGTTTTGTTTTTCAACCTCCGGTGTCCCACCAAATGGGGGATTCCAGAGTAGAGCCCTGGGGAGGGGCGACTGGACAACCAGAAATCTGGTTAAAAATTGGGGCCTAGGGACATGTCAAGCCCATTATGACATCTAATGGTCCAGCCACTGTGAGGACGTACTAGAGGACAGGACTCACGCTGAGGGTCACAATGCGTGTTTATGCCCTCGTCGCTCTCAAGAATGGGCGGGGCCTCAGGGTGAATGCTGGTTTCTCCTACACTGAACGTTGGACAACATGCCAACCACAAGGTTTCTTGCCATGGGTAAGGAAGAGTTCTGATTTCTGCCTCACAGTCACCCCTGGGCAGTGATTGGAGATAAGGTCTAGGTTCTGAAGCCTGAAAACTGAGGTAGGGAAGAGATGATGACCTAAGGCCATGGCCGTTCTGATGTGCTCAGTGTTCGGTCAGCTGTCTGGGTGTTGGTCACGAGGTCCGGGCTCAGGTTGTCAGACAGTGCATTAGTGCCCAGGTTAGACTATATATTCTGGGTGCATTCGAGTGCCGTGTAGGTTCTGATCTGAAGAACTCTTCAGGATATGAAGAATGAGCGAGTCTGAGGCGCGTGCTCAGGCTTTTGTGTCTGGATTTTGTATCAGCGATGGCCGTGGAATGTTGGGGAGGCCTCATGGGCCATGGACGCATCTTGCTCTCTGTGGATTTGGCCCGATCCCAATTGTCTTTCGTCAATCTGTGGGATGGGAGGACTCCTTTCAGTTTTGTTACCTCAGGTGTCCCACCAAAAGAGGAATTCCAAAGCAGAGCCCTGGGAAAGAGTGTAGGGACAACCCGAACTATGGTTAAAAATTGGTGTCTAGGGGCATGGCAAGCCCAATATGCTGTCTCTCCATCCAGCCACTGAGAGGCCTTACCTGAGGACTGGGCTCAGGCTGAGGGTCACAATGTGTGTTTGTGACCAATGTGGCCCGCAAGCATGGGCGGGGTCTCATGGGCCACACTGGTTTCAACGACACTGAACGTTGGACCACATGCCAACCACAAGGTTTCTTGCCATGGGGAAAGAGTTCTGATTTCTGCATCATTTTCAAACCCGGGCCGTGTTTGGAGATAAGTGTCTAGGTTTCTGAAGCCTGAAAACCGCGGTTGAGAAGAGATGACGACCTAAGGCCATGGCGGGTCCGATGTGCTCAATGTGCGGCCAGCTGTCTGGGTGGGGCCAGGAGGTCCAGGCTCAGGCTGTGTCAGAAAGGGCATTAGTGCCCAGGTCAGCCTATATATTTCGGGTACAACCGAATCGCGTGCAGGTTGATCCTCATTTGGGGTTTCTGGGTAGCCCCAGAGGGCAATGTTTTTCGTCTGGAGGGCAGGCAGAGTGCTGCATTGTAGTTCTGGATTGCCAAACTGGAGGGCTTGTGGGCCAGTAGTCTGAGGACGGAAGTCTGAGAACCCAAGCTAGGCCTAGGTTTCTGGGTGACGATATGGCAGGCACAATCTACAGACCTGAATCGAGATCTCGTGCATCTGAAGTCAGGGCGAGAATCAGACGATCGCTCAAGTTGGACTTTCTGTCCCTGATGGCCCCTTCATGAAGGGGGGTTGATCACGAGGCCATGGGGGTTTTCCCACGATGGGAGTTGTGAGAAGCTCCCAACTGCAAAGATTCTTCTGCAGGACAATTGAGACCTGTTGGTTGGCTCCAGGCCAACGATTCCGAGCAGGGTTCTAAGGATGGATGGCTGGGTAGCCCACCTCGCATTCCAATTGTCTCCAAGCAACAAGACAGGTTAGATCTGCTGGATCTGGGGGAGAAACCGAGGAGGCTGAGTTGAAATGGACTCTCCCGTGGATGTGTCCTAATATGTCTTTGTGTCTATGGAGACCTTGGAAAGAAGCGGTGGCACTGGGGCCCTGAGGGGTTCTCCTAAACAGAGGCTTTGACACAGCTCCAAAGTGCAAGTTTCCCATGTGTACATGAGATTGGTTCTGATGGGTGAGTCAAGAAACAGCCATATGCTGGTATTGAAATCCAGGCCTATGAGGAGAGATGCTTGGAAACCAAAGCAATGGATCCGATAGGTGCCTAGGGGCCTGCTCGTTCCTTTTTACTTCTAGGGACATCAGTCTACGGGTCTGAGTGCCGGTAGGTGCTCAGATGGGCCCAGATTGCCCCTGATTGTCCTAGGAAGCCACAAATATTGGGATGGCCTCAGGGATTTTGGAAGTTTATCCTATTAGTAGGGTTGTGGCCATTGGAATGGGCACATACAATTCCCTTGGAGAGGGCAAGCCAAAGTCGTCAGGTTTGGCTCCAGGGGCCTGAGCCTGTAGGGTGTGTAGGCCAGGGCTGTGTGGACAGTTGTCTGAAAACACAAACTCGGCTTATGTTTCGGATCATATTTATGGCAGGACTGATCTACAGACCATGAGGAGAACTCTCCGGTATATGAAAAAGGGCGAGTGTGAGGCTCTTGCTCAAGTCTTTCTTCTGTGAATATCGTGTCACACATGGTCGTGAAGTTTCCGGGTGGCTTCATGGGAAATGGATGAGTCTTACTCTCTGGGGGTTTGGCCCCGTCCAAAGAGTTCGGGGTCATTCTGTGGGATGGAAGAAGTCCGTTGTTCTGTTGTTGTTGATTTGTTTTGTTTTGTTTTGTTTTTCAACCTCCGGTGTCCCACCAAATGGGGGATTCCAGAGTAGAGCCCTGGGGAGGGGCGACTGGACAACCAGAAATCTGGTTAAAAATTGGGGCCTAGGGACATGTCAAGCCCATTATGACATCTAATGGTCCAGCCACTGTGAGGACGTACTAGAGGACAGGACTCACGCTGAGGGTCACAATGCGTGTTTATGCCCTCGTCGCTCTCAAGAATGGGCGGGGCCTCAGGGTGAATGCTGGTTTCTCCTACACTGACCGTTGGACAACATGCCAACCACAAGGTTTCTTGCCATGGGTAAGGAAGAGTTCTGATTTCTGCCTCACAGTCACCCCTGGGCAGTGATTGGAGATAAGGTCTAGGTTCTGAAGCCTGAAAACTGAGGTAGGGAAGAGATGATGACCTAAGGCCATGGCCGTTCTGATGTGCTCAGTGTTCGGTCAGCTGTCTGGGTGTTGGTCACGAGGTCCGGGCTCAGGTTGTCAGACAGTGCATTAGTGCCCAGGTTAGACTATATATTCTGGGTGCGTTCGAGTGCCGTGTAGGTTCTGATCTGAAGAACTCTTCAGGATATGAAGAATGAGCGAGTCTGAGGCGCGTGCTCAGGCTTTTGTGTCTGGATTTTGTATCAGCGATGGCCGTGGAATGTTGGGGAGGCCTCATGGGCCATGGACGCATCTTGCTCTCTGTGGATTTGGCCCGATCCCAATTGTCTTTCGTCAATCTGTGGGATAGGAGGACTCCTTTCAGTTTTGTTACCTCAGGTGTCCCACCAAAAGAGGAATTCCAAAGCAGAGCCCTGGGAAAGAGTGTAGGGACAACCCGAACTATGGTTAGAAATTGGTGTCTAGGGGCATGGCAAGCCCAATATGCTGTCTCTCCATCCAGCCACTGAGAGGCCTTACCTGAGGACTGGGCTCAGGCTGAGGGTCACAATGTGTGTTTGTGACCAATGTGGCCCGCAAGCATGGGCGGGGTCTCATGGGCCACACTGGTTTCAACGACACTGAACGTTGGACAACATGCCAACCACAAGGTTTCTTGCCATGGGGAAAGAGTTCTGATTTCTGCATCATTTTCAAACCCGGGCCGTGTTTGGAGATAAGTGTCTAGGTTTCTGAAGCCTGAAAACCGCGGTTGAGAAGAGATGACGACCTAAGGCCATGGCGGGTCCGATGTGCTCAATGTGCGGCCAGCTGTCTGGGTGGGGCCAGGAGGTCCAGGCTCAGGCTGTGTCAGAAAGGGCATTAGTGCCCAGGTCAGCCTATATATTTCGGGTACAACCGAATCGCGTGCAGGTTGATCCTCATTTGGGGTTTCTGGGTAGCCCCAGAGGGCAATGTTTTTCGTCTGGAGGGCAGGCAGAGTGCTGCATTGTAGTTCTGGATTGCCAAACTGGAGGGCTTGTGGGCCAGTAGTCTGAGGACGGAAGTCTGAGAACCCAAGCTAGGCCTAGGTTTCTGGGTGACGATATGGCAGGCACAATCTACAGACCTGAGTCGAGATCTCGTGCATCTGAAGTCAGGGCGAGAATCAGACGATCGCTCAAGTTGGACTTTCTGTCCCTGATGGCCCCTTCATGAAGGGGGGTTGATCACGAGGCCATGGGGGTTTTCCCACGATGGGAGTTGTGAGAAGCTCCCAACTGCAAAGATTCTTCTGCAGGACAATTGAGACCTGTTGGTTGGCTCCAGGCCAACGATTCCGAGCAGGGTTCTAAGGATGGATGGCTGGGTAGCCCACCTCGCATTCCAATTGTCTCCAAGCAACAAGACAGGTTAGATCTGCTGGATCTGGGGGAGAAACCGAGGAGGCTGAGTTGAAATGGACTCTCCCGTGGATGTGTCCTAATATGTCTTTGTGTCTATGGAGACCTTGGAAAGAAGCGGTGGCACTGGGGCCCTGAGGGGTTCTCCTAAACAGAGGCTTTGACACAGCTCCAACGTGCAAGTTTCCCATGTGTACATGAGATTGGTTCTGATGGGTGAGTCAAGAAACAGCCATATGCTGGTATTGAAATCCAGGCCTATGAGGAGAGATGCTTGGAAACCAAAGCAATGGATCCGATAGGTGCCTAGGGGCCTGCTCGTTCCTTTTTACTTCTAGGGACATCAGTCTACGGGTCTGAGTGCCGGTAGGTGCTCAGATGGGCCCAGATTGCCCCTGATTGTCCTAGGAAGCCACAAATATTGGGATGGCCTCAGGGATTTTGGAAGTTTATCCTATTAGTAGGGTTGTGGCCATTGGAATGGGCACATACAATTCCCTTGGAGAGGGCAAGCCAAAGTCGTCAGGTTTGGCTCCAGGGGCCTGAGCCTGTAGGGTGTGTAGGCCAGGGCTGTGTGGACAGTTGTCTGAAAACACAAACTCGGCTTATGTTTCGGATCATATTTATGGCAGGACTGATCTACAGACCATGAGGAGAACTCTCCGGTATATGAAAAAGGGCGAGTGTGAGGCTCTTGCTCAAGTTTTTCTTCTGTGATTATCGTGTCACACATGGTCGTGAAGTTTCCGGGTGGCTTCATGGGAAATGGACGAGTCTTACTCTCTGGGGTTTTGGCCCCGTCCAAAGAGTTCGGGGTCATTCTGTGGGATGGAAGAAGTCCGTTGTTCTGTTGTTGTTGATTTGTTTTGTTTTGTTTTGTTTTTCAACCTCCGGTGTCCCACCAAATGGGGGATTCCAGAGTAGAGCCCTGGGGATGGGCGACTGGACAACCAGAAATCTGGTAAAAATTGGGGCCTAGGGACATGTCAAGCCCATTATGACATCTAATGGTCCAGCCACTGTGAGGACGTACTAGAGGACAGGACTCACGCTGAGGGTCACAATGCGTGTTTATGCCCTCGTCGCTCTCAAGAATGGGCGGGGCCTCAGGGTGAATGCTGGTTTCTCCTACACTGAACGTTGGACAACATGCCAACCACAAGGTTTCTTGCCATGGGTAAGGAAGAGTTCTGATTTCTGCATCACAGTCACCCCTGGGCAGTGATTGGAGATAAGGTCTAGGTTCTGAAGCCTGAAAACTGAGGTAGGGAAGAGATGATGACCTAAGGCCATGGCCGTTCTGATGTGCTCAGTGTTCGGTCAGCTGTCTGGGTGTTGGTCACGAGGTCCGGGCTCAGGTTGTCAGACAGTGCATTAGTGCCCAGGTTAGACTAGATATTCTGGGTGCATTCGAGTGCCGTGTAGGTTCTGATCTGAAGAACTCTTCAGGATATGAAGAATGAGCGAGTCTGAGGCGCGTGCTCAGGCTTTTGTGTCTGGATTTTGTATCAGCGATGGCCGTGGAATGTTGGGGAGGCCTCATGGGCCATGGACGCATCTTGCTCTCTGTGGATTTGGCCCGATCCCAATTGTCTTTCGTCAATCTGTGGGATGGGAGGACTCCTTTCAGGTTTGTTACCTCAGGTGTCCCACCAAAAGAGGAATTCCAAAGCAGAGCCCTGGGAAAGAGTGTAGGGACAACCCGAACTATGGTTAAAAATTGGTGTCTAGGGGCATGGCAAGCCCAATATGCTGTCTCTCCATCCAGCCACTGAGAGGCCTTACCTGAGGACTGGGCTCAGGCTAAGGGTCACAATGTGTGTTTGTGACCAATGTGGCCCGCAAGCATGGGCGGGGTCTCATGGGCCACACTGGTTTCAACGACACTGAACGTTGGACCACATGCCAACCACAAGGTTTCTTGCCATGGGGAAAGAGTTCTGATTTCTGCATCATTTTCAAACCCGGGCCGTGATTGGAGATAAGTGTCTAGGTTTCTGAAGCCTGAAAACCGCGGTTGAGAAGAGATGACGACCTAAGGCCATGTCGGGTCCGATGTGCTCAATGTGCGGCCAGCTGTCTGGGTGGGGCCAGGAGGTCCAGGCTCAGGCTGTGTCAGAAAGGGCATTAGTGCCCAGGTCAGCCTATATATTTCGGGTACAACCGAATCGCGTGCAGGTTGATCCTCATTTGGGGTTTCTGGGTAGCCCCAGAGGGCAATGTTTTTCGTCTGGAGGGCATGCAGAGTGCTGCATTGTAGTTCTGGATTGCCAAACTGGAGGGCTTATGGGCCAGTAGTCTGAGGACGGAAGTCTGAGAACCCAAGCTAGGCCTAGGTTTCTGGGTGACGATATGGCAGGCACAATCTACAGACCTGAATCGAGATCTCGTGCATCTGAAGTCAGGGCGAGAATCAGACGATCGCTCAAGTTGGACTTTCTGTCCCTGATGGCCCCTTCATGAAGGGGGGTTGATCACGAGGCCATGGGGGTTTTCCCACGATGGGAGTTGTGAGGAGCTCCCAACTGCAAAGATTCTTCTGCAGGACAATTGAGACCTGTTGGTTGGCTCCAGGCCAACGATTCCGAGCAGGGTTCTAAGGATGGATGGCTGGGTAGCCCAACTCGCATTCCAATTGTCTCCAAGCAACAAGACAGGTTAGATCTGCTGGATCTGGGGGAGAAACCGAGGAGGCTGAGTTGAAATGGACTCTCCCGTGGATGTGTCCTAATATGTCTTTGTGTCTATGGAGACCTTGGAAAGAAGCGGTGGCACTGGGGCCCTGAAGGGTTCTCCTAAACAGAGGCTTTGACACAGCTCCAACGTGCAAGTTTCCCATGTGTACATGAGATTGGTTCTGATGGGTGAGTCAAGAAACAGCCATATGCTGGTATTGAAATCCAGGCCTATGAGGAGAGATGCTTGGAAACCAAAGCAATGGATCCGATAGGTGCCTAGGGGCCTGCTCGTTCCTTTTTACTTCTAGGGACATCAGTCTACGGGTCTGAGTGCCGGTAGGTGCTCAGATGGGCCCAGATTGCCCCTGATTGTCCTAGGAAGCCACAAATATTGGGATGGCCTCAGGGATTTTGGAAGTTTATCCTATTAGTAGGGTTGTGGCCATTGGAATGGGCACATACAATTCCCTTGGAGAGGGCAAGCCAAAGTCGTCAGGTTTGGCTCCAGGGGCCTGAGCCTGTAGGGTGTGTAGGCCAGGGCTGTGTGGACAGTTGTCTGAAAACACAAACTCGGCTTATGTTTCGGATCATATTTATGGCAGGACTGATCTACAGACCATGAGGAGAACTCTCCGGTATATGAAAAAGGGCGAGTGTGAGGCTCTTGCTCAAGTCTTTCTTCTGTGAATATCGTGTCACACATGGTCGTGAAGTTTCCGGGTGGCTTCATGGGAAATGGATGAGTCTTACTCTCTGGGGGTTTGGCCCCGTCCAAAGAGTTCGGGGTCATTCTGTGGGATGGAAGAAGTCCGTTGTTCTGTTGTTGTTGATTTGTTTTGTTTTGTTTTGTTTTTCAACCTCCGGTGTCCCACCAAATGGGGGATTCCAGAGTAGAGCCCTGGGGAGGGGCGACTGGACAACCAGAAATCTGGTTAAAAATTGGGGCCTAGGGACATGTCAAGCCCATTATGACATCTAATGGTCCAGCCACTGTGAGGACGTACTAGAGGACAGGACTCACGCTGAGGGTCACAATGCGTGTTTATGCCCTCGTCGCTCTCAAGAATGGGCGGGGCCTCAGGGTGAATGCTGGTTTCTCCTACACTGAACGTTGGACAACATGCCAACCACAAGGTTTCTTGCCATGGGTAAGGAAGAGTTCTGATTTCTGCCTCACAGTCACCCCTGGGCAGTGATTGGAGATAAGGTCTAGGTTCTGAAGCCTGAAAACTGAGGTAGGGAAGAGATGATGACCTAAGGCCATGGCCGTTCTGATGTGCTCAGTGTTCGGTCAGCTGTCTGGGTGTTGGTCACGAGGTCCGGGCTCAGGTTGTCAGACAGTGCATTAGTGCCCAGGTTAGACTATATATTCTGGGTGCGTTCGAGTGCCGTGTAGGTTCTGATCTGAAGAACTCTTCAGGATATGAAGAATGAGCGAGTCTGAGGCGCGTGCTCAGGCTTTTGTGTCTGGATTTTGTATCAGCGATGGCCGTGGAATGTTGGGGAGGCCTCATGGGCCATGGACGCATCTTGCTCTCTGTGGATTTGGCCCGATCCCAATTGTCTTTCGTCAATCTGTGGGATAGGAGGACTCCTTTCAGTTTTGTTACCTCAGGTGTCCCACCAAAAGAGGAATTCCAAAGCAGAGCCCTGGGAAAGAGTGTAGGGACAACCCGAACTATGGTTAGAAATTGGTGTCTAGGGGCATGGCAAGCCCAATATGCTGTCTCTCCATCCAGCCACTGAGAGGCCTTACCTGAGGACTGGGCTCAGGCTGAGGGTCACAATGTGTGTTTGTGACCAATGTGGCCCGCAAGCATGGGCGGGGTCTCATGGGCCACACTGGTTTCAACGACACTGAACGTTGGACAACATGCCAACCACAAGGTTTCTTGCCATGGGGAAAGAGTTCTGATTTCTGCATCATTTTCAAACCCGGGCCGTGTTTGGAGATAAGTGTCTAGGTTTCTGAAGCCTGAAAACCGCGGTTGAGAAGAGATGACGACCTAAGGCCATGGCGGGTCCGATGTGCTCAATGTGCGGCCAGCTGTCTGGGTGGGGCCAGGAGGTCCAGGCTCAGGCTGTGTCAGAAAGGGCATTAGTGCCCAGGTCAGCCTATATATTTCGGGTACAACCGAATCGCGTGCAGGTTGATCCTCATTTGGGGTTTCTGGGTAGCCCCAGAGGGCAATGTTTTTCGTCTGGAGGGCAGGCAGAGTGCTGCATTGTAGTTCTGGATTGCCAAACTGGAGGGCTTGTGGGCCAGTAGTCTGAGGACGGAAGTCTGAGAACCCAAGCTAGGCCTAGGTTTCTGGGTGACGATATGGCAGGCACAATCTACAGACCTGAATCGAGATCTCGTGCATCTGAAGTCAGGGCGAGAATCAGACGATCGCTCAAGTTGGACTTTCTGTCCCTGATGGCCCCTTCATGAAGGGGGGTTGATCACGAGGCCATGGGGATTTTCCCACGATGGGAGTTGTGAGAAGCTCCCAACTGCAAAGATTCTTCTGCAGGACAATTGAGACCTGTTGGTTGGCTCCAGGCCAACGATTCCGAGCAGGGTTCTAAGGATGGATGGATGGGTAGCCCACCTCGCATTCCAATTGTCTCCAAGCAACAAGACAGGTTAGATCTGCTGGATCTGGGGGAGAAACCGAGGAGGCTGAGTTGAAATGGACTCTCCCGTGGATGTGTCCTAATATGTCTTTGTGTCTATGGAGACCTTGGAAAGAAGCGGTGGCACTGGGGCCCTGAAGGGTTCTCCTAAACAGAGGCTTTGACACAGCTCCAACGTGCAAGTTTCCCATGTGTACATGAGATTGGTTCTGATGGGTGAGTCAAGAAACAGCCATATGCTGGTATTGAAATCCAGGCCTATGAGGAGAGATGCTTGGAAACCAAAGCAATGGATCCGATAGGTGCCTAGGGGCCTGCTCGTTCCTTTTTACTTCTAGGGACATCAGTCTACGGGTCTGAGTGCCGGTAGGTGCTCAGATGGGCCCAGATTGCCCCTGATTGTCCTAGGAAGCCACAAATATTGGGATGGCCTCAGGGATTTTGGAAGTTTATCCTATTAGTAGGGTTGTGGCCATTGGAATGGGCACATACAATTCCCTTGGAGAGGGCAAGCCAAAGTCGTCAGGTTTGGCTCCAGGGGCCTGAGCCTGTAGGGTGTGTAGGCCAGGGCTGTGTGGACAGTTGTCTGAAAACACAAACTCGGCTTATGTTTCGGATCATATTTATGGCAGGACTGATCTACAGACCATGAGGAGAACTCTCCGGTATATGAAAAAGGGCGAGTGTGAGGCTCTTGCTCAAGTCTTTCTTCTGTGAATATCGTGTCACACATGGTCGTGAAGTTTCCGGGTGGCTTCATGGGAAATAGACGAGTCTTACTCTCTGGGGTTTGGCCCCGTCCAAAGAGTTTGGGGTCATTCTGTGGGATGGAAGAAGTCCGTTGTTCTGTTGTTGTTGATTTGTTTTGTTTTGTTTTGTTTTTCAACCTCCGGTGTCCCACCAAATGGGGGATTCCAGAGTAGAGCCCTGGGGAGGGGCGACTGGACAACCAGAAATCTGGTTAAAAATTGGGGCCTAGGGACATGTCAAGCCCATTATGACATCTAATGGTCCAGCCACTGTGAGGACGTACTAGAGGACAGGACTCACGCTGAGGGTCACAATGCGTGTTTATGCCCTCGTCGCTCTCAAGAATGGGCGGGGCCTCAGGGTGAATGCTGGTTTCTCCTACACTGACCGTTGGACAACATGCCAACCACAAGGTTTCTTGCCATGGGTAAGGAAGAGTTCTGATTTCTGCCTCACAGTCACCCCTGGGCAGTGATTGGAGATAAGGTCTAGGTTCTGAAGCCTGAAAACTGAGGTAGGGAAGAGATGATGACCTAAGGCCATGGCCGTTCTGATGTGCTCAGTGTTCGGTCAGCTGTCTGGGTGTTGGTCACGAGGTCCGGGCTCAGGTTGTCAGACAGTGCATTAGTGCCCAGGTTAGACTAGATATTCTGGGTGCATTCGAGTGCCGTGTAGGTTCTGATCTGAAGAACTCTTCAGGATATGAAGAATGAGCGAGTCTGAGGCGCGTGCTCAGGCTTTTGTGTCTGGATTTTGTATCAGCGATGGCCGTGGAATGTTGGGGAGGCCTCATGGGCCATGGACGCATCTTGCTCTCTGTGGATTTGGCCCGATCCCAATTGTCTTTCGTCAATCTGTGGGATGGGAGGACTCCTTTCAGTTTTGTTACCTCAGGTGTCCCACCAAAAGAGGAATTCCAAAGCAGAGCCCTGGGAAAGAGTGTAGGGACAACCCGAACTATGGTTAAAAATTGGTGTCTAGAGGCATGGCAAGCCCAATATGCTGTCTCTCCATCCAGCCACTGAGAGGCCTTACCTGAGGACTGGGCTCAGGCTGAGGGTCACAATGTGTGTTTGTGACCAATGTGGCCCGCAAGCATGGGCGGGGTCTCATGGGCCACACTGGTTTCAACGACACTGAACGTTGGACAACATGCCAACCACAAGGTTTCTTGCCATGGGGAAAGAGTTCTGATTTCTGCATCATTTTCAAACCCGGGCCGTGTTTGGAGATAAGTGTCTAGGTTTCTGAAGCCTGAAAACCGCGGTTGAGAAGAGATGACGACCTAAGGCCATGGCGGGTCCGATGTGCTCAATGTGCGGCCAGCTGTCTGGGTGGGGCCAGGAGGTCCAGGCTCAGGCTGTGTCAGAAAGGGCATTAGTGCCCAGGTCAGCCTATATATTTCGGGTACAACCGAATCGTGTGCAGGTTGATCCTCATTTGGGGTTTCTGGTTAGCCCCAGAGGGCAATGTTTTTCGTCTGGAGGGCAGGCAGAGTGCTGCATTGTAGTTCTGGATTGCCAAACTGGAGGGCTTGTGGGCCAGTAGTCTGAGGACGGAAGTCTGAGAACCCAAGCTAGGCCTAGGTTTCTGGGTGACGATATGGCAGGCACAATCTACAGACCTGAGTCGAGATCTCGTGCATCTGAAGTCAGGGCGAGAATCAGACGATCGCTCAAGTTGGACTTTCTGTCCCTGATGGCCCCTTCATGAAGGGGGGTTGATCACGAGGCCATGGGGGTTTTCCCACGATGGGAGTTGTGAGAAGCTCCCAACTGCAAAGATTCTTCTGCAGGACAATTGAGACCTGTTGGTTGGCTCCAGGCCAACGATTCCGAGCAGGGTTCTAAGGATGGATGGATGGGTAGCCCACCTCGCATTCCAATTGTCTCCAAGCAACAAGACAGGTTAGATCTGCTGGATCTGGGGGAGAAACCGAGGAGGCTGAGTTGAAATGGACTCTCCCGTGGATGTGTCCTAATATGTCTTTGTGTCTATGGAGACCTTGGAAAGAAGCGGTGGCACTGGGGCCCTGAAGGGTTCTCCTAAACAGAGGCTTTGACACAGCTCCAACGTGCAAGTTTCCCATGTGTACATGAGATTGGTTCTGATGGGTGAGTCAAGAAACAGCCATATGCTGGTATTGAAATCCAGGCCTATGAGGAGAGATGCTTGGAAACCAAAGCAATGGATCCGATAGGTGCCTAGGGGCCTGCTCGTTCCTTTTTACTTCTAGGGACATCAGTCTACGGGTCTGAGTGCCGGTAGGTGCTCAGATGGGCCCAGATTGCCCCTGATTGTCCTAGGAAGCCACAAATATTGGGATGGCCTCAGGGATTTTGGAAGTTTATCCTATTAGTAGGGTTGTGGCCATTGGAATGGGCACATACAATTCCCTTGGAGAGGGCAAGCCAAAGTCGTCAGGTTTGGCTCCAGGGGCCTGAGCCTGTAGGGTGTGTAGGCCAGGGCTGTGTGGACAGTTGTCTGAAAACACAAACTCGGCTTATGTTTCGGATCATATTTATGGCAGGACTGATCTACAGACCATGAGGAGAACTCTCCGGTATATGAAAAAGGGCGAGTGTGAGGCTCTTGCTCAAGTCTTTCTTCTGTGATTATCGTGTCACACATGGTCGTGAAGTTTCCGGGTGGCTTCATGGGAAATGGACGAGTCTTACTCTCTGGGGGTTTGGCCCCGTCCAAAGAGTTCGGGGTCATTCTGTGGGATGGAAGAAATCCGTTGTTCTGTTGTTGTTGATTTGTTTTGTTTTGTTTTGTTTTTCAACCTCCGGTGTCCCACCAAATGGGGGATTCCAGAGTAGAGCCCTGGGGAGGGGCGACTGGACAACCAGAAATCTGGTTAAAAATTGGGGCCTAGGGACATGTCAAGCCCATTATGACATCTAATGGTCCAGCCACTGTGAGGACGTACTAGAGGACAGGACTCACGCTGAGGGTCACAATGCGTGTTTATGCCCTCGTCGCTCTCAAGAATGGGCGGGGCCTCAGGGTGAATGCTGGTTTCTCCTACACTGACCGTTGGACAACATGCCAACCACAAGGTTTCTTGCCATGGGTAAGGAAGAGTTCTGATTTCTGCCTCACAGTCACCCCTGGGCAGTGATTGGAGATAAGGTCTAGGTTCTGAAGCCTGAAAACTGAGGTAGGGAAGAGATGATGACCTAAGGCCATGGCCGTTCTGATGTGCTCAGTGTTCGGTCAGCTGTCTGGGTGTTGGTCACGAGGTCCGGGCTCAGGTTGTCAGACAGTGCATTAGTGCCCAGGTTAGACTATATATTCTGGGTGCGTTCGAGTGCCGTGTAGGTTCTGATCTGAAGAACTCTTCAGGATATGAAGAATGAGCGAGTCTGAGGCGCGTGCTCAGGCTTTTGTGTCTGGATTTTGTATCAGCGATGGCCGTGGAATGTTGGGGAGGCCTCATGGGCCATGGACGCATCTTGCTCTCTGTGGATTTGGCCCGATCCCAATTGTCTTTCGTCAATCTGTGGGATGGGAGGACTCCTTTCAGGTTTGTTACCTCAGGTGTCCCACCAAAAGAGGAATTCCAAAGCAGAGCCCTGGGAAAGAGTGTAGGGACAACCCGAACTATGGTTAAAAATTGGTGTCTAGGGGCATGGCAAGCCCAATATGCTGTCTCTCCATCCAGCCACTGAGAGGCCTTACCTGAGGACTGGGCTCAGGCTGAGGGTCACAATGTGTGTTTGTGACCAATGTGGCCCGCAAGCATGGGCGGGGTCTCATGGGCCACACTGGTTTCAACGACACTGAACGTTGGACAACATGCCAACCACAAGGTTTCTTGCCATGGGGAAAGAGTTCTGATTTCTGCATCATTTTCAAACCCGGGCCGTGATTGGAGATAAGTGTCTAGGTTTCTGAAGCCTGAAAACCGCGGTTGAGAAGAGATGACGACCTAAGGCCATGGCGGGTCCGATGTGCTCAATGTGCGGCCAGCTGTCTGGGTGGGGCCAGGAGGTCCAGGCTCAGGCTGTGTCAGAAAGGGCATTAGTGCCCAGGTCAGCCTATATATTTCGGGTACAACCGAATCGCGTGCAGGTTGATCCTCATTTGGGGTTTCTGGGTAGCCCCAGAGGGCAATGTTTTTCGTCTGGAGGGCAGGCAGAGTGCTGCATTGTAGTTCTGGATTGCCAAACTGGAGGGCTTGTGGGCCAGTAGTCTGAGGACGGAAGTCTGAGAACCCAAGCTAGGCCTAGGTTTCTGGGTGACGATATGGCAGGCACAATCTACAGACCTGAATCGAGATCTCGTGCATCTGAAGTCAGGGCGAGAATCAGACGATCGCTCAAGTTGGACTTTCTGTCCCTGATGGCCCCTTCATGAAGGGGGGTTGATCACGAGGCCATGGGGGTTTTCCCACGATGGGAGTTGTGAGAAGCTCCCAACTGCAACGATTCTTCTGCAGGACAATTGAGACCTGTTGGTTGGCTCCAGGCCAACGATTCCGAGCAGGGTTCTAAGGATGGATGGCTGGGTAGCCCACCTCGCATTCCAATTGTCTCCAAGCAACAAGACAGGTTAGATCTGCTGGATCTGGGGGAGAAACCGAGGAGGCTGAGTTGAAATGGACTCTCCCGTGGATGTGTCCTAATATGTCTTTGTGTCTATGGAGACCTTGGAAAGAAGCGGTGGCACTGGGCCCTGAAGGGTTCTCCTAAACAGAGGCTTTGACACAGCTCCAACGTGCAAGTTTCCCATGTGTACATGAGATTGGTTCTGATGGGTGAGTCAAGAAACAGCCATATGCTGGTATTGAAATCCAGGCCTATGAGGAGAGATGCTTGGAAACCAAAGCAATGGATCCGATAGGTGCCTAGGGGCCTGCTCGTTCCTTTTTACTTCTAGGGACATCAGTCTACGGGTCTGAGTGCCGGTTGGTGCTCAGATGGGCCCAGATTGCCCCTGATTGTCCTAGGAAGCCACAAATATTGGGATGGCCTCAGGGATTTTGGAAGTTTATCCTATTAGTAGGGTTGTGGCCATTGGAATGGGCACATACAATTCCCTTGGAGAGGGCAAGCCAAAGTCGTCAGGTTTGGCTCCAGGGGCCTGAGCCTGTAGGGTGTGTAGGCCAGGGCTGTGTGGACAGTTGTCTGAAAACACAAACTCGGCTTATGTTTCGGATCATATTTATGGCAGGACTGATCTACAGACCATGAGGAGAACTCTCCGGTATATGAAAAAGGGCGAGTGTGAGGCTCTTGCTCAAGTCTTTCTTCTGTGATTATCGTGTCACACATGGTCGTGAAGTTTCCGGGTGGCTTCATGGGAAATGGACGAGTCTTACTCTCTGGGGGTTTGGCCCCGTCCAAAGAGTTCGGGGTCATTCTGTGGGATGGAAGAAGTCCGTTGTTCTGTTGTTGTTGATTTGTTTTGTTTTGTTTTGTTTTTCAACCTCCGGTGTCCCACCAAATGGGGGATTCCAGAGTAGAGCCCTGGGGAGGGGCGACTGGACAACCAGAAATCTGGTTAAAAATTGGGGCCTAGGGACATGTCAAGCCCATTATGACATCTAATGGTCCAGCCACTGTGAGGACGTACTAGAGGACAGGACTCACGCTGAGGGTCACAATGCGTGTTTATGCCCTCGTCGCTCTCAAGAATGGGCGGGGCCTCAGGGTGAATGCTGGTTTCTCCTACACTGACCGTTGGACAACATGCCAACCACAAGGTTTCTTGCCATGGGTAAGGAAGAGTTCTGATTTCTGCCTCACAGTCACCCCTGGGCAGTGATTGGAGATAAGGTCTAGGTTCTGAAGCCTGAAAACTGAGGTAGGGAAGAGATGATGACCTAAGGCCATGGCCGTTCTGATGTGCTCAGTGTTCGGTCAGCTGTCTGGGTGTTGGTCACGAGGTCCGGGCTCAGGTTGTCAGACAGTGCATTAGTGCCCAGGTTAGACTATATATTCTGGGTGCGTTCGAGTGCCGTGTAGGTTCTGATCTGAAGAACTCTTCAGGATATGAAGAATGAGCGAGTCTGAGGCGCGTGCTCAGGCTTTTGTGTCTGGATTTTGTATCAGCGATGGCCGTGGAATGTTGGGGAGGCCTCATGGGCCATGGACGCATCTTGCTCTCTGTGGATTTGGCCCGATCCCAATTGTCTTTCGTCAATCTGTGGGATGGGAGGACTCCTTTCAGGTTTGTTACCTCAGGTGTCCCACCAAAAGAGGAATTCCAAAGCAGAGCCCTGGGAAAGAGTGTAGGGACAACCCGAACTATGGTTAAAAATTGGTGTCTAGGGGCATGGCAAGCCCAATATGCTGTCTCTCCATCCAGCCACTGAGAGGCCTTACCTGAGGACTGGGCTCAGGCTGAGGGTCACAATGTGTGTTTGTGACCAATGTGGCCCGCAAGCATGGGCGGGGTCTCATGGGCCACACTGGTTTCAACGACACTGAACGTTGGACAACATGCCAACCACAAGGTTTCTTGCCATGGGGAAAGAGTTCTGATTTCTGCATCATTTTCAAACCGGGCTGTGTTTGGAGATAAGTGTCTAGGTTTCTGAAGCCTGAAAACCGCGGTTGAGAAGTGATGACGACCTAAGGCCATGGCGGGTCCGATGTGCTCAATGTGCGGCCAGCTGTCTGGGTGGGGCCAGGAGGTCCAGGCTCAGGCTGTGTCAGAAAGGGCATTAGTGCCCAGGTCAGCCTATATATTTCGGGTATAACCGAATCGCGTGCAGGTTGATCCTCATTTGGGGTTTCTGGGTAGCCCCAGAGGGCAATGTTTTTCGTCTGGAGGGCAGGCAGAGTGCTGCATTGTAGTTCTGGATTGCCAAACTGGAGGGCTTGTGGGCCAGTAGTCTGAGGACGGAAGTCTGAGAACCCAAGCTAGGCCTAGGTTTCTGGGTGACGATATGGCAGGCACAATCTACAGACCTGAGTCGAGATCTCGTGCATCTGAAGTCAGGGCGAGAATCAGACGATCGCTCAAGTTGGACTTTCTGTCCCTGATGGCCCCTTCATGAAGGGGGGTTGATCACGAGGCCATGGGGGTTTTCCCACGATGGGAGTTGTGAGAAGCTCCCAACTGCAAAGATTCTTCTGCAGGACAATTGAGACCTGTTGGTTGGCTCCAGGCCAACGATTCCGAGCAGGGTTCTAAGGATGGATGGCTGGGTAGCCCACCTCGCATTCCAATTGTCTCCAAGCAACAAGACAGGTTAGATCTGCTGGATCTGGGGGAGAAACCGAGGAGGCTGAGTTGAAATGGACTCTCCCGTGGATGTGTCCTAATATGTCTTTGTGTCTATGGAGACCTTGGAAAGAAGCGGTGGCACTGGGGCCCTGAAGGGTTCTCCTAAACAGAGGCTTTGACACAGCTCCAACGTGCAAGTTTCCCATGTGTACATGAGATTGGTTCTGATGGGTGAGTCAAGAAACAGCCATATGCTGGTATTGAAATCCAGGCCTATGAGGAGAGATGCTTGGAAACCAAAGCAATGGATCCGATAGGTGCCTAGGGGCCTGCTCGTTCCTTTTTACTTCTAGGGACATCAGTCTACGGGTCTGAGTGCCGGTAGGTGCTCAGATGGGCCCAGATTGCCCCTGATTGTCCTAGGAAGCCACAAATATTGGGATGGCCTCAGGGATTTTGGAAGTTTATCCTATTAGTAGGGTTGTGGCCATTGGAATGGGCACATACAATTCCCTTGGAGAGGGCAAGCCAAAGTCGTCAGGTTTGGCTCCAGGGGCCTGAGCCTGTAGGGTGTGTAGGCCAGGGCTGTGTGGACAGTTGTCTGAAAACACAAACTCGGCTTATGTTTCGGATCATATTTATGGCAGGACTGATCTACAGACCATGAGGAGAACTCTCCGGTATATGAAAAAGGGCGAGTGTGAGGCTCTTGCTCAAGTCTTTCTTCTGTGATTATCGTGTCACACATGGTCGTGAAGTTTCCGGGTGGCTTCATGGGAAATGGACGAGTCTTACTCTCTGGGGGTTTGGCCCCGTCCAAAGAGTTCGGGGTCATTCTGTGGGATGGAAGAAGTCCGTTGTTCTGTTGTTGTTGATTTGTTTTGTTTTGTTTTGTTTTTCAACCTCCGGTGTCCCACCAAATGGGGGATTCCAGAGTAGAGCCCTGGGGAGGGGCGACTGGACAACCAGAAATCTGGTTAAAAATTGGGGCCTAGGGACATGTCAAGCCCATTATGACATCTAATGGTCCAGCCACTGTGAGGACGTACTAGAGGACAGGACTCACGCTGAGGGTCACAATGCGTGTTTATGCCCTCGTCGCTCTCAAGAATGGGCGGGGCCTCAGGGTGAATGCTGGTTTCTCCTACACTGACCGTTGGACAACATGCCAACCACAAGGTTTCTTGCCATGGGTAAGGAAGAGTTCTGATTTCTGCCTCACAGTCACCCCTGGGCAGTGATTGGAGATAAGGTCTAGGTTCTGAAGCCTGAAAACTGAGGTAGGGAAGAGATGATGACCTAAGGCCATGGCCGTTCTGATGTGCTCAGTGTTCGGTCAGCTGTCTGGGTGTTGGTCACGAGGTCCGGGCTCAGGTTGTCAGACAGTGCATTAGTGCCCAGGTTAGACTATATATTCTGGGTGCGTTCGAGTGCCGTGTAGGTTCTGATCTGAAGAACTCTTCAGGATATGAAGAATGAGCGAGTCTGAGGCGCGTGCTCAGGCTTTTGTGTCTGGATTTTGTATCAGCGATGGCCGTGGAATGTTGGGGAGGCCTCATGGGCCATGGACGCATCTTGCTCTCTGTGGATTTGGCCCGATCCCAATTGTCTTTCGTCAATCTGTGGGATGGGAGGACTCCTTTCAGGTTTGTTACCTCAGGTGTCCCACCAAAAGAGGAATTCCAAAGCAGAGCCCTGGGAAAGAGTGTAGGGACAACCCGAACTATGGTTAATAATTGGTGTCTAGGGGCATGGCAAGCCCAATATGCTGTCTCTCCATCCAGCCACTGAGAGGCCTTACCTGAGGACTGGGCTCAGGCTGAGGGTCACAATGTGTGTTTGTGACCAATGTGGCCCGCAAGCATGGGCGGGGTCTCATGGGCCACACTGGTTTCAACGACACTGAACGTTGGACAACATGCCAACCACAAGGTTTCTTGCCATGGGGAAAGAGTTCTGATTTCTGCATCATTTTCAAACCCGGGCCGTGATTGGAGATAAGTGTCTAGGTTTCTGAAGCCTGAAAACCGCGGTTGAGAAGAGATGACGACCTAAGGCCATGGCGGGTCCGATGTGCTCAATGTGCGGCCAGCTGTCTGGGTGGGGCCAGGAGGTCCAGGCTCAGGCTGTGTCAGAAAGGGCATTAGTGCCCAGGTCAGCCTATATATTTCGGGTACAACCGAATCGCGTGCAGGTTGATCCTCATTTGGGGTTTCTGGGTAGCCCCAGAGGGCAATGTTTTTCGTCTGGAGGGCAGGCAGAGTGCTGCATTGTAGTTCTGGATTGCCAAACTGGAGGGCTTATGGGCCAGTAGTCTGAGGACGGAAGTCTGAGAACCCAAGCTAGGCCTAGGTTTCTGGGTGACGATATGGCAGGCACAATCTACAGACCTGAATCGAGATCTCGTGCATCTGAAGTCAGGGCGAGAATCAGACGATCGCTCAAGTTGGACTTTCTGTCCCTGATGGCCCCTTCATGAAGGGGGGTTGATCACGAGGCCATGGGGGTTTTCCCACGATGGGAGTTGTGAGAAGCTCCCAACTGCAACGATTCTTCTGCAGGACAATTGAGACCTGTTGGTTGGCTCCAGGCCAACGATTCCGAGCAGGGTTCTAAGGATGGATGGCTGGGTAGCCCACCTCGCATTCCAATTGTCTCCAAGCAACAAGACAGGTTAGATCTGCTGGATCTGGGGGAGAAACCGAGGAGGCTGAGTTGAAATGGACTCTCCCGTGGATGTGTCCTAATATGTCTTTGTGTCTATGGAGACCTTGGAAAGAAGCGGTGGCACTGGGGCCCTGAAGGGTTCTCCTAAACAGAGGCTTTGACACAGCTCCAACGTGCAAGTTTCCCATGTGTACATGAGATTGGTTCTGATGGGTGAGTCAAGAAACAGCCATATGCTGGTATTGAAATCCAGGCCTATGAGGAGAGATGCTTGGAAACCAAAGCAATGGATCCGATAGGTGCCTAGGGGCCTGCTCGTTCCTTTTTACTTCTAGGGACATCAGTCTACGGGTCTGAGTGCCGGTAGGTGCTCAGATGGGCCCAGATTGCCCCTGATTGTCCTAGGAAGCCACAAATATTGGGATGGCCTCAGGGATTTTGGAAGTTTATCCTATTAGTAGGGTTGTGGCCATTGGAATGGGCACATACAATTCCCTTGGAGAGGGCAAGCCAAAGTCGTCAGGTTTGGCTCCAGGGGCCTGAGCTTGTAGGGTGTGTAGGCCAGGGCTGTGTGGACAGTTGTCTGAAAACACAAACTCGGCTTATGTTTCGGATCATATTTATGGCAGGACTGATCTACAGACCATGAGGAGAACTCTCCGGTATATGAAAAAGGGCGAGTGTGAGGCTCTTGCTCAAGTCTTTCTTCTGTGAATATCGTGTCACACATGGTCGTGAAGTTTCCGGGTGGCTTCATGGGAAATGGACGAGTCTTACTCTCTGGGGGTTTGGCCCCGTCCAAAGAGTTCGGGGTCATTCTGTGGGATGGAAGAAGTCCGTTGTTCTGTTGTTGTTGATTTGTTTTGTTTTGTTTTTCAACCTCCGGTGTCCCACCAAATGGGGGATTCCAGAGTAGAGCCCTGGGGAGGGGCGACTGGACAACCAGAAATCTGGTTAAAAATTGGGGCCTAGGGACATGTCAAGCCCATTATGACATCTAATGGTCCAGCCACTGTGAGGACGTACTAGAGGACAGGACTCACGCTGAGGGTCACAATGCGTGTTTATGCCCTCGTCGCTCTCAAGAATGGGCGGGGCCTCAGGGTGAATGCTGGTTTCTCCTACACTGAACGTTGGACAACATGCCAACCACAAGGTTTCTTGCCATGGGTAAGGAAGAGTTCTGATTTCTGCCTCACAGTCACCCCTGGGCAGTGATTGGAGATAAGGTCTAGGTTCTGAAGCCTGAAAACTGAGGTAGGGAAGAGATGATGACCTAAGGCCATGGCCGTTCTGATGTGCTCAGTGTTCGGTCAGCTGTCTGGGTGTTGGTCACGAGGTCCGGGCTCAGGTTGTCAGACAGTGCATTAGTGCCCAGGTTAGACTATATATTCTGGGTGCGTTCGAGTGCCGTGTAGGTTCTGATCTGAAGAACTCTTCAGGATATGAAGAATGAGCGAGTCTGAGGCGCGTGCTCAGGCTTTTGTGTCTGGATTTTGTATCAGCGATGGCCGTGGAATGTTGGGGAGGCCTCATGGGCCATGGACGCATCTTGCTCTCTGTGGATTTGGCCCGATCCCAATTGTCTTTCGTCAATCTGTGGGATGGGAGGACTCCTTTCAGGTTTGTTACCTCAGGTGTCCCACCAAAAGAGGAATTCCAAAGCAGAGCCCTGGGAAAGAGTGTAGGGACAACCCGAACTATGGTTAATAATTGGTGTCTAGGGGCATGGCAAGCCCAATATGCTGTCTCTCCATCCAGCCACTGAGAGGCCTTACCTGAGGACTGGGCTCAGGCTGAGGGTCACAATGTGTGTTTGTGACCAATGTGGCCCGCAAGCATGGGCGGGGTCTCATGGGCCACACTGGTTTCAACGACACTGAACGTTGGACAACATGCCAACCACAAGGTTTCTTGCCATGGGGAAAGAGTTCTGATTTCTGCATCATTTTCAAACCCGGGCCGTGATTGGAGATAAGTGTCTAGGTTTCTGAAGCCTGAAAACCGCGGTTGAGAAGAGATGACGACCTAAGGCCATGGCGGGTCCGATGTGCTCAATGTGCGGCCAGCTGTCTGGGTGGGGCCAGGAGGTCCAGGCTCAGGCTGTGTCAGAAAGGGCATTAGTGCCCAGGTCAGCCTATATATTTCGGGTACAACCGAATCGCGTGCAGGTTGATCCTCATTTGGGGTTTCTGGGTAGCCCCAGAGGGCAATGTTTTTCGTCTGGAGGGCAGGCAGAGTGCTGCATTGTAGTTCTGGATTGCCAAACTGGAGGGCTTGTGGGCCAGTAGTCTGAGGACGGAAGTCTGAGAACCCAAGCTAGGCCTAGGTTTCTGGGTGACGATATGGCAGGCACAATCTACAGACCTGAATCGAGATCTCGTGCATCTGAAGTCAGGGCGAGAATCAGACGATCGCTCAAGTTGGACTTTCTGTCCCTGATGGCCCCTTCATGAAGGGGGGTTGATCACGAGGCCATGGGGGTTTTCCCACGATGGGAGTTGTGAGAAGCTCCCAACTGCAACGATTCTTCTGCAGGACAATTGAGACCTGTTGGTTGGCTCCAGGCCAACGATTCCGAGCAGGGTTCTAAGGATGGATGGCTGGGTAGCCCACCTCGCATTCCAATTGTCTCCAAGCAACAAGACAGGTTAGATCTGCTGGATCTGGGGGAGAAACCGAGGAGGCTGAGTTGAAATGGACTCTCCCGTGGATGTGTCCTAATATGTCTTTGTGTCTATGGAGACCTTGGAAAGAAGCGGTGGCACTGGGCCCTGAAGGGTTCTCCTAAACAGAGGCTTTGACACAGCTCCAACGTGCAAGTTTCCCATGTGTACATGAGATTGGTTCTGATGGGTGAGTCAAGAAACAGCCATATGCTGGTATTGAAATCCAGGCCTATGAGGAGAGATGCTTGGAAACCAAAGCAATGGATCCGATAGGTGCCTAGGGGCCTGCTCGTTCCTTTTTACTTCTAGGGACATCAGTCTACGGGTCTGAGTGCCGGTTGGTGCTCAGATGGGCCCAGATTGCCCCTGATTGTCCTAGGAAGCCACAAATATTGGGATGGCCTCAGGGATTTTGGAAGTTTATCCTATTAGTAGGGTTGTGGCCATTGGAATGGGCACATACAATTCCCTTGGAGAGGGCAAGCCAAAGTCGTCAGGTTTGGCTCCAGGGGCCTGAGCCTGTAGGGTGTGTAGGCCAGGGCTGTGTGGACAGTTGTCTGAAAACACAAACTCGGCTTATGTTTCGGATCATATTTATGGCAGGACTGATCTACAGACCATGAGGAGAACTCTCCGGTATATGAAAAAGGGCGAGTGTGAGGCTCTTGCTCAAGTCTTTCTTCTGTGATTATCGTGTCACACATGGTCGTGAAGTTTCCGGGTGGCTTCATGGGAAATGGACGAGTCTTACTCTCTGGGGGTTTGGCCCCGTCCAAAGAGTTCGGGGTCATTCTGTGGGATGGAAGAAGTCCGTTGTTCTGTTGTTGTTGATTTGTTTTGTTTTGTTTTGTTTTTCAACCTCCGGTGTCCCACCAAATGGGGGATTCCAGAGTAGAGCCCTGGGGAGGGGCGACTGGACAACCAGAAATCTGGTTAAAAATTGGGGCCTAGGGACATGTCAAGCCCATTATGACATCTAATGGTCCAGCCACTGTGAGGACGTACTAGAGGACAGGACTCACGCTGAGGGTCACAATGCGTGTTTATGCCCTCGTCGCTCTCAAGAATGGGCGGGGCCTCAGGGTGAATGCTGGTTTCTCCTACACTGACCGTTGGACAACATGCCAACCACAAGGTTTCTTGCCATGGGTAAGGAAGAGTTCTGATTTCTGCCTCACAGTCACCCCTGGGCAGTGATTGGAGATAAGGTCTAGGTTCTGAAGCCTGAAAACTGAGGTAGGGAAGAGATGATGACCTAAGGCCATGGCCGTTCTGATGTGCTCAGTGTTCGGTCAGCTGTCTGGGTGTTGGTCACGAGGTCCGGGCTCAGGTTGTCAGACAGTGCATTAGTGCCCAGGTTAGACTATATATTCTGGGTGCGTTCGAGTGCCGTGTAGGTTCTGATCTGAAGAACTCTTCAGGATATGAAGAATGAGCGAGTCTGAGGCGCGTGCTCAGGCTTTTGTGTCTGGATTTTGTATCAGCGATGGCCGTGGAATGTTGGGGAGGCCTCATGGGCCATGGACGCATCTTGCTCTCTGTGGATTTGGCCCGATCCCAATTGTCTTTCGTCAATCTGTGGGATGGGAGGACTCCTTTCAGGTTTGTTACCTCAGGTGTCCCACCAAAAGAGGAATTCCAAAGCAGAGCCCTGGGAAAGAGTGTAGGGACAACCCGAACTATGGTTAAAAATTGGTGTCTAGGGGCATGGCAAGCCCAATATGCTGTCTCTCCATCCAGCCACTGAGAGGCCTTACCTGAGGACTGGGCTCAGGCTGAGGGTCACAATGTGTGTTTGTGACCAATGTGGCCCGCAAGCATGGGCGGGGTCTCATGGGCCACACTGGTTTCAACGACACTGAACGTTGGACAACATGCCAACCACAAGGTTTCTTGCCATGGGGAAAGAGTTCTGATTTCTGCATCATTTTCAAACCGGGCTGTGTTTGGAGATAAGTGTCTAGGTTTCTGAAGCCTGAAAACCGCGGTTGAGAAGTGATGACGACCTAAGGCCATGGCGGGTCCGATGTGCTCAATGTGCGGCCAGCTGTCTGGGTGGGGCCAGGAGGTCCAGGCTCAGGCTGTGTCAGAAAGGGCATTAGTGCCCAGGTCAGCCTATATATTTCGGGTATAACCGAATCGCGTGCAGGTTGATCCTCATTTGGGGTTTCTGGGTAGCCCCAGAGGGCAATGTTTTTCGTCTGGAGGGCAGGCAGAGTGCTGCATTGTAGTTCTGGATTGCCAAACTGGAGGGCTTGTGGGCCAGTAGTCTGAGGACGGAAGTCTGAGAACCCAAGCTAGGCCTAGGTTTCTGGGTGACGATATGGCAGGCACAATCTACAGACCTGAGTCGAGATCTCGTGCATCTGAAGTCAGGGCGAGAATCAGACGATCGCTCAAGTTGGACTTTCTGTCCCTGATGGCCCCTTCATGAAGGGGGGTTGATCACGAGGCCATGGGGGTTTTCCCACGATGGGAGTTGTGAGAAGCTCCCAACTGCAAAGATTCTTCTGCAGGACAATTGAGACCTGTTGGTTGGCTCCAGGCCAACGATTCCGAGCAGGGTTCTAAGGATGGATGGCTGGGTAGCCCACCTCGCATTCCAATTGTCTCCAAGCAACAAGACAGGTTAGATCTGCTGGATCTGGGGGAGAAACCGAGGAGGCTGAGTTGAAATGGACTCTCCCGTGGATGTGTCCTAATATGTCTTTGTGTCTATGGAGACCTTGGAAAGAAGCGGTGGCACTGGGGCCCTGAAGGGTTCTCCTAAACAGAGGCTTTGACACAGCTCCAACGTGCAAGTTTCCCATGTGTACATGAGATTGGTTCTGATGGGTGAGTCAAGAAACAGCCATATGCTGGTATTGAAATCCAGGCCTATGAGGAGAGATGCTTGGAAACCAAAGCAATGGATCCGATAGGTGCCTAGGGGCCTGCTCGTTCCTTTTTACTTCTAGGGACATCAGTCTACGGGTCTGAGTGCCGGTAGGTGCTCAGATGGGCCCAGATTGCCCCTGATTGTCCTAGGAAGCCACAAATATTGGGATGGCCTCAGGGATTTTGGAAGTTTATCCTATTAGTAGGGTTGTGGCCATTGGAATGGGCACATACAATTCCCTTGGAGAGGGCAAGCCAAAGTCGTCAGGTTTGGCTCCAGGGGCCTGAGCCTGTAGGGTGTGTAGGCCAGGGCTGTGTGGACAGTTGTCTGAAAACACAAACTCGGCTTATGTTTCGGATCATATTTATGGCAGGACTGATCTACAGACCATGAGGAGAACTCTCCGGTATATGAAAAAGGGCGAGTGTGAGGCTCTTGCTCAAGTCTTTCTTCTGTGATTATCGTGTCACACATGGTCGTGAAGTTTCCGGGTGGCTTCATGGGAAATGGACGAGTCTTACTCTCTGGGGGTTTGGCCCCGTCCAAAGAGTTCGGGGTCATTCTGTGGGATGGAAGAAGTCCGTTGTTCTGTTGTTGTTGATTTGTTTTGTTTTGTTTTGTTTTTCAACCTCCGGTGTCCCACCAAATGGGGGATTCCAGAGTAGAGCCCTGGGGAGGGGCGACTGGACAACCAGAAATCTGGTTAAAAATTGGGGCCTAGGGACATGTCAAGCCCATTATGACATCTAATGGTCCAGCCACTGTGAGGACGTACTAGAGGACAGGACTCACGCTGAGGGTCACAATGCGTGTTTATGCCCTCGTCGCTCTCAAGAATGGGCGGGGCCTCAGGGTGAATGCTGGTTTCTCCTACACTGACCGTTGGACAACATGCCAACCACAAGGTTTCTTGCCATGGGTAAGGAAGAGTTCTGATTTCTGCCTCACAGTCACCCCTGGGCAGTGATTGGAGATAAGGTCTAGGTTCTGAAGCCTGAAAACTGAGGTAGGGAAGAGATGATGACCTAAGGCCATGGCCGTTCTGATGTGCTCAGTGTTCGGTCAGCTGTCTGGGTGTTGGTCACGAGGTCCGGGCTCAGGTTGTCAGACAGTGCATTAGTGCCCAGGTTAGACTATATATTCTGGGTGCGTTCGAGTGCCGTGTAGGTTCTGATCTGAAGAACTCTTCAGGATATGAAGAATGAGCGAGTCTGAGGCGCGTGCTCAGGCTTTTGTGTCTGGATTTTGTATCAGCGATGGCCGTGGAATGTTGGGGAGGCCTCATGGGCCATGGACGCATCTTGCTCTCTGTGGATTTGGCCCGATCCCAATTGTCTTTCGTCAATCTGTGGGATGGGAGGACTCCTTTCAGGTTTGTTACCTCAGGTGTCCCACCAAAAGAGGAATTCCAAAGCAGAGCCCTGGGAAAGAGTGTAGGGACAACCCGAACTATGGTTAATAATTGGTGTCTAGGGGCATGGCAAGCCCAATATGCTGTCTCTCCATCCAGCCACTGAGAGGCCTTACCTGAGGACTGGGCTCAGGCTGAGGGTCACAATGTGTGTTTGTGACCAATGTGGCCCGCAAGCATGGGCGGGGTCTCATGGGCCACACTGGTTTCAACGACACTGAACGTTGGACAACATGCCAACCACAAGGTTTCTTGCCATGGGGAAAGAGTTCTGATTTCTGCATCATTTTCAAACCCGGGCCGTGATTGGAGATAAGTGTCTAGGTTTCTGAAGCCTGAAAACCGCGGTTGAGAAGAGATGACGACCTAAGGCCATGGCGGGTCCGATGTGCTCAATGTGCGGCCAGCTGTCTGGGTGGGGCCAGGAGGTCCAGGCTCAGGCTGTGTCAGAAAGGGCATTAGTGCCCAGGTCAGCCTATATATTTCGGGTACAACCGAATCGCGTGCAGGTTGATCCTCATTTGGGGTTTCTGGGTAGCCCCAGAGGGCAATGTTTTTCGTCTGGAGGGCAGGCAGAGTGCTGCATTGTAGTTCTGGATTGCCAAACTGGAGGGCTTATGGGCCAGTAGTCTGAGGACGGAAGTCTGAGAACCCAAGCTAGGCCTAGGTTTCTGGGTGACGATATGGCAGGCACAATCTACAGACCTGAATCGAGATCTCGTGCATCTGAAGTCAGGGCGAGAATCAGACGATCGCTCAAGTTGGACTTTCTGTCCCTGATGGCCCCTTCATGAAGGGGGGTTGATCACGAGGCCATGGGGGTTTTCCCACGATGGGAGTTGTGAGAAGCTCCCAACTGCAACGATTCTTCTGCAGGACAATTGAGACCTGTTGGTTGGCTCCAGGCCAACGATTCCGAGCAGGGTTCTAAGGATGGATGGCTGGGTAGCCCACCTCGCATTCCAATTGTCTCCAAGCAACAAGACAGGTTAGATCTGCTGGATCTGGGGGAGAAACCGAGGAGGCTGAGTTGAAATGGACTCTCCCGTGGATGTGTCCTAATATGTCTTTGTGTCTATGGAGACCTTGGAAAGAAGCGGTGGCACTGGGGCCCTGAAGGGTTCTCCTAAACAGAGGCTTTGACACAGCTCCAACGTGCAAGTTTCCCATGTGTACATGAGATTGGTTCTGATGGGTGAGTCAAGAAACAGCCATATGCTGGTATTGAAATCCAGGCCTATGAGGAGAGATGCTTGGAAACCAAAGCAATGGATCCGATAGGTGCCTAGGGGCCTGCTCGTTCCTTTTTACTTCTAGGGACATCAGTCTACGGGTCTGAGTGCCGGTAGGTGCTCAGATGGGCCCAGATTGCCCCTGATTGTCCTAGGAAGCCACAAATATTGGGATGGCCTCAGGGATTTTGGAAGTTTATCCTATTAGTAGGGTTGTGGCCATTGGAATGGGCACATACAATTCCCTTGGAGAGGGCAAGCCAAAGTCGTCAGGTTTGGCTCCAGGGGCCTGAGCTTGTAGGGTGTGTAGGCCAGGGCTGTGTGGACAGTTGTCTGAAAACACAAACTCGGCTTATGTTTCGGATCATATTTATGGCAGGACTGATCTACAGACCATGAGGAGAACTCTCCGGTATATGAAAAAGGGCGAGTGTGAGGCTCTTGCTCAAGTCTTTCTTCTGTGAATATCGTGTCACACATGGTCGTGAAGTTTCCGGGTGGCTTCATGGGAAATGGACGAGTCTTACTCTCTGGGGGTTTGGCCCCGTCCAAAGAGTTCGGGGTCATTCTGTGGGATGGAAGAAGTCCGTTGTTCTGTTGTTGTTGATTTGTTTTGTTTTGTTTTTCAACCTCCGGTGTCCCACCAAATGGGGGATTCCAGAGTAGAGCCCTGGGGAGGGGCGACTGGACAACCAGAAATCTGGTTAAAAATTGGGGCCTAGGGACATGTCAAGCCCATTATGACATCTAATGGTCCAGCCACTGTGAGGACGTACTAGAGGACAGGACTCACGCTGAGGGTCACAATGCGTGTTTATGCCCTCGTCGCTCTCAAGAATGGGCGGGGCCTCAGGGTGAATGCTGGTTTCTCCTACACTGAACGTTGGACAACATGCCAACCACAAGGTTTCTTGCCATGGGTAAGGAAGAGTTCTGATTTCTGCCTCACAGTCACCCCTGGGCAGTGATTGGAGATAAGGTCTAGGTTCTGAAGCCTGAAAACTGAGGTAGGGAAGAGATGATGACCTAAGGCCATGGCCGTTCTGATGTGCTCAGTGTTCGGTCAGCTGTCTGGGTGTTGGTCACGAGGTCCGGGCTCAGGTTGTCAGACAGTGCATTAGTGCCCAGGTTAGACTATATATTCTGGGTGCGTTCGAGTGCCGTGTAGGTTCTGATCTGAAGAACTCTTCAGGATATGAAGAATGAGCGAGTCTGAGGCGCGTGCTCAGGCTTTTGTGTCTGGATTTTGTATCAGCGATGGCCGTGGAATGTTGGGGAGGCCTCATGGGCCATGGACGCATCTTGCTCTCTGTGGATTTGGCCCGATCCCAATTGTCTTTCGTCAATCTGTGGGATGGGAGGACTCCTTTCAGGTTTGTTACCTCAGGTGTCCCACCAAAAGAGGAATTCCAAAGCAGAGCCCTGGGAAAGAGTGTAGGGACAACCCGAACTATGGTTAATAATTGGTGTCTAGGGGCATGGCAAGCCCAATATGCTGTCTCTCCATCCAGCCACTGAGAGGCCTTACCTGAGGACTGGGCTCAGGCTGAGGGTCACAATGTGTGTTTGTGACCAATGTGGCCCGCAAGCATGGGCGGGGTCTCATGGGCCACACTGGTTTCAACGACACTGAACGTTGGACAACATGCCAACCACAAGGTTTCTTGCCATGGGGAAAGAGTTCTGATTTCTGCATCATTTTCAAACCCGGGCCGTGATTGGAGATAAGTGTCTAGGTTTCTGAAGCCTGAAAACCGCGGTTGAGAAGAGATGACGACCTAAGGCCATGGCGGGTCCGATGTGCTCAATGTGCGGCCAGCTGTCTGGGTGGGGCCAGGAGGTCCAGGCTCAGGCTGTGTCAGAAAGGGCATTAGTGCCCAGGTCAGCCTATATATTTCGGGTACAACCGAATCGCGTGCAGGTTGATCCTCATTTGGGGTTTCTGGGTAGCCCCAGAGGGCAATGTTTTTCGTCTGGAGGGCAGGCAGAGTGCTGCATTGTAGTTCTGGATTGCCAAACTGGAGGGCTTGTGGGCCAGTAGTCTGAGGACGGAAGTCTGAGAACCCAAGCTAGGCCTAGGTTTCTGGGTGACGATATGGCAGGCACAATCTACAGACCTGAATCGAGATCTCGTGCATCTGAAGTCAGGGCGAGAATCAGACGATCGCTCAAGTTGGACTTTCTGTCCCTGATGGCCCCTTCATGAAGGGGGGTTGATCACGAGGCCATGGGGGTTTTCCCACGATGGGAGTTGTGAGAAGCTCCCAACTGCAACGATTCTTCTGCAGGACAATTGAGACCTGTTGGTTGGCTCCAGGCCAACGATTCCGAGCAGGGTTCTAAGGATGGATGGCTGGGTAGCCCACCTCGCATTCCAATTGTCTCCAAGCAACAAGACAGGTTAGATCTGCTGGATCTGGGGGAGAAACCGAGGAGGCTGAGTTGAAATGGACTCTCCCGTGGATGTGTCCTAATATGTCTTTGTGTCTATGGAGACCTTGGAAAGAAGCGGTGGCACTGGGCCCTGAAGGGTTCTCCTAAACAGAGGCTTTGACACAGCTCCAACGTGCAAGTTTCCCATGTGTACATGAGATTGGTTCTGATGGGTGAGTCAAGAAACAGCCATATGCTGGTATTGAAATCCAGGCCTATGAGGAGAGATGCTTGGAAACCAAAGCAATGGATCCGATAGGTGCCTAGGGGCCTGCTCGTTCCTTTTTACTTCTAGGGACATCAGTCTACGGGTCTGAGTGCCGGTTGGTGCTCAGATGGGCCCAGATTGCCCCTGATTGTCCTAGGAAGCCACAAATATTGGGATGGCCTCAGGGATTTTGGAAGTTTATCCTATTAGTAGGGTTGTGGCCATTGGAATGGGCACATACAATTCCCTTGGAGAGGGCAAGCCAAAGTCGTCAGGTTTGGCTCCAGGGGCCTGAGCCTGTAGGGTGTGTAGGCCAGGGCTGTGTGGACAGTTGTCTGAAAACACAAACTCGGCTTATGTTTCGGATCATATTTATGGCAGGACTGATCTACAGACCATGAGGAGAACTCTCCGGTATATGAAAAAGGGCGAGTGTGAGGCTCTTGCTCAAGTCTTTCTTCTGTGATTATCGTGTCACACATGGTCGTGAAGTTTCCGGGTGGCTTCATGGGAAATGGACGAGTCTTACTCTCTGGGGGTTTGGCCCCGTCCAAAGAGTTCGGGGTCATTCTGTGGGATGGAAGAAGTCCGTTGTTCTGTTGTTGTTGATTTGTTTTGTTTTGTTTTGTTTTTCAACCTCCGGTGTCCCACCAAATGGGGGATTCCAGAGTAGAGCCCTGGGGAGGGGCGACTGGACAACCAGAAATCTGGTTAAAAATTGGGGCCTAGGGACATGTCAAGCCCATTATGACATCTAATGGTCCAGCCACTGTGAGGACGTACTAGAGGACAGGACTCACGCTGAGGGTCACAATGCGTGTTTATGCCCTCGTCGCTCTCAAGAATGGGCGGGGCCTCAGGGTGAATGCTGGTTTCTCCTACACTGACCGTTGGACAACATGCCAACCACAAGGTTTCTTGCCATGGGTAAGGAAGAGTTCTGATTTCTGCCTCACAGTCACCCCTGGGCAGTGATTGGAGATAAGGTCTAGGTTCTGAAGCCTGAAAACTGAGGTAGGGAAGAGATGATGACCTAAGGCCATGGCCGTTCTGATGTGCTCAGTGTTCGGTCAGCTGTCTGGGTGTTGGTCACGAGGTCCGGGCTCAGGTTGTCAGACAGTGCATTAGTGCCCAGGTTAGACTATATATTCTGGGTGCGTTCGAGTGCCGTGTAGGTTCTGATCTGAAGAACTCTTCAGGATATGAAGAATGAGCGAGTCTGAGGCGCGTGCTCAGGCTTTTGTGTCTGGATTTTGTATCAGCGATGGCCGTGGAATGTTGGGGAGGCCTCATGGGCCATGGACGCATCTTGCTCTCTGTGGATTTGGCCCGATCCCAATTGTCTTTCGTCAATCTGTGGGATGGGAGGACTCCTTTCAGGTTTGTTACCTCAGGTGTCCCACCAAAAGAGGAATTCCAAAGCAGAGCCCTGGGAAAGAGTGTAGGGACAACCCGAACTATGGTTAATAATTGGTGTCTAGGGGCATGGCAAGCCCAATATGCTGTCTCTCCATCCAGCCACTGAGAGGCCTTACCTGAGGACTGGGCTCAGGCTGAGGGTCACAATGTGTGTTTGTGACCAATGTGGCCCGCAAGCATGGGCGGGGTCTCATGGGCCACACTGGTTTCAACGACACTGAACGTTGGACAACATGCCAACCACAAGGTTTCTTGCCATGGGGAAAGAGTTCTGATTTCTGCATCATTTTCAAACCCGGGCCGTGATTGGAGATAAGTGTCTAGGTTTCTGAAGCCTGAAAACCGCGGTTGAGAAGAGATGACGACCTAAGGCCATGGCGGGTCCGATGTGCTCAATGTGCGGCCAGCTGTCTGGGTGCGGCCAGGAGGTCCAGGCTCAGGCTGTGTCAGAAAGGGCATTAGTGCCCAGGTCAGCCTATATATTTCGGGTACAACCGAATCGCGTGCAGGTTGATCCTCATTTGGGGTTTCTGGGTAGCCCCAGAGGGCAATGTTTTTCGTCTGGAGGGCAGGCAGAGTGCTGCATTGTAGTTCTGGATTGCCAAACTGGAGGGCTTATGGGCCAGTAGTCTGAGGACGGAAGTCTGAGAACCCAAGCTAGGCCTAGGTTTCTGGGTGACGATATGGCAGGCACAATCTACAGACCTGAATCGAGATCTCGTGCATCTGAAGTCAGGGCGAGAATCAGACGATCGCTCAAGTTGGACTTTCTGTCCCTGATGGCCCCTTCATGAAGGGGGGTTGATCACGAGGCCATGGGGGTTTTCCCACGATGGGAGTTGTGAGAAGCTCCCAACTGCAACGATTCTTCTGCAGGACAATTGAGACCTGTTGGTTGGCTCCAGGCCAACGATTCCGAGCAGGGTTCTAAGGATGGATGGCTGGGTAGCCCACCTCGCATTCCAATTGTCTCCAAGCAACAAGACAGGTTAGATCTGCTGGATCTGGGGGAGAAACCGAGGAGGCTGAGTTGAAATGGACTCTCCCGTGGATGTGTCCTAATATGTCTTTGTGTCTATGGAGACCTTGGAAAGAAGCGGTGGCACTGGGGCCCTGAAGGTTTCTCCTAAACAGAGGCTTTGACACAGCTCCAACGTGCAAGTTTCCCATGTGTACATGAGATTGGTTCTGATGGGTGAGTCAAGAAACAGCCATATGCTGGTATTGAAATCCAGGCCTATGAGGAGAGATGCTTGGAAACCAAAGCAATGGATCCGATAGGTGCCTAGGGGCCTGCTCGTTCCTTTTTACTTCTAGGGACATCAGTCTACGGGTCTGAGTGCCGGTAGGTGCTCAGATGGGCCCAGATTGCCCCTGATTGTCCTAGGAAGCCACAAATATTGGGATGGCCTCAGGGATTTTGGAAGTTTATCCTATTAGTAGGGTTGTGGCCATTGGAATGGGCACATACAATTCCCTTGGAGAGGGCAAGCCAAAGTCGTCAGGTTTGGCTCCAGGGGCCTGAGCTTGTAGGGTGTGTAGGCCAGGGCTGTGTGGACAGTTGTCTGAAAACACAAACTCGGCTTATGTTTCGGATCATATTTATGGCAGGACTGATCTACAGACCATGAGGAGAACTCTCCGGTATATGAAAAAGGGCGAGTGTGAGGCTCTTGCTCAAGTCTTTCTTCTGTGAATATCGTGTCACACATGGTCGTGAAGTTTCCGGGTGGCTTCATGGGAAATGGACGAGTCTTACTCTCTGGGGGTTTGGCCCCGTCCAAAGAGTTCGGGGTCATTCTGTGGGATGGAAGAAGTCCGTTGTTCTGTTGTTGTTGATTTGTTTTGTTTTGTTTTTCAACCTCCGGTGTCCCACCAAATGGGGGATTCCAGAGTAGAGCCCTGGGGAGGGGCGACTGGACAACCAGAAATCTGGTTAAAAATTGGGGCCTAGGGACATGTCAAGCCCATTATGACATCTAATGGTCCAGCCACTGTGAGGACGTACTAGAGGACAGGACTCACGCTGAGGGTCACAATGCGTGTTTATGCCCTCGTCGCTCTCAAGAATGGGCGGGGCCTCAGGGTGAATGCTGGTTTCTCCTACACTGAACGTTGGACAACATGCCAACCACAAGGTTTCTTGCCATGGGTAAGGAAGAGTTCTGATTTCTGCCTCACAGTCACCCCTGGGCAGTGATTGGAGATAAGGTCTAGGTTCTGAAGCCTGAAAACTGAGGTAGGGAAGAGATGATGACCTAAGGCCATGGCCGTTCTGATGTGCTCAGTGTTCGGTCAGCTGTCTGGGTGTTGGTCACGAGGTCCGGGCTCAGGTTGTCAGACAGTGCATTAGTGCCCAGGTTAGACTATATATTCTGGGTGCGTTCGAGTGCCGTGTAGGTTCTGATCTGAAGAACTCTTCAGGATATGAAGAATGAGCGAGTCTGAGGCGCGTGCTCAGGCTTTTGTGTCTGGATTTTGTATCAGCGATGGCCGTGGAATGTTGGGGAGGCCTCATGGGCCATGGACGCATCTTGCTCTCTGTGGATTTGGCCCGATCCCAATTGTCTTTCGTCAATCTGTGGGATGGGAGGACTCCTTTCAGGTTTGTTACCTCAGGTGTCCCACCAAAAGAGGAATTCCAAAGCAGAGCCCTGGGAAAGAGTGTAGGGACAACCCGAACTATGGTTAATAATTGGTGTCTAGGGGCATGGCAAGCCCAATATGCTGTCTCTCCATCCAGCCACTGAGAGGCCTTACCTGAGGACTGGGCTCAGGCTGAGGGTCACAATGTGTGTTTGTGACCAATGTGGCCCGCAAGCATGGGCGGGGTCTCATGGGCCACACTGGTTTCAACGACACTGAACGTTGGACAACATGCCAACCACAAGGTTTCTTGCCATGGGGAAAGAGTTCTGATTTCTGCATCATTTTCAAACCCGGGCCGTGATTGGAGATAAGTGTCTAGGTTTCTGAAGCCTGAAAACCGCGGTTGAGAAGAGATGACGACCTAAGGCCATGTCGGGTCCGATGTGCTCAATGTGCGGCCAGCTGTCTGGGTGGGGCCAGGAGGTCCAGGCTCAGGCTGTGTCAGAAAGGGCATTAGTGCCCAGGTCAGCCTATATATTTCGGGTACAACCGAATCGCGTGCAGGTTGATCCTCATTTGGGGTTTCTGGGTAGCCCCAGAGGGCAATGTTTTTCGTCTGGAGGGCAGGCAGAGTGCTGCATTGTAGTTCTGGATTGCCAAACTGGAGGGCTTGTGGGCCAGTAGTCTGAGGACGGAAGTCTGAGAACCCAAGCTAGGCCTAGGTTTCTGGGTGACGATATGGCAGGCACAATCTACAGACCTGAATCGAGATCTCGTGCATCTGAAGTCAGGGCGAGAATCAGACGATCGCTCAAGTTGGACTTTCTGTCCCTGATGGCCCCTTCATGAAGGGGGGTTGATCACGAGGCCATGGGGGTTTTCCCACGATGGGAGTTGTGAGAAGCTCCCAACTGCAACGATTCTTCTGCAGGACAATTGAGACCTGTTGGTTGGCTCCAGGCCAACGATTCCGAGCAGGGTTCTAAGGATGGATGGCTGGGTAGCCCACCTCGCATTCCAATTGTCTCCAAGCAACAAGACAGGTTAGATCTGCTGGATCTGGGGGAGAAACCGAGGAGGCTGAGTTGAAATGGACTCTCCCGTGGATGTGTCCTAATATGTCTTTGTGTCTATGGAGACCTTGGAAAGAAGCGGTGGCACTGGGCCCTGAAGGGTTCTCCTAAACAGAGGCTTTGACACAGCTCCAACGTGCAAGTTTCCCATGTGTACATGAGATTGGTTCTGATGGGTGAGTCAAGAAACAGCCATATGCTGGTATTGAAATCCAGGCCTATGAGGAGAGATGCTTGGAAACCAAAGCAATGGATCCGATAGGTGCCTAGGGGCCTGCTCGTTCCTTTTTACTTCTAGGGACATCAGTCTACGGGTCTGAGTGCCGGTTGGTGCTCAGATGGGCCCAGATTGCCCCTGATTGTCCTAGGAAGCCACAAATATTGGGATGGCCTCAGGGATTTTGGAAGTTTATCCTATTAGTAGGGTTGTGGCCATTGGAATGGGCACATACAATTCCCTTGGAGAGGGCAAGCCAAAGTCGTCAGGTTTGGCTCCAGGGGCCTGAGCCTGTAGGGTGTGTAGGCCAGGGCTGTGTGGACAGTTGTCTGAAAACACAAACTCGGCTTATGTTTCGGATCATATTTATGGCAGGACTGATCTACAGACCATGAGGAGAACTCTCCGGTATATGAAAAAGGGCGAGTGTGAGGCTCTTGCTCAAGTCTTTCTTCTGTGATTATCGTGTCACACATGGTCGTGAAGTTTCCGGGTGGCTTCATGGGAAATGGACGAGTCTTACTCTCTGGGGGTTTGGCCCCGTCCAAAGAGTTCGGGGTCATTCTGTGGGATGGAAGAAGTCCGTTGTTCTGTTGTTGTTGATTTGTTTTGTTTTGTTTTGTTTTTCAACCTCCGGTGTCCCACCAAATGGGGGATTCCAGAGTAGAGCCCTGGGGAGGGGCGACTGGACAACCAGAAATCTGGTTAAAAATTGGGGCCTAGGGACATGTCAAGCCCATTATGACATCTAATGGTCCAGCCACTGTGAGGACGTACTAGAGGACAGGACTCACGCTGAGGGTCACAATGCGTGTTTATGCCCTCGTCGCTCTCAAGAATGGGCGGGGCCTCAGGGTGAATGCTGGTTTCTCCTACACTGACCGTTGGACAACATGCCAACCACAAGGTTTCTTGCCATGGGTAAGGAAGAGTTCTGATTTCTGCCTCACAGTCACCCCTGGGCAGTGATTGGAGATAAGGTCTAGGTTCTGAAGCCTGAAAACTGAGGTAGGGAAGAGATGATGACCTAAGGCCATGGCCGTTCTGATGTGCTCAGTGTTCGGTCAGCTGTCTGGGTGTTGGTCACGAGGTTCGGGCTCAGGTTGTCAGACAGTGCATTAGTGCCCAGGTTAGACTAGATATTCTGGGTGCATTCGAGTGCCGTGTAGGTTCTGATCTGAAGAACTCTTCAGGATATGAAGAATGAGCGAGTCTGAGGCGCGTGCTCAGGCTTTTGTGTCTGGATTTTGTATCAGCGATGGCCGTGGAATGTTGGGGAGGCCTCATGGGCCATGGACGCATCTTGCTCTCTGTGGATTTGGCCCGATCCCAATTGTCTTTCGTCAATCTGTGGGATGGGAGGACTCCTTTCAGGTTTGTTACCTCAGGTGTCCCACCAAAAGAGGAATTCCAAAGCAGAGCCCTGGGAAAGAGTGTAGGGACAACCCGAACTATGGTTAAAAATTGGTGTCTAGGGGCATGGCAAGCCCAATATGCTGTCTCTCCATCCAGCCACTGAGAGGCCTTACCTGAGGACTGGGCTCAGGCTGAGGGTCACAATGTGTGTTTGTGACCAATGTGGCCCGCAAGCATGGGCGGGGTCTCATGGGCCACACTGGTTTCAACGACACTGAACGTTGGACAACATGCCAACCACAAGGTTTCTTGCCATGGGGAAAGAGTTCTGATTTCTGCATCATTTTCAAACCGGGCTGTGTTTGGAGATAAGTGTCTAGGTTTCTGAAGCCTGAAAACCGCGGTTGAGAAGAGATGACGACCTAAGGCCATGGCGGGTCCGATGTGCTCAATGTGCGGCCAGCTGTCTGGGTGGGGCCAGGAGGTCCAGGCTCAGGCTGTGTCAGAAAGGGCATTAGTGCCCAGGTCAGCCTATATATTTCGGGTATAACCGAATCGCGTGCAGGTTGATCCTCATTTGGGGTTTCTGGGTAGCCCCAGAGGGCAATGTTTTTCGTCTGGAGGGCAGGCAGAGTGCTGCATTGTAGTTCTGGATTGCCAAACTGGAGGGCTTGTGGGCCAGTAGTCTGAGGACGGAAGTCTGAGAACCCAAGCTAGGCCTAGGTTTCTGGGTGACGATATGGCAGGCACAATCTACAGACCTGAATCGAGATCTCGTGCATCTGAAGTCAGGGCGAGAATCAGACGATCGCTCAAGTTGGACTTTCTGTCCCTGATGGCCCCTTCATGAAGGGGGGTTGATCACGAGGCCATGGGGGTTTTCCCACGATGGGAGTTGTGAGAAGCTCCCAACTGCAACGATTCTTCTGCAGGACAATTGAGACCTGTTGGTTGGCTCCAGGCCAACGATTCCGAGCAGGGTTCTAAGGATGGATGGCTGGGTAGCCCACCTCGCATTCCAATTGTCTCCAAGCAACAAGACAGGTTAGATCTGCTGGATCTGGGGGAGAAACCGAGGAGGCTGAGTTGAAATGGACTCTCCCGTGGATGTGTCCTAATATGTCTTTGTGTCTATGGAGACCTTGGAAAGAAGCGGTGGCACTGGGGCCCTGAAGGGTTCTCCTAAACAGAGGCTTTGACACAGCTCCAACGTGCAAGTTTCCCATGTGTACATGAGATTGGTTCTGATGGGTGAGTCAAGAAACAGCCATATGCTGGTATTGAAATCCAGGCCTATGAGGAGAGATGCTTGGAAACCAAAGCAATGGATCCGATAGGTGCCTAGGGGCCTGCTCGTTCCTTTTTACTTCTAGGGACATCAGTCTACGGGTCTGAGTGCCGGTAGGTGCTCAGATGGGCCCAGATTGCCCCTGATTGTCCTAGGAAGCCACAAATATTGGGATGGCCTCAGGGATTTTGGAAGTTTATCCTATTAGTAGGGTTGTGGCCATTGGAATGGGCACATACAATTCCCTTGGAGAGGGCAAGCCAAAGTCGTCAGGTTTGGCTCCAGGGGCCTGAGCTTGTAGGGTGTGTAGGCCAGGGCTGTGTGGACAGTTGTCTGAAAACACAAACTCGGCTTATGTTTCGGATCATATTTATGGCAGGACTGATCTACAGACCATGAGGAGAACTCTCCGGTATATGAAAAAGGGCGAGTGTGAGGCTCTTGCTCAAGTCTTTCTTCTGTGAATATCGTGTCACACATGGTCGTGAAGTTTCCGGGTGGCTTCATGGGAAATGGACGAGTCTTACTCTCTGGGGGTTTGGCCCCGTCCAAAGAGTTCGGGGTCATTCTGTGGGATGGAAGAAGTCCGTTGTTCTGTTGTTGTTGATTTGTTTTGTTTTGTTTTTCAACCTCCGGTGTCCCACCAAATGGGGGATTCCAGAGTAGAGCCCTGGGGAGGGGCGACTGGACAACCAGAAATCTGGTTAAAAATTGGGGCCTAGGGACATGTCAAGCCCATTATGACATCTAATGGTCCAGCCACTGTGAGGACGTACTAGAGGACAGGACTCACGCTGAGGGTCACAATGCGTGTTTATGCCCTCGTCGCTCTCAAGAATGGGCGGGGCCTCAGGGTGAATGCTGGTTTCTCCTACACTGAACGTTGGACAACATGCCAACCACAAGGTTTCTTGCCATGGGTAAGGAAGAGTTCTGATTTCTGCCTCACAGTCACCCCTGGGCAGTGATTGGAGATAAGGTCTAGGTTCTGAAGCCTGAAAACTGAGGTAGGGAAGAGATGATGACCTAAGGCCATGGCCGTTCTGATGTGCTCAGTGTTCGGTCAGCTGTCTGGGTGTTGGTCACGAGGTCCGGGCTCAGGTTGTCAGACAGTGCATTAGTGCCCAGGTTAGACTAGATATTCTGGGTGCATTCGAGTGCCGTGTAGGTTCTGATCTGAAGAACTCTTCAGGATATGAAGAATGAGCGAGTCTGAGGCGCGTGCTCAGGCTTTTGTGTCTGGATTTTGTATCAGCGATGGCCGTGGAATGTTGGGGAGGCCTCATGGGCCATGGACGCATCTTGCTCTCTGTGGATTTGGCCCGATCCCAATTGTCTTTCGTCAATCTGTGGGATGGGAGGACTCCTTTCAGGTTTGTTACCTCAGGTGTCCCACCAAAAGAGGAATTCCAAAGCAGAGCCCTGGGAAAGAGTGTAGGGACAACACGAACTATGGTTAATAATTGGTGTCTAGGGGCATGGCAAGCCCAATATGCTGTCTCTCCATCCAGCCACTGAGAGGCCTTACCTGAGGACTGGGCTCAGGCTGAGGGTCACAATGTGTGTTTGTGACCAATGTGGCCCGCAAGCATGGGCGGGGTCTCATGGGCCACACTGGTTTCAACGACACTGAACGTTGGACAACATGCCAACCACAAGGTTTCTTGCCATGGGGAAAGAGTTCTGATTTCTGCATCATTTTCAAACCCGGGCCGTGATTGGAGATAAGTGTCTAGGTTTCTGAAGCCTGAAAACCGCGGTTGAGAAGAGATGACGACCTAAGGCCATGGCGGGTCCGATGTGCTCAATGTGCGGCCAGCTGTCTGGGTGCGGCCAGGAGGTCCAGGCTCAGGCTGTGTCAGAAAGGGCATTAGTGCCCAGGTCAGCCTATATATTTCGGGTACAACCGTATCGCGTGCAGGTTGATCCTCATTTGGGGTTTCTGGGTAGCCCCAGAGGGCAATGTTTTTCGTCTGGAGGGCAGGCAGAGTGCTGCATTGTAGTTCTGGATTGCCAAACTGGAGGGCTTATGGGCCAGTAGTCTGAGGACGGAAGTCTGAGAAACCAAGCTAGGCCTAGGTTTCTGGGTGACGATATGGCAGGCACAATCTACAGACCTGAATCGAGATCTCGTGCATCTGAAGTCAGGGCGAGAATCAGACGAACGCTCAAGTTGGACTTTCTGTCCCTGATGGCCCCTTCATGAAGGGGGGTTGATCACGAGGCCATGGGGGTTTTCCCACGATGGGAGTTGTGAGAAGCTCCCAACAGCAACGATTCTTCTGCAGGACAATTGAGACCTGTTGGTTGGCTCCAGGCCAACAATTCCGAGCAGGGTTCTAAGGATGGATGGCTGGGTAGCCCACCTCGCATTCCAATTGTCTCCAAGCAACAAGACAGGTTAGATCTGCTGGATCTGGGGGAGAAACCGAGGAGGCTGAGTTGAAATGGACTCTCCCGTGGATGTGTCCTAATATGTCTTTGTGTCTATGGAGACCTTGGAAAGAAGCGGTGGCACTGGGGCCCTGAAGGGTTCTCCTAAACAGAGGCTTTGACACAGCTCCAACGTGCAAGTTTCCCATGTGTACATGAGATTGGTTCTGATGGGTGAGTCAAGAAACAGCCATATGCTGGTATTGAAATCCAGGCCTATGAGGAGAGATGCTTGGAAACCAAAGCAATGGATCCGATAGGTGCCTAGGGGCCTGCTCGTTCCTTTTTACTTCTAGGGACATCAGTCTACGGGTCTGAGTGCCTGTTGGTGCTCAGATGGGCCCAGATTGCCCCTGATTGTCCTAGGAAGCCACAAATATTGGGATGGCCTCAGGGATTTTGGAAGTTTATCCTATTAGTAGGGTTGTGGCCATTGGAATGGGCACATACAATTCCCTTGGAGAGGGCAAGCCAAAGTCGTCAGGTTTGGCTCCACGGGCCTGAGCCTGTAGGGTGTGTAGGCCAGGGCTGTGTGGACAGTTGTCTGAAAACACAAACTCGGCTTATGTTTCGGATCATATTTATGGCAGGACTGATCTACAGACCATGAGGAGAACTCTCCGGTATATGAAAAAGGGCGAGTGTGAGGCTCTTGCTCAAGTCTTTCTTCTGTGAATATCGTGTCACACATGGTCGTGAAGTTTCCGGGTGGCTTCATGGGAAATGGACGAGTCTTACTCTCTGGGGGTTTGGCCCCGTCCAAAGAGTTCGGGGTCATTCTGTGGGATGGAAGAAGTCCGTTGTTCTGTTGTTGTTGATTTGTTTTGTTTTGTTTTTCAACCTCCGGTGTCCCACCAAATGGGGGATTCCAGAGTAGAGCCCTGGGGAGGGGCGACTGGACAACCAGAAATCTGGTTAAAAATTGGGGCCTAGGGACATGTCAAGCCCATTATGACATCTAATGGTCCAGCCACTGTGAGGACGTACTAGAGGACAGGACTCACGCTGAGGGTCACAATGCGTGTTTATGCCCTCGTCGCTCTCAAGAATGGGCGGGGCCTCAGGGTGAATGCTGGTTTCTCCTACACTGAACGTTGGACAACATGCCAACCACAAGGTTTCTTGCCATGGGTAAGGAAGAGTTCTGATTTCTGCCTCACAGTCACCCCTGGGCAGTGATTGGAGATAAGGTCTAGGTTCTGAAGCCTGAAAACTGAGGTAGGGAAGAGATGATGACCTAAGGCCATGGCCGTTCTGATGTGCTCAGTGTTCGGTCAGCTGTCTGGGTGTTGGTCACGAGGTCCGGGCTCAGGTTGTCAGACAGTGCATTAGTGCCCAGGTTAGACTAGATATTCTGGGTGCATTCGAGTGCCGTGTAGGTTCTGATCTGAAGAACTCTTCAGGATATGAAGAATGAGCGAGTCTGAGGCGCGTGCTCAGGCTTTTGTGTCTGGATTTTGTATCAGCGATGGCCGTGGAATGTTGGGGAGGCCTCATGGGCCATGGACGCATCTTGCTGTCTGTGGATTTGGCCCGATCCCAATTGTCTTTCGTCAATCTGTGGGATGGGAGGACTCCTTTCAGGTTTGTTACCTCAGGTGTCCCACCAAAAGAGGAATTCCAAAGCAGAGCCCTGGGAAAGAGTGTAGGGACAACCCGAACTATGGTTAAAAATTGGTGTCTAGGGGCATGGCAAGCCCAATATGCTGTCTCTCCATCCAGCCACTGAGAGGCCTTACCTGAGGACTGGGCTCAGGCTGAGGGTCACAATGTGTGTTTGTGACCAATGTGGCCCGCAAGCATGGGCGGGGTCTCATGGGCCACACTGGTTTCAACGACACTGAACGTTGGACAACATGCCAACCACAAGGTTTCTTGCCATGGGGAAAGAGTTCTGATTTCTGCATCATTTTCAAACCGGGCTGTGTTTGGAGATAAGTGTCTAGGTTTCTGAAGCCTGAAAACCGCGGTTGAGAAGAGATGACGACCTAAGGCCATGGCGGGTCCGATGTGCTCAATGTGCGGCCAGCTGTCTGGGTGGGGCCAGGAGGTCCAGGCTCAGGCTGTGTCAGAAAGGGCATTAGTGCCCAGGTCAGCCTATATATTTCGGGTATAACCGAATCGAGTGCAGGTTGATCCTCATTTGGGGTTTCTGGGTAGCCCCAGAGGGCAATGTTTTTCGTCTGGAGGGCAGGCAGAGTGCTGCATTGTAGTTCTGGATTGCCAAACTGGAGGGCTTGTGGGCCAGTAGTCTGAGGACGGAAGTCTGAGAACCCAAGCTAGGCCTAGGTTTCTGGGTGACGATATGGCAGGCACAATCTACAGACCTGAATCGAGATCTCGTGCATCTGAAGTCAGGGCGAGAATCAGACGATCGCTCAAGTTGGACTTTCTGTCCCTGATGGCCCCTTCATGAAGGGGGGTTGATCACGAGGCCATGGGGGTTTTCCCACGATGGGAGTTGTGAGAAGCTCCCAACTGCAACGATTCTTCTGCAGGACAATTGAGACCTGTTGGTTGGCTCCAGGCCAACGATTCCGAGCAGGGTTCTAAGGATGGATGGCTGGGTAGCCCACCTCGCATTCCAATTGTCTCCAAGCAACAAGACAGGTTAGATCTGCTGGATCTGGGGGAGAAACCGAGGAGGCTGAGTTGAAATGGACTCTCCCGTGGATGTGTCCTAATATGTCTTTGTGTCTATGGAGACCTTGGAAAGAAGCGGTGGCACTGGGGCCTTGAAGGGTTCTCCTAAACAGAGGCTTTGACACAGCTCCAACGTGCAAGTTTCCCATGTGTACATGAGATTGGTTCTGATGGGTGAGTCAAGAAACAGCCATATGCTGGTATTGAAATCCAGGCCTATGAGGAGAGATGCTTGGAAACCAAAGCAATGGATCCGATAGGTGCCTAGGGGCCTGCTCGTTCCTTTTTACTTCTAGGGACATCAGTCTACGGGTCTGAGTGCCGGTAGGTGCTCAGATGGGCCCAGATTGCCCCTGATTGTCCTAGGAAGCCACAAATATTGGGATGGCCTCAGGGATTTTGGAAGTTTATCCTATTAGTAGGGTTGTGGCCATTGGAATGGGCACATACAATTCCCTTGGAGAGGGCAAGCCAAAGTCGTCAGGTTTGGCTCCAGGGGCCTGAGCTTGTAGGGTGTGTAGGCCAGGGCTGTGTGGACAGTTGTCTGAAAACACAAACTCGGCTTATGTTTCGGATCATATTTATGGCAGGACTGATCTACAGACCATGAGGAGAACTCTCCGGTATATGAAAAAGGGCGAGTGTGAGGCTCTTGCTCAAGTCTTTCTTCCCTGAATATCGTGTCACACATGGTCGTGAAGTTTCCGGGTGGCTTCATGGGAAATGGACGAGTCTTACTCTCTGGGGGTTTGGCCCCGTCCAAAGAGTTCGGGGTCATTCTGTGGGATGGAAGAAGTCCGTTGTTCTGTTGTTGTTGATTTGTTTTGTTTTGTTTTTCAACCTCCGGTGTCCCACCAAATGGGGGATTCCAGAGTAGAGCCCTGGGGATGGGCGACTGGACAACCAGAAATCTGGTTAAATATTGGGGCCTAGGGACATGTCAAGCCCATTATGACATCTAATGGTCCAGCCACTGTGAGGACGTACTAGAGGACAGGACTCACGCTGAGGGTCACAATGCGTGTTTATGCCCTCGTCGCTCTCAAGAATGGGCGGGGCCTCAGGGTGAATGCTGGTTTCTCCTACACTGAACGTTGGACAACATGCCAACCACAAGGTTTCTTGCCATGGGTAAGGAAGAGTTCTGATTTCTGCCTCACAGTCACCCCTGGGCAGTGATTGGAGATAAGGTCTAGGTTCTGAAGCCTGAAAACTGAGGTAGGGAAGAGATGATGACCTAAGGCCATGGCCGTTCTGATGTGCTCAGTGTTCGGTCAGCTGTCTGGGTGTTGGTCACGAGGTCCGGGCTCAGGTTGTCAGACAGTGCATTAGTGCCCAGGTTAGACTATATATTCTGGGTGCATTCGAGTGCCGTGTAGGTTCTGATCTGAAGAACTCTTCAGGATATGAAGAATGAGCGAGTCTGAGGCGCGTGCTCAGGCTTTTGTGTCTGGATTTTGTATCAGCGATGGCCGTGGAATGTTGGGGAGGCCTCATGGGCCATGGACGCATCTTGCTCTCTGTGGATTTGGCCCGATCCCAATTGTCTTTCGTCAATCTGTGAGATGGGAGGACTCCTTTCAGGTTTGTTACCTCAGGTGTCCCACCAAAAGAGGAATTCCAAAGCAGAGCCCTGGGAAAGAGTGTAGGGACAACACGAACTATGGTTAATAATTGGTGTCTAGGGGCATGGCAAGCCCAATATGCTGTCTCTCCATCCAGCCACTGAGAGGCCTTACCTGAGGACTGGGCTCAGGCTGAGGGTCACAATGTGTGTTTGTGACCAATGTGGCCCGCAAGCATGGGCGGGGTCTCATGGGCCACACTGGTTTCAACGACACTGAACGTTGGACAACATGCCAACCACAAGGTTTCTTGCCATGGGGAAAGAGTTCTGATTTCTGCATCATTTTCAAACCCGGGCCGTGATTGGAGATAAGTGTCTAGGTTTCTGAAGCCTGAAAACCGCGGTTGAGAAGAGATGACGACCTAAGGCCATGGCGGGTCCGATGTGCTCAATGTGCGGCCAGCTGTCTGGGTGCGGCCAGGAGGTCCAGGCTCAGGCTGTGTCAGAAAGGGCATTAGTGCCCAGGTCAGCCTATATATTTCGGGTACAACCGAATCGCGTGCAGGTTGATCCTCATTTGGGGTTTCTGGGTAGCCCCAGAGGGCAATGTTTTTCGTCTGGAGGGCAGGCAGAGTGCTGCATTGTAGTTCTGGATTGCCAAACTGGAGGGCTTATGGGCCAGTAGTCTGAGGACGGAAGTCTGAGAACCCAAGCTAGGCCTAGGTTTCTGGGTGACGATATGGCAGGCACAATCTACAGACCTGAATCGAGATCTCGTGCATCTGAAGTCAGGGCGAGAATCAGACGATCGCTCAAGTTGGACTTTCTGTCCCTGATGGCCCCTTCATGAAGGGGGGTTGATCACGAGGCCATGGGGGTTTTCCCACGATGGGAGTTGTGAGAAGCTCCCAACTGCAACGATTCTTCTGCAGGACAATTGAGACCTGTTGGTTGGCTCCAGGCCAACGATTCCGAGCAGGGTTCTAAGGATGGATGGCTGGGTAGCCCACCTCGCATTCCAATTGTCTCCAAGCAACAAGACAGGTTAGATCTGCTGGATCTGGGGGAGAAACCGAGGAGGCTGAGTTGAAATGGACTCTCCCGTGGATGTGTCCTAATATGTCTTTGTGTCTATGGAGACCTTGGAAAGAAGCGGTGGCACTGGGGCCCTGAAGGGTTCTCCTAAACAGAGGCTTTGACACAGCTCCAACGTGCAAGTTTCCCATGTGTACATGAGATTGGTTCTGATGGGTGAGTCAAGAAACAGCCATATGCTGGTATTGAAATCCAGGCCTATGAGGAGAGATGCTTGGAAACCAAAGCAATGGATCCGATAGGTGCCTAGGGGCCTGCTCGTTCCTTTTTACTTCTAGGGACATCAGTCTACGGGTCTGAGTGCCGGTTGGTGCTCAGATGGGCCCAGATTGCCCCTGATTGTCCTAGGAAGCCACAAATATTGGGATGGCCTCAGGGATTTTGGAAGTTTATCCTATTAGTAGGGTTGTGGCCATTGGAATGGGCACATACAATTCCCTTGGAGAGGGCAAGCCAAAGTCGTCAGGTTTGGCTCTAGGGGCCGGAGCCTGTAGGGTGTGTAGGCCAGGGCTGTGTGGACAGTTGTCTGAAAACACAAACTCGGCTTATGTTTCGGATCATATTTATGGCAGGACTGATCTACAGACCATGAGGAGAACTCTCCGGTATATGAAAAAGGGCGAGTGTGAGGCTCTTGCTCAAGTCTTTCTTCTGTGAAATCGTGTCACACATGGTCGTGAAGTTTCCGGGTGGCTTCATGGGAAATGGACGAGTCTTACTCTCTGGGGGTTTGGCCCCGTCCAAAGAGTTCGGGGTCATTCTGTGGGATGGAAGAAGTCCGTTGTTCTGTTGTTGTTGATTTGTTTTGTTTTGTTTTTCAACCTCCGGTGTCCCACCAAATGGGGGATTCCAGAGTAGAGCCCTGGGGAGGGGCGACTGGACAACCAGAAATCTGGTTAAAAATTGGGGCCTAGGGACATGTCAAGCCCATTATGACATCTAATGGTCCAGCCACTGTGAGGACGTACTAGAGGACAGGACTCACGCTGAGGGTCACAATGCGTGTTTATGCCCTCGTCGCTCTCAAGAATGGGCGGGGCCTCAGGGTGAATGCTGGTTTCTCCTACACTGAACGTTGGACAACATGCCAACCACAAGGTTTCTTGCCATGGGTAAGGAAGAGTTCTGATTTCTGCCTCACAGTCACCCCTGGGCAGTGATTGGAGATAAGGTCTAGGTTCTGAAGCCTGAAAACTGAGGTAGGGAAGAGATGATGACCTAAGGCCATGGCCGTTCTGATGTGCTCAGTGTTCGGTCAGCTGTCTGGGTGTTGGTCACGAGGTCCGGGCTCAGGTTGTCAGACAGTGCATTAGTGCCCAGGTTAGACTATATATTCTGGGTGCATTCGAGTGCCGTGTAGGTTCTGATCTGAAGAACTCTTCAGGATATGAAGAATGAGCGAGTCTGAGGCGCGTGCTCAGGCTTTTGTGTCTGGATTTTGTATCAGCGATGGCCGTGGAATGTTGGGGAGGCCTCATGGGCCATGGACGCATCTTGCTCTCTGTGGATTTGGCCCGATCCCAATTGTCTTTCGTCAATCTGTGTGATGGGAGGACTCCTTTCAGATTTGTTACCTCAGGTGTCCCACCAAAAGAGGAATTCCAAAGCAGAGCCCTGGGAAAGAGTGTAGGGACAACCCGAACTATGGTTAAAAATTGGTGTCTAGGGGCATGGCAAGCCCAATATGCTGTCTCTCCATCCAGCCACTGAGAGGCCTTACCTGAGGACTGGGCTCAGGCTGAGGGTCACAATGTGTGTTTGTGACCAATGTGGCCCGCAAGCATGGGCGGGGTCTCATGGGCCACACTGGTTTCAACGACACTGAACGTTGGACAACATGCCAACCACAAGGATTCTTGCCATTTCGAAAGAGTTCTGATTTCTGCATCATTTTCAAACCCGGGCCGTGATTGGAGATAAGTGTCTAGGTTTCTGAAGCCTGAAAACCGCGGTTGAGAAGAGATGACGACCTAAGGCCATGGCGGGTCCGATGTGCTCAATGTGCGGCCAGCTGTCTGGGTGGGGCCAGGAGGTCCAGGCTCAGGCTGTGTCAGAAAGGGCATTAGTGCCCAGGTCAGCCTATATATTTCGGGTACAACCGAATCGCGTGCAGGTTGATCCTCATTTGGGGTTTCTGGGTAGCCCCAGAGGGCAATGTTTTTCGTCTGGAGGGCAGGCAGAGTGCTGCATTGTAGTTCTGGATTGCCAAACTGGAGGGCTTGTGGGCCAGTAGTCTGAGGACGGAAGTCTGAGAACCCAAGCTAGGCCTAGGTTTCTGGGTGACGATATGGCAGGCACAATCTACAGACCTGAATCGAGATCTCGTGCATCTGAAGTCAGGGCGAGAATCAGACGATCGCTCAAGTTGGACTTTCTGTCCCTGATGGCCCCTTCATGAAGGGGGGTTGATCACGAGGCCATGGGGGTTTTCCCACGATGGGAGTTGTGAGAAGCTCGCAACTGCAACGATTCTTCTGCAGGACAATTGAGACCTGTTGGTTGGCTCCAGGCCAACGATTCCGAGCAGGGTTCTAAGGATGGATGGCTGGGTAGCCCACCTCGCATTCCAATTGTCTCCAAGCAACAAGACAGGTTAGATCTGCTGGATCTGGGGGAGAAACCGAGGAGGCTGAGTTGAAATGGACTCTCCCGTGGATGTGTCCTAATATGTCTTTGTGTCTATGGAGACCTTGGAAAGAAGCGGTGGCACTGGGGCCCTGAAGGGTTCTCCTAAACAGAGGCTTTGACACAGCTCCAACGTGCAAGTTTCCCATGTGTACATGAGATTGGTTCTGATGGGTGAGTCAAGAAACAGCCATATGCTGGTATTGAAATCCAGGCCTATGAGGAGAGATGCTTGGAAACCAAAGCAATGGATCCGATAGGTGCCTAGGGGCCTGCTCGTTCCTTTTTACTTCTAGGGACATCAGTCTACGGGTCTGAGTGCCGGTAGGTGCTCAGATGGGCCCAGATTGCCCCTGATTGTCCTAGGAAGCCACAAATATTGGGATGGCCTCAGAGATTTTGGAAGTTTATCCTATTAGTAGGGTTGTGGCCATTGGAATGGGCACATACAATTCCCTTGGAGAGGGCAAGCCAAAGTCGTCAGGTTTGGCTCCAGGGGCCTGAGCCTGTAGGGTGTGTAGGCCAGGGCTGTGTGGACAGTTGTCTGAAAACACAAACTCGGCTTATGTTTCGGATCATATTTATGGCAGGACTGATCTACAGACCATGAGGAGAACTCTCCGGTATATGAAAAAGGGCGAGTGTGAGGCTCTTGCTCAAGTCTTTCTTCTGTGAATATCGTGTCACACATGGTCGTGAAGTTTCCGGGTGGCTTCATGGGAAATGGACGAGTCTTACTCTCTGGGGGTTTGGCCCCGTCCAAAGAGTTCGGGGTCATTCTGTGGGATGGAAGAAGTCCGTTGTTCTGTTGTTGTTGATTTGTTTTGTTTTGTTTTTCAACCTCCGGTGTCCCACCAAATGGGGGATTCCAGAGTAGAGCCCTTGGGAGGGGCGACTGGACAACCAGAAATCTGGTTAAAAATTGGGGCCTAGGGACATGTCAAGCCCATTATGAAATCTAATGGTCCAGCCACTGTGAGGACGTACTAGAGGACAGGACTCACGCTGAGGGTCACAATGCGAGTTTATGCCCTCGTCGCTCTCAAGAATGGGCGGGGCCTCAGGGTGAATGCTGGTTTCTCCTACACTGAACGTTGGACAACATGCCAACCATAAGGTTTCTTGCCATGGGTAAGGAAGAGTTCTGATTTCTGCCTCACAGTCACCCCTGGGCAGTGATTGGAGATAAGGTCTAGGTTCTGAAGCCTGAAAACTGAGGTAGGGAAGAGATGATGACCTAAGGCCATGGCCGTTCTGATGTGCTCAGTGTTCGTTCAGCTGTCTGGGTGTTGGTCACGAGGTCCGGGCTCAGGTTGTCAGACAGTGCATTAGTGCCCAGGTTAGACTATATATTCTGGGTGCATTCGAGTGCCGTGTAGGTTCTGATCTGAAGAACTCTTCAGGATATGAAGAATGAGCGAGTCTGAGGCGCGTGCTCAGGCTTTTGTGTCTGGATTTTGTATCAGCGATGGCCGTGGAATGTTGGGGAGGCCTCATGGGCCATGGACGCATCTTGCTCTCTGTGGATTTGGCCCGATCCCAATTGTCTTTCGTCAATCTGTGGGATGGGAGGACTCCTTTCAGGTTTGTTACCTCAGGTGTCCCACCAAAAGAGGAATTCCAAAGCAGAGCCCTGGGAAAGAGTGTAGGGACAACCCGAACTATGGTTAAAAATTGGTGTCTAGGGGCATGGCAAGCCCAATACGCTGTCTCTCCATCCAGCCACTGAGAGTCCTTACCTGAGGACTGGGCACAGGCTGAGGGTCACAATGTGTGTTTGTGACCAATGTGGCCCGCAAGCATGGGCGGGGTCTCATGGGCCACACTGGTTTCAACGACACTGAACGTTGGACAACATGCCAACCACAAGGTTTCTTGCCATGGGGAAAGAGTTCTGATTTCTGCATCATTTTCAAACCCGGGCCGTGATTGGAGATAAGTGTCTAGGTTTCTGAAGCCTGAAAACCGCGGTTGAGAAGAGATGACGACCTAAGGCCATGGCGTGTCCGATGTGCTCAATGTGCGGCCAGCTGTCTGGGTGGGGCCAGGAGGTCCAGGCTCAGGCTGTGTCAGAAAGGGCATTAGTGCCCAGGTCAGCCTATATATTTCGGGTACAACCGAATCGCGTGCAGGTTGATCCTCATTTGGGGTTTCTGGGTAGCCCCAGAGGGCAATGTTTTTCGTCTGGATGGCAGGCAGAGTGCTGCATTGTAGTTCTGGATTGCCAAACTGGAGGGCTTGTGGGCCAGTAGTCTGAGGACGGAAGTCCGAGAACCCAAGCTAGGCCTAGGTTTCTGGGTGACGATATGGCAGGCACAATCTACAGACCTGAATCGAGATCTCGTGCATCTGAAGTCAGGGCGAGAATCATACGATCGCTCAAGTTGGACTTTCTGTCCCTGATGGCCCCTTCATGAAGGGGGGTTGATCACGAGGCCATGGGGGTTTTCCCACGATGGGAGTTGTGAGAAGCTCCCAACTGCAAAGATTCTTCTGCAGGACAATTGAGACCTGTTGGTTGGCTCCAGGCCAACGATTCCGAGCAGGGTTCTAAGGATGGATGTCTGGGTAGCCCACCTCGCATTCCAATTGTCTCCAAGCAACAAGACAGGTTAGATCTGCTGGATCTGGGGGAGAAACCGAGGAGGCTGAGTTGAAATGGACTCTCCTGTGGATGTGTCCTAATATGTCTTTGTGTCTATGGAGACCTTGGAAAGAAGCGGTGGCACTGGGGCCCTGAAGGGTTCTCCTAAACAGAGGCTTTGACACAGCTCCAACGTGCAAGTTTCCCATGTGTCATGAGATTGGTTCTGATGGGTGAGTCAAGAAACAGCCATATGCTGGTATTGAAATCCAGGCCTATGAGGAGAGATGCTTGGAAACCAAAGCAATGGATCCGATAGGTGCCTAGGGGCCTGCTCGTTCCTTTTTACTTTTAGGGACATCAGTCTACGGGTCTGAGTGCCGGTAGGTGCTCAGATGGGCCCAGATTGCCCCTGATTGTCCTAGGAAGCCACAAATATTGGGATGGCCTCAGGGATTTTGGAAGTTTATCCTATTAGTAGGGTTGTGGCCATTGGAATGGGCACATACAATTCCCTTGGAGAGGGCAAGCCAAAGTCGTCAGGTTTGGCTCCAGGGTGTGTAGGCCAGGGCTGTGTGGACAGTTGTCTGAAAACACAAACTCGGCTTATGTTTCGGATCATATTTATGGCAGGACTGATCTACAGACCATGAGGAGAACTCTTCGGTATATGAAAAAGGGCGAGTGTGAGGCTCTTGCTCAAGTCTTTCTTCCCTGAATATCGTGTCACACATGGTCGTGAAGTTTCCGGGTGGCTTCATGGGAAATGGACGAGTCTTACTCTCTGGGGGTTTGGCCCCGTCCAAAGAGTTTGGGGTCATTCTGTGGGATGGAAGAAGTCCGTTGTTCTGTTGTTGTTGATTTGTTTTGTTTTGTTTTTCAACCTCCGGTGTCCCACCAAATGGGGGATTCCAGAGTCGAGCCCTGGGGAGGGGCGACTGGACAACCAGAAATCTGGTTAAAAATTGGGGCCTTGGGACATGTCAAGCCCATTATGACATCTAATGGTCCAGCCACTGTGAGGACGTACTAGAGGACAGGACTCACGCTGAGGGTCACAATGCGTGTTTATGCCCTCGTCGCTCTCAAGAATGGGCGGGGCCTCAGGGTGAATGCTGGTTTCTCCTACACTGAACGTTGGACAACATGCCAACCACAAGATTTCTTGCCATGGGTAAGGAAGAGTTCTGATTTCTGCATCACAGTCACCCCTGGGCAGTGATTGGAGATAAAGTCTAGGTTCTGAAGCCTGAAAACTGAGGTAGGGAAGAGATGATGACTTAAGGCCATGGCCGTTCTGATGTGCTCAGTGTTCGGTCAGCTGTCTGGGTGTTGGTCACGAGGTCCGGGCTCAGGTTGTTCAGACAGTGCATTAGTGCCCAGGTTAGACTATATATTTTGGTTGCATTCGAGTGCCGTTTAGGTTCTGATCTGAAGAACTCTTCAGGATATGAAGAATGAGCGAGTCTGAGGCGCGTGCTCAGGCTTTTGTGTCTGGATTTTGTATCAGCGATGGCCGTGGAATGTTGGGGAGGCCTCATGGGCCATGGACGCATCTTGCTCTCTGTGGATTTGGCCCGATCCCAATTGTCTTTCGTCAATCTGTGGGATGGGAGGACTCCTTTCAGGTTTGTTACCTCAGGTGTCCCACCAAAAGAGGAATTCCAAAGCAGAGCCCTGGGAAAGAGTGTAGGGACAACCCGAACTATGGTTAAAAATTGGTGTCTAGGGGCATGGCAAGCCCAATATGCTGTCTCTCCATCCAGCCACTGAGAGGCCTTACCTGAGGACTGGGCTCAGGCTGAGGGTCACAATGTGTGTTTGTGACCAATGTGGCCCGCAAGCATGGGCGGGGTCTCATGGGCCACACTGGTTTCAACGACACTGAACGTTGGACAACATGCCAACCACAAGGTTTCTTGCCATGGGGAAAGCGTTCTGATTTCTGCATCATTTTCAAACCCGGGCCGTGATTGGAGATAAGTGTCTAGGTTTCTGAAGCCTGAAAACCGCGGTTGAGAAGAGATGACGACCTAAGGCCATGGCGGGTCCGATGTGCTCAATGTGCGGCCAGCTGTCTGGGTGGGGCCAGGAGGTCCAGGCTCAGGCTGTGTCAGAAAGGGCATTAGTGCCCAGGTCAGCCTATATATTTCGGGTACAACCGAATCGCGTGCAGGTTGATCCTCATTTGGGGTTTCTGGGTAGCCCCAGAGGGCAATGTTTTTCGTCTGGAGGGCAGGCAGAGTGCTGCATTGTAGTTCTGGATTGCCAAACTGGAGGGCTTGTGGGCCAGTAGTCTGAGGACGGAAGTCTGAGAACCCAAGCTAGGCCTAGGTTTCTGGGTGACGATATGGCAGGCACAATCTACAGACCTGAATCGAGATCTCGTGCATCTGAAGTCAGGGCGAGAATCAGACGATCGCTCAAGTTGGACTTTCTGTCCCTGATGGCCCCTTCATGAAGGGGGGTTGATCACGAGGCCATGGGGGTTTTCCCACGATGGGAGTTGTGAGAAGCTCCCAACTGCAAAGATTCTTCTGCAGGACAATTGAGACCTGTTGGTTGGCTCCAGGCCAACGATTCCGAGCAGGGTTCTAAGGATGGATGGCTGGGTAGCCCACCTCGCATTCCAATTGTCTCCAAGCAACAAGACAGGTTAGATCTGCTGGATCTGGGGGAGAAACCGAGGAGGCTGAGTTGAAATGGACTCTCCCGTGGATGTGTCCTAATATGTCTTTGTGTCTATGGAGACCTTGGAAAGAAGCGGTGGCACTGGGGCCCTGAAGGGTTCTCCTAAACAGAGGCTTTGACACAGCTCCAACGTGCAAGTTTCCCATGTGTACATGAGATTGGTTCTGATGGGTGAGTCAAGAAACAGCCATATGCTGGTATTGAAATCCAGGCCTATGAGGAGAGATGCTTGGAAACCAAAGCAATGGATCCGATAGGTGCCTAGGGGACTGCTCGTTCCTTTTTACTTCTAGGGACATCAGTCTACGGGTCTGAGTGCCGGTAGGTGCTCAGATGGGCCCAGATTGCCCCTGATTGTCCTAGGAAGCCACAAATATTGGGATGGCCTCAGGGATTTTGGAAGTTTATCCTATTAGTAGGGTTGTGGCCATTGGAATGGGCACATAAAATTCGCTTGGAGAGGGCAAGCCAAAGACGTCAGGTTTGGCTCCAAGGGCCTGAGCCTGTAGGGTGTGTAGGCCAGGGCTGTTTGGACAGTTGTCTGAAAACACAAACTCGGCTTATGTTTCGGATCATATTTATGGCAGGACTGATCTACAGACCATGAGGAGAACTCTTCGGTATATGAAAAAGGGCGAGTGTGAGGCTCTTGCTCAAGTCTTTCTTCCCTGAATATCATGTCACACATGGTCGTGAAGTTTCCGGGTGGCTTCATGGGAAATGGACGAGTCTTACTCTCTGGGGGATTGGCCCCGTCCAAAGAGTTTGGGGTCATTCTGTGGGATGGAAGAAGTCCGTTGTTCTGTTGTTGTTGATTTGTTTTGTTTTGTTTTTCAACCTCCGGTGTCCCACCAAATGGGGGATTCCAGAGTCGAGCCCTGGGGAGGGGCGACTGGACAACCAGAAATCTGGTTAAAAATTGGGGCCTTGGGACATGTCAAGCCCATTATGACATCTAATGGTCCAGCCACTGTGAGGACGTACTAGAGGACAGGACTCACGCTGAGGGTCACAATGCGTGTTTATGCCCTCGTCGCTCTCAAGAATGGGCGGGGCCTCAGGGTGAATGCTGGTTTCTCCTACACTGAACGTTGGACAACATGCCAACCACAAGATTTCTTGCCATGGGTAAGGAAGAGTTCTGATTTCTGCATCACAGTCACCCCTGGGCAGTGATTGGAGATAAAGTCTAGGTTCTGAAGCCTGAATACTGAGGTAGGGAAGAGATGATGACTTAAGGCCATGGCCGTTCTGATGTGCTCAGTGTTCGGTCAGCTGTCTGGGTGTTGGTCACGAGGTCCGGGCTCAGGTTGTTCAGACAGTGCATTAGTGCCCAGGTTAGACTATATATTTTGGTTGCATTCGAGTGCCGTTTAGGTTCTGATCTGAAGAACTCTTCAGGATATGAAGAATGAGCGAGTCTGAGGCGCGTGCTCAGGCTTTTGTGTCTGGATTTTGTATCAGCGATGGCCGTGGAATGTTGGGGAGGCCTCATGGGCCATGGACGCATCTTGCTCTCTGTGGATTTGGCCCGATCCCAATTGTCTTTCGTCAATCTGTGGGATGGGAGGACTCCTTTCAGGTTTGTTACCTCAGGTGTCCCACCAAAAGAGGAATTCCAAAGCAGAGCCCTGGGAAAGAGTGTAGGGACAACCCGAACTATGGTTAAAAATTGGTGTCTAGGGGCATGGCAAGCCCAATATGCTGTCTCTCCATCCAGCCACTGAGAGGCCTTACCTGAGGACTGGGCTCAGGCTGAGGGTCACAATGTGTGTTTGTGACCAATGTGGCCCGCAAGCATGGGCGGGGTCTCATGGGCCACACTGGTTTCAACGACACTGAACGTTGGACAACATGCCAACCACAAGGTTTCTTGCCATGGGGAAAGAGTTCTGATTTCTGCATCATTTTCAAACCCGGGCAGTGATTGGAGATAAGTGTCTAGGTTTCTGAAGCCTGAAAACCGCGGTTGAGAAGAGATAACGACCTAAGGCCATGGCGGGTCCGATGTGCTCAATGTGCGGCCAGCTGTCTGGGTGGGGCCAGGAGGTCCAGGCTCAGGCTGTGTCAGAAAGGGCATTAGTGCCCAGGTCAGCCTATATATTTCGGGTACAACCGAATCGCGTGCAGGTTGATCCTCATTTGGGGTTTCTGGGTAGCCCCAGAGGGCAATGTTTTTCGTCTGGAGGGCAGGCAGAGTGCTGCATTGTAGTTCTGGATTGCCAAACTGGAGGGCTTATGGGCCAGTAGTCTGAGGACGGAAGTCTGAGAACCCAAGCTAGGCCTAGGTTTCTGGGTGACGATATGGCAGGCACAATCTACAGACCTGAATCGAGATCTCGTGCATCTGAAGTCAGGGCGAGAATCAGACGATCGCTCAAGTTGGACTTTCTGTCCCTGATGGCCCCTTCATGAAGGGGGGTTGATCACGAGGCCATGGGGGTTTTCCCACGATGGGAGTTGTGAGAAGCTCTCAACTGCAAAGATTCTTCTGCAGGACAATTGAGACCTGTTGTTTGGCTCCAGGCCAACGATTCCGAGCAGGGTTCTACGGATGGATGGCTGGGTAGCCCACCTCGCATTCCAATTGTCTCCAAGCAACAAGACAGGTTAGATCTGCTGGATCTGGGGGAGAAACCGAGGAGGCTGAGTTGAAATGGACTCTCCCGTGGATGTGTCCTAATATGTCTTTGTGTCTATGGAGACCTTGGAAAGAAGCGGTGGCACTGGGGCCCTGAAGGGTTCTCCTAAACAGAGGCTTTGACACAGCTCCAACGTGCAAGTTTCCCATGTGTACATGAGATTGGTTCTGATGGGTGAGTCAAGAAACAGCCATATGCTGGTATTGAAATCCAGGCCTATGAGGAGAGATGCTTGGAAACCAAAGCAATGGATCCGATAGGTGCCTAGGGGCCTGCTCGTTCCTTTTTACTTCTAGGGACATCAGTCTACGGGTCTGAGTGCCGGTAGGTGCTCAGATGGGCCCAGATTGCCCCTGATTGTCCTAGGAAGCCACAAATATTGGGATGGCCTCAGGGATTTTGGAAGTTTATCCTATTAGTAGGGTTGTGGCCATTGGAATGGGCACATACAATTCCCTTGGAGAGGGCAAGCCAAAGTCGTCAGGTTTGGCTCCAGGGGCCTGAGCCTGTAGGGTGTGTAGGCCAGGGCTGTGTGGACAGTTGTCTGAAAACACAAACTCGGCTTATGTTTCGGATCATATTTATGGCAGGACTGATCTACAGACCATGAGGAGAACTCTCCGGTATATGAAAAAGGGCGAGTGTGAGGCTCTTGCTCAAGTCTTTCTTCTGTGAATATCGTGTCACACATGGTCGTGAAGTTTCCGGGTGGCTTCATGGGAAATGGACGAGTCTTACTCTCTGGGGGTTTGGCCCCGTCCAAAGAGTTTGGGGTCATTCTGTGGGATGGAAGAAGTCCGTTGTTCTGTTGTTGTTGATTTGTTTTGTTTTGTTTTGTTTTTCAACCTCCGGTGTCCCACCAAATGGGGGATTCCAGAGTAGAGCCCTGGGGAGGGGCGACTGGACAACCAGAAATCTGGTTAAAAATTGGGGCCTAGGGACATGTCAAGACCATTATGACATCTAATGGTCCAGCCACTGTGAGGACGTACTAGAGGACAGGACTCACGCTGAGGGTCACAATGCGTGTTTATGCCCTCGTCGCTCTCAAGAATGGGCGGGGCCTCAGGGTGAATGCTGGTTTCTCCTACACTGAACGTTGGACAACATGCCAACCACAAGGTATCTTGCCATGGGTAAGGAAGAGTTCTGATTTCTGCATCACAGTCACCCCTGGGCAGTGATTGGAGATAAGGTCTAGGTTCTGAAGCCTGAAAACTGAGGTAGGGAAGAGATGATGACCTAAGGCCATGGCCGTTCTGATGTGCTCAGTGTTGGGTCAGCTGTCTGGGTGTTGGTCACGAGGTCCGGGCTCAGGTTGTCAGACAGTGCATTAGTGCCCAGGTTAGACTATATATTCTGGGTGCATTCGAGTGCCGTGTAGGTTCTGATCTGAAGAACTCTTCAGGATATGAAGAATGAGCGAGTCTGAGGCGCGTGCTCAGGCTTTTGTCTCTGGATTTTGTATCAGCGATGGCCGTGGAATGTTGGGGAGGCCTCATGGGCCATGGACGCATCTTGCTCTCTGTGGATTTGGCCCGATCCCAATTGTCTTTCGTCAATCTGTGGGATGGGAGGACTCCTTTCAGGTTTGTTACCTCAGGTGTCCCACCAAAAGAGGAATTCCAAAGCAGAGCCCTGGGAAAGAGTGTAGGGACAACCCGAACTATGGTTAAAAATTGGTGTCTAGGGGCATGGCAAGCCCAATATGCTGTCTCTCCATCCAGCCACTGAGAGGCCTTAGCTGAGGACTGGGCTCAGGCTGAGGGTCACAATGTGTGTTTGTGACCAATGTGGCCCGCAAGCATGGGCGGGGTCTCATGGGCCACACTGGTTTCAACGACACTGAACGTTGGACAACATGCCAACCACAAGGTTTCTTGCCATGGGGAAAGAGTTCTGAATTCTGCATCATTTTCAAACCGGGCCGTGATTGGAGATAAGTGTCTAGGTTTCTATAGCCTGAAAACCGCGGTTGAGAAGAGATGACGACCTAAGGCCATGGCGGGTCCGATGTGCTCAATGTGCGGCCAGCTGTCTGGGTGGGGCCAGGAGGTCCAGGCTCAGGCTGTGTCAGAAAGGGCATTAGTGCCCAGGTCAGCCTATATATTTCGGGTACAACCGAATCGCGTGCAGGTTGATCCTCATTTGGGGTTTCTGGGTAGCCCCAGAGGGCAATGTTTTTCGTCTGGAGGGCAGGCAGAGTGCTGCATTGTAGTTCTGGATTGCCAAACTGGAGGGCTTGTGGGCCAGTAGTCTGAGGACGGAAGTCTGAGAACCCAAGCTAGGCCTAGGTTTCTGGGTGACGATATGGCAGGCACAATCTACAGACCTGAATCGAGATCTCGTGCATCTGAAGTCAGGGCGAGAATCAGACGATCGCTCAAGTTGGACTTTCTGTCCCTGATGGCCCCTTCATGAAGGGGGGTTGATCACGAGGCCATGGGGGTTTTCCCACGATGGGAGTTGTGAGAAGCTCCCAACTGCAAAGATTCTTCTTCAGGACAATTGAGACCTGTTGGTTGGCTCCAGGCCAACGATTCCGAGCAGGGTTCTAAGGATGGATGGCTGGGTAGCCCACCTCGCATTCCAATTGTCTCCAAGGAACAAGACAGGTTAGATCTGCTGGATCTGGGGGAGAAACCGAGGAGGCTGAGTTGAAATGGACTCTCCCGTGGATGTGTCCTAATATGTCTTTGTGTCTATGGAGACCTTGGAAAGAAGCGGTGGCACTGGGGCCCTGAAGGGTTCTCCTAAACAGAGGCTTTGACACAGCTCCAACGTGCAAGTTTCCTATGTGTACATGAGATTGGTTCTGATGGGTGAGTCAAGAAACAGCCATATGCTGGTATTGAAATCCAGGCCTATGAGGAGAGATGCTTGGAAACCAAAGCAATGGATCCGATAGGTGCCTAGGGGCCTGCTCGTTCCTTTTTACTTCTAGGGACATCAGTCTACGGGTCTGAGTGCCGGTAGGTGCTCAGATGGGCCCAGACTGCCCCTGATTGTCCTAGGAAGCCACAAATATTGGGATGGCCTCAGAGATTTTGGAAGTTTATCCTATTAGTAGGGTTGTGGCCATTGGAATGGGCACATACAATTCCCTTGGAGAGGGCAAGCCAAAGTCGTCAGGTTTGGCTCCAGGGGCCTGAGCCTGTAGGGTGTGTAGGCCAGGGCTGTGTGGACAGTTGTCTGAAAACACAAACTCGGCTTATGTTTCGGATCATATTTATGGCAGGACTGATCTACAGACCATGAGGAGAACTCTCCGGTATATGAAAAAGGGCGAGTGTGAGGCTCTTGCTCAAGTCTTTCTTCTGTGAATATCGTGTCACACATGGTCGTGAAGTTTCCGGGTGGCTTCATGGGAAATGGACGAGTCTTACTCTCTGGGGGTTTGGCCCCGTCCAAAGAGTTCGGGGTCATTCTGTGGGATGGAAGAAGTCCGTTGTTCTGTTGTTGTTGATTTGTTTTGTTTTGTTTTTCAACCTCCGATGTCCCACCAAATGGGGGATTCCAGAGTAGAGCCCTGGGGAGGGGCGACTGGACAACCAGAAATCTGGTTAAAAATTGGGGCCTAGGGACATGTCAAGCCCATTATGACATCTAATGGTCCAGCCACTGTGAGGACGTACTAGAGGACAGGACTCACGCTGAGGGTCACAATGCGTGTTTATGCCCTCGTCGCTCTCAAGAATGGGCGGGGCCTCAGAGTGAATGCTGGTTTCTCCTACACTGAACGTTGGACAACATGCCAACCACAAGGTTTCTTGCCATGGTTAAGGAAGAGTTCTGATTTCTGCATCACAGTCACCCCTGGGCAGTGATTGGAGATAAGGTCTAGGTTCTGAATCCTGAAAACTGAGGTAGGGAAGAGATGATGACCTAAGGCCATGGCCGTTCTGATGTGCTCAGTGTTCGGTCAGCTGTCTGGGTGTTGGTCACGAGGTCCGGGCTCAGGTTGTCAGACAGTGCATTAGTGCCCAGGTTAGACTATATATTTTGGGTGCATTCGAGTGCCGTGTAGGTTCTGATCTGAAGAACTCTTCAGGATATGAAGAATGAGCGAGTCTGAGGCGCGTGCTCAGGCTTTTGTGTCTGGATTTTGTATCAGCGATGGCCGTGGAATGTTGGGGAGGCCTCATGGGCCATGGACGCATCTTGCTCTCTGTGGATTTGGCCCGATCCCAATTGTCTTTCGTCAATCTGTGGGATGGGAGGACTCCTTTCAGGTTTGTTACCTCAGGTGTCCCACCAAAAGAGGAATTCCAAAGCAGAGCCCTGGGAAAGAGTGTAGGGACAACCCGAACTATGGTTAAAAATTGGTGTCTAGGGGCATGGCAAGCCCAATATGCTGTCTCTCCATCCAGCCACTGAGAGGCCTTACCTGAGGACTGGGCTCAGGCTGAGGGTCACAATGTGTGTTTGTGACCAATGTGGCCCGCAAGCATGGGCGGGGTCTCATGGGCCACACTGGTTTCAACGACACTGAACGTTGGACAACATGCCAACCACAAGGTTTCTTGCCATGGGGAAAGAGTTCTGATTTCTGCATCATTTTCAAACCCGGGCCGTGATTGGAGATAAGGTCTAGGTTTCTGAAGCCTGAAAACCGCGGTTGAGAAGAGATGACGACCTAAGGCCATGGCGGGTCCGATGTGCTCAATGTGCGGCCAGCTGTCTGGGTGGGGCCAGGAGGTCCAGGCTCAGGCTGTGTCAGAAAGGGCATTAGTGCCCAGGTCAGCCTATATATTTCGGGTACAACCGAATCGCGTGCAGGTTGATCATCATTTGGGGTTTCTGGGTAGCCCCAGAGAGCAATGTTTTTCGTCTGGAGGGCAGGCAGAGTGCTGCATTGTAGTTCTGGATTGCCAAACTGGAGGGCTTGTGGGCCAGTAGTCTGAGGACGGAAGTCTGAGAACCCAAGCTAGGCCTAGGTTTCTGGGTGACGATATGGCAGGCACAATCTACAGACCTGAATCGAGATCTCGTGCATCTGAAGTCAGGGTGAGAATCAGACGATCGCTCAAGTTGGACTTTCTGTCCCTGATGGCCCCTTCATGAAGGGGGGTTGATCACGAGGCCATGGGGGTTTTCCCACGATGGGAGTTGAGATCAACTGCAAAGATTCTTCTGCAGGACAATTGAGACCTGTTGTTTGGCTCCAGGCCAACGATTCCGAGCAGGGTTCTACGGATGGAAGGCTGGGTAGCCCACCTCGCATTCCAATTGTCTCCAAGCAACAAGACAGGTTAGATCTGCTGGATCTGGGGGAGAAACCGAGGAGGCTGAGTTGAAATGGACTCTCCCGTGGATGTGTCCTAATATGTCTTTGTGTCTATGGAGACCTTGGAAAGAAGCGGTGGCACTGGGGCCCTGAAGGGTTCTCCTAAACAGAGGCTTTGACACAGCTCCAACGTGCAAGTTTCCCATGTGTACATGAGATTGTTTCTGATGGGTGAGTCAAGAAACAGCCATATGCTGGTATTGAAATCCAGGCCTATGAGGAGAGATGCTTGGAAACCAAAGCAATGGATCCGATAGGTGCCTAGGGGCCTGCTCGTTCCTTTTTACTTCTAGGGACATCAGTCTACGGGTCTGAGTGCCGGTAGGTGCTCAGATGGGCCCAGATTGCCCCTGATTGTCCTAGGAAGCCACAAATATTGGGATGGCCTCAGGGATTTTGGAAGTTTATCCTATTAGTAGGGTTGTGGCCATTGGAATGGGCACATACAATTCGCTTGGAGAGGGCAAGCCAAAGACGTCAGGTTTGGCTCCAAGGGCCTGAGCCTGTAGGGTGTGTAGGCCAGGGCTGTTTGGACAGTTGTCTGAAAACACAAACTCGGCTTATGTTTCGGATCATATTTATGGCAGGACTGATCTACAGACCATGAGGAGAACTCTTCGGTATATGAAAAAGGGCGAGTGTGAGGCTCTTGCTCAAGTCTTTCTTCCCTGAATATCGTGTCACACATGGTCGTGAAGTTTCCGGGTGGCTTCATGGGAAATGGACGAGTCTTACTCTCTGGGGGTTTGGCCCCGTCCAAAGAGTTTGGGGTCATTCTGTGGGATGGAAGAAGTCCGTTGTTCTGTTGTTGTTGATTTGTTTTGTTTTGTTTTTCAACCTCCGGTGTCCCACCAAATGGGGGATTCCAGAGTCGAGCCCTGGGGAGGGGCGACTGGACAACCAGAAATCTGGTTAAAAATTGGGGCCTTGGGACATGTCAAGCCCATTATGACATCTAATGGTCCAGCCACTGTGAGGACGTACTAGAGGACAGGACTCACGCTGAGGGTCACAATGCGTGTTTATGCCCTCGTCGCTCTCAAGAATGGGCGGGGCCTCAGGGTGAATGCTGGTTTCTCCTACACTGAACGTTGGACAACATGCCAACCACAAGGTTTCTTGCCATGGGTAAGGAAGAGTTCTGATTTCTGCCTCACAGTCACCCCTGGGCAGTGATTGGAGATAAGGTCTAGGTTCTGAAGCCTGAAAACTGAGGTAGGGAAGAGATGATGACCTAAGGCCATGGCCGTTTTGATGTGCTCAGTGTTCGGTCAGCTGTCTGGGTGTTGGTCACGAGGTCCGGGCTCAGGTTGTCAGACAGTGCATTAGTGCCCAGGTTAGACTATATATTCTGGGTGCATTCGAGTGCCGTGTAGGTTCTGATCTGAAGAACTCTTCAGGATATGAAGAATGAGTGAGTCTGAGGCGCGTGCTCAGGCTTTTGTGTCTGGATTTTGTATCAGCGATGGCCGTGGAATGTTGGGGAGGCCTCATGGGCCATGGACGCATCTTGCTCTCTGTGGATTTGGCCCGATCCCAATTGTCTTTCGTCAATCTGTGGGATGGGAGGACTCCTTTCAGGTTTGTTACCTCAGGTGTCCCACCAAAAGAGGAATTCCAAAGCAGAGCCCTGGGAAAGAGTGTAGGGACAACCCGAACTATGGTTAAAAATTGGTGTCTAGGGGCATGGCAAGCCCAATATGCTGTCTCTCCATCCAGCCACTGAGAGGCCTTACCTGAGGACTGGGCTCAGGCTGAGGGTCACAATGTGTGTTTGTGACCAATGTGGCCCGCAAGCATGGGCGGGGTCTCATGGGCCACACTGGTTTCAACGACACTGAACGTTGGACAACATGCCAACCACAAGGTTTCTTGCCATGGGGAAAGAGTTCTGATTTCTGCATCATTTTCAAACCCGGGCCGTGTTTGGAGATAAGTGTCTAGGTTTCTGAAGCCTGAAAACCGCGGTTGAGAAGAGATGACGACCTAAGGCCATGGCGGGTCCGATGTGCTCAATGTGCGGCCAGCTGTCTGGGTGCGGCCAGGAGGTCCAGGCTCAGGCTGTGTCAGAAAGGGCATTAGTGCCCAGGTCAGCCTATATATTTCGGGTACAACCGAATCGCGTGCAGGTTGATCCTCATTTGGGGTTTCTGGGTAGCCCCAGAGGGCAATGTTTTTCGTCTGGAGGGCAGGCAGAGTGCTGCATTGTAGTTCTGGATTGCCAAACTGGAGGGCTTGTGGGCCAGTAGTCTGAGGACGGAAGTCTGAGAACCCAAGCTAGGCCTAGGTTTCTGGGTGATGATATGGCAGGCACAATCTACAGACCTGAATCGAGATCTCGTGCATCTGAAGTCAGGGCGAGAATCAGACGATCGCTCAAGTTGGAATTTCTGTCCCTGATGGCCCCTTCATGAAGGGGGGTTGATCACGAGGCCATGGGGGTTTTCCCACGATGGGAGTTGTGAGAAGCTCCCAACTGCAAAGATTCTTCTGCAGGACAATTGAGACCTGTTGGTTGGCTCCAGGCCAACGATTCCGAACAGGGTTCTAAGGATGGATGGCTGGGTAGCCCACCTCGCATTCCAATTGTCTCCAAGCAACAAGACAGGTTAGATCTGCTGGATCTGGGGGAGAAACCGAGGAGGCTGAGTTGAAATGGACTCTCCCGTGGATGTGTCCTAATATGTCTTTGTGTCCATGGAGACCTTGGAAAGAAGCGGTGGCACTGGGGCCCTGAAGGGTTCTCCTAAACAGAGGCTTTGACACAGCTCCAACGTGCAAGTTTCCCATGTGTACATGAGATTGGTTCTGATGGGTGAGTCAAGAAACAGCCATATGCTGGTATTGAAATCCAGGCCTATGAGGAGAGATGCTTGGAAACCAAAGCAATGGATCCGATAGGTGCCTAGGGGCCTGCTCGTTCCTTTTTACTTCTAGGGACATCAGTCTACGGGTCTGAGTGGCGGTAGGTGCTCAGATGGGCCCAGACTGCCCCTGATTGTCCTAGGAAGCCACAAATATTGGGATGGCCTCAGGGATTTTGGAAGTTTATCCTATTAGTAGGGTTGTGGCCATTGGAATGGGCACATACAATTCCCTTGGAGAGGGCAAGCCAAAGTCGTCAGGTTTGGCTCCAGGGGCCTGAGCCTGTAGGGTGTGTAGGCCAGGGCTGTGTGGACAGTGGTCTGAAAACACAAACTCGGCTTATGTTTCGGATCATATTTATGGCAGGACTGATCTACAGACCATGAGGAGAACTCTCCGGTATATGAAAAAGGGCGAGTGTGAGGCTCTTGCTCAAGTCTTTCTTCTGTGAATATCGTGTCACACATGGTCGTGAAGTTTCCGGGTGGCTTCATGGGAAATGGACGAGTCTTACTCTCTGGGGGTTTGGCCCCGTCCAAAGAGTTCGGGGTCATTCTGTGGGATGGAAGAAGTCCGTTGTTCTGTTGTTGTTGATTTGTTTTGTTTTGTTTTTCAACCTCCGGTGTCCCACCAAATGGGAGATTCCAGAGTAGAGCCCTGGGGAGGGGCGACTGGACAACCAGAAATCTGGTTAAAAATTGGGGCCTAGGGACATGTCAAGCCCATTATGACATCTAATGGTCCAGCCACTGTGAGGACGTACTAGAGGACAGGACTCACGCTGAGGGTCACAATGCGAGTTTATGCCCTCGTCGCTCTCAAGAATGGGCGGGGCCTCAGGGTGAATGCTGGTTTCTCCTACACTGAACGTTGGACAACATGCCAACCATAAGGTTTCTTGCCATGGGTAAGGAAGAGTTCTGATTTCTGCCACACAGTCACCCCTGGGCAGTGATTGGAGATAAGGTCTAGGTTCTGAAGCCTGAAAACTGAGGTAGGGAAGAGATGATGACCTAAGGCCATGGCCGTTCTGATGTGCTCAGTGTTCGGTCAGCTGTCTGGGTGTTGGTCACGAGGTCCGGGCTCAGGTTGTCAGACAGTGCATTAGTGCCCAGGTTAGACTATATATTCTGGGTGCATTCGAGTGCCGTGTAGGTTCTGATCTGAAGAACTCTTCAGGATATGAAGAATGAGCGAGTCTGAGGCGCGTGCTCAGGTTTTTGTGTCTGGATTTTGTATCAGCGATGGCCGTGGAATGTTGGGGAGGCCTCATGGGCCATGGACGCATCTTGCTCTCTGTGGATTTGGCCCGATCCCAATTGTCTTTCGTCAATCTGTGGGATGGGAGGACTCCTTTCAGGTTTGTTACCTCAGGTGTCCCACCAAAAGAGGAATTCCAAAGCAGAGCCCTGGGAAAGAGTGTAGGGACAACCCGAACTATGGTTAAAAATTGGTGTCTAGGGGCATGGCAAGCCCAATACGCTGTCTCTCCATCCAGCCACTGAGAGTCCTTACCTGAGGACTGGGCTCAGGCTGAGCGTCACAATGTGTGTTTGTGACCAATGTGGCCCGCAAGCATGGGCGGGGTCTCATGGGCCACACTGGTTTCAACGACACTGAACGTTGGACAACATACCAACCACAAGGTTTCTTGCCATGGGGAAAGAGTACTGATTTCTGCATCATTTTCAAACCCGGGCCGTGATTGGAGATAAGTGTCTAGGTTTCTGAAGCCTGAAAACCGCGGTTGAGAAGAGATGACGACCTAAGGCCATGGCGGGTCCGATGTGCTCAATGTGCGGCCAGCTGTCTGGGTGGGGCCAGGAGGTCCAGGCTCAGGCTGTGTCAGAAAGGGCATTAGTGCCCAGGTCAGCCTATATATTTCGGGTACAACCGAATCGCGTGCAGGTTGATCCTCATTTGGGGTTTCTGGGTAGCCCCAGAGGGCAATGTTTTTCGTCTGGAGGGCAGGCAGAGTGCTGCATTGTAGTTCTGGATTGCCAAACTGGAGGGCTTGTGGGCCAGTAGTCTGAGGACGGAAGTCTGAGAACCCAAGCTAGGCCTAGGTTTCTGGGTGACGATATGGCAGGCACAATCTACAGACCTGAATCGAGATCTCGTGCATCTGAAGTCAGGGCGAGAATCAGACGATCGCTCAAGTTGGACTTTCTGTCCCTGATGGCCCCTTCATGAAGGGGGGTTGATCACGAGGCCATGGGGGTTTTCCCACGATGGGAGTTGTGAGAAGCTCCCAACTGCAACGATTCTTCTGCAGGACAATTGAGACCTGTTGGTTGGCTCCAGGCCAACGATTCCGAGCAGGGTTCTAAGGATGGATGGCTGGGTAGCCCACCTCGCATTCCAATTGTCTCCAAGCAACAAGACAGGTAAGATCTGCTGGATCTGGGGGAGAAACCGAGGAGGCTGAGTTGAAATGGACTCTCCCGTGGATGTGTCCTAATATGTCTTTGTGTCTATGGAGACCTTGGAAAGAAGCGGTGGCACTGGGGCCCTGAAGGGTTCTCCTAAACAGAGGCTTTGACACAGCTCCAACGTGCAAGTTTCCCATGTGTACATGAGATTGGTTCTGATGGGTGAGTCAAGAAACAGCCATATGCTGGTATTGAAATCCAGGCCTATGAGGAGAGATGCTTGGAAACCAAAGCAATGGATCCGATAGGTGCCTAGGGGCCTGCTCGTTCCTTTTTACTTCTAGGGACATCAGTCTACGGGTCTGAGTGCCGGTAGGTGCTCAGATGGGCCCAGATTGCCCCTGATTGTCCTAGGAAGCCACAAATATTGGGATGGCCTCAGGGATTTTGGAAGTTTATCCTATTAGTAGGGTTGTAGCCATTGGAATGGGCACATACAATTCCCTTGGAGAGGGCAAGCCAAAGTCGTCAGGTTTGGCTCCAGGGGCCTGAGCCTGTAGGGTGTGTAGGCCAGGGCTGTGTGGACAGTTGTCTGAAAACACAAACTCGGCTTATGTTTCGGATCATATTTATGGCAGGACTGATCTACAGACCATGAGGAGAACTCTCCGGTATATGAAAAAGGGCGAGTGTGAGGCTCTTGCTCAAGTCTTTCTTCTGTGAATATCGTGTCACACATGGTCGTGAAGTTTCCGGGTGGCTTCATGGGAAATGGACGCGTCTTACTCTCTGGGGGTTTGGCCCCGTCCAAAGAGTTCGGGGTCATTCTGTGGGATGGAAGAAGTCCGTTGTTCTGTTGTTGTTGATTTGTTTTGTTTTGTTTTGTTTTTCAACCTCCGGTGTCCCACCAAATGGGGGATTCCAGAGTAGAGCCCTGGGGAGGGACGACTGGACAACCAGAAATCTGGTTAAAAATTGGGGCCTAGGGACATGTCAAGACCATTATGACATCTAATGGTCCAGCCACTGTGAGGACGTACTAGAGGACAGGACTCACGCTGAGGGTCACAATGCGTGTTTATGCCCTCGTCGCTCTCAAGAATGGGCGGGGCCTCAGGGTTAATGCTGGTTTCTCCTACACTGAACGTTGGACAACATGCCAACCACAAGGTTTCTTGCCATGGGTAAGGAAGAGTTCTGATTTCTGCATCACAGTCACCCCTGGGCAGTGATTGGAGATAAGGTCTAGGTTCTGAAGCCTGAAAACTGAGGTCGGGAAGAGATGATGACCTAAGGCCATGGCCGTTCTGATGTGCTCAGTGTTCGGTCAGCTGTCTGGGTGTTGGTCACGAGGTCCGGGCTCAGGTTGTCAGACAGTGCATTAGTGCCCAGGTTAGACTATATATTTTGGGTGCATTCGAGTGCCTTGTAGGTTCTGATCTGAAGAACTCTTCAGGATATGAAGAATGAGCGAGTCTGAGGCACGTGCTCAGGCTTTTGTGTCTGGATTTTGTATCAGCGATGGCCGTGGAATGTTGGGGAGGCCTCATGGGCCATGGACGCATCTTGCTCTCTGTGGATTTGGCCCGATCCCAATTGTCTTTCGTCAATCTGTGGGATGGGAGGACTCCTTTCAGATTTGTTACCTCAGGTGTCCCACCAAAAGAGGAATTCCAAAGCAGAGCCCTGGGAAAGAGTGTAGGGACAACCCGAACTATGGTTAAAAATTGGTGTCTAGGGGCATGGCAAGCCCAATAGGCTGTCTCTCCATCCAGCCACTGAGAGGCCTTACCTGAGGACTGGGCTCAGGCTGAGGGTCACAATGTGTGTTTGTGACCAATGTGGCCCGCAAGCATGGGCGGGGTCTCATGGGCCACACTGGTTTCAACGACACTGAACGTTGGACAACATGCCAACCACAAGGTTTCTTGCCATGGGGAAAGCGTTCTGATTTCTGCATCATTTTCAAACCCGGGCCGTGATTGGAGATAAGTGTCTAGGTTTCTGAAGCCTGAAAACCGCGGTTGAGAAGAGATGACGACCTAAGGCCATGGCGGGTCCGATGTGCTCAATGTCCGGCCAGCTGTCTGGGTGGGGCCAGGAGGTCCAGGCTCAGGCTGTGTCAGAAAGGGCATTAGTGCCCAGGTCAGCCTATATATTTCGGGTACAACCGAATCGCGTGCAGGTTGATCCTCATTTGGGGTTTCTGGGTAGCCCCAGAGGGCAATGTTTTTCGTCTGGAGGGCAGGCAGAGTGCTGCATTGTAGTTCTGGATTGCCAAACTGGAGGGCTTGTGGGCCAGTAGTCTGAGGACGGAAGTCTGAGAACCCAAGCTAGGCCTAGGTTTCTGGGTGACGATATGGCAGGCACAATCTACAGACCTGAATCGAGATCTCGTGCATCTGAAGTCAGGGCGAGAATCAGACGATCGCTCAAGTTGGACTTTCTGTCCCTGATGGCCCCTTCTTTAAGGGGGGTTGATCACGAGGCCATGGGGGTTTTCCCACGATGGGAGTTGTGAGAAGCTCCCAACTGCAACGATTCTTCTGCAGGACAATTGAGACCTGTTGGTTGGCTCCAGGCCAACGATTCCGAGCAGGGTTCTAAGGATGGATGGCTGGGTAGCCCACCTCGCATTCCAATTGTCTCCAAGCAGCAAGACAGGTTAGATCTGCTGGATCTGGGGGAGAAACCGAGGAGGCTGAGTTGAAATGGACTCTCCCGTGGATGTGTCCTAATATGTCTTTGTGTCTATGGAGACCTTGGAAAGAAGCGGTGGCACTGGGGCCCTGAAGGGTTCTCCTAAACAGAGGCTTTGACACAGCTCCAACGTGCAAGTTTCCCATGTGTACATGAGATTGGTTCTGATGGGTGAGTCAAGAAACAGCCATATGCTGGTATTGAAATCCAGGCCTATGAGGAGAGATGCTTGGAAACCAAAGCAATGGATCCGATAGGTGCCTAGGGGCCTGCTCGTTCCTTTTTACTTCTAGGGACATCAGTCTACGGGTCTGAGTGCCGGTAGGTGCTCAGATGGGCCCAGATTGCCCCTGATTGTCCTAGGAAGCCACAAATATTGGGATGGCCTCAGGGATTTTGGAAGTTTATCCTATTAGTAGGGTTGTGGCCATTGGAATGGGCACATACAATTCCCTTGGAGAGGGCAAGCCAAAGTCGTCAGGTTTGGCTCCAGGGGCCTGAGCCTGTAGGGTGTGTAGGCCAGGGCTGTGTGGACAGTTGTCTGAAAACACAAACTCGGCTTATGTTTCGGATCATATTTATGGCAGGACTGATCTACAGACCATGAGGAGAACTCTCCGGTATATGAAAAAGGGCGAGTGTGAGGCTCTTGCTCAAGTCTTTCTTCTGTGAATATCGTGTCACACATGGTCGTGAAGTTTCCGGGTGGCTTCATGGGAAATGGACGAGTCTTACTCTCTGGGGGTTTGGCCCCGTCCAAAGAGTTTGGGGTCATTCTGTGGGATGGAAGAAGTCCGTTGTTCTGTTGTTGTTGATTTGTTTTGTTTTGTTTTGTTTTTCAACCTCCGGTGTCCCACCAAATGGGGGATTCCAGAGTAGAGCCCTGGGGAGGGGCGACTGGACAACCAGAAATCTGGTTAAAAATTGGGGCCTAGGGACATGTCAAGCCCATTATGACATCTAATGGTCCAGCCACTGTGAGGACGTACTAGAGGACAGGACTCACGCTGAGGGTCACAATGCGTGTTTATGCCCTCGTCGCTCTCAAGAATGGGCGGGGCCTCAGGGTGAATGCTGGTTTCTCCTACACTGAACGTTGGACAACATGCCAACCACAAGGTATCTTGCCATGGGTAAGGAAGAGTTCTGATTTCTGCATCACAGTCACCCCTGGGCAGTGATTGGAGATAAGGTCTAGGTTCTGAAGCCTGAAAACTGAGGTAGGGAAGAGATGATGACCTAAGGCCATGGCCGTTCTGATGTGCTCAGTGTTGGGTCAGCTGTCTGGGTGTTGGTCACGAGGTCCGGGCTCAGGTTGTCAGACAGTGCATTAGTGCCCAGGTTAGACTATATATTCTGGGTGCATTCGAGTGCCGTGTAGGTTCTGATCTGAAGAACTCTTCAGGATATGAAGAATGAGCGAGTCTGAGGCGCGTGCTCAGGCTTTTGTCTCTGGATTTTGTATCAGCGATGGCCGTGGAATGTTGGGGAGGCCTCATGGGCCATGGACGCATCTTGCTCTCTGTGGATTTGGCCCGATCCCAATTGTCTTTCGTCAATCTGTGGGATGGGAGGACTCCTTTCAGGTTTGTTACCTCAGGTGTCCCACCAAAAGAGGAATTCCAAAGCAGAGCCCTGGGAAAGAGTGTAGGGACAACCCGAACTATGGTTAAAAATTGGTGTCTAGGGGCATGGCAAGCCCAATATGCTGTCTCTCCATCCAGCCACTGAGAGGCCTTACCTGAGGACTGGGCTCAGGCTGAGGGTCACAATGTGTGTTTGTGACCAATGTGGCCCGCAAGCATGGGCGGGGTCTCATGGGCCACACTGGTTTCAACGACACTGAACGTTGGACAACATGCCAACCACAAGGTTTCTTGCCATGGGGAAAGAGTTCTGATTTCTGCATCATTTTCAAACCGGGCCGTGATTGGAGATAAGTGTCTAGGTTTCTATAGCCTGAAAACCGCGGTTGAGAAGAGATGACGACCTAAGGCCATGGCGGGTCCGATGTGCTCAATGTGCGGCCAGCTGTCTGGGTGGGGCCAGGAGGTCCAGGCTCAGGCTGTGTCAGAAAGGGCATTAGTGCCCAGGTCAGCCTATATATTTCGGGTACAACCGAATCGCGTGCAGGTTGATCCTCATTTGGGGTTTCTGGGTAGCCCCAGAGGGCAATGTTTTTCGTCTGGAGGGCAGGCAGAGTGCTGCATTGTAGTTCTGGATTGCCAAACTGGAGGGCTTGTGGGCCAGTAGTCTGAGGACGGAAGTCTGAGAACCCAAGCTAGGCCTAGGTTTCTGGGTGACGATATGGCAGGCACAATCTACAGACCTGAATCGAGATCTCGTGCATCTGAAGTCAGGGCGAGAATCAGACGATCGCTCAAGTTGGACTTTCTGTCCCTGATGGCCCCTTCATGAAGGGGGGTTGATCACGAGGCCATGGGGGTTTTCCCACGATGGGAGTTGTGAGAAGCTCCCAACTGCAAAGATTCTTCTGCAGGACAATTGAGACCTGTTGGTTGGCTCCAGGCCAACGATTCCGAGCAGGGTTCTAAGGATGGATGGCTGGGTAGCCCACCTCGCATTCCAATTGTCTCCAAGGAACAAGACAGGTTAGATCTGCTGGATCTGGGGGAGAAACCGAGGAGGCTGAGTTGAAATGGACTCTCCCGTGGATGTGTCCTAATATGTCTTTGTGTCTATGGAGACCTTGGAAAGAAGCGGTGGCACTGGGGCCCTGAAGGGTTCTCCTAAACAGAGGCTTTGACACAGCTCCAACGTGCAAGTTTCCCATGTGTACATGAGATTGGTTCTGATGGGTGAGTCAAGAAACAGCCATATGCTGGTATTGAAATCCAGGCCTATGAGGAGAGATGCTTGGAAACCAAAGCAATGGATCCGATAGGTGCCTAGGGGCCTGCTCGTTCCTTTTTACTTCTAGGGACATCAGTCTACGGGTCTGAGTGCCGGTAGGTGCTCAGATGGGCCCAGATTGCCCCTGATTGTCCTAGGAAGCCACAAATATTGGGATGGCCTCAGGGATTTTGGAAGTTTATCCTATTAGTAGGGTTGTGGCCATTGGAATGGGCACATACAATTCGCTTGGAGAGGGCAAGCCAAAGACGTCAGGTTTGGCTCCAAGGGCCTGAGCCTGTAGGGTGTGTAGGCCAGGGCTGTTTGGACAGTTGTCTGAAAACACAAACTCGGCTTATGTTTCGGATCATATTTATGGCAGGACTGATCTACAGACCATGAGGAGAACTCTTCGGTATATGAAAAAGGGCGAGTGTGAGGCTCTTGCTCAAGTCTTTCTTCCCTGAATATCGTGTCACACATGGTCGTGAAGTTTCCGGGTGGCTTCATGGGAAATGGACGAGTCTTACTCTCTGGGGGTTTGGCCCCGTCCAAAGAGTTTGGGGTCATTCTGTGGGATGGAAGAAGTCCGTTGTTCTGTTGTTTTTGATTTGTTTTGTTTTGTTTTTCAACCTCCGGTGTCCCACCAAATGGGGGATTCCAGAGTCGAGCCCTGGGGAGGGGCGACTGGACAACCAGAAATCTGGTTAAAAATTGGGGCCTTGGGACATGTCAAGCCCATTATGACTTCTAATGGTCCAGCCACTGTGAGGACGTACTAGAGGACAGGACTCACGCTGAGGGTCACAATGCGTGTTTATGCCCTCGTCGCTCTCAAGAATGGGCGGGGCCTCAGGGTGAATGCTGGTTTCTCCTACACTGAACGTTGGACAACATGCCAACCACAAGATTTCTTTCCATGGGTAAGGAAGAGTTCTGATTTCTGCATCACAGTCACCCCTGGGCAGTGATTGGAGATAAAGTCTAGGTTCTGAAGCCTGAAAACTGAGGTAGGGAAGAGATGATGACTTAAGGCCATGGCCGTTCTGATGTGCTCAGTGTTCGGTCAGCTGTCTGGGTGTTGGTCACGAGGTCCGGGCTCAGGTTGTTCAGACAGTGCATTAGTGCCCAGGTTAGACTATATATTTTGGTTGCATTCGAGTGCCGTTTAGGTTCTGATCTGAAGAACTCTTCAGGATATGAAGAATGAGCGAGTCTGAGGCGCGTGCTCAGGCTTTTGTGTCTGGATTTTGTATCAGCGATGGCCGTGGAATGTTGGGGAGGCCTCATGGGCCATGGACGCATCTTGCTCTCTGTGGATTTGGCCCGATCCCAATTGTCTTTCGTCAATCTGTGGGATGGGAGGACTCCTTTCAGGTTTGTTACCTCAGGTGTCCCACCAAAAGAGGAATTCCAAAGCAGAGCCCTGGGAAAGAGTGTAGGGACAACCCGAACTATGGTTAAAAATTGGTGTCTAGGGGCATGGCAAGCCCAATATGCTGTCTCTCCATCCAGCCACTGAGAGGCCTTACCTGAGGACTGGGCTCAGGCTGAGGGTCACAATGTGTGTTTGTGACCAATGTGGCCCGCAAGCATGGGCGGGGTCTCATGGGCCACACTGGTTTCAACGACACTGAACGTTGGACAACATGCCAACCACAAGGTTTCTTGCCATGGGGAAAGAGTTCTGATTTCTGCATCATTTTCAAACCCGGGCAGTGATTGGAGATAAGTGTCTAGGTTTCTGAAGCCTGAAAACCGCGGTTGAGAAGAGATAACGACCTAAGGCCATGGCGGGTCCGATGTGCTCAATGTGCGGCCAGCTGTCTGGGTGGGGCCAGGAGGTCCAGGCTCAGGCTGTGTCAGAAAGGGCATTAGTGCCCAGGTCAGCCTATATATTTCGGGTACAACCGAATCGCGTGCAGGTTGATCCTCATTTGGGGTTTCTGGGTAGCCCCAGAGGGCAATGTTTTTCGTCTGGAGGGCAGGCAGAGTGCTGCATTGTAGTTCTGGATTGCCAAACTGGAGGGCTTGTGGGCCAGTAGTCTGAGGACGGAAGTCTGAGAACCCAAGCTAGGCCTAGGTTTCTGGGTGACGATATGGCAGGCACAATCTACAGACCTGAATCGAGATCTCGTGCATCTGAAGTCAGGGCGAGAATCAGACGATCGCTCAAGTTGGACTTTCTGTCCCTGATGGCCCCTTCATGAAGGGGGGTTGATCACGAGGCCATGGGGGTTTTCCCACGATGGGAGTTGTGAGAAGCTCTCAACTGCAAAGATTCTTCTGCAGGACAATTGAGACCTGTTGTTTGGCTCCAGGCCAACGATTCCGAGCAGGGTTCTACGGATGGAAGGCTGGGTAGCCCACCTCGCATTCCAATTGTCTCCAAGCAACAAGACAGGTTAGATCTGCTGGATCTGGGGGAGAAACCGAGGAGGCTGAGTTGAAATGGACTCTCCCGTGGATGTGTCCTAATATGTCTTTGTGTCTATGGAGACCTTGGAAAGAAGCGGTGGCACTGGGGCCCTGAAGGGTTCTCCTAAACAGAGGCTTTGACACAGCTCCAACGTGCAAGTTTCCCATGTGTACATGAGATTGGTTCTGATGGTTGAGTCAAGAAACAGCCATATGCTGGTATTGAAATCCAGGCCTATGAGGAGAGATGCTTGGAAACCAAAGCAATGGATCCGATAGGTGCCTAGGGGCCTGCTCGTTCCTTTTTACTTCTAGGGACATCAGTCTACGGGTCTGAGTGCCGGTAGGTGCTCAGATGGGCCCAGATTGCCCCTGATTGTCCTAGGAAGCCACAAATATTGGGATGGCCTCAGGGATTTTGGAAGTTTATCCTATTAGTAGGGTTGTGGCCATTGGAATGGGCACATACAATTCCCTTGGAGAGGGCAAGCCAAAGTCGTCAGGTTTGGCTCCAGGGGCCTGAGCCTGTAGGGTGTGTAGGCCAGGGCTGTGTGGACAGTTGTCTGAAAACACAAACTCGGCTTATGTTTCGGATCATATTTATGGCAGGACTGATCTACAGACCATGAGGAGAACTCTCCGGTATATGAAAAAGGGCGAGTGTGAGGCTCTTGCTCAAGTCTTTCTTCTGTGAATATCGTGTCACACATGGTCGTGAAGTTTCCGGGTGGCTTCATGGGAAATGGACGAGTCTTACTCTCTGGGGGTTTGGCCCCGTCCAAAGAGTTCGGGGTCATTCTGTGGGATGGAAGAAGTCCGTTGTTCTGTTGTTGTTGATTTGTTTTGTTTTGTTTTTCAACCTCCGGTGTCCCACCAAATGGGGGATTCCAGAGTAGAGCCCTGGGGAGGGGCGACTGGACAACCAGAAATCTGGTTAAAAATTGGGGCCTAGGGACATGTCAAGCCCATTATGACATCTAATGGTCCAGCCACTGTGAGGACGTACTAGAGGACAGGACTCACGCTGAGGGTCACAATGCGTGTTTATGCCCTCGTCGCTCTCAAGAATGGGCGGGGCCTCAGGGTGAATGCTGGTTTCTCCTACACTGAACGTTGGACAACATGCCAACCACAAGGTTTCTTGCCATGGGTAAGGAAGAGTTCTGATTTCTGCATCACAGTCACCCCTGGGCAGTGATTGGAGATAAGGTCTAGGTTCTGAAGCCTGAAAACTGAGGTCGGGAAGAGATGATGACCTAAGGCCATGGCCGTTCTGATGTGCTCAGTGTTCGGTCAGCTGTCTGGGTGTTGGTCACGAGGTCCGGGCTCAGGTTGTCAGACAGTGCATTAGTGCCCAGGTTAGACTATATATTTTGGGTGCATTCGAGTGCCTTGTAGGTTCTGATCTGAAGAACTCTTCAGGATATGAAGAATGAGCGAGTCTGAGGCGCGTGCTCAGGCTTTTGTGTCTGGATTTTGTATCAGCGATGGCCGTGGAATGTTGGGGAGGCCTCATGGGCCATGGACGCATCTTGCTCTCTGTGGATTTGGCCCGATCCCAATTGTCTTTCGTCAATCTGTGGGATGGGAGGACTCCTTTCAGATTTGTTACCTCAGGTGTCCCACCAAAAGAGGAATTCCAAAGCAGAGCCCTGGGAAAGAGTGTAGGGACAACCCGAACTATGGTTAAAAATTGGTGTCTAGGGGCATGGCAAGCCCAATAGGCTGTCTCTCCATCCAGCCACTGAGAGGCCTTACCTGAGGACTGGGCTCAGGCTGAGGGTCACAATGTGTGTTTGTGACCAATGTGGCCCGCAAGCATGGGCGGGGTCTCATGGGCCACACTGGTTTCAACGACACTGAACGTTGGACAACATGCCAACCACAAGGTTTCTTGCCATGGGGAAAGCGTTCTGATTTCTGCATCATTTTCAAACCCGGGCCGTGATTGGAGATAAGTGTCTAGGTTTCTGAAGCCTGAAAACCGCGGTTGAGAAGAGATGACGACCTAAGGCCATGGCGGGTCCGATGTGCTCAATGTGCGGCCAGCTGTCTGGGTGGGGCCAGGAGGTCCAGGCTCAGGCTGTGTCAGAAAGGGCATTAGTGCCCAGGTCAGCCTATATATTTCGGGTACAACCGAATCGCGTGCAGGTTGATCCTCATTTGGGGTTTCTGGGTAGCCCCAGAGGGCAATGTTTTTCGTCTGGAGGGCAGGCAGAGTGCTGCATTGTAGTTCTGGATTGCCAAACTGGAGGGCTTGTGGGCCAGTAGTCTGAGGACGGAAGTCTGAGAACCCAAGCTAGGCCTAGGTTTCTGGGTGACGATATGGCAGGCACAATCTACAGACCTGAATCGAGATCTCGTGCATCTGAAGTCAGGGCGAGAATCAGACGATCGCTCAAGTTGGACTTTCTGTCCCTGATGGCCCCTTCTTTAAGGGGGGTTGATCACGAGGCCATGGGGGTTTTCCCACGATGGGAGTTGTGAGAAGCTCCCAACTGCAACGATTCTTCTGCAGGACAATTGAGACCTGTTGGTTGGCTCCAGGCCAACGATTCCGAGCAGGGTTCTAAGGATGGATGGCTGGGTAGCCCACCTCGCATTCCAATTGTCTCCAAGCAGCAAGACAGGTTAGATCTGCTGGATCTGGGGGAGAAACCGAGGAGGCTGAGTTGAAATGGACTCTCCCGTGGATGTGTCCTAATATGTCTTTGTGTCTATGGAGACCTTGGAAAGAAGCGGTGGCACTGGGGCCCTGAAGGGTTCTCCTAAACAGAGGCTTTGACACAGCTCCAACGTGCAAGTTTCCCATGTGTACATGAGATTGGTTCTGATGGGTGAGTCAAGAAACAGCCATATGCTGGTATTGAAATCCAGGCCTATGAGGAGAGATGCTTGGAAACCAAAGCAATGGATCCGATAGGTGCCTAGGGGCCTGCTCGTTCCTTTTTACTTCTAGGGACATCAGTCTACGGGTCTGAGTGCCGGTAGGTGCTCAGATGGGCCCAGATTGCCCCTGATTGTCCTAGGAAGCCACAAATATTGGGATGGCCTCAGGGATTTTGGAAGTTTATCCTATTAGTAGGGTTGTGGCCATTGGAATGGGCACATACAATTCCCTTGGAGAGGGCAAGCCAAAGTCGTCAGGTTTGGCTCCAGGGGCCTGAGCCTGTAGGGTGTGTAGGCCAGGGCTGTGTGGACAGTTGTCTGAAAACACAAACTCGGCTTATGTTTCGGATCATATTTATGGCAGGACTGATCTACAGACCATGAGGAGAACTCTCCGGTATATGAAAAAGGGCGAGTGTGAGGCTCTTGCTCAAGTCTTTCTTCTGTGAATATCGTGTCACACATGGTCGTGAAGTTTCCGGGTGGCTTCATGGGAAATGGACGAGTCTTACTCTCTGGGGGTTTGGCCCCGTCCAAAGAGTTTGGGGTCATTCTGTGGGATGGAAGAAGTCCGTTGTTCTGTTGTTGTTGATTTGTTTTGTTTTGTTTTGTTTTTCAACCTCCGGTGTCCCACCAAATGGGGGATTCCAGAGTAGAGCCCTGGGGAGGGGCGACTGGACAACCAGAAATCTGGTTAAAAATTGGGGCCTAGGGACATGTCAAGCCCATTATGACATCTAATGGTCCAGCCACTGTGAGGACGTACTAGAGGACAGGACTCACGCTGAGGGTCACAATGCGTGTTTATGCCCTCGTCGCTCTCAAAAATGGGCGGGGCCTCAGGGTGAATGCTGGTTTCTCCTACACTGAACGTTGGACAACATGCCAACCACAAGGTATCTTGCCATGGGTAAGGAAGAGTTCTGATTTCTGCATCACAGTCACCCCTGGGCAGTTATTGGAGATAAGGTCTAGGTTCTGAAGCCTGAAAACTGAGGTAGGGAAGAGATGATGACCTAAGGCCATGGCCGTTCTGATGTGCTCAGTGTTGGGTCAGCTGTCTGGGTGTTGGTCACGAGGTCCGGGCTCAGGTTGTCAGACAGTGCATTAGTGCCCAGGTTAGACTATATATTCTGGGTGCATTCGAGTGCCGTGTAGGTTCTGATCTGAAGAACTCTTCAGGATATGAAGAATGAGCGAGTCTGAGGCGCGTGCTCAGGCTTTTGTGTCTGGATTTTGTATCAGCGATGGCCGTGGAATGTTGGGGAGGCCTCATGGGCCATGGACGCATCTTGCTCTCTGTGGATTTGGCCCGATCCCAATTGTCTTTCGTCAATCTGTGGGATGGGAGGACTCCTTTCAGGTTTGTTACCTCAGGTGTCCCACCAAAAGAGGAATTCCAAAGCAGAGCCCTGGGAAAGAGTGTAGGGACAACCCGAACTATGGTTAAAAATTGGTGTCTAGGGGCATGGCAAGCCCAATATGCTGTCTCTCCATCCAGCCACTGAGAGGCCTTACCTGAGGACTGGGCTCAGGCTGAGGGTCACAATGTGTGTTTGTGACCAATGTGGCCCGCAAGCATGGGCGGGGTCTCATGGGCCACACTGGTTTCAACGACACTGAACGTTGGACAACATGCCAACCACAAGGTTTCTTGCCATGGGGAAAGAGTTCTGATTTCTGCATCATTTTCAAACCGGGCCGTGATTGGAGATAAGTGTCTAGGTTTCTATAGCCTGAAAACCGCGGTTGAGAAGAGATGACGACCTAAGGCCATGGCGGGTCCGATGTGCTCAATGTGCGGCCAGCTGTCTGGGTGGGGCCAGGAGGTCCAGGCTCAGGCTGTGTCAGAAAGGGCATTAGTGCCCAGGTCAGCCTATATATTTCGGGTACAACCGAATCGCGTGCAGGTTGATCCTCATTTGGGGTTTCTGGGTAGCCCCAGAGGGCAATGTTTTTCGTCTGGAGGGCAGGCAGAGTGCTGCATTGTAGTTCTGGATTGCCAAACTGGAGGGCTTGTGGGCCAGTAGTCTGAGGACGGAAGTCTGAGAACCCAAGCTAGGCCTAGGTTTCTGGGTGACGCTATGGCAGGCACAATCTACAGACCTGAATCGAGATCTCGTGCATCTGAAGTCAGGGCGAGAATCAGACGATCGCTCAAGTTGGACTTTCTGTCCCTGATGGCCCCTTCATGAAGGGGGGTTGATCACGAGGCCATGGGGGTTTTCCCACGATGGGAGTTGTGAGAAGCTCCCAACTGCAAAGATTCTTCTGCAGGACAATTGAGACCTGTTGGTTGGCTCCAGGCCAACGATTCCGAGCAGGGTTCTAAGGATGGATGGCTGGGTAGCCCACCTCGCATTCCAATTGTCTCCAAGGAACAAGACAGGTTAGATCTGCTGGATCTGGGGGAGAAACCGAGGAGGCTGAGTTGAAATGGACTCTCCCGTGGATGTGTCCTAATATGTCTTTGTGTCTATGGAGACCTTGGAAAGAAGCGGTGGCACTGGGGCCCTGAAGGGTTCTCCTAAACAGAGGCTTTGACACAGCTCCAACGTGCAAGTTTCCTATGTGTACATGAGATTGGTTCTGATGGGTGAGTCAAGAAACAGCCATATGCTGGTATTGAAATCCAGGCCTATGAGGAGAGATGCTTGGAAACCAAAGCAATGGATCCGATAGGTGCCTAGGGGCCTGCTCGTTCCTTTTTACTTCTAGGGACATCAGTCTACGGGTCTGAGTGCCGGTAGGTGCTCAGATGGGCCCAGATTGCCCCTGATTGTCCTAGGAAGCCACAAATATTGGGATGGCCTCAGGGATTTTGGAAGTTTATCCTATTAGTAGGGTTGTGGCCATTGGAATGGGCACATACAATTCCCTTGGAGAGGGCAAGCCAAAGTCGTCAGGTTTGGCTCCAGGGGCCTGAGCCTGTAGGGTGTGTAGGCCAGGGCTGTGTGGACAGTTGTCTGAAAACACAAACTCGGCTTATGTTTCGGATCATATTTATGGCAGGACTGATCTACAGACCATGAGGAGAACTCTCCGGTATATGAAAAAGGGCGAGTGTGAGGCTCTTGCTCAAGTCTTTCTTCTGTGAATATCGTGTCACACATGGTCGTGAAGTTTCCGGGTGGCTTCATGGGAAATGGACGAGTCTTACTCTCTGGGGGTTTGGCCCCGTCCAAAGAGTTCGGGGTCATTCTGTGGGATGGAAGAAGTCCGTTGTTCTGTTGTTGTTGATTTGTTTTGTTTTGTTTTTCAACCTCCGATGTCCCACCAAATGGGGGATTCCAGAGTAGAGCCCTGGGGAGGGGCGACTGGACAACCAGAAATCTGGTTAAAAATTGGGGCCTAGGGACATGTCAAGCCCATTATGACATCTAATGGTCCAGCCACTGTGAGGACGTACTAGAGGACAGGACTCACGCTGAGGGTCACAATGCGTGTTTATGCCCTCGTCGCTCTCAAGAATGGGCGGGGCCTCAGGGTGAATGCTGGTTTCTCCTACACTGAACGTTGGACAACATGCCAACCACAAGGTTTCTTGCCATGGGTAAGGAAGAGTTCTGATTTATGCATCACAGTCACCCCTGGGCAGTGATTGGAGATAAGGTCTAGGTTCTGAAGCCTGAAAACTGAGGTAGGGAAGAGATGATGACCTAAGGCCATGGCCGTTCTGATGTGCTCAGTGTTCGGTCAGCTGTCTGGGTGTTGGTCACGAGGTCCGGGCTCAGGTTGTCAGACAGTGCATTAGTGCCCAGGTTAGACTATATATTTTGGGTGCATTCGAGTGCCGTGTAGGTTCTGATCTGAAGAACTCTTCAGGATATGAAGAATGAGCGAGTCTGAGGCGCGTGCTCAGGCTTTTGTGTCTGGATTTTGTATCAGCGATGGCCGTGGAATGTTGGGGAGGCCTCATGGGCCATGGACGCATCTTGCTCTCTGTGGATTTGGCCCGATCCCAATTGTCTTTCGTCAATCTGTGGGATGGGAGGACTCCTTTCAGGTTTGTTACCTCAGGTGTCCCACCAAAAGAGGAATTCCAAAGCAGAGCCCTGGGAAAGAGTGTAGGGACAACCCGAACTATGGTTAAAAATTGGTGTCTAGGGGCATGGCAAGCCCAATATGCTGTCTCTCCATCCAGCCACTGAGAGGCCTTACCTGAGGACTGGGCTCAGGCTGAGGGTCACAATGTGTGTTTGTGACCAATGTGGCCCGCAAGCATGGGCGGGGTCTCATGGGCCACACTGGTTTCAACGACACTGAACGTTGGACAACATGCCAACCACAAGGTTTCTTGCCATGGGGAAAGAGTTCTGATTTCTGCATCATTTTCAAACCCGGGCCGTGATTGGAGATAAGGTCTAGGTTTCTGAAGCCTGAAAACCGCGGTTGAGAAGAGATGACGACCTAAGGCCATGGCGGGTCCGATGTGCTCAATGTGCGGCCAGCTGTCTGGGTGGGGCCAGGAGGTCCAGGCTCAGGCTGTGTCAGAAAGGGCATTAGTGCCCAGGTCAGCCTATATATTTCGGGTACAACCGAATCGCGTGCAGGTTGATCCTCATTTGGGGTTTCTGGGTAGCCCCAGAGGGCAATGTTTTTCGTCTGGAGGGCAGGCAGAGTGCTGCATTGTAGTTCTGGATTGCCAAACTGGAGGGCTTGTGGGCCTGTAGTCTGAGGACGGAAGTCTGAGAACCCAAGCTAGGCCTAGGTTTCTGGGTGACGATATGGCAGGCACAATCTACAGACCTGAATCGAGATCTCGTGCATCTGAAGTCAGGGTGAGAATCAGACGATCGCTCAAGTTGGACTTTCTGTCCCTGATGGCCCCTTCATGAAGGGGGGTTGATCACGAGGCCATGGGGGTTTTCCCACGATGGGAGTTGTGAGAAGCTCTCAACTGCAAAGATTCTTCTGCAGGACAATTGAGACCTGTTGTTTGGCTCCAGGCCAACGATTCCGAGCAGGGTTCTACGGATGGAAGGCTGGGTAGCCCACCTCGCATTCCAATTGTCTCCAAGCAACAAGACAGGTTAGATCTGCTGGATCTGGGGGAGAAACCGAGGAGGCTGAGTTGAAATGGACTCTCCCGTGGATGTGTCCTAATATGTCTTTGTGTCTATGGAGACCTTGGAAAGAAGCGGTGGCACTGGGGCCCTGAAGGGTTCTCCTAAACAGAGGCTTTGACACAGCTCCAACGTGCAAGTTTCCCATGTGTACATGAGATTGGTTCTGATGGGTGAGTCAAGAAACAGCCATATGCTGGTATTGAAATCCAGGCCTATGAGGAGAGATGCTTGGAAACCAAAGCAATGGATCCGATAGGTGCCTAGGGGCCTGCTCGTTCCTTTTTACTTCTAGGGACATCAGTCTACGGGTCTGAGTGCCGGTAGGTGCTCAGATGGGCCCAGATTGCCCCTGATTGTCCTAGGAAGCCACAAATATTGGGATGGCCTCAGGGATTTTGGAAGTTTATCCTATTAGTAGGGTTGTGGCCATTGGAATGGGCACATACAATTCGCTAGGAGAGGGCAAGCCAAAGACGTCAGGTTTGGCTCCAAGGGCCTGAGCCTGTAGGGTGTGTAGGCCAGGGCTGTTTGGACAGTTGTCTGAAAACACAAACTCGGCTTATGTTTCGGATCATATTTATGGCAGGACTGATCTACAGACCATGAGGAGAACTCTTCGGTATATGAAAAAGGGCGAGTGTGAGGCTCTTGCTCAAGTCTTTCTTCCCTGAATATCGTGTCACACATGGTCGTGAAGTTTCCGGGTGGCTTCATGGGAAATGGACGAGTCTTACTCTCTGGGGGTTTGGCCCCGTCCAAAGAGTTTGGGGTCATTCTGTGGGATGGAAGAAGTCCGTTGTTCTGTTGTTGTTGATTTGTTTTGTTTTGTTTTTCAACCTCCGGTGTCCCACCAAATGGGGGATTCCAGAGTCGAGCCCTGGGGAGGGGCGACTGGACAACCAGAAATCTGGTTAAAAATTGGGGCCTTGGGACATGTCAAGCCCATTATGACATCTAATGGTCCAGCCACTGTGAGGACGTACTAGAGGACAGGACTCACGCTGAGGGTCACAATGCGTGTTTATGCCCTCGTCGCTCTCAAGAATGGGCGGGGCCTCAGGGTGAATGCTGGTTTCTCCTACACTGAACGTTGGACAACATGCCAACCACAAGATTTCTTGCCATGGGTAAGGAAGAGTTCTGATTTCTGCATCACAGTCACCCCTGGGCAGTGATTGGAGATAAAGTCTAGGTTCTGAAGCCTGAAAACTGAGGTAGGGAAGAGATGATGACTTAAGGCCATGGCCGTTCTGATGTGCTCAGTGTTCGGTCAGCTGTCTGGGTGTTGGTCACGAGGTCCGGGCTCAGGTTGTTCAGACAGTGCATTAGTGCCCAGGTTAGACTATATATTTTGGTTGCATTCGAGTGCCGTTTAGGTTCTGATCTGAAGAACTCTTCAGGATATGAAGAATGAGCGAGTCTGAGGCGCGTGCTCAGGCTTTTGTGTCTGGATTTTGTATCAGCGATGGCCGTGGAATGTTGGGGAGGCCTCATGGGCCATGGACGCATCTTGCTCTCTGTGGATTTGGCCCAATCCCAATTGTCTTTCGTCAATCTGTGGGATGGGAGGACTCCTTTCAGGTTTGTTACCTCAGGTGTCCCACCAAAAGAGGAATTCCAAAGCAGAGCCCTGGGAAAGAGTGTAGGGACAACCCGAACTATGGTTAAAAATTGGTGTCTAGGGGCATGGCAAGCCCAATATGCTGTCTCTCCATCCAGCCACTGAGAGGCCTTACCTGAGGACTGGGCTCAGGCTGAGGGTCACAATGTGTGTTTGTGACCAATGTGGCCCGCAAGCATGGGCGGGGTCTCATGGGCCACACTGGTTTCAACGACACTGAACGTTGGACAACATGCCAACCACAAGGTTTCTTGCCATGGGGAAAGAGTTCTGATTTCTGCATCATTTTCAAACCCGGGCAGTGATTGGAGATAAGTGTCTAGGTTTCTGAAGCCTGAAAACCGCGGTTGAGAAGAGATGACGACCCAAGGCCATGGCGGGTCCGATGTGCTCAGTGTGCGGCCAGCTGTCTGGGTGTGGCCAGGAGGTCCAGGCTCAGGCTGTGTCAGAAAGGGCATTAGTGCCCAGGTAAGCCTATATATTTCGGGTACAACCGAATCCCGTGCAGGTTGATCCTCATTTGGGGTTTCTGGGTATACCCAGAGGGCAATGTTTTTCGTCTGCAGGGCAGGCAGAGTGCTGCATTGTAGTTCTGGATTGCCAAACTGGAGGGCTTGTGGGCCAGTAGTCTGAGGACGGAAGTCTGAGAACCCAAGCTAGGCCTAGGTTTCTGGGTGACGATATGGCAGGCACAATCTACAGACCTGAATCGAGATCTCGTGCATCTGAAGTCAGGGCGAGAATCAGACGATCGCTCAAGTTGGACTTTCTGTCCCTGATGGCCCCTTCATGAAGGGGGGTTGATCACGAGGCCATGGGGGTTTTCCCACGATGGGAGTTGTGAGAAGCTCCCAACTGCAACGATTCTTCTGCAGGACAATTGAGACCTGTTGGTTGGCTCCAGGCCAACGATTCCGAGCAGGGTTCTAAGGATGGATGGCTGGGTAGCCCACCTCGCATTCCAATTGTCTCCAAGCAACAAGACAGGTTAGATCTGCTGGATCTGGGGGAGAAACCGAGGAGGCTGAGTTGAAATGGACTCTCCCGTGGATGTGTCCTAATATGTCTTTGTGTCTATGGAGACCTTGGAAAGAAGCGGTGGCACTGGGGCCCTGAAGGGTTCTCCTAAACAGAGGCTTTGACACAGCTCCAACGTGCAAGTTTCCCATGTGTACATGAGATTGGTTCTGATGGGTGAGTCAAGAAACAGCCATATGCTGGTATTGAAATCCAGGCCTATGAGGAGAGATGCTTGGAAACCAAAGCAATGGATCCGATAGGTGCCTAGGGGCCTGCTCGTTCCTTTTTACTTCTAGGGACATCAGTCTACGGGTCTGAGTGCCGGTAGGTGCTCAGATGGGCCCAGATTGCCCCTGATTGTCCTAGGAAGCCACAAATATTGGGATGGCCTCAGGGATTTTGGAAGTTTATCCTATTAGTAGGGTTGTGTCCATTGGAATGGGTACATACAATTCCCTTGGAGAGGGCAAGCCAAAGTCGTCAGGTTTGGCTCCAGGGGCCTGAGCCTGTAGGGTGTGTAATCCAGGGCTGTGTGGACAGTTGTCTGAAAACACAAACTCGGCTTATGTTTCGGATCATATTTATGGCAGGACTGATCTACAGACCATGAGGAGAACTCTCCGGTATATGAAAAAGGGCGAGTGTGAGGCTCTTGCTCAAGTCTTTCTTCTCTGAATATCGTGTCACACATGGTCGTGAAGTTTCCGGGTGGCTTCATGGGAAATGGACGAGTCTTACTCTCTGGGGGTTTGGCCCCGTCCAAAGAGTTTGGGGTCATTCTGTGGGATGGAAGAAGTCCGTTGTTCTGTTGTTGTTGATTTGTTTTGTTTTGTTTTTCAACCTCCGGTGTCCCACCAAATGGGGGATTCCAGAGTCGAGCCCTGGGGAGGGGCGACTGGACAACCAGAAATCTGGTTAAAAATTGGGGCCTAGGGACATGTCAAGCCCATTATGACATCTAATGGTCCAGCCACTGTGAGGACGTACTAGAGGACAGGACTCACGCTGAGGGTCACAATGCGTGTTTATGCCCTCGTCGCTCTCAAGAATGGGCGGGGCCTCAGGGTGAATGCTGGTTTCTCCTACACTGAACGTTGGACAACATGCCAACCACAAGGTTTCTTGCCATGGGTAAGGAAGAGTTCTGATTTCTGCATCACAGTCACCCCTGGGCAGTGATTGGAGATAAAGTCTACGTTCTGAAGCCTGAAAACTGAGGTAGGGAAGAGATGATGACCTAGGCCATGGCCGTTCTGATGTGCTCAGTGTTCGGTCAGCTGTCTGGTTGTTGGTCACGAGGTCCGGGCTCAGGTTGTTCAGACAGTGCATTAGTGCCCAGGTTAGACTATATATTTTGGGTGCATTCGAGTGCCGTGTAGGTTCTGATCTGAAGAATTCTTCAGTATATGAAGAATGAGCGAGTCTGAGGCGCGTGCTCAGGCTTTTGTGTCTGGATTTTGTATCAGCGATGGCCGTGGAATGTTGGGGAGGCCTCATGGGCCATGGACGCATCTTGCTCTCTGTGGATTTGGCCCGATCCCAATTGTCTTTCGTCAATCTGTGGGATGGGAGGACTCCTTTCAGGTTTGTTACCTCAGGTGTCCCACCAAAAGAGGAATTCCAAAGCAGAGCCCTGGGAAAGAGTGTAGGGACAACCCGAACTATGGTTAAAAATTGGTGTCTAGGGGCATGGCAAGCCCAATATGCTGTCTCTCCATCCAGCCACTGAGAGGCCTTACCTGAGGACTGGGCTCAGGCTGAGGGTCACAATGTGTGTTTGTGACCAATGTGGCCCGCAAGCATGGGCGGGGTCTCATGGGCCACACTGGTTTCAACGACACTGAACGTTGGACAACATGCCAACCACAAGGTTTCTTGCCATGGGGAAAGAGTTCTGATTTCTGCATCATTTTCAAACCCGGGCAGTGATTGGAGATAAGGACTAGGTTTCTGAAGCCTGAAAACCGCGGTTGAGAAGAGATGACGACCCAAGGCCATGGCGGGTCCGATGTGCTCAATGTGCGGCCTGCTGTCTGGGTGGGGCCAGGAGGTCCAGGCTCAGGCTGTGTCAGAAAGGGCATTAGTGCCCAGGTCAGCCTATATATTTCGGGTACAACCGAATCCCGTGCAGGTTGATCCTCATTTGGGGTTTCTGGGTATCCCCAGAGTGCAATGTTTTTCGTCTGCAGGGCAGGCAGAGTGCTGCATTGTAGTTCTGGATTGCCAAACTGGAGGGCTTGTGGGCCAGTAGTCTGAGGACGGAAGTCTGAGAACCCAAGCTAGGCCTAGGTTTCTGGGTGACGATATGGCAGGCACAATCTACAGACCTGAATCGAGATCTCGTGCATCTGAAGTCAGGGCGAGAATCAGACGATCGCTCAAGTTGGACTTTCTGTCCCTGATGGCCCCTTCATGAAGGGGGGTTGATCACGAGGCCATGGGGGTTTTCCCACGATGGGAGTTGTGAGAAGCTCCCAACTGCAAAGATTCTTCTGCAGGACAATTGAGACCTGTTGGTTGGCTCCAGGCCAACGATTCCGAGCAGGGTTCTAAGGATGGATGGCTGGGTAGCCCACCTCGCATTCCAATTGTCTCCAAGCAACAAGACAGGTTAGATCTGCTGGATCTGGGGGAGAAACCGAGGAGGCTGAGTTGAAATGGACTCTCCCGTGGATGTGTCCTAATATGTCTTTGTGTCTATGGAGACCTTGGAAAGAAGCGGTGGCACTGGGGCCCTGAAGGGTTCTCCTAAACAGAGGCTTTGACACAGCTCCAACGTGCAAGTTTCCCATGTGTACATGAGATTGGTTCTGATGGGTGAGTCAAGAAACAGCCATATGCTGGTATTGAAATCCAGGCCTATGAGGAGAGATGCTTGGAAACCAAAGCAATGGATCCGATAGGTGCCTAGGGGCCTGCTCGTTCCTTTTTACTTCTAGGGACATCAGTCTACGGGTCTGAGTGCCGGTAGGTGCTCAGATGGGCCCAGATTGCCCCTGATTGTCCTAGGAAGCCACAAATATTGGGATGGCCTCAGGGATTTTGGAAGTTTATCCTATTAGTAGGGTTGTGTCCATTGGAATGGGTACATACAATTCCCTTGGAGAGGGCAAGCCAAAGTCGTCAGGTTTGGCTCCAGGGGCCTGAGCCTGTAGGGTGTGTAATCCAGGGCTGTGTGGACAGTTGTCTGAAAACACAAACTCGGCTTATGTTTCGGATCATATTTATGGAAGGACTGATCTACAGACCATGAGGAGAACTCTCCGGTATATGAAAAAGGGCGAGTGTGAGGCTCTTGCTCAAGTCTTTCTTCTCTGAATATCGTGTCACACATGGTCGTGAAGTTTCCGGGTGGCTTCATGGGAAATGGACGAGTCTTACTCTCTGGGGGTTTGGCCCCGTCCAAAGACTTTGGGGTCATTCTGTGGGATGGAAGAAGTCCGTTGTTCTGTTGTTGTTGATTTGTTTTGTTTTGTTTTTCAACCTCCGGTGTCCCACCAAATGGGGGATTCTAGAGTCGAGCCCTGGGGAGGGGCGACTGGACAACCAGAAATCTGGTTAAAAATTGGGGCCTAGGGACATGTCAAGCCCATTATGACATCTAATGGTCCAGCCACTGTGAGGACGTACTAGAGGACAGGACTCACGCTGAGGGTCACAATGCGTGTTTATGCCCTCGTCGCTCTCAAGAATGGGCGGGGCCTCAGGGTGAATGCTGGTTTCTCCTACACTGAACGTTGGACAACATGCCAACCACAAGGTTTCTTGCCATGGGTAAGGAAGAGTTCTGATTTCTGCATCACAGTCACCCCTGGGCAGTGATTGGAGATAAAGTCTAGGTTCTGAAGCCTGAAAACTGAGGTAGGGAAGAGATGATGACCTAGGCCATGGCCGTTCTGATGTGCTCAGTGTTCGGTCAGCTGTCTGGTTGTTGGTCACGAGGTCCGGGCTCAGGTTGTTCAGACAGTGCATTAGTGCCCAGGTTAGACTATATATTTTGGGTGCATTCGAGTGCCGTGTAGGTTCTGATCTGAAGAATTCTTCAGTATATGAAGAATGAGCGAGTCTGAGGCGCGTGCTCAGGCTTTTGTGTCTGGATTTTGTATCAGCGATGGCCGTGGAATGTTGGGGAGGCCTCATGGGCCATGGACGCATCTTGCTCTCTGTGGATTTGGCCCGATCCCAATTGTCTTTCGTCAATCTGTAGGATGGGAGGACTCCTTTCAGGTTTGTTACCTCAGGTGTCCCACCAAAAGAGGAATTCCAAAGCAGAGCCCTGGGAAAGAGTGTAGGGACAACCCGAACTATGGTTAAAAATTGGTGTCTAGGGGCATGGCAAGCCCAATATGCTGTCTCTCCATCCAGCCACTGAGAGGCCTTACCTGAGGACTGGGCTCAGGCTGAGGGTCACAATGTGTGTTTGTGACCAATGTGGCCCGCAAGCATGGGCGGGGTCTCATGGGCCACACTGGTTTCAACGACACTGAACGTTGGACAACATGCCAACCACAAGGTTTCTTGCCATGGGGAAAGAGTTCTGATTTCTGCATCATTTTCAAACCCGGGCAGTGATTGGAGATAAGGACTAGGTTTCTGAAGCCTGAAAACCGCGGTTGAGAAGAGATGACGACCCAAGGCCATGGCGGGTCCGATGTGCTCAATGTGCGGCCAGCTGTCTGGGTGGGGCCAGGAGGTCCAGGCTCAGGCTGTGTCAGAAAGGGCATTAGTGCCCAGGTCAGCCTATATATTTCGGGTACAACCGAATCCCGTGCAGGTTGATCCTCATTTGTGGTTTCTGGGTATCCCCAGAGTGCAATGTTTTTCGTCTGCAGGGCAGGCAGAGTGCTGCATTGTAGTTCTGGATTGCCAAACTGGAGGGCTTGTGGGCCAGTAGTCTGAGGACGGAAGTCTGAGAACCCAAGCTAGGCCTAGGTTTCTGGGTGACGATATGGCAGGCACAATCTACAGACCTGAATCGAGATCTCGTGCATCTGAAGTCAGGGCGAGAATCAGACGATCGCTCAAGTTGGACTTTCTGTCCCTGATGGCCCCTTCATGAAGGGGGGTTGATCACGAGGCCATGGGGGTTTTCCCACGATGGGAGTTGTGAGAAGCTCCCAACTGCAAAGATTCTTCTGCAGGACAATTGAGACCTGTTGGTTGGCTCCAGGCCAACGATTCCGAGCAGGGTTCTAAGGATGGATGGCTGGGTAGCCCACCTCGCATTCCAATTGTCTCCAAGCAACAAGACAGGTTAGATCTGCTGGATCTGGGGGAGAAACCGAGGAGGCTGAGTTGAAATGGACTCTCCCGTGGATGTGTCCTAATATGTCTTTGTGTCTATGGAGACCTTGGAAAGAAGCGGTGGCACTGGGGCCCTGAAGGGTTCTCCTAAACAGAGGCTTTGACACAGCTCCAACGTGCAAGTTTCCCATGTGTACATGAGATTGGTTCTGATGGGTGAGTCAAGAAACAGCCATATGCTGGTATTGAAATCCAGGCCTATGAGGAGAGATGCTTGGAAACCAAAGCAATGGATCCGATAGGTGCCTAGGGGCCTGCTCGTTCCTTTTTACTTCTAGGGACATCAGTCTACGGGTCTGAGTGCCGGTAGGTGCTCAGATGGGCCCAGATTGCCCCTGATTGTCCTAGGAAGCCACAAATATTGGGATGGCCTCAGGGATTTTGGAAGTTTATCCTATTAGTAGGGTTGTGTCCATTGGAATGGGTACATACAATTCCCTTGGAGAGGGCAAGCCAAAGTCGTCAGGTTTGGCTCCAGGGGCCTGAGCCTGTAGGGTGTGTAGGCCAGGGCTGTTTGGACAGTTGTCTGAAAACACAAACTTGGCTTATGTTTCGGATCATATTTATGGAAGGACTGATCTACAGACCATGAGGAGAACACTCCGGTATATGAAAAAGGGCGAGTGTGAGGCTCTTGCTCAAGTCTTTCTTCTGTGAATATCGTGTCACACATGGTCGTGAAGTTTCCGGGTGGCTTCATGGGAAATGGACGAGTCTTACTCTCTGGGGGTTTGGCCCCGTCCAAAGAGTTTGGGGTCATTCTGTGGGATGGAAGAAGTCCGTTGTTCTGTTGTTGTTGATTTGTTTTGTTTTGTTTTTCAACCTCCGGTGTCCCTCCAAATGGGGGATTCCAGAGTAGAGCCCTGGGGAGGGGCAGCTGGACAACCAGAAATCTGGTTAAAAATTGGGGCCTAGGGACATGTCAAGCCCATTATGACATCTAATGGTCCAGCCACTGTGAGGACGTACTAGAGGACAGGACTCACGCTGAGGGTCACAATGCGTGTTAATGCCCTCGTCGCTCTCAAGAATGGGCGGGGCCTCAGGGTGAATGCTGGTTTCTCCTACACTGAACGTTGGACAACATGCCAACCACAAGGTATCTTGCCATGGGTAAGGAAGAGTTCTGATTTCTGCATCACAGTCACCCCTGGGCAGTGATTGGAGATAAGGTCTAGGTTCTGAAGCCTGAAAACCGCGGTTGAGAAGAGATGACGACCTAAGGCCATGGCGGGTCCGATGTGCTCAATGTGCGGCCAGCTGTCTGGGTGGGGCCAGGAGGTCCAGGCTCAGGCTGTGTCAGAAAGGGCATTAGTGCCCAGGTCAGCCTATATATTTCGGGTACAACCGAATCGCGTGCAGGTTGATCCTCATTTGGGGTTTCTGGGTAGCCCCAGAGGGCAATGTTTTTCGTCTGGAGGGCAGGCAGAGTGCTGCATTGTAGTTCTGGATTGCCAAACTGGAGGGCTTGTGGGCCAGTAGTCTGAGGACGGAAGTCTGAGAACCCAAGCTAGGCCTAGGTTTCTGGGTGACGCTATGGCAGGCACAATCTACAGACCTGAATCGAGATCTCGTGCATCTGAAGTCAGGGCGAGAATCAGACGATCGCTCAAGTTGGACTTTCTGTCCCTGATGGCCCCTTCATGAAGGGGGGTTGATCACGAGGCCATGGGGGTTTTCCCACGATGGGAGTTGTGAGAAGCTCCCAACTGCAAAGATTCTTCTGCAGGACAATTGAGACCTGTTGGTTGGCTCCAGGCCAACGATTCCGAGCAGGGTTCTAAGGATGGATGGCTGGGTAGCCCACCTCGCATTCCAATTGTCTCCAAGGAACAAGACAGGTTAGATCTGCTGGATCTGGGGGAGAAACCGAGGAGGCTGAGTTGAAATGGACTCTCCCGTGGATGTGTCCTAATATGTCTTTGTGTCTATGGAGACCTTGGAAAGAAGCGGTGGCACTGGGGCCCTGAAGGGTTCTCCTAAACAGAGGCTTTGACACAGCTCCAACGTGCAAGTTTCCTATGTGTACATGAGATTGGTTCTGATGGGTGAGTCAAGAAACAGCCATATGCTGGTATTGAAATCCAGGCCTATGAGGAGAGATGCTTGGAAACCAAAGCAATGGATCCGATAGGTGCCTAGGGGCCTGCTCGTTCCTTTTTACTTCTACGGACATCAGTCTACGGGTCTGAGTGCCGGTAGGTGCTCAGATGGGCCCAGATTGCCCCTGATTGTCCTAGGAAGCCACAAATATTGGGATGGCCTCAGGGATTTTGGAAGTTTATCCTATTAGTAGGGTTGTGGCCATTGGAATGGGCACATACAATTCCCTTGGAGAGGGCAAGCCAAAGTCGTCAGGTTTGGCTCCAGGGGCCTGAGCCTGTAGGGTGTGTAGGCCAGGGCTGTGTGGACAGTTGTCTGAAAACACAAACTCGGCTTATGTTTCGGATCATATTTATGGCAGGACTGATCTACAGACCATGAGGAGAACTCTCCGGTATATGAAAAAGGGCGAGTGTGAGGCTCTTGCTCAAGTCTTTCTTCTGTGAATATCGTGTCACACATGGTCGTGAAGTTTCCGGGTGGCTTCATGGGAAATGGACGAGTCTTACTCTCTGGGGGTTTGGCCCCGTCCAAAGAGTTCGGGGTCATTCTGTGGGATGGAAGAAGTCCGTTGTTCTGTTGTTGTTGATTTGTTTTGTTTTGTTTTTCAACCTCCGATGTCCCACCAAATGGGGGATTCCAGAGTAGAGCCCTGGGGAGGGGCGACTGGACAACCAGAAATCTGGTTAAAAATTGGGGCCTAGGGACATGTCAAGCCCATTATGACATCTAATGGTCCAGCCACTGTGAGGACGTACTAGAGGACAGGACTCACGCTGAGGGTCACAATGCGTGTTTATGCCCTCGTCGCTCTCAAGAATGGGCGGGGCCTCAGGGTGAATGCTGGTTTCTCCTACACTGAACGTTGGACAACATGCCAACCACAAGGTTTCTTGCCATGGGTAAGGAAGAGTTCTGATTTATGCATCACAGTCACCCCTGGGCAGTGATTGGAGATAAGGTCTAGGTTCTGAAGCCTGAAAACTGAGGTAGGGAAGAGATGATGACCTAAGGCCATGGCCGTTCTGATGTGCTCAGTGTTCGGTCAGCTGTCTGGGTGTTGGTCACGAGGTCCGGGCTCAGGTTGTCAGACAGTGCATTAGTGCCCAGGTTAGACTATATATTTTGGGTGCATTCGAGTGCCGTGTAGGTTCTGATCTGAAGAACTCTTCAGGATATGAAGAATGAGCGAGTCTGAGGCGCGTGCTCAGGCTTTTGTGTCTGGATTTTGTATCAGCGATGGCCGTGGAATGTTGGGGAGGCCTCATGGGCCATGGACGCATCTTGCTCTCTGTGGATTTGGCCCGATCCCAATTGTCTTTCGTCAATCTGTGGGATGGGAGGACTCCTTTCAGGTTTGTTACCTCAGGTGTCCCACCAAAAGAGGAATTCCAAAGCAGAGCCCTGGGAAAGAGTGTAGGGACAACCCGAACTATGGTTAAAAATTGGTGTCTAGGGGCATGGCAAGCCCAATATGCTGTCTCTCCATCCAGCCACTGAGAGGCCTTACCTGAGGACTGGGCTCAGGCTGAGGGTCACAATGTGTGTTTGTGACCAATGTGGCCCGCAAGCATGGGCGGGGTCTCATGGGCCACACTGGTTTCAACGACACTGAACGTTGGACAACATGCCAACCACAAGGTTTCTTGCCATGGGGAAAGAGTTCTGATTTCTGCATCATTTTCAAACCCGGGCCGTGTTTGGAGATAAGGTCTAGGTTTCTGAAGCCTGAAAACCGCGGTTGAGAAGAGATGACGACCTAAGGCCATGGCGGGTCCGATGTGCTCAATGTGCGGCCAGCTGTCTGGGTGGGGCCAGGAGGTCCAGGCTCAGGCTGTGTCAGAAAGGGCATTAGTGCCCAGGTCAGCCTATATATTTCGGGTACAACCGAATCGCGTGCAGGTTGATCCTCATTTGGGGTTTCTGGGTAGCCCCAGAGGGCAATGTTTTTCGTCTGGAGGGCAGGCAGAGTGCTGCATTGTAGTTCTGGATTGCCAAACAGGAGGGCTTGTGGGCCTGTAGTCTGAGGACGGAAGTCTGAGAACCCAAGCTAGGCCTAGGTTTCTGGGTGACGATATGGCAGGCACAATCTACAGACCTGAATCGAGATCTCGTGCATCTGAAGTCAGGGTGAGAATCAGACGATCGCTCAAGTTGGACTTTCTGTCCCTGATGGCCCTTTCATGAAGGGGGGTTGATCACGATGGGAGTTGTGAGAAGCTCCCAACTGCAAAGATTCTTCTGCAGGACAATTGAGACCTGTTGGTTGGCTCCAGGCCAACGATTCCGAGCAGGGTTCTAAGGATGGATGGCTGGGTAGCCCACCTCGCATTCCAATTGTCTCCAAGCAACAAGACAGGTTAGATCTGCTGGATCTGGGGGAGAAACCGAGGAGGCTGAGTTGAAATGGACTCTCCCGTGGATGTGTCCTAATATGTCTTTGTGTCTATGGAGACCTTGGAAAGAAGCGGTGGCACTGGGGCCCTGAAGGGTTCTCCTAAACAGAGGCTTTGACACAGCTCCAACGTGCAAGTTTCCCATGTGTACATGAGATTGGTTCTGATGGGTGAGTCAAGAAACAGCCATATGCTGGTATTGAAATCCAGGCCTATGAGGAGAGATGCTTGGAAACCAAAGCAATGGATCCGATAGGTGCCTATGGGCCTGCTCGTTCCTTTTTACTTCTAGGGACATCAGTCTACGGGTCTGAGTGCCGGTAGGTGCTCAGATGGGTCCAGATTGCCCCTGATTGTCCTAGGAAGCCACAAATATTGGGATGGCCTCAGGGATTTTGGAAGTTTATCCTATTAGTAGGGTTGTGGCCATTGGAATGGGCACATACAATTCCCTTGGAGAGGGCAAGCCAAAGTCGTCAGGTTTGGCTCCAGGGGCCTGAGCGTGTAGGGTGTGTAGGCCAGGGCTGTTTGGACAGTTGTCTGAAAACACAAACTCGGCTTATGTTTCGGATCATATTTATGGCAGGACTGATCTACAGACCATGAGGAGAACTCTCCGGTATATGAAAAAGGGCGAGTGTGAGGCTCTTGCTCAAGTCTTTCTTCTGTGAATATCGTGTCACACATGGTCGTGAGGTTTCCGGGTGGTTTCATGGGAAATGGACGAGTCTTACTCTCTGGGGGTTTGGCCCCGTCCAAAGAGTTCGGGGTCATTCTGTGGGATGGAAGAAGTCCGTTGTTCTGTTGTTGTTGATTTGTTTTGTTTTGTTTTTCAACCTCCGGTGTCCCACCAAATGGGGGATTCCAGAGTAGAGCCCTGGGGAGGGGCGACTGGACAACCAGAAATCTGGTTAAAAATTGGGGCCTAGGGACATGTCAAGCCCATTATGACATCTAATGGTCCAGCCACTGTGAGGACGTACTAGAGGACAGGACTCACGCTGAGGGTCACAATGCGTGTTTATGCCCTCGTCGCTCTCAAGAATGGGCGGGGCCTCAGGGTGAATGCTGGTTTCTCCTACACTGAACGTTGGACAACATGCCAACCACAAGGTTTCTTGCCATGGGTAAGGAAGAGTTCTGATTTCTGCATCACAGTCACCCCTGGGCAGTGATTGGAGATAAAGTCTAAGTTCTGAAGCCTGAAAACTGAGGTAGGGAAGAGATGATGACCTAGGCCATGTCCGTTCTGATGTGCTCAGTGTTCGGTCAGCTGTCTGGTTGTTGGTCACGAGGTCCGGGCTCAGGTTGTTCAGACAGTGCATTAGTGCCCAGGTTAGACTATATATTTTGGGTGCATTCGAGTGCCGTGTAGGTTCTGATCTGAAGAATTCTTCAGGATATGAAGAATGAGCGAGTCTGAGGCGCGTGCTCAGGCTTTTGTGTCTGGATTTTGTATCAGCGATGGCCGTGGAATGTTGGGGAGGCCTCATGGGCCATGGACGCATCTTGCTCTCTGTGGATTTGGCCCGATCCCAATTGTCTTTCGTCAATCTGTGGGATGGGAGGACTCCTTTCAGGTTTGTTACCTCAGGTGTCCCACCAAAAGAGGAATTCCAAAGCAGAGCCCTGGGAAAGAGTGTAGGGACAACCCGAACTATGGTTAAAAATTGGTGTCTAGGGGCATGGCAAGCCCAATATGCTGTCTCTCCATCCAGCCACTGAGAGGCCTTACCTGAGGACTGGGCTCAGGCTGAGGGTCACAATGTGTGTTTGTGACCAATGTGGCCCGCAAGCATGGGCGGGGTCTCATGGGCCACACTGGTTTCAACGACACTGAACGTTGGACAACATGCCAACCACAAGGTTTCTTGCCATGGGGAAAGAGTTCTGATTTCTGCATCATTTTCAAACCCGGGCAGTGATTGGAGATAAAGACTAGGTTTCTGAAGCCTGAAAACCGCGGTTGAGAAGAGATGACGACCCAAGGCCATGGCGGGTCCGATGTGCTCAATGTGCGGCCAGCTGTCTGGGTGGGGCCAGGAGGTCCAGGCTCAGGCTGTGTCAGAAAGGGCATTAGTGCCCAGGTCAGCCTATATATTTCGGGTACAACCGAATCCCGTGCAGGTTGATCCTCATTTGTGGTTTCTGGGTATCCCCAGAGTGCAATGTTTTTCGTCTGCAGGGCAGGCAGAGTGCTGCATTGTAGTTCTGGATTGCCAAACTGGAGGGCTTGTGGGCCAGTAGTCTGAGGACGGAAGTCTGAGAACCCAAGCTAGGCCTAGGTTTCTGGGTGACGCTATGGCAGGCACAATCTACAGACCTGAATCGAGATCTCGTGCATCTGAAGTCAGGGCGAGAATCAGACGATCGCTCAAGTTGGACTTTCTGTCCCTGATGGCCCCTTCATGAAGGGGGGTTGATCACGAGGCCATGGGGGTTTTCCCACGATGGGAGTTGTGAGAAGCTCCCAACTGCAAAGATTCTTCTGCAGGACAATTGAGACCTGTTGGTTGGCTCCAGGCCAACGATTCCGAGCAGGGTTCTAAGGATGGATGGCTGGGTAGCCCACCTCGCATTCCAATTGTCTCCAAGCAACAAGACAGGTTAGATCTGCTGGATCTGGGGGAGAAACCGAGGAGGCTGAGTTGAAATGGACTCTCCCGTGGATGTGTCCTAATATGTCTTTGTGTCTATGGAGACCTTGGAAAGAAGCGGTGGCACTGGGGCCCTGAAGGGTTCTCCTAAACAGAGGCTTTGACACAGCTCCAACGTGCAAGTTTCCCATGTGTACATGAGATTGGTTCTGATGGGTGAGTCAAGAAACAGCCATATGCTGGTATTGAAATCCAGGCCTATGAGGAGAGATGCTTGGAAACCAAAGCAATGGATCCGATAGGTGCCTAGGGGCCTGCTCGTTCCTTTTTACTTCTAGGGACATCAGTCTACGGGTCTGAGTGCCGGTAGGTGCTCAGATGGGCCCAGATTGCCCCTGATTGTCCTAGGAAGCCACAAATATTGGGATGGCCTCAGGGATTTTGGAAGTTTATCCTATTAGTAGGGTTGTGGCCATTGGAATGGGTACATACAATTCCCTTGGAGAGGGCAAGCCAAAGTCGTCAGGTTTGGCTCCAGGGGCCTGAGCCTGTAGGGTGTGTAGGCCAGGGCTGTTTGGACAGTTGTCTGAAAACACAAACTTGGCTTATGTTTCGGATCATATTTATGGAAGGACTGATCTACAGACCATGAGGAGAACACTCCGGTATATGAAAAAGGGCGAGTGTGAGGCTCTTGCTCAAGTCTTTCTTCTGTGAATATCGTGTCACACATGGTCGTGAAGTTTCCGGGTGGCTTCATGGGAAATGGACGAGTCTTACTCTCTGGGGGTTTGGCCCCGTCCAAAGAGTTTGGGGTCATTCTGTGGGATGGAAGAAGTCCGTTGTTCTGTTGTTGTTGATTTGTTTTGTTTTGTTTTTCAACCTCCGGTGTCCCACCAAATGGGGGATTCCAGAGTAGAGCCCTGGGGAGGGGCGACTGGACAACCAGAAATCTGGTTAAAAATTGGGGCCTAGGGACATGTCAAGCCCATTATGACATCTAATGGTCCAGCCACTGTGAGGACGTACTAGAGGACAGGACTCACGCTGAGGGTCACAATGCGTGTTTATGCCCTCGTCGCTCTCAAGAATGGGCGGGGCCTCAGGGTGAATGCTGGTTTCTCCTACACTGAACGTTGGACAACATGCCAACCACAAGGTTTCTTGCCATGGGTAAGGAAGAGTTCTGATTTCTGCATCACAGTCACCCCTGGGCAGTGATTGGAGATAAGGTCTAGGTTCTGAAGCCTGAAAACTGAGGTAGGGAAGAGATGATGACCTAAGGCCATGGCCGTTCTGATGTGCTCAGTGTTCGGTCAGCTGTCTGGGTGTTGGTCTCGAGGTCCGGGCTCAGGTTGTTCAGACAGTGCATTAGTGCCCAGGTTAGACTATATATTTTGGGTGCATTCGAGTGCCGTGTAGGTTCTGATCTGAAGAACTCTTCAGGATATGAAGAATGAGCGAGTCTGAGGCGCGTGCTCAGGCTTTTGTGTCTGGATTTTGTATCAGCGATGGCCGTGGAATGTTGGGGAGGCCTCATGGGCCATGGACGCATCTTGCTCTCTGTGGATTTGGCCCGATCCCAATTGTCTTTCGTCAATCTGTGGGATGGGAGGACTCCTTTCAGGTTTGTTACCTCAGGTGTCCCACCAAAAGAGGAATTCCAAAGCAGAGCCCTGGGAAAGAGTGTAGGGACAACCCGAACTATGGTTAAAAATTGGTGTCTAGGGGCATGGCAAGCCCAATATGCTGTCTCTCCATCCAGCCACTGAGAGGCCTTACCTGAGGACTGGGCTCAGGCTGAGGGTCACAATGTGTGTTTGTGACCAATGTGGCCCGCAAGCATGGGCGGGGTCTCATGGGCCACACTGGTTTCAACGACACTGAACGTTGGACAACATGCCAACCACAAGGTTTCTTGCCATGGGGAAAGAGTTCTGATTTCTGCATCATTTTCAAACCCGGGCAGTGATTGGAGATAAGGACTAGGTTTCTGAAGCCTGAAAACCGCGGTTGAGAAGAGATGACGACCCAAGGCCATGGCGGGTCCGATGTGCTCAATGTGCGGCCAGCTGTCTGGGTGGGGCCAGGAGGTCCAGGCTCAGGCTGTGTCAGAAAGGGCATTAGTGCCCAGGTCAGCCTATATATTTCGGGTACAACCGAATCCCGTGCAGGTTGATCCTCATTTGTGGTTTCTGGGTATCCCCAGAGTGCAATGTTTTTCGTCTGCAGGGCAGGCAGAGTGCTGCATTGTAGTTCTGGATTGCCAAACTGGAGGGCTTGTGGGCCAGTAGTCTGAGGACGGAAGTCTGAGAACCCAAGCTAGGCCTAGGTTTCTGGGTGACGATATGGCAGGCACAATCTACAGACCTGAATCGAGATCTCGTGCATCTGAAGTCAGGGCGAGAATCAGACGATCGCTCAAGTTGGACTTTCTGTCCCTGATGGCCCCTTCATGAAGGGGGGTTGATCACGAGGCCATGGGGGTTTTCCCACGATGGGAGTTGTGAGAAGCTCCCAACTGCAAAGATTCTTCTGCAGGACAATTGAGACCTGTTGGTTGGCTCCAGGCCAACGATTCCGAGCAGGGTTCTAAGGATGGATGGCTGGGTAGCCCACCTCGCATTCCAATTGTCTCCAAGCAACAAGACAGGTTAGATCTGCTGGATCTGGGGGAGAAACCGAGGAGGCTGAGTTGAAATGGACTCTCCCGTGGATGTGTCCTAATATGTCTTTGTGTCTATGGAGACCTTGGAAAGAAGCGGTGGCACTGGGGCCCTGAAGGGTTCTCCTAAACAGAGGCTTTGACACAGCTCCAACGTGCAAGTTTCCCATGTGTACATGAGATTGGTTCTGATGGGTGAGTCAAGAAACAGCCATATGCTGGTATTGAAATCCAGGCCTATGAGGAGAGATGCTTGGAAACCAAAGCAATGGATCCGATAGGTGCCTAGGGGCCTGCTCGTTCCTTTTTACTTCTAGGGACATCAGTCTACGGGTCTGAGTGCCGGTAGGTGCTCAGATGGGCCCAGACTGCCCCTGATTGTCCTAGGAAGCCACAAATATTGGGATGGCCTCAGGGATTTTGGAAGTTTATCCTATTAGTAGGGTTGTGTCCATTGGAATGGGTACATACAATTCCCTTGGAGAGGGCAAGCCAAAGTCGTCAGGTTTGGCTCCAGGGGCCTGAGCCTGTAGGGTGTGTAGGCCAGGGCTGTTTGGACAGTTGTCTGAAAACACAAACTTGGCTTATGTTTCGGATCATATTTATGGAAGGACTGATCTACAGACCATGAGGAGAACACTCCGGTATATGAAAAAGGGCGAGTGTGAGGCTCTTGCTCAAGTCTTTCTTCTGTGAATATCGTGTCACACATGGTCGTGAAGTTTCCGGGTGGCTTCATGGGAAATGGACGAGTCTTACTCTCTGGGGGTTTGGCCCCGTCCAAAGAGTTTGGGGTCATTCTGTGGGATGGAAGAAGTCCGTTGTTCTGTTGTTGTTGATTTGTTTTGTTTTGTTTTTCAACCTCCGGTGTCCCACCAAATGGGGGATTCCAGAGTAGAGCCCTGGGGAGGGGCAGCTGGACAACCAGAAATCTGGTTAAAAATTGGGGCCTAGGGACATGTCAAGCCCATTATGACATCTAATGGTCCAGCCACTGTGAGGACGTACTAGAGGACAGGACTCACGCTGAGGGTCACAATGCGTGTTAATGCCCTCGTCGCTCTCAAGAATGGGCGGGGCCTCAGGGTGAATGCTGGTTTCTCCTACACTGAACGTTGGACAACATGCCAACCACAAGGTATCTTGCCATGGGTAAGGAAGAGTTCTGATTTCTGCATCACAGTCACCCCTGGGCAGTGATTGGAGATAAGGTCTAGGTTCTGAAGCCTGAAAACCGCGGTTGAGAAGAGATGACGACCTAAGGCCATGGCGGGTCCGATGTGCTCAATAAGCGGCCAGCTGTCTGGGTGGGGCCAGGAGGTCCAGGCTCAGGCTGTGTCAGAAAGGGCATTAGTGCCCAGGTCAGCCTATATATTTCGGGTACAACCGAATCGCGTGCAGGTTGATCCTCATTTGGGGTTTCTGGGTAGCCCCAGAGGGCAATGTTTTTCGTCTGGAGGGCAGGCAGAGTGCTGCATTGTAGTTCTGGATTGCCAAACTGGAGGGCTTGTGGGCCAGTAGTCTGAGGACGGAAGTCTGAGAACCCAAGCTAGGCCTAGGTTTCTGGGTGAAGATATGGCAGGCACAATCTACAGACCTGAATCGAGATCTCGTGCGTCTGAAGTCAGGGCGAGAATCAGACGATCGCTCAAGTTGGACTTTCTGTCCCTGATGGCCCTTTCATGAAGGGGGGTTGATCACGATGGGAGTTGTGAGAAGCTCCCAACTGCAAAGATTCTTCTGCAGGACAATTGAGACCTGTTGGTTGGCTCCAGGCCAACGATTCCGAGCAGGGTTCTAAGGATGGATGGCTGGGTAGCCCACCTCGCATTCCAATTGTCTCCAAGCAACAAGACAGGTTAGATCTGCTGGATCTGGGGGAGAAACCGAGGAGGCTGAGTTGAAATGGACTCTCCCGTGGATGTGTCCTAATATGTCTTTGTGTCTATGGAGACCTTGGAAAGAAGCGGTGGCACTGGGGCCCTGAAGGGTTCTCCTAAACAGAGGCTTTGACACAGCTCCAACGTGCAAGTTTCCCATGTGTACATGAGATTGGTTCTGATGGGTGAGTCAAGAAACAGCCATATGCTGGTATTGAAATCCAGGCCTATGAGGAGAGATGCTTGGAAACCAAAGCAATGGATCCGATAGGTGCCTAGGGGCCTGCTCGTTCCTTTTTACTTCTAGGGACATCAGTCTACGGGTCTGAGTGCCGGTAGGTGCTCAGATGGGTCCAGATTGCCCCTGATTGTCCTAGGAAGCCACAAATATTGGGATGGCCTCAGGGATTTTGGAAGTTTATCCTATTAGTAGGGTTGTGGCCATTGGAATGGGCACATACAATTCCCTTGGAGAGGGCAAGCCAAAGTCGTCAGGTTTGGCTCCAGGGGCCTGAGCGTGTAGGGTGTGTAGGCCAGGGCTGTTTGGACAGTTGTCTGAAAACACAAACTCGGCTTATGTTTCGGATCATATTTATGGCAGGACTGATCTACAGACCATGAGGAGAACTCTCCGGTATATGAAAAAGGGCGAGTGTGAGGCTCTTGCTCAAGTCTTTCTTCTGTGAATATCGTGTCACACATGGTCGTGAGGTTTCCGGGTGGTTTCATGGGAAATGGACGAGTCTTACTCTCTGGGGGTTTGGCCCCGTCCAAAGAGTTCGGGGTCATTCTGTGGGATGGAAGAAGTCCGTTGTTCTGTTGTTGTTGATTTGTTTTGTTTTGTTTTTCAACCTCCGGTGTCCCACCAAATGGGGGATTCCAGAGTAGAGCCCTGGGGAGGGGCGACTGGACAACCAGAAATCTGGTTAAAAATTGGGGCCTAGGGACATGTCAAGCCCATTATGACATCTAATGGTCCAGCCACTGTGAGGACGTACTAGAGGACAGGACTCACGCTGAGGGTCACAATGCGTGTTTATGCCCTCGTCGCTCTCAAGAATGGGCGGGGCCTCAGGGTGAATGCTGGTTTCTCCTACACTGAACGTTGGACAACATGCCAACCACAAGGTATCTTGCCATGGGTAAGGAAGAGTTCTGATTTCTGCATCACAGTCACCCCTGGGCAGTGATTGGAGATAAGGTCTAGGTTCTGAAGCCTGAAAACTGAGGTAGGGAAGAGATGATGACCTAAGGCCATGGCCGTTCTGATGTGCTCAGTGTTCGGTCAGCTGTCTGGGTGTTGGTCACGAGGTCCGGGCTCAGGTTGTTCAGACAGTGCATTAGTGCCCAGGTTAGACTATATATTTTGGGTGCATTCGAGTGCCGTGTAGGTTCTGATCTGAAGAACTCTTCAGGATATGAAGAATGAGCGAGTCTGAGGCGCGTGCTCAGGCTTTTGTGTCTGGATTTTGTATCAGCGATGGCCGTGGAATGTTGGGGAGGCCTCATGGGCCATGGACGCATCTTGCTCTCTGTGGATTTGGCCCGATCCCAATTGTCTTTCGTCAATCTGTGGGATGGGAGGACTCCTTTCAGGTTTGTTACCTCAGGTGTCCCACCAAAAGAGGAATTCCAAAGCAGAGCCCTGGGAAAGAGTGTAGGGACAACCCGAACTATGGTTAAAAATTGGTGTCTAGGGGCATGGCAAGCCCAATATGCTGTCTCTCCATCCAGCCACTGAGAGGCCTTACCTGAGGACTGGGCGCAGGCTGAGGGTCACAATGTGTGTTTGTGACCAATGTGGCCCGCAAGATGGGCGGGGTCTCATGGGCCACACTGGTTTCAACGACACTGAACGTTGGACAACATGCCAACCACAAGGTTTCTTGCCATGGGGAAAGAGTTCTGATTTCTGCATCATTTTCAAACCCGGGCCGTGATTGGAGATAAGGTCTAGGTTTCTGAAGCCTGAAAACCGCGGTTGAGAAGAGATGACGACCTAAGGCCATGGCGGGTCCGATGTGCTCAATGTGCGGCCAGCTGTCTGGGTGGGGCCAGGAGGTCCAGGCTCAGGCTGTGTCAGAAAGGGCATTAGTGCCCAGGTCAGCCTATATATTTCGGGTACAACCGAATCGCGTGCAGGTTGATCCTCATTTGGGGTTTCTGGGTAGCCCCAGAATGCAATGTTTTTCGTCTGGAAGGCAGGCAGAGTGCTGCATTGTAGTTCTGGATTGCCAAACTGGAGGGCTTGTGGGCCAGTAGTCTGAGGACGGAAGTCTGAGAACCCAAGCTAGGCCTAGGTTTCTGGGTGAAGATATGGCAGGCACAATCTACAGACCTGAATCGAGATCTCGTGCGTCTGAAGTCAGGGCGAGAATCAGACGATCGCTCAAGTTGGACTTTCTGTCCCTGATGGCCCCTTCATGAAGGGGGGTTGATCACGATGGGAGTTGTGAGAAGCTCCCAACTGCAAAGATTCTTCTGCAGGACAATTGAGACCTGTTGGTTGGCTCCAGGCCAACGATTCCGAGCAGGGTTCTAAGGATGGATGGCTGGGTAGCCCACCTCGCATTCCAATTGTCTCCAAGCAACAAGACAGGTTAGATCTGCTGGATCTGGGGGAGAAACCGAGGAGGCTGAGTTGAAATGGACTCTCCCGTGGATGTGTCCTAATATGTCTTTGTGTCTATGGAGACCTTGGAAAGAAGCGGTGGCACTGGGGCCCTGAAGGGTTCTCCTAAACAGAGGCTTTGACACAGCTCCAACGTGCAAGTTTCCCATGTGTACATGAGATTGGTTCTGATGGGTGAGTCAAGAAACAGCCATATGCTGGTATTGAAATCCAGGCCTATGAGGAGAGATGCTTGGAAACCAAAGCAATGGATCCGATAGGTGCCTAGGGGCCTGCTCGTTCCTTTTTACTTCTAGGGACATCAGTCTACGGGTCTGAGTGCCGGTAGGTGCTCAGATGGGCCCAGATTGCCCCTGATTGTCCTAGGAAGCCACAAATATTGGGATGGCCTCAGGGATTTTGGAAGTTTATCCTATTAGTAGGGTTGTGGCCATTGGAATGGGTACATACAATTCCCTTGGAGAGGGCAAGCCAAAGTCGTCAGGTTTGGCTCCAGGGGCCTGAGCCTGTAGGGTGTGTAGGCCAGGGCTGTTTGGACAGTTGTCTGAAAACACAAACTTGGCTTATGTTTCGGATCATATTTATGGAAGGACTGATCTACAGACCATGAGGAGAACACTCCGGTATATGAAAAAGGGCGAGTGTGAGGCTCTTGCTCAAGTCTTTCTTCTGTGAATATCGTGTCACACATGGTCGTGAAGTTTCCGGGTGGCTTCATGGGAAATGGACGAGTCTTACTCTCTGGGGGTTTGGCCCCGTCCAAAGAGTTTGGGGTCATTCTGTGGGATGGAAGAAGTCCGTTGTTCTGTTGTTGTTGATTTGTTTTGTTTTGTTTTTCAACCTCCGGTGTCCCACCAAATGGGGGATTCCAGAGTAGAGCCCTGGGGAGGGGCGACTGGACAACCAGAAATCTGGTTAAAAATTGGGGCCTAGGGACATGTCAAGCCCATTATGACATCTAATGGTCCAGCCACTGTGAGGACGTACTAGAGGACAGGACTCACGCTGAGGGTCACAATGCGTGTTTATGCCCTCGTCGCTCTCAAGAATGGGCGGGGCCTCAGGGTGAATGCTGGTTTCTCCTACACTGAACGTTGGACAACATGCCAACCACAAGGTATCTTGCCATGGGTAAGGAAGAGTTCTGATTTCTGCATCACAGTCACCCCTGGGCAGTGATTGGAGATAAGGTCTAGGTTCTGAAGCCTGAAAACTGAGGTAGGGAAGAGATGATGACCTAAGGCCATGGCCGTTCTGATGTGCTCAGTGTTCGGTCAGCTGTCTGGGTGTTGGTCACGAGGTCCGGGCTCAGGTTGTTCAGACAGTGCATTAGTGCCCAGGTTAGACTATATATTTTGGGTGCATTCGAGTGCCGTGTAGGTTCTGATCTGAAGAACTCTTCAGGATATGAAGAATGAGCGAGTCTGAGGCGCGTGCTCAGGCTTTTGTGTCTGGATTTTGTATCAGCGATGGCCGTGGAATGTTGGGGAGGCCTCATGGGCCATGGTCGCATCTTGCTCTCTGTGGATTTGGCCCGATCCCAATTGTCTTTCGTCAATCTGTGGGATGGGAGGACTCCTTTCAGGTTTGTTACCTCAGGTGTCCCACCAAAAGAGGAATTCCAAAGCAGAGCCCTGGGAAAGAGTGTAGGGACAACCCGAACTATGGTTAAAAATTGGTGTCTAGGGGCATGGCAAGCCCAATATGCTGTCTCTCCATCCAGCCACTGAGAGGCCTTACCTGAGGACTGGGCGCAGGCTGAGGGTCACAATGTGTGTTTGTGACCAATGTGGCCCGCAAGATGGGCGGGGTCTCATGGGCCACACTGGTTTCAACGACACTGAACGTTGGACAACATGCCAACCACAAGGTTTCTTGCCATGGGGAAAGAGTTCTGATTTCTGCATCATTTTCAAACCCGGGCAGTGATTGGAGATAAAGACTAGGTTTCTGAAGCCTGAAAACCGCGGTTGAGAAGAGATGACGACCCAAGGCCATGGCGGGTCCGATGTGCTCAATGTGCGGCCAGCTGTCTGGGTGGGGCCAGGAGGTCCAGGCTCAGGCTGTGTCAGAAAGGGCATTAGTGCCCAGGTCAGCCTATATATTTCGGGTACAACCGAATCCCGTGCAGGTTGATCCTCATTTGTGGTTTCTGGGTATCCCCAGAGTGCAATGTTTTTCGTCTGCAGGGCAGGCAGAGTGCTGCATTGTAGTTCTGGATTGCCAAACTGGAGGGCTTGTGGGCCAGTAGTCTGAGGACGGAAGTCTGAGAACCCAAGCTAGGCCTAGGTTTCTGGGTGACGATATGGCAGGCACAATCTACAGACCTGAATCGAGATCTCGTGCATCTGAAGTCAGGGCGAGAATCAGACGATCGCTCAAGTTGGACTTTCTGTCCCTGATGGCCCCTTCATGAAGGGGGGTTGATCACGAGGCCATGGGGGTTTTCCCACGATGGGAGTTGTGAGAAGCTCCCAACTGCAAAGATTCTTCTGCAGGACAATTGAGACCTGTTGGTTGGCTCCAGGCCAACGATTCCGAGCAGGGTTCTAAGGATGGATGGCTGGGTAGCCCACCTCGCATTCCAATTGTCTCCAAGCAACAAGACAGGTTAGATCTGCTGGATCTGGGGGAGAAACCGAGGAGGCTGAGTTGAAATGGACTCTCCCGTGGATGTGTCCTAATATGTCTTTGTGTCTATGGAGACCTTGGAAAGAAGCGGTGGCACTGGGGCCCTGAAGGGTTCTCCTAAACAGAGGCTTTGACACAGCTCCAACGTGCAAGTTTCCCATGTGTACATGAGATTGGTTCTGATGGGTGAGTCAAGAAACAGCCATATGCTGGTATTGAAATCCAGGCCTATGAGGAGAGATGCTTGGAAACCAAAGCAATGGATCCGATAGGTGCCTAGGGGCCTGCTCGTTCCTTTTTACTTCTAGGGACATCAGTCTACGGGTCTGAGTGCCGGTAGGTGCTCAGATGGGCCCAGATTGCCCCTGATTGTCCTAGGAAGCCACAAATATTGGGATGGCCTCAGGGATTTTGGAAGTTTATCCTATTAGTAGGGTTGTGGCCATTGGAATGGGTACATACAATTCCCTTGGAGAGGGCAAGCCAAAGTCGTCAGGTTTGGCTCCAGGGGCCTGAGCCTGTAGGGTGTGTAGGCCAGGGCTGTTTGGACAGTTGTCTGAAAACACAAACTTGGCTTATGTTTCGGATCATATTTATGGAAGGACTGATCTACAGACCATGAGGAGTACACTCCGGTATATGAAAAAGGGCGAGTGTGAGGCTCTTGCTCAAGTCTTTCTTCTGTGAATATCGTGTCACACATGGTCGTGAAGTTTCCGGGTGGCTTCATGGGAAATGGACGAGTCTTACTCTCTGGGGGTTTGGCCCCGTCCAAAGAGTTTGGGGTCATTCTGTGGGATGGAAGAAGTCCGTTGTTCTGTTGTTGTTGATTTGTTTTGTTTTGTTTTTCAACCTCCGGTGTCCCACCAAATGGGGGATTCCAGAGTAGAGCCCTGGGGAGGGGCGACTGGACAACCAGAAATCTGGTTAAAAATTGGGGCCTAGGGACATGTCAAGCCCATTATGACATCTAATGGTCCAGCCACTGTGAGGACGTACTAGAGGACAGGACTCACGCTGAGGGTCACAATGCGTGTTTATGCCCTCGTCGCTCTCAAGAATGGGCGGGGCCTCAGGGTGAATGCTGGTTTCTCCTACACTGAACGTTGGACAACATGCCAACCACAAGGTATCTTGCCATGGGTAAGGAAGAGTTCTGATTTCTGCATCACAGTCACCCCTGGGCAGTGATTGGAGATAAGGTCTAGGTTCTGAAGCCTGAAAACTGAGGTAGGGAAGAGATGATGACCTAAGGCCATGGCCGTTCTGATGTGCTCAGTGTTCGGTCAGCTGTCTGGGTGTTGGTCACGAGGTCCGGGCTCAGGTTGTTCAGACAGTGCATTAGTGCCCAGGTTAGACTATATATTTTGGGTGCATTCGAGTGCCGTGTAGGTTCTGATCTGAAGAACTCTTCAGGATATGAAGAATGAGCGAGTCTGAGGCGCGTGCTCAGGCTTTTGTGTCTGGATTTTGTATCAGCGATGGCCGTGGAATGTTGGGGAGGCCTCATGGGCCATGGATGCATCTTGCTCTCTGTGGATTTGGCCCGATCCCAATTGTCTTTCGTCAATCTGTGGGATGGGAGGACTCCTTTCAGGTTTGTTACCTCAGGTGTCCCACCAAAAGAGGAATTCCAAAGCAGAGCCCTGGGAAAGAGTGTAGGGAGAACCCGAACTATGGTTAAAAATTGGTGTCTAGGGGCATGGCAAGCCCAATATGCTGTCTCTCCATCCAGCCACTGAGAGGCCTTACCTGAGGACTGGGCGCAGGCTGAGGGTCACAATGTGTGTTTGTGACCAATGTGGCCCGCAAGATGGGCGGGGTCTCATGGGCCACACTGGTTTCAACGACACTGAACGTTGGACAACATGCCAACCACAAGGTTTCTTGCCATGGGGAAAGAGTTCTGATTTCTGCATCATTTTCAAACCCGGGCCGTGATTGGAGATAAGGTCTAGGTTTCTGAAGCCTGAAAACCGCGGTTGAGAAGAGATGACGACCTAAGGCCATGGCGGGTCCGATGTGCTCAATGTGCGGCCAGCTGTCTGGGTGGGGCCAGGAGGTCCAGGCTCAGGCTGTGTCAGAAAGGGCATTAGTGCCCAGGTCAGCCTATATATTTCGGGTACAACCGAATCGCGTGCAGGTTGATCCTCATTTGGGGTTTCTGGGTAGCCCCAGAATGCAATGTTTTTCGTCTGGAAGGCAGGCAGAGTGCTGCATTGTAGTTCTGGATTGCCAAACTGGAGGGCTTGTGGGCCAGTAGTCTGAGGACGGAAGTCTGAGAACCCAAGCTAGGCCTAGGTTTCTGGGTGAAGATATGGCAGGCACAATCTACAGACCTGAATCGAGATCTCGTGCGTCTGAAGTCAGGGCGAGAATCAGACGATCGCTCAAGTTGGACTTTCTGTCCCTGATGGCCCCTTCATGAAGGGGGGTTGATCACGATGGGAGTTGTGAGAAGCTCCCAACTGCAAAGATTCTTCTGCAGGACAATTGAGACCTGTTGGTTGGCTCCAGGCCAACGATTCCGAGCAGGGTTCTAAGGATGGATGGCTGGGTAGCCCACCTCGCATTCCAATTGTCTCCAAGCAACAAGACAGGTTAGATCTGCTGGATCTGGGGGAGAAACCGAGGAGGCTGAGTTGAAATGGACTCTCCCGTGGATGTGTCCTAATATGTCTTTGTGTCTATGGAGACCTTGGAAAGAAGCGGTGGCACTGGGGCCCTGAAGGGTTCTCCTAAACAGAGGCTTTGACACAGCTCCAACATGCAAGTTTCCCATGTGTACATGAGATTGGTTCTGATGGGTGAGTCAAGAAACAGCCATATGCTGGTATTGAAATCCAGGCCTATGAGGAGAGATGCTTGGAAACCAAAGCAATGGATCCGATAGGTGCCTAGGGGCCTGCTCGTTCCTTTTTACTTCTAGGGACATCAGTCTACGGGTCTGAGTGCCGGTAGGTGCTCAGATGGGCCCAGATTGCCCCTGATTGTCCTAGGAAGCCAAAAATATTGGGATGGCCTCAGGGATTTTGGAAGTTTATCCTATTAGTAGGGTTGTGGCCATTGGAATGGGTACATACAATTCCCTTGGAGAGGGCAAGCCAAAGTCGTCAGGTTTGGCTCCAGGGGCCTGAGCGTGTAGGGTGTGTAGGCCAGGGCTGTTTGGACAGTTGTCTGAAAACACAAACTTGGCTTATGTTTCGGATCATATTTATGGAAGGACTGATCTACAGACCATGAGGAGAACTCTCCGGTATATGAAAAAGGGCGAGTGTGAGGCTCTTGCTCAAGTCTTTCTTCTGTGAATATCGTGTCACACATGGTCGTGAGGTTTCCGGGTGGTTTCATGGGAAATGGACGAGTCTTACTCTCTGGGGGTTTGGCCCCGTCCAAAGAGTTCGGGGTCATTCTGTGGGATGGAAGAAGTCCGTTGTTCTGTTGTTGTTGATTTGTTTTGTTTTGTTTTTCAACCTCCGGTGTCCCACCAAATGGGGGATTCCAGAGTAGAGCCCTGGGGAGGGGCGACTGGACAACCAGAAATCTGGTTAAAAATTGGGGCCTAGGGACATGTCAAGCCCATTATGACATCTAATGGTCCAGCCACTGTGAGGACGCACTAGAGGACAGGACTCACGCTGAGGGTCACAATGCGTGTTTATGCCCTCGTCGCTCTCAAGAATGGGCGGGGCCTCAGGGTGAATGCTGGTTTCTCCTACACTGAACGTTGGACAACATGCCAACCACAAGGTTTCTTGCCATGGGTAAGGAAGAGTTCTGATTTCTGCATCACAGTCACCCCTGTGCAGTGATTGGAGATAAGGTCTAGGTTCTGAAGCCTGAAAACTGAGGTAGGGAAGAGATGATGACCTAAGGCCATGGCCGTTCTGATGTGCTCAGTGTTCGGTCAGCTGTCTGGGTGTTGGTCACGAGGTCCGGGCTCAGGTTGTCAGACAGTGCATTAGTGCCCAGGTTAGACTATATATTTTGGGTGCATTCGAGTGCCGTGTAGGTTCTGATCTGAAGAACTCTTCAGGATATGAAGAATGAGCGAGTCTGAGGCGCGTGCTCAGGCTTTTGTGTCTGGATTTTGTATCAGCGATGGCCGTGGAATGTTGGGGAGGCCTCATGGGCCATGGACGCATCTTGCTCTCTGTGGATTTGGCCCGATCCCAATTGTCTTTCGTCAATCTGTGGGATGGGAGGACTCCTTTCAGGTTTGTTACCTCAGGTGTCCCACCAAAAGAGGAATTCCAAAGCAGAGCCCTGGGAAAGAGTGTAGGGACAACCCGAACTATGGTTAAAAATTGGTGTCTAGGGGCATGGCAAGCCCAATATGCTGTCTCTCCATCCAGCCACTGAGAGGCCTTACCTGAGGACTGGGCTCAGGCTGAGGGTCACAATGTGTGTTTGTGACCAATGTGGCCCGCAAGCATGGGCGGGGTCTCATGGGCCACACTGGTTTCAACGACACTGAACGTTGGACAACATGCCAACCACAAGGTTTCTTGCCATGGGGAAAGAGTTCTGATTTCTGCATCATTTTCAAACCCGGGCAGTGATTGGAGATAAGGTCTAGGTTTCTGAAGCCTGAAAACCGCAGTTGAGAAGAGATGACGACCTAAGGCCATGGCGGGTCCGATGTGCTCAATAAGCGGCCAGCTGTCTGGGTGGGGCCAGGAGGTCCAGGCTCAGGCTGTGTCAGAAAGGGCATTAGTGCCCAGGTCAGCCTATATATTTCGGGTACAACCGAATCGCGTGCAGGTTGATCCTCATTTGGGGTTTCTGGGTAGCCCCAGAGGGCAATGTTTTTCGTCTGGAGGGCAGGCAGAGTGCTGCATTGTAGTTCTGGATTGCCAAACTGGAGGGCTTGTGGGCCAGTAGTCTGAGGACGGAAGTCTGAGAACCCAAGCTAGGCCTAGGTTTCTGGGTGACGATATGGCAGGCACAATCTACAGACCTGAATCGAGATCTCGTGCATCTGAAGTCAGGGCGAGAATCAGACGATCGCTCAAGTTGGACTTTCTGTCCCTGATGGCCCCTTCATGAAGGGGGGTTGATCACGAGGCCATGGGGGTTTTCCCACGATGGGAGTTGTGAGAAGCTCCCAACTGCAAAGATTCTTCTGCAGGACAATTGAGACCTGTTGGTTGGCTCCAGGCCAACGATTCCGAGCAGGGTTCTAAGGATGGATGGCTGGGTAGCCCACCTCGCATTCCAATTGTCTCCAAGCAACAAGACAGGTTAGATCTGCTGGATCTGGGGGAGAAACCGAGGAGGCTGAGTTGAAATGGACTCTCCCGTGGATGTGTCCTAATATGTCTTTGTGTCTATGGAGACCTTGGAAAGAAGCGGTGGCACTGGGGCCCTGAAGGGTTCTCCTAAACAGAGGCTTTGACACAGCTCCAACGTGCAAGTTTCCCATGTGTACATGAGATTGGTTCTGATGGGTGAGTCAAGAAACAGCCATATGCTGGTATTGAAATCCAGGCCTATGAGGAGAGATGCTTGGAAACCAAAGCAATGGATCCGATAGGTGCCTAGGGGCCTGCTCGTTCCTTTTTACTTCTAGGGACATCAGTCTACGGGTCTGAGTGCCGGTAGGTGCTCAGATGGGCCCAGATTGCCCCTGATTGTCCTAGGAAGCCACAAATATTGGGATCGCCTCAGGGATTTTGGAAGTTTATCCTATTAGTAGGGTTGTGGCCATTGGAATGGGCACATACAATTCACTTGGAGAGGGCAAGCCAAAGTCGTCAGGTTTGGCTCCAGGGGCCTGAGCGTGTAGGGTGTGTAGGCCAGGGCTGTTTGGACAGTTGTCTGAAAACACAAACTCGGCTTATGTTTCGGATCATATTTATGGCAGGACTGATCTACAGACCATGAGGAGAACTCTCCGGTATATGAAAAAGGGCGAGTGTGAGGCTCTTGCTCAAGTCTTTCTTCTGTGAATATCGTGTCACACATGGTCGTGAGGTTTCCGGGTGGTTTCATGGGAAATGGACGAGTCTTACTCTCTGGGGGTTTGGCCCCGTCCAAAGAGTTAGGGGTCATTCTGTGGGATGGAAGAAGTCCGTTGTTCTGTTGTTGTTGATTTGTTTTGTTTTGTTTTTCAACCTCCGGTGTCCCACCAAATGGGGGATTCCAGAGTAGAGCCCTGGGGAGGGGCGACTGGACAACCAGAAATCTGGTTAAAAATTGGGGCCTAGGGACATGTCAAGCCCATTATGACATCTAATGGTCCAGCCACTGTGAGGACGCACTAGAGGACAGGACTCACGCTGAGGGTCACAATGCGTGTTTATGCCCTCGTCGCTCTCAAGAATGGGCGGGGCCTCAGGGTGAATGCTGGTTTCTCCTACACTGAACGTTGGACAACATGCCAACCACAAGGTTTCTTGCCATGGGTAAGGAAGAGTTCTGATTTCTGCATCACAGTCACCCCTGGTCAGTGATTGGAGATAAGGTCTAGGTTCTGAAGCCTGAAAACTGAGGTAGGGAAGAGATGATGACCTAAGGCCATGGCCGTTCTGATGTGCTCAGTGTTCCGTCAGCTGTCTGGGTGTTGGTCACGAGGTCCGGGCTCAGGTTGTCAGACAGTGCATTAGTGCCCAGGTTAGACTATATATTTTGGGTGCATTCGAGTGCCGTGTAGGTTCTGATCTGAAGAACTCTTCAGGATATGAAGAATGAGCGAGTCTGAGGCGCGTGCTCAGGCTTTTGTCTCTGGATTTTGTATCAGCGATGGCCGTGGAATGTTGGGGAGGCCTCATGGGCCATGGACGCATCTTGCTCTCTGTGGATTTGGCCCGATCCCAATTGTCTTTCGTCAATCTGTGGGATGGGAGGACTCCTTTCAGGTTTGTTACCTCAGGTGTCCCACCAAAAGAGGAATTCCAAAGCAGAGCCCTGGGAAAGAGTGTAGGGACAACCCGAACTATGGTTAAAAATTGGTGTCTAGGGGCATGGCAAGCCCAATATGCTGTCTCTCCATCCAGCCACTGAGAGGCCTTACCTGAGGACTGGGCTCAGGCTGAGGGTCACAATGTGTGTTTGTGACCAATGTGGCCCGCAAGCATGGGCGGGGTCTCATGGGCCACACTGGTTTCAACGACACTGAACGTTGGACAACATGCCAACCACAAGGTTTCTTGCCATGGGGAAAGAGTTCTGATTTCTGCATCATTTTCAAACCCGGGCAGTGATTGGAGATAAGGTCTAGGTTTCTGAAGCCTGAAAACCGCGGTTGAGAAGAGATGACGACCTAAGGCCATGGCGGGTCCGATGTGCTCAATAAGCGGCCAGCTGTCTGGGTGGGGCCAGGAGGTCCAGGCTCAGGCTGTGTCAGAAAGGGCATTAGTGCCCAGGTCAGCCTATATATTTCGGGTACAACCGAATCGCGTGCAGGTTGATCCTCATTTGGGGTTTCTGGGTAGCCCCAGAGGGCAATGTTTTTCGTCTGGAGGGCAGGCAGAGTGCTGCATTGTAGTTCTGGATTGCCAAACTGGAGGGCTTGTGGGCCAGTAGTCTGAGGACGGAAGTCTGAGAACCCAAGCTAGGCCTAGGTTTCTGGGTGACGATATGGCAGGCACAATCTACAGACCTGAATCGAGATCTCGTGCATCTGAAGTCAGGGCGAGAATCAGACGATCGCTCAAGTTGGACTTTCTGTCCCTGATGGCCCCTTCATGAAGGGGGGTTGATCACGAGGCCATGGGGGTTTTCCCACGATGGGAGTTGTGAGAAGCTCCCAACTGCAAAGATTCTTCTGCAGGACAATTGAGACCTGTTGGTTGGCTCCAGGCCAACGATTCCGAGCAGGGTTCTAAGGATGGATGGCTGGGTAGCCCACCTCGCATTCCAATTGTCTCCAAGCAACAAGACAGGTTAGATCTGCTGGATCTGGGGGAGAAACCGAGGAGGCTGAGTTGAAATGGACTCTCCCGTGGATGTGTCCTAATATGTCTTTGTGTCTATGGAGACCTTGGAAAGAAGCGGTGGCACTGGGGCCCTGAAGGGTTCTCCTAAACAGAGGCTTTGACACAGCTCCAACGTGCAAGTTTCCCATGTGTACATGAGATTGGTTCTGATGGGTGAGTCAAGAAACAGCCATATGCTGGTATTGAAATCCAGGCCTATGAGGAGAGATGCTTGGAAACCAAAGCAATGGATCCGATAGGTGCCTAGGGGCCTGCTCGTTCCTTTTTACTTCTAGGGACATCAGTCTACGGGTCTGAGTGCCGGTAGGTGCTCAGATGGGCCCAGATTGCCCCTGATTGTCCTAGGAAGCCACAAATATTGGGATGGCCTCAGGGATTTTGGAAGTTTATCCTATTAGTAGGGTTGTGGCCATTGGAATGGGCACATACAATTCCCTTGGAGAGGGCAAGCCAAAGTCGTCAGGTTTGGCTCCAGGGGCCTGAGCCTGTAGGGTGTGTAGGCCAGGGCTGTTTAAACAGTTGTCTGAAAACACAAACTCGGCTTATGTTTCGGATCATATTTATGGCAGGACTGATCTACAGACCATGAGGAGAACTCTCCGGTATATGAAAAAGGGCGAGTGTGAGGCTCTTGCTCAATTCTTTCTTCTGTGAATATCGTGTCACACATGGTCGTGAAGTTTCCGGGTGGCTTCATTGGAAATGGTCGAGTCTTACTCTCTGGGGGTTTGGCCCCGTCCAAGGAGTTTGGGGTCATTCTGTGGGATGGAAGAAGTCCGTTGTTCTGTTGTTGTTGATTTGTTTTGTTTTGTTTTTCAACCTCCGGTGTCCCACCAAATGGGGGATTCCAGAGTAGAGCCCTGGGGAGGGGCGACTGGACAACCAGAAATCTGGTTAAAAATTGGGGCCTAGGGACATGTCAAGCCCATTATGACATCTAATGGTCCAGCCACTGTGAGGACGTACTAGAGGACAGGACTCACGCTGAGGGTCACAATGCGTGTTTATGCCCTCGTCGCTCTCAAGAATGGGCGGGGCCTCAGGGTGAATGCTGGTTTCTCCTACACTGAACGTTGGACAACATGCCAACCACAAGGTATCTTGCCATGGGTAAGGAAGAGTTCTGATTTCTGCATCACAGTCACCCCTGGTCAGTGATTGGAGATAAGGTCTAGGTTCTGAAGCCTGAAAACTGAGGTAGGGAAGAGATGATGACCTAAGGCCATGGCCGTTCTGATGTGCTCAGTGTTCGGTCAGCTGTCTGGGTGTTGGTCACGAGGTCCGGGCTCAGGTTGTCAGACAGTGCATTAGTGCCCAGGTTAGACTATATATTTTGGGTGCATTCGAGTGCCGTGTAGGTTCTGATCTGAAGAACTCTTCAGGATATGAAGAATGAGCGAGTCTGAGGCGCGTGCTCAGGCTTTTGTCTCTGGATTTTGTATCAGCGATGGCCGTGGAATGTTGGGGAGGCCTCATGGGCCATGGACGCATCTTGCTCTCTGTGGATTTGGCCCGATCCCAATTGTCTTTCGTCAATCTGTGGGATGGGAGGACTCCTTTCAGGTTTGTTACCTCAGGTGTCCCACCAAAAGAGGAATTCCAAAGCAGAGCCCTGGGAAAGAGTGTAGGGACAACCCGAACTATGGTTAAAAATTGGTGTCTAGGGGCATGGCAAGCCCAATATGCTGTCTCTCCATCCAGCCACTGAGAGGCCTTACCTGAGGACTGGGCTCAGGCTGAGGGTCACAATGTGTGTTTGTGACCAATGTGGCCCGCAAGCATGGGCGGGGTCTCATGGGCCACACTGGTTTCAACGACACTGAACGTTGGACAACATGCCAACCACAAGGTTTCTTGCCATGGGGAAAGAGTTCTGATTTCTGCATCATTTTCAAACCCGGGCAGTGATTGGAGATAAGGTCTAGGTTTCTGAAGCCTGAAAACCGCGGTTGAGAAGAGATGACGACCTAAGGCCATGGCGGGTCCGATGTGCTCAATGTGCGGCCAGCTGTCTGGGTGGGGCCAGGAGGTCCAGGCTCAGGCTGTGTCAGAAAGGGCATTAGTGCCCAGGTCAGCCTATATATTTCGGGTACAACCGAATCGCGTGCAGGTTGATCCTCATTTGGGGTTTCTGGGTAGCCCCAGAGGGCAATGTTTTTCGTCTGGAGGGCAGGCAGAGTGCTGCATTGTAGTTCTGGATTGCCAAACTGGAGGGCTTGTGGGCCAGTAGTCTGAGGACGGAAGTCTGAGAACCCAAGCTAGGCCTAGGTTTCTGGGTGACGATATGGCAGGCACAATCTACAGACCTGAATCGAGATCTCGTGCATCTGAAGTCAGGGCGAGAATCAGACGATCGCTCAAGTTGGACTTTCTGTCCCTGATGGCCCCTTCATGAAGGGGGGTTGATCACGAGGCCATGGGGGTTTTCCCACGATGGGAGTTGTGAGAAGCTCCCAACTGCAAAGATTCTTCTGCAGGACAATTGAGACCTGTTGGTTGGCTCCAGGCCAACGATTCCGAGCAGGGTTCTAAGGATGGATGGCTGGGTAGCCCACCTCGCATTCCAATTGTCTCCAAGCAACAAGACAGGTTAGATCTGCTGGATCTGGGGGAGAAACCGAGGAGGCTGAGTTGAAATGGACTCTCCCGTGGATGTGTCCTAATATGTCTTTGTGTCTATGGAGACCTTGGAAAGAAGCGGTGGCACTGGGGCCCTGAAGGGTTCTCCTAAACAGAGGCTTTGACACAGCTCCAACGTGCAAGTTTCCCATGTGTACATGAGATTGGTTCTGATGGGTGAGTCAAGAAACAGCCATATGCTGGTATTGAAATCCAGGCCTATGAGGAGAGATGCTTGGAAACCAAAGCAATGGATCCGATAGGTGCCTAGGGGCCTGCTCGTTCCTTTTTACTTCTAGGGACATCAGTCTACGGGTCTGAGTGCCGGTAGGTGCTCAGATGGGCCCAGATTGCCCCTGATTGTCCTAGGAAGCCACAAATATTGGGATGGCCTCAGGGATTTTGGAAGTTTATCCTATTAGTAGGGTTGTGGCCATTGGAATGGGCACATACAATTCCCTTGGAGAGGGCAAGCCAAAGTCGTCAGGTTTGGCTCCAGGGGCCTGAGCCTGTAGGGTGTGTAGGCCAGGGCTGTTTAAACAGTTGTCTGAAAACACAAACTCGGCTTATGTTTCGGATCATATTTATGGCAGGACTGATCTACAGACCATGAGGAGAACTCTCCGGTATATGAAAAAGGGCGAGTGTGAGGCTCTTGCTCAAGTCTTTCTTCTGTGAATATCGTGTCACACATGGTCGTGAAGTTTCCGGGTGGCTTCATGGGAAATGGTCGAGTCTTACTCTCTGGGGGTTTGGCCCCGTCCAAGGAGTTTGGGCTCATTCTGTGGGATGGAAGAAGTCCGTTGTTCTGTTGTTGTTGATTTGTTTTGTTTTGTTTTTCAACCTCCGGTGTCCCACCAAATGGGGGATTCCAGAGTAGAGCCCTGGGGAGGGGCGACTGGACAACCAGAAATCTGGTTAAAAATTGGGGCCTAGGGACATGTCAAGCCCATTATGACATCTAATGGTCCAGCCACTGTGAGGACGTACTAGAGGACAGGACTCACGCTGAGGGTCACAATGCGTGTTTATGCCCTCGTCGCTCTCAAGAATGGGCGGGGCCTCAGGGTGAATGCTGGTTTCTCCTACACTGAACGTTGGACAACATGCCAACCACAAGGTATCTTGCCATGGGTAAGGAAGAGTTCTGATTTCTGCATCACAGTCACCCCTGGGCAGTGATTGGAGATAAGGTCTAGGTTCTGAAGCCTGAAAACTGAGGTAGGGAAGAGATGATGACCTAAGGCCATGGCCGTTCTGATGTGCTCAGTGTTCGGTCAGCTGTCTGGGTGTTGGTCACGAGGTCCGGGCTCAGGTTGTCAGACAGTGCATTAGTGCCCAGGTTAGACTATATATTTTGGGTGCATTCGAGTGCCGTGTAGGTTCTGATCTGAAGAACTCTTCAGGATATGAAGAATGAGCGAGTCTGAGGCGCGTGCTCAGGCTTTTGTCTCTGGATTTTGTATCAGCGATGGCCGTGGAATGTTGGGGAGGCCTCATGGGCCATGGACGCATCTTGCTCTCTGTGGATTTGGCCCGATCCCAATTGTCTTTCGTCAATCTGTGGGATGGGAGGACTCCTTTCAGGTTTGTTACCTCAGGTGTCCCACCAAAAGAGGAATTCCAAAGCAGAGCCCTGGGAAAGAGTGTAGGGACAACCCGAACTATGGTTAAAAATTGGTGTCTAGGGGCATGGCAAGCCCAATATGCTGTCTCTCCATCCAGCCACTGAGAGGCCTTACCTGAGGACTGGGCTCAGGCTGAGGGTCACAATGTGTGTTTGTGACCAATGTGGCCCGCAAGCATGGGCGGGGTCTCATGGGCCACACTGGTTTCAACGACACTGAACGTTGGACAACATGCCAACCACAAGGTTTCTTGCCATGGGGAAAGAGTTCTGATTTCTGCATCATTTTCAAACCCGGGCAGTGATTGGAGATAAGGACTAGGTTTCTGAAGCCTGAAAACCGCGGTTGAGAAGAGATGACGACCCAAGGCCATGGCGGGTCCGATGTGCTCAATGTGCGGCCAGCTGTCTGGGTGGGGCCAGGAGGTCCAGGCTCAGGCTGTGTCAGAAAGGGCATTAGTGCCCAGGTCAGCCTATATATTTCGGGTACAACCGAATCCCGTGCAGGTTGATCCTCATTTGGGGTTTCTGGGTATCCCCAGAGTGCAATGTTTTTCGTCTGCAGGGCAGGCAGAGTGCTGCATTGTAGTTCTGGATTGCCAAACTGGAGGGCTTGTGGGCCAGTAGTCTGAGGACGGAAGTCTGAGAACCCAAGCTAGGCCTAGGTTTCTGGGTGACGATATGGCAGGCACAATCTACAGACCTGAATCGAGATCTCGTGCATCTGAAGTCAGGGCGAGAATCAGACGATCGCTCAAGTTGGACTTTCTGTCCCTGATGGCCCCTTCATGAAGGGGGGTTGATCACGAGGCCATGGGGGTTTTCCCACGATGGGAGTTGTGAGAAGCTCCCAACTGCAAAGATTCTTCTGCAGGACAATTGAGACCTGTTGGTTGGCTCCAGGCCAACGATTCCGAGCAGGGTTCTAAGGATGGATGGCTGGGTAGCCCACCTCGCATTCCAATTGTCTCCAAGCAACAAGACAGGTTAGATCTGCTGGATCTGGGGGAGAAACCGAGGAGGCTGAGTTGAAATGGACTCTCCCGTGGATGTGTCCTAATATGTCTTTGTGTCTATGGAGACCTTGGAAAGAAGCGGTGGCACTGGGGCCCTGAAGGGTTCTCCTAAACAGAGGCTTTGACACAGCTCCAACGTGCAAGTTTCCCATGTGTACATGAGATTGGTTCTGATGGGTGAGTCAAGAAACAGCCATATGCTGGTATTGAAATCCAGGCCTATGAGGAGAGATGCTTGGAAACCAAAGCAATGGATCCGATAGGTGCCTAGGGGCCTGCTCGTTCCTTTTTACTTCTAGGGACATCAGTCTACGGGTCTGAGTGCCGGTAGGTGCTCAGATGGGCCCAGATTGCCCCTGATTGTCCTAGGAAGCCACAAATATTGGGATGGCCTCAGGGATTTTGGAAGTTTATCCTATTAGTAGGGTTGTGGCCATTGGAATGGGTACATACAATTCCCTTGGAGAGGGCAAGCCAAAGTCGTCAGGTTTGGCTCCAGGGGCCTGAGCCTGTAGGGTGTGTAGGCCAGGGCTGTTTGGACAGTTGTCTGAAAACACAAACTTGGCTTATGTTTCGGATCATATTTATGGAAGGACTGATCTACAGACCATGAGGAGTACACTCCGGTATATGAAAAAGGGCGAGTGTGAGGCTCTTGCTCAAGTCTTTCTTCTGTGAATATCGTGTCACACATGGTCGTGAAGTTTCCGGGTGGCTTCATGGGAAATGGACGAGTCTTACTCTCTGGGGGTTTGGCCCCGTCCAAAGAGTTTGGGGTCATTCTGTGGGATGGAAGAAGTCCGTTGTTCTGTTGTTGTTGATTTGTTTTGTTTTGTTTTTCAACCTCCGGTGTCCCACCAAATGGGGGATTCCAGAGTAGAGCCCTGGGGAGGGGCGACTGGACAACCAGAAATCTGGTTAAAAATTGGGGCCTAGGGACATGTCAAGCCCATTATGACATCTAATGGTCCAGCCACTGTGAGGACGTACTAGAGGACAGGACTCACGCTGAGGGTCACAATGCGTGTTTATGCCCTCGTCGCTCTCAAGAATGGGCGGGGCCTCAGGGTGAATGCTGGTTTCTCCTACACTGAACGTTGGACAACATGCCAACCACAAGGTATCTTGCCATGGGTAAGGAAGAGTTCTGATTTCTGCATCACAGTCACCCCTGGGCAGTGATTGGAGATAAGGTCTAGGTTCTGAAGCCTGAAAACTGAGGTAGGGAAGAGATGATGACCTAAGGCCATGGCCGTTCTGATGTGCTCAGTGTTCGGTCAGCTGTCTGGGTGTTGGTCACGAGGTCCGGGCTCAGGTTGTTCAGACAGTGCATTAGTGCCCAGGTTAGACTATATATTTTGGGTGCATTCGAGTGCCGTGTAGGTTCTGATCTGAAGAACTCTTCAGGATATGAAGAATGAGCGAGTCTGAGGCGCGTGCTCAGGCTTTTGTGTCTGGATTTTGTATCAGCGATGGCCGTGGAATGTTGGGGAGGCCTCATGGGCCATGGACGCATCTTGCTCTCTGTGGATTTGGCCCGATCCCAATTGTCTTTCGTCAATCTGTGGGATGGGAGGACTCCTTTCAGGTTTGTTACCTCAGGTGTCCCACCAAAAGAGGAATTCCAAAGCAGAGCCCTGGGAAAGAGTGTAGGGACAACCCGAACTATGGTTAAAAATTGGTGTCTAGGGGCATGGCAAGCCCAATATGCTGTCTCTCCATCCAGCCACTGAGAGGCCTTACCTGAGGACTGGGCGCAGGCTGAGGGTCACAATGTGTGTTTGTGACCAATGTGGCCCGCAAGATGGGCGGGGTCTCATGGGCCACACTGGTTTCAACGACACTGAACGTTGGACAACATGCCAACCACAAGGTTTCTTGCCATGGGGAAAGAGTTCTGATTTCTGCATCATTTTCAAACCCGGGCCGTGATTGGAGATAAGGTCTAGGTTTCTGAAGCCTGAAAACCGCGGTTGAGAAGAGATGACGACCTAAGGCCATGGCGGGTCCGATGTGCTCAATGTGCGGCCAGCTGTCTGGGTGGGGCCAGGAGGTCCAGGCTCAGGCTGTGTCAGAAAGGGCATTAGTGCCCAGGTCAGCCTATATATTTCGGGTACAACCGAATCGCGTGCAGGTTGATCCTCATTTGGGGTTTCTGGGTAGCCCCAGAATGCAATGTTTTTCGTCTGGAAGGCAGGCAGAGTGCTGCATTGTAGTTCTGGATTGCCAAACTGGAGGGCTTGTGGGCCAGTAGTCTGAGGACGGAAGTCTGAGAACCCAAGCTAGGCCTAGGTTTCTGGGTGAAGATATGGCAGGCACAATCTACAGACCTGAATCGAGATCTCGTGCGTCTGAAGTCAGGGCGAGAATCAGACGATCGCTCAAGTTGGACTTTCTGTCCCTGATGGCCCCTTCATGAAGGGGGGTTGATCACGATGGGAGTTGTGAGAAGCTCCCAACTGCAAAGATTCTTCTGCAGGACAATTGAGACCTGTTGGTTGGCTCCAGGCCAACGATTCCGAGCAGGGTTCTAAGGATGGATGGCTGGGTAGCCCACCTCGCATTCCAATTGTCTCCAAGCAACAAGACAGGTTAGATCTGCTGGATCTGGGGGAGAAACCGAGGAGGCTGAGTTGAAATGGACTCTCCCGTGGATGTGTCCTAATATGTCTTTGTGTCTATGGAGACCTTGGAAAGAAGCGGTGGCACTGGGGCCCTGAAGGGTTCTCCTAAACAGAGGCTTTGACACAGCTCCAACATGCAAGTTTCCCATGTGTACATGAGATTGGTTCTGATGGGTGAGTCAAGAAACAGCCATATGCTGGTATTGAAATCCAGGCCTATGAGGAGAGATGCTTGGAAACCAAAGCAATGGATCCGATAGGTGCCTAGGGGCCTGCTCGTTCCTTTTTACTTCTAGGGACATCAGTCTACGGGTCTGAGTGCCGGTAGGTGCTCAGATGGGCCCAGATTGCCCCTGATTGTCCTAGGAAGCCAAAAATATTGGGATGGCCTCAGGGATTTTGGAAGTTTATCCTATTAGTAGGGTTGTGGCCATTGGAATGGGTACATACAATTCCCTTGGAGAGGGCAAGCCAAAGTCGTCAGGTTTGGCTCCAGGGGCCTGAGCGTGTAGGGTGTGTAGGCCAGGGCTGTTTGGACAGTTGTCTGAAAACACAAACTTGGCTTATGTTTCGGATCATATTTATGGAAGGACTGATCTACAGACCATGAGGAGAACTCTCCGGTATATGAAAAAGGGCGAGTGTGAGGCTCTTGCTCAAGTCTTTCTTCTGTGAATATCGTGTCACACATGGTCGTGAGGTTTCCGGGTGGTTTCATGGGAAATGGACGAGTCTTACTCTCTGGGGGTTTGGCCCCGTCCAAAGAGTTCGGGGTCATTCTGTGGGATGGAAGAAGTCCGTTGTTCTGTTGTTGTTGATTTGTTTTGTTTTGTTTTTCAACCTCCGGTGTCCCACCAAATGGGGGATTCCAGAGTAGAGCCCTGGGGAGGGGCGACTGGACAACCAGAAATCTGGTTAAAAATTGGGGCCTAGGGACATGTCAAGCCCATTATGACATCTAATGGTCCAGCCACTGTGAGGACGCACTAGAGGACAGGACTCACGCTGAGGGTCACAATGCGTGTTTATGCCCTCGTCGCTCTCAAGAATGGGCGGGGCCTCAGGGTGAATGCTGGTTTCTCCTACACTGAACGTTGGACAACATGCCAACCACAAGGTTTCTTGCCATGGGTAAGGAAGAGTTCTGATTTCTGCATCACAGTCACCCCTGTGCAGTGATTGGAGATAAGGTCTAGGTTCTGAAGCCTGAAAACTGAGGTAGGGATGAGATGATGACCTAAGGCCATGGCCGTTCTGATGTGCTCAGTGTTCGGTCAGCTGTCTGGGTGTTGGTCACGAGGTCCGGGCTCAGGTTGTCAGACAGTGCATTAGTGCCCAGGTTAGACTATATATTTTGGGTGCATTCGAGTGCCGTGTAGGTTCTGATCTGAAGAACTCTTCAGGATATGAAGAATGAGCGAGTCTGAGGCGCGTGCTCAGGCTTTTGTGTCTGGATTTTGTATCAGCGATGGCCGTGGAATGTTGGGGAGGCCTCATGGGCCATGGACGCATCTTGCTCTCTGTGGATTTGGCCCGATCCCAATTGTCTTTCGTCAATCTGTGGGATGGGAGGACTCCTTTCAGGTTTGTTACCTCAGGTGTCCCACCAAAAGAGGAATTCCAAAGCAGAGCCCTGGGAAAGAGTGTAGGGACAACCCGAACTATGGTTAAAAATTGGTGTCTAGGGGCATGGCAAGCCCAATATGCTGTCTCTCCATCCAGCCACTGAGAGGCCTTACCTGAGGACTGGGCTCAGGCTGAGGGTCACAATGTGTGTTTGTGACCAATGTGGCCCGCAAGCATGGGCGGGGTCTCATGGGCCACACTGGTTTCAACGACACTGAACGTTGGACAACATGCCAACCACAAGGTTTCTTGCCATGGGGAAAGAGTTCTGATTTCTGCATCATTTTCAAACCCGGGCAGTGATTGGAGATAAGGTCTAGGTTTCTGAAGCCTGAAAACCGCAGTTGAGAAGAGATGACGACCTAAGGCCATGGCGGGTCCGATGTGCTCAATAAGCGGCCAGCTGTCTGGGTGGGGCCAGGAGGTCCAGGCTCAGGCTGTGTCAGAAAGGGCATTAGTGCCCAGGTCAGCCTATATATTTCGGGTACAACCGAATCGCGTGCAGGTTGATCCTCATTTGGGGTTTCTGGGTAGCCCCAGAGGGCAATGTTTTTCGTCTGGAGGGCAGGCAGAGTGCTGCATTGTAGTTCTGGATTGCCAAACTGGAGGGCTTGTGGGCCAGTAGTCTGAGGACGGAAGTCTGAGAACCCAAGCTAGGCCTAGGTTTCTGGGTGACGATATGGCAGGCACAATCTACAGACCTGAATCGAGATCTCGTGCATCTGAAGTCAGGGCGAGAATCAGACGATCGCTCAAGTTGGACTTTCTGTCCCTGATGGCCCCTTCATGAAGGGGGGTTGATCACGAGGCCATGGGGGTTTTCCCACGATGGGAGTTGTGAGAAGCTCCCAACTGCAAAGATTCTTCTGCAGGACAATTGAGACCTGTTGGTTGGCTCCAGGCCAACGATTCCGAGCAGGGTTCTAAGGATGGATGGCTGGGTAGCCCACCTCGCATTCCAATTGTCTCCAAGCAACAAGACAGGTTAGATCTGCTGGATCTGGGGGAGAAACCGAGGAGGCTGAGTTGAAATGGACTCTCCCGTGGATGTGTCCTAATATGTCTTTGTGTCTATGGAGACCTTGGAAAGAAGCGGTGGCACTGGGGCCCTGAAGGGTTCTCCTAAACAGAGGCTTTGACACAGCTCCAACGTGCAAGTTTCCCATGTGTACATGAGATTGGTTCTGATGGGTGAGTCAAGAAACAGCCATATGCTGGTATTGAAATCCAGGCCTATGAGGAGAGATGCTTGGAAACCAAAGCAATGGATCCGATAGGTGCCTAGGGGCCTGCTCGTTCCTTTTTACTTCTAGGGACATCAGTCTACGGGTCTGAGTGCCGGTAGGTGCTCAGATGGGCCCAGATTGCCCCTGATTGTCCTAGGAAGCCACAAATATTGGGATCGCCTCAGGGATTTTGGAAGTTTATCCTATTAGTAGGGTTGTGGCCATTGGAATGGGCACATACAATTCCCTTGGAGAGGGCAAGCCAAAGTCGTCAGGTTTGGCTCCAGGGGCCTGAGCGTGTAGGGTGTGTAGGCCAGGGCTGTTTGGACAGTTGTCTGAAAACACAAACTCGGCTTATGTTTCGGATCATATTTATGGCAGGACTGATCTACAGACCATGAGGAGAACTCTCCGGTATATGAAAAAGGGCGAGTGTGAGGCTCTTGCTCAAGTCTTTCTTCTGTGAATATCGTGTCACACATGGTCGTGAGGTTTCCGGGTGGTTTCATGGGAAATGGACGAGTCTTACTCTCTGGGGGTTTGGCCCCGTCCAAAGAGTTAGGGGTCATTCTGTGGGATGGAAGAAGTCCGTTGTTCTGTTGTTGTTGATTTGTTTTGTTTTGTTTTTCAACCTCCGGTGTCCCACCAAATGGGGGATTCCAGAGTAGAGCCCTGGGGAGGGGCGACTGGACAACCAGAAATCTGGTTAAAAATTGGGGCCTAGGGACATGTCAAGCCCATTATGACATCTAATGGTCCAGCCACTGTGAGGACGCACTAGAGGACAGGACTCACGCTGAGGGTCACAATGCGTGTTTATGCCCTCGTCGCTCTCAAGAATGGGCGGGGCCTCAGGGTGAATGCTGGTTTCTCCTACACTGAACGTTGGACAACATGCCAACCACAAGGTTTCTTGCCATGGGTAAGGAAGAGTTCTGATTTCTGCATCACAGTCACCCCTGGTCAGTGATTGGAGATAAGGTCTAGGTTCTGAAGCCTGAAAACTGAGGTAGGGAAGAGATGATGACCTAAGGCCATGGCCGTTCTGATGTGCTCAGTGTTCGGTCAGCTGTCTGGGTGTTGGTCACGAGGTCCGGGCTCAGGTTGTCAGACAGTGCATTAGTGCCCAGGTTAGACTATATATTTTGGGTGCATTCGAGTGCCGTGTAGGTTCTGATCTGAAGAACTCTTCAGGATATGAAGAATGAGCGAGTCTGAGGCGCGTGCTCAGGCTTTTGTCTCTGGATTTTGTATCAGCGATGGCCGTGGAATGTTGGGGAGGCCTCATGGGCCATGGACGCATCTTGCTCTCTGTGGATTTGGCCCGATCCCAATTGTCTTTCGTCAATCTGTGGGATGGGAGGACTCCTTTCAGGTTTGTTACCTCAGGTGTCCCACCAAAAGAGGAATTCCAAAGCAGAGCCCTGGGAAAGAGTGTAGGGACAACCCGAACTATGGTTAAAAATTGGTGTCTAGGGGCATGGCAAGCCCAATATGCTGTCTCTCCATCCAGCCACTGAGAGGCCTTACCTGAGGACTGGGCTCAGGCTGAGGGTCACAATGTGTGTTTGTGACCAATGTGGCCCGCAAGCATGGGCGGGGTCTCATGGGCCACACTGGTTTCAACGACACTGAACGTTGGACAACATGCCAACCACAAGGTTTCTTGCCATGGGGAAAGAGTTCTGATTTCTGCATCATTTTCAAACCCGGGCAGTGATTGGAGATAAGGACTAGGTTTCTGAAGCCTGAAAACCGCGGTTGAGAAGAGATGACGACCCAAGGCCATGGCGGGTCCGATGTGCTCAATGTGCGGCCAGCTGTCTGGGTGGGGCCAGGAGGTCCAGGCTCAGGCTGTGTCAGAAAGGGCATTAGTGCCCAGGTCAGCCTATATATTTCGGGTACAACCGAATCCCGTGCAGGTTGATCCTCATTTGGGGTTTCTGGGTATCCCCAGAGTGCAATGTTTTTCGTCTGCAGGGCAGGCAGAGTGCTGCATTGTAGTTCTGGATTGCCAAACTGGAGGGCTTGTGGGCCAGTAGTCTGAGGACGGAAGTCTGAGAACCCAAGCTAGGCCTAGGTTTCTGGGTGACGATATGGCAGGCACAATCTACAGACCTGAATCGAGATCTCGTGCATCTGAAGTCAGGGCGAGAATCAGACGATCGCTCAAGTTGGACTTTCTGTCCCTGATGGCCCCTTCATGAAGGGGGGTTGATCACGAGGCCATGGGGGTTTTCCCACGATGGGAGTTGTGAGAAGCTCCCAACTGCAAAGATTCTTCTGCAGGACAATTGAGACCTGTTGGTTGGCTCCAGGCCAACGATTCCGAGCAGGGTTCTAAGGATGGATGGCTGGGTAGCCCACCTCGCATTCCAATTGTCTCCAAGCAACAAGACAGGTTAGATCTGCTGGATCTGGGGGAGAAACCGAGGAGGCTGAGTTGAAATGGACTCTCCCGTGGATGTGTCCTAATATGTCTTTGTGTCTATGGAGACCTTGGAAAGAAGCGGTGGCACTGGGGCCCTGAAGGGTTCTCCTAAACAGAGGCTTTGACACAGCTCCAACGTGCAAGTTTCCCATGTGTACATGAGATTGGTTCTGATGGGTGAGTCAAGAAACAGCCATATGCTGGTATTGAAATCCAGGCCTATGAGGAGAGATGCTTGGAAACCAAAGCAATGGATCCGATAGGTGCCTAGGGGCCTGCTCGTTCCTTTTTACTTCTAGGGACATCAGTCTACGGGTCTGAGTGCCGGTAGGTGCTCAGATGGGCCCAGATTGCCCCTGATTGTCCTAGGAAGCCACAAATATTGGGATGGCCTCAGGGATTTTGGAAGTTTATCCTATTAGTAGGGTTGTGGCCATTGGAATGGGTACATACAATTCCCTTGGAGAGGGCAAGCCAAAGTCGTCAGGTTTGGCTCCAGGGGCCTGAGCCTGTAGGGTGTGTAGGCCAGGGCTGTTTGGACAGTTGTCTGAAAACACAAACTTGGCTTATGTTTCGGATCATATTTATGGAAGGACTGATCTACAGACCATGAGGAGTACACTCCGGTATATGAAAAAGGGCGAGTGTGAGGCTCTTGCTCAAGTCTTTCTTCTGTGAATATCGTGTCACACATGGTCGTGAAGTTTCCGGGTGGCTTCATGGGAAATGGACGAGTCTTACTCTCTGGGGGTTTGGCCCCGTCCAAAGAGTTCGGGGTCATTCTGTGGGATGGAAGAAGTCCGTTGTTCTGTTGTTGTTGATTTGTTTTGTTTTGTTTTTCAACCTCCGGTGTCCCACCAAATGGGGGATTCCAGAGTAGAGCCCTGGGGAGGGGCGACTGGACAACCAGAAATCTGGTTAAAAATTGGGGCCTAGGGACATGTCAAGCCCATTATGACATCTAATGGTCCAGCCACTGTGAGGACGTACTAGAGGACAGGACTCACGCTGAGGGTCACAATGCGTGTTTATGCCCTCGTCGCTCTCAAGAATGGGCGGGGCCTCAGGGTGAATGCTGGTTTCTCCTACACTGAACGTTGGACAACATGCCAACCACAAGGTATCTTGCCATGGGTAATGAAGAGTTCTGATTTCTGCATCACAGTCACCCCTGGGCAGTGATTGGAGATAAGGTCTAGGTTCTGAAGCCTGAAAACTGAGGTAGGGAAGAGATGATGACCTAAGGCCATGGCCGTTCTGATGTGCTCAGTGTTCGGTCAGCTGTCTGGGTGTTGGTCACGAGGTCCGGGCTCAGGTTGTTCAGACAGTGCATTAGTGCCCAGGTTAGACTATATATTTTGGGTGCATTCGAGTGCCGTGTAGGTTCTGATCTGAAGAACTCTTCAGGATATGAAGAATGAGCGAGTCTGAGGCGCGTGCTCAGGCTTTTGTGTCTGGATTTTGTATCAGCGATGGCCGTGGAATGTTGGGGAGGCCTCATGGGCCATGGACGCATCTTGCTCTCTGTGGATTTGGCCCGATCCCAATTGTCTTTCGTCAATCTGTGGGATGGGAGGACTCCTTTCAGGTTTGTTACCTCAGGTGTCCCACCAAAAGAGGAATTCCAAAGCAGAGCCCTGGGAAAGAGTGTAGGGACAACCCGAACTATGGTTAAAAATTGGTGTCTAGGGGCATGGCAAGCCCAATATGCTGTCTCTCCATCCAGCCACTGAGAGGCCTTACCTGAGGACTGGGCGCAGGCTGAGGGTCACAATGTGTGTTTGTGACCAATGTGGCCCGCAAGATGGGCGGGGTCTCATGGGCCACACTGGTTTCAACGACACTGAACGTTGGACAACATGCCAACCACAAGGTTTCTTGCCATGGGGAAAGAGTTCTGATTTCTGCATCATTTTCAAACCCGGGCAGTGATTGGAGATAAGGTCTAGGTTTCTGAAGCCTGAAAACCGCGGTTGAGAAGAGATGACGACCTAAGGCCATGGCGGGTCCGATGTGCTCAATGTGCGGCCAGCTGTCTGGGTGGGGCCAGGAGGTCCAGGCTCAGGCTGTGTCAGAAAGGGCATTAGTGCCCAGGTCAGCCTATATATTTCGGGTACAACCGAATCGCGTGCAGGTTGATCCTCATTTGGGGTTTCTGGGTAGCCCCAGAATGCAATGTTTTTCGTCTGGAAGGCAGGCAGAGTGCTGCATTGTAGTTCTGGATTGCCAAACTGGAGGGCTTGTGGGCCAGTAGTCTGAGGACGGAAGTCTGAGAACCCAAGCTAGGCCTAGGTTTCTGGGTGAAGATATGGCAGGCACAATCTACAGACCTGAATCGAGATCTCGTGCGTCTGAAGTCAGGGCGAGAATCAGACGATCGCTCAAGTTGGACTTTCTGTCCCTGATGGCCCCTTCATGAAGGGGGGTTGATCACGATGGGAGTTGTGAGAAGCTCCCAACTGCAAAGATTCTTCTGCAGGACAATTGAGACCTGTTGGTTGGCTCCAGGCCAACGATTCCGAGCAGGGTTCTAAGGATGGATGGCTGGGTAGCCCACCTCGCATTCCAATTGTCTCCAAGCAACAAGACAGGTTAGATCTGCTGGATCTGGGGGAGAAACCGAGGAGGCTGAGTTGAAATGGACTCTCCCGTGGATGTGTCCTAATATGTCTTTGTGTCTATGGAGACCTTGGAAAGAAGCGGTGGCACTGGGGCCCTGAAGGGTTCTCCTAAACAGAGGCTTTGACACAGCTCCAACATGCAAGTTTCCCATGTGTACATGAGATTGGTTCTGATGGGTGAGTCAAGAAACAGCCATATGCTGGTATTGAAATCCAGGCCTATGAGGAGAGATGCTTGGAAACCAAAGCAATGGATCCGATAGGTGCCTAGGGGCCTGCTCGTTCCTTTTTACTTCTAGGGACATCAGTCTACGGGTCTGAGTGCCGGTAGGTGCTCAGATGGGCCCAGATTGCCCCTGATTGTCCTAGGAAGCCACAAATATTGGGATGGCCTCAGGGATTTTGGAAGTTTATCCTATTAGTAGGGTTGTGGCCATTGGAATGGGTACATACAATTCCCTTGGAGAGGGCAAGCCAAAGTCGTCAGGTTTGGCTCCAGGGGCCTGAGCCTGTAGGGTGTGTAGGCCAGGGCTGTTTGGACAGTTGTCTGAAAACACAAACTTGGCTTATGTTTCGGATCATATTTATGGAAGGACTGATCTACAGACCATGAGGAGAACTCTCCGGTATATGAAAAAGGGCGAGTGTGAGGCTCTTGCTCAAGTCTTTCTTCTGTGAATATCGTGTCACACATGGTCGTGAGGTTTCCGGGTGGTTTCATGGGAAATGGACGAGTCTTACTCTCTGGGGGTTTGGCCCCGTCCAAAGAGTTCGGGGTCATTCTGTGGGATGGAAGAAGTCCGTTGTTCTGTTGTTGTTGATTTGTTTTGTTTTGTTTTTCAACCTCCGGTGTCCCACCAAATGGGGGATTCCAGAGTAGAGCCCTGGGGAGGGGCGACTGGACAACCAGAAATCTGGTTAAAAATTGGGGCCTAGGGACATGTCAAGCCCATTATGACATCTAATGGTCCAGCCACTGTGAGGACGCACTAGAGGACAGGACTCACGCTGAGGGTCACAATGCGTGTTTATGCCCTCGTCGCTCTCAAGAATGGGCGGGGCCTCAGGGTGAATGCTGGTTTCTCCTACACTGAATGTTGGACAACATGCCAACCACAAGGTTTCTTGCCATGGGTAAGGAAGAGTTCTGATTTCTGCATCACAGTCACCCCTGTGCAGTGATTGGAGATAAGGTCTAGGTTCTGAAGCCTGAAAACTGAGGTAGGGAAGAGATGATGACCTAAGGCCATGGCCGTTCTGATGTGCTCAGTGTTCGGTCAGCTGTCTGGGTGTTGGTCACGAGGTCCGGGCTCAGGTTGTCAGACAGTGCATTAGTGCCCAGGTTAGACTATATATTTTGGGTGCATTCGAGTGCCGTGTAGGTTCTGATCTGAAGAACTCTTCAGGATATGAAGAATGAGCGAGTCTGAGGCGCGTGCTCAGGCTTTTGTGTCTGGATTTTGTATCAGCGATGGCCGTGGAATGTTGGGGAGGCCTCATGGGCCATGGACGCATCTTGCTCTCTGTGGATTTGGCCCGATCCCAATTGTCTTTCGTCAATCTGTGGGATGGGAGGACTCCTTTCAGGTTTGTTACCTCAGGTGTCCCACCAAAAGAGGAATTCCAAAGCAGAGCCCTGGGAAAGAGTGTAGGGACAACCCGAACTATGGTTAAAAATTGGTGTCTAGGGGCATGGCAAGCCCAATATGCTGTCTCTCCATCCAGCCACTGAGAGGCCTTACCTGAGGACTGGGCTCAGGCTGAGGGTCACAATGTGTGTTTGTGACCAATGTGGCCCGCAAGCATGGGCGGGGTCTCATGGGCCACACTGGTTTCAACGACACTGAACGTTGGACAACATGCCAACCACAAGGTTTCTTGCCATGGGGAAAGAGTTCTGATTTCTGCATCATTTTCAAACCCGGGCAGTGATTGGAGATAAGGTCTAGGTTTCTGAAGCCTGAAAACCGCAGTTGAGAAGAGATGACGACCTAAGGCCATGGCGGGTCCGATGTGCTCAATAAGCGGCCAGCTGTCTGGGTGGGGCCAGGAGGTCCAGGCTCAGGCTGTGTCAGAAAGGGCATTAGTGCCCAGGTCAGCCTATATATTTCGGGTACAACCGAATCGCGTGCAGGTTGATCCTCATTTGGGGTTTCTGGGTAGCCCCAGAGGGCAATGTTTTTCGTCTGGAGGGCAGGCAGAGTGCTGCATTGTAGTTCTGGATTGCCAAACTGGAGGGCTTGTGGGCCAGTAGTCTGAGGACGGAAGTCTGAGAACCCAAGCTAGGCCTAGGTTTCTGGGTGACGATATGGCAGGCACAATCTACAGACCTGAATCGAGATCTCGTGCATCTGAAGTCAGGGCGAGAATCAGACGATCGCTCAAGTTGGACTTTCTGTCCCTGATGGCCCCTTCATGAAGGGGGGTTGATCACGAGGCCATGGGGGTTTTCCCACGATGGGAGTTGTGAGAAGCTCCCAACTGCAAAGATTCTTCTGCAGGACAATTGAGACCTGTTGGTTGGCTCCAGGCCAACGATTCCGAGCAGGGTTCTAAGGATGGATGGCTGGGTAGCCCACCTCGCATTCCAATTGTCTCCAAGCAACAAGACAGGTTAGATCTGCTGGATCTGGGGGAGAAACCGAGGAGGCTGAGTTGAAATGGACTCTCCCGTGGATGTGTCCTAATATGTCTTTGTGTCTATGGAGACCTTGGAAAGAAGCGGTGGCACTGGGGCCCTGAAGGGTTCTCCTAAACAGAGGCTTTGACACAGCTCCAACGTGCAAGTTTCCCATGTGTACATGAGATTGGTTCTGATGGGTGAGTCAAGAAACAGCCATATGCTGGTATTGAAATCCAGGCCTATGAGGAGAGATGCTTGGAAACCAAAGCAATGGATCCGATAGGTGCCTAGGGGCCTGCTCGTTCCTTTTTACTTCTAGGGACATCAGTCTACGGGTCTGAGTGCCGGTAGGTGCTCAGATGGGCCCAGATTGCCCCTGATTGTCCTAGGAAGCCACAAATATTGGGATCGCCTCAGGGATTTTGGAAGTTTATCCTATTAGTAGGGTTGTGGCCATTGGAATGGGCACATACAATTCCCTTGGAGAGGGCAAGCCAAAGTCGTCAGGTTTGGCTCCAGGGGCCTGAGCGTGTAGGGTGTGTAGGCCAGGGCTGTTTGGACAGTTGTCTGAAAACACAAACTCGGCTTATGTTTCGGATCATATTTATGGCAGGACTGATCTACAGACCATGAGGAGAACTCTCCGGTATATGAAAAAGGGCGAGTGTGAGGCTCTTGCTCAAGTCTTTCTTCTGTGAATATCGTGTCACACATGGTCGTGAGGTTTCCGGGTGGTTTCATGGGAAATGGACGAGTCTTACTCTCTGGGGGTTTGGCCCCGTCCAAAGAGTTAGGGGTCATTCTGTGGGATGGAAGAAGTCCGTTGTTCTGTTGTTGTTGATTTGTTTTGTTTTGTTTTTCAACCTCCGGTGTCCCACCAAATGGGGGATTCCAGAGTAGAGCCCTGGGGAGGGGCGACTGGACAACCAGAAATCTGGTTAAAAATTGGGGCCTAGGGACATGTCAAGCCCATTATGACATCTAATGGTCCAGCCACTGTGAGGACGCACTAGAGGACAGGACTCACGCTGAGGGTCACAATGCGTGTTTATGCCCTCGTCGCTCTCAAGAATGGGCGGGGCCTCAGGGTGAATGCTGGTTTCTCCTACACTGAACGTTGGACAACATGCCAACCACAAGGTTTCTTGCCATGGGTAAGGAAGAGTTCTGATTTCTGCATCACAGTCACCCCTGGTCAGTGATTGGAGATAAGGTCTAGGTTCTGAAGCCTGAAAACTGAGGTAGGGAAGAGATGATGACCTAAGGCCATGGCCGTTCTGATGTGCTCAGTGTTCGGTCAGCTGTCTGGGTGTTGGTCACGAGGTCCGGGCTCAGGTTGTCAGACAGTGCATTAGTGCCCAGGTTAGACTATATATTTTGGGTGCATTCGAGTGCCGTGTAGGTTCTGATCTGAAGAACTCTTCAGGATATGAAGAATGAGCGAGTCTGAGGCGCGTGCTCAGGCTTTTGTCTCTGGATTTTGTATCAGCGATGGCCGTGGAATGTTGGGGAGGCCTCATGGGCCATGGACGCATCTTGCTCTCTGTGGATTTGGCCCGATCCCAATTGTCTTTCGTCAATCTGTGGGATGGGAGGACTCCTTTCAGGTTTGTTACCTCAGGTGTCCCACCAAAAGAGGAATTCCAAAGCAGAGCCCTGGGAAAGAGTGTAGGGACAACCCGAACTATGGTTAAAAATTGGTGTCTAGGGGCATGGCAAGCCCAATATGCTGTCTCTCCATCCAGCCACTGAGAGGCCTTACCTGAGGACTGGGCTCAGGCTGAGGGTCACAATGTGTGTTTGTGACCAATGTGGCCCGCAAGCATGGGCGGGGTCTCATGGGCCACACTGGTTTCAACGACACTGAACGTTGGACAACATGCCAACCACAAGGTTTCTTGCCATGGGGAAAGAGTTCTGATTTCTGCATCATTTTCAAACCCGGGCAGTGATTGGAGATAAGGTCTAGGTTTCTGAAGCCTGAAAACCGCGGTTGAGAAGAGATGACGACCTAAGGCCATGGCGGGTCCGATGTGCTCAATAAGCGGCCAGCTGTCTGGGTGGGGCCAGGAGGTCCAGGCTCAGGCTGTGTCAGAAAGGGCATTAGTGCCCAGGTCAGCCTATATATTTCGGGTACAACCGAATCGCGTGCAGGTTGATCCTCATTTGGGGTTTCTGGGTAGCCCCAGAGGGCAATGTTTTTCGTCTGGAGGGCAGGCAGAGTGCTGCATTGTAGTTCTGGATTGCCAAACTGGAGGGCTTGTGGGCCAGTAGTCTGAGGACGGAAGTCTGAGAACCCAAGCTAGGCCTAGGTTTCTGGGTGACGATATGGCAGGCACAATCTACAGACCTGAATCGAGATCTCGTGCATCTGAAGTCAGGGCGAGAATCAGACGATCGCTCAAGTTGGACTTTCTGTCCCTGATGGCCCCTTCATGAAGGGGGGTTGATCACGAGGCCATGGGGGTTTTCCCACGATGGGAGTTGTGAGAAGCTCCCAACTGCAAAGATTCTTCTGCAGGACAATTGAGACCTGTTGGTTGGCTCCAGGCCAACGATTCCGAGCAGGGTTCTAAGGATGGATGGCTGGGTAGCCCACCTCGCATTCCAATTGTCTCCAAGCAACAAGACAGGTTAGATCTGCTGGATCTGGGGGAGAAACCGAGGAGGCTGAGTTGAAATGGACTCTCCCGTGGATGTGTCCTAATATGTCTTTGTGTCTATGGAGACCTTGGAAAGAAGCGGTGGCACTGGGGCCCTGAAGGGTTCTCCTAAACAGAGGCTTTGACACAGCTCCAACGTGCAAGTTTCCCATGTGTACATGAGATTGGTTCTGATGGGTGAGTCAAGAAACAGCCATATGCTGGTATTGAAATCCAGGCCTATGAGGAGAGATGCTTGGAAACCAAAGCAATGGATCCGATAGGTGCCTAGGGGCCTGCTCGTTCCTTTTTACTTCTAGGGACATCAGTCTACGGGTCTGAGTGCCGGTAGGTGCTCAGATGGGCCCAGATTGCCCCTGATTGTCCTAGGAAGCCACAAATATTGGGATGGCCTCAGGGATTTTGGAAGTTTATCCTATTAGTAGGGTTGTGGCCATTGGAATGGGCACATACAATTCCCTTGGAGAGGGCAAGCCAAAGTCGTCAGGTTTGGCTCCAGGGGCCTGAGCCTGTAGGGTGTGTAGGCCAGGGCTGTTTAAACAGTTGTCTGAAAACACAAACTCGGCTTATGTTTCGGATCATATTTATGGCAGGACTGATCTACAGACCATGAGGAGAACTCTCCGGTATATGAAAAAGGGCGAGTGTGAGGCTCTTGCTCAAGTCTTTCTTCTGTGAATATCGTGTCACACATGGTCGTGAAGTTTCCGGGTGGCTTCATTGGAAATGGTCGAGTCTTACTCTCTGGGGGTTTGGCCCCGTCCAAGGAGTTTGGGGTCATTCTGTGGGATGGAAGAAGTCCGTTGTTCTGTTGTTGTTGATTTGTTTTGTTTTGTTTTTCAACCTCCGGTGTCCCACCAAATGGGGGATTCCAGAGTAGAGCCCTGGGGAGGGGCGACTGGACAACCAGAAATCTGGTTAAAAATTGGGGCCTAGGGACATGTCAAGCCCATTATGACATCTAATGGTCCAGCCACTGTGAGGACGTACTAGAGGACAGGACTCACGCTGAGGGTCACAATGCGTGTTTATGCCCTCGTCGCTCTCAAGAATGGGCGGGGCCTCAGGGTGAATGCTGGTTTCTCCTACACTGAACGTTGGACAACATGCCAACCACAAGGTATCTTGCCATGGGTAAGGAAGAGTTCTGATTTCTGCATCACAGTCACCCCTGGTCAGTGATTGGAGATAAGGTCTAGGTTCTGAAGCCTGAAAACTGAGGTAGGGAAGAGATGATGACCTAAGGCCATGGCCGTTCTGATGTGCTCAGTGTTCGGTCAGCTGTCTGGGTGTTGGTCACGAGGTCCGGGCTCAGGTTGTCAGACAGTGCATTAGTGCCCAGGTTAGACTATATATTTTGGGTGCATTCGAGTGCCGTGTAGGTTCTGATCTGAAGAACTCTTCAGGATATGAAGAATGAGCGAGTCTGAGGCGCGTGCTCAGGCTTTTGTCTCTGGATTTTGTATCAGCGATGGCCGTGGAATGTTGGGGAGGCCTCATGGGCCATGGACGCATCTTGCTCTCTGTGGATTTGGCCCGATCCCAATTGTCTTTCGTCAATCTGTGGGATGGGAGGACTCCTTTCAGGTTTGTTACCTCAGGTGTCCCACCAAAAGAGGAATTCCAAAGCAGAGCCCTGGGAAAGAGTGTAGGGACAACCCGAACTATGGTTAAAAATTGGTGTCTAGGGGCATGGCAAGCCCAATATGCTGTCTCTCCATCCAGCCACTGAGAGGCCTTACCTGAGGACTGGGCTCAGGCTGAGGGTCACAATGTGTGTTTGTGACCAATGTGGCCCGCAAGCATGGGCGGGGTCTCATGGGCCACACTGGTTTCAACGACACTGAACGTTGGACAACATGCCAACCACAAGGTTTCTTGCCATGGGGAAAGAGTTCTGATTTCTGCATCATTTTCAAACCCGGGCAGTGATTGGAGATAAGGTCTAGGTTTCTGAAGCCTGAAAACCGCGGTTGAGAAGAGATGACGACCTAAGGCCATGGCGGGTCCGATGTGCTCAATGTGCGGCCAGCTGTCTGGGTGGGGCCAGGAGGTCCAGGCTCAGGCTGTGTCAGAAAGGGCATTAGTGCCCAGGTCAGCCTATATATTTCGGGTACAACCGAATCGCGTGCAGGTTGATCCTCATTTGGGGTTTCTGGGTAGCCCCAGAGGGCAATGTTTTTCGTCTGGAGGGCAGGCAGAGTGCTGCATTGTAGTTCTGGATTGCCAAACTGGAGGGCTTGTGGGCCAGTAGTCTGAGGACGGAAGTCTGAGAACCCAAGCTAGGCCTAGGTTTCTGGGTGACGATATGGCAGGCACAATCTACAGACCTGAATCGAGATCTCGTGCATCTGAAGTCAGGGCGAGAATCAGACGATCGCTCAAGTTGGACTTTCTGTCCCTGATGGCCCCTTCATGAAGGGGGGTTGATCACGAGGCCATGGGGGTTTTCCCACGATGGGAGTTGTGAGAAGCTCCCAACTGCAAAGATTCTTCTGCAGGACAATTGAGACCTGTTGGTTGGCTCCAGGCCAACGATTCCGAGCAGGGTTCTAAGGATGGATGGCTGGGTAGCCCACCTCGCATTCCAATTGTCTCCAAGCAACAAGACAGGTTAGATCTGCTGGATCTGGGGGAGAAACCGAGGAGGCTGAGTTGAAATGGACTCTCCCGTGGATGTGTCCTAATATGTCTTTGTGTCTATGGAGACCTTGGAAAGAAGCGGTGGCACTGGGGCCCTGAAGGGTTCTCCTAAACAGAGGCTTTGACACAGCTCCAACGTGCAAGTTTCCCATGTGTACATGAGATTGGTTCTGATGGGTGAGTCAAGAAACAGCCATATGCTGGTATTGAAATCCAGGCCTATGAGGAGAGATGCTTGGAAACCAAAGCAATGGATCCGATAGGTGCCTAGGGGCCTGCTCGTTCCTTTTTACTTCTAGGGACATCAGTCTACGGGTCTGAGTGCCGGTAGGTGCTCAGATGGGCCCAGATTGCCCCTGATTGTCCTAGGAAGCCACAAATATTGGGATGGCCTCAGGGATTTTGGAAGTTTATCCTATTAGTAGGGTTGTGGCCATTGGAATGGGCACATACAATTCCCTTGGAGAGGGCAAGCCAAAGTCGTCAGGTTTGGCTCCAGGGGCCTGAGCCTGTAGGGTGTGTAGGCCAGGGCTGTTTAAACAGTTGTCTGAAAACACAAACTCGGCTTATGTTTCGGATCATATTTATGGCAGGACTGATCTACAGACCATGAGGAGAACTCTCCGGTATATGAAAAAGGGCGAGTGTGAGGCTCTTGCTCAAGTCTTTCTTCTGTGAATATCGTGTCACACATGGTCGTGAAGTTTCCGGGTGGCTTCATGGGAAATGGTCGAGTCTTACTCTCTGGGGGTTTGGCCCCGTCCAAGGAGTTTGGGCTCATTCTGTGGGATGGAAGAAGTCCGTTGTTCTGTTGTTGTTGATTTGTTTTGTTTTGTTTTTCAACCTCCGGTGTCCCACCAAATGGGGGATTCCAGAGTAGAGCCCTGGGGAGGGGCGACTGGACAACCAGAAATCTGGTTAAAAATTGGGGCCTAGGGACATGTCAAGCCCATTATGACATCTAATGGTCCAGCCACTGTGAGGACGTACTAGAGGACAGGACTCACGCTGAGGGTCACAATGCGTGTTTATGCCCTCGTCGCTCTCAAGAATGGGCGGGGCCTCAGGGTGAATGCTGGTTTCTCCTACACTGAACGTTGGACAACATGCCAACCACAAGGTATCTTGCCATGGGTAAGGAAGAGTTCTGATTTCTGCATCACAGTCACCCCTGGGCAGTGATTGGAGATAAGGTCTAGGTTCTGAAGCCTGAAAACTGAGGTAGGGAAGAGATGATGACCTAAGGCCATGGCCGTTCTGATGTGCTCAGTGTTCGGTCAGCTGTCTGGGTGTTGGTCACGAGGTCCGGGCTCAGGTTGTCAGACAGTGCATTAGTGCCCAGGTTAGACTATATATTTTGGGTGCATTCGAGTGCCGTGTAGGTTCTGATCTGAAGAACTCTTCAGGATATGAAGAATGAGCGAGTCTGAGGCGCGTGCTCAGGCTTTTGTCTCTGGATTTTGTATCAGCGATGGCCGTGGAATGTTGGGGAGGCCTCATGGGCCATGGACGCATCTTGCTCTCTGTGGATTTGGCCCGATCCCAATTGTCTTTCGTCAATCTGTGGGATGGGAGGACTCCTTTCAGGTTTGTTACCTCAGGTGTCCCACCAAAAGAGGAATTCCAAAGCAGAGCCCTGGGAAAGAGTGTAGGGACAACCCGAACTATGGTTAAAAATTGGTGTCTAGGGGCATGGCAAGCCCAATATGCTGTCTCTCCATCCAGCCACTGAGAGGCCTTACCTGAGGACTGGGCTCAGGCTGAGGGTCACAATGTGTGTTTGTGACCAATGTGGCCCGCAAGCATGGGCGGGGTCTCATGGGCCACACTGGTTTCAACGACACTGAACGTTGGACAACATGCCAACCACAAGGTTTCTTGCCATGGGGAAAGAGTTCTGATTTCTGCATCATTTTCAAACCCGGGCAGTGATTGGAGATAAGGACTAGGTTTCTGAAGCCTGAAAACCGCGGTTGAGAAGAGATGACGACCCAAGGCCATGGCGGGTCCGATGTGCTCAATGTGCGGCCAGCTGTCTGGGTGGGGCCAGGAGGTCCAGGCTCAGGCTGTGTCAGAAAGGGCATTAGTGCCCAGGTCAGCCTATATATTTCGGGTACAACCGAATCCCGTGCAGGTTGATCCTCATTTGGGGTTTCTGGGTATCCCCAGAGTGCAATGTTTTTCGTCTGCAGGGCAGGCAGAGTGCTGCATTGTAGTTCTGGTTTGCCAAACTGGAGGGCTTGTGGGCCAGTAGTCTGAGGACGGAAGTCTGAGAACCCAAGCTAGGCCTAGGTTTCTGGGTGACGATATGGCAGGCACAATCTACAGACCTGAATCGAGATCTCGTGCATCTGAAGTCAGGGCGAGAATCAGACGATCGCTCAAGTTGGACTTTCTGTCCCTGATGGCCCCTTCATGAAGGGGGGTTGATCACGAGGCCATGGGGGTTTTCCCACGATGGGAGTTGTGAGAAGCTCCCAACTGCAAAGATTCTTCTGCAGGACAATTGAGACCTGTTGGTTGGCTCCAGGCCAACGATTCCGAGCAGGGTTCTAAGGATGGATGGCTGGGTAGCCCACCTCGCATTCCAATTGTCTCCAAGCAACAAGACAGGTTAGATCTGCTGGATCTGGGGGAGAAACCGAGGAGGCTGAGTTGAAATGGACTCTCCCGTGGATGTGTCCTAATATGTCTTTGTGTCTATGGAGACCTTGGAAAGAAGCGGTGGCACTGGGGCCCTGAAGGGTTCTCCTAAACAGAGGCTTTGACACAGCTCCAACGTGCAAGTTTCCCATGTGTACATGAGCTTGGTTCTGATGGGTGAGTCAAGAAACAGCCATATGCTGGTATTGAAATCCAGGCCTATGAGGAGAGATGCTTGGAAACCAAAGCAATGGATCCGATAGGTGCCTAGGGGCCTGCTCGTTCCTTTTTGCTTCTAGGGACATCAGTCTACGGGTCTGAGTGCCGGTAGGTGCTCAGATGGGCCCAGATTGCCCCTGATTGTCCTAGGAAGCCACAAATATTGGGATGGCCTCAGGGATTTTGGAAGTTTATCCTATTAGTAGGGTTGTGGCCATTGGAATGGGCACATACAATTCCATTGGAGAGGGCAAGCCAAAGTCGTCAGGTTTGGCTCCAGGGGCCTGAGCCTGTAGGGTGTGTAGGCCAGGGCTGTTTAAACAGTTGTCTGAAAACACAAACTCGGCTTATGTTTCGGATCATATTTATGGCAGGACTGATCTACAGACCATGAGGAGAACTCTCCGGTATATGAAAAAGGGCGAGTGTGAGGCTCTTGCTCAAGTCTTTCTTCTGTGAATATCGTGTCACACATGGTCGTGAAGTTTCCGGGTGGCTTCATGGGAAATGGACGAGTCTTACTCTCTGGGGGTTTGGCCCCGTCCAAAGAGTTTGGGGTCATTCTGTGGGATGGAAGAAGTCCGTTGTTCTGTTGTTGTTGATTTGTTTTGTTTTGTTTTTCAACCTCCGGTGTCCCACCAAATGGGGGATTCCAGAGTAGAGCCCTGGGGAGGGGCGACTGGACAACCAGAAATCTGGTTAAAAATTGGGGCCTAGGGACATGTCAAGCCCATTATGACATCTAATGGTCCAGCCACTGTGAGGACGTACTAGAGGACAGGACTCACGCTGAGGGTCACAATGCGTGTTTATGCCCTCGTCGCTCTCAAGAATGGGCGGGGCCTCAGGGTGAATGCTGGTTTCTCCTACACTGAACGTTGGACAACATGCCAACCACAAGGTATCTTGCCATGGGTAAGGAAGAGTTCTGATTTCTGCATCACAGTCACCCCTGGGCAGTGATTGGAGATAAGGTCTAGGTTCTGAAGCCTGAAAACTGAGGTAGGGAAGAGATGATGACCTAAGGCCATGGCCGTTCTGATGTGCTCAGTGTTCGGTCAGCTGTCTGGGTGTTGGTCACGAGGTCCGGGCTCAGGTTGTTCAGACAGTGCATTAGTGCCCAGGTTAGACTATATATTCTGGGTGCATTCGAGTGCCGTGTAGGTTCTGATCTGAAGAACTCTTCAGGATATGAAGAATGAGCGAGTCTGAGGCGCGTGCTCAGGCTTTTGTGTCTGGATTTTGTATCAGCGATGGCCGTGGAATGTTGGGGAGGCCTCATGGGCCATGGACGCATCTTGCTCTCTGTGGATTTGGCCCGATCCCAATTGTCTTTCGTCAATCTGTGGGATGGGAGGACTCCTTTCAGGTTTGTTACCTCAGGTGTCCCACCAAAAGAGGAATTCCAAAGCAGAGCCCTGGGAAAGAGTGTAGGGACAACCCGAACTATGGTTAAAAATTGGTGTCTAGGGGCATGGCAAGCCCAATATGCTGTCTCTCCATCCAGCCACTGAGAGGCCTTACCTGAGGACTGGGCGCAGGCTGAGGGTCACAATGTGTGTTTGTGACCAATGTGGCCCGCAAGCATGGGCGGGGTCTCATGGGCCACACTGGTTTCAACGACACTGAACGTTGGACAACATGCCAACCACAAGGTTTCTTGCCATGGGGAAAGAGTTCTGATTTCTGCATCATTTTCAAACCCGGGCCGTGATTGGAGATAAGGTCTAGGTTTCTGAAGCCTGAAAACCGCGGTTGAGAAGAGATGACGACCTAAGGCCATGGCGGGTCCGATGTGCTCAATGTGCGGCCAGCTGTCTGGGTGGGGCCAGGAGGTCCAGGCTCAGGCTGTGTCAGAAAGGGCATTAGTGCCCAGGTCAGCCTATATATTTCGGGTACAACCGAATCGCGTGCAGGTTGATCCTCATTTGGGGTTTCTGGGTAGCCCCAGAGTGCAATGTTTTTCGTCTGGAGGGCAGGCAGAGTGCTGCATTGTAGTTCTGGATTGCCAAACTGGAGGGCTTGTGGGCCAGTAGTCTGAGGACGGAAGTCTGAGAACCCAAGCTAGGCCTAGGTTTCTGGGTGAAGATATGGCAGGCACAATCTACAGACCTGAATCGAGATCTCGTGCGTCTGAAGTCAGGGCGAGAATCAGACGATCGCTCAAGTTGGACTTTCTGTCCCTGATGGCCCCTTCATGAAGGGGGGTTGATCACGATGGGAGTTGTGAGAAGCTCCCAACTGCAAAGATTCTTCTGCAGGACAATTGAGACCTGTTGGTTGGCTCCAGGCCAACGATTCCGAGCAGGGTTCTAAGGATGGATGGCTGGGTAGCCCACCTCGCATTCCAATTGTCTCCAAGCAACAAGACAGGTTAGATCTGCTGGATCTGGGGGAGAAACCGAGGAGGCTGAGTTGAAATGGACTCTCCCGTGGATGTGTCCTAATATGTCTTTGTGTCTATGGAGACCTTGGAAAGAAGCGGTGGCACTGGGGCCCTGAAGGGTTCTCCTAAACAGAGGCTTTGACACAGCTCCAACGTGCAAGTTTCCCATGTGTACATGAGATTGGTTCTGATGGGTGAGTCAAGAAACAGCCATATGCTGGTATTGAAATCCAGGCCTATGAGGAGAGATGCTTGGAAACCAAAGCAATGGATCCGATAGGTGCCTAGGGGCCTGCTCGTTCCTTTTTACTTCTAGGGACATCAGTCTACGGGTCTGAGTGCCGGTAGGCGCTCAGATGGGCCCAGATTGCCCCTGATTGTCCTAGGAAGCCACAAATATTGGGATGGCCTCAGGGATTTTGGAAGTTTATCCTATTAGTAGGGTTGTGGCCATTGGAATGGGCACATACAATTCCCTTGGAGAGGGCAAGCCAAAGTCGTCAGGTTTGGCTCCAGGGGCCTGAGCCTGTAGGGTGTGTAGGCCAGGGCTGTTTAAACAGTTGTCTGAAAACACAAACTCGGCTTATGTTTCGGATCATATTTATGGCAGGACTGATCTACAGACCATGAGGAGAACTCTCCGGTATATGAAAAAGGGCGAGTGTGAGGCTCTTGCTCAAGTCTTTCTTCTGTGAATATCGTGTCACACATGGTCGTGAAGTTTCCGGGTGGCTTCATTGGAAATGGTCGAGTCTTACTCTCTGGGGGTTTGGCCCCGTCCAAGGAGTTTGGGGTCATTCTGTGGGATGGAAGAAGTCCGTTGTTCTGTTGTTGTTGATTTGTTTTGTTTTGTTTTTCAACCTCCGGTGTCCCACCAAATGGGGGATTCCAGAGTAGAGCCCTGGGGAGGGGCGACTGGACAACCAGAAATCTGGTTAAAAATTGGGGCCTAGGGACATGTCAAGCCCATTATGACATCTAATGGTCCAGCCACTGTGAGGACGTACTAGAGGACAGGACTCACGCTGAGGGTCACAATGCGTGTTTATGCCCTCGTCGCTCTCAAGAATGGGCGGGGCCTCAGGGTGAATGCTGGTTTCTCCTACACTGAACGTTGGACAACATGCCAACCACAAGGTTTCTTGCCATGGGTAAGGAAGAGTTCTGATTTCTGCATCACAGTCACCCCTGGGCAGTGATTGGAGATAAGGTCTAGGTTCTGAAGCCTGAAAACTGAGGTAGGGAAGAGATGATGACCTAAGGCCATGGCCGTTCTGATGTGCTCAGTGTTCGGTCAGCTGTCTGGGTGTTGGTCACGAGGTCCGGGCTCAGGTTGTCAGACAGTGCATTAGTGCCCAGGTTAGACTATATATTTTGGGTGCATTCGAGTGCCGTGTAGGTTCTGATCTGAAGAACTCTTCAGGATATGAAGAATGAGCGAGTCTGAGGCGCGTGCTCAGCCTTTTGTCTCTGGATTTTGTATCAGCGATGGCCGTGGAATGTTGGGGAGGCCTCATGGGCCATGGACGCATCTTGCTCTCTGTGGATTTGGCCCGATCCCAATTGTCTTTCGTCAATCTGTGGGATGGGAGGACTCCTTTCAGGTTTGTTACCTCAGGTGTCCCACCAAAAGAGGAATTCCAAAGCAGAGCCCTGGGAAAGAGTGTAGGGACAACCCGAACTATGGTTAAAAATTGGTGTCTAGGGGCATGGCAAGCCCAATATGCTGTCTCTCCATCCAGCCACTGAGAGGCCTTACCTGAGGACTGGGCTCAGGCTGAGGGTCACAATGTGTGTTTGTGACCAATGTGGCCCGCAAGCATGGGCGGGGTCTCATGGGCCACACTGGTTTCAACGACACTGAACGTTGGACAACATGCCAACCACAAGGTTTCTTGCCATGGGGAAAGAGTTCTGATTTCTGCATCATTTTCAAACCCGGGCAGTGATTGGAGATAAGGTCTAGGTTTCTGAAGCCTGAAAACCGCAGTTGAGAAGAGATGACGACCTAAGGCCATGGCGGGTCCGATGTGCTCAATGTGCGGCCAGCTGTCTGGGTGGGGCCAGGAGGTCCAGGCTCAGGCTGTGTCAGAAAGGGCATTATTGCCCAGGTCAGCCTATATATTTCGGGTACAACCGAATCGCGTGCAGGTTGATCCTCATTTGGGGTTTCTGCGTAGCCCCAGAGGGCAATGTTTTTCGTCTGGAGGGCAGGCAGAGTGCTGCATTGTAGTTCTGGATTGCCAAACTGGAGGGCTTGTGGGCCAGTAGTCTGAGGACGGAAGTCTGAGAACCCAAGCTAGGCCTAGGTTTCTGGGTGACGATATGGCAGGCACAATCTACAGACCTGAATCGAGATCTCGTGCATCTGAAGTCAGGGCGAGAATCAGACGATCGCTCAAGTTGGACTTTCTGTCCCTGATGGCCCCTTCATGAAGGGGGGTTGATCACGAGGCCATGGGGGTTTTCCCACGATGGGAGTTGTGAGAAGCTCCCAACTGCAAAGATTCTTCTGCAGGACAATTGAGACCTGTTGGTTGGCTCCAGGCCAACGATTCCGAGCAGGGTTCTAAGGATGGATGGCTGGGTAGCCCACCTCGCATTCCAATTGTCTCCAAGCAACAAGACAGGTTAGATCTGCTGGATCTGGGGGAGAAACCGAGGAGGCTGAGTTGAAATGGACTCTCCCGTGGATGTGTCCTAATATGTCTTTGTGTCTATGGAGACCTTGGAAAGAAGCGGTGGCACTGGGGCCCTGAAGGGTTCTCCTAAACAGAGGCTTTGACACAGCTCCAACGTGCAAGTTTCCCATGTGTACATGAGATTGGTTCTGATGGGTGAGTCAAGAAACAGCCATATGCTGGTATTGAAATCCAGGCCTATGAGGAGAGATGCTTGGAAACCAAAGCAATGGATCCGATAGGTGCCTAGGGGCCTGCTCGTTCCTTTTTACTTCTAGGGACATCAGTCTACGGGTCTGAGTGCCGGTAGGCGCTCAGATGGGCCCAGATTGCCCCTGATTGTCCTAGGAAGCCACAAATATTGGGATGGCCTCAGGGATTTTGGAAGTTTATCCTATTAGTAGGGTTGTGGCCATTGGAATGGGCACATACAATTCCCTTGGAGAGGGCAAGCCAAAGTCGTCAGGTTTGGCTCCAGGGGCCTGAGCCTGTAGGGTGTGTAGGCCAGGGCTGTTTAAACAGTTGTCTGAAAACACAAACTCGGCTTATGTTTCGGATCATATTTATGGCAGGACTGATCTACAGACCATGAGGAGAACTCTCCGGTATATGAAAAAGGGCGAGTGTGAGGCTCTTGCTCAAGTCTTTCTTCTGTGAATATCGTGTCACACATGGTCGTGAAGTTTCCGGGTGGCTTCATTGGAAATGGTCGAGTCTTACTCTCTGGGGGTTTGGCCCCGTCCAAGGAGTTTGGGGTCATTCTGTGGGATGGAAGAAGTCCGTTGTTCTGTTGTTGTTGATTTGTTTTGTTTTGTTTTTCAACCTCCGGTGTCCCACCAAATGGGGGATTCCAGAGTAGAGCCCTGGGGAGGGGCGATTGGACAACCAGAAATCTGGTTAAAAATTGGGGCCTAGGGACATGTCAAGCCCATTATGACATCTAATGGTCCAGCCACTGTGAGGACGTACTAGAGGACAGGACTCACGCTGAGGGTCACAATGCGTGTTTATGCCCTCGTCGCTCTCAAGAATGGGCGGGGCCTCAGGGTGAATGCTGGTTTCTCCTACACTGAACGTTGGACAACATGCCAACCACAAGGTTTCTTGCCATGGGTAAGGAAGAGTTCTGATTTCTGCATCACAGTCACCCCTGGGCAGTGATTGGAGATAAGGTCTAGGTTCTGAAGCCTGAAAACTGAGGTAGGGAAGAGATGATGACCTAAGGCCATGGCCGTTCTGATGTGCTCAGTGTTCGGTCAGCTGTCTGGGTGTTGGTCACGAGGTCCGGGCTCAGGTTGTCAGACAGTGCATTAGTGCCCAGGTTAGACTATATATTTTGGGTGCATTCGAGTGCCGTGTAGGTTCTGATCTGAAGAACTCTTCAGGATATGAAGAATGAGCGAGTCTGAGGCGCGTGCTCAGCCTTTTGTCTCTGGATTTTGTATCAGCGATGGCCGTGGAATGTTGGGGAGGCCTCATGGGCCATGGACGCATCTTGCTCTCTGTGGATTTGGCCCGATCCCAATTGTCTTTCGTCAATCTGTGGGATGGGAGGACTCCTTTCAGGTTTGTTACCTCAGGTGTCCCACCAAAAGAGGAATTCCAAAGCAGAGCCCTGGGAAAGAGTGTAGGGACAACCCGAACTATGGTTAAAAATTGGTGTCTAGGGGCATGGCAAGCCCAATATGCTGTCTCTCCATCCAGCCACTGAGAGGCCTTACCTGAGGACTGGGCTCAGGCTGAGGGTCACAATGTGTGTTTGTGACCAATGTGGCCCGCAAGCATGGGCGGGGTCTCATGGGCCACACTGGTTTCAACGACACTGAACGTTGGACAACATGCCAACCACAAGGTTTCTTGCCATGGGGAAAGAGTTCTGATTTCTGCATCATTTTCAAACCCGGGCAGTGATTGGAGATAAGGTCTAGGTTTCTGAAGCCTGAAAACCGCAGTTGAGAAGAGATGACGACCTAAGGCCATGGCGGGTCCGATGTGCTCAATGTGCGGCCAGCTGTCTGGGTGGGGCCAGGAGGTCCAGGCTCAGGCTGTGTCAGAAAGGGCATTATTGCCCAGGTCAGCCTATATATTTCGGGTACAACCGAATCGCGTGCAGGTTGATCCTCATTTGGGGTTTCTGCGTAGCCCCAGAGGGCAATGTTTTTCGTCTGGAGGGCAGGCAGAGTGCTGCATTGTAGTTCTGGATTGCCAAACTGGAGGGCTTGTGGGCCAGTAGTCTGAGGACGGAAGTCTGAGAACCCAAGCTAGGCCTAGGTTTCTGGGTGACGATATGGCAGGCACAATCTACAGACCTGAATCGAGATCTCGTGCATCTGAAGTCAGGGCGAGAATCAGACGATCGCTCAAGTTGGACTTTCTGTCCCTGATGGCCCCTTCATGAAGGGGGGTTGATCACGAGGCCATGGGGGTTTTCCCACGATGGGAGTTGTGAGAAGCTCCCAACTGCAAAGATTCTTCTGCAGGACAATTGAGACCTGTTGGTTGGCTCCAGGCCAACGATTCCGAGCAGGGTTCTAAGGATGGATGGCTGGGTAGCCCACCTCGCATTCCAATTGTCTCCAAGCAACAAGACAGGTTAGATCTGCTGGATCTGGGGGAGAAACCGAGGAGGCTGAGTTGAAATGGACTCTCCCGTGGATGTGTCCTAATATGTCTTTGTGTCTATGGAGACCTTGGAAAGAAGCGGTGGCACTGGGGCCCTGAAGGGTTCTCCTAAACAGAGGCTTTGACACAGCTCCAACGTGCAAGTTTCCCATGTGTACATGAGATTGGTTCTGATGGGTGAGTCAAGAAACAGCCATATGCTGGTATTGAAATCCAGGCCTATGAGGAGAGATGCTTGGAAACCAAAGCAATGGATCCGATAGGTGCCTAGGGGCCTGCTCGTTCCTTTTTACTTCTAGGGACATCAGTCTACGGGTCTGAGTGCCGGTAGGCGCTCAGATGGGCCCAGATTGCCCCTGATTGTCCTAGGAAGCCACAAATATTGGGATGGCCTCAGGGATTTTGGAAGTTTATCCTATTAGTAGGGTTGTGGCCATTGGAATGGGCACATACAATTCCCTTGGAGAGGGCAAGCCAAAGTCGTCAGGTTTGGCTCCAGGGGCCTGAGCCTGTAGGGTGTGTAGGCCAGGGCTGTTTAAACAGTTGTCTGAAAACACAAACTCGGCTTATGTTTCGGATCATATTTATGGCAGGACTGATCTACAGACCATGAGGAGAACTCTCCGGTATATGAAAAAGGGCGAGTGTGAGGCTCTTGCTCAAGTCTTTCTTCTGTGAATATCGTGTCACACATGGTCGTGAAGTTTCCGGGTGGCTTCATTGGAAATGGTCGAGTCTTACTCTCTGGGGGTTTGGCCCCGTCCAAGGAGTTTGGGGTCATTCTGTGGGATGGAAGAAGTCCGTTGTTCTGTTGTTGTTGATTTGTTTTGTTTTGTTTTTCAACCTCCGGTGTCCCACCAAATGGGGGATTCCAGAGTAGAGCCCTGGGGAGGGGCGACTGGACAACCAGAAATCTGGTTAAAAATTGGGGCCTAGGGACATGTCAAGCCCATTATGACATCTAATGGTCCAGCCACTGTGAGGACGTACTAGAGGACAGGACTCACGCTGAGGGTCACAATGCGTGTTTATGCCCTCGTCGCTCTCAAGAATGGGCGGGGCCTCAGGGTGAATGCTGGTTTCTCCTACACTGAACGTTGGACAACATGCCAACCACAAGGTTTCTTGCCATGGGTAAGGAAGAGTTCTGATTTCTGCATCACAGTCACCCCTGGGCAGTGATTGGAGATAAGGTCTAGGTTCTGAAGCCTGAAAACTGAGGTAGGGAAGAGATGATGACCTAAGGCCATGGCCGTTCTGATGTGCTCAGTGTTCGGTCAGCTGTCTGGGTGTTGGTCACGAGGTCCGGGCTCAGGTTGTCAGACAGTGCATTAGTGCCCAGGTTAGACTATATATTTTGGGTGCATTCGAGTGCCGTGTAGGTTCTGATCTGAAGAACTCTTCAGGATATGAAGAATGAGCGAGTCTGAGGCGCGTGCTCAGGCTTTTGTGTCTGGATTTTGTATCAGCGATGGCCGTGGAATGTTGGGGAGGCCTCATGGGCCATGGACGCATCTTGCTCTCTGTGGATTTGGCCCGATCCCAATTGTCTTTCGTCAATCTGTGGGATGGGAGGACTCCTTTCAGGTTTGTTACCTCAGGTGTCCCACCAAAAGAGGAATTCCAAAGCAGAGCCCTGGGAAAGAGTGTAGGGACAACCCGAACTATGGTTAAAAATTGGTGTCTAGGGGCATGGCAAGCCCAATATGCTGTCTCTCCATCCAGCCACTGAGAGGCCTTACCTGAGGACTGGGCTCAGGCTGAGGGTCACAATGTGTGTTTGTGACCAATGTGGCCCGCAAGCATGGGCGGGGTCTCATGGGCCACACTGGTTTCAACGACACTGAACGTTGGACAACATGCCAACCACAAGGTTTCTTGCCATGGGGAAAGAGTTCTGATTTCTGCATCATTTTCAAACCCGGGCAGTGATTGGAGATAAGGTCTAGGTTTCTGAAGCCTGAAAACCGCGGTTGAGAAGAGATGACGACCTAAGGCCATGGCGGGTCCGATGTGCTCAATAAGCGGCCAGCTGTCTGGGTGGGGCCAGGAGGTCCAGGCTCAGGCTGTGTCAGAAAGGGCATTAGTGCCCAGGTCAGCCTATATATTTCGGGTACAACCGAATCGCGAGCAGGTTGATCCTCATTTGGGGTTTCTGGGTAGCCCCAGAGGGCAATGTTTTTCGTCTGGAGGGCAGGCAGAGTGCTGCATTGTAGTTCTGGATTGCCAAACTGGAGGGCTTGTGGGCCAGTAGTCTGAGGACGGAAGTCTGAGAACCCAAGCTAGGCCTAGGTTTCTGGGTGACGATATGGCAGGCACAATCTACAGACCTGAATCGAGATCTCGTGCATCTGAAGTCAGGGCGAGAATCAGACGATCGCTCAAGTTGGACTTTCTGTCCCTGATGGCCCCTTCATGAAGGGGGGTTGATCACGAGGCCATGGGGGTTTTCCCACGATGGGAGTTGTGAGAAGCTCCCAACTGCAAAGATTCTTCTGCAGGACAATTGAGACCTGTTGGTTGGCTCCAGGCCAACGATTCCGAGCAGGGTTCTAAGGATGGATGGCTGGGTAGCCCACCTCGCATTCCAATTGTCTCCAAGCAACAAGACAGGTTAGATCTGCTGGATCTGGGGGAGAAACCGAGGAGGCTGAGTTGAAATGGACTCTCCCGTGGATGTGTCCTAATATGTCTTTGTGTCTATGGAGACCTTGGAAAGAAGCGGTGGCACTGGGGCCCTGAAGGGTTCTCCTAAACAGAGGCTTTGAAACAGCTCCAACGTGCAAGTTTCCCATGTGTACATGAGATTGGTTCTGATGGGTGAGTCAAGAAACAGCCATATGCTGGTATTGAAATCCAGGCCTATGAGGAGAGATGGTTGGAAACCAAAGCAATGGATCCGATAGGTACCTAGGGGCCTGCTCGTTCCTTTTTACTACTAGGGACATCAGTCTAAGGGTCTGAGTGCCGGTAGGTGCTCAGATGGGCCCAGATTGCCCCTGATTGTCCTAGGAAGCCACAAATATTGGGATGGCCTCAGGGATTTTGGAAGTTTATCCTATTAGTAGGGTTGTGGCCATTGGAATGGGCACATACAATTCCCTTGGAGAGGGCAAGCCAAAGTCGTCAGGTTTGGCTCCAGGGGCCTGAGCCTGTAGGGTGTGTAGGCCAGGGCTGTTTAAACAGTTGTCTGAAAACACAAACTCGGCTTATGTTTCGGATCATATTTATGGCAGGACTGATCTACAGACCATGAGGAGAACTCTCCGGTATATGAAAAAGGGCGAGTGTGAGGCTCTTGCTCAAGTCTTTCTTCTGTGAATATCGTGTCACACATGGTCGTGAAGTTTCCGGGTGGCTTCATGGGAAATGGACGAGTCTTACTCTCTGGGGGTTTGGCCCCGTCCAAAGAGTTCGGGGTCATTCTGTGGGATGGAAGAAGTCCGTTGTTCTGTTGTTGTTGATTTGTTTTGTTTTGTTTTTCAACCTCCGGTGTCCCACCAAATGGGGGATTCCAGAGTAGAGCCCTGGGGAGGGGCGACTGGACAACCAGAAATCTGGTTAAAAATTGGGGCCTAGGGACATGTCAAGCCCATTATGACATCTAATGGTCCAGCCACTGTGAGGACGTACTAGAGGACAGGACTCACGCTGAGGGTCACAATGCGTGTTTATGCCCTCGTCGCTCTCAAGAATGGGCGGGGCCTCAGGGTGAATGCTGGTTTCTCCTACACTGAACGTTGGACAACATGCCAACCACAAGGTTTCTTGCCATGGGTAAGGAAGAGTTCTGATTTCTGCATCACAGTCACCCCTGGGCAGTGATTGGAGATAAGGTCTAGGTTCTGAAGCCTGAAAACTGAGGTAGGGAAGAGATGATGACCTAAGGCCATGGCCGTTCTGATGTGCTCAGTGTTCGGTCAGCTGTCTGGGTGTTGGTCACGAGGTCCGGGCTCAGGTTGTCAGACAGTGCATTAGTGCCCAGGTTAGACTATATATTTTGGGTGCATTCGAGTGCCGTGTAGGTTCTGATCTGAAGAACTCTTCAGGATATGAAGAATGAGCGAGTCTGAGGCGCGTGCTCAGGCTTTTGTGTCTGGATTTTGTATCAGCGATGGCCGTGGAATGTTGGGGAGGCCTCATGGGCCATGGACGCATCTTGCTCTCTGTGGATTTGGCCCGATCCCAATTGTCTTTCGTCAATCTGTGGGATGGGAGGACTCCTTTCAGGTTTGTTACCTCAGGTGTCCCACCAAAAGAGGAATTCCAAAGCAGAGCCCTGGGAAAGAGTGTAGGGACAACCCGAACTATGGTTAAAAATTGGTGTCTAGGGGCATGGCAAGCCCAATATGCTGTCTCTCCATCCAGCCACTGAGAGGCCTTACCTGAGGACTGGGCTCAGGCTGAGGGTCACAATGTGTGTTTGTGACCAATGTGGCCCGCAAGCATGGGCGGGGTCTCATGGGCCACACTGGTTTCAACGACACTGAACGTTGGACAACATGCCAACCACAAGGTTTCTTGCCATGGGGAAAGAGTTCTGATTTCTGCATCATTTTCAAACCCGGGCAGTGATTGGAGATAAGGTCTAGGTTTCTGAAGCCTGAAAACCGCGGTTGAGAAGAGATGACGACCTAAGGCCATGGCGGGTCCGATGTGCTCAATGTGCGGCCAGCTGTCTGGGTGGGGCCAGGAGGTCCAGGCTCAGGCTGTGTCAGAAAGGGCATTAGTGCCCAGGTCAGCCTATATATTTCGGGTACAACCGAATCGCGTGCAGGTTGATCCTCATTTGGTGTTTCTGGGTAGCCCCAGAGGGCAATGTTTTTCGTCTGGAGGGCAGGCAGAGTGCTGCATTGTAGTTCTGGATTGCCAAACTGGAGGGCTTGTGGGCCAGTAGTCTGAGGACGGAAGTCTGAGAACCCAAGCTAGGCCTAGGTTTCTGGGTGACGATATGGCAGGCACAATCTACAGACCTGAATCGAGATCTCGTGCATCTGAAGTCAGGGCGAGAATCAGACGATCGCTCAAGTTGGACTTTCTGTCCCTGATGGCCCCTTCATGAAGGGGGGTTGATCACGAGGCCATGGGGGTTTTCCCACGATGGGAGTTGTGAGAAGCTCCCAACTGCAAAGATTCTTCTGCAGGACAATTGAGACCTGTTGGTTGGCTCCAGGCCAACGATTCCGAGCAGGGTTCTAAGGATGGATGGCTGGGTAGCCCACCTCGCATTCCAATTGTCTCCAAGCAACAAGACAGGTTAGATCTGCTGGATCTGGGGGAGAAACCGAGGAGGCTGTGTTGAAATGGACTCTCCCGTGGATGTGTCCTAATATGTCTTTGTGTCTATGGAGACCTTGGAAAGAAGCGGTGGCACTGGGGCCCTGAAGGGTTCTCCTAAACAGAGGCTTTGACACAGCTCCAACGTGCAAGTTTCCCATGTGTACATGAGATTGGTTCTGATGGGTGAGTCAAGAAACAGCCATATGCTGGTATTGAAATCCAGGCCTATGAGGAGAGATGCTTGGAAACCAAAGCAATGGATCCGATAGGTGCCTAGGGGCCTGCTCGTTCCTTTTTACTTCTAGGGACATCAGTCTACGGGTCTGAGTGCCGGTAGGTGCTCAGATGGGCCCAGATTGCCCCTGATTGTCCTAGGAAGCCACAAATATTGGGATGGCCTCAGGGATTTTGGAAGTTTATCCTATTAGTAGGGTTGTGGCCATTGGAATGGGCACATACAATTCCCTTGGAGAGGGCAAGCCAAAGTCGTCAGGTTTGGCTCCAGGGGCCTGAGCCTGTAGGGTGTGTAGGCCAGGGCTGTGTGGACAGTTGTCTGAAAACACAAACTCGGCTTATGTTTCGGATCATATTTATGGCAGGACTGATCTACAGACCATGAGGAGAACTCTCCGGTATATGAAAAAGGGCGAGTGTGAGGCTCTTGCTCAAGTCTTTCTTCTGTGATTATCGTGTCACACATGGTCGTGAAGTTTCCGGGTGGCTTCATGGGAAATGGATGAGTCTTACTCTCTGGGGGTTTGGCCCCGTCCAAAGAGTTCGGGGTCATTCTGTGGGATGGAAGAAGTCCGTTGTTCTGTTGTTGTTGATTTGTTTTGTTTTTTTTTGTTTTTCAACCTCCGGTGTCCCACGAAATGGGGGATTCCAGAGTAGAGCCCTGGGGAGGGGCGACTGGACAACCAGAAATCTGGTTAAAAATTGGGGCCTAGGGACATGTCAAGCCCATTATGACATCTAATGGTCCAGCCACTGTGAGGACGTACTAGAGGACAGGACTCACGCTGAGGGTCACAATGCGTGTTTATGCCCTCGTCGCTCTCAAGAATGGGCGGGGCCTCAGGGTGAATGCTGGTTTCTCCTACACTGAACGTTGGACAACATGCCAACCACAAGGTTTCTTGCCATGGGTAAGGAAGAGTTCTGATTTCTGCATCACAGTCACCCCTGGGCAGTGATTGGAGATAAGGTCTAGGTTCTGAAGCCTGAAAACTGAGGTAGGGAAGAGATGATGACCTAAGGCCATGGCCGTTCTGATGTGCTCAGTGTTCGGTCAGCTGTCTGGGTGTTGGTCACGAGGTCCGGGCTCAGGTTGTCAGACAGTGCATTAGTGCCCAGGTTAGACTATATATTTTGGGTGCATTCGAGTGCCGTGTAGGTTCTGATCTGAAGAACTCTTCAGGATATGAAGAATGAGCGAGTCTGAGGCGCGTGCTCAGGCTTTTGTGTCTGGATTTTGTATCAGCGATGGCCGTGGAATGTTGGGGAGGCCTCATGGGCCATGGACGCATCTTGCTCTCTGTGGATTTGGCCCGATCCCAATTGTCTTTCGTCAATCTGTGGGATGGGAGGACTCCTTTCAGGTTTGTTACCTCAGGTGTCCCACCAAAAGAGGAATTCCAAAGCAGAGCCCTGGGAAAGAGTGTAGGGACAACCCGAACTATGGTTAAAAATTGGTGTCTAGGGGCATGGCAAGCCCAATATGCTGTCTCTCCATCCAGCCACTGAGAGGCCTTACCTGAGGACTGGGCTCAGGCTGAGGGTCACAATGTGTGTTTGTGACCAATGTGGCCCGCAAGCATGGGCGGGGTCTCATGGGCCACACTGGTTTCAACGACACTGAACGTTGGACAACATGCCAACCACAAGGTTTCTTGCCATGGGGAAAGAGTTCTGATTTCTGCATCATTTTCAAACCCGGGCAGTGATTGGAGATAAGGTCTAGGTTTCTGAAGCCTGAAAACCGCGGTTGAGAAGAGATGACGACCTAAGGCCATGGCGGGTCCGATGTGCTCAATGTGCGGCCAGCTGTCTGGGTGGGGCCAGGAGGTCCAGGCTCAGGCTGTGTCAGAAAGGGCATTAGTGCCCAGGTCAGCCTATATATTTCGGGTACAACCGAATCGCGTGCAGGTTGATCCTCATTTGGGGTTTCTGGGTAGCCCCAGAGGGCAATGTTTTTCGTCTGGAGGGCAGGCAGAGTGCTGCATTGTAGTTCTGGATTGCCAAACTGGAGGGCTTGTGGGCCAGTAGTCTGAGGAAGGAAGTCTGAGAACCCAAGCTAGGCCTAGGTTTCTGGGTGACGATATGGCAGGCACAATCTACAGACCTGAATCGAGATCTCGTGCATCTGAAGTCAGGGCGAGAATCAGACGATCGCTCAAGTTGGACTTTCTGTCCCTGATGGCCCCTTCATGAAGGGGGGTTGATCACGAGGCCATGGGGGTTTTCCCACGATGGGAGTTGTGAGAAGCTCCCAACTGCAAAGATTCTTCTGCAGGACAATTGAGACCTGTTGGTTGGCTCCAGGCCAACGATTCCGAGCAGGGTTCTAAGGATGGATGGCTGGGTAGCCCACCTCGCATTCCAATTGTCTCCAAGCAACAAGACAGGTTAGATCTGCTGGATCTGGGGGAGAAACCGAGGAGGCTGAGTTGAAATGGACTCTCCCGTGGATGTGTCCTAATATGTCTTTGTGTCTATGGAGACCTTGGAAAGAAGCGGTGGCACTGGGGCCCTGAAGGGTTCTCCTAAACAGAGGCTTTGACACAGCTCCAACGTGCAAGTTTCCCATGTGTACATGAGATTGGTTCTGATGGGTGAGTCAAGAAACAGCCATATGCTGGTATTGAAATCCAGGCCTATGAGGAGAGATGGTTGGAAACCAAAGCAATGGATCCGATAGGTACCTAGGGGCCTGCTCGTTCCTTTTTACTACTAGGGACATCAGTCTAAGGGTCTGAGTGCCGGTAGGTGCTCAGATGGGCCCAGATTGCCCCTGATTGTCCTAGGAAGCCACAAATATTGGGATGGCCTCAGGGATTTTGGAAGTTTATCCTATTAGTAGGGTTGTGGCCATTGGAATGGGCACATACAATTCCCTTGGAGAGGGCAAGCCAAAGTCGTCAGGTTTGGCTCCAGGGGCCTGAGCCTGTAGGGTGTGTAGGCCAGGGCTGTTTGGACAGTTGTCTGAAAACACAAACTCGGCTTATGTTTCGGATCATATTTATGGCAGGACTGATCTACAGACCATGAGGAGAACTCTCCGGTATATGAAAAAGGGCGAGTGTGAGGCTCTTGCTCAAGTCTTTCTTCTGTGAATATCGTGTCACACATGGTCGTGAAGTTTCCGGGTGGCTTCATGGGAAATGGACGAGTCTTACTCTCTGGGGGTTTGGCCCCGTCCAAAGAGTTCGGGGTCATTCTGTGGGATGGATGAAGTCCGTTGTTCTGTTGTTGTTGATTTGTTTTGTTTTGTTTTTCAACCTCCGGTGTCCCACCAAATGGGGGATTCCAGAGTAGAGCCCTGGGGAGGGGCGACTGGACAACCAGAAATCTGGTTAAAAATTGGGGCCTAGGGACATGTCAAGCCCATTATGACATCTAATGGTCCAGCCACTGTGAGGACGTACTAGAGGACAGGACTCACGCTGAGGGTCACAATGCGTGTTTATGCCCTCGTCGCTCTCAAGAATGGGCGGGGCCTCAGGGTGAATGCTGGTTTCTCCTACACTGAACGTTGGACAACATGCCAACCACAAGGTTTCTTGCCATGGGTAAGGAAGAGTTCTGATTTCTGCATCACAGTCACCCCTGGGCAGTGATTGGAGATAAGGTCTAGGTTCTGAAGCCTGAAAACTGAGGTAGGGAAGAGATGATGACCTAAGGCCATGGCCGTTCTGATGTGCTCAGTGTTCGGTCAGCTGTCTGGGTGTTGGTCACGAGGTCCGGGCTCAGGTTGTCAGACAGTGCATTAGTGCCCAGGTTAGACTATATATTTTGGGTGCATTCGAGTGCCGTGTAGGTTCTGATCTGAAGAACTCTTCAGGATATGAAGAATGAGCGAGTCTGAGGCGCGTGCTCAGGCTTTTGTGTCTGGATTTTGTATCAGCGATGGCCGTGGAATGTTGGGGAGGCCTCATGGGCCATGGACGCATCTTGCTCTCTGTGGATTTGGCCCGATCCCAATTGTCTTTCGTCAATCTGTGGGATGGGAGGACTCCTTTCAGGTTTGTTACCTCAGGTGTCCCACCAAAAGAGGAATTCCAAAGCAGAGCCCTGGGAAAGAGTGTAGGGACAACCCGAACTATGGTTAAAAATTGGTGTCTAGGGGCATGGCAAGCCCAATATGCTGTCTCTCCATCCAGCCACTGAGAGGCCTTACCTGAGGACTGGGCTCAGGCTGAGGGTCACAATGTGTGTTTGTGACCAATGTGGCCTGCAAGCATGGGCGGGGTCTCATGGGCCACACTGGTTTCAACGACACTGAACGTTGGACAACATGCCAACCACAAGGTTTCTTGCCATGGGGAAAGAGTTCTGATTTCTGCATCATTTTCAAACCCGGGCAGTGATTGGAGATAAGGTCTAGGTTTCTGAAGCCTGAAAACCGCGGTTGAGAAGAGATGACGACCTAAGGCCATGGCGGGTCCGATGTGCTCAATGTGCGGCCAGCTGTCTGGGTGGGGCCAGGAGGTCCAGGCTCAGGCTGTGTCAGAAAGGGCATTAGTGCCCAGGTCAGCCTATATATTTCGGGTACAACCGAATCGCGTGCAGGTTGATCCTCATTTGGTGTTTCTGGGTAGCCCCAGAGGGCAATGTTTTTCGTCTGGAGGGCAGGCAGAGTGCTGCATTGTAGTTCTGGATTGCCAAACTGGAGGGCTTGTGGGCCAGTAGTCTGAGGACGGAAGTCTGAGAACCCAAGCTAGGCCTAGGTTTCTGGGTGACGATATGGCAGGCACAATCTACAGACCTGAATCGAGATCTCGTGCATCTGAAGTCAGGGCGAGAATCAGACGATCGCTCAAGTTGGACTTTCTGTCCCTGATGGCCCCTTCATGAAGGGGGGTTGATCACGAGGCCATGGGGGTTTTCCCACGATGGGAGTTGTGAGAAGCTCCCAACTGCAAAGATTCTTCTGCAGGACAATTGAGACCTGTTGGTTGGCTCCAGGCCAACGATTCCGAGCAGGGTTCTAAGGATGGATGGCTGGGTAGCCCACCTCGCATTCCAATTCAATTGTCTCAAAGCAACAAGACACGTTAGATCTGCTGGATCTGGGGGAGAAACCGAGGAGGCTGAGTTGAAATGGACTCTCCCGTGGATGTGTCCTAATATGTCTTTGTGTCTATGGAGACCTTGGAAAGAAGCGGTGGCACTGGGGCCCTGAAGGGTTCTCCTAAACAGAGGCTTTGACACAGCTCCAACGTGCAAGTTTCCCATGTGTACATGAGATTGGTTCTGATGGGTGAGTCAAGAAACAGCCATATGCTGGTATTGAAATCCAGGCCTATGAGGAGAGATGCTTGGAAACCAAAGCAATGGATCCGATAGGTGCCTAGGGGCCTGCTCGTTCCTTTTTACTTCTAGGGACATCAGTCTACGGGTCTGAGTGCCGGTAGGTGCTCAGATGGGCCCAGATTGCCCCTGATTGTCCTAGGAAGCCACAAATATTGGGATGGCCTTAGGGATTTTGGAAGTTTATCCTATTAGTAGGGTTGTGGCCATTGGAATGGGCACATACAATTCCCTTGGAGAGGGCAAGCCAACGTCGTCAGGTTTTGCTCCAGGTGCCTGAGCCTGTAGGGTGTGTAGGCCAGGGCTGTTTAAACAGTTGTCTGAAAACACAAACTCGGCTTATGTTTCGGATCATATTTATGGCAGGACTGATCTACAGACCATGAGGAGAACTCTCCGGTATATGAAAAAGGGCGAGTGTGAGGCTCTTGCTCAAGTCTTTCTTCTGTGAATATCGTGTCACACATGGTCGTGAAGTTTCCGGGTGGCTTCATGGGAAATGGACGAGTCTTACTCTCTGGGTGTTTGGCCCGGTCCAAGGAGTTTGGGATCATTCTGTGGGATGGAAGAAGTCCGTTGTTCTGTTGTTGTTGATTTGTTTTGTTTTGTTTTTCAACCTCAGGTGTCCCACCAAATGGGGGATTCCAGATTAGAGCCCTGGGGAGGGGCGACTGGACAACCAGAAATCTGGTTAAAAATTGGGGCCTAGGGACATGTCAAGCCCATTATGACATCTAATGGTCCAGCCACTGTGAGGACGTACTAGAGGACAGGACTCACGCTGAGGGTCACAATGCGTGTTTATGCCCTCGTCGCTCTCAAGAATGGGCGGGGCCTCAGGGTGAATGCTGGTTTCTCCTACACTGAACGTTGGACAACATGCCAACCACAAGGTATCTTGCCATGGGTAAGGAAGAGTTCTGATTTCTGCATCACAGTCACCCCTGGGCAGTGATTGGAGATAAGGTCTAGGGTCTGAAGCCTGAAAACTGAGGTAGGGAAGAGATGATGACCTAAGGCCATGGCCGTTCTGATGTGCTCAGTGTTCGGTCAGCTGTCTGGGTGTTGGTCACGAGGTCCGGGCTCAGGTTGTCAGACAGTGCATTAGTGCCCAGGTTAGACTATATATTTTGGGTGCATTCGAGTGCCGTGTAGGTTCTGATCTGAAGAACTCTTCAGGATATGAAGAATGAGCGAGTCTGAGGCGCGTGCTCAGCCTTTTGTCTCTGGATTTTGTATCAGCGATGGCCGTGGAATGTTGGGGAGTCCTCATGGGCCATGGACGCATCTTGCTCTCTGTGGATTTGGCCAGGTCCCAATTGTCTTTCGTCAATCTGTGGGATGGGAGGACTCCTTTCAGGTTTGTTACCTCAGGTGTCCCACCAAAAGAGGAATTCCAAAGCAGAGCCCTGGGAAAGAGTGTAGGGACAACCCGAACTATGGTTAAAAATTGGTGTCTAGGGGCATGGCAAGCCCAATATGCTGTCTCTCCATCCAGCCACTGAGAGGCCTTACCTGAGGACTGGGCTCAGGCTGAGGGTCACAATGTGTGTTTGTGACCAATGTGGCCCGCAAGCATGGGCGGGGTCTCATGGGCCACACTGGTTTCAACGACACTGAACGTTGGACAACATGCCAACCACAAGGTTTCTTGCCATGGGGAAAGAGTTCTGATTTCTGCATCATTTTCAAACCCGGGCAGTGATTGGAGATAAGGTCTAGGTTTCTGAAGCCTGAAAACCGCGGTTGAGAAGAGATGACGACCTAAGGCCATGGCGGGTCCGATGTGCTCAGTGTGCGGCCAGCTGTTTGGGTAGGGCCAGGAGGTCCAGGCTCAGGCTGTGTCAGAAAGGGCATTAGTGCCCAGGTCAGCCTATATATTTCGGGTACAACCGAATCGCGTGCAGGTTGATCCTCATTTGGGGTTTCTGGGTAGCCCCAGAGGGCAATGTTTTTCGTCTGGAGGGCAGGCAGAGTGCTGCATTGTAGTTCTGGATTGCCAAACTGGAGGGCTTGTGGGCCAGTAGTCTGAGGACGGAAGTCTGAGAACTCAAGCTAGGCCTAGGTTTCTGGGTGACGATATGGCAGGCACAATCTACAGACCTGAATCGAGATCTCGTGCATCTGAAGTCAGGGCGAGAATCAGACGATCGCTCAAGTTGGACTTTCTGTCCCTGATGGCCCCTTCATGAAGGGGGGTTGATCACGAGGCCATGGGGGTTTTCCCACGATGGGAGTTGTGAGAAGCTCCCAACTGCAAAGATTCTTCTGCAGGACAATTGAGACCTGTTGGTTGGCTCCAGGCCAACGATTCCGAGCAGGGTTCTAAGGATGGATGGCTGGGTAGCCCACCTCGCATTCCAATTGTCTCCAAGCAACAAGACAGGTTAGATCTGCTGGATCTGGGGGAGAAACCGAGGAGGCGGAGTTGAAATGGACTCTCCCTTGGATGTGTCCTAATATGTCTTTGTGTCTATGGAGACCTTGGAAAGAAGCGGTGGCACTGGGGCCCTGAAGGGTTCTCCTAAACAGAGGCTTTGACACAGCTCCAACGTGCAAGTTTCCCATGTGTACATGAGATTGGTTCTGATGGGTGAGTCAAGAAACAGCCATATGCTGGTATTGAAATCCAGGCCTATGAGGAGAGATGCTTGGAAACCAAAGCAATGGATCCGATAGGTGCCTAGGGGCCTGCTCGTTCCTTTTTACTTCTAGGGACATCAGTCTACGGGTCTGAGTGCCGGTAGGTGCTCAGATGGGCCCAGATTGCCCCTGATTGTCCTAGGAAGCCACAAATATTGGGATGGCCTCAGGGATTTTGGAAGTTTATCCTATTAGTAGGGTTGTGGCCATTGGAATGGGCACATACAATTCCCATGGAGAGGGCAAGCCAAAGTCGTCAGGTTTGGCTCCAGGGGCCTGAGCCTGTAGGGTGTGTAGGCCAGGGCTGTGTGGACAGTTGTCTGAAAACACAAACTCGGCTTATGTTTCGGATCATATTTATGGCAGGACTGATCTACAGACCATGAGGAGAACTCTCCGGTATATGAAAAAGGGCGAGTGTGAGGCTCTTGCTCAAGTCTTTCTTCTGTGAATATCGTGTCACACATGGTCTAGAAGTTTCCGGGTGGCTTCATGGGAAATGGACGAGTCTTACTCTCTGGGGGTTTGGCCCCGTCCAAAGAGTTTGGGGTCATTCTGTGGGATGGAAGAAGTCCGTTGTTCTGTTGTTGTTGATTTGTTTTGTTTTGTTTTTCAACCTCCGGTGTCCCACCAAATGGGGGATTCCAGAGTAGAGCCCTGGGGAGGGGCGACTGGACAACCAGAAATCTGGTTAAAAATTGGGGCCTAGGGACATGTCAAGCCCATTATGACATCTAATGGTCCAGCCACTGTGAGGACGTACTAGAGGACAGGACTCACGCTGAGAGTCACAATGCGTGTTTATGCCCTCGTCGCTCTCAAGAATGGGCGGGGCCTCAGGGTGAATGCTGGTTTCTCCTACACTGAACGTTGGACAACATGCCAACCACAAGGTTTCTTGCCATGGGTAAGGAAGAGTTCTGATTTCTGCATCACAGTCACCCCTGGGCAGTGATTGGAGATAAGGTCTAGGTTCTGAAGCCTGAAAACTGAGGTAGGGAAGAGATGATGACCTAAGGCCATGGCCGTTCTGATGTGCTCCGTGTTCGGTCAGCTGTCTGGGTGTTGGTCACGAGGTCCGGGCTCAGGTTGTCAGACAGTGCATTAGTGCCCAGGTTAGACTATATATTTTGGGTGCATTCGAGTGCCGTGTAGGTTCTGATCTGAAGAACTCTTCAGGATATGAAGAATGAGCGAGTCTGAGGCGCGTGCTCAGGCTTTTGTCTCTGGATTTTGTATCAGCGATGGCCGTGGAATGTTGGGGAGTCCTCATGGGCCATGGACGCATCTTGCTCTCTGTGGATTTGGCCCGATCCCAATTGTCTTTCGTCAATCTGTGGGATGGGAGGACTCCTTTCAGGTTTGTTACCTCAGGTGTCCCACCAAAAGAGGAATTCCAAAGCAGAGCCCTGGGAAAGAGTGTAGGGACAACCCGAACTATGGTTAAAAATTGGTGTCTAGGGGCATGGCAAGCCCAATATGCTGTCTCTCCATCCAGCCACTGAGAGGCCTTACCTGAGGACTGGGCTCAGGCTGAGGGTCACAATGTGTGTTTGTGACCAATGTGGCCCGCAAGCATGGGCGGGGTCTCTTGGGCCACACTGGTTTCAACGACACTGAACGTTGGACAACATGCCAACCACAAGGTTTCTTGCCATGGGGAAAGCGTTCTAATTTCTGCATCATTTTCAAACCCGGGCCGTGATTGGAGATAAGGTCTAGGTTTCTGAAGCCTGAAAACCGCGGTTGAGAAGAGATGACGACCTAAGGCCATGGCGGGTCCGATGTGCTCAATGTGCGGCCAGCTGTCTGGGTGGGGCCAGGAGGTCCAGGCTCAGGCTGTGTCAGAAAGGGCATTAGTGCCCAGGTCAGCCTATATATTTCGGGTACAACCCCACCAAATGAGGGATTCCAGAGTAGAGCCCTAGGGGAGGGGCGACTGGACAACCAGAAATCTGGTTAAAAATTGGGGCCTAGGGACATGTCCAGCCCATTATGACATCTAATGGTCCAGCCACTGAGAGGACTTACTAGAGGACAGGACTCACGCTGAGGGTCACAATGCGTGTTTATGCCCTCGTCGCACTCAGGAATGGGCGGGGCCTCAGTGTGAATGCTGGGTTCTCCTACAATGAACGTTGGACAACATGCCAACCACATGGTTTCTTGCCATGGGTAAGGAAGAGTTCTGATTTCTGCATCACAGTCACCCCTGGGCAGTGATTGGAGATAAGGTCTAGGTTCTGAAGCCTGAAAACTGAGGTAGGGAGGAGATGATGACCTAAGTACATGGCAGGTCAGATGTGCTCAGTGTGCGGTCAGCTGTCTGGGTGTTGGTCACGAGGTCCGGGCTCAGGTTGTCAGACAGTGCATTAGTGCCCAGGTTAGACTATATATTTTGGGTGCATTCGAGTGCCATGTAGGTTCTTATCTGAAGAACTCTTCAGGATATGAAGAATGAGCCGTCTGAGGAGCGTGCTCAGGCTTTGGTCTCTGGATTTTGTATCAGCGATGGCCGTGGAATGTTGGGGAGGCCTCATGGGCCATGGACAAATCCTGCTCTCTGTGGATTTGGACCGATCCCATTTGTTCTTCGTCAATCTGTGGGATGGGAGGACTCCTTTCAGGTTTGTTACCTCAGGTGTCCCATCAAAAGAGGAATTCCAAAGCAGAGCCCTGGGAAGAGTGAAGGGACAACCCGAACTATGGTTAAAAATTGGGGCCCAGGGGCATGGCAAGCCCAATATGCTGTCTCTCCATCCAGCCACTGAGAGGCCTTACCTGAGGCCTGGGCTCAGGCTGAGGGTCACAACGTGTGTTTGTGACCAATGTGGCCCGCAAGCATGGTCGGGGCCTCATGGGCCACACTGGTTTCAACTACACTGAAACTTGGACAACATGCCAACCAGAAGGTTTCTTGCCATGGGGAAAGAGTACTGATTTCTGCATCATTTTCAAACCCGGGCCATGATTGGAGATAAGGTCTAGGTTCTGAAGCCTGAAAACCGAGGTTGAGAAGAGATGACGATCTAAGGCCAAGGCGGGTCCGATGTGCTCAGTGTGCGGCCAGCTGCCTGGGTGGGGCCAGGAGGTCCAGGCTCAGGCTGTGTCAGAAAGGGCATTAGTGCCCAGGTCAGCCTATATATTTGGGGTACAGCCAAATGGCGTGCAGGTTGATCCTCATTGGGGGTTTCTGGGTAGCCCCAGAGGGCAATGTTTTTCTTCTGGATGGCAGGCAGAGTGCTGCATTGTAGTTCTAGATTGCCGAACTGGAGGGCTTGTGGGCCAGTAGTCTGAGGACGGAAGTCTGAGAACCCAAGCAAGGCCTAGGTTTGTGGGTGAGGATATGGCAGGCACAATCTACAGACCTAAGTCGAGATTAGTGCATCTGAAGTCAGGGCGAGGATCAGACGATCGCTCAGGTTGGACATTCTGTCCCTGATGGCCCCTTCTTGAAGGGCGGTGTGGATCACGAGGCCATAGGGGTTTTCCCACGATCGGAGTTGTGAGAAGCTATCAACTGCAAAGATTCTTCTGCAGGACAATTGAGACCTCTTGGTTGTCTCCAGTACAACGTTTCCGTGCAGCGTTCTAAGGATGGATGGCTGAGTAGCCCACCTCGCCTTCCAATTGTCTTCAAGCAACAAGACAGGTTAGATCTGCTGGATCTGGGGGACCAACCGAGGAAGCTGAGTTGAAATGGACTCTCCCGTGGATGTGTCCTAATATGATTTTGTGTTTATGGAGACCTTGGAATGAAGCGGTGGCACTGGGGCCCTGAAGGGTTCTCCTAAAGGGAGGCTTTCACACAGCTCCATCGTGCAAGTTTCCCATGTGTAGATGAGATTGCTTCTGATGGGTGAGTCAAGAAACAGCCATATGCTGTTATTGAAATCCAGGCCTCTGAGGAGAGATGCCTGGAAACCAAAGCAATGGATCCGATAGGTGCCTAGGGGCCTGTTCGTTCCTTTTTACCCCTGGGGTCATCAGTCTATGGGTCTGAGTGCCCGTAGGTGCTCAGATTGGCACAGATTGCCCCTGTTTGTCCTGGGAAGCCACAAATATTGGGATGGCCTCAGGGAATTTGGAGGTTTATCCTCTTAGTAGGGTTGTGGCCATTGGAATGGGCACATACAATTCCCTTGGAGAGGGCAAGCACAGTCGTCATGTTTGGCTCCAGGGGCCTGACTCTGTAGGGTGTGTAGGCCAGGGATTTGGACAGTTGTCTGAAAACACAAACTCGGCTTATGTTTCGGGTCATAGGTATGGCAGGACTGATTACAGACCATGAGGAGAACACTTCGGGATATGAAAAAATGGCGAGTGTAAGGCTCTTGGTCAAGTTTTAGTCTCTGGATATCTTGTCACTCATGGTCGTGAAATTTTCGGGTGACTTCATGGGAAATGGACGCGTATTACTCTCTGGGGGTTTGGCCCCGTCCAAAGAGTTAGGGGTCCTTCTGTGGGTTGGAAGAAGTCCGTTGTTCTGTTGTTGTTGATTTGTTTTGTTTTGTTTTTCAACCACAGTTGTCCCACCAAATGAGGGATTCCAGAGTAGAGCCCTAGGGGAGGGGCGACTGGACAACCAGAAATCTGGTTAAAAATTGGGGCCTAGGGACATGTCCAGCCCATTATGACATCTAATGGTCCAGCCACTGAGAGGACTTACTAGAGGACAGGACTCACGCTGAGGGTCACAATGCGTGTTTATGCCCTCGTCGCACTCAGGAATGGGCGGGGCCTCAGTGTGAATGCTGGGTTCTCCTACAATGAACGTTGGACAACATGCCAACCACATGGTTTCTTGCCATGGGTAAGGAAGAGTTCTGATTTCTGCATCACAGTCACCCCTGGGCAGTGATTGGAGATAAGGTCTAGGTTCTGAAGCCTGAAAACTGAGGTAGGGAGGAGATGATGACCTAAGTACATGGCGGGTCAGATGTGCTCAGTGTGCGGTCAGCTGTCTGGGTGTTGGTCACGAGGTCCGGGCTCAGGTTGTCAGACAGTGCATTAGTGCCCAGGTTAGACTATATATTTTGGGTGCATTCGAGTGCCGTGTAGGTTCTTATCTGAAGAACTCTTCAGGATATGAAGAATGAGCCGTCTGAGGAGCGTGCTCAGGCTTTGGTCTCTGGATTTTGTATCAGCGATGGCCGTGGAATGTTGGGGAGGCCTCATGGGCCATGGACAAATCCTGCTCTCTGTGGATTTGGACCAATCCCATTTGTTCTTCGTCAATCTGTGGGATGGGAGGACTCCTTTCAGGTTTGTTACCTCAGGTGTCCCATCAAAAGAGGAATTCCAAAGCAGAGCCCTGGGAAGAGTGAAGGGACAACCCGAACTATGGTTAAAAATTGGGGCCCAGGGGCATGGCAAGCCCAATATGCTGTCTCTCCATCCAGCCACTGAGAGGCCTTACCTGAGGCCTGGGCTCAGGCTGAGGGTCACAACGTGTGTTTGTGACCAATGTGGCCCGCAAGCATGGGCGGGGCCTCATGGGCCACACTGGTTTCAACTACACTGAAACTTGGACAACATGCCAACCAGAAGGTTTCTTGCCATGGGGAAAGAGTACTGATTTCTGCATCATTTTCAAACCCGGGCCATGATTGGAGATAAGGTCTAGGTTCTGAAGCCTGAAAACCGAGGTTGAGAAGAGATGACGATCTAAGGCCAAGGCGGGTCCGATGTGCTCAGTGTGCGGCCAGCTGCCTGGGTGGGGCCAGGAGGTCCAGGCTCAGGCTGTGTCAGAAAGGGCATTAGTGCCCAGGTCAGCCTATATATTTGGGGTACAGCCAAATGGCGTGCAGGTTGATCCTCATTGGGGGTTTCTGGGTAGCCCCAGAGGGCAATGTTTTTCTTCTGGATGGCAGGCAGAGTGCTGCATTGTAGTTCTAGATTGCCAAACTGGAGGGCTTGTGGGCCAGTAGTCTGAGGACGGAAGTCTGAGAACCCAAGCTAGGCCTAGGTTTGTGGGTGAGGATATGGCAGGCACAATCTACAGACCTAAGTCGAGATTAGTGCATCTGAAGTCAGGGCGAGGATCAGACGATCGCTCAGGTTGGACATTCTGTCCCTGATGGCCCCTTCTTGAAGGGGGGGGTGGATCACGAGGCCATAGGGGTTTTCCCACGATCGGAGTTGTGAGAAGCTATCAACTGCAAAGATTCTTCTGCAGGACAATTGAGACCTCTTGGTTGTCTCCAGTACAACGTTTCCGTGCAGCGTTCTAAGGATGGATGGCTGAGTAGCCCACCTCGCCTTCCAATTGTCTTCAAGCAACAAGACAGGTTAGATCTGCTGGATCTGGGGGACCAACCGAGGAGGCTGAGTTGAAATGGACTCTCCCGTGGATGTGTCCTTATATGATTTTGTGTTTATGGAGACCTTGGAATGAAGCGGTGGCACTGGGGCCCTGAAGGGTTCTCCTAAAGAGAGGCTTTCACACAGCTCCATCGTGCAAGTTTCCCATATGTAGATGAGATTGGTTCTGATGGGTGAGTCAAGAAACAGCCATATGCTGTTATTGAAATCCAGGCCTCTGAGGAGAGATGCCTGGAAACCAAAGCAATGGATCCGATAGGTGCCTAGGGGCCTGTTCGTTCCTTTTTACCCCTGGGGTCATCAGTCTATGGGTCTGAGTGCCCGTAGGTGCTCAGATGGGCACAGATTGCCCCTGTTTGTCCTGGGAAGCCACAAATATTGGGATGGCCTCAGGGAATTTGGAGGTTTATCCTCTTAGTAGGGTTGTGGCCATTGGAATGGGCACACACAATTCCCTTGGAGAGGGCAAGCACAGTCGTCATGTTTGGCTCCAGGGGCCTGACTCTGTAGGGTGTGTAGGCCAGGGATTTGGACAGTTGTCTGAAAACACAAACTCGGCCTATGTTTCGGGTCATAGGTATGGCAGGACTGATTACAGACCATGAGGAGAACTCTTCGGGATATGAAAAAATGGCGAGTGTAAGGCTCTTGCTCAAGTTTTAGTCTCTGGATATCTTGTCACTCATGGTCGTGAAATTTTCGGGTGACTTCATGGGAAATGGACGCGTATTACTCTCTGGGGGTTTGGCCCCGTCCAAAGAGTTAGGGGTCCTTCTGTGGGTTGGAAGAAGTCCGTTGTTCTGTTGTTGTTGATTTGTTTTGTTTTGTTTTTCAACCACAGTTGTCCCACCAAATGAGGGATTCCAGAGTAGAGCCCTAGGGGAGGGGCGACTGGACAACCAGAAATCTGGTTAAAAATTGGGGCCTAGGGACATGTCCAGCCCATTATGACATCTAATGGTCCAGCCACTGAGAGGACTTACTAGAGGACAGGACTCACGCTGAGGGTCACAATGCGTGTTTATGCCCTCGTCGCACTCAGGAATGGGCGGGGCCTCAGTGTGAATGCTGGGTTCTCCTAAAATGAACGTTGGACAACATGCCAACCACATGGTTTCTTGCCATGGGTAAGGAAGAGTTCTGATTTCTGCATCACAGTCACCCCTGGGCAGTGATTGGAGATAAGGTCTAGGTTCTGAAGCCTGAAAACTGAGGTAGGGAGGAGATGATGACCTAAGTACATGGCGGGTCAGATGTGCTCAGTGTGCGGTCAGCTGTCTGGGTGTTGGTCACGAGGTCCGGGCTCAGGTTGTCAGACAGTGCATTAGTGCCCAGGTTAGACTATATATTTTGTGTGCCTTCGAGTGCCGAGTAGGTTCTTATCTGAAGAACTCTTCAGGATATGAAGAATGAGCCGTCTGAGGAGCGTGCTCAGGCTTTGGTCTCTGGATTTTGTATCAGCGATGGCCGTGGAATGTTGGGGAGGCCTCATGGGTCATGGACAAATCCTGCTCTCTGTGGATTTGGACCGATCCCATTTGTTCTTCGTCAATCTGTGGGATGGGAGGACTCCTTTCAGGTTTGTTACCTCAGGTGTCCCATCAAAAGAGGAATTCCAAAGCAGAGCCCTGGGAAGAGTGAAGGGACAACCCGAACTATGGTTAAAAATTGGGGCCCAGGGGCATGGCAAGCCCAATATGCTGTCTCTCCATCCAGCCACTGAGAGGCCTTACCTGAGGCCTGGGCTCAGGCTGAGGGTCACAACGTGTGTTTGTGACCAATGTGGCCCGCAAGCATGGGCGGGGCCTCATGGGCCACACTGGTTTCAACTACACTGAAACTTGGACAGCATGCCAACCAGAAGGTTTCTTGCCATGGGGAAAGAGTACTGATTTCTGCATCATTTTCAAACCCGGGCCATGATTGGAGATAAGGTCTAGGTTCTGAAGCCTGAAAACCGAGGTTGAGAAGAGATGACGATCTAAGGCCAAGGCGGGTCCGATGTGCTCAGTGTGCGGCCAGCTGCCTGGGTGGGGCCAGGAGGTCCAGGCTCAGGCTGTGTCAGAAAGGGCATTAGTGCCCAGGTCAGCCTATATATTTGGGGTACAGCCAAATGGCGTGCAGGTTGATCCTCATTGGGTTTTCTGGGTAGCCCCAGAGGGCAATGTTTTTCTTCTGGATGGCAGGCAGAGTGCTGCATTGTAGTTCTAGATTGCCGAACTGGAGGGCTTGTGGGCCAGTAGTCTGAGGACGGAAGTCTGAGAACCCAAGCAAGGCCTAGGTTTGTGGGTGAGGATATGGCAGGCACAATCTACAGACCTAAGTCGAGATTAGTGCATCTGAAGTCAGGGCGAGGATCAGACGATCGCTCAGGTTGGACATTCTGTCCCTGATGGCCCCTTCTTGAAGGGGGGGGTGGATCACGAGGCCATAGGGGTTTTCCCACGATCGGAGTTGTGAGAAGCTATCAACTGCAAAGATTCTTCTGCAGGACAATTGAGACCTCTTGGTTGTCTCCAGTACAACGTTTCCGTGCAGCGTTCTAAGGATGGATGGCTGAGTAGCCCACCTCGCCTTCCAATTGTCTTCAAGCAACAAGACAGGTTAGATCTGCTGGATCTGGGGGACCAACCGAGGAGGCTGAGTTGAAATGGACTCTCCCGTGGATGTGTCCTAATATGATTTTGTGTTTATGGAGACCTTGGAATGAAGCGGTGGCACTGGGGCCCTGAAGGTTTCTCCTAAAGAGAGGCTTTCACACAGCTCCATCGTGCAAGTTTCCCATGTGTAGATGAGATTGCTTCTGATGGGTGAGTCAAGAAACAGCCATATGCTGTTATTGAAATCCAGGCCTCTGAGGAGAGATGCCTGGAAACCAAAGCAATGGATCCGATAGGTGCCTAGGGGCCTGTTCGTTCCTTTTTACCCCTGGGGTCATCAGTCTATGGGTCTGAGTGCCCGTAGGTGCTCAGATGGGCACAGATTGCCCCTGTTTGTCCTGGGAAGCCACAAATATTGGGATGGCCTCAGGGAATTTGGAGGTTTATCCTCTTAGTAGGGTTGTGGCCATTGGAATGGGCACATACAATTCCCTTGGAGAGGGCAAGCACAGTCGTCATGTTTGGCTCCAGGGGCCTGACTCTGTAGGGTGTGTAGGCCAGGGATTTGGACAGTTGTCTGAAAATACAAACTCGGCTTATGTTTCGGGTCATAGGTATGGCAGGACTGATTACAGACCATGAGGAGAACTCTTCGGGATATGAAAAAATGGCGAGTGTAAGGCTCTTGCTCAAGTTTTAGTCTCTGGATATCTTGTCACTCATGGTCGTGAAATTTTCGGGTGACTTCATGGGAAATGGACGCGTATTACTCTCTGGGGGTTTGGCCCCGTCCAAAGAGTTAGGGGTCCTTCTGTGGGTTGGAAGAAGTCCGTTGTTCTGTTGTTGTTGATTTGTTTTGTTTTGTTTTTCAACCACAGTTGTCCCACCAAATGAGGGATTCCAGAGTAGAGCCCTTGGGGAGGGGCGACTGGACAACCAGAAATCTGGTTAAAAATTGGGGCCTAGGGACATGTCCAGCCCATTATGACATCTAATGGTCCAGCCACTGAGAGGACTTACTAGAGGACAGGACTCACGCTGAGGGTCACAATGCGTGTTTATGCCCTCGTCGCACTCAGGAATGGGCGGGGCCTCAGTGTGAATGCTGGGTTCTCCTACAATGAACGTTGGACAACATGCCAACCACATGGTTTCTTGCCATGGGTAAGGAAGAGTTCTGATTTCTGCATCACAGTCACCCCTGGGCAGTGATTGGAGATAAGGTCTAGGTTCTGAAGCCTGAAAACTGAGGTAGGGAGGAGATGATGACCTAAGTACATGGCGGGTCAGATGTGCTCAGTGTGCGGTCAGCTGTCTGGGTGTTGGTCACGAGGTCCGGGCTCAGGTTGTCAGACAGTGCATTAGTGCCCAGGTTAGACTATATATTTTGGGTGCATTCGAGTGCCGTGTAGGTTCTTATCTGAAGAACTCTTCAGGATATGAAGAATGAGCCGTCTGAGGAGCGTGCTCAGGCTTTGGTCTCTGGATTTTGTATCAGCGATGGCCGTGGAATGTTGGGGAGGCCTCATGGGCCATGGACAAATCCTGCTCTCTGTGGATTTGGACCGATCCCATTTGTTCTTCGTCAATCTGTGGGATGGGACGACTCCTTTCAGGTTTGTTACCTCAGGTGTCCCATCAAAAGAGGAATTCCAAAGCAGAGCCCTGGGAAGAGTGAAGGGACAACCCGAACTATGGTTAAAAATTGGGGCCCAGGGGCATGGCAAGCCCAATATGCTGTCTCTCCATCCAGCCACTGAGAGGCCTTACCTGAGGCCTGGGCTCAGGCTGAGGGTCACAACGTGTGTTTGTGACCAATGTGGCCCGCAAGCATGGGCGGGGCCTCATGGGCCACACTGGTTTCAACTACACTGAAACTTGGACAACATGCCAACCAGAAGGTTTCTTGCCATGGGGAAAGAGTACTGATTTCTGCATCATTTTCAAACCCGGGCCATGATTGGAGATAAGGTCTAGGTTCTGAAGCCTGAAAACCGAGGTTGAGAAGAGATGACGATCTAAGGCCAAGGCGGGTCCGATGTGCTCAGTGTGCGGCCAGCTGCCTGGGTGGGGCCAGGAGGTCCATGCTCAGGCTGTGTCAGAAAGGGCATTAGTGCCCAGGTCAGCCTATATATTTGGGGTACAGCCAAATGGCGTGCAGGTTGATCCTCATTGGGGGTTTCTGGGTAGCCCCAGAGGGCAATGTTTTTCTTCTGGATGGCAGGCAGAGTGCTGTATTGTAGTTCTAGATTGCCGAACTGGAGGGCTTGTGGGCCAGTAGTCTGAGGACGGAAGTCTGAGAACCCAAGCAAGGCCTAGGTTTGTGGGTGAGGATATGGCAGGCACAATCTACAGACCTAAGTCGAGATTAGTGCATCTGAAGTCAGGGCGAGGATCAGACGATCGCTCAGGTTGGACATTCTGTCCCTGATGGCCCCTTCTTGAAGGGGGGTGTGGATCACGAGGCCATAGGGGTTTTCCCACGATCGGAGTTGTGAGAAGCTATCAACTGCAAAGATTCTTCTGCAGGACAATTGAGACCTCTTGGTTGTCTCCAGTACAACGTTTCCGTGCAGCGTTCTAAGGATGGATGGCTGAGTAGCCCACCTCGCCTTCCAACTGTCTTCAAGCAACAAGACAGGTTAGATCTGCTGGATCTGGGGGACCAACCGAGGAGGCTGAGTTGAAATGGACTCTCCCGTGGATGTGTCCTAATATGATTTTGTGTTTATGGAGCCCTTGGAATGAAGCGGTGGCACTGGGGCCCTGAAGGGTTCTCCTAAAGAGAGGCTTTCACACAGCTCCATCGTGCAAGTTTCCCATGTGTAGATGAGATTGGTTCTGATGGGTGAGTCAAGAAACAGCCATATGCTGTTATTGAAATCCAGGCCTCTGAGGAGAGATGCCTGGATACCAAAGCAATGGATCCGATAGGTGCCTAGGGGCCTGTTCGTTCCTTTTTACCCCTGGGGTCATCAGTCTATGGGTCTGAGTGCCAGTAGGTGCTCAGATGGGCACAGATTGCCCCTGTTTGTCCTGGGAAGCCACAAATATTGGGATGGCCTCAGGGAATTTGGAGGTTTATCCTCTTAGTAGGGTTGTGGCCATTGGAATGGGCACATACAATTCCCTTGGAGAGGGCAAGCACAGTCGTCATGTTTGGCTCCAGGGGCCTGACTCTGTAGGGTGTGTAGGCCAGGGATTTGGACAGTTGTCTGAAAACACAAACTCGGCCTATGTTTCGGGTCATAGGTATGGCAGGACTGATTACAGACCATGAGGAGAACTCTTCGGGATATGAAAAAATGGCGAGTGTAAGGCTCTTGCTCAAGTTTTAGTCTCTGGATATCTTGTCACTCATGGTCGTGAAATTTTCGGGTGACTTCATGGGAAATGGACGAGTATTACTCTCTGGGGGTTGGGCCCCGTCCAAAGAGTTAGGGGTCCTTCTGTGGGTTGGAAGAAGTCCGTTGTTCTGTTGTTGTTGATTTGTTTCGTTTTGTTTTTCAACCACAGTTGTCCCAACAAATGAGGGATTCCAGAGTAGAGCCCTAGGGGAGGGGCGACTGGACAACCAGAAATCTGGTTAAAAATTGGGGCCTAGGGACATGTCAAGCCCATTATGACATCTAATGGTCCAGCCACTGAGAGGACTTACTAGAGGACAGGACTCACGCTGAGGGTCACAATGCGTGTTTATGCCCTCGTCGCACTCAGGAATGGGCGGGGCCTCAGTGTGAATGCTGGGTTCTCCTACAATGAACGTTGGACAACATGCCAACCACATGGTTTCTTGCCATGGGTAAGGAAGAGTTCTGATTTCTGCATCACAGTCACCCCTGGGCAGTGATTGGAGATAAGGTCTAGGTTCTGAAGCCTGAAAACTGAGGTAGGGAGAAGATGATGACCTAAGGACATGGCGGGTCAGATGTGCTCAGTGTGCGGTCAGCTGTCTGGGTGTTGGTCACGAGGTCCGGGCTCAGGTTGTCAGACAGTGCATTAGTGCCCAGGTTAGACTCTATATTTTGGGTGCATTCGAGTGCCGTGTAGGTTCTTATCTGAAGAACTCTTCAGGATATGAAGAATGAGCGAGTCTGAGGCGCGTGCCCAGGCTTTGGTCTCTGGATTTTGTATCAGCGATGGCCGTGGAATGTTGGGGAGGCCTCATGGGCCATGGACAAATCCTGCTCTCTGTGGATTTGGACCGATCCCATTTGTTCTTCGTCAATCTGTGGGATGGGAGGACTCCTTTCAGGTTTGTTACCTCAGGTGTCCCATCAAAAGAGGAATTCCAAAGCAGAGCCCTGGGAAGAGTGAAGGGACAACCCGAACTATGGTTAAAAATTGGGGCCCAGGGGCATGGCAAGCCCAATATGCTGTCTCTCCATCCAGCCACTGAGAGGCCTTACCTGAGGCCTGGGCTCAGGCTGAGGGTCACAACGTGTGTTTGTGACCAATGTGGCCCGCAAGCATGGGCGGGGCCTCATGGGCCACACTGGTTTCAACTACACTGAAACTTGGACAACATGCCAACCAGAAGGTTTCTTGCCATGGGGAAAGAGTACTGATTTCTGCATCATTTTCAAACCCGGGCCATGATTGGAGATAAGGTCTAGGTTCTGAAGCCTGAAAACCGAGGTTGAGAAGAGATGACGATCTAAGGCCAAGGCGGGTCCGATGTGCTCAGTGTGCGGCCAGCTGCCTGGGTGGGGCCAGGAGGTCCAGGCTCAGGCTGTGTCAGAAAGGGCATTAGTGCCCAGGTCAGCCTATATATTTGGGGTACAGCCAAATGGCGTGCAGGTTGATCCTCATTGGGGGTTTCTGGGTAGCCCCAGAGGGCAATGTTTTTCTTCTGGATGGCAGGCAGAGTGCTGCATTGTAGTTCTAGATTGCCAAACTGGAGGGCTTGTGGGCCAGTAGTCTGAGGACGGAAGTCTGAGAACCCAAGCTAGGCCTAGGTTTGTGGGTGAGGATATGGCAGGCACAATCTACAGACCTAAGTCGAGATTAGTGCATCTGAAGTCAGGGCGAGGATCAGACGATCGCTCAGGTTGGACATTCTGTCCCTGATGGCCCCTTCTTGAAGGGGGGGGTGGATCACGAGGCCATAGGGGTTTTCCCACGATCGGAGTTGTGAGAAGCTATCAACTGCAAAGATTCTTCTGCAGGACAATTGAGACCTCTTGGTTGTCTCCAGTACAACGTTTCCGTGCAGCGTTCTAAGGATGGATGGCTGAGTAGCCCACCTCGCCTTCCAATTGTCTTCAAGCAACAAGACAGGTTAGATCTGCTGGATCTGGGGGACCAACCGAGGAGGCTGAGTTGAAATGGACTCTCCCGTGGATGTGTCCTTATATGATTTTGTGTTTATGGAGACCTTGGAATGAAGCGGTGGCACTGGGGCCCTGAAGGGTTCTCCTAAAGAGAGGCTTTCACACAGCTCCATCGTGCAAGTTTCCCATATGTAGATGAGATTGGTTCTGATGGGTGAGTCAAGAAACAGCCATATGCTGTTATTGAAATCCAGGCCTCTGAGGAGAGATGCCTGGAAACCAAAGCAATGGATCCGATAGGTGCCTAGGGGCCTGTTCGTTCCTTTTTACCCCTGGGGTCATCAGTCTATGGGTCTGAGTGCCCGTAGGTGCTCAGATGGGCACAGATTGCCCCTGTTTGTCCTGGGAAGCCACAAATATTGGGATGGCCTCAGGGAATTTGGAGGTTTATCCTCTTAGTAGGGTTGTGGCCATTGGAATGGGCACACACAATTCCCTTGGAGAGGGCAAGCACAGTCGTCATGTTTGGCTCCAGGGGCCTGACTCTGTAGGGTGTGTAGGCCAGGGATTTGGACAGTTGTCTGAAAACACAAACTCGGCCTATGTTTCGGGTCATAGGTATGGCAGGACTGATTACAGACCATGAGGAGAACTCTTCGGGATATGAAAAAATGGCGAGTGTAAGGCTCTTGCTCAAGTTTTAGTCTCTGGATATCTTGTCACTCATGGTCGTGAAATTTTCGGGTGACTTCATGGGAAATGGACGCGTATTACTCTCTGGGGGTTTGGCCCCGTCCAAAGAGTTAGGGGTCCTTCTGTGGGTTGGAAGAAGTCCGTTGTTCTGTTGTTGTTGATTTGTTTTGTTTTGTTTTTCAACCACAGTTGTCCCACCAAATGAGGGATTCCAGAGTAGAGCCCTAGGGGAGGGGCGACTGGACAACCAGAAATCTGGTTAAAAATTGGGGCCTAGGGACATGTCCAGCCCATTATGACATCTAATGGTCCAGCCACTGAGAGGACTTACTAGAGGACAGGACTCACGCTGAGGGTCACAATGCGTGTTTATGCCCTCGTCGCACTCAGGAATGGGCGGGGCCTCAGTGTGAATGCTGGGTTCTCCTAAAATGAACGTTGGACAACATGCCAACCACATGGTTTCTTGCCATGGGTAAGGAAGAGTTCTGATTTCTGCATCACAGTCACCCCTGGGCAGTGATTGGAGATAAGGTCTAGGTTCTGAAGCCTGAAAACTGAGGTAGGGAGGAGATGATGACCTAAGTACATGGCGGGTCAGATGTGCTCAGTGTGCGGTCAGCTGTCTGGGTGTTGGTCACGAGGTCCGGGCTCAGGTTGTCAGACAGTGCATTAGTGCCCAGGTTAGACTATATATTTTGGGTGCATTCGAGTGCCGTGTAGGTTCTTATCTGAAGAACTCTTCAGGATATGAAGAATGAGCCGTCTGAGGAGCGTGCTCAGGCTTTGGTCTCTGGATTTTGTATCAGCGATGGCCGTGGAATGTTGGGGAGGCCTCATGGGTCATGGACAAATCCTGCTCTCTGTGGATTTGGACCGATCCCATTTGTTCTTCGTCAATCTGTGGGATGGGAGGACTCCTTTCAGGTTTGTTACCTCAGGTGTCCCATCAAAAGAGGAATTCCAAAGCAGAGCCCTGGGAAGAGTGAAGGGACAACCCGAACTATGGTTAAAAATTGGGGCCCAGGGGCATGGCAAGCCCAATATGCTGTCTCTCCATCCAGCCACTGAGAGGCCTTACCTGAGGCCTGGGCTCAGGCTGAGGGTCACAACGTGTGTTTGTGACCAATGTGGCCCGCAAGCATGGGCGGGGCCTCATGGGCCACACTGGTTTCAACTACACTGAAACTTGGACAGCATGCCAACCAGAAGGTTTCTTGCCATGGGGAAAGAGTACTGATTTCTGCATCATTTTCAAACCCGGGCCATGATTGGAGATAAGGTCTAGGTTCTGAAGCCTGAAAACCGAGGTTGAGAAGAGATGACGATCTAAGGCCAAGGCGGGTCCGATGTGCTCAGTGTGCGGCCAGCTGCCTGGGTGGGGCCAGGAGGTCCAGGCTCAGGCTGTGTCAGAAAGGGCATTAGTGCCCAGGTCAGCCTATATATTTGGGGTACAGCCAAATGGCGTGCAGGTTGATCCTCATTGGGTTTTCTGGGTAGCCCCAGAGGGCAATGTTTTTCTTCTGGATGGCAGGCAGAGTGCTGCATTGTAGTTCTAGATTGCCGAACTGGAGGGCTTGTGGGCCAGTAGTCTGAGGACGGAAGTCTGAGAACCCAAGCAAGGCCTAGGTTTGTGGGTGAGGATATGGCAGGCACAATCTACAGACCTAAGTCGAGATTAGTGCATCTGAAGTCAGGGCGAGGATCAGACGATCGCTCAGGTTGGACATTCTGTCCCTGATGGCCCCTTCTTGAAGGGGGGTGTGGATCACGAGGCCATAGGGGTTTTCCCACGATCGGAGTTGTGAGAAGCTATCAACTGCAAAGATTCTTCTGCAGGACAATTGAGACCTCTTGGTTGTCTCCAGTACAACGTTTCCGTGCAGCGTTCTAAGGATGGATGGCTGAGTAGCCCACCTCGCCTTCCAATTGTCTTCAAGCAACAAGACAGGTTAGATCTGCTGGATCTGGGGGACCAACCGAGGAGGCTGAGTTGAAATGGACTCTCCCGTGGATGTGTCCTAATATGATTTTGTGTTTATGGAGACCTTGGAATGAAGCGGTGGCACTGGGGCCCTGAAGGTTTCTCCTAAAGAGAGGCTTTCACACAGCTCCATCGTGCAAGTTTCCCATGTGTAGATGAGATTGCTTCTGATGGGTGAGTCAAGAAACAGCCATATGCTGTTATTGAAATCCAGGCCTCTGAGGAGAGATGCCTGGAAACCAAAGCAATGGATCCGATAGGTGCCTAGGGGCCTGTTCGTTCCTTTTTACCCCTGGGGTCATCAGTCTATGGGTCTGAGTGCCCGTAGGTGCTCAGATGGGCACAGATTGCCCCTGTTTGTCCTGGGAAGCCACAAATATTGGGATGGCCTCAGGGAATTTGGAGGTTTATCCTCTTAGTAGGGTTGTGGCCATTGGAATGGGCACATACAATTCCCTTGGAGAGGGCAAGCACAGTCGTCATGTTTGGCTCCAGGGGCCTGACTCTGTAGGGTGTGTAGGCCAGGGATTTGGACAGTTGTCTGAAAATACAAACTCGGCTTATGTTTCGGGTCATAGGTATGGCAGGACTGATTACAGACCATGAGGAGAACTCTTCGGGATATGAAAAAATGGCGAGTGTAAGGCTCTTGCTCAAGTTTTAGTCTCTGGATATCTTGTCACTCATGGTCGTGAAATTTTCGGGTGACTTCATGGGAAATGGACGCGTATTACTCTCTGGGGGTTTGGCCCCGTCCAAAGAGTTAGGGGTCCTTCTGTGGGTTGGAAGAAGTCCGTTGTTCTGTTGTTGTTGATTTGTTTTGTTTTGTTTTTCAACCACAGTTGTCCCACCAAATGAGGGATTCCAGAGTAGAGCCCTTGGGGAGGGGCGACTGGACAACCAGAAATCTGGTTATAAATTGGGGCCTAGGGACATGTCCAGCCCATTATGACATCTAATGGTCCAGCCACTGAGAGGACTTACTAGAGGACAGGACTCACGCTGAGGGTCACAATGCGTGTTTATGCCCTCGTCGCACTCAGGAATGGGCGGGGCCTCAGTGTGAATGCTGGGTTCTCCTACAATGAACGTTGGACAACATGCCAACCACATGGTTTCTTGCCATGGGTAAGGAAGAGTTCTGATTTCTGCATCACAGTCACCCCTGGGCAGTGATTGGAGATAAGGTCTAGGTTCTGAAGCCTGAAAACTGAGGTAGGGAGGAGATGATGACCTAAGTACATGGCGGGTCAGATGTGCTCAGTGTGCGGTCAGCTGTCTGGGTGTTGGTCACGAGGTCCGGGCTCAGGTTGTCAGACAGTGCATTAGTGCCCAGGTTAGACTATATATTTTGGGTGCATTCGAGTGCCGTGTAGGTTCTTATCTGAAGAACTCTTCAGGATATGAAGAATGAGCCGTCTGAGGAGCGTGCTCAGGCTTTGGTCTCTGGATTTTGTATCAGCGATGGCCGTGGAATGTTGGGGAGGCCTCATGGGCCATGGACAAATCCTGCTCTCTGTGGATTTGGACCGATCCCATTTGTTCTTCGTCAATCTGTGGGATGGGACGACTCCTTTCAGGTTTGTTACCTCAGGTGTCCCATCAAAAGAGGAATTCCAAAGCAGAGCCCTGGGAAGAGTGAAGGGACAACCCGAACTATGGTTAAAAATTGGGGCCCAGGGGCATGGCAAGCCCAATATGCTGTCTCTCCATCCAGCCACTGAGAGGCCTTACCTGAGGCCTGGGCTCAGGCTGAGGGTCACAACGTGTGTTTGTGACCAATGTGGCCCGCAAGCATGGGCGGGGCCTCATGGGCCACACTGGTTTCAACTACACTGAAACTTGGACAACATGCCAACCAGAAGGTTTCTTGCCATGGGGAAAGAGTACTGATTTCTGCATCATTTTCAAACCCGGGCCATGATTGGAGATAAGGTCTAGGTTCTGAAGCCTGAAAACCGAGGTTGAGAAGAGATGACGATCTAAGGCCAAGGCGGGTCCGATGTGCTCAGTGTGCGGCCAGCTGCCTGGGTGGGGCCAGGAGGTCCATGCTCAGGCTGTGTCAGAAAGGGCATTAGTGCCCAGGTCAGCCTATATATTTGGGGTACAGCCAAATGGCGTGCAGGTTGATCCTCATTGGGGGTTTCTGGGTAGCCCCAGAGGGCAATGTTTTTCTTCTGGATGGCAGGCAGAGTGCTGTATTGTAGTTCTAGATTGCCGAACTGGAGGGCTTGTGGGCCAGTAGTCTGAGGACGGAAGTCTGAGAACCCAAGCAAGGCCTAGGTTTGTGGGTGAGGATATGGCAGGCACAATCTACAGACCTAAGTCGAGATTAGTGCATCTGAAGTCAGGGCGAGGATCAGACGATCGCTCAGGTTGGACATTCTGTCCCTGATGGCCCCTTCTTGAAGGGGGGTGTGGATCACGAGGCCATAGGGGTTTTCCCACGATCGGAGTTGTGAGAAGCTATCAACTGCAAAGATTCTTCTGCAGGACAATTGAGACCTCTTGGTTGTCTCCAGTACAACGTTTCCGTGCAGCGTTCTAAGGATGGATGGCTGAGTAGCCCACCTCGCCTTCCAACTGTCTTCAAGCAACAAGACAGGTTAGATCTGCTGGATCTGGGGGACCAACCGAGGAGGCTGAGTTGAAATGGACTCTCCCGTGGATGTGTCCTAATATGATTTTGTGTTTATGGAGCCCTTGGAATGAAGCGGTGGCACTGGGGCCCTGAAGGGTTCTCCTAAAGAGAGGCTTTCACACAGCTCCATCGTGCAAGTTTCCCATGTGTAGATGAGATTGGTTCTGATGGGTGAGTCAAGAAACAGCCATATGCTGTTATTGAAATCCAGGCCTCTGAGGAGAGATGCCTGGATACCAAAGCAATGGATCCGATAGGTGCCTAGGGGCCTGTTCGTTCCTTTTTACCCCTGGGGTCATCAGTCTATGGGTCTGAGTGCCAGTAGGTGCTCAGATGGGCACAGATTGCCCCTGTTTGTCCTGGGAAGCCACAAATATTGGGATGGCCTCAGGGAATTTGGAGGTTTATCCTCTTAGTAGGGTTGTGGCCATTGGAATGGGCACATACAATTCCCTTGGAGAGGGCAAGCACAGTCGTCATGTTTGGCTCCAGGGGCCTGACTCTGTAGGGTGTGTAGGCCAGGGATTTGGACAGTTGTCTGAAAACACAAACTCGGCCTATGTTTCGGGTCATAGGTATGGCAGGACTGATTACAGACCATGAGGAGAACTCTTCGGGATATGAAAAAATGGCGAGTGTAAGGCTCTTGCTCAAGTTTTAGTCTCTGGATATCTTGTCACTCATGGTCGTGAAATTTTCGGGTGACTTCATGGGAAATGGACGAGTATTACTCTCTGGGGGTTGGGCCCCGTCCAAAGAGTTAGGGGTCCTTCTGTGGGTTGGAAGAAGTCCGTTGTTCTGTTGTTGTTGATTTGTTTCGTTTTGTTTTTCAACCACAGTTGTCCCAACAAATGAGGGATTCCAGAGTAGAGCCCTAGGGGAGGGGCGACTGGACAACCAGAAATCTGGTTAAAAATTGGGGCCTAGGGACATGTCAAGCCCATTATGACATCTAATGGTCCAGCCACTGAGAGGACTTACTAGAGGACAGGACTCACGCTGAGGGTCACAATGCGTGTTTATGCCCTCGTCGCACTCAGGAATGGGCGGGGCCTCAGTGTGAATGCTGGGTTCTCCTACAATGAACGTTGGACAACATGCCAACCACATGGTTTCTTGCCATGGGTAAGGAAGAGTTCTGATTTCTGCATCACAGTCACCCCTGGGCAGTGATTGGAGATAAGGTCTAGGTTCTGAAGCCTGAAAACTGAGGTAGGGAGAAGATGATGACCTAAGGACATGGCGGGTCAGATGTGCTCAGTGTGCGGTCAGCTGTCTGGGTGTTGGTCACGAGGTCCGGGCTCAGGTTGTCAGACAGTGCATTAGTGCCCAGGTTAGACTCTATATTTTGGGTGCATTCGAGTGCCGTGTAGGTTCTTATCTGAAGAACTCTTCAGGATATGAAGAATGAGCGAGTCTGAGGCGCGTGCCCAGGCTTTGGTCTCTGGATTTTGTATCAGCGATGGCCGTGGAATGTTGGGGAGGCCTCATGGGCCATGGACAAATCCTGCTCTCTGTGGATTTGGACCGATCCCATTTGTTCTTCGTCAATCTGTGGGATGGGAGGACTCCTTTCAGGTTTGTTACCTCAGGTGTCCCATCAAAAGAGGAATTCCAAAGCAGAGCCCTGGGAAGAGTGAAGGGACAACCCGAACTATGGTTAAAAATTGGGGCCCAGGGGCATGGCAAGCCCAATATGCTGTCTCTCCATCCAGCCACTGAGAGGCCTTACCTGAGGCCTGGGCTCAGGCTGAGGGTCACAACGTGTGTTTGTGACCAATGTGGCCCGCAAGCATGGTCGGGGCCTCATGGGCCGCACTGGTTTCAACTACACTGAAACTTGGACAACATGCCAACCAGAAGGTTTCTTGCCATGGGGAAAGAGTACTGATTTCTGCATCATTTTCAAACCGGGGCCATGATTGGAGATAAGGTCTAGGTTCTGAAGCCTGAAAACCGAGGTTGAGAAGAGATGACGATCTAAGGCCAAGGCGGGTCCGATGTGCTCAGTGTGCGGCCAGCTGCCTGGGTGGGGCCAGGAGGTCCAGGCTCAGGCTGTGTCAGAAAGGGCATTAGTGCCCAGGTCAGCCTATATATTTGTGGTACAGCCAAATGGCGTGCAGGTTGATCCTCATTGGGGGTTTCTGGGTAGCCCCAGAGGGGAATGTTTTTCTTCTGGATGGCAGGCAGAGTGCTGCATTGTAGTTCTAGATTGCCAAACTGGAGGGCTTGTGGGCCAGTAGTCTGAGGACGGAAGTCTGAGAACCCAAGCTAGGCCTAGGTTTGTGGGTGAGGATATGGCAGGCACAATCTACAGACCTAAGTAGAGATTAGTGCATCTGAAGTCAGGGCGAGGATCAGACGATCGCTCAGGTTGGACATTCTGTCCCTGATGGCCCCTTCTTGAAGGGGGGGGTGGATCACGAGGCCATTGGGGTTTTCCCACGATCGGAGTTGTGAGAAGCTATCAACTGCAAAGATTCTTCTGCAGGACAATTGAGACCTGTTGGTTGTCTCCAGTACAACGTTTCCATGCAGGGTTCTAAGGATGGATGGCTGAGTAGCCCACCTCGCCTTCCAATTGTCTTCAAGCAACAAGACAGGTTAGATCTGCTGGATCTGGGGGACCAACCGAGGAGGCTGAGTTGAAATGGACTCTCCCGTCGATGTGTCCTAATATGATTTTGTGTTTATGGAGACCTTGGAATGAAGCGGTGGCACTGGGGCCCTGAAGGGTTCTCCTAAAGAGAGGCTTTCACACAGCTCCATCGTGCAAGTTTCCCATGTGTAGATGAGATTGGTTCTGATGGGTGAGTCAAGAAACAGCCATATGCTGTTATTGAAATCCAGGCCTCTGAGGAGAGATGCCTGGAAACCAAAGCAATGGATCCGATAGGTGCCTAGGGGCCTGTTCGTTCCTTTTTACCCCTGGGGTCATCAGTCTATGGGTCTGAGTGCCCGTAGGTGCTCAGATGGGCACAGATTGCCCCTGTTTGTCCTGGGAAGCCACAAATATTGGGATGGCCTCAGGGAATTTGGAGGTTTATCCTCTTAGTAGGGTTGTGGCCATTGGAATGGGCACACACAATTCCCTTGGAGAGGGCAATCACAGTCGTCATGTTTGGCTCCAGGGGCCTGACTCTGTAGGGTGTGTAGGCCAGGGATTTGGACAGTTGTCTGAAAACACAAACTCGGCCTATGTTTCGGGTCATAGGTATGGCAGGACTGATTACAGACCATGAGGAGAACTCTTCGGGATATGAAAAAATGGCGAGTGTAAGGCTCTTGCTCAAGTTTTAGTCTCTGGATATCTTGTCACTCATGGTCGTGAAATTTTCGGGTGACTTCATGGGAAATGGACGAGTATTACTCTCTGGGGGTTTGGCCCCGTCCAAAGAGTTAGGGGTCCTTCTGTGGGTTGGAAGAAGTCCGTTGTTCTGTTGTTGTTGATTTGTTTCGTTTTGTTTTTCAACCACAGTTGTCCCACCAAATGAGGGATTCCAGAGTAGAGCCCTAGGGGAGGGGCGACTGGACAACCAGAAATCTGGTTAAAAATTGGGGCCTAGGGACATGTCAAGCCCATTATGACATCTAATGGTCCAGCCACTGAGAGGACTTACTAGAGGACAGGACTCACGCTGAGGGTCACAATGCGTGTTTATGCCCTCGTCGCACTCAGGAATGGGCGGGGCCTCAGTGTGAATGCTGGGTTCTCCTACAATGAACGTTGGACAACATGCCAACCACATGGTTTCTTGCCATGGGTAAGGAAGAGTTCTGATTTCTGCATCACAGTCACCCCTGGGCAGTGATTGGAGATAAGGTCTAGGTTCTGAAGCCTGAGAACTGAGGTAGGGAGGAGATGATGACCTAAGTACATGGCGGGTCAGATGGGCTCAGTGTGCGGTCAGCTGTCTGGGTGTTGGTCACGAGGTCCGGGCTCAGGTTGTCAGACAGTGCATTAGTGCCCAGGTTAGACTATATATTTTGGGTGCATTCGAGTGCCGTGTAGGTTCTTATCTGAAGAACTCTTCAGGATATGAAGAATGAGCCGTCTGAGGAGCGTGCTCAGGCTTTGGTCTCTGGATTTTGTATCAGCGATGGCCGTGGAATGTTGGGGAGGCCTCATGGGCCATGGACAAATCCTGCTCTCTGTGGATTTGGACCAATCCCATTTGTTCTTCGTCAATCTGTGGGATGGGAGGACTCCTTTCAGGTTTGTTACCTCAGGTGTCCCATCAAAAGAGGAATTCCAAAGCAGAGCCCTGGGAAGAGTGAAGGGACAACCCGAACTATGGTTAAAAATTGGGGCCCAGGGGCATGGCAAGCCCAATATGCTGTCTCTCCATCCAGCCACTGAGAGGCCTTACCTGAGGCCTGGGCTCAGGCTGAGGGTCACAACGTGTGTTTGTGACCAATGTGGCCCGCAAGCATGGGCGGGGCCTCATGGGCCACACTGGTTTCAACTACACTGAAACTTGGACAACATGCCAACCAGAAGGTTTCTTGCCATGGGGAAAGAGTACTGATTTCTGCATCATTTTCAAACCCGGGCCATGATTGGAGATAAGGTCTAGGTTCTGAAGCCTGAAAACCGAGGTTGAGAAGAGATGACGATCTAAGGCCAAGGCGGGTCCGATGTGCTCAGTGTGCGGCCAGCTGCCTGGGTGGGGCCAGGAGGTCCAGGCTCAGGCTGTGTCAGAAAGGGCATTAGTGCCCAGGTCAGCCTATATATTTGGGGTACAGCCAAATGGCGTGCAGGTTGATCCTCATTGGGGGTTTCTGGGTAGCCCCAGAGGGCAATGTTTTTCTTCTGGATGGCAGGCAGAGTGCTGCATTGTAGTTCTAGATTGCCAAACTGGAGGGCTTGTGGGCCAGTAGTCTGAGGACGGAAGTCTGAGAACCCAAGCTAGGCCTAGGTTTGTGGGTGAGGATATGGCAGGCACAATCTACAGACCTAAGTCGAGATTAGTGCATCTGAAGTCAGGGCGAGGATCAGACGATCGCTCAGGTTGGACATTCTGTCCCTGATGGCCCCTTCTTGAAGGGGGGGGTGGATCACGAGGCCATAGGGGTTTTCCCACGATCGGAGTTGTGAGAAGCTATCAACTGCAAAGATTCTTCTGCAGGACAATTGAGACCTCTTGGTTGTCTCCAGTACAACGTTTCCGTGCAGCGTTCTAAGGATGGATGGCTGAGTAGCCCACCTCGCCTTCCAATTGTCTTCAAGCAACAAGACAGGTTAGATCTGCTGGATCTGGGGGACCAACCGAGGAGGCTGAGTTGAAATGGACTCTCCCGTGGATGTGTCCTTATATGATTTTGTGTTTATGGAGACCTTGGAATGAAGCGGTGGCACTGGGGCCCTGAAGGGTTCTCCTAAAGAGAGGCTTTCACACAGCTCCATCGTGCAAGTTTCCCATATGTAGATGAGATTGGTTCTGATGGGTGAGTCAAGAAACAGCCATATGCTGTTATTGAAATCCAGGCCTCTGAGGAGAGATGCCTGGAAACCAAAGCAATGGATCCGATAGGTGCCTAGGGGCCTGTTCGTTCCTTTTTACCCCTGGGGTCATCAGTCTATGGGTCTGAGTGCCCGTAGGTGCTCAGATGGGCACAGATTGCCCCTGTTTGTCCTGGGAAGCCACAAATATTGGGATGGCCTCAGGGAATTTGGAGGTTTATCCTCTTAGTAGGGTTGTGGCCATTGGAATGGGCACACACAATTCCCTTGGAGAGGGCAATCACAGTCGTCATGTTTGGCTCCAGGGGCCTGACTCTGTAGGGTGTGTAGGCCAGGGATTTGGACAGTTGTCTGAAAACACAAACTCGGCCTATGTTTCGGGTCATAGGTATGGCAGGACTGATTACAGACCATGAGGAGAACTCTTCGGGATATGAAAAAATGGCGAGTGTAAGGCTCTTGCTCAAGTTTTAGTCTCTGGATATCTTGTCACTCATGGTCGTGAAATTTTCGGGTGACTTCATGGGAAATGGACGAGTATTACTCTCTGGGGGTTTGGCCCCGTCCAAAGAGTTAGGGGTCCTTCTGTGGGTTGGAAGAAGTCCGTTGTTCTGTTGTTGTTGATTTGTTTCGTTTTGTTTTTCAACCACAGTTGTCCCACCAAATGAGGGATTCCAGAGTAGAGCCCTAGGGGAGGGGCGACTGGACAACCAGAAATCTGGTTAAAAATTGGGGCCTAGGGACATGTCAAGCCCATTATGACATCTAATGGTCCAGCCACTGAGAGGACTTACTAGAGGACAGGACTCACGCTGAGGGTCACAATGCGTGTTTATGCCCTCGTCGCACTCAGGAATGGGCGGGGCCTCAGTGTGAATGCTGGGTTCTCCTACAATGAACGTTGGACAACATGCCAACCACATGGTTTCTTGCCATGGGTAAGGAAGAGTTCTGATTTCTGCATCACAGTCACCCCTGGGCAGTGATTGGAGATAAGGTCTAGGTTCTGAAGCCTGAGAACTGAGGTAGGGAGGAGATGATGACCTAAGTACATGGCGGGTCAGATGGGCTCAGTGTGCGGTCAGCTGTCTGGGTGTTGGTCACGAGGTCCGGGCTCAGGTTGTCAGACAGTGCATTAGTGCCCAGGTTAGACTATATATTTTGGGTGCATTCGAGTGCCGTGTAGGTTCTTATCTGAAGAACTCTTCAGGATATGAAGAATGAGCCGTCTGAGGAGCGTGCTCAGGCTTCGGTCTCTGGATTTTGTATCAGCGATGGCCGTGGAATGTTGGGGAGGCCTCATGGGCCATGGACAAATCCTGCTCTCTGTGGATTTGGACCAATCCCATTTGTTCTTCGTCAATCTGTGGGATGGGAGGACTCCTTTCAGGTTTGTTACCTCAGGTGTCCCATCAAAAGAGGAATTCCAAAGCAGAGCCCTGGGAAGAGTGAAGGGACAACCCGAACTATGGTTAAAAATTGGGGCCCAGGGGCATGGCAAGCCCAATATGCTGTCTCTCCATCCAGCCACTGAGAGGCCTTACCTGAGGCCTGGGCTCAGGCTGAGGGTCACAACGTGTGTTTGTGACCAATGTGGCCCGCAAGCATGGGCGGGGCCTCATGGGCCACACTGGTTTCAACTACACTGAAACTTGGACAACATGCCAACCAGAAGGTTTCTTGCCATGGGGAAAGAGTACTGATTTCTGCATCATTTTCAAACCCGGGCCATGATTGGAGATAAGGTCTAGGTTCTGAAGCCTGAAAACCGAGGTTGAGAAGAGATGACGATCTAAGGCCAAGGCGGGTCCGATGTGCTCAGTGTGCGGCCAGCTGCCTGGGTGGGGCCAGGAGGTCCAGGCTCAGGCTGTGTCAGAAAGGGCATTAGTGCCCAGGTCAGCCTATATATTTGGGGTACAGCCAAATGGCGTGCAGGTTGATCCTCATTGGGGGTTTCTGGGTAGCCCCAGAGGGCAATGTTTTTCTTCTGGATGGCAGGCAGAGTGCTGCATTGTAGTTCTAGATTGCCAAACTGGAGGGCTTGTGGGCCAGTAGTCTGAGGACGGAAGTCTGAGAACCCAAGCTAGGCCTAGGTTTGTGGGTGAGGATATGGCAGGCACAATCTACAGACCTAAGTCGAGATTAGTGCATCTGAAGTCAGGGCGAGGATCAGACGATCGCTCAGGTTGGACATTCTGTCCCTGATGGCCCCTTCTTGAAGGGGGGGGTGGATCACGAGGCCATAGGGGTTTTCCCACGATCGGAGTTGTGAGAAGCTATCAACTGCAAAGATTCTTCTGCAGGACAATTGAGACCTCTTGGTTGTCTCCAGTACAACGTTTCCGTGCAGCGTTCTAAGGATGGATGGCTGAGTAGCCCACCTCGCCTTCCAATTGTCTTCAAGCAACAAGACAGGTTAGATCTGCTGGATCTGGGGGACCAACCGAGGAGGCTGAGTTGAAATGGACTCTCCCGTGGATGTGTCCTTATATGATTTTGTGTTTATGGAGACCTTGGAATGAAGCGGTGGCACTGGGGCCCTGAAGGGTTCTCCTAAAGAGAGGCTTTCACACAGCTCCATCGTGCAAGTTTCCCATATGTAGATGAGATTGGTTCTGATGGGTGAGTCAAGAAACAGCCATATGCTGTTATTGAAATCCAGGCCTCTGAGGAGAGATGCCTGGAAACCAAAGCAATGGATCCGATAGGTGCCTAGGGGCCTGTTCGTTCCTTTTTACCCCTGGGGTCATCAGTCTATGGGTCTGAGTGCCCGTAGGTGCTCAGATGGGCACAGATTGCCCCTGTTTGTCCTGGGAAGCCACAAATATTGGGATGGCCTCAGGGAATTTGGAGGTTTATCCTCTTAGTAGGGTTGTGGCCATTGGAATGGGCACACACAATTCCCTTGGAGAGGGCAAGCACAGTCGTCATGTTTGGCTCCAGGGGCCTGACTCTGTAGGGTGTGTAGGCCAGGGATTTGGACAGTTGTCTGAAAACACAAACTCGGCCTATGTTTCGGGTCATAGGTATGGCAGGACTGATTACAGACCATGAGGAGAACTCTTCGGGATATGAAAAAATGGCGAGTGTAAGGCTCTTGCTCAAGTTTTAGTCTCTGGATATCTTGTCACTCATGGTCGTGAAATTTTCGGGTGACTTCATGGGAAATGGACGCGTATTACTCTCTGGGGGTTTGGCCCCGTCCAAAGAGTTAGGGGTCCTTCTGTGGGTTGGAAGAAGTCCGTTGTTCTGTTGTTGTTGATTTGTTTTGTTTTGTTTTTCAACCACAGTTGTCCCACCAAATGAGGGATTCCAGAGTAGAGCCCTAGGGGAGGGGCGACTGGACAACCAGAAATCTGGTTAAAAATTGGGGCCTAGGGACATGTCCAGCCCATTATGACATCTAATGGTCCAGCCACTGAGAGGACTTACTAGAGGACAGGACTCACGCTGAGGGTCACAATGCGTGTTTATGCCCTCGTCGCACTCAGGAATGGGCGGGGCCTCAGTGTGAATGCTGGGTTCTCCTAAAATGAACGTTGGACAACATGCCAACCACATGGTTTCTTGCCATGGGTAAGGAAGAGTTCTGATTTCTGCATCACAGTCACCCCTGGGCAGTGATTGGAGATAAGGTCTAGGTTCTGAAGCCTGAAAACTGAGGTAGGGAGGAGATGATGACCTAAGTACATGGCGGGTCAGATGTGCTCAGTGTGCGGTCAGCTGTCTGGGTGTTGGTCACGAGGTCCGGGCTCAGGTTGTCAGACAGTGCATTAGTGCCCAGGTTAGACTATATATTTTGGGTGCATTCGAGTGCCGTGTAGGTTCTTATCTGAAGAACTCTTCAGGATATGAAGAATGAGCCGTCTGAGGAGCGTGCTCAGGCTTTGGTCTCTGGATTTTGTATCAGCGATGGCCGTGGAATGTTGGGGAGGCCTCATGGGTCATGGACAAATCCTGCTCTCTGTGGATTTGGACCGATCCCATTTGTTCTTCGTCAATCTGTGGGATGGGAGGACTCCTTTCAGGTTTGTTACCTCAGGTGTCCCATCAAAAGAGGAATTCCAAAGCAGAGCCCTGGGAAGAGTGAAGGGACAACCCGAACTATGGTTAAAAATTGGGGCCCAGGGGCATGGCAAGCCCAATATGCTGTCTCTCCATCCAGCCACTGAGAGGCCTTACCTGAGGCCTGGGCTCAGGCTGAGGGTCACAACGTGTGTTTGTGACCAATGTGGCCCGCAAGCATGGGCGGGGCCTCATGGGCCACACTGGTTTCAACTACACTGAAACTTGGACAGCATGCCAACCAGAAGGTTTCTTGCCATGGGGAAAGAGTACTGATTTCTGCATCATTTTCAAACCCGGGCCATGATTGGAGATAAGGTCTAGGTTCTGAAGCCTGAAAACCGAGGTTGAGAAGAGATGACGATCTAAGGCCAAGGCGGGTCCGATGTGCTCAGTGTGCGGCCAGCTGCCTGGGTGGGGCCAGGAGGTCCAGGCTCAGGCTGTGTCAGAAAGGGCATTAGTGCCCAGGTCAGCCTATATATTTGGGGTACAGCCAAATGGCGTGCAGGTTGATCCTCATTGGGTTTTCTGGGTAGCCCCAGAGGGCAATGTTTTTCTTCTGGATGGCAGGCAGAGTGCTGCATTGTAGTTCTAGATTGCCGAACTGGAGGGCTTGTGGGCCAGTAGTCTGAGGACGGAAGTCTGAGAACCCAAGCAAGGCCTAGGTTTGTGGGTGAGGATATGGCAGGCACAATCTACAGACCTAAGTCGAGATTAGTGCATCTGAAGTCAGGGCGAGGATCAGACGATCGCTCAGGTTGGACATTCTGTCCCTGATGGCCCCTTCTTGAAGGGGGGTGTGGATCACGAGGCCATAGGGGTTTTCCCACGATCGGAGTTGTGAGAAGCTATCAACTGCAAAGATTCTTCTGCAGGACAATTGAGACCTCTTGGTTGTCTCCAGTACAACGTTTCCGTGCAGCGTTCTAAGGATGGATGGCTGAGTAGCCCACCTCGCCTTCCAATTGTCTTCAAGCAACAAGACAGGTTAGATCTGCTGGATCTGGGGGACCAACCGAGGAGGCTGAGTTGAAATGGACTCTCCCGTGGATGTGTCCTAATATGATTTTGTGTTTATGGAGACCTTGGAATGAAGCGGTGGCACTGGGGCCCTGAAGGTTTCTCCTAAAGAGAGGCTTTCACACAGCTCCATCGTGCAAGTTTCCCATGTGTAGATGAGATTGCTTCTGATGGGTGAGTCAAGAAACAGCCATATGCTGTTATTGAAATCCAGGCCTCTGAGGAGAGATGCCTGGAAACCAAAGCAATGGATCCGATAGGTGCCTAGGGGCCTGTTCGTTCCTTTTTACCCCTGGGGTCATCAGTCTATGGGTCTGAGTGCCCGTAGGTGCTCAGATGGGCACAGATTGCCCCTGTTTGTCCTGGGAAGCCACAAATATTGGGATGGCCTCAGGGAATTTGGAGGTTTATCCTCTTAGTAGGGTTGTGGCCATTGGAATGGGCACATACAATTCCCTTGGAGAGGGCAAGCACAGTCGTCATGTTTGGCTCCAGGGGCCTGACTCTGTAGGGTGTGTAGGCCAGGGATTTGGACAGTTGTCTGAAAATACAAACTCGGCTTATGTTTCGGGTCATAGGTATGGCAGGACTGATTACAGACCATGAGGAGAACTCTTCGGGATATGAAAAAATGGCGAGTGTAAGGCTCTTGCTCAAGTTTTAGTCTCTGGATATCTTGTCACTCATGGTCGTGAAATTTTCGGGTGACTTCATGGGAAATGGACGCGTATTACTCTCTGGGGGTTTGGCCCCGTCCAAAGAGTTAGGGGTCCTTCTGTGGGTTGGAAGAAGTCCGTTGTTCTGTTGTTGTTGATTTGTTTTGTTTTGTTTTTCAACCACAGTTGTCCCACCAAATGAGGGATTCCAGAGTAGAGCCCTTGGGGAGGGGCGACTGGACAACCAGAAATCTGGTTAAAAATTGGGGCCTAGGGACATGTCCAGCCCATTATGACATCTAATGGTCCAGCCACTGAGAGGACTTACTAGAGGACAGGACTCACGCTGAGGGTCACAATGCGTGTTTATGCCCTCGTCGCACTCAGGAATGGGCGGGGCCTCAGTGTGAATGCTGGGTTCTCCTACAATGAACGTTGGACAACATGCCAACCACATGGTTTCTTGCCATGGGTAAGGAAGAGTTCTGATTTCTGCATCACAGTCACCCCTGGGCAGTGATTGGAGATAAGGTCTAGGTTCTGAAGCCTGAAAACTGAGGTAGGGAGGAGATGATGACCTAAGTACATGGCGGGTCAGATGTGCTCAGTGTGCGGTCAGCTGTCTGGGTGTTGGTCACGAGGTCCGGGCTCAGGTTGTCAGACAGTGCATTAGTGCCCAGGTTAGACTATATATTTTGGGTGCATTCGAGTGCCGTGTAGGTTCTTATCTGAAGAACTCTTCAGGATATGAAGAATGAGCCGTCTGAGGAGCGTGCTCAGGCTTTGGTCTCTGGATTTTGTATCAGCGATGGCCGTGGAATGTTGGGGAGGCCTCATGGGCCATGGACAAATCCTGCTCTCTGTGGATTTGGACCGATCCCATTTGTTCTTCGTCAATCTGTGGGATGGGACGACTCCTTTCAGGTTTGTTACCTCAGGTGTCCCATCAAAAGAGGAATTCCAAAGCAGAGCCCTGGGAAGAGTGAAGGGACAACCCGAACTATGGTTAAAAATTGGGGCCCAGGGGCATGGCAAGCCCAATATGCTGTCTCTCCATCCAGCCACTGAGAGGCCTTACCTGAGGCCTGGGCTCAGGCTGAGGGTCACAACGTGTGTTTGTGACCAATGTGGCCCGCAAGCATGGGCGGGGCCTCATGGGCCACACTGGTTTCAACTACACTGAAACTTGGACAACATGCCAACCAGAAGGTTTCTTGCCATGGGGAAAGAGTACTGATTTCTGCATCATTTTCAAACCCGGGCCATGATTGGAGATAAGGTCTAGGTTCTGAAGCCTGAAAACCGAGGTTGAGAAGAGATGACGATCTAAGGCCAAGGCGGGTCCGATGTGCTCAGTGTGCGGCCAGCTGCCTGGGTGGGGCCAGGAGGTCCAGGCTCAGGCTGTGTCAGAAAGGGCATTAGTGCCCAGGTCAGCCTATATATTTGGGGTACAGCCAAATGGCGTGCAGGTTGATCCTCATTGGGGGTTTCTGGGTAGCCCCAGAGGGCAATGTTTTTCTTCTGGATGGCAGGCAGAGTGCTGTATTGTAGTTCTAGATTGCCGAACTGGAGGGCTTGTGGGCCAGTAGTCTGAGGACGGAAGTCTGAGAACCCAAGCAAGGCCTAGGTTTGTGGGTGAGGATATGGCAGGCACAATCTACAGACCTAAGTCGAGATTAGTGCATCTGAAGTCAGGGCGAGGATCAGACGATCGCTCAGGTTGGACATTCTGTCCCTGATGGCCCCTTCTTGAAGGGGGGTGTGGATCACGAGGCCATAGGGGTTTTCCCACGATCGGAGTTGTGAGAAGCTATCAACTGCAAAGATTCTTCTGCAGGACAATTGAGACCTCTTGGTTGTCTCCAGTACAACGTTTCCGTGCAGCGTTCTAAGGATGGATGGCTGAGTAGCCCACCTCGCCTTCCAACTGTCTTCAAGCAACAAGACAGGTTAGATCTGCTGGATCTGGGGGACCAACCGAGGAGGCTGAGTTGAAATGGACTCTCCCGTGGATGTGTCCTAATATGATTTTGTGTTTATGGAGCCCTTGGAATGAAGCGGTGGCACTGGGGCCCTGAAGGGTTCTCCTAAAGAGAGGCTTTCACACAGCTCCATCGTGCAAGTTTCCCATGTGTAGATGAGATTGGTTCTGATGGGTGAGTCACGAAACAGCCATATGCTGTTATTGAAATCCAGGCCTCTGAGGAGAGATGCCTGGATACCAAAGCAATGGATCCGATAGGTGCCTAGGGGCCTGTTCGTTCCTTTTTACCCCTGGGGTCATCAGTCTATGGGTCTGAGTGCCAGTAGGTGCTCAGATGGGCACAGATTGCCCCTGTTTGTCCTGGGAAGCCACAAATATTGGGATGGCCTCAGGGAATTTGGAGGTTTATCCTCTTAGTAGGGTTGTGGCCATTGGAATGGGCACATACAATTCCCTTGGAGAGGGCAAGCACAGTCGTCATGTTTGGCTCCAGGGGCCTGACTCTGTAGGGTGTGTAGGCCAGGGATTTGGACAGTTGTCTGAAAACACAAACTCGGCCTATGTTTCGGGTCATAGGTATGGCAGGACTGATTACAGACCATGAGGAGAACTCTTCGGGATATGAAAAAATGGCGAGTGTAAGGCTCTTGCTCAAGTTTTAGTCTCTGGATATCTTGTCACTCATGGTCGTGAAATTTTCGGGTGACTTCATGGGAAATGGACGAGTATTACTCTCTGGGGGTTGGGCCCCGTCCAAAGAGTTAGGGGTCCTTCTGTGGGTTGGAAGAAGTCCGTTGTTCTGTTGTTGTTGATTTGTTTCGTTTTGTTTTTCAACCACAGTTGTCCCACCAAATGAGGGATTCCAGAGTAGAGCCCTAGGGGAGGGGCGACTGGACAACCAGAAATCTGGTTAAAAATTGGGGCCTAGGGACATGTCAAGCCCATTATGACATCTAATGGTCCAGCCACTGAGAGGACTTACTAGAGGACAGGACTCACGCTGAGGGTCACAATGCGTGTTTATGCCCTCGTCGCACTCAGGAATGGGCGGGGCCTCAGTGTGAATGCTGGGTTCTCCTACAATGAACGTTGGACAACATGCCAACCACATGGTTTCTTGCCATGGGTAAGGAAGAGTTCTGATTTCTGCATCACAGTCACCCCTGGGCAGTGATTGGAGATAAGGTCTAGGTTCTGAAGCCTGAAAACTGAGGTAGGGAGAAGATGATGACCTAAGGACATGGCGGGTCAGATGTGCTCAGTGTGCGGTCAGCTGTCTGGGTGTTGGTCACGAGGTCCGGGCTCAGGTTGTCAGACAGTGCATTAGTGCCCAGGTTAGACTCTATATTTTGGGTGCATTCGAGTGCCGTGTAGGTTCTTATCTGAAGAACTCTTCAGGATATGAAGAATGAGCGAGTCTGAGGCGCGTGCCCAGGCTTTGGTCTCTGGATTTTGTATCAGCGATGGCCGTGGAATGTTGGGGAGGCCTCATGGGCCATGGACAAATCCTGCTCTCTGTGGATTTGGACCGATCCCATTTGTTCTTCGTCAATCTGTGGGATGGGAGGACTCCTTTCAGGTTTGTTACCTCAGGTGTCCCATCAAAAGAGGAATTCCAAAGCAGAGCCCTGGGAAGAGTGAAGGGACAACCCGAACTATGGTTAAAAATTGGGGCCCAGGGGCATGGCAAGCCCAATATGCTGTCTCTCCATCCAGCCACTGAGAGGCCTTACCTGAGGCCTGGGCTCAGGCTGAGGGTCACAACGTGTGTTTGTGACCAATGTGGCCCGCAAGCATGGTCGGGGCCTCATGGGCTGCACTGGTTTCAACTACACTGAAACTTGGACAACATGCCAACCAGAAGGTTTCTTGCCATGGGGAAAGAGTACTGATTTCTGCATCATTTTCAAACCGGGGCCATGATTGGAGATAAGGTCTAGGTTCTGAAGCCTGAAAACCGAGGTTGAGAAGAGATGACGATCTAAGGCCAAGGCGGGTCCGATGTGCTCAGTGTGCGGCCAGCTGCCTGGGTGGGGCCAGGAGGTCCAGGCTCAGGCTGTGTCAGAAAGGGCATTAGTGCCCAGGTCAGCCTATATATTTGTGGTACAGCCAAATGGCGTGCAGGTTGATCCTCATTGGGGGTTTCTGGGTAGCCCCAGAGGGGAATGTTTTTCTTCTGGATGGCAGGCAGAGTGCTGCATTGTAGTTCTAGATTGCCAAACTGGAGGGCTTGTGGGCCAGTAGTCTGAGGACGGAAGTCTGAGAACCCAAGCTAGGCCTAGGTTTGTGGGTGAGGATATGGCAGGCACAATCTACAGACCTAAGTCGAGATTAGTGCATCTGAAGTCAGGGCGAGGATCAGACGATCGCTCAGGTTGGACATTCTGTCCCTGATGGCCCCTTCTTGAAGGGGGGTGTGGATCACGAGGCCATAGGGGTTTTCCCACGATCGGAGTTGTGAGAAGCTATCAACTGCAAAGATTCTTCTGCAGGACAATTGAGACCTCTTGGTTGTCTCCAGTACAACGTTTCCGTGCAGCGTTCTAAGGATGGATGGCTGAGTAGCCCACCTCGCCTTCCAACTGTCTTCAAGCAACAAGACAGGTTAGATCTGCTGGATCTGGGGGACCAACCGAGGAGGCTGAGTTGAAATGGACTCTCCCGTGGATGTGTCCTAATATGATTTTGTGTTTATGGAGCCCTTGGAATGAAGCGGTGGCACTGGGGCCCTGAAGGGTTCTCCTAAAGAGAGGCTTTCACACAGCTCCATCGTGCAAGTTTCCCATGTGTAGATGAGATTGGTTCTGATGGGTGAGTCAAGAAACAGCCATATGCTGTTATTGAAATCCAGGCCTCTGAGGAGAGATGCCTGGATACCAAAGCAATGGATCCGATAGGTGCCTAGGGGCCTGTTCGTTCCTTTTTACCCCTGGGGTCATCAGTCTATGGGTCTGAGTGCCAGTAGGTGCTCAGATGGGCACAGATTGCCCCTGTTTGTCCTGGGAAGCCACAAATATTGGGATGGCCTCAGGGAATTTGGAGGTTTATCCTCTTAGTAGGGTTGTGGCCATTGGAATGGGCACATACAATTCCCTTGGAGAGGGCAAGCACAGTCGTCATGTTTGGCTCCAGGGGCCTGACTCTGTAGGGTGTGTAGGCCAGGGATTTGGACAGTTGTCTGAAAACACAAACTCGGCCTATGTTTCGGGTCATAGGTATGGCAGGACTGATTACAGACCATGAGGAGAACTCTTCGGGATATGAAAAAATGGCGAGTGTAAGGCTCTTGCTCAAGTTTTAGTCTCTGGATATCTTGTCACTCATGGTCGTGAAATTTTCGGGTGACTTCATGGGAAATGGACGAGTATTACTCTCTGGGGGTTGGGCCCCGTCCAAAGAGTTAGGGGTCCTTCTGTGGGTTGGAAGAAGTCCGTTGTTCTGTTGTTGTTGATTTGTTTCGTTTTGTTTTTCAACCACAGTTGTCCCAACAAATGAGGGATTCCAGAGTAGAGCCCTAGGGGAGGGGCGACTGGACAACCAGAAATCTGGTTAAAAATTGGGGCCTAGGGACATGTCAAGCCCATTATGACATCTAATGGTCCAGCCACTGAGAGGACTTACTAGAGGACAGGACTCACGCTGAGGGTCACAATGCGTGTTTATGCCCTCGTCGCACTCAGGAATGGGCGGGGCCTCAGTGTGAATGCTGGGTTCTCCTACAATGAACGTTGGACAACATGCCAACCACATGGTTTCTTGCCATGGGTAAGGAAGAGTTCTGATTTCTGCATCACAGTCACCCCTGGGCAGTGATTGGAGATAAGGTCTAGGTTCTGAAGCCTGAAAACTGAGGTAGGGAGAAGATGATGACCTAAGGACATGGCGGGTCAGATGTGCTCAGTGTGCGGTCAGCTGTCTGGGTGTTGGTCACGAGGTCCGGGCTCAGGTTGTCAGACAGTGCATTAGTGCCCAGGTTAGACTCTATATTTTGGGTGCATTCGAGTGCCGTGTAGGTTCTTATCTGAAGAACTCTTCAGGATATGAAGAATGAGCGAGTCTGAGGCGCGTGCCCAGGCTTTGGTCTCTGGATTTTGTATCAGCGATGGCCGTGGAATGTTGGGGAGGCCTCATGGGCCATGGACAAATCCTGCTCTCTGTGGATTTGGACCGATCCCATTTGTTCTTCGTCAATCTGTGGGATGGGAGGACTCCTTTCAGGTTTGTTACCTCAGGTGTCCCATCAAAAGAGGAATTCCAAAGCAGAGCCCTGGGAAGAGTGAAGGGACAACCCGAACTATGGTTAAAAATTGGGGCCCAGGGGCATGGCAAGCCCAATATGCTGTCTCTCCATCCAGCCACTGAGAGGCCTTACCTGAGGCCTGGGCTCAGGCTGAGGGTCACAACGTGTGTTTGTGACCAATGTGGCCCGCAAGCATGGTCGGGGCCTCATGGGCTGCACTGGTTTCAACTACACTGAAACTTGGACAACATGCCAACCAGAAGGTTTCTTGCCATGGGGAAAGAGTACTGATTTCTGCATCATTTTCAAACCGGGGCCATGATTGGAGATAAGGTCTAGGTTCTGAAGCCTGAAAACCGAGGTTGAGAAGAGATGACGATCTAAGGCCAAGGCGGGTCCGATGTGCTCAGTGTGCGGCCAGCTGCCTGGGTGGGGCCAGGAGGTCCAGGCTCAGGCTGTGTCAGAAAGGGCATTAGTGCCCAGGTCAGCCTATATATTTGTGGTACAGCCAAATGGCGTGCAGGTTGATCCTCATTGGGGGTTTCTGGGTAGCCCCAGAGGGGAATGTTTTTCTTCTGGATGGCAGGCAGAGTGCTGCATTGTAGTTCTAGATTGCCAAACTGGAGGGCTTGTGGGCCAGTAGTCTGAGGACGGAAGTCTGAGAACCCAAGCTAGGCCTAGGTTTGTGGGTGAGGATATGGCAGGCACAATCTACAGACCTAAGTAGAGATTAGTGCATCTGAAGTCAGGGCGAGGATCAGACGATCGCTCAGGTTGGACATTCTGTCCCTGATGGCCCCTTCTTGAAGGGGGGGGTGGATCACGAGGCCATTGGGGTTTTCCCACGATCGGAGTTGTGAGAAGCTATCAACTGCAAAGATTCTTCTGCAGGACAATTGAGACCTGTTGGTTGTCTCCAGTACAACGTTTCCATGCAGGGTTCTAAGGATGGATGGCTGAGTAGCCCACCTCGCCTTCCAATTGTCTTCAAGCAACAAGACAGGTTAGATCTGCTGGATCTGGGGGACCAACCGAGGAGGCTGAGTTGAAATGGACTCTCCCGTCGATGTGTCCTAATATGATTTTGTGTTTATGGAGACCTTGGAATGAAGCGGTGGCACTGGGGCCCTGAAGGGTTCTCCTAAAGAGAGGCTTTCACACAGCTCCATCGTGCAAGTTTCCCATGTGTAGATGAGATTGGTTCTGATGGGTGAGTCAAGAAACAGCCATATGCTGTTATTGAAATCCAGGCCTCTGAGGAGAGATGCCTGGAAACCAAAGCAATGGATCCGATAGGTGCCTAGGGGCCTGTTCGTTCCTTTTTACCCCTGGGGTCATCAGTCTATGGGTCTGAGTGCCCGTAGGTGCTCAGATGGGCACAGATTGCCCCTGTTTGTCCTGGGAAGCCACAAATATTGGGATGGCCTCAGGGAATTTGGAGGTTTATCCTCTTAGTAGGGTTGTGGCCATTGGAATGGGCACACACAATTCCCTTGGAGAGGGCAATCACAGTCGTCATGTTTGGCTCCAGGGGCCTGACTCTGTAGGGTGTGTAGGCCAGGGATTTGGACAGTTGTCTGAAAACACAAACTCGGCCTATGTTTCGGGTCATAGGTATGGCAGGACTGATTACAGACCATGAGGAGAACTCTTCGGGATATGAAAAAATGGCGAGTGTAAGGCTCTTGCTCAAGTTTTAGTCTCTGGATATCTTGTCACTCATGGTCGTGAAATTTTCGGGTGACTTCATGGGAAATGGACGAGTATTACTCTCTGGGGGTTTGGCCCCGTCCAAAGAGTTAGGGGTCCTTCTGTGGGTTGGAAGAAGTCCGTTGTTCTGTTGTTGTTGATTTGTTTCGTTTTGTTTTTCAACCACAGTTGTCCCACCAAATGAGGGATTCCAGAGTAGAGCCCTAGGGGAGGGGCGACTGGACAACCAGAAATCTGGTTAAAAATTGGGGCCTAGGGACATGTCAAGCCCATTATGACATCTAATGGTCCAGCCACTGAGAGGACTTACTAGAGGACAGGACTCACGCTGAGGGTCACAATGCGTGTTTATGCCCTCGTCGCACTCAGGAATGGGCGGGGCCTCAGTGTGAATGCTGGGTTCTCCTACAATGAACGTTGGACAACATGCCAACCACATGGTTTCTTGCCATGGGTAAGGAAGAGTTCTGATTTCTGCATCACAGTCACCCCTGGGCAGTGATTGGAGATAAGGTCTAGGTTCTGAAGCCTGAGAACTGAGGTAGGGAGGAGATGATGACCTAAGTACATGGCGGGTCAGATGGGCTCAGTGTGCGGTCAGCTGTCTGGGTGTTGGTCACGAGGTCCGGGCTCAGGTTGTCAGACAGTGCATTAGTGCCCAGGTTAGACTATATATTTTGGGTGCATTCGAGTGCCGTGTAGGTTCTTGTCTGAAGAACTCTTCAGGATATGAAGAATGAGCCGTCTGAGGAGCGTGCTCAGGCTTTGGCCTCTGGATTTTGTATCAGCGATGGCCGTGGAATGTTGGGGAGGCCTCATGGGCCATGGACAAATCCTGCTCTCTGTGGATTTGGACCGATCCCATTTGTTCTTCGTCAATCTGTGGGATGGGAGGACTCCTTTCAGGTTTGTTACCTCAGGTGTCCCATCAAAAGAGGAATTCCAAAGCAGAGCCCTGGGAAGAGTGAAGGGACAACCCGAACTATGGTTAAAAATTGGGGCCCAGGGGCATGGCAAGCCCAATATGCTGTCTCTCCATCCAGCCACTGAGAGGCCTTACCTGAGGCCTGGGCTCAGGCTGAGGGTCACAACGTGTGTTTGTGACCAATGTGGCCCGCAAGCATGGTCGGGGCCTCATGGGCCACACTGGTTTCAACTACACTGAAACTTGGACAACATGCCAACCAGAAGGTTTCTTGCCATGGGGAAAGAGTACTGATTTCTGCATCATTTTCAAACCCGGGCCATGATTGGAGATAAGGTCTAGGTTCTGAAGCCTGAAAACCGAGGTTGAGAAGAGATGACGATCTAAGGCCAAGGCGGGTCCGATGTGCTCAGTGTGCGGCCAGCTGCCTGGGTGGGGCCAGGAGGTCCAGGCTCAGGCTGTGTCAGAAAAGGCATTAGTGCCCAGGTCAGCCTATATATTTGGGGTACAGCCAAATGGCGTGCAGCTTGATCCTCATTGGGGGTTTCTGGGTAGCCCCAGAGGGCAATGTTTTTCTTCTGGATGGCAGGCAGAGTGCTGCATTGTAGTTCTAGATTGCCAAACTGGAGGGCTTGTGGGCCAGTAGTCTGAGGACGGAAGTCTGAGAACCCAAGCTAGGCCTAGGTTTGTGGGTGAGGATATGGCAGGCACAATCTACAGACCTAAGTCGAGATTAGTGCATCTGAAGTCAGGGCGAGGATCAGACGATCGCTCAGGTTGGACATTCTGTCCCTGATGGCCCCTTCTTGAAGGGGGGGGTGGATCACGAGGCCATAGGGGTTTTCCCACGATCGGAGTTGTGAGAAGCTATCAACTGCAAAGATTCTTCTGCAGGACAATTGAGACCTGTTGGTTGTCTCCAGTACAACGTTTCCATGCAGGGTTCTAAGGATGGATGGCTGAGTAGCCCACCTCGCCTTCCAATTGTCTTCAAGCAACAAGACAGGTTAGATCTGCTGGATCTGGGGGACCAACCGAGGAGGCTGAGTTGAAATGGACTCTCCCGTCGATGTGTCCTAATATGATTTTGTGTTTATGGAGACCTTGGAATGAAGCGGTGGCACTGGGGCCCTGAAGGGTTCTCCTAAAGAGAGGCTTTCACACAGCTCCATCGTGCAAGTTTCCCATGTGTAGATGAGATTGGTTCTGATGGGTGAGTCAAGAAACAGCCATATGCTGTTATTGAAATCCAGGCCTCTGAGGAGAGATGCCTGGAAACCAAAGCAATGGATCCGATAGGTGCCTAGGGGCCTGTTCGTTCCTTTTTACCCCTGGGGTCATCAGTCTATGGGTCTGAGTGCCCGTAGGTGCTCAGATGGGCACAGATTGCCCCTGTTTGTCCTGGGAAGCCACAAATATTGGGATGGCCTCAGGGAATTTGGAGGTTTATCCTCTTAGTAGGGTTGTGGCCATTGGAATGGGCACACACAATTCCCTTGGAGAGGGCAATCACAGTCGTCATGTTTGGCTCCAGGGGCCTGACTCTGTAGGGTGTGTAGGCCAGGGATTTGGACAGTTGTCTGAAAACACAAACTCGGCCTATGTTTCGGGTCATAGGTATGGCAGGACTGATTACAGACCATGAGGAGAACTCTTCGGGATATGAAAAAATGGCGAGTGTAAGGCTCTTGCTCAAGTTTTAGTCTCTGGATATCTTGTCACTCATGGTCGTGAAATTTTCGGGTGACTTCATGGGAAATGGACGAGTATTACTCTCTGGGGGTTTGGCCCCGTCCAAAGAGTTAGGGGTCCTTCTGTGGGTTGGAAGAAGTCCGTTGTTCTGTTGTTGTTGATTTGTTTCGTTTTGTTTTTCAACCACAGTTGTCCCACCAAATGAGGGATTCCAGAGTAGAGCCCTAGGGGAGGGGCGACTGGACAACCAGAAATCTGGTTAAAAATTGGGGCCTAGGGACATGTCAAGCCCATTATGACATCTAATGGTCCAGCCACTGAGAGGACTTACTAGAGGACAGGACTCACGCTGAGGGTCACAATGCGTGTTTATGCCCTCGTCGCACTCAGGAATGGGCGGGGCCTCAGTGTGAATGCTGGGTTCTCCTACAATGAACGTTGGACAACATGCCAACCACATGGTTTCTTGCCATGGGTAAGGAAGAGTTCTGATTTCTGCATCACAGTCACCCCTGGGCAGTGATTGGAGATAAGGTCTAGGTTCTGAAGCCTGAGAACTGAGGTAGGGAGGAGATGATGACCTAAGTACATGGCGGGTCAGATGGGCTCAGTGTGCGGTCAGCTGTCTGGGTGTTGGTCACGAGGTCCGGGCTCAGGTTGTCAGACAGTGCATTAGTGCCCAGGTTAGACTATATATTTTGGGTGCATTCGAGTGCCGTGTAGGTTCTTGTCTGAAGAACTCTTCAGGATATGAAGAATGAGCCGTCTGAGGAGCGTGCTCAGGCTTTGGCCTCTGGATTTTGTATCAGCGATGGCCGTGGAATGTTGGGGAGGCCTCATGGGCCATGGACAAATCCTGCTCTCTGTGGATTTGGACCGATCCCATTTGTTCTTCGTCAATCTGTGGGATGGGAGGACTCCTTTCAGGTTTGTTACCTCAGGTGTCCCATCAAAAGAGGAATTCCAAAGCAGAGCCCTGGGAAGAGTGAAGGGACAACCCGAACTATGGTTAAAAATTGGGGCCCAGGGGCATGGCAAGCCCAATATGCTGTCTCTCCATCCAGCCACTGAGAGGCCTTACCTGAGGCCTGGGCTCAGGCTGAGGGTCACAACGTGTGTTTGTGACCAATGTGGCCCGCAAGCATGGTCGGGGCCTCATGGGCCACACTGGTTTCAACTACACTGAAACTTGGACAACATGCCAACCAGAAGGTTTCTTGCCATGGGGAAAGAGTACTGATTTCTGCATCATTTTCAAACCCGGGCCATGATTGGAGATAAGGTCTAGGTTCTGAAGCCTGAAAACCGAGGTTGAGAAGAGATGACGATCTAAGGCCAAGGCGGGTCCGATGTGCTCAGTGTGCGGCCAGCTGCCTGGGTGGGGCCAGGAGGTCCAGGCTCAGGCTGTGTCAGAAAAGGCATTAGTGCCCAGGTCAGCCTATATATTTGGGGTACAGCCAAATGGCGTGCAGCTTGATCCTCATTGGGGGTTTCTGGGTAGCCCCAGAGGGCAATGTTTTTCTTCTGGATGGCAGGCAGAGTGCTGCATTGTAGTTCTAGATTGCCAAACTGGAGGGCTTGTGGGCCAGTAGTCTGAGGACGGAAGTCTGAGAACCCAAGCTAGGCCTAGGTTTGTGGGTGAGGATATGGCAGGCACAATCTACAGACCTAAGTCGAGATTAGTGCATCTGAAGTCAGGGCGAGGATCAGACGATCGCTCAGGTTGGACATTCTGTCCCTGATGGCCCCTTCTTGAAGGGGGGGGTGGATCACGAGGCCATAGGGGTTTTCCCACGATCGGAGTTGTGAGAAGCTATCAACTGCAAAGATTCTTCTGCAGGACAATTGAGACCTGTTGGTTGTCTCCAGTACAACGTTTCCGTGCAGGGTTCTAAGGATGGATGGCTGAGTAGCCCACCTCGCCTTCCAATTGTCTTCAAGCAACAAGACAGGTTAGATCTGCTGGATCTGGGGGACCAACCGAGGAGGCTGAGTTGAAATGGACTCTCCCGTGGATGTGTCCTAATATGATTTTGTGTTTATGGAGACCTTGAAATGAAGCGGTGGCACTGGGGCCCTGAAGGGTTCTCCTAAAGAGAGGCTTTCACACAGCTCCATCGTGCAAGTTTCCCATGTGTAGATGAGATTGGTTCTGATGGGTGAGTCAAGAAACAGCCATATGCTGTTATTGAAATCCAGGCCTCTGAGGAGAGATGCCTGGAAACCAAAGCAATGGATCCGATAGTGCCTAGGGGCCTGTTCGTTCCTTTTTACCCCTGGGGTCATCAGTCTATGGGTCTGAGTGCCCGTAGGTGCTCAGATGGGCACAGATTGCCCCTGTTTGTCCTGGGAAGCCACAAATATTGGGATGGCCTCAGGGAATTTGGAGGTTTATCCTCTTAGTAGGGTTGTGGCCATTGGAATGGGCACACACTATTCCCTTGGAGAGGGCAAGCACAGTCGTCATGTTTGGCTCCAGGGGCCTGACTCTGTAGGGTGTGTAGGCCAGGGATTTGGACAGTTGTCTGAAAACACAAACTCGGCCTATGTTTCGGGTCATAGGTATGGCAGGACTGATTACAGACCATGAGGAGAACTCTTCGGGATATGAAAAAATGGCGAGTGTAAGGCTCTTGCTCAAGTTTTAGTCTCTGGATATCTTGTCACTCATGGTCGTGAAATTTTCGGGTGACTTCATGGGAAATGGACGAGTATTACTCTCTGGGGGTTTGGCCCCGTCCAAAGAGTTAGGGGTCCTTCTGTGGGTTGGAAGAAGTCCGTTGTTCTGTTGTTGTTGATTTGTTTCGTTTTGTTTTTCAACCACAGTTGTCCCACCAAATGAGGGATTCCAGAGTAGAGCCCTAGGGGAGGGGCGACTGGACAACCAGAAATCTGGTTAAAAATTGGGGCCTAGGGACATGTCAAGCCCATTATGACATCTAATGGTCCAGCCACTGAGAGGACTTACTAGAGGACAGGACTCACGCTGAGGGTCACAATGCGTGTTTATGCCCTCGTCGCACTCAGGAATGGGCGGGGCCTCAGTGTGAATGCTGGGTTCTCCTACAATGAACGTTGGACAACATGCCAACCACATGGTTTCTTGCCATGGGTAAGGAAGAGTTCTGATTTCTGCATCACAGTCACCCCTGGGCAGTGATTGGAGATAAGGTCTAGGTTCTGAAGCCTGAGAACTGAGGTAGGGAGGAGATGATGACCTAAGTACATGGCGGGTCAGATGGGCTCAGTGTGCGGTCAGCTGTCTGGGTGTTGGTCACGAGGTCCGGGCTCAGGTTGTCAGACAGTGCATTAGTGCCCAGGTTAGACTATATATTTTGGGTGCATTCGAGTGCCGTGTAGGTTCTTGTCTGAAGAACTCTTCAGGATATGAAGAATGAGCCGTCTGAGGAGCGTGCTCAGGCTTTGGTCTCTGGATTTTGTATCAGCGATGGCCGTGGAATGTTGGGGAGGCCTCATGGGCCATGGACAAATCCTGCTCTCTGTGGATTTGGACCGATCCCATTTGTTCTTCGTCAATCTGTGGGATGGGAAGACTCCTTTCAGGTTTGTTACCTCAGGTGTCCCATCAAAAGAGGAATTCCAAAGCAGAGCCATGGGAAGAGTGAAGGGACAACCCGAACTATGGTTAAAAATTGGGGCCCAGGGGCATGGCAAGCCCAATATGCTGTCTCTCAATCAAGCCACTGAGAGGCCTTACCTGAGGCCTGGGCTCAGGCTGAGGGTCACAACGTGTGTTTGTGACCAATGTGGCCCGCAAGCATGGTCGGGGCCTCATGGGCCACACTGGTTTCAACTACACTGAAACTTGGACAACATGCCAACCAGAAGGTTTCTTGCCATGGGGAAAGAGTACTGATTTCTGCATCATTTTCAAACCCGGCCATGATTGGAGATAAGGTCTAGGTTCTGAAGCCTGAAAACCGAGGTTGAGAAGAGATGACGATCTAAGGCCAAGGCGGGTCCGATGTGCTCAGTGTGCGGCCAGCTGCCTGGGTGGGGCCAGGAGGTCCAGGCTCAGGCTGTGTCAGAAAGGGCATTAGTGCCCAGGTCAGCCTATATATTTGGGGTACAGCCAAATGGCGTTCAGGTTGATCCTCATTGGGGGTTTCTGGGTAGCCCCAGAGGGGAATGTTTTTCTTCTGGATGGCAGGCAGAGTGCTGCATTGTAGTTCTAGATTGCCAAACTGGAGGGCTTGTGGGCCAGTAGTCTGAGGACGGAAGTCTGAGAACCCAAGCTAGGCCTAGGTTTGTGGTTGAGGATATGGCAGGCACAATCTACAGACCTAAGTAGAGATTAGTGCATCTGAAGTCAGGGCGAGGATCAGACGATCGCTCAGGTTGGACATTCTGTCCCTGATGGCCCACTCTTGAAGGGGGGTGTGGATCACGAGGCCATAGGGGTTTTCCCACGATCGGAGTTGTGAGAAGCTATCAACTGCAAAGATTCTTCTGCAGGACAATTGAGACCTCTTGGTTGTCTTCAGTACAACGTTTCCGTGCAGAGTTCTAAGGATGGATGGCTCAGTAGCCCACCTCGCCTTCCAATTGTCTTCAAGCAACAAGACAGGTTAGATCTGCTGGATCTGGGGGACCAACCGAGGAGGCTGAGTTGAAATGGACTCTCCCGTGGATGTGTCCTAATATGATTTTGTGTTTATGGAGACCTTGGAATGAAGCGGTGGCACTGGGGCCCTGTAGGGTTCTCCTAAAGAGAGGCCTTCACACAGCTCCATCGTGCAAGTTTCCCATGTGTAGATGAGATTGGTTCTGATGGGTGAGTCAAGAAACAGCCATATGCTGTTATTGAAATCCAGGCCTCTGAGGAGAGATGCCTGGAAACCAAAGCAATGGATCCGATAGGTGCCTAGGGGCCTGTTCGTTCATTTTTACCCCTGGGGTCATCAGTCTATGGGTCTGAGTGCCCGTAGGTGCTCAGATGGGCACAGATTGCCCCTGTTTGTCCTGGGAAGCCACAAATATTGGGATGGCCTCAGGGAATTTGGAGGTTTATCCTCTTAGTAGGGTTGTGGCCATTGGAATGGGCACACACAATTCCCTTGGAGAGGGCAAGCACAGTCGTCATGTTTGGCTCCAGGGGCCTTACTCTGTAGGGTGTGTAGGCCAGGGATTTGGACAGTTGTCTGAAAACACAAATTCGGCCTATGTTTCGGGTCATAGGTATGGCAGGACTGATTACAGACCATGAGGAGAACTCTTCGGGATATGAAAAAATGGCAAGTGTAAGGCTCTTGCTCAAGTTTTAGTCTATGGATATCTTGTCACTCATGGTCGTGAAATTTTCGGGTGACTTCATGGGAAATGGACGAGTATTACTCTCTGGGGGTTGGGCCCCGTCCAAAGAGTTAGGGGTCCTTCTGTGGGTTGGAAGAAGTCCGTTGTTCTGTTGTTGTTGATTTGTTTCGTTTTGTTTTTCAACCACAGTTGTCCCACCAAATGAGGGATTCCAGAGTAGAGCCCTAGGGGAGGGGCGACTGGACAACCAGAAATCTGGTTAAAAATTGGGGCCTAGGGACATGTCAAGCCCATTATGACATCTAATGGTCCAGCCACTGAGAGGACTTACTAGAGGACAGGACTCACGCTGAGGGTCACAATGCGTGTTTATGCCCTCGTCGCACTCAGGAATGGGCGGGGCCTCAGTGTGAATGCTGGGTTCTCCTACAATGAACGTTGGACAACATGCCAACCACATGGTTTCTTGCCATGGGTAAGGAAGAGTTCTGATTTCTGCATCACAGTCACCCCTGGGCAGTGATTGGAGATAAGGTCTAGGTTCTGAAGCCTGAGAACTGAGGTAGGGAGGAGATGATGACCTAAGTACATGGCGGGTCAGATGGGCTCAGTGTGCGGTCAGCTGTCTGGGTGTTGGTCACGAGGTCCGGGCTCAGGTTGTCAGACAGTGCATTAGTGCCCAGGTTAGACTATATATTTTGGGTGCATTCGAGTGCCGTGTAGGTTCTTGTCTGAAGAACTCTTCAGGATATGAAGAATGAGCCGTCTGAGGAGCGTGCTCAGGCTTTGGTCTCTGGATTTTGTATCAGCGATGGCCGTGGAATGTTGGGGAGGCCTCATGGGCCATGGACAAATCCTGCTCTCTGTGGATTTGGACCGATCCCATTTGTTCTTCGTCAATCTGTGGGATGGGAGGACTCCTTTCTGGTTTGTTACCTCAGGTGTCCCATCAAAAGAGGAATTCCAAAGCAGAGCCCTGGGAAGAGTGAAGGGACAACCCGAACTATGGTTAAAAATTGGGGCCCAGGGGCATGGCAAGCCCAATATGCTGTCTCTCCATCCAGCCACTGAGAGGCCTTATTGAGGCCTGGGCTCAGGCTGAGGGTCACAACGTGTGTTTGTGACCAATGTGGCCCGCAAGCATGGTCGGGGCCTCATGGGCCACACTGGTTTCAACTACACTGAAACTTGGACAACATGCCAACCAGAAGGTTTCTTGCCATGGGGAAAGAGTACTGATTTCTGCATCATTTTCAAACCCGGGCCATGATTGGAGATAAGGTCTAGGTTCTGAAGCCTGAAAACCGAGGTTGAGAAGAGATGACGATCTAAGGCCAAGGCGGGTCCGATGTGCTCAGTGTGCGGCCAGCTGCCTGGGTGGGGCCAGGAGGTCCAGGCTCAGGCTGTGTCAGAAAGGACATTAGTGCCCAGGTCAGCCTATATATTTGGGGTACAGCCAAATGGCGTGCAGGTTGATCCTCATTGGGGGTTTCTGGGTAGCCCCAGAGGGCAATGTTTTTCTTCTGGATGGCAGGCAGAGTGCTGCATTGTAGTTCTAGATTGCCAAACTGGAGGGCTTGTGGGCCAGTAGTCTGAGGACGGAAGTCTGAGAACCCAAGCTAGGCCTAGGTTTGTGGGTGAGGATATGTCAGGCACAATCTACAGACCTAAGTCGAGATTAGTGCATCTGAAGTCAGGGCGAGGATCAGACGATCGCTCAGGTTGGACATTCTGTCCCTGATGGCCCCTTCTTGAAGGGGGGGGGGTGGATCACGAGGCCATAGGGGTTTTCCCACGATCGGAGTTGTGAGAAGCTATCAACTGCAAAGATTCTTCTGCAGGACAATTGAGACCTGTTGGTTGTCTCCAGTACAACGTTTCCGTGCAGGGTTCTAAGGATGGATGGCTCAGTAGCCCACCTCGCCTTCCAATTGTCTTCAAGCAACAAGACAGGTTAGATCTGCTGGATCTGGGGGACCAACCGAGGAGGCTGAGTTGAAATGGACTCTCCCGTGGATGTGTCCTAATATGATTTTGTGTTTATGGAGACCTTGGAATGAAGCGGTGGCACTGGGGCCCTGTAGGGTTCTCCTAAAGAGAGGCCTTCACACAGCTCCATCGTGCAAGTTTCCCATGTGTAGATGAGATTGGTTCTGATGGGTGAGTCAAGAAACAGCCATATGCTGTTATTGAAATCCAGGCCTCTGAGGAGAGATGCCTGGAAACCAAAGCAATGGATCCGATAGGTGCCTAGGGGCCTGTTCGTTCCTTTTTACCCCTGGGGTCATCAGTCTATGGGTCTGAGTGCCCGTAGGTGCTCAGATGGGCACAGATTGCCCCTGTTTGTCCTGGAAAGCCACAAATATTGGGATGGCCTCAGGGAATTTGGAGGTTTATCCTCTTAGTAGGGTTGTGGCCATTGGAATGGGCACACACAATTCCCTTGGAGAGGGCAAGCACAGTCGTCATGTTTGGTTCCAGGGGCCTGACTCTGTAGGGTGTGTAGGCCAGGGATTTGGACAGTTGTCTGAAAACACAAACTCGGCCTATGTTTCGGGTCATAGGTATGGCAGGACTGATTACAGACCATGAGGAGAACACTTCGGGATATGAAAAAATGGCGAGTGTAAGGCTCTTGCTCAAGTTTTAGTCTCTAGATATCTTGTCACTCATGGTCGTGAAATTTTCGGGTGACTTCATGGGAAATGGATGAGTATTACTCTCTGGGGGTTTGGCCCCGTCCAAAGAGTTAGGGGTCCTTCTGTGGGTTGGAAGAAGTCCGTTGTTCTGTTGTTGTTGATTTGTTTCGTTTTGTTTTTCAACCACAGTTGTCCCACCAAATGAGGGATTCCAGAGTAGAGCCCTAGGGGAGGGGCGACTGGACAACCAGAAATCTGGTTAAAAATTGGGGCCTAGGGACATGTCAAGCCCATTATGACATCTAATGGTCCAGCCACTGAGAGGACTTACTAGAGGACAGGACTCACGCTGAGGGTCACAATGCGTGTTTATGCCCTCGTCGCACTCAGGAATGGGCGGGGCCTCAGTGTGAATGCTGGGTTCTCCTACAATGAACGTTGGACAACATGCCAACCACATGGTTTCTTGCCATGGGTAAGGAAGAGTTCTGATTTCTGCATCACAGTCACCCCTGGGCAGTGATTGGAGATAAGGTCTAGGTTCTGAAGCCTGAGAACTGAGGTAGGGAGGAGATGATGACCTAAGTACATGGCGGGTCAGATTGGCTCAGTGTGCGGTCAGCTGTCTGGGTGTTGGTCACGAGGTCCGGGCTCAGGTTGTCAGACAGTGCATTAGTGCCCAGGTTAGACTATATATTTTGGGTGCATTCGAGTGCCGTGTAGGTTCTTATCTGAAGAACTCTTCAGGATATGAAGAATGAGCCGTCTGAGGAGCGTGCTCAGGCTTTGGTCTCTGGATTTTGTATCAGCGATGGCCGTGGAATGTTGGGGAGGCCTCATGGGCCATGGACAAATCCTGCTCTCTGTGGATTTGGACCGATCCCATTTGTTCTTCGTCAATCTGTGGGATGGGAGGACTCCTTTCTGGTTTGTTACCTCAGGTGTCCCATCAAAAGAGGAATTCCAAAGCAGAGCCCTGGGAAGAGTGAAGGGACAACCCGAACTATGGTTAAAAATTGGGGCCCAGGGGCATGGCAAGCCCAATATGCTGTCTCTCAATCAAGCCACTGAGAGGCCTTACCTGAGGCCTGGGCTCAGGCTGAGGGTCACAACGTGTGTTTGTGACCAATGTGGCCCGCAAGCATGGTCGGGGCCTCATGGGCCACACTGGTTTCAACTACACTGAAACTTGGACAACATGCCAACCAGAAGGTTTCTTGCCATGGGGAAAGAGTACTGATTTCTGCATCATTTTCAAACCCGGGCCATGATTGGAGATAAGGTCTAGGTTCTGAAGCCTGAAAACCGAGGTTGAGAAGAGATGACGATCTAAGGCCAAGGCGGGTCCGATGTGCTCAGTGTGCGGCCAGCTGCCTGGGTGGGGCCAGGAGGTCCAGGCTCAGGCTGTGTCAGAAAAGGCATTAGTGCCCAGGTCAGCCTATATATTTGGGGTACAGCCAAATGGCGTGCAGCTTGATCCTCATTGGGGGTTTCTGGGTAGCCCCAGAGGGCAATGTTTTTCTTCTGGATGGCAGGCAGAGTGCTGCATTGTAGTTCTAGATTGCCAAACTGGAGGGCTTGTGGGCCAGTAGTCTGAGGACGGAAGTCTGAGAACCCAAGCTAGGCCTAGGTTTGTGGGTGAGGATATGGCAGGCACAATCTACAGACCTAAGTCGAGATTAGTGCATCTGAAGTCAGGGCGAGGATCAGACGATCGCTCAGGTTGGACATTCTGTCCCTGATGGCCCCTTCTTGAAGGGGGGGGTGGATCACGAGGCCATAGGGGTTTTCCCACGATCGGAGTTGTGAGAAGCTATCAACTGCAAAGATTCTTCTGCAGGACAATTGAGACCTGTTGGTTGTCTCCAGTACAACGTTTCCGTGCAGGGTTCTAAGGATGGATGGCTGAGTAGCCCACCTCGCCTTCCAATTGTCTTCAAGCAACAAGACAGGTTAGATCTGCTGGATCTGGGGGACCAACCGAGGAGGCTGAGTTGAAATGGACTCTCCCGTGGATGTGTCCTAATATGATTTTGTGTTTATGGAGACCTTGAAATGAAGCGGTGGCACTGGGGCCCTGAAGGGTTCTCCTAAAGAGAGGCTTTCACACAGCTCCATCGTGCAAGTTTCCCATGTGTAGATGAGATTGGTTCTGATGGGTGAGTCAAGAAACAGCCATATGCTGTTATTGAAATCCAGGCCTCTGAGGAGAGATGCCTGGAAACCAAAGCAATGGATCCGATAGTGCCTAGGGGCCTGTTCGTTCCTTTTTACCCCTGGGGTCATCAGTCTATGGGTCTGAGTGCCCGTAGGTGCTCAGATGGGCACAGATTGCCCCTGTTTGTCCTGGGAAGCCACAAATATTGGGATGGCCTCAGGGAATTTGGAGGTTTATCCTCTTAGTAGGGTTGTGTTTGTGACCAATGTGGCCCGCAAGCATGGTCGGGGCCTCATGGGCCGCACTGGTTTCAACTACACTGAAACTTGGACAACATGCCAACCAGAAGGTTTCTTGCCATGGGGAAAGAATACTGATTTCTGCATCATTTTCAAACCCGGGCCATGATTGGAGATAAGGTCTAGGTTCTGAAGCCTGAAAACCGAGGTTGAGAAGAGATGATGATCTAAGGCCAAGGCGGGTCCGATGTGCTCAGTGTGCGGCCAGCTGCCTGGGTGGGGCCAGGAGGTCCAGGCTCAGCCTGTGTCAGAAAGGGCATTAGTGCCCATGTCAGCCTATATATTTGGGGTACAGCCAAATGGCGTGCAGGTTGATCCTCATTGGGGGTTTCTGGGTAGCCCCAGAGGGCAATGTTTTTCCTCTGGATGGCAGGCAGAGTGCTGCATTGTAGTTCTAGATTGCCAAACTGGAGGGCTTCTGGGCCAGTAGTCTGAGGACGGAAGTCTGAGAACCCAAGCTAGACCTGGGTTTGTGGGTGAGGATATGGTAGGCACAATCTACAGACCTAAGTCGAGATTAGTGCATCTGAAGTCAGGGCGAGGATCAGACGATCGCTCAGGTTGGACATTCTGTCCCTGATGGCCCCTTATTGAAGGGGGGGGGTGGATCACGTGGCCATAGGGGATTTCCCACGATCGGAGTTGTGAGAAGCTATCAACTGCAAAGATTCTTCTGCAGGACAATTGAGACCTGTTGGTTGTCTCCAGTACAACGTTTCCGTGCAGGGTTCTAAGGATGGATGGCTGAGTAGCCCACCTCGCCTTCCAATTGTGTTCAAGCAACAAGACAGGTTAGATCTGCTGGATCTGGGGGACCAACCGAGTAGGCTGAGTTGAAATGGACTCTCCCGTGGATGTGTCCTAATATGATTTTGTGTTTATGGAGACCTTGGAATGAAGCAGTGGCACTGGGGCCCTGAAGGGTTCTCCTAAAGAGAGGCTTTCACACAGCTCCATCGTGCAAGTTTCCGATGTGTAGATGAGATTGGTTCTGATGAGTGAGTCAAGAAACAGCCATATGCTGTTATTGAAATCCAGGCCTCTGAGGAGAGATGCCTGGAAACCAAAGCAATGGATCCGATAGGTGCCTAGGGGCCTGTTCGTTCCTTTTTACCCCTGGGGTCATCAGTCTATGGGTCTGAGTGCCCGTAGGTGCTCAGATGGGCACAGATTGCCCCTGTTTGTCCTGGGAAGCCACAAATATTGGGATGGCCTCAGGGAATTTGGAGGTTTATCCTCTTAGTAGGGTTGTGGCCATTGGAATGGGCACATACAATTCCCTTGGAGAGGGCAAGCACAGTCGTCATGTTTGGCTCCAGGGGCCTGACTCTGTAGGGTGTGTAGGCCAGGGATTTGGACAGTTGTCTGAAAACACAAACTCGGCTTATGTTTCGGGTCATAGGTATGGCAGGACTGATTACAGACCATGAGGAGAACTCTTCGGGATATGAAAAAATGGCGAGTGTAAGGCTCTTGCTCAAGTTTTAGTCTCTGGATATCTTGTCACTCATGGTCGTGAAATTTTCGGGTGACTTCATGGGAAATGGACGAGTATTACTCTCTGGGGGTTTGGCCCCGTCCAAAGAGTTAGGGGTCCTTCTGTGGGTTGGAAGAAGTCCGTTGTTCTGTTGTTGTTGATTTGTTTCGTTTTGTTTTTCAACCACAGTTGTCCCACCAAATGAGGGATTCCAGAGTAGAGCCCTAGGGGAGGGGCGACTGGACAACCTGAAATCTGGTTAAAAATTGGGGCCTAGGGACATGTCCAGCCCATTATGACATCTAATGGTCCAGCCACTGAGAGGACTTACTAGAGGACAGGACTCACGCTGAGGGTCACAATGCGTGTTTATGCCCTCGTCGCACTCAGGAATGGGCGGGGCCTCAGTGTGAATGCTGGGTTCTCCTACAATGAACGTTGGACAACATGCCAAACACATGGTTTCTTGCCATGGGTAAGGAAGAGTTCTGATTTCTGCATCACAGTCACCCCTGGGCAGTGATTGGAGATAAGGTCTAGGTTCAGAAGCCTGAAAACTGAGGTAGGGAGGAGATGATGACCTAAGTACATGGCGGGTCAGATGTGCTCAGTGTGCGGTCAGCTGTCTGGGTGTTGGTCACGAGGTCCGGGCTCAGGTTGTCAGACAGTGCATTAGTGCCAGGTTAGACTATATATTTTGGGTGCATTCGAGTGCCGTGTAGGTTCTTATCTGAAGAACTCTTCAGGATATGAAGAATGAGCCGTCTGAGGAGCGTGCTCAGGCTTTGGTCTCTGGATTTTGTATCAGCGATGGCCGTGGAATGTTGGGGAGGCCTCATGGGCCATGGACAAATCCTGCTCTCTGTGGATTTGGACCGATCCCATTTGTTCTTCGTCAATCTGTGGGATGGGAGGACTCCTTTCAGGTTTGTTACCTCAGGTGTCCCATCAAAAGAGGAATTCCAAAGCAGAGCCCTGGGAAGAGTGAAGGGACAACCCGAACTATGGTTAAAAATTGGGGCCCAGGGGCATGGCAAGCCCAATATGCTGTCTCTCCATCCAGCCACTGAGAGGCCTTACCTGAGGCCTGGGCTCAGGCTGAGGGTCACAATGTGTGTTTGTGACCAATGTGGCCCGCAAGCATGGTCGGGGACTCATGGGCCACACTGGTTTCAACTACACTGAAACTTGGACAACATGCCAACCAGAAGGTTTCTTGCCATGGGGAAAGAGTACTGATTTCTGCATCATTTTCAAACCCGGGCCATGATTGGAGATAAGGTCTAGGTTCTGAAGCCTGAAAACCGAGGTTGAGAAGAGATGACGATCTCTAAGGCCAAGGCGGGTCCCATGTGCTCAGTGTGCGGCCAGCTGCCTGGGTGGGGCCAGGAGGTCCAGGCTCAGGCTGTGTCAGAAAGGGCATTAGTGCCCAGGTCAGCCTATATATTTGGGGTACAGCCAAATGGCGTGCAGGTTGATCCTCATTTGGGGTTTCTGGGTAGCCCCAGAGGGCAATGTTTTTCTTCTGGAGGGCAGGCAGAGTGCTGCATTGTAGTTCTAGATTGCCAAACTGGAGGGCTTGTGGGCCAGTAGTCTGAGGACGGAAGTCTGAGAACCCAAGCTAGGCCTAGGTTTGTGGGTGAGGATATGGCAGGCACAATCTACAGACCTAAGTCGAGATTAGTGCATCTGAAGTCAGGGCGAGGATCAGACGATCGCTCAGGTTGGACATTCTGTCCCTGATGGCCCCTTCTTGAAGGGGGGGTGGATCACGAGGCCATAGGGGTTTTCCCACGATCGGAGTTGTGAGAAGCTATCAACTGCAAAGATTCTTCTGCCGGACAATTGAGACCTGTTGGTTGTCTCCAGTACAACGTTTCCGTGCAGGGTTCTAAGGATGGATGGCTGAGTAGCCCACCTCGCCTTCCAATTGTCTTCAAGCAACAAGACAGGTTAGATCTGCTGGATCTGGGGGACCAACCGAGGAGGCTGAGTTGAAATGGACTCTCCCGTGGATGTGTCCTAATATGATTTTGTGTTTATGGAGACCTTGGAATGAAGCGGTGGCACTGGGGCCCTGAAGGGTTCTCCAAAAGAGAGGCTTTCACACAGCTCCATCGTGCAAGTTTCCCATGTGTAGATGAGATTGGTTCTGATGGGTGAGTCAAGAAACAGCCATATGCTGTTATTGAAATCCAGGCCTCTGAGGAGAGATGCCTGGAAACCAAAGCAATGGATCCGATAGGTGCCTAGGGGCCTGTTCGTTCCTTTTTACCCTGGGTCAACAGTCTATGGGTGTGAGTGCCCGTAGGTGCTCAGATGGGCACAGATTGCCCCTGTTTGTCCTGGGAAGCCACAAATATTGGGATGGCCTCAGGGAATTTGGAGGTTTATCCTCTTAGTAGGGTTGTGGCCATTGGAATGGGCACATACAATTCCCTTGGAGAGGGCAAGCACAGTCGTCATGTTTGGCTCCAGGGGCCTGACTCTGTAGGGCGTGTAGGCCAGGGATTTGGACAGTTGTCTGAAAACACAAACTCGGCTTATGTTTCGGGTCATAGGTATGGCAGGACTGATTACAGACCATGAGGAGAACTCTTCGGGATATGAAAAAATGGCGAGTGTAAGGCTCTTGCTCAAGTTTTAGTCTCTGGATATCTTGTCACTCATGGTCGTGAAATTTTCGGGTGACTTCATGGGAAATGGACGAGTATTACTCTCTGGGGGTTTGGCCCCGTCCAAAGAGTTAGGGGTCCTTCTGTGGGTTGGAAGAAGTCCGTTGTTCTGTTGTTGTTGATTTGTTTTATTTTGTTTTTGAACCACAGTTGTCCCACCAAATGAGGGATTCCAGAGTAGAGCCCTAGGGGAGGGGCGACTGTACAACCAGAAATCTTGTTAAAAATTGGGGCCTAGGGACATGTCAAGCCCATTATGACATCTAATGGTCCAGCCACTGAGAGGACTTACTAGAGGACAGGACTCACGCTGAGGGTCACAATGCGTGTTTATGCCCTCGTCGCACTCAGGAATGGGCGGGGCCTCAGTGTGAATGCTGGGTTCTCCTACAATGAACGTTGGACAACATGCCAACCACATGGTTTCTTGCCATGGGTAAGGAAGAGCTCTGATTTCTGCATCACAGTCACCCCTGGGCAGTGATTGGAGATAAGGTCTAGGTTCTGAAGCCTGAAAACTGAGGTAGGGAGGAGATGATGACCTAAGTACATGGCGGGTCAGATGTGCTCAGTGTGCGGTCAGCTGTCTGGGTGTTGGTCACGAGGTCCGGGCTCAGGTTGTCAGACAGTGCATTAGTGCCCAGGTTAGACTATATATTTTGGGTGCATTCGAGTGCCGTGTAGGTTCTAATCTGAAGAACTCTTCAGGATATGAAGAATGAGCCGTCTGAGGAGCGTGCTCAGGCTTTGGTCTCTGGATTTTGTATCAGCGATGGCTGTGGAATGTTGGGGAGGCCTCATGGGCCATGGACAAATCCTGCTCTCTGTGGATTTGGACCGATCCCATTTGTTCTTCATCAATCTGTGGGATGGGAGGACTCCTTTCAGGTTTGTTACCTCAGGTGTCCCATCAAAAGAGGAATTCCAAAGCAGAGCCATGGGAAGAGTGAAGGGACAACCCGAACTATGGTTAAAAATTGGGGCCCAGGGGCATTGCAAGCCCAATATGCTGTCTCTCCATCCAGCCACTGAGAGGCCTTACCTGAGGCCTGGGCTCAGGCTGAGGGTCACAATGTGTGTTTGTGACCAATGTGGCCCGCAAGCATGGTCGGGGCCTCATGGGCCACACTGGTTTCAACTACACTGAAACTTGGACAAAATGCCAACCAGAAGGTTTCTTGCCATGGGGAAAGAGTACTGATTTCTGCATCATTTTCAAACCCGGGCCATGATTGGAGATAAGGTCTAGGTTCTGAAGCCTGAAAACCGAGGTTGAGAAGAGATGACGATCTAAGGCCAAGGCGGGTCCGAATTGCTCAGTGTGCGGCCAGCTGCCTGGGTGGGGCCAGGAGGTCCAGGCTCAGGCTGTGTCAGAAAGGGCATTAGTGCCCAGGTCAGCCTATATATTTGGGGTACAGCCAAATGGCGTGCAGGTTGATCCTCATTTGGGGTTTCTGGGTAGCCCCAGAGGGCAATGTTTTTCTTCTGGATGGCAGGCAGAGTGCTGCATTGTAGTTCTAGATTGCCAAACTGGAGGGCTTGTGGGCCAGTAGTCTGAGGACGGAAGTCTGAGAACCCAAGCTAGGCCTAGGTTTGTGGGTGAGGATATGGCAGGCACAATCTACAGACCTAAGTCGAGATTAGTGCATCTGAAGTCAGGGCGAGGATCAGACGATCGCTCAGGTTGGACATTCTGTCCCTGATGGCACCTTCGTGAAGGGGGGGGGTGGATACGAGGCCATAGGGGTTTTCCCACGATCGGAGTTGTAAGAAGCTATCAACTGCAAAGATTCTTCTGCCGGACAATTGAGACCTGTTGGTTGTCTCCAGTACAACGTTTCCGTGCAGGGTTCTAAGGATGGATGGCTGAGTAGCCCACCACGCCTTCCAATTGTCTTCAAGCAACAAGACAGGTTAGATCTGCTGGATCTGGGGGACCAACCGAGGAGGCTGAGTTGAAATGGACTCTCCCGTGGATGTGTCCTAATATGATTTTGTGTTTATGGAGACCTTGGAATGAAGCGGTGGCACTGGGGCCCTGAAGGGTTCTCCTAAAGAGAGGCTTTCACACAGCTCCATCGTGCAAGTTTCCCATGTGTAGATGAGATTGGTTCTGATGGGTGAGTCAAGAAACAGCCATATGCTGTTATTGAAATCCAGGCCTCTGAGGAGAGATGCCTGGAAACCAAAGCAATGGATCCGATAGGTGCCTCGGGGCCTGTTCGTTCCTTTTTACCCCTGGGGTCATCAGTCTATGGGTGTGAGTGCCCGTAGGTGCTCAGATGGGCACAGATTGCCCCTGTTTGTCCTGGGAAGCCACAAATATTGGGATGGCCTCAGGGAATTTGGAGGTTTATCCTCTTAGTAGGGTTGTGGCCATTGGAATGGGCACATACAATTCCCTTGGAGAGGGCAAGCACAGTCGTCATGTTTGGCTCCAGGGGCCTGACTCTGTAGGGCGTGTAGGCCAGGGCTTTGGACAGTTGTCTGAAAACACACACTCGGCCTATGTTTCGGGTCATAGGTATGGCAGGACTGATTACAGACCATGAGGAGAACTCTTCGGGATATGAAAAAATGGCGAGTGTAAGGCTCTTGCTCAAGTTTTAGTCTCTGGATATCTTGTCACTCATGGTCGTGAAATTTTCGGGTGACTTCATGGGAAATGGACGAGTATTACTCTCTGGGGGTTTGGCCCCGTCCAAAGAGTTAGGGGTCCTTCTGTGGGTTGGAAGAAGTCCGTTGTTCTGTTGTTGTTGATTTGTTTCGTTTTGTTTTTCAACCACAGTTGTCCCACCAAATGAGGGATTCCAGAGTAGAGCCCTAGGGGAGCGGCGACTGGACAACCAGAAATCTGGTTAAAAATTGGGGCCTAGGGACATGTCAAGCCCATTATGACATCTAATGGTCCAGCCACTGAGAGGACGTACTAGAGGACAGGACTCACGCTGAGGGTCACAATGCGTGTTTATGCCCTCGTCGAACTCAAGGTTGGGTGGGGCCTCAGTGTGAATGCTGGTTTCTCCTACACTGAACGTTGAACAACATGCCAACCACAAGGTTTCTTGCCATGGTTAATGAAGAGTTCTGATTTCTGCATCACAGTGACCCGTGGGCAGTGATTGGAGATAAGGTCTAGGTTCTAAAGCCTGAAAACTGAAGTAGGGCAGAGATGATGACCTAAGGCCATGGCGGGTCTGATTGCTCAGTGTGCAGTTAGCTGTCTGGGTGTTGGTCACGAGGTCCGGGCTCAGGTTGTCAGACAGTGCATTAGTGCCCAGGTTAGACTATATATTTTGGGTGCATTCAAGCGCCGTGTAGGTTCATATCTGAAGAACTCTTCAGGATATGAAGTATGAGCGTGTCTGAGGCGCGTGCTCTGCCTTTTGTCTCTGGATTTTGTATCAGCGATGGCCGTGGATTGTTGGGGAGGCCTCATGGGCCATGGACGAATCTTGCTCTCTGTGGATTTGGCCCGATACCAATTGTTTTTCGTCAATCTGTGGGATGGGAGGACTCCTTTCAGGTTTGTTACCTCAGGTGTCCCACCAAAAGAGGAATTCCAAAGCAGAGCCCTGGGGAAGAGTGAAGGGACAACCCGAACTATGGTTAAAAATTGGGGCCTAGGGGCATGGCAAGCCCAATATGCTGTCTCTCCATCCAGCCATTGAGAGGCCTTATCTGAGGTTGGGCTCAGGCTGAGGTTCACAATGTGTGTTTGTGAACAATGTGGCCCGCAAGCATGGTCGGGGCCTCATGGGCCACACTGGTTTCAAGGACACTGAACCTTTGACAACATGCCAACCACAAGGTTTCTTGCCATGGGGAAAGAGTTCTGATTTCTGCATCATTTTCAAACCCGGGCCATGCTTGTAGATAAGGTCTAGGTTCTGAAGCCTGAAAACCGAGGTTGAGAAGAGATGACGATCTAAGGCCAAGGTGGGTCCGATGTGCTCAGTGTGCGGCCAGCTGTCTGGGTGGGGCCAGGAGGTCCAGGCTCAGGCTGTGTCAGAAAAGGCATTAGTGCCCAGGTCAGCCTATATATTTGGGGTAGAGCCGAATGGCGTGCAGTTTGATCCTCATTTGGGGTTTCTGGGTAGCCCCAGAGGGCAATGTTTTTCTTCTGGATGGCAGGCAGAGTGCTGCATTGGAGTTCTAGTTTGCCAAACTGGAGGGCTTGTGGGCCAGGAGTCTGAGGACGGATGTCTGAGAACCCAGGCTAGGCCTAGGTTTCTGGGTGAGGATATGGCAGGCACAATCTACAGACCTGAATCGAGATCTCGTGCATCTGAAGTCAGGGCGAGGATCAGACGATCGCTCAGGTTGGACATTCTGTCCCTGATGGCCCGTTCTTGAAGGGGGAGGTGGATCACGAGGCCATGGGGGTTTTCCCCCGATCGGAGTCGTAGGTAGCTCCCAACTGCAAAGATTCTTCTGCAGGACCATTGAGACCTGTTGGTTGGCTCCAGGACAACGATTCCGAGCAGGGTTATAAGGATGGATGGCTGGGTAGCCCACCTCGCATTCCAATTGTCTCCAAGCAACAAGACAGGTCAGATCTGCTGGATCTGGGGGAGCAACCGAGGAGCCTGAGTTGAAATGGACTCTCCCGTGGATGTGTCCTAATATGATTTTGTGTTTATGGAGACCTTGGAGTGAAGCGGTGGCACTGGGGCCCTGAAGGTTTCTCCTAAAGAGAGGCTTTCACACAGCTCCATCGTGCAAGTTTCCCATGTGTAGATGAGATTTGTTCTGATGGTGAGTCAAGAAACAGCCATATGCTGTTATTGAAATCCAGGCCTCTGAGGAGAGATGCCTCGAAACCAAAGCAAAGGATCCGATAGGTGCCTAGGGGCCTGTTCGTTCCTTATTACCTCTGGGGATATCAGTCTAGGGGTCTGAGTGCAGGTAGGTGCTCAGATGGGCTCAGATTGCCCTTCTTTGTCCTGGGAAGCCACCACTATTGGGTTGGCCTCAGGAATTTTGGAGGTTTATCCCTTAGTAGGGTTGTGGCCATTGAAATGGGCACATACAATTCCCTTGGAGGGGGCAAGCACAGTCTTCAGGTTTGGTCTCAGGGGCCTGAGCCTGTAGGATGTGTAGGCCAGAGCTGTTGGGACAGTTGTCTGAAAACTCAAACTCGGCTTATGTTTCACGTCATAGGTATGGCAGGACTGATCTACAGACCATGAGTAGAACACTTTGGTATATGAAAAATGGGCGAGTGTGAGGCTCTTGCTCACGTTTTTGTCTCTAGATATTGTGTCACTCATGGTCGTGAAATTTCCGGGTGACTTCATGGGAAATTGACGAGTCTTACTCTCTGGGGGTTTGGCCCTGTCCAAGGAGTTTGGGGCCACTCTGTGGGATGGAAGAAGTCCGTTTTTTTTGTTGTTGTTGATTTTTTTTTTTTTTTGTTTTTCAACCTCAGGTGTCCCACCAAATGAGGGATTCCAGATTAGAGCCCTAGGGGAGGGGCGACTGGACAACCAGAAATCTGGTTAAAAATTGGGGCCTAGGGACATGTCAAGCCCATTATGACATCTAATGGTCCAGCCACTGAGAGGATTTACTAGAGGTCAGGAGTCACGCTGAGGGTCACAATGCGTGTTTATGCCCTCGTCGCACTCAAGAATGGGCGTGACCTCAGGGTGAATGCTGGTTTCTCCTACACTGAACGTAGGCAACATGGCAACCACAAGGTTTCTTGCCTTGGGTAAGCAGAAGTTCTGATTTCTGCATTACAGTCACCCCTGGGCAGTGATTGGAGATAAGGTCTAGGTTCTGAAGCCTGAAAACTGAGGTAGGGCAGAGATGATGACCTAAGGCCATGGCGGATCTGATGTGCTCAGTGTTCGGTCAGCTGTCTGGGTGTTGCTTCAGGAGGTCCCGGCTCAGGTTGTGTCAGACAGTGCATTACTGCCCAGGTTATACTATATAATTTGGGTACATTCGAGTGCCGTGTAGGTTTATTCTCATTTAATTTGCCCGGGCTGCTCATTAGGCAATATATTTTTTCTAGAGGGCAGGCAGAGTGCTGCAATGATGGTCCGGAATTGCCAATCTTGTAGGCTTTGGGGCCAGGAGTGAGAGGATGGAAGTCTGAGAACACAAGCTAAACTTGGGATTCAGGGCGAGGGCACGGCATGTACCCCCTGAAGATCTGAAGCAATATCTCATACTTCTGAAGTCAGAGCGAGGACCAGACGTTGGCTCAGCTTGGATTTTCTGTTCATGACGGCCCCTTCATTTAAGGGAGCGGATTCTCGAGAGCATGGAGGTTTTCCCACGTTGGGAGTGGTGGGATGCCCCCTCCTAGGATTCCTTCTGCGGGACAATTGAGACCTGTTGGACAGCTCCAGAACATCCCATATGGATGAGTCCAGACCAACGTTCGAGGATGGATGCCTGGGAAGCCCGCCTCGCATTCCAATTGTCTCCTAACGACAAGACAGTTTAGATCTGATGGCTCTGCTGGAGCAACCGGGGTGGCTGAGTTGAAATGGACTTTCCTGAAGATGGGTCTAATGTGTGTTTGTGTCCATGAGGACCTTGGAATGGGGCGGTGGCACCGGGACCCTGAAGTATTCTCCTCAGCTTTTGACATAGCTCCCATGCACAAGTTTCCTTGTGGAGACGAGGTTTGTTCTGATGGGTGCCTCAGGAAAACCCCAATGCTGGTATTGGAATCCAGGGTTTTGAGGAGACATGCCTGTAAACCAAAGCAATGGATCCGATTTTGGCCTAGGGTCCTGTCTGGTTCAATCTTCTTCTCTGGGGACATCCTTCTAGGGTATGAGTGGAGGTAGATGATCAGCTGTTGTCAGACTGACCTTTTTTGTCCCGGGCGACCTATACTATAGGGATGGCCTCAGGGACTTTGGAGGTTTCTCCTAACTTGTACGATTTTGGACAATGGAATGGGCAGAATTCCCATGGATTGGGTAGGCACAGTCCAAATGTGTGGCTCCAGGGTCCCCAGCCTGGATGGTGTGTGGCCCAGGACGTTAGGACAGAAGTCTGAAAACACAAACTCAGCTTATGTTTGGGGACGGAGGTATGGCATTCCCGATCTCCAAACCATGAGAAGACATCTTCAGCATATGAAGAAAGTGCGAGTCTGAGGCGCTTGCTCAGACTTTTGTCTCTGGATTTTGTTTCAGCGATGGCCGTGGAATGTCGAGGAGGCCTCATGGGCCATGGACGAATCTTGCTCTCTGTGGATTTGGCCCGATCCCAATTGTTTTTCGTCAATCTGTTGGATGGAGGACTCCTTTCAGGGTTGTTACATCAGGTGTCCCCCCAAAAGAGGAATTCCAAAGCAGAGCCCTGGGGAAGAATGAAGGGACAACACGAACTATGGTTAAAAATTGGGGCGTATGGGCATGGCAAGCCCAATATGCTGTCTCTTCTTCCAGCCACTGAGAGGCCGTACCTGAGGACTGGGCTAAGGCTGCGGGTCACAATGTGAGTTTGACACCTATGTGACCCGCGAGCAATGGCGGGGCCTCATCGGACAAACAGGTTTCCACTACACTGAACGTTGGACAACAAGCCAACCATAAGGTTCTTGCCATTGGGAAGGAGTTCTGATTTCTGGATCATTTTCAAACCTGGGCATTGATTGGCGATAAGGTCTAGGATGTGAATCCTGAAAACCGAGGTTGGGATGAGATAACGACCTAAGGCAATGGCTGGTCCTATGTGCTCAGTGAGCGGCAAGCTGTCTGGGTGGGCCCAGGAGGTCCTGGCTCAGGCTCTGTCAGAAAGGGCGTTATTGCCCAGGTCAGCCTATATATTTTGGGTACAGCCAAGTGGCGTGCAGGTTGATCTTCTTTTGGGGTTTCTGGGTAGCCCCAGAGGGCAATGTTTTTCTTCTGGAGGGCAAGCAGAGTGCTTCATTGTAATTCTGGATTGTCAAACTGGAGGGCTTATGGGCCATTAGTCTGAGGACGGAAGTCTGAAGACACAAGCTAGGCTTAGGTTTCTGGGTGAGGACATGGCAGGCACAATCTACAGACCTGAATCGAGATCTCGTGCATCTGAAGTCAGGGTGAGGATCAGACTATTTCTCAGGTTGGACCTTATGTCCCTGATGGCACCTTCATGAAGGGGGTGTATCACGAGGCCATGGGGGTTTCTCACGATGGGAGTTGTGAGAAGCTCCCAACTGCAAAGATTCTTCTGCAGGAAAATTGAGACCTGTAGTTTGGCTCCAGTCCAATGATTTTGAGCAGGGTTCTAAGGATGGATGGCGGGGTAGGCCACCTCGCATTCCAATTGTCTCCTAGCAACAAGACAAGTTAGATCTGCTGGATCTCGCGGAGCAACCGAATATGCTGAGTTGAATTGGACTCTCACGTGCATGTGTCCTAATATGATTTTGTGTCTATGGCGACCTTGGAATGAAGCGGTGGCACTGGGGCCTTGAAGTGTTCTCCTAAAAAGAGGCTTTGACACACCTCCCACGTCCAAGTTTCCCATGTGTAGATGAGTTTTGTTCTGATGGGTGAGTCAAGAAACAGCCATATGCTGGTACTGAAATCAGGCCTCTGAGGAAGATGCCTGGAAACCAAAGCAATGGATCCGATTAGGGCCTAGGGGCCTGTTCATTCGTTTTTACCACTGGGGATATCAGTCTACGAGTCTGAGTGCAGGTAGGTTCTCAGATGGGCTCAGATTGCTCCTGTTTGTCCTGGGAAGCCACCACTATTGGGATGGCCTCAGGGACTTTGGAGGTTTATTCTATTAGTAGTGTTGTGGCCATTGGAATGGGCACACATAATTCCCTTGAAGAGGGCAAGTACAGTCCTCAGGTTGGCTCCAGGGGCCTGAGCCTGTAGGGTGTGTAGGCCTGGACTGTTTGGACAGTTGTCTGAAAACACAAACTCGGATTATGTTTGGGGACATAGGTATGGCAGGACTGATCTACAGACCATGAGGAGAACTCTTCGGGATATGAAAAATGGGCAAGTGTGAGGCTCTTGCTCAAGTTTTTATCTCTGGATATCGTGCCATTCATGGTCATGAAATATCCGGGTGACTTCATGGGAAATGGACGAGTCTTACACTCAGGGAGTTTGGCCCCGTCCAAAGAGTTTGGGGTCATTCTGTGGGTCGAAGAAGTCCGTTTTGTTGTTGTTGTTGTTGTTGTTTTGTTTTCTTTTTCAAACCCCACCAAATGAGGGATTCCAGAGTAGAGCCCTGGGGAGGGGCGATTGGACAACCAGAAATCTGGTTTAAATTTGGGGCCTAGGGACATGTCAAGCCATTATGGCATCTAATTGTCTAGCCACTGAGAGGACGTATTAGAGGACAGGACTCACGCTGAGGGTCACAATGCATGTTTAAGCCCTCGTCGCACTCAAGAATGGGCGGGGCCTCAGGGTGAATGCTGGTTTCCCCTACACTGAACGTTGGACAACATGCCAACCATAAGGTTTCTTGCCATGGGTAAGGAAGAGTTCTGATTTCTGCATCACAGTCACCCCTGGGCAGTGATTGGAGATAAGGTCTAGGTTCAGAAGCCTGAAAACTGAGGTAGGGAAGAGATGATGACCTAAGTCCACTGCGGTTCTTATGGGCTCAGGGTGTGGTCCGCTGTCTGGGTGTTGTTCAGGAGATTCTGGCTCAGGGTTTGTCAGACAGTGCATTACTGCCCAGGTTAGACTATATAATTTGGGTACATTCGAGTTCCGTGTATGTTTATTCTCATTTAATGTGCCTGGGCAGCTCATTGGGCAATATTTTGTTTCTAAAGGGCAGGCAGAGTGTGCAATGATGGTCCGGAATTGCCAAACTTGAGGGCTTCGGGGCCAGGAGTGTGAGGACGGAAGTCTGAGAACACAAGCTAGACTTGGGATTCAGGGCGAGGACACGGCATGTACCTCCTGAAGATCTGAAGCAATATCTCATCCATCTGAAGTCAGAGCGAGGATCAGACGTTGGCTCAGCTTGGATTTTCTGTTCATGACGGCCCCTTCATGAAGGGAGCCGAATCTCGAGGCCGTGGAGGTTTTCCCACGTTGGGAGTGGTGGGATGCCCACTCCAAGGATTCCTTCTGCGGGACAATTGAGACCTGCTGGACAGCTCCAGGACATCCCATATGGATGAGTCCAGACCAACGTTCGAGGATGGATGCCTGGGAAGCCCGCCTCGCATTCCAATTGTCTCCTAGCGACAAGACAGTTTAGATCTGATGGCTCTGCAGGAGCAACCGGGGTGGCTGAGTTGAAATGGACTTTCCTGAGGATGGGTCTAATGTGTGTTTGTGTCCATGAGGACCTTGGAATGAGGCGGTGGCACCGGGACCCTGAAGTATTCTCCTCAGCTTTTGACATAGCTCCCATGCACAAGTTTCCTTGTGGAGACGAGGTTTGTTCTGATGGGTGCCTCAGGAAAACCCCAATGCTGGTATTGGAATCCAGGGTTTTGAGGAGACATGCCTGTAAACCAAAGCAATGGATCCGATTTTGGCCTAGGGTCCTGTCTGGTTCAATCTTCTTCTCTGGGGACATCCATCTAGGGTATGAGTGGAGGTAGATGCTCAGCTGGTGACAGACTGACCTTTTTTGTCCCTGGAGACCTATACTATTGGGATGGCCTCAGAGACTTTGGAGGGTTGTCCTAATTTGTACGATTTTGGAATGGGCAGAATTCCCATGGATGGGTAGGCACAGTCCTTATGTGTGGCTCCAGGGTCCCCAGCCTGGATGGTGTGTGGCCCAGGACTTTGAGGACAGAAGTCTGAAAACACAAACTCAGCTTATGTTTGGGGACGGAGGTATGGCAGGCCCGATCTACAAACCATGAGAAGACATCTTCAGGATATGAAGATAGTAGGAGTCTGAGGCGCTTGCTCAGGATTTTGTCTCTGGATTTTGTTTCAGCGATGGCCGTGGAATGTAAAGGAGGCCTCATGGGCCATGGAAGAATCTTGCTCTCTGTGGACTTGGCCCGATCCCAATTGTTTTTCGTCAATCTGTGGGATGGGAGGACTCCTTTCAGGGTTGTTACATCAGGTGTCCCACCAAAAGAGGAATTCCAAAGCAGAGCCCTGGGGAAGAGTGAAGGGACAACACGAACTCTGGTTAAAAATTGGGGCCTAGGGGCATGGCAAGCCCAATATTCTGTCTCTTCATCCAGCCACTGAGAGGCCTTACCTGAGGACTGGACTAAGGCTGAGGTTCACAATGTGTGTTTGCTACCTATCTGGACCGCGAGCAATGGCGGGGCCTCAAGGGAAACACTGGTTTCCACTACACAGAACGTTGGACAACAAGCCAACCACAAGTTTTCCTGCCATCGGGAAGGAGTTCTGATTTCTGCATCATTTTCAAACCTGGGCAGTGATTGGAGATAAGGTCTAGGTTCTGAAGCCTGAAAACTTTGGTTGGGAAGGGATAACGACCTAAGGCCATGGGGGTCTGAAGTTCTCAGTTTGTAGCCAGCTGTCTGGGTGGGCCCAGGAGGTCCAGGCTCAGGCTGTGTCAGAAAGGGCATTATTGCCCAGGTCATCCTATATATTTTGTGTATAGCCTAGTGTCGTGCAGGTTGATCTTCATTTTGGGTTAGGTAGCCCCAGAGGGATATGTATTTCTTCTGCAGGGCAGGTAGAGTTCTGCATTGTAGTTCTGGATTGCCAAACTGGAGGGCTTGTGAGCCAGTAGTCTGTGGACAGAAGTCTGAAGATAGAAGCAAGGCTTAGGTTTCTGGGTGAGGACATGGCAGGCACAATCTACAGACCTGAACCGAGATCTCGTGCATCTGAAGTCAGGGTGAGGATCAGACGATCGCTCAGGTTGGACCTTATGTCCCTGATGGCCCCTTGATGAAGCGGGGGCGATCATATGGCCATGGGGGTTCTCTCACATTGGGAGTTCTGAGAAGCTTCCAACTGCAAAGATTCTTTTGCAGGACAATTGAGACCTGTTGGTTGGCTCCAGGCCAATGATTCCGAGCAGGGTTTTAAGGATGGATGGCGGGGTAGTCCACCTCACATTCCAATTGTCTCCTAGCAACAAGACAAGTTAGAACTGCTGGATCTCGCGGAGCAACTGAATACGCTCAGTTGAATGGACTCACCTGTGAATGGGTCCTAATGTGTTTTTGTGTCTATGGAGACCATGTAATGGGGCAGTGGCACACAGGCCCTGAAGGATTCTCCTAACTGGAGGTTTTGAGACATCTTCAAAGGATAATTTTCCCATGTGGAGAAGAGATTTGTTCTGATTGCTGCCTCATGAAATCCCCATATGCTAATATTGGAAACCAGGCCTCTGAGGAGAGATACCTGTAACCGAAAGCAATGAATCTGATTCAGGCCTAGGGGCCTGTCTGATTCAATCTTCTTCTCTGGGGACATCCATCTACGCTGAGTAGAGGTAGATGCTCAGCTGGTTTCAGATGACCCTTGTTTGTCCTGGGTGGCCTACATTATTGGGATGTCCTTGGGGACTCTGGAGGTTTTTCCTAATTTGTACGATTGTGGACAATGGAATGGGCAGAATTCCCGTGGTATGGACAGGCACAGTCCTGATGTGTGGCTCCAGGGCCCCAGCCTGAAGGGTCTGTGGGCCAGGAATGTGGGGACAGAAGTCTGAAAACACAAACTTAGCTTAGGTTTGGGAAGTAGGTATGGCAGGCCCGATCTACAGACCGTGAGGAGAACTCTTCGGGATACGACAAAAGAGCGAGTGTGAGGCGCTTGCTCAGACTTTTGTCTCTGGATTTGTTGTCAACGATGGCTGTGGAATCTCGGGGAGGCCTCATGGGCCATGGACGAGACTTCCTCTCTGTGAATTTGGTCCAATCCCAATTGTTTTGGGTCAATCTGAAGGATGGGAGGAGTCCTTTTAGTTTTGTTACCTCAGGTGTCCCACCAAAAGAGGGATTCCAAAGCAGAGCTCTGGGGAGGGATGAATGGACAACCCGAACAATCCAATTGAGGTGAGGTCGAGAACCGAGCAGGTTGATCCTCATTTGGGGTTTATGGAGATCCCCATAGAGCAACGTTTTTCTTCTGGAGGGCCAGCATAGGGCTGCATTTTGGTTCCAGAATTCCAAGTCTTGAGGACATGTTTGCCAGGAGTGTGAGGAAGGAAGTCTGAAAACACAAGGTAGCACGAGGTTTGGGCCCACTGTGCAGAGGCTGAATCGAGATCTCCTGCATCTGAGCTCAGGGCGAGTATCAGATGTTGCCTCAAGCTGGAGTTTGTGTCCATGACGGCCCCTTCCTGAAGGGGGTGGGGGCGTCATGAGGCCAGGGAGGTTTCCCTACGCTGGGAGTTGTGAGCTGCTCCAAACTTCAAAGTTTCCTTCTTCAGGACAGTCGAGTAGTATTGGATGGTTCCAGGATGCCCCATACAGAAAGACTCGAGAGCAGGGGCCTAAGCATGGATGCCGGAATCGCCAAATCACCTTCCCATTGCCTGGTCGAGACAAGGCACGCTCAATCTGCGGGCTCTTGGGTGAGCTACCCAGAAGGCTGAGTTTAAATGGACTTTCCTGAGGATGAGTCATAATGTGGGTTGGTGGCCATGGAGACCTTGGAATGTGGCAGTAGCTAAGGGACTCTGCAGGATTCTCCAACCCAAAGGGTTTAACACAACTCCAACAAGGAAGCTTTCCATACGGAGATGAGAGGTGTTCTGTCTGGTGCCTCCGGATAGCCCCATATGCTGGTCTTTGAACCCAGTCCTCTGAGGAGTGATACCTGGACACCAAAGCCAGAGTTCATAATAGGGCCTAGGGGCCTGTCTGGTTCAATATTCTGTCTCTGCGGATATCAGTCTGTGATTGCATGGAGGTAGTAGTTGCTCAGCTGGTGTCATAATGCCCCTGTTTGTCCAGTGCGGCTTGCGGTAGTGGGATGTCCTTGGGGACCTTGAGGTTTCTACTATTTTGTAGAGTTGTGGCCAATGGAACGGGCAGTTTCTTAGGAGAGAGCAGGCACAGTTCTGTGGTGTGGCTCCAGAGACCCCAGCCTGGAGGCGGTGTGGGCCACGGCTGTGCAGACAGACATCCAAAAACCCAAACTCAGCTCAGGTTTGGGGCCGAGGTTATGGCAGGCCTGATCTACAGTCCGTGATGGGAGCTCCTCTGGATATGAAAGAAGGGTGAGAGGGAGGCAGTCGCTCAGTCTTTTGTCTCTGGATATTTTGTCCACAATGGCCGTTTAATGTAGAAGTTGCCTCATGGGTCGTAGAAGTCTCCCTCTCTGGTAGTTTGTCCAGCCTCCAAGAGTTTGGGGTCATTCTGTGGGAAGGGAAGAGTCCTGTTTTCTGCTTCATGTGTCCCCCCAGTAGAGGGATTCTGGAGCATAGCAGTGGGTACTGACAACTGGAATACTCGCTCTCTGGTTAAGCCTGGGGGCCTATGGATATGACAAGCCCCATATGCAGGATCTTGGTCCAGCCACTGAGAGGCGTTACTTTAATACGGGACTCACGCTGCAGGTCACAATGCATGTCTGTGCCCTAGGCGGCCCTCAAGCACGGGCGTGGCCTTTCCGACAATGCAGGTTTTCCCACATTGAACGTTGGACAACATGCCAACCACAAGGTTTCTGGCCATGGGGAAGGAGGAATTCTAATTTCTGCATCACGTTCACCCCTGGGCAACGATTGGAGATAAGGTCTAGGTTCTGAAGCCTGAAAACCGAGGTTGGGAAGAAATGACGAACTACAGCCATAGCGGGTCCCTTGTGTCCAGTTTGGAGCCAGCTGTCTAGGTGTCGTTTGGGATGTCTTGTCTCAGGCTGTGCCAGACAGGGCATTAGTATTCAGGGTAGGCTGTATAATTGCTTTACAGTCGAGTGGCATGCATTAGATAATCATTTGGGGTTTCTTATTAGCAGCATAGGGCAAAGTTTTTCTTCTGGAGGGCAGGCAGAGTGCTGCATTGTGGCTTCGGAATTCCCAAACTGGAGGGCTTGTGGGCCAGGAGAGTGAGGACGGAAGTCTGAGAACACAAGCTAGGCTTAGGTTTCGGGGATTGGACATGGCAGGCACACTCTGCAGAGCTGAATTGAGATCTCATGAGTCTGAAGTCAGGTCGAGGATCAGACTTTGGCTCAGGTTGGAGTTTCTGTCCATGTTGGCCCCTTCATGAAGGGGGGGACATTATGAGGCCATGGAGGTTTTCCCACTATTAGAGTTGTGAGATGTTCCAAACCGCAAGGATTCCTTCTGTGGGACAATTAAGATTTGTTGGATGGCTCCAGGACGTCTCATAAGGTATTTTTCCAGAACAGGGTTCTAAGTATGGATGCCTGGGCAGACAGCCTCAATTCCAATTGTCTCCTAGCAACAAGAAACGTTTGATCTGCTGGCTTGGGGTAGCATCAGAAGGGGCTGAGTTGAAATGGACTTTCCTGAGGATGGTCTTAAATGAGTTGAAATGGACTTTCCTGCGGATGGTCTTAAATGAGTTGAAATGGACTTTCCTGCGGATGGTCTTAAATGAGTTGAAATGGACTTTCCTGAGGATGGTCTTAATGTTGGTTTGAGTCCATTGAGACCTTGGTATGGGGCAGTGGCACCAGGGCCCTGAAGGATTCTCCTAACCAGAGGTGATAACAAAGCTCCAATGAGCAAGTTTTCCATGGGGAGACGAGATTTGTTCTTATTGGTGCCTCAGGAAACCACCATTTGCTGGTATTGGAAATGAGGCCTCTGAGGAGAGATGCCTGGAAACCAAAGCAATGGATCTGATTAGGGCCTAGGGGCCTGTCCGGTTCAATATTCTTCTCTGGGGACATCTTTTGTCTGAGTGGAGGTAGTTGCTCAGCTGGTTTGAGATCACACCTGTTTGTCCTGGGCGGCCTACACTATGGGGATGGCCTCGGTAACTTTGGAGGTTTTTCCTAATTTTCAAGGTTGTGGCCAATGGAATGGGAAGAATTCCCTTGAAAGGGAAGCACAGTCCTGAGGTGTGGCTCCAGGGACCCAAGTGTGGAGCGTGTGTGGTCCAGGGCTATTTGGACAAAAGTCTGAAAACACAAACTCCACTTAGGTTTGGGTCTGTAGGTATGGCCGGCCCGATATATAGACCGTGAGGAGAACTATTCAGGATATGAACAAAGGGCGAAAGTGAGGTGCATGCTCATGCTTATTTTTTTCTGGATATGTGTCACCGATTGCCATGGAATGTCCGGGTGTCCTCATGGGCCATCGATGAGGGTCCCTTTCTGGGGATTTGACCCAATCCCAAGAGTTTGGGGTCATTCTGTGGGAAGGGAGGAGGCCTTTCTGTTTTTTTTTTTTTTCTCAGGTGGACCACCAAAAGAGGGATTCCACAGCAGAGTCCTGGGGAGGGGTGACTGGACAACCAGAACTCTGGTTAACATTGGGACCTAAGAACATGGCAAGCCCCATATGTGGGCTCTTGGTCCAGACACTGAGAGGCCTTCCTTGAGCATAGGGCTCACATTGAGTTTCACAATGTGTTTTTGTGCCCAAGGAGCCCCTCAAGTCAGGGCGTGGCCTAATGTACCATGCTGGTTTCTCCTACACTAAACGTTGCACAATATGGCAACCACAAGTTTTCTGGCCATGGGGAAGAAGGAGTTCTAATTTCTGCAACACTTTCACTCCTGGACTATGATTGGATTTAAGGTCTAGGTTCTGAAGCCTGAAAACTGAGGTTGGGAAGAGATGAAGACCTAAGGCCATGGTGTGACTGATGTGCTCAGTGTTCGGCCAGCTGTTGAGTGTGGGTTGGGTGGTGCAGGCTCAGGCTGTGGCAGACAGGGAATTAGTGCCCAGGCTAGACTGTATCATTGGGGTGCAGTCGAGTTTCGTGCAGGTTGGTACTCATTTGTGGTTACTGGGTAGCCCCAGAGGGCAACGTTTTTCTTCTGGAAGGAAGACACAGTGCCACATAGTGGCTCCAGAATTCCCAAACTGGAAGGCTTGTGGGCCAGGAGTGTGAGGAAAAAATTCTGAGAACACAAGCCAGACTTCGATTTCGGGGTGAGGGGCGGCAGGAAACCTCTGCAGAGATGATTCGAGATCCCGTGTACCTTAAGACAGAGCTAGGATCAGACGTTGGCTCAGGTTGGAGTTTCTGTCCATGACGGCCCCTTCATGAAGGGGAGGGTGTCACGAGGCCATGGAGGTTTTCCCACGATGGGAATTGTGAGATGCTCCAAACCGCAATGATTCCTTCCGTGGGACAGTCGAGACCTGCTGGATGGCTCCAGGACATCCCATAAGGAAGTTATCCAGAGCAGGGTTCTAAGGATGGATGCCTGGGCAGCCTGCCTCCCATTCCAGGTGTCTCATAGCGCCAAGGCAAGTTCGATCTGCTGGATCTAGGGGAGTAACCGAGGCGGGTGTGTTAAAATGGGTGAGTTGAGGATGGGTCATAATGTGCATTTGTGTCCATGGAGACCTTGGAATGGGGTGCTTGATCCGGGGCCTTGAGGGATGTTCATAACCGGAGGTTTTGATGGAGCTCTAAAGAGTACGTTTCCTATGTAGAGTAGAGAATTGTTTTGATGAGTGCCTAAGGAATCTCCCATATGCTGGTATTGGAAACCAGGCCTCTGAGGAGAGATGCCTGGAAACAAAAGCAATGGATATGATTAGGGCCTAGGTGCCTGTCCGGTTCAATCTCCTTCCTGGGGATACGTGTCTATGGATCTGAGGGGAGGTAGTTGCTCGGCTTGTGTCAGATCGCCCCTGTTTGTCCTGGGCAGCCTATAATATTGGGAATGGCCTCGGGATTTTGGAGTTTCTCCTAATCTATAGGGTTGTGGCCAATGGAATGGGCAGAAATCTCCTGGAGAGGGCAGGCACAGTTCTGAGTTTGGCTCTAGGGGCCCAGCCTTGAGGGTGTGTGGGCCAGGCCTGTGGGGACAGAAGTCTGAAAACACAAATTCCGCTTAGGATTGGGGACATAGGTATGGCACGCCCAAACTACAGACCGTGATAACACTTCGGGATATGAAAAAGGGTGAGTTTGAGGTGCTTGCTCATTTTTTGTCTCTGGATTTGTGTCAACAATGTGGTCGAATGCTGGCGTGGCCTCATGGGTTGTGGACGGCTTTCCTTCTCTGAGGATTTGATCCAATCCCAAGTGTTTGGGTACATTCTGTGGGATGGGAGGAGTCCTTTCTGCTTTTTATTTTATTTTATGTGCCTCATGTGTGCCAATAAAAGAGGGATTCCAGAGCAGAGTCCTTGGGAGGGACAACTGGATAACCCCACCTCTGTTTAAGTTTGGGGGCCTAGGGGCATGGCAAGTCCAATATGTGGGCTCTTGATTCAGACACTGAGAGGTCTTCCTTGAGGACAGGGCTCATGCTGAGGGTCACAATGCCAATTTGTGCCCAACAAGGCCCTCAAGCATGGGAAGGGCCTCATGGGCCACGCTGGATTCTCCTACACTGAACGTTGGAGAATATGCCAACCACAATGTTTCTGGCCATGGCGAAGGAAGAGTTGTGATTTCTGCATCACGTGCACCCCTGGACAGTGATTGGAGTTTAGGTCTAGGTTCTGAAACCGGAAAACCGAGGTTGGGAAGAGATGAAGACCTAAGGACCTGATGGGTACAATGAGCTCAGTGTGTGGCTAGCTGTTGAGCGTAGGTCTGGAGGTGTGGGCTCATGCTGTGTCAGACAGGGCATTATACAGGGTAGACTGTATATTTGGGGTGCAGTCGAGTGGCGTTCAGTTGATCCTCATTCGGGTTTCTAGGTAGCTCCATAAGGCAACGTTTTTCTTCTGGAGGGCAGGCAGAGTGCTGCATTGTGGCCCCAGTATTGCCAAATTGTAGGGCTTTTGGGCCAGGGGTGTGAGGATGGTAGTCTGAGAACACAAGCTAGGCTTAGTTTTTGGGGTGAGGGCACAGAAGGCACACTCTGAAGAGCTGAATCAAGATCTCATGCACCTGAAGCCAGGGCGAATATCAGACGTTTGCTCAGGTTGGAGTTTCTCTCCATGATGGCCCCTTTATAAAGGGGAGCGTCTCAAGGGGCCATGAAGATTTTCCCACAATGGGAGTTGTGAGATGCACCAGACTGCAAAGATTCCTTCTGTGGGACACTTGAGACCTGTTGGATGGCTCTAGGATGTCCCATATGGAACGACTCCAGAGTAGGGTTCTAAGCATGGATGCCTGGGCAGCCCGCCTCCCATTCTACTTGTCTCCTAGCAACAAGGCAGGTTTGATCTGCAGGCTCTGGGGGAGAAACCAAGGGGGATGAGTTGACATGGACTCTCCCGAGGATAGATCATAATGTGGGTTTAAGTCCATGGAGACCTTGGAATGGGGCGCTTGATCCAGGGCCCTGAAAGATTCTCCTAAACAGAGGTTTTTATAGAGCTCCAAAGAGTACATTTCCTATGTGGAGACGAGATTTTTCTATGGGTGCCTCAGTAATCCCCCATATGCTGGTATTGGTAACCAGGCCTCTGAGGAGAGATGCCTGGAATCAAAAGCAATGGATCTGATTAGGGCCTAAGTGCCTGTCCAGTTCAATCTTATTCTATGGGGATATCTGTCTCTGGGTATGAGTGGAGGTAGTTTCCTAACTTGTGTAAGATCATCCCTGTTTGTCCTGGGCAGCCAACACTATTGGGATGGCCTCGGGGAGTTTGGAGGTTTCTCTTAATCTATAGGGTTGTGGCCAATGGAAATGGCAGAATTCCCCTGGAGAAGGAAGCCATAGTCCTCAGGTGTGGCTCCAGGGGCCCCAGTTTGGATGGTGTGTGGGCCAGGACTGTGGGGACAGAAGTCTGAAAACACAAACTCAGCTTAGGTTTGGGGATGTATGTATGAAGGCTCGATCTACAGACCGTGAGAATTTTCCGGGCTATGAACAAAGGGCGAGTATGTGGCGTTTGCTCAGGCTTTTGTCTCTGGATTTTGTGCCTACGGTGGCCGTGGAATGTCGGGGTGTCCTCAAGGCCATGGACAAGTCTTTCTCTGGTGATTTGGCCTGATCCCAAGTGGTTGGGATCATTCTGTGGATGGGAAGAGTCCTTTCTGTATTTTTTTTTTTTTTTTTACCTCAGGTGTCCCACCAAAGAGGGATTCCAGAGCAGTGCTCTGAGTAGGGGTGACTAGACATCTCTAACTCTGGTTGAGATTGGGGGACTAGGGGCTTGGCAAGCCCCATATGTGGGCTGTTGTTCCAGTCACTATGAGTCTTTACATGAGGATAGGGCTCACGCTGAGGGTCACAATGTGTGTTTGTGCAAATTGTAGCCCTCAGGGATAGGTGGGGACTCATAGTCCATGCTCCTTTCTCCTACAATGAACGTTGGACCACATGCCAACCACAAGGTTTCTTGCCATGGCGAAGGAGAATTTCTGATTCTTGTATCACGTTCACTCCTGAGCAGTGAGTGGAGATAAGGTCTAGGTTCTGAAGGTGAAAACTGAGGTTGGGTAGAGATGATGGCCGAAAGCCATTGTGGGTTTGATATGCTCAGTGTACGGCCAGCTGTCTGGGTGTTGGACTGGAGGTCTGCCTTCAGGCTGTGTCAGACAGGGCTTTAGTGCACAGGCTAGATTGTATAATTGGGGTATGGTCGAGTGGCATGCAGGTTGTTACTCATTTGGCGTTTCTGGTTAGCCCTATAGGGCAACATTTTTCTTCTGGAGGGCAGGCAGAGTGCTGCATTGTGTCTCCAGAATTGCCAAACTGGAGGGGTGTGGCCAGGATTGTGAAGACGGAAGTCTGAGAACACAAGTTAGGCTTAGGTTTCGGGGCGAGGGCACAGCAGGCACACTCTCAACTGCTGAATCGAGATCTCGTGCTTCTGAATTCAGGACGAGGATCAGATTTGGCTTAGGATGGAGTTTCTTTCCATGATGGCCCATTTATGAAGGTGTGGGGCATCATGAGGAAATGGAGGTTTTCTCACAGTGGGATTGTGTGATGATTCAAACCACAAGGATTCATTCTGCGAGACAGTCAAGACAGGTTGGTTGGATTCAAGACGTCCCATAAAGAAATTCTCCAGAGCAGGGTTCTAAGGATGGATGCCTGGGCAGCCCACCTCGCATTCCAACTGTCTCCTAGTGACAAGGCAGGTTTGATCTGCTGGCTCTGGTTGAGCAGCCGAGGGGGCTGATTTGAAATGGACTCTCCTGAGGATGGATCATAATGTAAGTTTGTGTCCTTGGAGACCTTGGAATTGGGCCATGGTGCCAGCGCCCTGAAGGATCCTCCTAACCTGAGGTATTGACACAGCTCCAAAGAGCAAGTTTCTCATGTGGAGATGAGATCTGTTCTGATTGTTTCCTTAGGAAACCCCCATATTCTGATATTGGAAACCAGGCCTCTGAGGAGAGATACCTAGAAACCATAGCAATGGAACAGAAGTTGGCTCAGGTTGGAGTTTCTGTCCATGATGGCCCCTTTATAAAGGGGAGCATCTCATGAGGCCATGTAGGTTTTCCCATGATAGGAGTTGTGAGATGCTCCAATCTGCAAGGATTCCTTCTGCAGGACAGTCAAGACCTGTTGGAAGGCTCCCAGGACATCCCATATGAAATGGCGCCAGAGCAGGATTCCAACGATGGATGCCTAGAGAGTCTGCTTTGCTTTCAAGTTGTCTCCTAGCGACAAGGCAGGTTTGATATTCTGGCTCTGGGGGAGTAATCAACGGGGCTGAGTTGAAATGTACTCTCCTGCCGAATGGTCATAATGCGGGTTTGTGTCCATGGAGACCTTGGAATTGGGCTGTGGCTCCGGTTACCTGAAGGTTTCTCCTAACTGGAGGTTTTTACAGAGCTCCAAAGGATAAGTTTCCCATGTGGAGACAAGATTTGTTCTGATTGGTATCTCTGGAATCCCCCATATGCTGGTATTGGAAAACAGGCCCCTGAGGAGAGATGCTTAGAAACAAAAGGAATGGAACCAATTACGTTCTAGGGGCCTGTCCAGTTTAATACCTTTCTCTTGGGATATCTGTCTATGGGTGAGTTGAGGTCGTTGTTCAGCTTGTGACAGATCACCCCTCTTTGTACTGGGCGGCCTACACTATTGGAATGGCCTCTGGGACTTTGGAGGTTTCTCCTAATCTGTAGGGTTGTGGCCAATGGAATGGGAAGAATTTCCTTGGAGAGGGCAGGCACAGTCCTGAGGTGTGCCTCCAGGGGCCTTAGCCTGGAGGGTGTGGGAGACAGGGATGTCAGGATAGAAGTCTGAAAACATGGTTTGGGGACGTAGGTATGGCAGGCCCCATCTACAGACTATGAGGAGAATTTTTGGGGCTATGACCTAAGGGTGAGGCTTATGTCTCTGGATTTTTGTCAATAGTGGCCGTGGAATGTCGGGCTGGCCTCATGGGCCATGGACGAGTCTTTCTCTCTGGGGATGGCCTGATCCCAAGTGATTGGGGTCATTCTGTGGGTGGGAGGAATCCTTTCTGTGTTTACTGACCTCAAATGTCCCACCAAAGAGGGATTCCAGAGCAGAGCCCTGAGTAGGGGTGACTAGATGTCTCTACCTCTGGTTAAGATTGGGTGACTTGGGGCATGGCAGGCCCCATATGCGGGCTCATGGTCCAGCCACTGAGAGGCTTTACTTGAGGACAGGGCTCAAACTGAGGGTCCCAATGTGTGTTTGTGCCCACCGCAGCTCTTAAGCATGGGCAGGGCCTCAGGGACCCTACACTAACCTCAGGGGCCCTACTACTACTCCTGTAGGCCCTACAGGGGTCCTACACAGAACTTTGGATAAGATGCCAACCACAAGATTCTGGCGAGAGGGAAGGAGGAGTTATGATTTCTGCATCACGTTCACCCATGGGAAATGAGTAGAGATAAGGTCTAGGTTTCTGTAGCCTGAGAACCAGGTTGGAAAGAGATGGCAACCTAAGGCCATGGCGGTTCAGATGTTCTCAGTGTACGGCAAGCTCTCTGGGTGTCGGTTGGGAATTCAGGCCTCAGGTTGTGTCACACAGGGCATTAGTGCACAGGCTAGACTATATTATTGGTGTACAGTTGAGTGGCATGCAGGTTTATCCTCATTTGAGGTTTCTGGGTAGACCCATAGGGCAACGTTTTTCTTCTAGAGGGCAGGCAGAGTGCAGCACTGTGTCATCGGAAATCCCAAAATGGAGGGCGTGTGTTCCAGGAGAGTGAGGACGGAAGTCTGAGAACACTAGCTATGCTTAGGTTTTGGAGTGAGGGCACAGCAGGTACACTCTGAAGAGCTTAATCAAGATATCTTGCATCTGAAGTCAAGGCGAAGATCAGCCATTGGTTCAGGTTGGAGTTTCTTTCCATGATCCGCCTTCATGAAGATTGGAGGCATCATGTGACCTTGGAAGCTTTCCATGATATGAGTTGTGAGGTGGTCCATGCACAAGGACTACTGTGGGACAGTCAAGACCTGTTGGATGGCTCAAGGATGTCCCATAAGGAACGACGCAAGAGCAGGATTCTAAGGGTTCTAAGGATCTCTAAGGAGAGATGCCTAGAAACCAAAGCAATGGATCTGATAGGTGCCTATGGGCCTGTTCGTTCCTTTTAACCTCTGGGGACATCAGTCTACGGGTCTGAGTGCCGGAAGGTGCTCAGATAGGCCCAGATTGCCCCTGTGTGTCCTGGGAAGCCCCAAATATAGGGATGACCTCAGGGACGTTGGAGGTTTATCCTATTAGTAGGGTTGTGGCCATTGGAATGGGCACATACAATTCCCTTGGAGAGGGCAAGCACAGTCGTCAGGTAGGGCTACAGGGGCATGAGCCTGTAGGGTGTGTAGGCCAGGGCTGTTTGGACAGTTGTCTGAAAACACAAACTCGGCTTATGTTTCGGGTCATAGGTATGTCAGGACTGAACTACAGACCATGAGGAGAACTCTTGGGGATATGAAAAAAGGGCGAGTGTGAGGCTCTTGATCAAGTTTCTGTCTCTGGATATCGTGACACTCATGGTCGTGAAATTTCCGGGTGACTTCATGGGAAATGGACGAGTCTTACTCTCTGGGGGTTTGGCCCCATCCAAAGAGTTTGGGGTCACTCTGTGGGATGAAAGAAGTCCGTTGTTCTGTTCTTGTTGATTTGTTTTGTTTGGTTTTTCAACCTCAGGTGTCCCACCAAATGAGGGATTCCAGAGTAGAGCCCTGGGGAGGGGCGACTGGACAACAAGAAATCTGGTTAAAAATTGGGGCCTAGGGACATGCCAAGCCCATTATGACCTCTAATGGTCCTGTCACTGAGAGGACGTACTAGAAGACAGGACTCACACTGAGGGTCAGAATGCGTGTTTATGCCCTCATCGCACTCAAGAATGGGCGAGACCTCAGGGTGAATGCTGGTTTCTCCTACACTGAACGTTGGACAACATGCCAACCACAAGGTTTCTTGCCATGGGTAAGGAAGAGTTCTGATTTCTGCATCACAGTCACCCCTGGTCAGTGATTGGAGATAAGGTCTAGGTTCTGAAGCCTGAAAACTGAGGTACGGAAGAGATGATGACCTAAAGCCATGGCGTGTCTGATGTTCTCAGTGTGCGGTAAGCTGTCTGGGTGTTGGTCACGAGGTCCGAGCTCAGGTTGTCAGACAGTGCATTAGTGCCCAGGTTACACTATATATGTTGGGTGCATTCGAGTGCCGTGTAGGTTCTTACCTGAAGAACTCTTCAGGATATGAAGAATGAGCGAGTCTGAGGCGCGTGCTCAGGCTTTTGTCTCTGGATTTTGTATCAGCGATGGCCGTGGAATGTTGGGGAGGCCTCATGGGCCATGGACGAATCTTGCTCTCTGTGGAATTGGCCCGATACCAATTGTTTTCCGTCAATATGTGGGATGGGAGGACACCTTTCAGTTTGTTACCTCAGGTGTCCCACGAAAAGAGGAATTCCAATGCAGAGCCCTGGGGAAGAGTGAAGGGACAACCCGAACTATGGTTATAAATTGGGGCCTAGGGGCATGGCAAGCCCAATATGCTGTCTCTCCATCCAGCCACTGAGAGGCCTTACCTGAGGCCTGGGCTCAGGCTGAGGGTCACAATGTGTGTTTGTGACCAATGTGGCCCGCAAGCATGGGCGGGGCCTCATGGGCCTCAGTGGTTTCAATAACACTGAACCTTGGACAACATGACAACCACAAAGTTCTTTCCATGGGGAAAGTGTTCTGATTTCTGCATCATTTTCAAACCTGGGCCGTGATTGGAGATAAGGTCTAGGTTCTGAAGCCTGAAAACCGCGGTTGAGAAGAGATGACGACCTAAGGCCATAGCGGGTCCGATGTGCTCAGTGTGCGGCTAGCTGTCTGGGTGGGGCCAGGAGGTCCAGGCTCAGGCTGTGTCAGAAAGGGCATTAGTGCCCAGGTCAGCCTATATATTTGGGGTACAGCCGAATGGCATGCAGGTTGAACCTCATTTGGGGTATCTGGTTAGCCCCAGAGGACAATGTTTTTCTTCTGGAGGGCAGGCAGAGTGCTGCATTGTAGTTCTGGATTGCCAAACTGGAGGGCTTGTGGGCCAGTAGTCTGAGGACGGAAGTCTGAGAACCCAAGCTAGGCCTAGGTTTCTGGGTGAGGATATGGCAGGCACAATCTACATACCTGAATCGAGATCTCGTGCATCTGAAGTCAGGGCGAGGATCAAACGATCGCTCAGGTTGGACAGTCTGTCCCTGATGGCCCCTTCTTGAAGGGGGGGTGGATTACGAGGCCATGGGGGTTTTCCCACGATGGGAGTTGTGAGAAGCTCCCAACTGCAAAGATTCTTCTGCAGGACAATTGAGATCCGTTGGTTGGCTCCAGGACAATGATTCCGAGCAGGGTTCTAAGGATGGATGGCTGGGTAGCCCAGCTCACATTCCATTGTCTCCAAGCAACAAGACAGGTTAGATCTGCTGGATCGGGGGGAGCAACGGAGGAGGCTGAGTTGAAATGGACTCTCCCGTGGATGTGTCCTAATATGATTTTGTGTTTATGGAGACCTTGGAATGAAGCGGTGGCACTGGGGCCCTGAGGGGTGCTCCTAAAGAGAGGCTTTCACACAGCTCCATCGTGCAAGTTTCCAATGTGTAGATGAGATTTGTTCTGATGGGTGAGTCAATAAACAGCCATATGCTGTTATTGAAATCCAGGCCTCTAAGTAGAGATGCCTGTAAACCAAAGCAATGGATCCGATAGGTGCCTAGGGGCCTGTTCGTACCTTTTTATTTCTGGGGACATCAGTCTACAGGTCTGAGTGCCGGTAGGTGCTCAGATGGGCCCAGATTGCCCCTGTTTGTCCTGGGAAGCCACAAATATTTTGATGGCCTCAGGGACTTTGGAGGTTTATCCTCTTAGTAGGGTTGTGGCCATTGGAATGGGTACATACAATTCCCTTGGAGAGGGCAAGCACAGTCGTCAGGTAGGGCTCCAGGGGCATGAGCATGTAGGGTGTGTAGGCCAGGGCTGTTTGGACAGTTGTCTGAAAACACAAACTCGGCTTATGTTTCGGGTCATAGGTATGGCAGGACTGATCTACAGACCATGAGGAGAACGCTTCGCGATATGAAAAAAGGGCGAGTTTGAGGCTCTTGCTCAAATTTCTGTCTCTGGATATCGTGTCACTCATGGTCCTGAAATTTCCGTGTGACTTCATGGGAAATGGACGAGTCTTACTCTCTGTGGGCTTGGCCCCGTCCAAGGAGTTTGTGGTCATTCTGTGGGAAGGAAGAAGTCCGTTGTTCTGTTGCTGTTGATTTGTTTTGTTTTGTTTTTCAACCTCAGGTGTCCCAGCAAAAGAGGAATTCCAAAGCAGAGCCCTGGGGAAGAGTGAAGGGACAACCCAAGCTATGGCCACTGAGAGGCCTTACCTGAGGACTGGGCTCAGGCTGAGGGTCACAATGTGGGTTTGTGACCAATGTGTCCCGCAAGAATGGGCGGGGCCTCATGGGCCACACTGGTTTCAAGTACACTGAACCTTGGACAACATGCCAACCACAAGGTTTCTTGCCATGGGGAAAGAGTTCTGATTTCTGCACCATTTTCAAAGCCGGGCCGTGATTGGAGATAAGGTCTAGGTTCTGAAGCCTGATAACCGAGGTTGAGAAGAGATGACGACCTAAAGCCATGGCGGGTCCGATGTGCTCAGTGTGCGGCCAGCTGTCTGGGTGGGGCCAGGAGGTCCAGGCTCAGGCTGTGTCAGAAAGGGCATTAGTGCCCAGGTCAACCTATATATTTGGGGTACAGCCGAATGGCATGCACGGTGAACCTCATTTGTGGTTTCTGGGTAGCCCCAGAGGACAATGTTTTTCTTCTGGAGGGCAGGCAGAGTGCTGCATTGTAGTTCTGGATTGCCAAACTGGAGGGCTTGTGGGCCAGTAGTCTGAAGACGGAAGTCTGAGAACCCAAGCTAGGCCTAGATTTCTGGGTGATGATATGGCAGGCACAATCTACAGACCTGAATCGAGATCTCGTGCATCTGAAGTCAGGGCGAGGATCAGACGATCGCTCAGGTTGGACAGTCTGTCCCTGATGGCCCCTTCTTGAGGGGGGGTGGATTACGAAGCCATGGGGGTTTTCCCACGATGGGAGTTGTGAGAAGCTCCCAACTGCAAAGATTCTTCTGCAGGACAATTGAGACCTGTTGGTTGGCTCCAGGACAACGATTCCGAGCAGGGTTCTAAGGATGGATGGCTGGGTAGCCCAGCTCGCATTCCAATTGTCTCCAAGCAACAAGACCGGTTAGATCTGCTGGATCTGGGGTAGCAACCGAGGAGGCTGAGTTGAAATGGACTCTCCCATGGATGTGTCCTAATATGATTTTGTGTCTATGGAGACCTTGGAATGAAGCGGTGGCACTGGGGCCCTGAAGGGTTCTCCTAAAGTGAGGCTTTCACACAGCTCCTTTGTGCAAGTTTCCCATGTGTAGATGAGATTTGTTCTGAAGGGTGAGTCAAGAAGCAGCCATATGCTGTTATTGAAATCCAGGCCTCTGAGGAGAGATTCCTGTAAACCAAAGGAATGGATCCGATAGGTGCCTAGGGGCCTGTTCGTTCCTTTTTATCTCTGGGGACATCAGTCTGAGGGCCTGAGTGCAGGTAGGCGCTCAGATGGGCCCAGATTACCCTGTGGGTCCTGGGAAGCCACAAATATTGGGATGGCCTCAGGGACTTTGGAGGTTTATACTCTTAGTAGGGTTGTGGCCATTGGAATGGGCACATACAATTCCCTTGGAGAGGGAAAGCACAGTCGTCAGGTAGGGCTCCAGGGGCCTGAGCCTGTAGGGTGTGTAGGCCAGGGCTGTTTGGACAGTTGTCTGAAAACACAAACTCGGCTTATGTTTCGGGTCATAGGTATGGCAGGATTGATCTACAGACCATGAGGAGAACGCTTCGGGATATGTAAAAAGGGCGAATGTGAGGCTCTTGCTCAAGTTTCTGTCTCTGGATATCGTGTCACTCATGGTCCTGAAATTTCCGGGTGACTTCATGGGAAATGGACGAGTCTTACTCTCTGTGGACTTGGCCCCGTCCAAAGAGTTTGTGGTCATTCTGTGGGAAGGAAGAAGTCCGTTGTTCTGTTGTTGTTGATTTGTTTTGTTTTGTTTTTCAACCTCAGGTGTCCCACCAAATGAGGGATTCCAGAGTAAAGCCCTTGGGAGGGGCGACTGGACAACCAGAAATCTGGTTAAAATTTGGGGCCTAGGGACATGTCAAGCCCATTATGACATCTAATGATCCAGAAACTTAGAGGACGTACTAGAGGAAAGGACTCACGCTGAGGGTCACAATGCGTATTTATGCCTTGGTCGCACTCAAGAATGGGCGGGGCCTCAGGGTGAATGTTGGTTTCTCCTACACTGAACATTGGACAACATGCCAACCACAAGGTTTCTTGCCATGGGTAAGGAAGAATTCTGATTTCTGCATCACAGTCACCCCTGGGCAGTGATTGGAGATAAGTTCTAGGTTCTGAAGCCTGAAAACTGAGGTAGGGAAGAGATGATGACCTAAGCCATGGCTGGTCTGATGTGCTCAATGTGCGGTCAGCTGTCTGGGGGTTGGTCACGAGATCCGGGCTCATGTTGTCAGACAGTGCATTAGTGCCCAGGTTAGACTATATATTTTGGGTGCCTTCGAGTGCCTTGTAGGTTCTTATCTGAAGAACTCTTCAGGATATGTAGAATGAGCGAGTCTGAGGCGCGTGCTCAGGCTTTTGTCTCTGGATTTTGTATCAGCAAAGGCCGTGGATTGTTGGGGAGGCCTCATGGGCCATGGACGAAACTTGCTCTCTGTGGATTTGGCCCGATCCCAATTGTTTTTCGTCAATCTGTGGGATGGGAGGACTCCTTTCAGGTTTGTTACCTCAGGTGTCCCACCAAAAGAGGAATTCCAATGCAGAGCCCTGGGGAAGAGTGAAGGGACCACCCGAACTATGGCCACTGAGAGGCCTTACCTGAGGACTGGGCTCAGGCTGAGGGTCACAATGTGGGTTTGTGACCAATGTGGCCCGCAAACATGGGCTGGGCCTCATGGGCCACACTGGTTTCAACTACACTGAAGCTTGGACAACATGCCAACCACAAGGTTTCTTGCCATGGGGAAAGAGTTCTGATTTCTGCATCATTTTCAAACCCGGGCCATGATTGGAGATAAGGTCTAGGTTCTGAAGCCTGAAAACCGAGGTTGAGAAGAGATGACGACCTAAAGCCATGGCGGGTCCGATGTGCCCAGTGTGCGGCCAGCTGTCTGGGTGGGGCCAGGAGGTCCAGGCTCAGGCTGTGTCAGAAAGGGCATTAGTGCCCAGGTCAGCCTATATATTTGGGGTACAGCCGAATGGCATGCAGGTTGAACCTCATTTGGGGTTTCTGGGTAGCCCCAGAGGACAATGTTTTTCTTCTGGAGGGCAGGCAGAGTGCTGCATTGTAGTTCTGGATTGCCTAACTGGAGGGCTTGTGGGCCAGTAGTCTGAGGACGGAAGTCTGAGGACCCAAGCTAGGCCTAGGTTTCTGGGTGAGGATATGCAAGGCACAATCTATAGACCTGAATCGAGATCTCGTGCATCTGAAGTCAGGGCGAGGATCAGACGATCGCTCAGTTTGGACAGTCTGTCCCTGATGGCCCCTTCTTGAAGGGGGGGTTGGATTACGAGGTCATGGGGGTTTTCCCACGATGGGAGTTGTGAGAAGCTCCCAACTGCAAAATTGTTCTGCAGGACAATTGAGACCTGTTGGTTGATTCCAGGACAACGATTCCGAGCAGGGTTCTAAGGATGGATGGCTGGGTAGCCCAGCTCACATTCCAATTGTCTCCAAGCAACAAGACCGGTTAGATCTGCTGGATCTGGGGGCCAACCGAGGAGGCTGAGTTGAAATGGACTCTCCCATGGATGTGTCCTAATATGATTTTGTGTCTATGGAGACCTTGGAATGAAGCGGTGGCACTGGGGCCCTGAAGGGTTCTCCTAAAGAGAGGCTTTCACACAGCTCCATCGTGCAAGTTTCCCATGTGTAGATGAGATTTGTTCTGAATGGTGAGTCAAGAAACAGCCATATGCTGTTATTGAAATCCAGGCCTCTGAGGAGAGATGCCTGGAAACCAAAGCAATGGATCCGATAGGTGCCTAGGGGCCTGTTCGTACCTTTTTACCTCTGGGGATATCAGTATATGGGTCTGAGTGCAGGTAGGTGCTCAGATGGGCCCAGATTGCCCCTGTTTGTCCTGGGAAGCCACAAATATTGGGATGGCCTCAGGGACTTTGGAGGTTTATCCTTTTAGGAGGTTTGTGGCCATTGGAATGGGCACATACAATTCCCTTGGAGAGGGCAAGCACAGTCGTGTAGGGCTCCAGGGGCCTGAGCCTGTAGGGTGTGTAGGCTAGGGCTGTTTGGACAGTTGTCTGAAAACACAAACTCGGCTTATGTTTCGGGTCATAGTTATGGCAGGACTGATCTACAGACCATGAGGAGAACTCTTCAGGATATGAAAAAAGGGAGAGTGTGAGATTCTGCTCAAGTTTTTGTCTCTGGATATCGTGTCACTCATGGTCGTGAAATATCCGGGTGACTTCATGGGAAATGGATGAGTCTTACTCTCTGGGGGTGTGCCCTGTCCAAAGAATTAGGGGTCATTCTGTGGGAAGGAAGAAGTCCGTTGTTCTGTTTTTGTTGATTTGTTTTGTTTTGTTTTTCAACCTCAGGTGTCCCACCAAATGAAGGATTCCAGAGTAGAGCCCTGGGGAGGGGCGACTGGACAACCAGAAATCTGGTTAAAAATTGGGGCCTAGGGACATGTCAAGCCCATTATTACATTTAATGGTCCAGCCACTGAGAGGACTTACTAGAGGACAGGACTCACGCTGAGGGTCACAATGAGTGTTTATGCCCTCGTCGTACTCAAGAATGGGCGGGGCCTCAGGTGAGTGCTTGTTTTTCCTACACTGAACGTTGGACAACATGCCAACCACAAGGTTTCTTCCATGGGTAAGGAAGAGTTCTGATTTCTGCATCACAGTCACCCCTGGGCAGTGATTGGACATAAGGTCTAGGTTCTGAAGCCTGAAAACTGAGGTAGGGAAGAGATGATGACCTAAGGCCAAGGCGGGTTGATGTGCTCAGTGTGCGGTCAGCTGTCTGGGGGTTGTTCACAAGATCCGGGCTCAGGTTGTCAGTGCATTAGTGCCCAGGTTAGACTATATATTTTGGGTGCCTTCGAGTGCCTTGTAGGTTCTTATCTGAAGAACTCTTCAGGATATGTAGAATGAGCGAGTCTGAGGCGCGTGCTCAGGCTTTTGTCTCTGGATTTTGTATCAGCGAAGGCCATGGATTGTTGGGGCGGCCTCATGGGCCATGGACGAATCTTGCTCTCTGTGGATTTGGCCCGATCCCAATTGTTTTTCGTCAATCTGTGGGATGGGAGGACTCCTTTCAGGATTGTTACCTCAGGTGTCCCACCAAAAGAGGAATTCCAATGCAGAGCCCTGGGGAAGAGTGAAGGGACAACCCGAACTATGGTTATAAATTGGGGCCTAGGGGCATGGCAAGCCCAATATGCTGTCTCTCCATCCAGCCACTGAGAGGCCTTACCTGAGGACTGGGCTCAGGCTGAGGGTCACAATGTGGGTTTGTGACCAATGTGACCCGCAAGCATGGGCGGGGCCTCATGGGCCACACTGGTTTCAAGTACACTGAACCTTGGACAACATGCCAACCACAAGGTTTCTTGCCATGGCGAAAGAGTTCTGATTTCTGCATCATTTTCAAAACCGGGCCGTGATTGGAGATAAGGTCTAGGTTCTGAAGCCTGAAAACCGAGGTTGAGAAGAGATGACGACCTAAAGCCATGGCGGGTCCGATGCGCTCAGTGTGCGGCCAGCTGTCTGGGTGGGGCCAGGAGGTCCAGGCTCAGGCTGTGTCAAAAAGGGCACTAGTGCCCAGGTCAGCCTATATTTTTGGGGTACAGCCGAATGGCGTGCAGGTTGAACCTCATTTGTGGTTTCTGGGTAGCCCCAGAGGACAATGTTTTTCTTCTGGAGGGCAGGCTGAGTGCTGCATTGTAGTTCTGGATTGCCAAACTGGAGGGCTTGTGGGCCAGTAGTCTGAGGACGGAAGTCTGAGAACCCAAGCTAGGCCTAGGTTTCTGGGTGAGGATATGGCAGGCACAATCTACAGACCTGAATCGAGATTTCGTGCATCTGAAGTCAGGGCGAGGATCAGACGATCGCTCAGGTTGGACAGTCTGTCCCTGATGGCCCCTTCTTGAGGGGGGGTGGATTACGAGGCCATGGGGGTTTTCCCACGATGGGAGTTGTGAGAAGCTCCCAACTGCAAAGATTCTTCTGCAGGAAATTGAGACCTGTTGGTTGATTCCAGGACAACGATTCCGAGCAGGGTTCTAAGGATGGATGGCTGGGTAGCCCAGCTCGCATTCCAAGTGTCTCCAAGCAACAAGACAGGTTAGATCTGCTGGATCTGGGGGAGCAACCGAGGAGGCTGAGTTGAAATGGACTCTCCCATGGATGTGTCCTAATATGATTTTGTGTCTATGGAGACCTTGGAATGAAGCGGTGGCACTGGGGCCTGAAGGGATCTCCTAAAGAGAGGCTTTCACACAGCTCCATTGTGCACGTTTCCCATGTCTAGATGAGATTTGTTCTGATGGGTGAGTCAAGAAACAGCCATATGCTGTGATTGAAATCCAGGCCTCTGAGGAGAGATGCCTGGAAACCAAAGCAATGAATCCGATAGGTGCCTAGGGGCCTGTTCGTACCTTTTTACCACTGGGGATATCAGTCTACGGGTCTGATTGCAGGTAGGTGGTCAGATGGGCCCAGATTGCCCCTGTTTGTCCTGGGAAGCCACAAATATTGGGATGGCCTCAGGGACTTTGGAGGTTTATCCTATTAGTATTGTTGTGGCCATTGGAATGGGCACATACAATTCCCTTGGAGAGGGCAAGCACAGTCGTCAGGTAGGGCTCCAGGGGCCTGAGCCTGTAGGGTGTGTAGGCCAGGGCTGTTTGGACAGTTGTCTGAAAACACAAACTCGGCTTATGTTTCGGGTCATAGGTATGGCAGGATTGATCTACAGACCATGAGGAGAACGCTTCGGGATATGCAAAAAGGGCGAGTTTGAGGCTCTTGCTCAAATTTCTGTCTCTGGATATCGTGTCACTCATGGTCCTGAAATTTCCGGGTGACTTCATGGGAAATGGACGAGTCTTACTCTCTGTGGACTTGGCCCCGTCCAAAGAGTTTGTGGTCATTCTGTGGGAAGGAAGAAGTCCGTTGTTCTGTTGTTGTTGATTTGTTTAATTTTGTTTTTCAACCTCAGGTGTCCCACCAAATGAGGGATTCCAGAGTAGAGCCCTTGGGAGGGGCGACTGGACAACCAGAAATCTGGTTAAAAATTCGGAACTAGGGACATGTCAAGCCCATGATGACATCTAATGATCCAGACACTTAGAGGACGTACTAGAGGACAGGACCACGCTGAGGGTCACAATGCGTATTATTGCCCTGGTCGCACTCAAGAATGGGCGGGGCCTCATGGTGAATGTTGGTTTCTCCTACACTGAACATTGACAACATGCCAACCAGGAGGTTTCTTGCCATGGGTAAGGAAGAGTTCTGATTTCTGCATCACAGTCACCCCTGGGCAGTGATTGGAGATACGTTCTAGGTTCTGAAGCCTGAAAACTGAGGTAGGGAAGAGATGATGACCTAAGCCATGGCTGGTCTGATGTGCTCAATGTGCGGTCAGCTGTCTGGGGGTTGGTCACGAGGTCCGGGCTCAGGTTGTCAGACAGTGCATTAGTGCCCAGGTTAGACTATATATTTTGGGTGCCTTCGAGTGCCTTGTAGGTTCTTATCTGAAGAACTCTTCAGGATATGAAGAATGAGCGAGTCTGAAGCGCGTGCTCAGGCTTTTATCTCTGGATTTTGTATCAGCGATGGCCGTGGAATGTTGGGGAGGCCTCATGGGCCATGGACGAATCTTGCTCTCTGTGGACTTGGCCCGATCCCAATTGTTTTCGTCAGTCTGTGGGATGGGAGGACTCCTTTCAGGTTTGTTACCTCAGGTGTCCCACCAAAATAGGAATTCCAAAGCAGACCCTGGGGAAGATAGAAGGGACAACCCGAACTTTGTTTAAAAATTGGGGTCTAGGGGCATGGCAAGCCCAATATGCTGTCTCTCCATCCAGCAACTGAGAGGCCTTACCTGAGGACTGGGCTCAGTCTGAGGGTCCCAATGTGTGTTTGTGACCAATGTGGCCCGCAAGCATGGGCGGGGCCCCATGGGCCACACTGGTTTCGACTACACTAAACCTTGGACAACATGCCAACCACAAGGTTTCTTGCCATGGGGAAAGAGTTCGGATTACTGCATCATTTTCAAAACCGGGCCGTGATGAGGATATAAGGTCTAGGTTCTGAAGACTGAAAACCGAGGTTGAGAATAGATGACAACCTAAGGCCATGGCGGGTCCGATGAGCTCAGTGTGCGGTCAGCCTTCTGGATGGGCCAGGTGGTCCAGGATCAGGCTGTGTCAGAAAGGGCATTAGTGCCCAGGTCAGCCTGTATATTTGGTGTACAGCCGAATGGCGTGCAGGTTGATCCTCATTTGGGGTTTCTGGGTAGCCCCAGAGGGCAATGTTTTTCTTCTGGAGGGCAGGCAGAGTGCTGCATTGTAGTTCTGCATTGCCAAACTGGAGGGCTTGTGGGCCAGTATTCTGAGGACGGAAGTCTGAGAACCCAAGCTAGGCCTAGGATTCTGGGTGAGGATATGGCAGGCACAATCTACAGACCTGAATCGAGAGCTCGTGCATCTGAAGTCAGGGCGAGGATCAGACGATCGCTCAGGTTGGACAGTCTGTCCCTGATGGTCCCTTCTTGAAGGGGGGGTGGATCACGAGGCCATGGGTGTTTTCCCGCGATGGGGTTGTGGAAAGCTCCCAACTGCAAAGATTCTTCTGCAGGACAATTGAGACCTGTTGGTTGGCTCCAGGATAAGGATTCCGAGCAGGGTTCTAAGGATGGATGGCTGGGTAGCCCACCTCGCATTCCAATTGTCTCCAAGCAACAAGACAGGTTAGATCTGCTGGATCTGGGGGAGCAACCGAGGAGGCTGAGTTGAAAAGGACTCTCCCGTGGATGTGTACTAATATGATTTTGTGTCTATGGACACATTGGAATGAAGCGGTGGCACTGGGGCCCTGAAGTGTTCTCCTAAAGAGAGGCTTCCACAGGCTCCATCGTGCAAGTTTCCCATGTGTAGATGAGATTTGTTCTGATGGGTGAGTCAAGAAACAGCCATATGCTGTTATTGAAATCCAGGCCTCTGAGGAGAGATGCCTGGAAACGAAAGCAATGGATCCGATAGGTGCCTAGTGGCCTGTTCGTTCCTTTTTACCTCTGGGGACATCAGTCTACTGGTCTGAGTGCCGGTAGGTGCTCAGTTAGGCCCAGATTGCCCCATTTGTCCTGGGAAGCCACAAATATTGTGATGGCCTCAGCGACATTGGAGGTTTATACTCTTTGGAGGGTTGTGGCCATTGGAATGGGCAGATACAATTCCCTTGGAGAGGGCCATCACAATCGTCAGGTTTGGCTCCAGGGGCCTGAGCCTGTAGGGTGTGTAGGCCAGGGCTGTTTGGACAGTTGTCTGAAAACACAAACTCGGCTTATGTTTCGGGTCATAGGTATGGCAGGACTGATCTACAGACCATGAGGAGAACTCTTCGGGATATGAAAAATGTCGAGTGTGAGGCTCTGCACAAGTTTTTGTCTCTGGATATCCTGTCACTCATGGTCGTGAAATTTCCGGGTGACTTCGTAGGAAATGGACGAGTCTTACTCTCTGGGGGTTGGCCCCGTCCAAAGACTTTGGGGTCATTCTGTGGGATGGAAGAAGTCCATTGTTCTGTTGCTGTTGATTTGTTTTGTTTTGTTTTTCAACCTCAGGTGTCCCACCAAATGAGGGATTCCAGAGTAGAGCCCTGGGGAGGGGCGACTGGAAAACCAGAAATCTGGTTAAAAATTGAGGCCTAGGGACATGTCAAGCCCATTATGACATCTAATGGTCCAGCCACTGATAGGACGTACTAGAAGACCGCACTCACGGTGAGGGTCACAATGCGTGTTTATGCCCTCGTCGCACTCAAGAATGGGCGTGGCCTCAGGGTGAATGTTGTTTTCTCCTACACTGAACGTTGGACAACATGCCAACCACAAGGTTTCTTGCCATGGGCAAGGAAGAGTTCTGATTTCTGCATCACAGTCACCCCTGGGCAGTGATTGGAGATAAGGTCTAGGTTCTGAAGCCTGAAAACTGAGGTAGGGAAGAGATGATGACCTAAGGCCATGGCGGGTCTGATGTGCTCAGTGTGCGGTCAGCTGTCTGAGTGTTTTTCACGAGGTCCGGCTCAGGTTTTCAGACAGTGCATTAGTGCCCAGGTTATACTATATATTTTGTGTGCATTCGAGTGCCGTGTAGGTTCTTATCTGAAGAACTCTTCAGGATATGAAGAATGAGCGAGTCTGAGGCGTGTGCTCAGGCTTTTGTCTCTGGATTTTGTATCAGCGATGGCCGTGGAATGTTGGGGTGGCCTCATGGGCCATGGACGAATCTTGCTCTCTGTGGACTTGGCCCGATCCCAATTGTTTTTCGTCAATCTTTGGGATGGGAGGTCCCGGCTCAGGTTGTGTCAGACAGTGCATTACTGCCCAGGTTAGACTATATAATTTGGGTACATTCTAGTACCGTGTAGGTTTATTGCCATTTAATGTGCCCGGGCAGCTCATTAGGCAATATATTTTTTCGAGAGGGCAGGCAGAGTGCTGCAATGATGTTTCGGAATTGCCAAACTTGTGGGCTTCGGGGACAGGAGTGTGAGGATGGAAGTCTGAGTACACAAGCTAGACTTGGGTTTCAGGGCGAGGGCACGGCATGTATCCCCTGAAGATCTGAAGCAATATCTCATGCATCTGAAGTCAGAGCGAGGATCAGACGTTGGCTCAGCTTGTGTTTTCTGTTCATGACGGCCCCTTCATGAAGGGAGTGATTCTCGAAAGCGTGGAGGTTTTCCCACGTTGGGAGTGGTGGGATACCCCCTCCAAGGATTCCTTCTGCGGGACCTTTGAGACCTGTTGGACAGCTCCAGGACATCCCATATGGATGAGTCCAGACCAACGTTCGTGGATGGATGCCTGGAAGCCCGCCTCGCATTCCAATTGTCTCCTAGCGACAAGACAGTTTAGATCTGATGGCTCTGCAGGAGCAACTGGGGTGGCTGTGTTGAAATGGACTTTCCTGAGGATGGGTCTAATGTGTGTTTGTGTCCATGAAGGCCTTTAAATGGGGCGTTGGCACCGGGACCCTGAAGTATTTTCCTAAGCTTTTGACATAGCTCCCATGCACAAGTTTCCTTGTGGAGATGAGGTTTGTTCTGATGGGTGCCTCAGGAAAACTCCTATGTAGTATTGGAATCCAGGGTTTTGAGGAGACATGCCTGTAAACCAAAGCAATGGATCCGATTTTGGCCTACGGTCCTGCCTGGTTCAATCTTCTTCTCCGGGGACATCCATCTCGGGTATGAGTGGAGGTATATGCTCAGCTGGTGTCAGCCTGCCCTTTTTTGTCCCGGGCAACCTATAATATTGGGATGGCCTCGGGGACTTTGGAGGGTTCTCCTAATTTGTACGATTTTGGACAATGGAATGGGTAGAATTCCCATGGATTGGGTAGGCACAGTCCTAATGTGTGACTTCAGGGTCCCCAGCCTGGAGGGTGTGTGGCCCAGGACTTTGAGGACAGAAGTCTGAAAACACAAACTCAGCTTATGTTTGGGGACGTAGGTATGGCAGGCCCGATCTACAAACCAGGAGAAGACATCTTCAGGATATGAAGATAGTGCGAGTCTGAGGCGCTTGGTCAGGCTTTTGTCTCTGGATTTTGTTTCAGCGATGTCCGTGGAATGTCGAGGAGGCCTCATGGGCCATGGAAGAATCTTGCCCTCTGTGGACTTGGCCCGATCCCAATTGTTTTTCGTCAATCTGTGGGATGGGAGGACTCCTTTCAGGGTTGTTACATCAGGTGTCCCACCAAAAGAGGAATTCCAAAGCAGAGCCCTGGGGAAGAGTGAAGGGACAACCCGAACTATGGTTAAAAATTGGGGCGTATGGGCATGGCAAGCCCAATATGCTGTCTCTTCATCCAGCCACTGAGAGGCCTTACCTGAGGACTGGGCTAAGGTTGAGGGTCACAATGTGAGTTTGCCACCTATGTGGCCCGCGAGCAATGGCGGGGCCTCATTGAAAAAACAGGTTTCCACTACACTGAACATTGGACAACAAGCCAACCACAAGGTTCTTGCCATTGGGAAGGTGTTCTGATTTCTGCATCATTTTCAAACCTGGGCAGTGATTGGAGATAAGGTCTAGGATCTGAATCCTGAAAACCGAGGTTGGGAAGATATAACGACCTAAGGCAATTGCTGGTCCGATGTGCTCAGTGAGCGGCAAGCTGTCTGGGTGGGGGCCAGGAGGTCCAGGCTCAGGGTCTGTCAGAAAGGGCAAAAATGCCCAGGTCAGTCTATATATTTTGGGTACAGCCAAGTGGCGTGCAGGTTGATCTTCATTTGGGGTTCCTGGGTAGCGCTAGAGGGCAATGTTTTTCTTCTGCAGGGCAAGCAGAGGGCTGCATTGTAATTCTGGATTGCCAAACTGGAGGGCTTGTGGGCATTAGTCTGAGGACGGAAGTCTGAGGACACAAGCTATTCTTAGGTTTCTGGGTGAGGACATGGCAGGCACAATATACAGACCTGAATTGAGATCTCGTGCATCTGAAGTCAGTGTGAGGATCAGACTATTTCTCAGGTTGGACCTTAGGTCCCTGATGGCCCCTTCATGAAGGGGCGCGTATCACGAGGCCAAGGGGGTTTCTCACGATGGGAGTTGTGAGAAGCTCCCAACTGCAAAGATTCTTCTGCAGGAAAATTGAGACCTGTTGGTTGGCTCCAGGCCAATGATTCCGAGCAGGGTTCTAAGGATGGATGGCGGGGTAGGCCACCTCGCATTCCAATTGTCTCCAAGCAACAAGACAAGTTAGACCTGCTATATCTCGCGGAGCAACCGAATATGCTGAGTTGAATTGGACTCTCCCGTGGATGTGTGCTAATATGATTTTGTGTTTATGGAGACCTTGGAATGAAGCGGTGGCACTGAGGCCATGAAGGGTTCTCCTAAAAAAGGCTTGACACACCTCCCATGTGCAAGTTTCCCATGTGTAGATGAGTTTTGTTCTGATAGGTGAGTCAAGAAACAGCCATATGCTGGTACTGAAATCCAGGCCTCTGAGGAAGATGCCTGGAAACCAAAGCAATTGATCCGATTAGGGCCTAGGGGCCTGTTCGTTCCTTTTTACCTCTGGGGATATCAGTCTACGAGTCTGTGTGCAGGTAGGTTCTCAGATGGGCTCAGATGCTCCTTTTTGTCCCGGGAAGCCACCACTATTGGGATGGCCTCAGGGACTTTGGAGGTTTATCCTATTAGTAGGGTTGTGGCCATTGGAATGGGCACACAGAATTCCCTTGGAGAGGGCAAGTACAGTCCTCACCTTGGCTCCAGGGGCATAAGCCTGTAGGCTGTGTAGGCCAGGGCTGTTTGGACAGTTGTCTGAAAACAGAACCTTGGCTTATGTTTCGGGTCATAGGTATGGCAGGACTGATCTACAGACCATGAGGAGAACTCTTCGGGATATGAAAAAGGTCGAGTGTGAGGCTCTTGCTCAAGTATTTATCTCTGGATATCGTGCCATTCATGGTCATGAAATTTCCGGGTGACTTCATGGGAAATGGACGAGTCTTACTCCCTGGGGGTTTGGCCCAGTCCAAAGAGTTTGGGGTCATTCTGTGGGTTGGAAAAAGTCCGTTTTTTGTTGTCGTTTTGTTTTGTTTTGTTTTTCAAACTCACGTGTCCCACCAAATGAGGGATTCCAGAGTAGAGCCCTGGGGAGGGGCAATTGGGCAACCAGAAATCTGGTTAAAATTGGGGCCTAGGGACATGTCAAGCCCATTATGACATCTAATGATCCAGCCACTGAGAGGACGTACTAGAGGACAGGACTCACGCTGAGTGTCACAATGCGTGTTTATGCCCTCGACGCACTCAAGAATGGGCGGGGCCTCAGGGTGAATGCTGGTTTCTCCTACACTGATCGTTGGACATCTTTCCAACCACAAGGCTTCTTGCCTTGGGTAAGGAGGAGTTCTGATTTCTGCATCACATTCAACCCTTGTCAGGGCTTGGAGTTAAGGTCTACGTTCTGAAGCCTGAAAAGTTAGGTTGGGAAGAGATAACGAGCTAAGACCATGTCGGTTGTGATGTTCTCAGTGTGCGGTCAGCTGTCTCGGTTTTGGTCAGGAGGTCCGGGCTCACTGTGTATCAGACAGTGTATTAGTGGCCAGGTTAGACTATCTACTTTGGGTACATTCGAGTGCCGTGTAGGTCTATCCTCATTTGGGTTATGTGAGAAACTCCATAGGTCAAAATTTTTCTTCTGGAAGGCAGGCAGAATGCTTTATTTTGTGTCCCGAATTTCCAAATGTGAGGGCTTGGGGGCCAGGAGTGTGAAGGACAGAAGACTGAGAACACAAGCTAGTCATAGGTTTCAGGGCGAGGGCAAGGAAAGCACACTCTGCAGAGCTGCATCGAGATCTCGTGCATCTGAATTCAGGGTGAAGATCAGACGTTGGCTTAGGTTGGAGTTCCTGTCCATGATTTCCCCTTCATAAATGGGGGGTGGGGCATCACAAAGCCATCTAGATTTTCCCAGGTTGGGAGTTGTGAGATGCTCCAAAACTCAAGGATTCCTTCTGCTAGACATTTGAGACCTGTTTGATGGATCCAGGACATCCCATACGGAACGACGCCAGAGCAGAGCTCTAAGGATGGATGGTTGGGCAGCCCGCCTCGCATTCCAATTGTCTCCTAATCAAGACAGGTTCAGTCTGCTCGCTCTGGGGGAGCAACCAAGGGAGCTGAGTTGAAATGGAATTTCCTGCGGATGGGTTCTAATGTGGATTTCTGTCCATGGAGACCTTGTAATGGGGCAGTGGCACACAGGCCCTGAAGGATTCTCCTAACTGGAGGTTTTGAGACATCTTCAAAGGATAATTTTCCCATGTGGAGAAGAGATTTGTTCTGATTGCTGCCTCATGAAATCCCCATATGCTAATATTGGAAACCAGGCCTCTGAGGAGAGATACCTGTAACCGAAAGCAATGAATCTGATTCAGGCCTAGGGGCCTGTCTGATTCAATCTTCTTCTCTGGGGACATCCATCTACGCTGCGTAGAGGTAGATTCTCAGCTGGTTTCAGATGACCCTTGTTTGTCCTGGGCGGCCTACATTATTGGGATGTCCTTGGGGACTCTGGAGGTTTTTCCTAATTTGTACGATTGTGGACAATGGAATGGGCAGAATTCCCGTGGTATGGACAGGCACAGTCCTGATGTGTGGCTCCAGGGGCCCCAGCCTGAAGGGTCTGTAGGCCAGGAATGTGGGGACAGAAGTCTGAAAACACAAACTTAGCTTAGGTTTGGGAAGTAGGTATGGCAGGCCCGATCTACAGACCGTGAGGAGAACTCTTCGGGATACGACAAAAGAGCGAGTGTGAGGCGCTTGCTCAGACTTTTGTCTCTGAATTTGTTGTCACCGACGGCTGTGGAATCTCGGGGAGGCCTCATGGGCCATGGACGAGACCTCCTCTCTGTGAATTTGGTCCAATCCCAATTGTTTTGGGTCAATCTGAAGGATGGGAGGAGTCCTTTTAGTTTTGTTACCTCAGGTGTCCCACCAAAAGAGGGATTCCAAAGCAGAGCTCTGGGGAGGGATGAATGGACAACCCGAACAATCCAATTGGGGTGAGGTCGAGACCCGAGCAGGTTGATCCTCATTTGGGGTTTATGGAGACCCCCATAGAGCAACGTTTTTCTTCTGGAGGGCCAGCATAGGGCTGCATTTTGGTTCCAGAATTCCAAGTCTTGAGGACATGTTTGCCAGGAGTGTGAGGAAGGAAGTCTGAAAACACAAGGTAGCACGAGGTTTGGGCCCACTGTGCAGAGGCTGAATCGAAATCTCCTGCATCTGAGGTCAGGGCGAGTATCAGATGTTGCCTCAAGCTGGAGTTTGTGTCCATGACGGCCCCTTCCTGAAGGGGGTGGGGGCGTCATGAGGCCAGGGAGGTTTCCCTACGCTGGGAGTTGTGAGCTGCTCCAAACTTCAAAGTTTCCTTCTTCAGGACAGTCGAGTAGTATTGGATGGTTCCAGGATGCCCCATACAGAAAGACTCGAGAGCAGGGGCCTAAGCATGGATGCCGAGAAACGCCAACTCACCTTCCCATTGCCTGGTCGAGACAAGGCACGCTCAATCTGCGGGCTCTTGGGTGAGCTACCCAGAAGGCTGAGTTTAAATGGACTTTCCTGCGGATGAGTCATAATGTGGGTTGGTGGCCATGGAGACCTTGGAATGTGGCAGTAGCTAAGGGACTCTGCAGGATTCTCCAACCCGAAGGGTTTGACACAACTCCAACAAGGAAGCTTTCCATGTGGAGATGAGAGGTGTTCTGTCTGGTGCCTCAGGATAGCCCCATATGCTGGTCTTCGAACCCAGGCCTCTGAGGAGTGATACCTGGACACCAAAGCCAGAGTTCATAATAGGGCCTAGGGGCCTGTCTGGTTCAATCTTCTGTCTCTGCGGATATCAGTCCGTGTGTCTGCATGGAGGTAGTAGTTGCTCAGCTGGTGTCATAATGCCCCTGTTTGTCCAGTGCGGCTTGCGGTAGTGGGATGTCCTTGGGGACCTTGAGGTTTCTACTATTTTGTAGAGTTGTGGCCAATGGACGCGCAGTTTCTTAGGAGAGAGCAGGCACAGTTCTGTGGTGTGGCTCCAGAGACCCCAGCCTGGAGGCGGTGTGGGCCACGGCTGTGCAGACAGACATCCAAAAACCCAAACTCAGCTCAGGTTTGGGGCCGAGGTTATGGCAGGCCTGATCTACAGTCCGTGAGGGGAGCTCCTCTGGATATGAAAGAAGGGTGAGAGGGAGGCAGTCGCTCAGTCTTTTGTCTCTGGATATTTTGTCCACAATGGCCGTTTAATGTAGGAGTTGCCTCATGGGTCGTAGAAGTCTCCCTCTCTGGTAGTTTGTCCAGCCCCCAAGAGTTTGGGGTCATTCTGTGGGAAGGGAAGAGTCCTGTTTTCTGCTTCATGTGTCCCCCCAGTAGAGGGATTCTGGAGCATAGCAGTGGGTACTGACAACTGGAATACTCGCTCTCTGGTTAAGCCTGGGGGCCTATGGATATGACAAGCCCCATAGGCAGGATCTTGGTCCAGCCACTGAGAGGCGTTACTTTAATACGGGACTCACGCTACAGGTCACAATGCATGTCTGTGCCCTAGGCGGAACTCAAGCACTGGCGTGGCCTTTCCGACAATGCAGGTTTTCCCACATTGAACGTTGGACAACATGCCAACCACAAGTTTTCTGGCCATGGGGAAGGAGGAATTCTAATTGCTGCATCACGTTCACCCCTGGGCAGTGATTGGAGATAAGGTCTAGGTTCTGAAGCCTGAAAACCGAGGTTGGGAAGAGATGACGAACTACAGCCATAGCGGGTCCCTTGTGTCCAGGTTGGAGCCAGCTGTCTAGGTGTCGTTCGGGATGTCTTGTCTCAGGCTGTGCCAGACAGGGCATTAGTATTCAGGGTAGGCTGTATAATTGCTTTACAGTCGAGTGGCATGCATTAGATAATCATTTGGGGTTTCTTATTAGCAGCATAGGGCAAAGTTTTTCTTCTGGAGGGCAGGCAGAGTGCTGCATTGTGGCTTCGGAATTCCCAAACTGGAGAGCTTGTGGGCCAGAAGAGTGAGGACGGAAGTCTGAGAACACAAGCTAGGCTTAGGTTTCGGGGAATGGACATGGCAGGCACACTCTGCAGAGCTGAATTGAGATTTCATGGGTCTGAAGTCAGGTCGAGGATCAGACTTTGGCTCAGGTTGGAGTTTCTGTCCATGTTGGCCCCTTCATGAAGGGGGGGGGCATTATGAGGCCATGGGGATTTTCCCACTATTAGAGTTGTGAGATGCTCCAAAACGCAAGGATTCCTTCTGTGGGACAATTAAGATTTGTTGGATGGCTCCAGGACGTCTCATAAGGTATTTTTCCAAAACAGGGTTCTAATTATGGATGCCTGGGGAGACAGCCTCAATTCCAATTGTCTCCTAGCAACAAGAAACGTTTGATCTGCTGGCTTGGGGTAGCATCAAAGGGGGCTGAGTTGAAATGGAATTTCCTGAGGATGGTCTTAAATGAGTTGAAATGGACTTTCCTGAGGATGGTCTTAATGTTGGTTTGAGTCCATTGAGACCTTGGTATGGGGCAGTGGCACCAGGGCCCTGAAGGATTCTCCTAACCAGAGGTTATAACAAAGCTCCAATGAGCAAGTTTTCCATGGGGAGACGAGATTTGTTCTTATTGGTGCCTCAGGAAACCACCATTTGCTGGTATTGGAAATGAGGCCTCTGAGGAGAGATGCCTGGAAACCAAAGCAATGGATCTGATTAGGGCCTAGGGGCCTGTCTGGTTCAATATTATTCTCTGGGGACATCTTTTGTCTGAGTGGAGGTAGTTGCTCAGCTGGTTTGAGATCACACCTGTTTGTCCTGGGCGGCCTACACTATTGGGATGGCCTCAGTAACTTTGGAGGTTTTTCCTAATTTTCAAGGTTGTGGCCAATGGAATGGGAAGAATTCTCTTGAAAGGGAAGCACAGTCCTGAGGTGTGGCTCCAGGGACCCAAGTGTGGAGCGTGTGTGGTCCAGGGCTATTTGGACAAAAGTCTGAAAACACAAACTCCACTTAGGTTTGGGTCCGTAGGTATGGCCGGCCCGATATATAGACCGTGAGGAGAACTCTTCGGGATATGAATAAAGGGCGAAAGTGAGGTGCTTGCTCATGCTTATTTTTTTCTGGATATGTGTCACCGATTGCCATGGAATGTCCGGGTGTCCTCATGGGCCATCGATAAGGCTCCCTTTCTGGGGATTTGACCGAATCCCAAGAGTTTGGGGTCATTCTGTGGGAAGGGAGGAGGTCTTTCTATTTTTTTTTTTTTTTTTTTTTTTTTTTTACCTCAGGTGGACCACCAAAAGAGGGATTCCACAGAAGAATCCTGGGGAGGGGTGACTCGACAACAAGACCTCTGGTTAACATTGGGACCTAAGAACATGGCAAGCCCCATATGTGGGCTCTTGGTCCAGACACTGAGAGGCCTTCCTTGAGCATAGGGCTCACATTGAGTTTCACAATGTGTTTTTGTACCCAAGGGCCCCTCAAGTCAGGGCGTGGCCTAATGTACCATGCTGGTTTCCCCTACACTGAACGTTGCACAATATGGCAACCACAAGTTTTCTGGCCATGGGGAAGAAGGAGTTCTAATTTCTGCAACACTTTCACTCCAGGACTGTGATTGGATTTAAGGTCTAGGTTCTGAAGCCTGAAAACTGAGGTTGGGAAGAGATGAAGACCTAAGGCCATGGTGTGACTGATGTGCTCAGTGTTCGGCCAGCTGTTGAGTGTGGGTTGGGAGGTGCAGGCTCAGGCTGTGGCAGACAGGGAATTAGTGCCCAGGCTAGACTGTATCATTGGGGTGCAGTCGAGTTTCGTGCAGGTTGGTACTCATTTGTGGTTACTGGGTAGCCCCAGAAGGCAAAGTTTTTCTTATGGAAGGAAGACACATTGCCACATATTGGCTCCAGAATTCCCAAACTGGAAGGCTTGTGGGCCAGGAGTGTGAGGAAAAAATTCTGAGAACACAAGCCAGACTTCGATTTCGGGGTGAGGGGACGGCAGGAACCCTCTGCAGAGATGATTCGAGATCCCGTGTACCTGAAGACAGAGCTAGGATCAGACGTTGGCTCAGGTTGGAGTTTCTGTCCATGACGGCCCCTTCATGAAGGGGAGGGTGTCACGAGGCCATGGAGGTTTTCCCACGATGGGAATTCTGGGATGCTCCAAACCGCAATGATTCCTTCCGTGGGACAGTCGAGACCTGCTGGATGGCTCAAGGACATCCCATAAGGAAGTTATCCAGAGCAGGGTTCTAAGGATGGATGCCTGGGCAGCCTGCCTCCCATTCCAGGTGTCTCATAGCGCCAAGGCAAGTTCGATCTGCTGGATCTAGGGGAGTAACCGAGGCGGGTGTGTTGAAATGGGTGAGTTGAGGATCGGTCATAATGTGCATTTGTGTCCATGGAGACCTTGGAATGGGGTGCTTGATCCGGGGCCTTGAGGGATGTTCATAACCGGAGGTTTTGATGGAGCTCTAAAGAGTACGTTTCCTATGTAGAGAAGAGAATTGTTTTGATGAGTGCCTAAGGAATCTCCCATATGCTGGTATTGGAAACCAGGCCTCTGAGGAGAGATGCCTGGAAACAAAAGCAATGGATATGATTAGGGCCTAGGTGCCTGTCCGGTTCAGTCTCTTTCCTGGGGATACGTGTCTATGGATCTGAGGGGAGGTAGTTGCTCGGCTTGGGTCAGATCACCCCTGTTTGTCCTGGGCAGCCTATAATATTGGGAATGGCCTCGGGACTTTGGAGTTTCTCCTAATCTATAGGGATGTGGCCAATGGAATGGGCAGAAATCCCCTGGAGAGGGCAGGCACAGTTCTGAGTTTGGCTCAAGGGTCCTAGCCTTGAGGGTGTGTGGGGCAGGCCTGTGGGGACAGAAGTCTGAAAACACAAACTCCGCTTAGGATTGGGGACATAGGTATGGCACGCCCAATCTACAGACCGTGATAACACTTCGGGATATGAAAAAGGATGAGTTTGAGGTGCTTGCTCAGGTTTTGTCTCTGGATTTGTGTCAACAATGTGGGTCGAATGCTGGCGTGGCCTCATGGGTTGTGGACGGCTTTCCTTCTCTGAGGATTTGACCCAATCCCAAGAGTTTGGGTACATTCTGTGGGATGGGAGGAGTCCTTTCTGTTTTTTATTTTAATTTATGTACCTCATGTGTGCCAATAAAAGAGGGATTCCAGAGCAGAGTCCTTGGGAGGGACAACTGGATAACCCCACCTCTGTTTAAGTTTGGGGGCCAAGGGCCATGGCAAATCCAATATGTGGGCTCTTGATTCAGACACTGAGAGGTCTTCCTTGAGGACAGGGCTCATGCTGAGGGTCACAATGCCTATTTGTGCCCAACAAGGCCCTCAAGCATGGGAAGGGCCTCATGGGCCACGCTGGATTCCCCTACACTGAACGTTGGAGAATATGCCAACCACAAGGTTTCCGGCCATGGCGAAGGAAGAGTTGTGATTTCTGCATCACGTTCACCCCTGGACAGTGATTGGAGTTTAGGTCTAGGTTCTGAAACCCGAAAACCGAGGTTGGGAAGAGATGAAGCCCTAAGGACCTGATGGGTACAATGAGCTCAGTGTGTGGCTAGCTGTTGAGCGTAGGTCTGGAGGTGTGGGCTCATGCTGTGTCAGACAGGGCATTATACAGGGTAGACTGTATATTTGGGGTGCAGTCGAGTGGCGTTCAGTTGATCCTCATTCGGGTTACTAGGTACCTCCATAAGGCAACGTTTTTCTTCTGGAGGGCAGGCAGAGTGCTGCATTGTGGCCCCAGTATTGCCAAATTGTAGGGCTTTTGGGCCAGGGGTGTGAGGACGGTAGTCTGAGAACACAAGCTAGGCTTAGTTTTTGGGGTGAGGGCACAGAAGGCACACTCTGCAGAGCTGAATCAAGATCTCATGCACCTGAAGCCAGGGCGAATATCAGACGTTTGCTCAGGTTGGAGTTTCTCTCCATGATGGCCCCTTTATAAAGTGGAGCGTCTCAAGAGGCCATGAAGATTTTCCCACAATGGGAGTTGTGAGATGCACCAGACTGCAAAGATTCCTTCTGTGGGACACTTGAGACCTGTTGGATGGCTCTAGGATGACCCATATGGAACGACTCCAGAGTAGGGTTCTAAGGATGGATGCCTGGGCAGCCCGCCTCCCATTCTACTTGTCTCCTAGCAACAAGGCAGGTTTGATCTGCAGGCCCTGGGGGAGGAACCAAGGGGGGTGAGTTGACATGGACTCTACCGAGGATAGATCATAATGTGGGTTTAAGTCCATGGAGACCTTGGAATGGGGCGCTTGATCCGGGGCCCTGAAAGATTCTCCTAAACAGAGGTTTTTATAGAGCTCCAAAGAGTACATTTCCTATGTGGAGACGAGATTTTTCTATGAGTGCCTCAGTAATCCCCCATATGCTGGTATTGGTAACCAGGCCTCTGAGGAGAGATGCCTGGAAACAAAAGCAATGGATCTGATTAGGGCCTAAGTGCCTGTCCAGTTCAATCTTATTCTATGGGGATATCTGTCTCTGGGTCTGAGTAGAGGTAGTTTCCTAACTTGTGAAAGATCATCCCTGTTTGTTCTGGGCAGCCAACACTATTGGGATGGCCTCGGGGAGTTTGGAGGTTTCTCCTAATCTATAGGGTTGTGGCCAATGGAAATGGCAGTATTCCCCTGGAGAGGGAAGCCACAGTTCTCAGGTGTGGCTCCAGGGGCCCCAGCTTGGATGGTGTGTGGGCCAGGACTGTGGGGACAGAAGTCTGAAAACACAAACTCAGCTTAGGTTTGGGGATGTATGTATGAAGGCTCGATCTACAGACCATGAGAATTTTCCGGGCTATGAACATAGGGCGAGTATGTGGCATTTGCTCAGGCTCTTGTCTCTGGATTTTGTGCCTACGGTGGCGGTGGAATGTCCGGGTGTCCTCAAGGGCCATGGACAAGTCTTTCTCTGGTGATTTGGCCTGATCCCAACTGGTTGGGATCATTCTGTGGATGGGAAGAGTCCTTTCTGTATTTTTTTTTTTTTTTTACCTCAGGTGTCCCACCAAAGAGGGATTCCAGAGCAGAGCCCTGAGTAGGGGTGACTAGACATCTCTAACTCTGGTTGAGATTGGGGGACTAGGGGCTTGGCAAGCCCCATATGTGGGCTGTTGTTCCAGTCACTAAGAGGCTTTACATGAGGATAGGGCTCACGCTGAGTGTCACAATGTGTGTTTGTGCAAATTGTAGCCCTCAGGGATAGGTGGGGCCTCATAGTCCATGCAGCTTTCTCCTACAATGAACGTTGGACCACATGCCAACCACAAGGTTTCTTGCCATGGCGAAGGGGAAGTTCTGATTCTTGTATCACGTTCACTCCTGAGCAGTGAGTGGAGATAAGGTCTAGGTTCTGAAGGTGAAAACTGAGGTTGGGTAGAGATGATGGCCGAAAGCCATTGTGGGTTTGATATGCTCAGTGTATGGCCAGCTGTCTGGGTATTGGACTGGAGGTCTGCCCTCAGGCTGTGTCAGACAGGGCTTTAGTGCACAGGCTAGACTATATAATTTGTGTACAGTTAAATGGCATGCAGGTTTATCCTCATTTGAGGTTTCTGGGTAGACCCATAGTGCAACGTTTTTCTTCTAGAGGGCAGGAAGAGTGCAGCACTGTGTCATCGGAAATCCCAAAATGGAGGGCGTGTGGTCCAGGAGAGTGAGGACGGAAGTCTGAGAACACTAGCTATGCTTAGGTTTTGGGGTGAGGGCACAGCAGGTACACTCTGAAGAGCTTAATCAAGATCTCCTGCATCTGAAGTCAAGGCGAAGATCAGCCGTTGGGTCAGGTTGGAGTTTCTTTCCATGATCCGCCTTCATGAAGATTGGGGGCATCATGTGACCTTGGAAGCTTTCCATGATATGAGTTGTGAGGTGGTCCATGCACAAGGACTCCTGTGGGACAGTCGAGGCCTGCTGGATGGCTCAAGGATGTCCCATAAGGAATGGTGCAAGAGCAGGTTTCTAAGGGTTCTAAGGATCTCTAAGGAGAGATGCCTGGAAACCAAAGCAATGGATCCGATAGGTGCCTAGGGACATGTTCGTTCCTTTTTACCTCTGGGGACATCAGTCTACGGGTCTAAGTGCCGGTAGGTGCTCAGAGGGGCCCAGATTGCCCCATTTGTCCTGGGAAGCCACAAATATTGGGATAGCCTCAGGGACTTTGGAGGTTTATACTCTTAGGAGGGTTGTGGCCATTGGAATGGGCAGATACAATTCCCTTGGAGAGGGCAAGCACAGTGGTCACGTTTGGCTCCAGGGGCCTGAGTCTGTAGGGTGTGTAGGCCAGGGCTGTTTGGACAGTTGTCTGAAAACACAAACTCGGCTTATGTTTCGGGTCATAGGTATGGCAGGACTGATCTACAGACCATGAGGAGAACTCTTCGGGATATGAAAAAAGGGCGAGTGTGAGGCTCTTGCTCAAGATTCTGTTTCTGGATATCGTGTCACTCATGGTCGTGAAATTTCCGGGTGACTTCATGGGAAATGGAAGATTCTTACTCTCGGGATTTGGCCCCGTCCAAAGAGTTTGGGGTCCTTCTGTGGGATGGGAGAAGTCCGTTGTTCTGTTGCTGTTGATTGGTTTTGTTTTGTTTTTCAACCTCAGGTGTCCCACCAAATGAGGGATTCCAGAGTAGAGCTTTGGGGAGGGGCGACTGGACAACCAGAAATCTGGTTAAAAATTGGGGCCTAGGGACATGTCAAGCCCATTATGGCATCTAATGGTCCAGCCAGTGAGAGGACGTACTAGAGGACGGGACTCACGCTGAGGGTCACAATGCGTGTTTATGCCCTCGTCGCACTCAAGAATGGGCGGGGCCTCAGGGTGAATGCTGGTTTCTCCTACACTGAACGTTGGACAACATGCCAACAACAAGGTGTCTTGCCATGAGTAAGAAAGAGTTCTGATTTCTGCATCACAGTCAACCCTGGGCAGTGATTGGAGATAAGATCTAGGTTCTGAAGCCTGAAAACTGAGGTAGGGAAGAGATGATGACCTAAGGCCATGTTGGGTCTGATGTGCTAAGTGTGCGGTCAGCTGTCTGGGTGTTGGTCACGAGGTCCGGGCTCAGGTTGTCTGACAGTGCATTAGTGCCCAGGATAGACTATATATTTTGGGTGCATTCGAGTGCCGTGTGGTTCTTATCTAAAGAACTTTTCAGGATATGAAGAATGAGCGAGTCTGAGGCGCGTGCTCAGGCTTTTGTCTCTGATTTTGGTATCAGCGATGGCCGTGGAATGTTGGGGAGGCCTCATGGCCCATGGACGAATCTTGCTCTCTGTGGATTTGCCCGATCCCAATTGTTTTTCGTCAATCTGTGGGATGGGAGGACTCCTTTCAGGTTTGTTACCTCAGGTGTCCCAGCAAAAGAGGAATTCCAAAGCAGAGCCCAGGGGAAGAGTGAAGGGACAACCCGAACTATGTTTAAAAATTGGGGCCTAGGGGCATGGCAAGCCCAATATGCTGTCTCTCCATCCAGCCACTGAGAGGCCTTACCTGAGGACTGGGCTCAGGCTGAGGGTCACAATGTGTGTTTCTGACCAATGTGGCCCGCAAGCATGGGTGGGTCCTCATGGGCCACACTGGTTTCAACTACACTGAACCTTGGACAACATGCCAACCACAAGGTTTCTTGCCATGGGGAAAGAGTTCTGATTTCTGCATCATTTTCAAACCCGGGCAGTGATTGGAGATAAGGTCTAGGTTCTGAAGCCTGAAAACCGAGTTCGAGTAGAGATGACGACCTAACGCCATGGCGGGTCGGATGTGCTCAGTGTGCGGCCAGCTGTCTGGGTGGGCCCAGGAGGTCCAGGATCAGGCTGTGTCAGAAAGGGCATTAGTGCCCAGGTCAGCCTATATATTTGGGATACAGCCGAATGGCGTGCAGGTTGATCCTCATATGGGGTTTCTGGGTAGCCCCAGAGGGCAATGTTTTTCTTCTGGAGGGCAGGCAGAGTGCTGCATTGTAGTTCTGGATTGCCAAACTGGAGGGCTTGTGGGCCAGTAGTCTGAGGACGGAAGTCTGTGAACCCAAGCTAGGCCTAGGTTTCTGGGTGAGGATATGTCAGGCACAATCTACAGACCTGAATCGAGATCTCGTGCATCTGAAGTCTGGGCGAGGATCAGACGATCGCTCAGTTAGGACATTCTGTCCCTGATGGCCCCTTCTTGAAGGGGGGGTGGATCACGAGGCCATGGTGGTTTTCCCATGATGGTAGTTGTGAGAAGCTCCCAACTGCAAAGGTTCTTCTGCAGGACAATTGAGACCTGTTGGTTGGCTCCAGGACAACGATTCCGAGCAGGGTTCTAAGGATGGATGGCTGGGTAGCCCACCTCGCATTCCAATTGTCTCCAAGCAACAACACAGGTTAGATCTGCTGGATCTGGGGGAGCAACCGAGGAGGCTGAGTTGAAATGGACTCTCCCGTGGATGTGTCCTAATATGATTTTGTGTCTATGGAGACCTTGGAATGAAGCGGTGGCACTGGGGCCCTGAAGGGTTCCCCTAGGAGATGCTTTCACACAGATCCATCGTGCAAGTTTCGCATGTGTAGATGATATTTGTTCTGTTGGGTGAGTGAAGAAACAGCCATATGCTGTTATTGAAATCCAGGCCTCTGAGGAGAGATGCCTGGAAACCAAAGCAATGGATCCGATAGGTGCCTAGGGGCCTGTTCGTTCCTTTTTACCACTGGGGACATCAGTCTGAGGGCCTGAGTGCAGGTAGGCACTCAGATGGGCCCAGATTACCCTGTGGGTCCTGGGAAGCCACAAATATTGGGATGGCCTCAGGGACTTTGGAGATTTATCCTATTATTAGGGTTGTGGCCATTGGAATGGGCACATACAATTCCCTTGGAGAGGGCAAGCACAGTCTTCAGGTTTGGCTCCAGGGGCCTGAGCCTGTAGGGTGTGTAGGCCAGGGCTGTTCGGACAGTTGTCTGAAAACACAAACTCGGCTTATGTTTCGGGTCATAGGTATGGCAGGACTGATCTACAGACCATGAGGAGAACTCTTCGGGATAGGAAAAAAGGGCGAGTGTGAGGCTCTTGCTCAAGTTTTTGTCTCTGGATATCGTGTCACTCATGGTCGTGAAATTTCCGGGTGACTTCATGGGAAATGGACGAGTCTTACTCTCTGGGGGTTTGGCCCCGTCCAAAGAGTTTGGGGACATTCTGTGGAATGGAAGAAGTCCGTTGTTCTGTTGTTGTTGATTTGTTTTGTTTTGTGTTTCAAACTCAGGTGTCCCACCAAATGAGGGATTCCAGAGTAGAGCGCTGGGGAGGGGCGAATGGACAACCAGAAATCTGGTTAAAAATTGTGGCTTAGGGACATGTCAAGCACATTATGACATCTAATGGTCCAGCCACTGAGAAGACGTACGAGAGGACAGGACTCACGCTGAGGGTCACAATGCGTGTTTATGCCCTCGTCGCACTCAAGAATGGGCGGGGCCTCACGGTGAATGCTGGTTTCTCCTACACTGAACGTTGGACAACATGCCAACAACAAGGTTTCTAGCCATGGATAAGGAAGAGTTCTGATTTCTGCATCACAGTCACCCCTGGGCAGTGATTGGAGATAAGGTCTAGGTTCTTCAGCCTGAAAACTGAGGTAGGGAAGAGATGATGACCTAAGGCCATGTTGGGTCTGATGTGCTCAGTGTGCGGTCAGCTGTCTGGGTGTTGGTCACGAGGTCCGGGCTCAGGTTGTCTGACAGTGCATTAGTGCCCAGGTTAGACTATATATTTTGGGTGCATTCGAGTGCCGTGTAGGTTCTGATCTGAAGAACTTTTCAGGATATGAAGAATGAGCGAGTCTGAGGCGCATGCTCAGGCTTTTGTCTCTGATTTTGGTATCAGCGATGGCCGTGGAATGTTGGGGAGGCCTCATGGGCCATGGACGTATCTTGCTCTCTGTGGATTTGGCCCGATCCCAATTGTTTTTCGTCAATCTGTGGGATGGGAGGACTCCTTTCAGGTTTGTTACCTCAGGTGTCCCAGCAAAAGAGGAATTCCAAAGCAGAGCCCAGGGGAAGAGTGAAGGGACAACCCGAACTATGTTTAAAAATTGGGGCCTAGGGGCATGGCAAGCCCAATATGCTGTCTCTCCATCCAGCCACTGAGAGGCCTTACCTGAGGACTGGGCTCAGGCTGAGGGTCACAATGTTTGTTTCTGACCAATGTGGCCCGCAAGCATGGGTGGGTCCTCATGGGCCACACTGGTTTCAACTACACTGAACCTTGGACAACATGCCAACCACAAGGTTTCTTGCCATGGGGAAAGAGTTCTGATTTCTGCATCATTTTCAAACCCGGGCAGTGATTGGAGATAAGGTCTAGGTTCTGAAGCCTGAAAACCGAGTTCGAGTAGAGATGACGACCTAAGGCCATGGCGGGTCGGATGTGCTCAGTGTGCGGCCAGCTGTCTGGGTGGGCCCAGGAGGTCCAGGATCAGGCTGTGTCAGAAAGGGCATTAGTGCCCAGGTCAGCCTATATATTTGGGATACAGCAGAATGGCGTGCAGGTTGATCCTCATATGGGGTTTCTGGGTAGCCCCAGAGGGCAATGTTTTTCTTCTGGAGGGCAGGCAGAGTGCTGCATTGTAGTTCTGGATTGCCAAACTGGAGGAGTTGTGGGCCAGTAGTCTGAGGACGGAAGTCTGTGAACCCAAGCTAGGCCTAGGTTTCTGGGTGAGGATATGTCAGGCACAATCTACAGACCTGAATCGAGATCTCGTGCATCTGAAGTCTGGGCGAGGATCAGACGATCGCTCAGTTAGGACATTCTGTCCCTGATGGCCCCTTCTTGAAGGGGGGGTGGATCACGAGGCCATGGTGGTTTTCCCACGATGGTAGTTGTGAGAAGCACCCAACTGCAAAGGTTCTTCTGCAGGACAATTGAGACCTGTTGGTTGGCTCCAGGACAACGATTCCGAGCAGGGTTCTAAGGATGGATGGCTGGGTAGCCCACCTCGCATTCCAATTGTCTCCAAGCAGCAACACAGGTTAGATCTTTTGGATCTGGGGGAGCAACCGAGGAGGCTGAGTTGAAATGGACTCTCCCGTGGATGTGTCCTAATATGATTTTGTGTCTATGGAGACCTTGGAATGAAGCGGTGGCACTGGGGCCCTGAAGGGTTCTCCTAAGGAGAGGCTTTCACACAGATCCATCGTGCAAGTTTCGCATGTGTAGATGAGATTTGTTCTGTTGGGTGAGTGAAGAAACAGCCATATGCTGTTATTGAAATCCAGGCCTCTGAGGAGAGATGCCTGGAAACCAAAGCAATGGATCCGATAGGTGCCTAGGGGCCTGTTCGTTCCTTTTTACCACTGGGGACATCAGTCTGAGGGCCTGAGTGCAGGTAGGCGCTCAGATGGGCCCAGATTACCCTGTGGGTCCTGGGAAGCCACAAATATTGGGATGGCCTCAGGGACTTTGGAGATTTATCCTATTATTAGGGTTGTGGCCATTGGAATGGGCACATACAATTCCCTTGGAGAGGGTAAGCACAGTCTTCAGGTTTGGCTCCAGGGGCCTGAGCCTGTAGGGTGTGTAGGCCAGGGCTGTTCGGACAGTTGTCTGAAAACACAAACTCGGCTTATGTTTCGGGTCATAGGTATGGCAGGACTGATCTACAGACCATGAGGAGAACTCTGGGATAGGAAAAAAGGGCGAGTGTGAGGCACTTGCTCAAGTTTTTGTCTCTGGATATCGTGTCACTCATGGTCGTGAAATTTCCGGGTGACTTCATGGGAAATGGACGAGTCTTACTCTCTGGGGGTTTGGCCCCGTCCAAAGAGTTTGGGGACATTCTGTGGAATGGAAGAAGTCCGTTGTTCTGTTGTTGTTGATTTGTTTTGTTTTGTGTTTCAACCTCAGGTGTCCCACCAAATGAGGGATTCCAGAGTAGAGCGCTGGGGAGGGGCGAATGGACAACCAGAAATCTGGTTAAAAATTGTGGCCTAGGGACATGTCAAGCACATTATGACATCTAATGGTCCAGCCACTGAGAAGACGTACTAGAGGACAGGACTCACGCTGAGGGTCACAATGCGTGTTTATGCCCTCGTCGCACTCAAGAATGGGCAGGGCCTCACGGTGAATGCTGGTTTCTCCTACACTGAACGTTGGACAACATGCCAACAACAAGGTTTCTGGCCATGGATAAGGAAGAGTTCTGATTTCTGCATCACAGTCAACCCTGGGCAGTGATTGGAGATAAGGTCTAGGTTCTTCAGCCTGAAAACTGAGGTAGGGAAGAGATGATGACCTAAGGCCATGGCGTGTCTGATGTGCTCAGTGTTCGGTCAGCTGTCTGGGTGTTGGTCACGAGGTCCGGGCTCAGGTTGTCTGACAGTGCATTAGTGCCCAGGTTAGACTATATATTTTGGGTGCATTCGAGTGCCGTGTAGGTTCTTATCTAAAGAACTCTTCAGGATGAAGAATGAGCGAGTCTGAGGTGCCTGCTCAGGCTTTTGTCTCTGGATTTGGTATCAGCGATGGCCGTAATATGTTGGGAACGCCCAATGGTCCATGGACGAATCTTGCTCTATGTGGATTTGGCCCGTCCCAATTGTTTTTCGTCAATCTGTGGGATGGGAGGACTCCTTTCAGGTTTATTACCTCAGGTGTCCCACCAAAAGAGGAATTCCAAAGCAGAGCCCAGGGGAAGAGTGAAGGGACAACCCGAACTATGTTTAAAAATTGGGGCCTAGGGGCATGGCAAGCCCAATATGCTGTCTCTCCATCCAGCCACTGAGAGGCCTTACCTGAGGGCTGGGCTCAGGCTGAGGGTCACAATGTGTGTTTGTGACCAATGGGTCCCACAAGCATGGGCGGGGCCTCATGGGCAACACTGGTTTCAACTACACTGAACCTTGGACAACATGCCAACCACAAGGTTTCTTGCCATGGGGAAAGAGTTCTGATTTCTGCATCATTTTCAAACCCTGGCAGTGATTGGAGATAAGGTCTAGGTTCTGAAGCCTGAAAACCGATGCTCCCAAGAATGGGATGACCTCATTTTGGGCACGCGGGGTTCCCTCATTCCGAGGGTTGTTCAATGCGCCGGGAGGGAAATTGGCGCCTGCGTAGTTGGGAGATGCGTGGGTTCGGGACTCAGGGTTCCCGATATGGAGGCCATGAGGAACAGGACTCCGGAATCAGAAGGCTGGGGCAGCGAGCGAGGGTCGAGCCCGAGCTTCGTGATGGGCCCTGACACATGGTATAGCACCAGGGACGGGATCCCCACAGGCCAGGGATCCACGGGCGTTGTCCTCACCACAGTCCGTCTCACCGAGTGCCTCTTGGCAGGGTGCGGGAGCGGACACTCACAATGCCCAGCCACGCCCCGTTGGGCGGCCCAGCATACGTGCGGCCACCGAGGTGAATTCGCCAGGCATATTCCGGCCAATTCTCACGAGCGTTCTGCCCAAACCAGGATCGGTTTGAGCAGAATGCTCGTGAGAATTGGCCAGCCTTGGGCAGCCCTGCGGACTGCCGTACTCTCCATGGCCCAGGGCCCTTTCTCGCCCATGTCATGTTGCGGCCTGCCCGGAAATCGCACGGGATAGAGGTGGCCCACCAGGGGGCGCCGGCGCAGTGAGCGTACCTGGAGCAGAGTTGAAGGACGGATGGCGATGGTGCCTGTGCCTCCATCTTTCGGGAATGGGGCGCCCAAGGATGGGGATGACCTCATTTTGGGCACACAGATTTCTCTCACTCCGAGGGTTGTCAGAAGAGCCGGGAGGCGCCGTTGGCGCCTGCGTGGTTGGGAGATGCGTGGCTGTGGGACTCAGGGTTCCCGATATGGAGGCCACGAGGAACAGGACCTCAGAAGCAGAAGGCTGGGGAAGCAAAGAGCGTTCGAGCCCGGGCTTCGTGATGGGCCCGGGTCCATTGTGTAGCGCCAGGAACTGGACCCCCGCAGCCCAAGGATCCGCAGGCGTTGTCCTCGCCGCAGTCCGTCTCCCGGAGTGCCTCTTGGTGGGTTGCGGGAGCAGGCACTCACAATGCCAGCCAGGCCTCGGGCGGGGGGGGCGGTGGCCCTTCAGATGTGCCGCACCCGAGGTGAATTCGCTGGGAGTTTTCCGGCCAATTCTCACGAGCTTTCAGCCCAAACCAGGATCCGTTTGGGCAGAACGCTCGTGAGAATTGGCCTGTGTTGGGCATTCCTGCGGACCGCCATTCTCTCCATGGCCCAGGGCCCTTTCTCGCCCAGGGCATGTTGCCTCCTCCCGGAAATCGCACGGGGTAGACGCTGCCTATCCGGGGGTGCCGGCGCAGAGGAGCGTTCCGGGAGCAAAGTTGAAGGACGGATGTGGGCCGGGCATGCGCCTCCCTCTTTCAGGAAGTGGGGCGCCCAAGGATGGGTATGACCTCATTTTGGGCACGCAGCTTTCTCTCATTCTGAGGTTCGTCAGAAGCGCCGGGAGGCGCAGTTGGCGTCTGCGTGGTTGGGAGATGCGTGGCTTCGGGACTCAGGGTTTCCGATATGGAGGCCACAAGGAACAAAACCCCGGAAGCAGAAGGCTGGGGAAGCGAGCGAGCGTTCGAACCCGGGCTTCGTGATGGGCCCCGACCCATGGTTTAACGCCAAGGACGGTACACCCGCAGGTTTAGAATCCACAGGCATTGTCCTCGCCACTGTCCGTCTTGCGGAGTGCCTCTTGGAGAGTGCGGGCGCGGGCACTACAATGCCGATCCAGGCCCCGGGGGGTGGCCCAGCAGAAGTGCAGCGCCCGAGTTTACTTCGCCGGGCATTTTCCGGCCAATTCTCGCGAGCGTTCTGATCAAAGTGGGATCAGTTTGGGCAGAACGCTCGTGAGAATTGGCCGGCGTTGGGCAGCCCTGCTGACCGCCCTGCTCTCCAGTGCCCAGGGCACTTTCTCGCCAAGGGCATGTTGCGGCCGCCCGGGCATCGCATGGGGTAGATGCTGCCCCCCCACCCCGTGGGCGCCGGCGCAGTGGAGCGATCCGCGAGAAGAGTTGAAGGACTGATGGCCGCGTGGCGAGCGCCTCCGTCTTTCGGGAAAATGGGGCTCCCAAGAATGGGGATGACCACATTTTGGGCACGCAGGTTTCCCTCATTCCGAGGGTTGTCCAAAGCGCCGGGAGGCGAAATTGGCGCCTGCGTGGTTGGGAGATGCGTGAGTGCGGGACTCAGGGTTCCCGATATGGAGGCCATGAGGAACAGGACCCCGGAATCAGAAGGCTGGGGCAGCGAGCGAGGGTTCGAGCCCGAGCTTCGTGATGGGCCCTGACACATGGAATAGCACCAGGGATGGGTCCCCCGCAGGCCAAGGATCCGCAGGCGTTGTCCTCGCCGCAGTCCGTCTCACGGAGTGCCTCCTGGCAGGGTGCGGGAGCGGGTACTCACAATGCCCGGCCAGGCCCCGGGGGGGGGTGGTCCTGCAGACGTGCGGCGCCCGAGGAGATTCGCCTGGCGTTTTCTGGCCAATTCTCACGAGCGTTCTGCCCAAAACAGGATCGGATTGGGCAGAACGCTCATGAGATTTGGCCGGCCTTGGGCAGCCCTTCGAACCGCCCTGCTCTCCATGGCCCAGGACCCTTTCTCGCCCAGGGCATGTTGCGGCCGCCCGGAAATCGCACGCAAAATACGTGGACCACCCGGGGGCGCCGGCGCACAGGAGCGTCCCGGGAGCAGAGTTGAAGGACGGGTGGCGGCCGGGCGTGCGCCTCCAGCTTTAGGGATCATGGGACGCCCAAGAATGGGGATGATCTCATTTTGGGCACGCAGGTTTATCTCACTCCGAGGGTTGTCCGAAGCGCCGGTAGGCCCCGTTGGCGCCTGCGTGGTTGGGAGACGCGTGGCTGCAGGACTCAGGGTTCCCGATATGGAGGCCAGGAGGGACAGGACCCCGGAAGCAGAAGGCTGTTGAAGCGTGCGAGCATTCGAGCCCTGGTTTCTTGATGGGCCCGGCCCCATGGTATAGCGCCAGGGATGGGACCCCTGCAGGCCGAGCATCTGCAGGCGTTGGCTTCGCCGTGTTCCGTCTCGCGGAGTGCCTCTTGGCAGGGTTCGGGTGCGGGCACGCACAATGCCCGGCGAAGCCCCGGGTGGGCGGCCCTGCCGACATGCGGCGCCCAAAGAGACATCGCTGGGCGTTTTCCGGCCAATTCTCACCAGCGTTCTGCCCAAAACAGGATCGGATTGGGAAGAACGCTCGTGAGAATTGGCCGGCGTTGAGCAGCCCTGCGGACCGCCCTGCTCTCCATGGCCCAGGGCCCTTTCTCGCCCAGGGCATGTTGTGGCCACCCGGAAATTCCACGGAAAAGACGCGGCCAACCCGGAGGCGCCGGCGCAGTGGAGCGTCCGGGAGCAGAGTTGAAAAACGGTTGGCGGCCGGGCGTGCGCATCCGTCTTTCGGGAAGGTGGGGCTCCCAAGAATGGGGATGACCTCATTTTGGGCACGCAGGTTTCTCTCACTCCGAGGTTTGTCCGAAGCGCCAGAAGGCGCCGTTTGCGCCTGCGTGGTTGGGAGATGCATGGCTGCGGGACTCAGGGTTCCTGATATGGAGGCCACGAGATAAAGGACCCCGGAAGCAGAAGGCTGGGGAAGCAAGCGAGCGTTCGAGCCCGGGCTTCGTGATGGGCCCGACCCTTTGGTATAGCGCCAGGAATGGGACCACCGCTGGCCGACGATCCGCAGGCGTTGGCCTCAGGGTGTTCGATCTCACGACGTGCCTCTTGGCGTGGTTCGGGTGAGGGCACTCACAATGCCCGGCCAGGCCCCGGGGGGGGGGGGCGTCCCTGCAGTTGTGCGGTGCCCGAAGAGACTTCGCCGTGCTTTTTCCGGCCAATTCTCACGAGCGTTCTACCCAAACGTGGGAAATTCTCCATAGCCTCTTGACACCACCCCTCCATTTGTCGGACATAATAGACACAAACTCCAGTGTGATCAAATATCTGAAATCCCCCCTTACTCAGGAGCTGGCTATCTTTTTATTTATTTTTTTAAAGATTTTATTTATTTATTTGACAGAGCGAGATCACAAGTAGGCAGAGAGGCAGGCTCGTGAGAATTGGCCGGAAAAAGCACGGCCAACTCACTTTGGGCACCGCGCATCTGCACGGCAGCTCCCTGGGCATGGCCCGGCATCATGAGCCCAGCCACCACCCGTCCCTCAACTCTGCTTCAGGAACGCTCCCCTACACCAAGGCCCCCAGGTGGGCCTTGTCTCAGCACATTTTCCTGGTGGCCGTGACATGCCCCCAGCGAGAAAGGGCCCTCAGCCACGGGGAGAAGGGTGGTCCAGAGGGCAATCCAACACCAGCCAATCCTCATGAGCGTTCTGCCCAACCGGGGTTGGTTTAGGCAGAACGCTCGTGAGTATTGGCTGGAAAAGGCCCGCCTACATCGCTTTGGGCGCCGAAAGTCTGCAGGGCAGCCCTGTAGGTATCGGCCGTCATCCCCAGTCGTCACGTCGAACTCTGCTTGAACGTCTTCTGAGTCTGGCACAGGCCAAGCAGATGCCTCCTGCTCCTCAGCCTCCAGGGATCTCCTCCCTGGACCTGGCCCATGGGTCTGGGACAGCCCTGATGCCCAAGTTCAAGCCCTCGCCTGCTTGCTCAACCTTCAGTTTCCTGGGTCCTGTTCCTCGGTGCCCCAACTGGGAAAGCCTGAGTCCTGTGCCACGAGCATCCTAAGATCCTATGTCAAGGTGCCTTTTGGAGCTGCAGACAAGCCTCTGAGTGAGAGATACATTCCTGCCTCCACTGAGGCCAGACCCATCCTTGGGCTCCCAAGTCACCCAAAGAGTCGGGTGCAGACGCCCCGCCACAAACACTCCCTCAACTTTACTCCTGGAACACTCCCCTCCGCCAGGGCCCCCGGGTGGGTCGCTGTGTCTCAGCGTGTTTTCTGGGGGGCTGCGACATGCCCTGAGCGAGAAAGGGCCCCTCAGCCATGGGGAATGGGGCAATGTGCAGGGTTGCCTATCGCCGGCCAATTCTCACGAATGTTCTGCCCAAATCGATCCCAATTAGAGCAGAATGCTCGAGAGAACTGGCCGGAAAATGCCCGGCAAACAAGCTTTGGGCACCACACGTCTGCACGGCTGCCCCCTGGGCCTGGCCTGGGATCCCGAATGTTACGTCTGAACCCGGCCAGAAAGCCCTCCGTGAGTCCCGTTCAGTTGAGTCTGACACCTCCTGCTCTTTAACCTCTGGGGGTTCCCTCCATTGCACTGTCCAATTCGACTGGTACAGCCCCGTGGCCCAGGAATTAACCCTTGCCTTCTTTCTTGGCCTTCTGTTTCCAGGATCTTCTCCCTCGGGCCCTCCAATTGGAAAACCCTGAGTCCCATGCCACATATCCACCTGCCACCCAGGTGGAAATAGTGCCTTTTAGAACTTTGGAAATGCCTTGGGGGCAGAGAAATCTTCATGCCCCCACTGAGGCCACTCCCAAGCATCGGTGCCCCAGTGGCTGGAAAAGTCAGAGGTGGATGCCACACCCTCTTCCTCATTCTGCTCCGGGAAATTTCCCCTGCACTAGGGCCCCTGGGTGGCCCTCATCATCTCAGTGCCTTTACTGGATGACTGCGACATGGCCCGCCTGAGGAAGGGCCCACGGTCATGGGGACAGGGCGGTCCTCAGGGCTGCCCAACCCCGGCCAATTCTGATGAGTGTTCTGCCCAAATTGATCCAGATTTGAGCAAAACGTTCTTGAGATTTGGCCGGAAAACACCCTGCGTTCTCGATTCGGGTGACACATGTCTGCAGGGCCGCCTGTTGGGCCTGGCCCAGGATCCCATGTTGTCATGACTCGGACCCTGCCAAAAAGCCCTCCATGAATCAGTTGGAGATGAGGCCAATGCCTCCTGCTCCTTGGCAACCGTGGGTTCCCTCCCTGGAGCTGGGAGATGGGGTCTGCCATGCCCCTATTCCTTGGTCCTAACCCTCACCTAGTTTTCAGTCTTACCTTCGCAGGGTCCTGTCTCTCGAACCCTCAACTGCAGGAAATCTGAAACCCACCCCATTAGTCCTCTTGCCACCAATTTGAAAACCGTGGTTTTGGAGCCTGAGTCAACCATTGTATGTGGAGACCCATGCCTGCCCTGCCCCCAACAAGGCCTTTCCACACCATCAGCAGCATAGTCTCTGCATGTTTTCCTGATGGCTATGCAAGCACTGTGCAAGAAACAACTATAGTCCACCAGAGACGGGTGGTCCAAATAACCCATTAATGCCAGCCTATTCTCACCATATGGGTTTAGGTAGAATGCTCATGAGAATTGGCAGGAAATTCCCTGGAGACCTCACTTTGTGCAGCTCATGTCTGCCTGAACACGGCCTTTTCTAGAGTCCTGTCCTCAGTGAGTTTGGCAAGAACTCAGGGAAAGCCCTCCACAAGCCAGCGGATGCAAGGCCAATGACTCTCCCTACTGAGCCCTGGGTGACTGCCTCGGTCCCAGAAGATCTGACATACCATGCCCCTAGGCTCTAAATAAACTGTAGTTTCATTATTCATGCTTCCATTCTAAGGCTCCTGGCCCCAAATCCCCTCGGATAAAGGAGGTCTGAGTGACACCCCAACACTCCACCTGCCACGTGGTAGGGATTCCTGCTGATTGGAGTTGTGTCAAGCCCTCCAAGGGGGTGAAACCTGCTTGCACCCATAAAGCTTCCCTGACCATCATGTCCCCCCTCGGCCATAAAGCCATATACTTGTGATGGAAGAGGTGTGTCCCCAATTCATCCCTGTGGGCAGGCCCCCTCAGATTCAGTATATATGGCCTGCAATGTTCCAAGGCCCTAACTCTAACCTTTCTTTGGGTTTTCGGGCTTCCATTCCAAGGGGCCTAACCCCCAGGCCCCCTGAATTAAGGACCCCTGAGCAACACCTCAGGAATCCGCTCTCCACATGGATGGAACCCATGCCACTTGGAGCTGCGCTAAACCTTCAGAGGGGCAGAAACCTGCATGTCCCCCTAAAGCCACTCCTACCATCAGTGGCCCCCCAGAGACAAACCCTGATTCTTCAGGTGGCCAGATGAATGTCCTAAACTCTGCCTCGATGGGAGCCAATTTCAGCATTGCCAATTTGGGCCTGCCATGTCCCTAGGTTCTAACCCGAACACTTGGTGGGGTATACAAGCTTCCATACCCTGAGGCCTGGCACCCACACCCCCCAGATTGGGGATGCCTGAGACTCACTCTGGCACTCCCCTTGTTCCTAGGGTGCAGTAGTGCCATTGGGAGGTGCACACATTCCTCAGAGCTATGAAACCTGCAAGACCCCGCAAGGCCACACAGCATTGTTCAACCCCTGGACTCAAACCCGGAATCCAACCCCCTGCCTGGTGCCTGTTCTCAACTCAGCACACCAGGGACCCTACCTCAGCAAGAAAAGTTCAGACCTGCCATGACCCTATGCCCTTACCATAAACCTAATTTGGGTTTTTAGGTTTCTATCCAAAGATACCTGGCTCCCACATCCCCATGATTAAGGACAGCAGAGTGACACCATGTGACTCCACTGACCACGTGGGCAGACTTCTTGTGGTTTGGGGCTGCACCAAACCCTCAGACAGGGAGAAACCTGCAAGCCCCCCTAAAGCCTCCCTCAACATGAGAGACCTTATGGCCATAAATCCGGATTCTGCTGTGCATCCAGATGTATGGCCTGGACTCAGCCTCCAGATGTATGGCCTGGACTCAGCCCTGTGGAGAGCCTGCATCAGCACCAGTACATTGGGCCTGCCGTGCCCAAAGGCCCTAACACTAACCCTATGTGGGTGTACAGGCTTCCATGTCCAGAGGCCTTTTCCCTAAGCCTGATGATGGGCACCTGTGAGACTCACAGTGGCATAAAGCATGCCTCAGTGACACCCCAGGGCGGCGTCCCACACACATGAGGAAACTGTGCCCTTTGGAGCTCAGCAGAACCCTCAGACTGGGAGAAACTTGCATGCCACTCTGAGGATGCTCCCATTTTCTATAGCCTCCCTAGACACAAACTTGGAATCTGATATGCCTGATGCCCAGCCTGACGTCAGCCCACTGGAAAGCCTGCCTCAGCACCAGCAGATCAAGCCTGCCTTGCCCTGAGGCCCTGCCATAACTTTAGTTTCTGTTTTCAGGCTTTCAATTCAAGAGGCCTGGCCCCCAAACTTCCCAGATTAAGGATCCCTCTGTGAAAACCCAAGAATCCGACTGCCATGCGGGGGGAAACTGTGCCATTTAGAGCTCTGCAGTGACCTCAAAGAGGAAGAAACATGCACACCCTTCTAAAACACTCTCAACATCAGTAGCCCCCCGGCCAGAAACCCAGATTCTGCCACACTGCACGATGAGCTCCCTCAACTCAACCCTGAGGGGAATCTGAATCACCGCTGGTGGATCAGAGCTGCAATTCCCCAAGGCCATTACCCTAACCCTAAGTTGTGTTTTCATGCTTCCTTCTACAGGGGTCTGTCCAGCAAGCCCTCTGGGTTGGGAACCCTAGAGTCAAACCATAGGAGTCCACCTGCCACCTAGAAGGAAAACAGTCTGTTTGGACTTGCAAGGAACTGTAAGAAAGAGAGAAACCTGTGTGTCCACATGAGTACTTCCCTATGTTCTTCAGCCCCCCCTAGCCTCGTACGCCACCTGAACCCCATTTTCAACGCAGCTCCTCAGAGATACCGCCTCTGGACCAGCAGTTTGGATCTGTCACACCCACAGCTCAGCTCTCCTCAGTGAACCCTGTCAGCTCTAGGAAGACCTGGAACTACCCTGCCTGCTGCAAAGCTGGGATCTCCTCTCCATCTTCTCAACTTAAACAGGCCCAGGGCTTTCTTGAGAAAGTGGGAAGGATGGGGAGCCTGGGTGACTCAGTGGGTTAAAGCCTCTGACTTAAGCTCCTGAATATTCAGCCCCTCCTTTCCTCTTTTGCCCTATTTCTCTCCACTTACCATTGTACATGCAAACTGGAAGGAACATATCAATGGAACATGGACATGTTCTGAGGTCTAAACTTTCCCTGGCAGCTTTCTGAGGGCTCCTTATGCAATCGGAAACTAGTGTATCCCACCACAGTGTTATTGAAATTGATCATTGACAGAAAAGGAGAAGAAAAATCACTCCATTTTTACCTCGCTCTTCATGAAGTAGAACGTGGCCTTCTTCTTTCCTTCCTTTATTTCAGTTCCAATATGTTTCCATGCAGTGTTCATTCCTTTGCTTCAGCGGTAGGATTTTGTGATTCCTCACCTGCACAGAACACCCAGAGCTCATCACAGTGTGTACCCTCCCTTATAGGGAGATACCTAGGAGGGCAACTGCTGGATTCTAGGGCTGTTCAGTTCTTAGCTTTCAAAGGAACCACGATGCTCTTTTCTAGAGTGGCTGCAACAACCCACATGCCCACTGACAGTGCAGGAGGGTTTTGCTGGAAGCAGAACATTCCCTGCCAGCAATTTCCTAAGGAGGAAACAAAAAACTTGGGGATAACATGACTCACCCAGCGTCCATCAAGCAACCCCAGAAATTCAACCCAGGGTTCCTGATGCCATGCCCTGTGAGGCCATCAGAATGCCTCTATCCAGGGGAATTACCAAAGACTCTCCTGACTTCACCACCCATGAAACTGCAGAGAAAGGATGCCATGTCCAACTCTCTAAATGGTCGACCGAGTGAAACTAGACAGCCAAGCTTCTGTTTTCAATCATCCAAGGCTCCTTGGAATCCTTTTGAATTTTCCCTCTGCCCTCCTTGGAACTCTTTGGATAAAAAACATGAATCCCTTAGGATACATCATGATGGACAAAGGAGAAGCCATCATCCAAGCTTCTCTCTGACCACACACATCCACCTAACTCTAGATGCTGGCCATTCCACCACAGCCTAGGACCCATGGAATCAACACTGTTAGATGAAGGAATGAGGTCTATGTTTCAAACACACACCAAGTTCATCTCATCTTCCCCCTTTGAATCCAGGGGATTTGATTAGAAAGAGATGTTCCAAATACCGTGTAAGCCAGAAGCCAACAGAGAAAATGAGATCCCCTGCCAGGTGCTCCCTGCAAGGAAACTCAGGAACCCTAGCACCCACTCTCCATTTATGACAGCTGTGCTCATGTGACTTTTTGGCTCCATTGGAGAGGAGAGAAAACCCAGGATGTTTGGGGTGAAAGAGAAATTTTACCTCCCATGCTGGCATGGATGTGCCACTGTGCCCCACCGGCCTGCCCTTTTCTCTGAATGCTGATGTCCTGGGACAAGCTGCATGATCGATTCAGACGCTGATTTCCAAACTTCACGTCTCATGGAACAAGAGAGAAGAAGGGTCGTCAGGTGCGGATAAGTAGGCACCTCCCACCTAAAGCCTACACACCTGCTCCGATTCCTGGGAGAAGGAAGGAGAGACACATGCTTGATTCTTAAGTGTTCTTTCACTTCCTTCTCAAGCCGGCCAACGCCCTTGTCCTTTATAGAGAAGCAAATAGACTCTTCTAAGTAGACACTCAAGTCTTCGGTTCCAAAGGCACCATGAAACGGGTTTGGCTCTCCCTGGCTCTCCTGGATAGTTCCAGGAGGACCCTCGGGAACTATCCTGACAGCACATTACCAGCAAACCTGGGGCAATGTTTCACAATGCTGAGTGGGGGCCCGGCTCCAGCAGTTGTTACCACCACTCTTGAGACTGGGGAAACAGAGAGTCTTCAGCTCAGCACTACGTCCTGTAAAAATAAGCTGCAGTGCCTCACGTTTCAGGGTTTCTCACCCAGCACCTCACCACTGCCCTCAGAGCCAGCAAGCTGCACAGACTCCTCTTCTGGTGTGTTTCCCACAGCAGCTCGGCACTGCCTCCAGTGCCTCCAGGGGTGGCAAGCTGCATTGCCACCTTTACTACGCTCTCTCGCACCACAGCTCACCTCTCCCTCCAGTGGCGTTAATCGGCACTGCTGAGCCTTCCACGAACTCCTAATGCAGCTCCCAAACCCTCCACAGGTCTAAAGCCACATTGGCACTGCCCCTCCAGTTTAGGACCTCTAGATCACACCCCACGAGTCTGTCTGCAATCCAGAAGAAAAGCGTGCCATTCTAAGCTACGCAGAACCCTAGGAACAACCCACATGGAGCAACCTGCATGCCTCCCTGAGGACATCCCCAACCTCAGCACCAACCCCCAATCACAAACTCACAGCCTGACGTGTTTCCTGATTCCTGGGCTTGACTCAAACCCCAGGGTTCTCACCTCAGGGCTGGAAGATGGGGCTTGGATACTCCTAAGTCCTAACCCAACCCCCAGTTTGTGTTTTCAGGCTTCCGTGCCCAGAGACCTTGCCAACAAGCACTCCAGATTAGGAACCATGGCCACACCTAAGGACTCTGTCTGGCATCGAAGGGAAACCCTTTCATTTGGAGCCTTCCTGAACCCTCAGACTGTGAGAGACCCACATGGATTCCTGAGGCCACCCTCACCGCAGATGGCCCACACAACAATAAAATCCAGAGTCTGACATGCCGCTTGACCCCCATCCTCAACTCAGCCTGTCAGGGAACCTGCCTCAGCACCAGCAGATTGGATCAGCCATGCCCCATTCCCTAACCCTATGTTGACTTTTCAGAATTCTGTCCCCACAGAACTGGCCCCCAAGCCCTTCAGATTGGGGACACCCGAGCCACACCCCAGGACTCTGGCTGCTACCCAGGAGGAAACAGTTCCCATAGGAGATGTGCATAACTCTCAGAGCAGGAGAAATCTGCATGTCCCACAACCATCAGCAGTCCCCAGCCATAAAGCCGGATTCCGCCACAGGGCTGGAGAAATGGCCTCAACTCAGCCCTGAGAGGAGCCAGACTCAGTGCTGGCAGATTGGGCCTGTAATGCCGCAGGCCCTAATCCTTACCCTAGGCGTGTTGTACAGAGGGTAAGCACCAAAGTCCTGCATATTGCAGATGCCTGAGACTCATGCAGGCACTCCGCTGGCCACCTAGGGAGAAATGATGCCATTTAGAGCTGTACAGAAACCTCAGAGCGGGAGAAACATGCATACCCCCAGAGGGCAAAACCAGCATCTAAGGCCCATGGACCCAAAACCTCAAGACTCTGATCTACCGCCTGATGCCCGCCCTCAACTCAGCCCTTCAGGGAGCCCTCCTCAGTTCTGAGAGATCAGTCATGCCATGTCTCTAGGCCCCAACCCTAACCTAGGTTGGGTTTTCAGGCTTCCATCCCAAGATGCCCGGCCTCCAAGCCCTCCAGACTGGGGACTCTGGAGCCACATCACAGCACTCAGCAATGCCTTTCATAAGTTAACCATGCCCTATGGATCTGCACAAAACTCCCAGTTTTGGAGAAACCTCCATGGTCCCCAAGGCCAACCCCACTTATGGAGGTCATCCCTGGATAGTGATTCACATTCGGACACAGAGTTTGAGCCTCGTCCTCCAGTCAGCCACGCAAGTAGCTGGTCCCAGAGCCAGAAGATTAGACCTTTCATGCCACTAGTCCTATCCTTACCCTAGCTTCTGTTTTCAGGCCTAATCCTGGTTGTCAACTCATCCCTCTGAGGAGCTCGCCTGAAAGCCAACATATCTGGCCTGCCAATGCCCTAGGCCCTAAGCCAGCAATAGGCTGGGTTTTCCGGCATCCATACCTGGAATCCTGCACTCGAATCCCTCAACATGGTGTACCCCTGATCCTGAAAACACGGCTCCTCCTGTCCCCCAGAAGGAAATCTTGCTATTTGGAGCTGTGCAAACTCCCTGGAGCAGGAGAAACATCCATGGCCACATGAGGCCAGCCCCAGTATTTGGTGTCCCTCATGGACATCAACTCCCGCCTGAGTGACCACCTGACATTCTCCTTAAGTTGAAATCTGGGGAGCTCTTCTCAGCATCTGCATTTCAGGCCTGCCATGCCCTAGTCCCTAACCCTAAACCTAGGTTGGGTATTCAGACTTTTATCCCAAGAGTTTTGCCCAAAAGCTCTCCAGATTGGGGACCCTGGAGAAACACCACAGGACTCTGCCTGCCCTGCAGAAGGATACCATGTCCTATGGAGCTGCACAGAAACTCCTGTTTAGGAGAAAGCTGCAAGGCTCTCAATTCCAACCTCGAATTTAAGCCAACCTGGGCACTAACGTGCAGTCTGGCACAGCCTGTGCTCCTCAAATTATCCTCTTGGGTATCTCACCTCAGAGCCAGCAGATCAGGTCTGCCATTCCTCTAGGCTGCAATTCTAACTCCAGGGTTTTCAGCCGTCCATAGGGTTTTTAGGCATCCATACCCAGTGCTCATCTCTCGAATACTTCCATACAGGGGACCGCTGAGACATAAACACTACTCCTTCTTTCCTCCAGAATGAAACTGTGCTATTTGGAACTACACAAAACCCACAGAACGGGAGAAATTTCCATGGCCCCATTTGGCCAGTTCCATATGGACATAAACTCAAGCCTGAGTGACCACCTGACATGTGACCTAATTTCAGATCCCAGGGAGCTAAACTCAGCATCTACATATCAGGCCTGCCATCCCTAAGCCTTAACCCTATCCCTCGCTTGGATGTTCAGACTTCTTCCCCAGAGTCCTGATCCATAAGCCCTCCAGACTGAGGACTCTGAGCCACACCACAAGACTTTGACTGCCCTCCAGATGGAAACCCTGGCATATGAAGATGCACTGCCCCCAGTTTAGGAGAAACATGCACTACCTCCTCCAATTCCACCCCACATTTGTAGGCCACCATTGTCACTAATACAGTCTGGCACAGCCTGGGATACGCCCATCAAATCAACCCTTTCTGTAGCTCACCCTAGAACCAGTAGATCAAGGCTGCCATGACCATAGGTCTTACTTAACCCTAAGTTAGGAATTCAGTTATCCATACCCTGAGCCCTGTTCTCAGCATATCCACATGGGGGATAATTGAGCCAGAATTCAGGACATATCCTGTCTCCCAGAATGAAACTTTGCTATTTGGAGCTACAAAACAAAAACAAAAAAGCAAAACAAAACAAAAAAACCCAGAATGGAAGAAATCTCCAAGACCCCATTAACACAACCCCACATATAGTGCCTTTCATGAACACAAACTATAGCCTGAGCAAACACCTGACATTCTCCCTAACTTCACATCCCAGGGGGCTCACCTCAGCATCTGAAGATCACGCCTGCCATGCCCAATGCCCAAACCCTAACCCTAGCAAGTGTTTTCGGGCATCTCTCCCTAGAGGCCTAAAATGTTTATACACCACTCCCTGCTTATTTATATTTTCATACCAGACTGAACACAGAGCCTGGGCCTGATATTCTCCTTAACTCTGGCCTTCAATTCAGATGTCTCTGAAGGTCTCCATACCTAAGCAGATCAAACCTTCCATGATCCTGGGACTACCCCTAATCTAGCTGAAGACATAGGCAAAAACACAAACATACCTTTTTACTAAGAGGCCATACAAGTGACCAAGAGACACACAAAAAAGTGTTCTACAGCAATAGCCATCAGGAAAATACAAATCAAAACCACAGTGAGATACCACCTCACATCAGCTGGCATATCTAAAATGATCAAGGCAGGGAAAACAAATGCTAGCGAGGACATGGTTAGAGGGGAACACTCTTACACTGCTGGTGGCAATGCACCCTCTTACAACCACTCTGCCACATGTTATCGAGTTTCTTCCCAAACTTAAAAATAGACAACACAGCAATTGCACTGCTTGGTATTTAACCCAAAGATACAGATTTTGGGGCATCTGGGTGGCTCAGTGGGTCAAGCCTCCAGGATCTCAGGGTCCTGGGATCAAGATCCACATCAGGCTGTCTGCTCAGAAGGGAGCCTGCTTCCCCCCTCCCTCTGCCTGCCTCTCTGCCTGCTTGTGATCTCTCTCTATCTCCGTCAAGTCAATAAATAAAATCGAAAGAAAATACAGATTGAGTGAAAAATAGTGGCATCCCCCCCCCCAGTGTTCATTATAGCATTATCCACTCTAGCCAAACTATGGACAGAGCGCTGATGTCCATGGACAGATGAATGGATAAAGAAGATGTGGTTCATATCTACAACAGAATACTATTCATCCATCATAGAGGATGAAGACTAACCATCGCATCCACCTGGAAGGAACTGGTGGGTATTACGCTGAGTGAAATAAGGCTATCAGAGAAAAGCAAGCGTCACATGGGTTCACCTGTGTAAAATAGAAGAAACAACACAGAGGATCAGAGGGGAAGGGGGGAACTGAATGTGAAGTCGTCAGAGAGGGAGAAAACCCATGAGAGACTCTTCATTACAGAAACGAACTCAGGATTCCTGGAGGGCAGTGGCGTGGGGGATGGGGCAACTGGGTGGTAGGCCTTAAAGAGGACCCATGATGCAATGAGCACTGGGCAGTATACACATTTGATCTATTATTGAACACTACAGGTGTCCTATAAGTTGGTGTCCTATAAGTTGTCCTATAAGTGTTATAGTGTCCTATAACACTAATGGTGTCCTATAAGTTGGCTCATTGAATTAAGTTAAACAAAAAGAAGTCAAGCAAACACTCCTAAAAATTTGTATGGAACCACCAAAGATACTGAACAGACAATGCAATGTTGAGAAGAAAAACAATGCTGGAGGAATCACAATTCCAGATTTCAAGTCATACTACATAGCTGTGGTCATCCAAACTATGGCACTGGCACAAAAATACACACAGTGACCTAGGGAACAGGATAGAAGCTCAGATATAAACCCGCAATTCTGTGGCCTATTAGTCTTCCACAGAGCAGGCAAGAATATAGAAAGGAAAAGAACAGTCTCTATAGTGTTGGGAAAACTGGACAGCTATGCACAGAAGAATGCAATTACTCTGCTTCCTTATGCCAAACAGACATAGAAGTTCAAAACAGTTTCAAGGCCTCAGTGGGAGACTGGAAACCATAAAAATCAAAGAGGGCACAGACCGTAACTTCCTGACATGGACCAAAGCAAACATTTTCTAGACTGTCTCCTGAGGCAAGGAAATAAAGGCAACAATAAACAACTGGGACTGTAACACAATAAAGTTTCCACACAGCAGAAGAGCAAGGAAGAAGTAATAAGGGTGTGGGAGGTTGGGGTACCAGGTGGTAGGTACTATAGAGGGCACGGACTGCATGGAGCACTGGTGTGGTAAAAAAAATAATGAATACTGTTATGCTGAAAATAAATATATTTAATTAAAAAAAGACAACATACTGAAAGGGAGAAAATATTTATTAAAAAAAAAAAAAACCCTATGCAGTATGGGGATAGTGTCCAAAATATGTGGAATGGCTACAATTTAACACCCCGAAATACAAATAATCCAGTTAAAAAATGGTTTGAAATTATCTTCTCCCATTCCATCGTTTACCATTGTTTTCATGAATGTTTCCTTTGCTGTGCAGAAGCTTTTGATTTTGATGAATTTCCAAAGTTCATTTTCGCTTTGTTTCCTTTGCCTTTGGAGACATATCTTTTTTTTAATTAAATTAATTTATTTTCTCAGAAAAAAAGTATTCCATTATTTTTTCACCACGCCCAGTGCTTCATGCAATCCATGCCCTCTATAATACTATGATACTATCAGACTATGGACTCTGAAAAAGAATATGAGAGCTTTGAAAGAGCGGGGAGTGAGAGGTTGGCAGAAGCTATTGGTATGTATAAGAGAGAGGGCAGGGATTACATAGATCACTATCCGTGGTGGAAAAACAAAGAATAATGTTACACATAAAAGAAATTAAAAAGAAAAAAAAAAACAGTTGTATGCTAATATGCTAAGCAACCTAGGTGAAATGGCTGCATTCCTAGGAAAGTATAAAATTCCAAAATTGAACCAGTAAGCAATGTAGAACCTGAATAGACCATTATCCAGTAACGAGATTGAAGTAGTGATCAAAAACCTCCCAAAAAACAAGACAGCTTCCCTGGGCATCTCTACCAAACTTTCAGAGTAGAAATAACACCTATTCACCTGAAGATCTTTCCAAAAATGGAAGCAGAAGAAAACTTCCAGACTCTTCTTATGTAGCCAGCATTACCCTGATCCCCAAACCAGGAAAAGACCTCACCAAAAAGGAGAATATCAGACCAATATCACTGATGAATATGGATACTAAGATTCTCAACAATATGCAAGCTCATAGGATCCAACAGTATATTCAAAAGATGATCCACCATGACCAGGTGGGATCTATCCCTGGGTTGCAAGGATGGTTCAACATTCGCAAATCAATCAATGTCATAAACAAATTAATAAGCGAAGACAGAAAAACCACATGGTCATCTCAATTGGTGAAAAGAACACATTTGAGAAAATCCGGCTTTTGTTCCTGAATAAAACACTTCAAAGTAGGGATAGAGGGAACCTTCATCAGCTTCCTTAAGTGTATCTATGAAAACACCACAGTGAATACCATCCTCAATGGGTAAAAGCTGACAGCCTTCCCTTAGAGATCAGAATCATGACAGGGATGCCCACTCTCTCCACTCTTATTCAACATATTATTTGAAGTCCTAGCAACAGCAATCAGACAACAAGGAGAAATAAAATGTATCCAAATTGGCAATGAAGAAGTCAAACTCTCTCTTCATAGATGACATACTTTATATGGAAAACCCAAAAGACTCCACCCCAAAACTACTAGAACTCATACAGCACTTCAATAATGCGGGAGGATACAAAATCTTTGTACAAAAATCAGTGGTTTTCTTATCCTTTAACAATAAAAATACAGAAAGGGAGAATCAATTCCATTTACTACAGCTCCAAAACCATAAGATACCTGGGAATAAACCAAACCAAAGTGATAAGCAATCTATATTCAGGGAACTACAGAACACTCATGAAATAAATGGAAGAAAACCATAAAGATGGAAGACCATTCCATGCTCATGGATCAGAAGAATAAACAGTCTTAAAAAGTCTATACAGCCTAGAGAAATCTATCATTTTAATGCCATTCTGATCAAAATTCCTCCGGTATTTTTCAAAGAGCTGGAGCAAACACAAGCCTAAAATTGGTGTGGAATCAGAGGAGATCCCGTATTGCTAAGGAAATGCCAAAAAGAAAAGAACAAAACTGGGTGCACCCTGTTGCCTGGTTTCAAGTGTTACTACAAAGCTGTGATCACCAAGACAGCAGGGGACTGGCATAAAAACAGGCCATTAGACCAGTGTAACAGAGTAGAGAGCTCAGATATGGACCATCAATCTATAGTCAAATAATTTTCAAGAAAGCAGGAAAATATATACAAAGGAAAAAAAAAGTATTTTCAATAAATGCCACTGAGAAAATTGGGACAGCTTTGTGTAGATGAATGAAACTCGACCATTCTCTGACACCATACACAAAGAGAAACTCGGAATGGATAAGAGACCTCAACCTGAGGCAGGAATCCATCAGAATCTTGGAGGAGAACATAGGCAGAAACCTCTTCAACATTGGCCATAGCAACTTCTTTCAAAATATGTCTCCAAAGGCAAAGGAAAAAAAAAGTGAAGATGAACATTTGGGACTTCATAAAGATCAAAATCTTCTACACAGCAAAGGAAACAGTCAACAAAACAATGAGGTATGGAGTGCATGGAACACTGGGTGTTGTGCTAAAACATAGAATACGGTTACACTGAAAATAATTAAAAAAATTAAACAGTTGTATGCCAATATGCTAAGCAACCTTTGTGAAATGGATGCATTTTTAGAAAAGTATAATCCCAAAATTGAACCGGGAAGGAATTCACAACATGAATAGACTTTTAACCAGTAACCAGATTGAAGCAGTGATCAAAAACCTCCCAATAAACAAGAGCCCAGGACTTGATGGATTCACAGGAGAAATCTACCAGACTTTCATAGAAGAAATAGCATGTCTTCTCCTGAAGCTCGTTCCAAAAATTAAGCAGAAGGAAAACTTCCAGACCCTTTTTATGAAGGCAGCATTACCCTGCTCCACAAACCAGGCAAAGACCTCACCAAAAGGGAGAATTTCAGACCAATATCACTGATGAATATGGATACTAAGATTCTCAACAAGATCCTAGCTCACAGGATCCAACAGTACATTCAAAAGATGATCCACCATGACCAGGTGGGATCTATCCCTGGGTTGCAAGGATGGTTCAGCATTCACAAATCAATCAATGTCATAGAACAAATTATGAAGTGTAGAGAGGAGAACCACATGGTCCTCTCCATTGATGAAGAAAAAGCATTAGACAAAATCCAGCATCCGGTCCTGAATAAAATGCTTCAAAGTATAGGGATAGAGGGAACATTAGTCAACTTCATAAAATGTTTCTATGAAAAACCCACAGTGAATATCATCCTCGATGGGTAAACGCTGACAGGCTTCCCTTTGAGATCAGGAACATGACAAGGATGCCCACTCTCACCACTCTTGTTCTACAAACTATTTGAAATCCTAGCAACAATCAGACAACAAAGAGAAATAAAAGGTATCCAAATTGGTAATGAAGAAGTCAAACACTCTCTCCTCACAGATGACATACTTTATATGGAAAACCCAAAACACCCCACCTCCAAACTACCAGAACTCATACAGCAACTAAATAATGTGGCAGGATACAAAATCATTTTACAGGGGTGCCTGGGTGGATCAGTGGGTTAAAGCCTCTTCCTTCGGCTCAGGTCATGATCCCAGGACCCTGGGATCGAGTCCCGCATCAGGCTGTCCGCTCCGCGGAGAGCCTGCTTCCTCCTCTCTCTCTTTCTACCTGCCTCTCTGCCTACTTGTGATCTCTGTCTGTCAAATAAATAAAATCTTTAAAAAAAATCATTGTACAGAAATCAGTGGCCTTCTTCTATATTATCAATGAAAATACAGAAAGGGACATTAGAGAATCAATTCCATTTACTACAGCACTGAAACCATAAGACACCTGGGAATAAACCATCCCAAAGAAGTAAAGGATTTTTCTCGAGGAACTACAGAACACTCATGAAAAAAATTGAAGAAAACAAAAAAGACAGAAGACCATTCCATGCTCATGGATCAGAAGAATAAACATTGTTAAAATGGATAAAAGACCTCAACGTAAGACAGGAATCCATCAGAACCCTAGAGGAGAACATAGGCAGTAATCTCTTCTATATCAGCCACAGCAACTTCTTTCAAGATATGTCTCCAAAGGCAAAGGAAACAAAAGCCAAAATAAACTTTTGGGACTTCATCAAAATCAAAAGCTTCTGCACAGCAAAGGAAAGAGTCAAAAAAACAAAGATGCAACCCACGGAATGTGATAAGATATTTGCAAATGACAGTACAGACAAAAGCTTGATATCCAGGATCTATAATGAACTCCTCAAACTCAACACATAGGAAATAGGCAAGCATATCAAAAAATGGGCAGAAGATATGAACAGACAATTCTCCAATGAAGACATACAAATGGCAATCAGACACATGAAAAAATGTACATCATCACTAGCCCTCAGTGTGATTCAAATTAAAACCACATTGAGATATCACCTTACACCAGTTAGAATGGCCAAAATTAACAAAACAAGAAACAACATGTCTTGGAGAGGATGTGGAGAAAGGGGAACCATTTTACACTGTTGGTGGGAATGCAAGTTGGTGCAGCCTCTTTGGAGAACAGTGTGGAGATTCCTCAAGAAATTAAAAATAGAACTTCCCTCTGACCCTGCAATTGCACTCCTGGGTATTTACCCCAAAGATACAGATGTCGTGAAAAGAAGGGCCATCTGTACCCAAATGTTTATAGCAGCAAAGGCCACGGTCGCCAAACTATGAAAGAACGAATTTGTCCTTCAACGGACGAATGAATAAGGAAGATGTGGTCCATATACACTATGGAGTATTATGCCTCCATTAGAAAGGATGAATACCCAACTTTTGTAGCAGCATGGACGGGACTAGAAGAGATTATGCTGAATGAAGAAAGGCAGAGAGAGTCAATTATCATATGGTTTCACTTATTTGTGCAGCATAACAAATATCATGGAGGACAAGGGGTCTTAGAGAGGAGAAGGTTGTTGGGGGGAATTGGAAGGGGAGGTGAATCATGAGAGACTATGGACTCTGAAAAACAACTGAGCGGTTTGAAGTGGAGGGGGGGTGGGAGCTTGGGGTACCAGGTGGTGGGTATTATAGAGGGCACAGATTGCATGGAGCACTGGGTTGGTGAAAAAAATAATGAATACTGTTTTTCTGAAAATAAAGAAATCAATTTATTAAAAAAAAAAAACATTGTTAAAATGTTTATACTGGAGACAAGATGGCGGAGAAATAGGAGGCGGCTCCCTTTCAACCTAGACCCTAAAGTGAGCTGATTACTTCTGTTGAACTCCACTCACCGACAAAATCAGCCTGAGACCCGAATTATACACGTCTGGATCTCTACCGGAGCAGAAGACGCCAGTGGGCAGGTAAAGCGGAGTGGGAAAGTCGGACTGATATTGGAAGATAAACAAAAGGGGGAGGGTGCTACCAGAGGTGACCCACTGGAAAGTAATATCCCAATACGAGAGTGCCCTGCGTCTGGGGACCAGCATTATCTCAGAAGTATGGTAGAAAGCACTCAAGAAGAGCAAAGGATCACTGGGGAGAAATTGCAGGAATCAGGGTGTTAGGGTCAGGGGCTTAAGTCCCCAGACCCAGGACAGCCACCCCTGGTGCAGAGCCAGAAAGAGTGCGGCAGAGAAACCAGGTCTTGGTCCCTGAACCACCAGCAAGCTCGCCTGAGAGTGTGTGGTGCCCAGCTCCCATGAGGGGCTGGGAGCCTCGCCAGCCAACAGAAGCACAGCCTTTTTGCAGTCCCCATGCAAGTGCCCTGCCATGCCATTAGAGTCCGAGTCATGCCCTGTGCCCTCCCCAGACAGAGATGGCACAGGCACCAGCCTGGTGCTCTTGGACCTGGAAAGACCAGGCACTCCCAGCTTGTGCCAGTGGGAAAATCTCAGTGTGCGATTGCTGCTTGGAACTTCTCTGGCAGTCTGGAGCTGCCCAGACAGCCGCCACTGCTGTGGTTTTGGGTACAAGCAAAAAATCTTGAGTCCCCAGGGACCGCGACTGGGAACCTGCTCTGCCAGTGTTGAAGGGGGGATTTATTTGGGCTCTGCAGCCAGATTGAGGCTTCTCTCTGAGACGGAGGTCAGGGTACAGTTTGCTTTCCTCTAAACCTACAAAAACCATCAAAATCCCTCAAGAAAAGAGAGAAAAACAAAAGTGAACAAATATAAAAACCTCCAGAGAACAAAAGCCTGAAAAAACAGTTTCCTAAGAGCCCACCCCCTTGAGGGGAGTGGGAGGACTTAACTCAGAACATCATTGACTGAAAACCCACGTGGCAGGCCCCTCCCCCAGGAAACCAACTGGGAAAGGAAAAAAAAAAGACAACAAGAGAACAACCACCACTACTTCATAGGACAATTTTTATTATTAATTTGTTCCCACTATCCTGGCTCATTTTTTTAAAGATAATTTTTTATTATTATATAGAAAATTTTTTAACCTATTTACCATCACAGTGAGATGTCCAGTACATCAAATTCCATAATAACCTTCTAATCTGAACTTTTTGATACATACACCTGTGTTTTCCTTTTGCATTTCTGTTTTTTAAATTTATTTTTTTTTAATTTTAGTTTAGTTTAGTCTAGTTTATTCCTTTTTTTAATTTTAATTTTCTAATATTCATATAGAATTAAACTTCAAGGCAATCCCCTTTCCCCAATCAATGCCACCCCTATAGGTAAAACAATTCCTAATCCCCCTTTATCTTAGGAAAGTGGAGTCTTTAACAAATCTATCAAGATACATCCGGAAAAAAACAACACCAAAAAAAAAAATAATAATAAATAAAACCTTCCTCACCCACACTGAAAATTTACAGCACTCTACAATCTTTTTCTTCCACCGGTATTTCGTGTTTTTTTTTATTTATATATTTGACAGAGAGATATCACAAGTAGGCAGAGAGGCAGGCAGAGAGAGAGAGAGGAGGAAGCAGGTTCCCTGCTGAGCAGAGAGCCCTATGCGGGACTCGATCCCATGACCCTGAGATCATGACCTGAGCCGAAGGCAGCGGCTTAACTCACTGAGCCACCCAGGCGCCCCTACTTCTGTGTTTTTGTGTTTCTCCTGATAGTATATAAATCTTACACTCGGGGTTCATTCTGATGAGGTTATTCCTTTATTTGCATATGCAAATATATATATATATATATTTCTCTTCTCATATACTTTTATCAGTCTTTTTGTTTGTCTGTTTTTGTTTGTAAACTTCATAAATCTTACCTTGGAACCCATTTGAGCTGAACCTTCTCTTTTATCTCACCTTTCATTCTTGTCTCTCTCCCTCTCTCTTTTTTTTCTTTTCCTTTTCTTTTTCCTCTCATTTGGGTGGGTAACTCTGATTGATCAGAAGCATTCCAGGGTACACGTTGACTGCACCACTGTCGATACATCCAGCTACACCCATTCAGCCATCTCTCACCAAAATGACTAGGAGGAGGAATGCCCAACAGAAGAAAAATACAAAAAATGGACCTTCTGCAACAGAGCTAATGGCTATCAACATAGACAATGTGTCAGAAAGAGAATTCAGGCTAACAATTATCCAAGCAATAGCTAGGTTGGAGAAAGCCATGAGTGACCAAAAGGAATTGATTAGAGCCGAACTTAAAACGACCAGGGATCACGTTTTCAATATTAGGGAAGAGCTGAAAACTACCAGGGATGAGCTTCACAATGCTCTCAATGAGTTCCACTCTAATCTAAATTCTCTCAAAGCTAGAGTAACTGAGACAGAGGATAGAATTAGTGATCTGGAGAATGAACAGATAGAGAAAACGTATCAGGAGGAAGCCTTAAACAAACAGCTTAGAGCCATGAAAACAGAATCACGGAAATAAATGATGCCATGAAATGTTCCAACGTCAGAATTATTAGAATCCCTGAAGGAGAGGATAAAGAAAGAACTTTAGAAGATATAGTGGACAAGTTTTCATGAAAATTTTCCAAATCTCGTGAATGGAACCAGCATTCCTGTACTAGAGGCCGAACGGTTTCCCCCCAAGATTACAGATTCTCAAAAGTCCTAGAGACACCTAGTAGTAAGAATGAAGAAATATAATTGTAGGCAGAACCTCTTGAAAGTAGCTAGGACAAAGAAGATCCTTACGTACAGAGGAAAGCCCATCAGAATAATGTCAGACATCTAAACAGACACCTGGCAAGCCAGAGAGGGCTGGCAAGATATATTCAGGGCATTGAATGAGAAGAACATGCAGCCAAGAATACTTTACCCAGCAAGACTGACATTCAAAATGAATGGAGAGATAAAGAGTTTCCAAGATCCGCAAGACTTAAAAGACTATGCAACCACCAAGCCGACACTGCAGGAAATATTAAGGGGGTTCTATAAAAGAGGAGAAAAACCCAGAGTAGTATGAACAGAAATATAGAGACCATCTACAGAAAGAAAGACTTCGAATGTAACACGATGTCAATAAAAACGTATCTATCAATAATCATCCTAAATGTGAATGGCCTAAATGTGCACATAAAATGGCACAGGGTTGCAGACTGGATTAAATGACAGGACCCATCCATATGTTGTCTACAAGAGACCCATTTTGAACCTAAAGATACACCCAGACTGAAAGTGAAGGGACGGAGAAGCATCTTTCATGCCAATGGGCCTCAAAAGAAGGTCGGGGTAGCGATTCTCATATCAGATAAGTTAGATTTTAAACTAAAGGCTGTAGTCAGAGATACAGAAGGACACTACATAATCCTTAAAGGGACTATCCATCAAGATGATCAAACAATTGTAAATATCTATGCTCCCAATATGGGAGCAGCCAATTACATAAGAAAACTGTTAATCAAGATAAAGAGTCATATTGATATGAATACACTAATCATAGGAGATCTTAACATGCCTCTCTCAGAAATAGACAGATCATTGAAGCAGAAAATCAATAAAGAAACAAGAGCATTGAATGACACATTGGACCAGATGGACCTTATAGATATATACAGAACATTCCACCCTAAAACAACAAAATACTCATTCTTCTCAAGTCCACATGGAGCCTTCTCAAGAATAGACCACATACTGAGTCACAAAACGGGACTCAACTGATACCAAAAGACTGAGATTATTCCCTGCACATCCTCAGATCATAATGCTTTGAAACTGGAGCTCAATCACAAGGAAAAGTTCAGAAGGAACTCAAACACCTGGAAGCTAAAGACCACCTTGCTTAAGAATGCTTGGATCAACCAGGAGATCAAAGAAGAACTAAAACAAATGGAAACCAATGAGAATGAAGACACTTCGATCCAAAACCTGTGGAATACAGCAAAGGCGGTCCTAAGGGGGTAATACATAGCCATCCAAGCATCCCTCAAACAAACAAACAAACAAACAAACAAAAAACAAAACTGAAAAATCCAGAACACAGCAGCTGTCTTTACACCTTAAAGAACTGGAGAATCAACAACAAAACAAACCAACTCCACACACAAGAAGGGAAATAATCAAGATTAGAGCTGAGATCAATGAGGTAGAAAGCAGAGATACAGTAGAACATATCAGTGAAACTAGAAGCTGGTTTTTGAAAGAATCAATAAGATCGATAAACCACTGGCCACACTAATCCAAAACAAAAGAGAGAAAGCTCAAATTCATAAAATTATGAATGAAAAGGGAGAGATCACAATGAACACCAAGGAAATAGAAACAACTATCAGAAGTTATCAATAGTTATATGCCAATAAGCTAAGCAACCTAGATGAAATGGATGCATTCCTGGAAAACTATAAACTCCCAAAATTGAACCAGGAAGAAACTGACAATCTGAAGACCAATATCTACTAATGAGGTTGAAGCGGTGATCAAAAACCTCCCAAAAAACAAGAACCCAGGCCCTGATGGATTCATTTGGGAATTCTATGAAACATTCAAAGAAGAAATAACACCTATTCTCCTGAAACTGTTTCAAAAAATTGAAGCAGAGAGAGGTCGACAAGATGGTGGGGAAGTAGGAGGAGATGGCTTTTCAACCTGTACCCCAAAGTGAGCTGATTACCTACCAAAGAACTCCAATCACTCATGAAATTAGCCTGAGATCAGTATTATACACGTCTGGATCTCTACAGGGGCAGAAGACACCAGTGGGCAGGTAATGCAGAGTGGGAATGGGGGACTGATATCAGAAGATAAACAAAAGGGGGAGGGAGCCACCAGAGTCGACCAGTTGGAAAGTAATACCCCAATAGGAGCGAGATTTCCCTGCATCTGGGGACCAGCATTAACTTGGAGACTGGTGGCAAGCACTCCAAAAGAACTAAGAATCTCCGGGGGGGGGGGAATTGTGGGAATCGGGATGGCTAGCGACAGGGGCGGGGCTTAAGTCCCTGGTCCCAGGACAGCCTCCCCTGGTGCTGAGCCAGAGAGAGTGCAGCCAAGAAACCAGGTGTTGGTCCCTAAGCCACCAGCGCACCTGAGAATGCATGGGTTCTGGCTCCCTTGAGGGGATGGGAGCCACGCTGGATGGCAGAATGTGTGAGCCCTGCTATAGAGCCTGACATACTCCCCTGAGAGAGGTATAAAGGCCCAGCCAGTGCCCTTTCATATGCGCCATTGTTTCAGAGCCTGCACCAAACTCTCCCCTGAGAGAGGTGCTTGAAGGCCCAAACTGGTGCTCTTGGATCTGCACCTTGTTCTCAGAGCCTGAGACCTGCGCGTGAACCTCAGCCTCCCCTGAAATTGGTGCATGCAAGCCCGGTGCTCTTAGACCCAGAAAGACCAGGCACTCCCAGCCCGGGCCAGCAGGAATATCTCAGTGTGTGATTGCTGCTTGGAACCTCTCTGGCGGTCTGGAGCTGCCCAGACAGCCGCCACTTCCTTGGCTTTGGGTACCCTAGGGACAGCGACTTGAAACCTGCTCTGCAAGTGGCCCATGGGGGAACTTATTTAGACTCTGCAGCCAGACTGAGGCTTCTCTCTGAGAGGGAGATCAGGGTGTGGTTTATTTTCCTCTAAAACTACAAAAACCATCAAAAGCAGTCAAAGTGAGAAAAAAAGTGAATAAACATAAAAACCTCCAGAGAACAAAAGTCTGAAAAAAAAAAAAAAAACAGTTTCCTCAGAGCCCACCACCTTGAGGGGGGCGGGAGAACTTAACTCAGGGAACATCACTGACTGTCAACCCACGTGGCAGGCCCCTCCCCCAGAAAACAAACCAAGAAAGGAGAAAAAAAATAAAAAAGGACTACAAGAGTACAACCACTACTTCATAGGAAAAGTTTTCTTTTTCATTCATTCCCACTATTCTGATATATATATATATATATATATATATATATATATATATATATATGTAATTTTATTAACCTATTTACCATCACAGCGAGCTGTTCAGTACATCAAATTACATAATAACTTTCTAACCTGAACTTTTTGATACATACACCTATGTTTTCATTTTGCATTTATATTTTTTTATTCCTACTTTTTTTATATTTTAGTTTAGTTTAGTTTTTTCCTTTATTTTTATCTTCTATTTTTCATATAGAGTTAAACTTCAAAGTAGTCCCCTTTCCCCAATCAATACTACCCCTATAGGTAATTAATTTTTAATACCCCTTTATCTTAGGAAAGTTGAGTCCTTTAACAAAGATATCAAGATACATCCAGGAAGAATTAAAACAACCTTCCTCGCACTCACTGAGAATTTATAACCACTCTCCAATCTTTATCTTCCACCAGTGTTTCTGTGTTTTTGTGTTTGTCTTGATAGTATATAAATCTTACACGTGGGGTTCTTTTTGACTAGGTTCTTCCTTTTTTTTTGTATATATATATATATATATATATATATATATATATATATATATTCTTTTCTCTTGTCATACACTTTTATCAGACTTTTTGTTTGTCTACTTCATAAATCTTACCTTGGGGCCCATTTAGGCTGAACTTTCTCTTTCATCTTCCCTCTCTTTCCTGTCTCTCTCTCTATCTCTTTTTTTGTTTTTCTTTTCCTTTTTCTTTTCTTTTGTCTCTCATTTGGGTGGGGAATCCTGATTGTTCAGACGTGTTCCAGGGTGCACCTTGACTGCACCATGGTTGATACATCCAGCTACATCTGTTCAGTCATCTCTCACCAAAATGACTAGGAGGAGGAATGCCCAACAGAAGAAAAATACAGGGGATGGACCTTCTGCACTAGAGCTAATGGCTATCAACATAGACAATATGTTGGAAAGAGAATTCAGGTTAACAATTATCCAGGCAATAGCTAGTTTGGAGAAAGGCATGGATGACCAAACATAATTGATTAGGGCCAAGCTGAAAGTGATGAGACATGATGTTCACCATGTTAGGGCGGAGCTTAAAGCTACCAGGGAGGAGGTCCACAATGCTCTCAATGAGTTCCAATCTAATCTAAACTCTCTCAAAGCCAGGGTAACTGCGACAGAAGATAGAATTAGTGATCTGGAGGACAAACAGATAGAGAGAAAGGATCAGGAGGAAGCCTGGAACAAACAGCTTAGAAATCACGAAAACAGAATCAGGGAAATAAATGATGCCATGAAACGTTCCAACCTCAGAATTACTGGAATCCCTGAAGGGGAGAAGAAAGAAAGATCTAGAAGATATAGTGGAACAAATCCTTCAAGAAAATTTCCCCAATCTCGCGAATGGAACCAGAATTCATGTACTAGAGGCTAAATGGTCTCCACCCAAGATTATACATTCAAAAAAAAAAAAATAAAATAACACGACACCTGATAGTCAAATTAGGAATTATAATTGTAGGTATAATCTCCTGAAAGCTGCTAGGGCAAAGAGGCTCCTTACTTACATAGGAAAGCCCATCAATATAACATCAGACCTGTCCACAGAAGCCTGGAAAGCCAGAGAGGGCTGGCAAGATATATTCAGGGCACTAAATGAGAAGAACTTGCAGCCAAGAATACTTTATCCATCAAGACTGACATTCAGAATGGATGGAGATATAAAGAGTTTACAAGACCGGCAAGACTTAAAAGACTATGCTACCTCCAAGCCGACACTGCAGTAAATAATAAGGGGGGTTCTATAAAAGAGTAAAAATCCTAAGAATAGCATGGAAGAGAAATATAGAGACAATCTACAGAAAGAAAGACTTCAAAGGTAACTCGAAGTCAATAAAAACGTATCTATCAATAATCAATCTCAATGCGAATGGCCTAAATGCACCCATAAAACAGCACAGGGTTGCAGATTGGATAAAACGACAGAACCCATCCATATGTTCTCTACAAGAGACCCATTTTGAACCTAAAGATACACCCAGACTGAAAGTGAAGGGACGGAGAAGCATCTTTCATGCCAATGGGCCTCAAAAGAAGGTCGGGGTAGCGATTCTCATATCAGATAAATTAGATTTTAAACTAAAGGCTCTAGTCAGAGATACAGAAGGACACTACAGAATTCTTAAAGGGAAAATCCACCAAGATGATCTAACAATTGTAAATATCTATGCCTCCAATATGGGAGCATCCGATTACAGAAGAAAACTGTTAATCAAGATAAAGAGTCATATTGATATGAATACACTAATCATAGGAGATCTTAACATGCCTCTCTCAGAAATAGACAGATCATTGAAGCAGAAAATCAATAAAGAAACAAGAGCATTGAATGACACATTGGAACAGATGGATCTCATAGATATATTCAGAACATTCCACCCTAAAACAAAAGAATACTCATTCTTCTCAAGAGCACAGGAAACCTTCTCAAGAATAGACCACATGCTGGGTCATAAATCAGGACTAAACTGATATCAAAAGACTGAGATTTTCCCCTGCATATTCTCAGATCATAATGCTTTGAAACTGGAGCTTAATCACAAGGAAAAGTACAGTAGAAACTCAAACACCTGGAAGCTAAAGACCATCTTGCTTAAGAATGCTTGGATCAACCAGGAGATCAAAGAAGAACTGAAACAAATGGAAACCAATGAGAATAAAGACACTTCAATCCAAACCCTATGGGATACAGCAAAGGCGGTTCTAAGAGGGAAATACATAGACATCCAAGCCTCCCTCAAAATTCTGAAAAATCCAGAATACACCAGATGTCTCTACACCTTAAAGAACTGGAGAATCAACAAAAAAATCAAACTAACTCCACACATAAGAAGAGAAATCATCAAGATTAGAGCTGAGATCAATGAGGTAGAAACCAAAGATACAGTAGAATGTATCAATGAAACTAGAAGTTGGTTTTTTTGAAAAAATAAATAAGATCAAAAAGGCACTGGCCACACTAATCCAAAAGAAAAGAGAGAAAGCCCAAATTCACAAAATTATAAATGAAAACGGAGAGATCACAACTAACAATGAGGAAGTAGAAACAATCATCAGAAGTTATTATCAATTCTTATATGCCAATAAGCTTAGCAACCTTGATGAAATGGATGCATTCTCGGAAAACTATAAACTTCCAAAATTGAACCAGGAAGAGTTCGACAACCTGAATCGACCGATATCTAGTAACGAGATATAAACAGTGATCAAAAACCTCCCAAGAAACAAGAGCCCAAGACCTGACGGATTGCTTGGGGAATTCTACCAAACTTTCAAAGAAGAAATAACATCTATTCTCCTGAAGCTGTTTCAAAAAATTGAAGCAGAAGGAAAACTTCCACACTCTTTCTATGAAGCCAGAATTACCCTGTTCCCCAAACCAGGCAAAGACCCTACCAAAATGGATAATTTCAGACCAATATCACTGATGAATATGGATGCTAAGATTCTCAACAAGATCCTTGCAAACAGGGTCAAACAGCACATTAAAAAGATTATCTACCATGACCAGGTGGGATTCATCCCTGGGCTACAAGGATGGTTCAACATTCATAAATCAATCAGTGTCATTGAAAAAATTAATATGAGAAGAGGGAAGAACCACATGGTCCTCTCAATTGATGCAGAAAAATCATTTGAAAAAATCCAGCATCCAATCGTGATTAAAACGCTGCAAAGTATAGGGATAGAGGGAACATTCCTGAACTTCATCATATCTATCTATGAAATACCCACAGCAAATATCATCCTCGATGGGAAAAAGCTTGCAGCCTTCCCGTTGAGATCAGGATCACGACAAGGATGCCCACTCTCACCAGTCTTGTTCAACATAGTATTAGAAGTCCTAGCAACAGCAATCAGACAACAAAGAAAAATAAAAGGTATCCAAATTGGCACTGAAGAAGTCAAACTCTCTCTCTTTGCAGATGACGTGATTCTTTATATGGAAAACCCAAAAGACTCCACCCCCAAACTACTAGAACTCATACAGCAATTCAGCAACGTGGCAGGATACAAAGTCAATGTATCCTGTATCCACAGAAATCAGTGGCTTTTTTATGCACTAATAATGAAAATACAGAAAGGGAAATCAGAGAATCATTCCATTTACTATAGCACTAAGAACCATAAGATACCTGGGAATAATCCTAAACAAAGAGATAAATGTTCTGTACTCAAGGAACTACAGAATTCTCATGAAAGAAATTGAAGAAGACCCTAAAAGATGATAGACCATTCCATGCTCTTGGATCGGAAGAATAAACATTGCTACAATGTCGATAATGCCTGGAGCAATCTCTACTTTTAATGCTATTCCAATCAAAATTCTACCAGTATTTTTCAAAGAGCTGGAGCAAATAATCCACAAATTTGTATGGAATCAGAAGAGATCCCGAATCACTAAGGAAATTTTGAAAAACAAAAATAAAATGGGGGTATGACAATACCTGATTTCAAGTTTACTACAAAGCTGTGATCACCAAGACAGCATGGAACTCGCATGAAAACAGACACAGACCAGTGGAACAGAGTAGAGAGCCCAGATATGGACCCTCAACTATATGGTCAAATAATCTTCGAAAAAAGAGGAAAAAATAGACAGTGGGAAAAAGTCAGTCTCTTCAATAAATGGTGCTGGGAACAATAGGCAGCTATATGTAGAAAAATGAAACTCGACCATTCTCTTACACCGTACACAAAGATAAACTCAAAATGGATAAAAGACCTCAATGTGAGGCAGGAATCCATCAGAATCCTAGAGAAGAACATAGGCAGAAATCTCTTTGATATCAGCCACAGCAACTTCTTTCAAGATATGTCTCCAAAGGCAAGGGAAACAAAAGTGAAAATGAACTTTTGGGGCTTCATCAAAATCAAAAGCTTCTGCACAGCAAAGGAAACAGTCAAGAAAACAAAGAGGTAACCCACGGAATGGGAGAAGATATTTGCACATGACAGTACAGACAAAAGGTTGATATCCAGGATCTATAAAGAACTCCTCAAACTCAACACACACAAAACAGACAATCATATTAAAAAATGGGCAGAAGATATGACAAGACACTTCTCCATTGAAGACGTACAAATGGCTATCAGACACATGAAAAATGTTCATCATCACTAGCAAATTAATACCACATTGAGATATCATCTTACACCAGTTAGAATAGCCAAAATTAGCAAGACAGGAAACAATATGTGTTGGAGGGGATGTGGGGGAATGTGAACCCTCTTCCACTGTTGGTTGGAATGCAAGTTGGTGCAGCCTCTTTGGAGAACAGTGTGGAGATTTCTCAAGAAATAAAAAAATAGAACTTCTCTATGACCCTGCAATTGCACTCCTGGGTATTTACCCCAAAGATACAGATGTCATGAAAAGAAGGGCCATCTGTACCCCAATGATTATAGCAGCAATGGCCACGGTCACCAAACTGTGGATAGAACCAAGATGCCCTTCAATGGACGAATGGATAAGGAAGATGTGGTCCATATACACTATGGAGTATTATGCTTCCATCAGAAAAGACGAATACCCAACTTTGGTAGCAACATGGATGGGACTGGAAGAGATAATGCTGAGTGAAATAAGTGAAGCAGAGAGTCATTTATCATATAGTTTCACTTAGTTGTGGAGCATTACAAATAGCATGGAGGACATGGGGAGATAGAAAAAGGTAGTTGAGGGAAATTGGAAGGGGAGGTGAACCATGAGAGACTATGGACTCTGAAAAAAAATCTGAGGGGTTTGAAGTGGCAGGGGGTGGGACGTTGGAGTACCAGGTGGTGGGTATTATAGAGGGCACGGATTGCATGGAGCACTGGGTGTGGTGCAAAAAGTAATAAATACTGTTATGCTGAAAATAAATAAATTAATTTAAAAACTGAGGGTTTTGAAGGGGCGGGGGTTGGGAGGTTGGGGTACCAGGTGGAGGGTATAATAAAGGGCATGGATTGCATGGAGTGCTGGGTGTGGTACAAAAACAATGAATACTGTTATGCTGAAAATAAATTAATAAATTAAAAAAAAAAACATCTTGTGGGAAAAAATATCTATACTGCCTAGTGCAATTGATCCTTTTAATGCCATTTGGATGAAAATACCATCGGTATCATTCAAAGACCTGTAGCAAACACATGCCTAAAATTTGTGTGGAATCAGAAAAGACCCCGTATTGCTAAGAAATGCCAAAAGAAAAATAAAACTGGGAGCATAATGTTGCCTGATTTCAAGGGTTACTATGATGATGTGATCACCAAGGCAGCATGGGACTGGCATAAAAACAATCACATAGACCACTAGAACGGTGTAGAGTTCAGATAGGGATCATCAGCACTATGGTCAAATAGTCTTCAAATAATCAGGAAAAAAATATACAGTGGAAAAATGAGAGTCTCTTCAACAAATGGTGGTTGGAAAACTGGGCAGCTATATGTAAAAGAATGAAAATCGACCATCCTTTTACACCATACACAAAGGTAAACTCATAATGCATAAAAGACTTCAATGTGAGACAGGAATCCATCAGAATCCTAGAGGAGAACATAGACATTAACCTCTTCAACAATGGCCATAACAACTTCTTTCAGGTATGTCTCAAAGACAAAGAATGAAGCGGTGGCACTGGGGGCCTGAAGGGTTCTCCTAAAGAGAAGCTTGGACCAAGCTTCAATGTGCAAGTTTACCATGTGTAGAGGAGATTTGTTCTGATGGGTGAGTCAAGAAACAGCCATATTCGGTTATTGACATCCAGGCCTCTGAGGAGAGAGGCCTGGAAAACAAAGCAATGGATCCGATTAGTGCCTAGGGGTCTGTTCGTTCCTTTTTCCCTCTGGGGACATCAGTCTACGGGTCTGAGTGCAGGTAGGTGCTCAAATGGGCTCCGATTGCCCCTGTTTGTCCTGGGAAGCCACCACTATTGAGATGGGCTCAGGGACTTTGGAGGTTGATCCTATTAGTAGGGTTGTGGCCATTGCAATGGGCACACAGAAATCCCTTGGAGAGGGCAAGTACTGTCCTCAGGTTTGGCTCCAGGGGCCTGAGCAGTAGGGTGTGTAAGCCAGGGCTGTTTAGACCGTTGTCTGAAAACACAAACTCGGCTTCTGTTTCGGGTCATAGGTATGGAGGGCTGATCTACAGACCATGAGGAGAACTCTTCGGGATATGAAAAAAGGGCGAGTGTGAGGCTCTTGCTCAAGTTTTTGTCTCTGGATATCGTGTCACCCATGTTCATGAAATTTCCGGGTGACTTCATGGGAAATGGACGAGTCTTACTCTCTGGAGGTGCGGCCCCGACCAAAGAGTTTGGGGTCATTCTGTGGGATGGAATAAGTCCGTTTTTGTTGTTGTTGTTGTTGTTGTTTTGTTTTGTTTTGTTTATTAACCTCAGGTGTCCCACCAAATGAGGGATTCCAGAGTAGAGCCCTGGGGAGGGGCGACTGGAAAACCAAAAATCTGGTTAAATATTGTGGCCTAGGGACATGTCAAGCCCATTATGACATCTAATTGTCCAGTCTCTAAGAGGACATACTAGAGGGCAGGACACACGCTGAGGATCACAATGCATGTTTATGCCCTCGTCACATTCAAGAATGGGCGGGACCTCAGGGAGAATGCTGGTTTCCCCTACACTGATCGTTGGACAACATGCCAACCACAAGATTTCTTTCCTGGGTAAGGAGGAGTTCTGATTTCTGCATCACACTCACCCTGGGCAGGGATTGGAGATAAAGTCTAGGTTCGGAAGCATGAAAACTGAGGTAGGGAAGAGATGATGACCTAAGGCCATGGCGGGTCTGATTTGCTCAGTGTGCGGTCAGCTGTCTGGGTGTTGGTCAGGAGGTCCGGGCTCAGGATGTGTCAGAAAGTGCATTAGTGCCCCGGTTAGACTCTATAATTTGGGTACATTCGAGTGCCGTGTAGGTTGATCCTCATTTAAGCTGCCTGGGCAGCTCATCAGGCAATATTTTTTTTTTTCTAGAGGGCAGGCAGAGTGATGCATTGTGGGTCCGGAATTGCCAAACTTGAGTGCTTCGGGGCCAGGAGTGTGAGGATGGAAGTCTGAGAACACAAGCTAGACTTGGGTTTCAGGGCGAGGGCACGGCAGGTACCCCCTACACATCGGAACCAAGATCTCATGCATCTGAAGTCAGGGCAAGGATCAGACGTTGGCAGGTTGGAGTTTCTGTGCATGACGGCCCCTTCATGAAGGGAGCGGAATCTCAAGGCCATGAAGCTTTTCCCACGTTGGGAGTTGTGGGATGCCCCCTTCCAGGATTCCTTCTGCGGGACAATTGAGACCTGTTGGACAGGTCCAGGACATCCCATATGGAATGACTCCAGGGCACCGTTCGAGGATGGATGCCTGGGACGAGCGCCTCGCATGCAATTGTCTCCTAGCTACAAGGCAGTTTAGATCTGATGGCTCTGCGGGAGCAACCTGGGTGGCTGAGTTGAAATGGACGTTCCTGAGGATGGGTCCTAAAGTGTGTTTCTATCCAGGAGGGCCTTGGAATGAGGCAGTGGCACCGGGACCCTGAAGTATTCTCCTAAGCTTTTGACATAGCTCCCATGCACAAGTTTCCTTGTGGAGACGAGATTTGTTCTGATGGGTGCCTCAGGAAAACCCCTATGCTAATATTGGATTCCAGGCTTTTGAGGAGACATGCCTATAAACAAAAGCAATGGATCCGATTATGGCCTAGGGTCCTGTCTGTTTCAATCTTCTTCTCTGGGGACATCCATTCATAGAATGAGTGGAGATAGATGCTCAGCTGGTGTCAGACCGCCCTTGTTTGTGCCGGGCGACCTACACTATTGGGATGGCCTCAGGGACTTTGGAGGATTCTCCTAATTTGTACGGTTTGTGACAATGGAATGGGCAGAATTCCCATGGATTGGGTAGGCGCAGTCCTAATGTGTGTCACGAGGGGCCCCAGCTTGGAGGGTGTGTTGCCAAGGACATTGAGGACAGAAGTCTAAAAACACAAACTCAGCTAAGGTTTGCGGATGTAGGTATGGCGGACCCGATCGACAAACCATGAGAAGAACTCTTCAGGATATGAAGAAACAGCGAGTCTGAGGCGCTTGCTCATTCTTTTGTCTCTGGATTTTGTATCAGCGTTGGCCGTGGAATGTCGGGGAGGCCTCAGGGGCCATGGACGAATCTTCCTCTCTGTGGATTTGGCCCGATCCCAATTGTTTTTCGTCAATCTGTGGGATGGGAGGACTCCTTTCAGGATTGTTACCTCAGGTGTCCCACCAAAAGAGAAATTCCAAATCAGAGCCCTAGGGAAGAGTGAAGGGACAAAGCGAACTATGGTTAAAAATCGGGGCCAGGGGCATGGTAGGCCCCATATGCGGGCTCAGGGTCCAGCCACTGAGAGTCCTTACTTGAGGACTGGGCTCAGGCTGAGGGTCACAATGTGTGTTTGTGACCAATGTTGCCCGCGAGCATGGGCGGGGAATCATGGGCCACACTGGTTTCAACTACACTGAATGTTGGACAACATGGCAACCGCAAGGTTTCTTGCCATGGGGATGGAGTTCTAATTTCTGCATCATTTTCAACCGTGGGCAGTGTTTTAAGATAAGTTATAGTTTCTGAAGCCTGAAAAGCGAGGTTGAGAAGAGATGACGACCTAAGGCCATGGCGGATCCGATGTGCTCAGAGTGCGGCCAGCAGTCTGGGTGTGGCCTGGAGGTCCAGGCTCAGGTTGTGTCTGAAAGGGCATCAGTGCCCTGGTCAGCCTATGTATTTGGGGTACAGCCAAGTGGCGTGCAGGTTGATCCTCATTTGGGGTTTCTGGTTAGCCCCAGGGGGCAATGTTTTTCTTCTGGAGTGCAGGCAGAGTGTTGCATTGTAGTTCTGGATTGCCAATCTGGAGGGCTTGTGGGCCCGTAGTCTGAGGACAGAAGTCTGAGAACACAATCTAGGCTTAGGTTTCTGGGTGAGGACATGGCAGGCACAATCTACAGACCTGACTCGAAATCTCGTGGATCTGAAGTCAGGGCGAGAATCAGACGATCTCTCAGGTTGGAGGTTCTGTCCCTGATGGACCCTTCATGAAGGGGTGGTGGATCACGAGGCCATGGGGGTTTCCCAAGATGGGAGTTGTGAGAAGCTCCAAACTGCAAAGATTCTTCTGCAGGACAATTGAGACCTGTTGGTTGGCTCAGGCCAACGATTCCAAGCAGGGTACTAAGGATGGATGGCTGGGTAGCCCACCTCGCATTCCAATTGTCTCCTAGCAACAAGACATGTTAGATCTGCTGGATCTGGGGGAGCAACCGAGGAGGCTGAGTTCAAATGGACTCTCCTATGGATGGGTCCTAATGTGTTTTTGTGTCTATGAAGACCTTGGAATGAAGCGGTGGCACTGGGGCCCTGAAGGGTTCTCCTAAAGAGAAGCTTCGACCAAGCTCCAATGTGCAAGTTTCCCATGTGTAGAGGAGATTAGTTCTGATGGGTGAGTCAAGAAACAGCCATATTCGGGTATTGAAATCCAGGCCTCTGAGGAGAGATGCCTGGAAACCAAAGCAATGGATCTGATTAGTGCCTAGGGGTCTGTTCGTTCCTTTTTCCCTCTGGGGACATCAGTCTACGGGTCTGAGTGCAGGTAGGTGCTCAGATGGGCTCAGATTGCCCCTGTTTGTCCTGGGAAGCCACCACTATTGAGATGGCCTCAGGGACTTTGGAGGTTGATCCTATTAGTAGGGTTGTGGCCATTGCAATGGGCACACAGAAATCCCTTGGAGAGGGCAAGTACAGTCCTCAGGTTTGGCTCCAGGGGCCTGAGCCTGTAGGGTGTGTAGGCCAGGGCTGTTTAGACCGTTGTCTGAAAACACAAACTCGGCTTCTGTTTCGGGTCATAGGTATGGCAGGACTGATCTACAGACCATGAGGAGAACTCTTCGGGATATGAAAAAAGGGCGAGTGTGAGGCTCTTGCTCAAGTTTTTGTCTCTGGATATCGTGTCACCCATGTTCATGAAATTTCCGGGTGACTTCATGGGAAATGGACGAGTCTTACCCTCTGGAGGTGTGGCCCCGTCCGAAGAGCTTGGGGTCATTCTGTGGGATGGAATAAGTCCATTTTTTTGTTGTTGTTGTTTTGTTTTGTTTTGTTTTTTAACCTCAGGTGTCCCACCAAATGAGGGATTCCAGAGTAGAGACCTGGAGAGGGGCGACTGGACAACCAGAAATCTGGTTAAATATTGGGGCCTAGGTACATGTCAAGCCCATTATGACATCTAATGGTCCAGTCACTAAGAAAACATACTAGAGGGCAGGACTCACGCTGAGGGTCACAATGCATGTTTATGCCCTCATCACACTCAAGAATGGGCGGGTCCTCAGGGTGAATGCTGGTTTCTCCTACACTGAACGTTGGACAACGTGCCAACCAAAAGGTTTCTTGCCATGGGTAAGGAGGAATTCTGATTTCCGGGCAGGGATTGGAGATAAGGTCTAGGTTCTGAAGCCTGAAAACTGAGGTAGGGAAGAGATGATGACCTAAGGCCATGGCAGGTCTGATGTGCTCAGTGTGCGGTCAGCTGTCTGGGTGTTGGTCAGGAGGTCCGGGCTCAGGTTGTGTCAGAAAGTGCATTAGTGCCCATGTTAGACTATATAATTTGGGTACATTCCACTGTCGTGTAGGTTGATCCTCATTTAAGCTGCCTGGGCAGCTCATCAGGCAATATTTTTTTTTTTTTTTTTTTTTATTTCTAGAGGGCAGGCAGAGTGCTGCATTGTGGGTTTGGAATTGCCAAACTTGAGTGCTTCAGGGCCAGCAGTGTGAGGACGGAAGTCTGAGAACACAAACTAGACTTGGGTTTCAGGGCGAGGGCACGGCTGGTACCCCCTACACATCGGAACCAAGATCTTATGCATCTGAAGTCAGGGCGAGGATCAGACGTTGGCAGGTTGGAGTTTCTGTGCATGACGGCCCCTTCATGAAGGAAGCGGAATCTAGAGGCCATGGAGGTTTTCCCACATTGGGAGTTGTGGCTTGCCCCCTTCAAGGATTCCTTCTGCGGGACAATTGAGACCTGTTGGACAGGTCCAGGATATCCCATATGGAATGACTCCAGAGCACCGTTCGAGGATGGATGCCTGGGAGGAGCGTCTCGCATTGCAATTGTCTCCTAGCAAAAAGGCAGTTTAGATCTGATGGCTCTGCGGGAGCAAACTGGGTGGCTGTGTTGAAATGGACTTTCCTGAGGATGGGTCCTAAAGTGTGTTTGTGTCCAGGAGGGCCTTGGAATGAGGCGGTGGCACCGGGACCCTGAAGTATTCTCCTAAGCTTTTGACATAGCTCCCATGCACAAGTTTCCTTGTGGAGACGAGATTTGTTCTGATGGGTGCCTCAGGAAAACCCCTATGCTAATATTGGATTCCAGGCTTTTGAGGAGACATGCCTGTAAACCAAAGCAATGGATCCGATTATGGCCTAGGGTCCTGTTTGGTTCAATCTTCTTCTCTGGGGACATCCATCTATGGAATGAGTGAAGATAGATGCCCAGCTGGTGTCAGACAGCCCTTTTTGTGGCGGGCGACCTACACTAGTGGGATGGCCTCAGGGACTTTGGAGGGTTCTCCTATTTTGTACGGTTTGGGACAATGGAATGGGCAGTATTCCCATGGATTGGGTAGGCGCAGTCCTAATGTGTGTCTCCAGGGGCCCCAGCTTGGAGGGTGTGTGGCCCAGGAGTTTGAGGACAGAAGTCTGAAAACACAAACTCAGCTTAGGTTTGGGGACGTAGGTATAGCACGCCCGATCTACAAACCATGAGAAGAACTCGTCAGGATATGAAGAATGAGCGAGTCTGAGGCGCTTGCTCAGGCTTTTGTCTCTGGATTTTGTATCAGCGTTGGCCATGGAATGACGGGGAGGCCTCATGGGCCATTGACGAATCTACCTCTCTGTGGATTTGGCCCGAACCCAAATGTTTTTCGTCAATCTGTGGGATGGGAGGACTCCTTTCAGGTATGTTACCTCAGGTTTCCCACCAAAAGAAGAATTCCAAAGCAGAGCCCTAGGGAAGAGTGAAGGGACAAAGCGAACTATGGTTAAAAATTGGGGCCAGGGGCATGGTAGGCCCCATATGCGGGCTCAGGGTCCAGCCACTGAGAGGCCTTACTTGAGGACTGGGCTCAGGCAGAGGGTCACAATGTGTGTTTGTGACCAATGTGGCCCACGAGCATGGGCGGGTCTCATGGGTCACATTGGTTTCAACTACACTGAACGTTGGACAACATGGCTACCACAAGGTTTCTTGCCATGGGGATGGAGTTCTGATTTCTGCATCATTTTCAACCGTGGGCAGTGTTTTGAGATAAGTTATAGGTTCTGAAGCCTGAAAATCGAGGTTGAGAAGAGATGACGACCTAAGGCCATGGCGGGTACGATGTGCTCAGAGTACGGCCAGCTGTCTGGGTGGAGCCAGGGGGTCAGGCTCAGGTTGTGTCTGCATGGGCACCAGTGCCCATGTCAGCCTATATATTTGGGGTACAGCCAAGTGACGTGAAGGTTGGTCCTCATTTGGGGTTTCTGGGTAGCCCCTGAGGGCAATTTTTTACTTCTGGAGGGCAGGCAGAGTGTTGCATGGTAGTTCTGGATTGCCAAATTGGAGGGCTTGTGGGCCCGTAGTCTGAGGACGGAAGTCTGAGAACACAAGCTAGTCTTAGGTTTCTGGGTGAGGACATGGCATGCACAATCTACAGACCTGAGTCGAGATCTCATGGATCTGAAGTCAGGCGAGCATCAGAAGATCGCTCAAATTGGACTTTCTGTCCCTGATGGCCCCTTCATGAACGGGGGTTGATCACGAAGCATTGGGGATTTTCCCACGATGGGAGTTGTGAGAAGCTCCCGACTGCAAAGACTCTTCTGCAGGACTATTGAGACCTGTTGGTTGGCTCCAGTACAACGATTCCGAGCAGGGTTCTAAGGATGGATGGCTGGGTAGCCCACCTCGCATTCCATTTGTCTCCAAGCAACAAGACAGGTTAGATCTGCTGGATCAGGGGGAGCAACCGAGGAGGCTGAGGTGAAATGGACTCCTCCGTGGATGTGTCCTAATATGTATTTGTGTCTATGGAGACCTTGGAAAGAAGCGGTGGCACTGGGGCCCTGAAGGGTTCTCCTAAAGAGAGGCTTTCACACAGCTCCAACGTGCAAGTTTCCCATATGTACATGAGATTTGTTCTGATGGGTGAGTCAAGAAACAGCCATATGCTGGTATTGAAATCCAGGCCTCTGAGGAGAAATGCCTGGAAACCAAAGCAATGGATCCGATAGGTGCCTAGGGGCCTGTTGGTTCCTTTTTACCTCTGGGCACATCAGTCGACGGGTCTGAATGCCGGTAGGTGCTCAGATGGGCCCAGATTGCCCCTGTTTGTCCTGGGAAGCCACAAATATTGGGATGGCCTCAGGGACTTTGGAGGTTTATCCTCTTAGTAGGGTTGTGGCCTTTGGAATGGACACATACAATTCCCTTGGAGAGGGCAAGCACAGTCGTCAGGTTTGGCTCCAGGGGCCTGAGCCTGTAGGGTGTGTAGGCCAGGGCTGTTTGGACAGTTGTCTGAAAACACAAACTCGGCTTATGTTTCGGGTCATAGGTATGGCCGGACTGATCTACAGACCATGAGGAGAACTCTAGGGATATGAAAAAAGGGTGAGTGTGAGGCCCTTGTTCAAGTTTTTGTCTCTGGATATCGTGTCTCTCATGGTCGTGAAATTTCCGGGTGGCTTCATGGGAAATGGACGAGTCTTACTCTCTGGGGGTTTGGCCCCGTCCAAAGAGTTTGGGGTCATTCTGTGGGATGGAAGAAGTCCGTTGTTCTGTTGTTGTTGATTTGTTTTGTTTTGTTTTTCAACCTCAGGTATCCCACCAAATGAGGGATTCCAGAGTAGAGCCCTGGGGAGGGGCGACTGGACAAGCAGAAATCTGGTTAAAAATTGGGGACTAGGGACATGTCAAGCCCAATATGCTGTCTCTCCATCCAGCCACTGAGAGGCCTTACTTGAGGACTGGGCTCATGCTGAGGTTCACAATGTGTTTTTGTGACCAATATGGCCAGCAAGCATGGGCGGGGCAACATGGGCCACACTGGTTTCAACTACACTTATTCTTGGACAACATGCCAACCACAAGGTTTCTTGCCATGGGAAAAGAGTTCTGATTTCTGCATCATTTTCAAACCCGGGCCGTGATTTGAGATAAGGTCTAGGTTCTGAAGCCTGAAAACCGAGGTTGAGAAGAGATGACGACCTAAGGCCATGGCGGGTCCGATGTGCTCAGTGTGCGGTCAGCTGTCTGGGTGTTGGTCACGAGGTCGGGCTTAGGTTGTCAGACAGTGCATTAGTGCCCAGGTTAGACTATATATTTTAGGTGCATTCGAGTGCCGTGTAGGTTCTTATCTGAAGAAGTCTTCAGGATATGAAGAATGAGCGAGTCTGAGGCTCGTGCTCAGTCTTTTGTCTCTGGATTTTGTATCAGCGATGGCCGTGGAATGTTGGGGAGGCCTCATGGGCCATGGACGAATCTTGCTCTCTGTGGATTTGGACCGATCCCAATTGTTTTTCATCAATCTGTGGGATGGGAGGACTCCTTTCAGGTTAGTTGCCTCATTGTCCCACCAAAAGTCGAATACCAAAGCAGAGCCCTGGGGAAGAGTGAAGGGACAACCCCGAACTACGGTAAAAATTGGGGCCTAGAGGCATGGCAAGCCCAATATGCTGTCTCTCCATCCAGCCACTGCGAGGCCTTACCGGAGGACTGGGCTCAGGCTGAGGGTCACAATGTGTGTTTGTGACCAAAGTGGCCCGCAAGCATAGGCGGGGCCTCAGGGGCCACACTGGTTTCAAGTACAATGAACCTTGTACAACATGCCAACCACAAGGTTTCTTGCCATAGGGAAAGAGTTCTGATTTCTGCATCATTTTCAAACCCGGGCCGTGATTGGGGATAAGGTCTAGGTTCTGAAGGCTGAAAACCGAGGTTGAGAAGAGATGACTACCTAAGGCCATGGAGGGTCCGATGTGCTCAGTGTGCGGCCAGCGTCTGTGTGGGGCCAGGAGGTCCAGACTCAGGCTGTGTCAGAAAGGGCATTAGTGCCCAGGTCAGCCTATATCTTCGGGGTACAGCCGAATGGGGTGCAGGTTGATCCTCATTTGTGGTTTCTGGGTAGCCCCAGAGGGCAATGTTTTTCTTCTGGAGGGCAGGCAGAGTGCTGCATTGTAGTTCTGGATTGCCAAACTGGAGGACTTGTGGGCCAGTAGTCTGAGGACGGAAGTCTGAGAACCCAAGCTAGGCCTAGGTTTCTCGGTGAGGATATGGCAGGCACAATCTACAGACCTGAATCGAGAGCTCGTGCATCTGAAGTCAGGGCGAGGATCAGACGATCGCTCAGGTTGGACAGTTTGTCCCTGATGGCCCTTTCTTGTGGGGGGGGTCGATCACGAGGCCATGAGGGTTTTCCCACGATGGGAGTTGTGGGAAGCTCCCAACTGCAAGGATTCTTCTGCAGGACAATTGAGTCCTGTTGGTTGGCTCCAGGCCAACGATTCCGAGCAGGGTTCTAAGGATGGATGGCTGGGTAGCCCACCTCGCATTCCAATTGTCTCCAAGCAACAAGACAGCTGAGATATGCTGGATCTGGGGTAGCAACCGAGGAGGCTGAGTTGAAATGGACTCTCCCGTGGATGTGTCCTAATATGATTTTGTGTCTATGGAGACCTTGGAATGAAGCGGTGGCCCTGAGGCCCTGAAGGTTTCTCCTAAAGAGAGGCTTTCACACAGCTCCATCGTGCAAGTTTCCCATGTGTAGATGAGATTTGTTTGATGGGTGAGTCAAGAAACAGCCATATGCTGTTTTTGAAATCAAGGCCTCTGAGGAGAGATGCCTGGAAACCAAAGGAAAGGATCTGATAGGTGCCTAGGGGCCTGTTGGTTCCTTTTTACCTCTGGGGACATCAGTCTACGGGTCTGAGAGCCGGTAGGTGCTCAGATGGGCCCAGATTGCCCCAGTTTGTCCTGGGAAGCCACAAATATTGGGATGGCCTCAGGGACTTTGGAGGTTTATCCTCTTAGTAGGGTTGTGGCCATTGGAATGGGCACATACAATTCCCTGGGAGAGGGCAAGCACAGTCTTCAGGTTTGGCTCCAGGGGCCGGAGCCTGTAGGGTGTGTAGGCCAGGGCTGTTTGGACAGTTGTCTGAAAACACAAACTCGGCTTATGTTTCGGGTCATAGGTATGGCAGGACTGATCTACAGACCATGAGGAGAACCCTTCGGGATATGAAAAAAGGGCGAGTGTGAGGCTCTTGCTCAAGTTTTTGTCTCTGGATATCGTGTCTCTCATGGTCGAGAAATTTCCGGGTGACTTCATGGGAAATGGACGAGTCTTACTCTCTGGGGGTATGGCCCCGTCCAAAGAGTTTGCGGTCATTCTGTGGGATGGAAGAAGTCCGTTGTTCTGTTGTTGTTGATTTGTTTTGTTTTGTTTTTCAACCTCAGGTGTCCCACCAAATGAGGGATTCCTGAGTAGAGCCCTGGGGAGGGGCGACTGATCAACCAGAAATCTGGTTAAAAATTGGGGCCTAGGGACATGTCAAGCCCATTATGACATCTAATGGTCCAGCCACTGAGAGGACGTCCTAGAGGACAGGACTCACGTTGATGGTCACAATGCGTGTTTATGCCCTCGTGGCTCTCAAGAATGGGCTGGGCCTCAGGGTGAAAGCTGGTTTCTCCTACACTGAACATTGGACAGCATGCCAACCACAAGGTTTCTTGCCATGGGTAAGGAAGAGTTCTGATTTCTGCCTCACATTCACCCCTGGGCAGTGATTGGAGATAAGGTCTAGGTTCTGAAGCCTGAAACCTGAGGTAGGGAAGAGATGATGACCTAAGGCCATGGCGGGTCTGATGTGCTCATGGTGCGGTCAGCTGTCTGGGTGTTGGTCACGAGGTCCGGGCTCAGGTTGTCAGACAGTGCATTAGTGCCCAGGTTAGACTATATATTTTCGGTGCATTCGAGTGCCGTGTAGGTTCTTATCTGAAGAACTCTTCAGGATATGAGGAATGAGCGAGTCTGAGGCGTGTGCTCAGGCTTTTGTCTCTGGATTTTGTATCAGCGATGGCCGTGGAATGTTGCGGAGGCATCATGGGCCATGGAGGAATCTTGCTCTCTGTGGACTTGGCCTGATCCCAATTGTTTTTCGTCAATCTGTGGGATGGGAGGACTCCTTTCAGGTTTGTTATCTCAGTGTCCCACCAAAAGAGGAATTCCAAAGCAGAGCCCTGGGGAAGAGTGAACGGACAAACCGAAATATGGTTAAAAATTGGCGCCTAGGGGCATGGCAAGCCCAATATGCTGTCTCTCCATCCAGCCACTGAGAGGCCTTACCTGAGGACTGGGCTCAGGCTGAGGGTCACAATGGGTGTTTGTGACCAATGTTGCCCACAATCATGGGCGGGGCCTCAAGGCCACACTTGTTTCAACTACACAGAACCTTGGACAACATGCCATCCGGAAGTTTTCTTGCCATGGAGAAAGAGTTCTGATGTCTACATCATTTTCAACCCTGGCCGTGATTGGAGATAAGGTCTAGGTTCTGAAGCCTGAAAACCGAGGTTGAGAAGAGATGACGACCTAAGGCCATGGCGGGTCCGATGTGCTCAGTGTGTGGCCAGCTGTCTGGGTTGGGCCAGGAGGTCCAGGCTCAGGCTGTGTCAGAAAGGGCATTAGTGCACAGGTCAGCCTATATATTTGGGGTACAGCCGTACGGCGTGCAGGTTGATCCTCATTTGCTGTTTCTCGGTAGGCCCGGAGGGAAATGTTTTTTCTGGAGGGCAGGCAGAGTGCTGCATTATAGTTCTGGATTGCCAAACTGGATGGCTTGTGGGCCAGTAGTCTGAGAACGGAAGTCTGAGAACCCAGGCTAGGCCTAGGTTTCTGGGTGAGGATATGGCAGGCACAATCTCCAGACCTGAATAGAAATCTCGTGCATCTGATGTCAGGGCGAAGATCAGACGATCGCTCAGGTTGGACATTCTGTCCCTGATGGCCCCTTCTTGAAGGTGGTGTGGATCACGAGGCCATGGGGGTTTTCCCATGATGAGAGTTGTGAGAAGCCCCCAACTGCAAAGATTCTTCTGCAAGACAATTGATACCTGTTGGTTGGCTCCAGTACAACGATCCCGAGCAGGGTTCTAAGGATGGATGGCTGGGTAGCCCACCTCGCATTCCAATTGTCTCCAAGCAACAAGACAGGTTAGATCGGCGGGATCTCGGGGAGAAACCGAGGAGGCTGAGTTGAAATGGACTGTTCCGTGCATGTGTCCTAAAATGAATTTGTGTCTATGGAGACCTTGGAAGGATGCGGTGGCACTGTGGCCCTGAAGGGTTCTCCTAAAGAGAGGCTTTCACACAGCTCCATTGTGCAAGTTTCCCATGTGTAGATGAGATTTTTCTGATGGGTGAGTCAAGTAACAGCCATATCCTGTTATTGAATTCCAGGCCTCTGAGGAGACATGCCTGGAAGCCAAACCAATGGATCCGATAGGTGCCTAGGGGCCTGTTGGTTCCTTTTTACCTCTGGGCACATCAGTCGACGGGTCTGAATGCCGGTAGGTGCTCAGATGGGCCCAGATTGCCCCTGTTTGTCCTGGGAAGCCACAAATATTGGGATGGCCTCAGGGACTTTGGAGGTTTATCCTCTTAGTAGGGTTGTGGCCTTTGGAATGGACACATACAATTCCCTTGGAGAGGGCAAGCACAGTCGTCAGGTTTGGCTCCAGGGGCCTGAGCCTGTAGGGTGTGTAGGCCAGGGCTGTTTGGACAGTTGTCTGAAAACACAAACTCGGCTTATGTTTCGGGTCATAGGTATGGCCGGACTGATCTACAGACCATGAGGAGAACTCTAGGGATATGAAAAAAGGGTGAGTGTGAGGCCCTTGTTCAAGTTTTTGTCTCTGGATATCGTGTCTCTCATGGTCGTGAAATTTCCGGGTGGCTTCATGGGAAATGGACGAGTCTTACTCTCTGGGGGTTTGGCCCCGTCCAAAGAGTTTGGGGTCATTCTGTGGGATGGAAGAAGTCCGTTGTTCTGTTGTTGTTGATTTGTTTTGTTTTGTTTTTCAACCTCAGGTATCCCACCAAATGAGGGATTCCAGAGTAGAGCCCTGGGGAGGGGCGACTGGACAAGCAGAAATCTGGTTAAAAATTGGGGACTAGGGACATGTCAAGCCCAATATGCTGTCTCTCCATCCAGCCACTGAGAGGCCTTACTTGAGGACTGGGCTCATGCTGAGGTTCACAATGTGTTTTTGTGACCAATATGGCCAGCAAGCATGGGCGGGGCAACATGGGCCACACTGGTTTCAACTACACTTATTCTTGGACAACATGCCAACCACAAGGTTTCTTGCCATGGGAAAAGAGTTCTGATTTCTGCATCATTTTCAAACCCGGGCCGTGATTTGAGATAAGGTCTAGGTTCTGAAGCCTGAAAACCGAGGTTGAGAAGAGATGACGACCTAAGGCCATGGCGGGTCCGATGTGCTCAGTGTGCGGTCAGCTGTCTGGGTGTTGGTCACGAGGTCGGGCTTAGGTTGTCAGACAGTGCATTAGTGCCCAGGTTAGACTATATATTTTAGGTGCATTCGAGTGCCGTGTAGGTTCTTATCTGAAGAAGTCTTCAGGATATGAAGAATGAGCGAGTCTGAGGCTCGTGCTCAGTCTTTTGTCTCTGGATTTTGTATCAGCGATGGCCGTGGAATGTTGGGGAGGCCTCATGGGCCATGGACGAATCTTGCTCTCTGTGGATTTGGACCGATCCCAATTGTTTTTCATCAATCTGTGGGATGGGAGGACTCCTTTCAGGTTAGTTGCCTCATTGTCCCACCAAAAGTCGAATACCAAAGCAGAGCCCTGGGGAAGAGTGAAGGGACAACCCCGAACTACGGTAAAAATTGGGGCCTAGAGGCATGGCAAGCCCAATATGCTGTCTCTCCATCCAGCCACTGCGAGGCCTTACCGGAGGACTGGGCTCAGGCTGAGGGTCACAATGTGTGTTTGTGACCAAAGTGGCCCGCAAGCATAGGCGGGGCCTCAGGGGCCACACTGGTTTCAAGTACAATGAACCTTGTACAACATGCCAACCACAAGGTTTCTTGCCATAGGGAAAGAGTTCTGATTTCTGCATCATTTTCAAACCCGGGCCGTGATTGGGGATAAGGTCTAGGTTCTGAAGGCTGAAAACCGAGGTTGAGAAGAGATGACTACCTAAGGCCATGGAGGGTCCGATGTGCTCAGTGTGCGGCCAGCGTCTGTGTGGGGCCAGGAGGTCCAGACTCAGGCTGTGTCAGAAAGGGCATTAGTGCCCAGGTCAGCCTATATCTTCGGGGTACAGCCGAATGGGGTGCAGGTTGATCCTCATTTGTGGTTTCTGGGTAGCCCCAGAGGGCAATGTTTTTCTTCTGGAGGGCAGGCAGAGTGCTGCATTGTAGTTCTGGATTGCCAAACTGGAGGACTTGTGGGCCAGTAGTCTGAGGACGGAAGTCTGAGAACCCAAGCTAGGCCTAGGTTTCTCGGTGAGGATATGGCAGGCACAATCTACAGACCTGAATCGAGAGCTCGTGCATCTGAAGTCAGGGCGAGGATCAGACGATCGCTCAGGTTGGACAGTTTGTCCCTGATGGCCCTTTCTTGTGGGGGGGGTCGATCACGAGGCCATGAGGGTTTTCCCACGATGGGAGTTGTGGGAAGCTCCCAACTGCAAGGATTCTTCTGCAGGACAATTGAGTCCTGTTGGTTGGCTCCAGGCCAACGATTCCGAGCAGGGTTCTAAGGATGGATGGCTGGGTAGCCCACCTCGCATTCCAATTGTCTCCAAGCAACAAGACAGCTGAGATATGCTGGATCTGGGGTAGCAACCGAGGAGGCTGAGTTGAAATGGACTCTCCCGTGGATGTGTCCTAATATGATTTTGTGTCTATGGAGACCTTGGAATGAAGCGGTGGCCCTGAGGCCCTGAAGGTTTCTCCTAAAGAGAGGCTTTCACACAGCTCCATCGTGCAAGTTTCCCATGTGTAGATGAGATTTGTTTGATGGGTGAGTCAAGAAACAGCCATATGCTGTTTTTGAAATCAAGGCCTCTGAGGAGAGATGCCTGGAAACCAAAGGAAAGGATCTGATAGGTGCCTAGGGGCCTGTTGGTTCCTTTTTACCTCTGGGGACATCAGTCTACGGGTCTGAGAGCCGGTAGGTGCTCAGATGGGCCCAGATTGCCCCAGTTTGTCCTGGGAAGCCACAAATATTGGGATGGCCTCAGGGACTTTGGAGGTTTATCCTCTTAGTAGGGTTGTGGCCATTGGAATGGGCACATACAATTCCCTGGGAGAGGGCAAGCACAGTCTTCAGGTTTGGCTCCAGGGGCCGGAGCCTGTAGGGTGTGTAGGCCAGGGCTGTTTGGACAGTTGTCTGAAAACACAAACTCGGCTTATGTTTCGGGTCATAGGTATGGCAGGACTGATCTACAGACCATGAGGAGAACCCTTCGGGATATGAAAAAAGGGCGAGTGTGAGGCTCTTGCTCAAGTTTTTGTCTCTGGATATCGTGTCTCTCATGGTCGAGAAATTTCCGGGTGACTTCATGGGAAATGGACGAGTCTTACTCTCTGGGGGTATGGCCCCGTCCAAAGAGTTTGCGGTCATTCTGTGGGATGGAAGAAGTCCGTTGTTCTGTTGTTGTTGATTTGTTTTGTTTTGTTTTTCAACCTCAGGTGTCCCACCAAATGAGGGATTCCTGAGTAGAGCCCTGGGGAGGGGCGACTGATCAACCAGAAATCTGGTTAAAAATTGGGGCCTAGGGACATGTCAAGCCCATTATGACATCTAATGGTCCAGCCACTGAGAGGACGTCCTAGAGGACAGGACTCACGTTGATGGTCACAATGCGTGTTTATGCCCTCGTGGCTCTCAAGAATGGGCTGGGCCTCAGGGTGAAAGCTGGTTTCTCCTACACTGAACATTGGACAGCATGCCAACCACAAGGTTTCTTGCCATGGGTAAGGAAGAGTTCTGATTTCTGCCTCACATTCACCCCTGGGCAGTGATTGGAGATAAGGTCTAGGTTCTGAAGCCTGAAACCTGAGGTAGGGAAGAGATGATGACCTAAGGCCATGGCGGGTCTGATGTGCTCATGGTGCGGTCAGCTGTCTGGGTGTTGGTCACGAGGTCCGGGCTCAGGTTGTCAGACAGTGCATTAGTGCCCAGGTTAGACTATATATTTTCGGTGCATTCGAGTGCCGTGTAGGTTCTTATCTGAAGAACTCTTCAGGATATGAGGAATGAGCGAGTCTGAGGCGTGTGCTCAGGCTTTTGTCTCTGGATTTTGTATCAGCGATGGCCGTGGAATGTTGCGGAGGCATCATGGGCCATGGAGGAATCTTGCTCTCTGTGGACTTGGCCTGATCCCAATTGTTTTTCGTCAATCTGTGGGATGGGAGGACTCCTTTCAGGTTTGTTATCTCAGTGTCCCACCAAAAGAGGAATTCCAAAGCAGAGCCCTGGGGAAGAGTGAACGGACAAACCGAAATATGGTTAAAAATTGGCGCCTAGGGGCATGGCAAGCCCAATATGCTGTCTCTCCATCCAGCCACTGAGAGGCCTTACCTGAGGACTGGGCTCAGGCTGAGGGTCACAATGGGTGTTTGTGACCAATGTTGCCCACAATCATGGGCGGGGCCTCAAGGCCACACTTGTTTCAACTACACAGAACCTTGGACAACATGCCATCCGGAAGTTTTCTTGCCATGGAGAAAGAGTTCTGATGTCTACATCATTTTCAACCCTGGCCGTGATTGGAGATAAGGTCTAGGTTCTGAAGCCTGAAAACCGAGGTTGAGAAGAGATGACGACCTAAGGCCATGGCGGGTCCGATGTGCTCAGTGTGTGGCCAGCTGTCTGGGTTGGGCCAGGAGGTCCAGGCTCAGGCTGTGTCAGAAAGGGCATTAGTGCACAGGTCAGCCTATATATTTGGGGTACAGCCGTACGGCGTGCAGGTTGATCCTCATTTGCTGTTTCTCGGTAGGCCCGGAGGGAAATGTTTTTTCTGGAGGGCAGGCAGAGTGCTGCATTATAGTTCTGGATTGCCAAACTGGATGGCTTGTGGGCCAGTAGTCTGAGAACGGAAGTCTGAGAACCCAGGCTAGGCCTAGGTTTCTGGGTGAGGATATGGCAGGCACAATCTACAGACCTGAATCGAGATCTCGTGCATCTGAATTCAGGGCGAGGATCAGACGATCGCTCAGGTTGGACATTCTGTCCCTGATGGCCCCTTCTTGAAGGGGGGGGGGGTGGATCTCCAGGCCATGGGGGTTTTCCCACGATGGGAGTTGTGAGAAGCTCCCAACTGCAAAGATTCTTCTGCAGGACAATTGAGACCTGTTGGTTGGCTCCAGGACAATGATTCCGAGCAGGGTTCTTAGGATGGATGGCTGGGTAGCCCACCTCGCATTCCAATTGTCTCCAAGCAACAAGACAGGTTAGATATGCTGGATCTGGGGTAGCAACCGAGGAGGCTGAGTTGAAATGGACACTCCCGTGGATGTGTCCTAATATGATTTTGTGTCTATGGAGACCATGGAATGAAGCGGTGGCCCTGAGGCCCTGAAGGTTTCTCCTAAAGAGTGGTTTTCACACAGCTCCATTGTGCAAGTTTCCCATGTGTAGATGAGATTTGTTTGATGGGTGAGTCAAGAAACAGGCATATGCTGTTATTGAAATCAAGGCCTCTGAGGAGAGATGCCTGGAAACCAAAGCAATGGATCTGATAGGTGCCTAGGGGCCTGTTGGTTCCTTTTTACCTCTGGGGACATCAGTCTACGGGTCTGAGAGCCGGTAGGTGCTCAGATGGGCCCAGATTGCCCCTGTTTGTCCTGGGAAGCCACAAATATTGGGATGGCCTCAGGGACTTTGGAGGTTTATCCTCTTAGTAGGGTTGTGGCCATTGGAATGGGCACATACAATTCCCTTGGAGAGGGCGAGCACAGTCGTCAGGTTTGGCTCCAGGGGCCTGATCCTGTAGGGTGTGTAGGCCAGGGCTGTTTGGACAGTTGTCTGAAAACACAAACTCGGCTTTTGTTTCGGGCCATAGGTATGGCAGGACTGATCTACAGACCATGAGGAGAACTCTTCGGGATATGAAAAAAGGGCGAGTGTGAGGCTCTTGCTCAAGTTTTTGTCTCTGGATATCGTGTCTCTCATGGTCGAGAATTTACCGGGTGACTTCATGGGAAATGGACGAGTCTTACTCTCTGGGGGTTTGGCCCCGTCCAAAGAGTTTGCGGTCATTCTGTGGGATGGAAGAAGTCCGTTGTTCTGTTGTTGTTGATTTGTTTTGTTTTGTTTATCAACCTCAGGTGTCCCACCAAATGAGGGATTCCAGAGTAGAGCCCTGGGGAGGGGCGACTGGACAACCAGAAATCTGGTTATAAATTGTGGCCTAGGGTCATGTCCAGACCATTATGACATCTAATGGTCCAGGCACTGAGAGGACGTACTAGAGGACAGGACTCACGCTGATGGTCACAATGCGTGTTTATGCCGTCGTCGCACTCAAGAATGGGCGGGGCCTCAGGGTGAATGCTGGTTTCTCCTACACTGAACTTTGGACAACATGCCAACCACAAGGTTTCTTGCCATGGGTAAGGAAGAGTTCTGATTTCTGCCTCACATTCACCCCTGGGCAGTGATTGGAGATAAGGTGTAGGTTCTGAAGCCTGAAAACCGAGGTTGAGAAGAGATGACGACCTAAGGCCATGGCGGGTCCGTTGAGATCAGTGTGCGGCCAGCTGTCTGGTTGGGGCCAGGAGGTCCAGACTCAGGCTGTGTCAGAAAGGGCATTAGTGCCCAGGTCAGCCTATATCTTCGGGGTGCAGCCGAATGGGGTGCAGGTTGATCCTCATTGGGGGTTTTTGGGTAGCCCCAGAGGGCAATGTTTTTCTTCTGGAGGGCTGGCAGAGTGCTGCATTGTAGTTCTGGATTGCCAAACTGGATGGCTTGTGGTCCAGTAGTCTGAGAACGGAAGTCTGAGAAACCAAGCTAGGCCTAGGTATCTGGGTGAGGATATGGCAGGCACAATCTCCAGACCTGAATAGAAATCTCGTGCATCTGATGTCAGGGCGAAGATCAGACGATCGCTCAGGTTGGACATTCTGTCCCTGATGGCCCCTTCTTGAAGGTGGTGTGGATCACGAGGCCATGGGGGTTTTCCCATGATGAGAGTTGTGAGAAGCCCCCAACTGCAAAGATTCTTCTGCAAGACAATTGATACCTGTTGGTTGGCTCCAGTACAACGATCCCGAGCAGGGTTCTAAGGATGGATGGCTGGGTAGCCCACCTCGCATTCCAATTGTCTCCAAGCAACAAGACAGGTTAGATCGGCGGGATCTCGGGGAGAAACCGAGGAGGCTGAGTTGAAATGGACTGTTCCGTGCATGTGTCCTAAAATGAATTTGTGTCTATGGAGACCTTGGAAGGATGCGGTGGCACTGTGGCCCTGAAGGGTTCTCCTAAAGAGAGGCTTTCACACAGCTCCATTGTGCAAGTTTCCCATGTGTAGATGAGATTTTTCTGATGGGTGAGTCAAGTAACAGCCATATCCTGTTATTGAATTCCAGGCCTCTGAGGAGACATGCCTGGAAGCCAAACCAATGGATCCGATAGGTGCCTAGGGGCCTGTTGGTTCCTTTTTACCTCTGGGCACATCAGTCGACGGGTCTGAATGCCGGTAGGTGCTCAGATGGGCCCAGATTGCCCCTGTTTGTCCTGGGAAGCCACAAATATTGGGATGGCCTCAGGGACTTTGGAGGTTTATCCTCTTAGTAGGGTTGTGGCCTTTGGAATGGACACATACAATTCCCTTGGAGAGGGCAAGCACAGTCGTCAGGTTTGGCTCCAGGGGCCTGAGCCTGTAGGGTGTGTAGGCCAGGGCTGTTTGGACAGTTGTCTGAAAACACAAACTCGGCTTATGTTTCGGGTCATAGGTATGGCCGGACTGATCTACAGACCATGAGGAGAACTCTAGGGATATGAAAAAAGGGTGAGTGTGAGGCCCTTGTTCAAGTTTTTGTCTCTGGATATCGTGTCTCTCATGGTCGTGAAATTTCCCGGTGGCTTCATGGGAAATGGACGAGTCTTACTCTCTGGGGGTTTGGCCCCGTCCAAAGAGATTGGGGTCATTCTGTGGGATGGAAGAAGTCCGTTGTTCTGTTGTTGTTGATTTGTTTTGTTTTGTTTTTCAACCTCAGGTATCCCACCAAATGAGGGATTCCAGAGTAGAGCCCTGGGGAGGGGCGACTGGACAAGCAGAAATCTGGTTAAAAATTGGGGACTAGGGACATGTCAAGCCCATTATGACATCTAATGGTCCAGCCACTGAGAGGACGTACTAGAGGACAGGACTCACGCTGAGGGTCACAATGCGTGTTTATGCCCTCGTCGCACTCAAGAATAGGCGGGGCCTCAGGCTGAATGCTGGTTTCTCCTACACTGAACGTTGGACAGCATGCCAACCACAAGGTTTCTTGCCATGGGTAAGGAAGAGTTCTGATTTCTGCCTCACATTCACCCCTGGGCAGTGATTGGAGTTAAGGTCTAGGTTCTGAAGCCTGAAATCTGAGGTAGGGAAGAGATGATAAACTAAGGCCTTGTTGGGTCTGATGTGCTCAGTGTGCGATCAGTTGTCTGCGTGTTGGTCACGAGGTCCGGGCTCAGGTTGTCAGACAGTGCATTAGTGCCCAGGTTAGACTATATATTTTCAGTGCATTCGAGTGCCGTGTAGGTTCTTATCTGAAGAACTCTTCAGGATATGAAGAATGAGCGAGTCTGAGGCGCGTGCTCAGGCTTTTGTCTCTGGATTTTGTATCAGCGATGCCCGTGGAATGTTGGGGAGGCCTCATGGGCCATGGACGAATCTTGCTCTCTGTGGATTTTCCCTGAACCCAATTGTTTATCGTCAATCTGTGGGATGGGAGGACTCCTTTCAGGTTTGTTATCTCAGTGTCCCACCAAAGGAGGAATTCCATAGCAGAGCCCTGGGGAAGAGCGAAGGGACAACAAGAACTATGGTTAAAAATTGGGGCCTAGGGGCATGTCAAGCCCAATATGCTGTCTCTCCATCCAGCCACTGAGAGGCCTTACCTGAGGATTGGGCTCAGGCTGAGGGTCACAATGTGTTTTTGTGACCAATGTGGCCCGCAAGCATGGGCGGGGCCTCATGGGCCACACTTGTTTCAACTACACTGAACCTTGGAGAACATACCCACCACAAGGTTTCTTGCCATGGGGAAAGAGTTCTGATTTCTGCATCATTTTCACCCCTGGGCAGTGATTGGAGATAAGGTCTAGGCTCTGAAGCCTGAAAACCGAGGTTGAGAAGAGATGACGAGCTAAGGCCATGGCGGGTCCGATGTGCTCAGTGTGCGGCCAGCTGTCTGGGTGGGTCCAGGAGATCCAGGCTCAGCCTGTGTCAGAAAGGGCATTAGTGCCCAGGTCAGCCTATATATTTGGGGTACTGCCGAATACCGTGAAGGTTGATCCTAATTGGGGGTTTTTGGGTAGCCCCAGAGGGCAATGTTTTTCTTCTGGAAGGCAGGCAGAGTGCTGCATTGTATTCTGGATTGCCAAACTGCAGGTCTTGTAGGCCAGTAGTCTGAGGACGGAAGTCTGAGAACCCAAGCTAGGCCTAGGATTGTGGGTGAGGATATGGCAGGCACAATCTACAGACCTGAATGGAGATCTCGTGCATCTGAAGTAAGGGCGAGGATCAGACGATCGCTCAGGTTTGACATTCTGTCCCTGATGGCCCCTTCTTGAAGGGGGGGTGGATCACGGTGCCATGGGGGTTTTACCACGATGGGAGTTGTGAGAAGCTCCCAATTGCAAAGAATCTTCTGCAGGACACTTGAGACCTGTTGGTTGGCTCCAGAACAACATTTCCGAACAGGGTTCTAAGGATGGATGACTGGATAGCCAACCTCGCATTTCAATTGTCTCCAAGCAACAAGACAGGTTAGATCTGCTGGAACTGGGGGAGCAACCGAGGAGGCTCAGTTGAAATGGAGTCTCCCGTGGATGTATCCTAATATGATTTTGGGTCTATGGAGACCTTGGAATGAAGCGGTGGCACTGGGACCCTGAAGGGTTCTCCTAAAGAGAGGCTTTCACACAGCTCCATCGTGCAAGTTTCCCATGTGTAGATGAGATTTGTTCTGATGCGTGAGTCAAGAAAGAGCCATATGCTGTTATTGAAATCCAGGCCTCTGAGGCGAGATGCCTGGAAGCCAAACCAATGGATCCGATAGGTGCCTAGGGGCCTGTTCGTTCCTTTTTATCACTGGGCACATCAGTCGACGGGTCTGAGTGCCGGTAGGTGCTCAGATGGGCCCAGATTGCCCCTGTTAGTCCTGGGAAGCCACAAATATTGGGAAGGCCTCAGGGACTTTGGAGGTTTATCCTCTTAGTAGGGTTGTGGCCTTTGGAATGGACACATACAATTCCATTGGAGAGGGCAAGCACAGTCGTCAGGTTTGGCTCCAGGGGCCTGAGCCTGTAGGGTGTGTAGGCCAGGGCTGTTTGGCAGTTGTCTGAAAACACAAACTCGGCTTATGTTTCGAGTCATAGGTATGGCAGGACTGATCTACAGACAATGAGGAGAACTCTTCGGGATATGAAAAAAGGGCGAGTGTGAGGCTCTTGCTCAAGTTTTTGTCTCTGGATAACGTGTCACTCATGGTCGTGAAATTTCCGGGTGACTTCATGGGAAATGGACGAGTCTTACTCTGGGGGTTTGGCCCCGTCCAAAGAGTTTGGGGTCATTCTGTTGGATGGAAGAAATCCGTTGTTCTGTTGTTGTTGATTTGTTTTGTTTTGTTTTTCAACCTCAGGTGTCCCACCAAATGAGGGATTCCAGAGGAGAGGCCTGGGGAGGGGCGCCTGGACAACCAGAAATCTGGTTAAAAATTGGGGCCTAGGGACATGTCAAGCCCATTATGACATCTAATGGTCCAGCCACTGAGAGGACGTACTAGAGGACAGTACACACGCTGAGGGTCACAATGCGTGTTTATGCCCTCCTCGCACACAAGAATGGGCGGGGCTCAGGGGCAATGCTGGTTTCTCCTACACTGAACGTTGGACAACATGCTCACCACAAGGTTTCTTGCCATGGGTAAGGAAGAGTTCTGATTTCTGCCTCATATTCACCCCTGGGCAGTGATTGGAGATAAGGTCTAGGTTCTGAAGCCTGAAAACTGAGGTAGAGAAGAGATGATGACCTAAGGCCATGGCGGGTCTGATGTGCTCAGTGCACGGTCAGCTGTCTGGGTGTTGGTCACGAGGTCCGGGCTCAGGTTTTCAGACAGTGCATTAGTGCCCAGGTTAGACTATATATTTTAGGTGCCTTCGAGTGCCGTGTAGGTTCTTATCTGAAGAACTCTTCAGGATATGCAGAATGAGCGAGTCTGAGGCTCGTGCTCAGGCTTTTGACTCTGGATTTTGTATCAGCGATGGCCGTGGAATGTTGGGCAGGCCTCATGGGCCATGGATGAATCTTGCTCTCTGTGGATATAACCAGAAATCTGGTTACCTCTGGGGAAATCAGTCTACGGGTCTGAGTGCACGTAGGTGCTCAGATGGGCCCAGATTGCCCCTGTTTGTCCTGGGAAGCCACAAATATTGGGATGGCCTCAGGGACTTTGGAGGTTTATCCTCTTAGTAGGGTTGTGGCCTTTGGAATGGGCACATACCATTCCATGGAGAGGGCAAGAACAGTCGTCATGTTTGGCTCCAGGGGCCTGAGCCTGTCGGGTGTGTAGGCCAGGGCTGTTTGGACAGTTGTCTGAAAACACAAACTCGGCTTATGTTTCGGGTCATAGGTATGGCAGGACTGATCTAAAGACCATGAGGTGAACACTTCGGGTTATGAAAAAAGGGCGAGTGGGAGGCTCTTGTTCAAGTTTTTGTCTCTGGATATCGTGTCACTCATGGTCGCGAAATTTCCGGCTGACTTCAAGGGAAATGGACGAGACTTACTCTCTGTGGGTTTGGCCCCGTCCAAGGAGTTTGGGGTCATTCTGTGGGATGGAAGAAGTCCGTTGTTCTGTTGTTGTTGATTTGTTTTGTTTTGTTTTTCAACCTCAGGTTTCCCACCAAATGAGTGATTCCAGAGTAGAGCCCTGGGGAGGGGCGACTGGACAACCAGAAATCTGGTTAGAAATTGGGGCCTAGGGACATGTCAAGCCCATTATGACATCTAATGATCCAGCCACAGAGGACGGACTAGAGGACAGGACTCACGCTGAGGGTCACAATGCGTGTTTATGCCCTCGTCGCACTCAAGAATGGGCGGGACCTCAGGCTGAATGCTGGTTTCTCCTACACTGAACGTTGTACAACATGCCAACCACAAGGTTTCTTGCCATGGGTAAGGAAGAGTTCTGATTTCTGCATCACAGTCACCTCTGGGCAGTGATTGGAGATAAGATCTAGGTTCTGAAGCCTGAAAACTGAAGTAGGGAAGAGATGATGACCTAAGGCCATGGCGGGTCTGATGTGCTCAGCGAGCGGTCAGCTGTCTATGTGTGGGTCAGAGTTCCGGGCTCAGGTTGTCAGACACTGCATTAGGCCCAGGTTAGACTATATATTTTGGGTGCATTGGAGTGCCGTGTAGGTTCTTATCTGAAGAACACTTCAGGATATGAAGAATGAGCCAGTCTGAGGCGCGTGCTCAGTCTTTTGTCTGTGGATTTTGTATCATCGATGGCCGTGGAATGCTGGAGAGGCCTCATGAGCCATGGAGAAATATTGCTCTCTGTGGATTTGGCCCTATCCCAATTGTTTTTCGTCAATCTGTGGGATGGGAAGACTCCTTCCAGGTTTGTTACCTCAGGTGTCCCACCAAAAGAGGAATTCCAAAGCAGAGCCCTGGGGAAGTGTGAAGACACAACCCGAATTACGGTTAAAAATTGGGGCCTAGGCGCATGACAAGCCCAATATTCTGTCTCTCCATCCAGCCACTGAGAGGCCTTACCTGAGGACTGGGCTCAGGCTGAGGGTCACAATATGTGTTTGTGACCAATGTGGCCCGCAAGCATGGGCGGGGCCTCATGGGCCACACTGGTTTCAACAACACTGAACCTTGGACAACATGCCAAAACAAGGTTTCTTGCATGGGGAAAGAGTTCTGATTTCTTCATCATTTTCAATCCCGGGCTGTTATTAGAGATAAGGTCTAGGTACTGAAGCCTGAAAACCGAGGTTGAGAAGAGATGACGACCTAAGGCCATGGCGGGTCCGATCAGCTCAGTGTGTGGCCAGCTGTCTGGGTGGGGCCAGGAGGTCCAGGCTCAGGCTGTGTCAGAAAGGGCATTAGTGCCCATGTCAGCCTATATATTTGGGGTACAGACGAATGCCGTGCAGGTTGATCCTCATTGGGGGTTTTTGGGTAGCCCCAGAGGGCAATGTTTTTCTTCTGGAGGGCAGGCAGAGTGCTGCATTGTAGTTCTGGATTGCCAAACTGGATGGCTTATGGGCCAGTAGTCTGAGAACGGAAGTCTGAGAAACCAAGCTAGGCCTAGGTATCTGGGTGAGGATATAGCAGGCACAATCTCCAGACCTGAATAGAAATCTCGTGCATCTGAAGTCAGGGCGAAGATCAGACGATCGCTCAGGTTGGACATTCTGTCCCTGATGGCCCCTTCTTGAAGGTGGTGTGGATCACGAGGCCATGGGGGTTTCCCCATGATGAGAGTTGTGAGAAGCTCCCAACTGCAAAGATTCTTCTGCAAGACAATTGAGACCTGTTGGTTGGCTCCAGGACAACGATCCCGAGCAGGGTTCTAAGGATGGATGGCTGGGTAGCCCACCTCGCATTCCAATTGTCTACAAGCAACAAGACAGGTTAGATCGGCGGGATCTCGGGGAGAAACCGAGGAGGCTGAGTTGAAATGGACTGTTCCGTGCATGTGTCCTAACATGAATTTGTGTCTATGGAGACCTTGGAAGGAAGCGGTGGCACTGTGGCCCTGAAGGCTTCTCCTAAAGAGAGGCTTTCACACAGCTCCATTGTGCAAGTTTCCCATGTGTAGATGAGATTTTTCTGATGGGTGAGTCAAGTAACAGCCATATCCTGTTATTGAATTCCAGGCCTCTGAGGAGACATGCCTGGAAAGCAAAGCAATTGAACCCTTAGGTGCCTAGGGGTGTGTTCGTTCCTTTTTACCTCTGGGGACATCAGTCTACGGGTCTGAGTGCAGGTAGGTGCTCAGATGGGCCCAGATTGCCCCTGTTTGTCCTGGGAAGCCACAAATATTGGGATGGCCTCAGGGTCTTTGGAGGTTTATCCTCTTAGTACGGTTGTGGCCATTGGAATGGGCACATACAATTCCCTTGGAGAGGGAAGCACAGTCGTCAGGTTTGGCTCGAGGGGCATGAGCCTGTAGGGTGTGTAGGCTACGGCTGTTTGGACAGTTGTCTGAAAACACAAACTCGGCTTATGTTTCGGGTCATAGGTATGGCCGGACTGATCTACAGACCATGAGGAGAACTCTAGGGATATTTAAAAAAAGGGTGAATGTGAGGCCCTTGTTCAAGTTTTTGTCTCTGGATATCGTGTCTCTCATGGTCGTGAAATTTTAGGGTGGCTTCATGGGAAATGGACGAGTCTTACTCTCTGGGGGTTTGGCCCCGTCCAAAGAGTTTGGGGTCATTCTGTGGGATGGAAGAAGTCCGTTGTTCTGTTGTTGTTGATTTGTTTTTTGTTTTTCAACCTCAGGTATCCCACCAAATGAGGGATTCCAGAGTAGAGCCCTGGGGAGGGGCTACTGGACAAGCCTAAATCTGGTTAAAAATTGGGACTTAGGGACATGTCAAGCCCATTATGACATCTAATGGTCCAGCCACTGAGAGGACGTACTAGAGGACAGGACTCACGCTGAGGGTCACAATGCGTGTTTATGCCCTCGTCGCACTCAAGAATAGGCGGGGCCTCAGGCTGAATGCTGGTTTCTCCTACACTGAACGTTGGACAGCATGCCAACCACAAGGTTTCTTGCCATGGGTAAGGAAGAGTTCTGATTTCTGCATCACAGTCACCCCTGGGCAGTGATTGGAGTTAAGGTCTAGGTTCTGAAGCCTGAAATCTGAGGTAGGGAAGAGATGATGACCTAAGGACTTGTTGGGTCTGATGTGCTCAGTGTGCGATCAGTTGTCTGCGTGTTGGTCACGAGGTCCGGGCTCAGGTTGTCAGACAGTGCATTAGTGCCCAGGTTAGACTATATATTTTCGGTGCATTCGAGTGCCGTGTAGGTTCGTATGTGAAGAACTCTTCAGGATATGAAGAATGAGCGAGTCTGAGGCGCGTGCTCAGGCTTTTGTCTCTGGAGTTTGTATCAGCGATGGCCGTGGAATGTTGGGGAGGCCTCATGGGCCATGGACGAATCTTGCTATCTGTGGACTTGGCCGGATCCCAATTGTTTTTCGTCAATCTGTGGGATGGGAGGACTCCTTTCAGGTTTGTTATCTCAGTGTCCCACCAAAAGAGGAATTCCAAAGCAGAGCCCTGGGGAAGAGTGAAGGGACAAACCGAAATATGGTTAAAAATTGGCGCCTAGGGGCATGGCAAGCCCAATATGCTGTCTCTCCATCCAGCCACTGAGAGGCCTTACCTGAGGACTGGGCTCAGGCTGAGGGTCACAATGTGTGTTTGTGACCAATGTGGCCCGCAAGCATGGGCGGGGCCTCATGGTCCACACTGGTTTCAACGAAACTAAACCTTGGACAACATGCCAACCACAAGGTTTCTGGCCATGGGAAAAGAGTTCTGATTTCTGCATCATTTTCAAACCCGGAACGTGATTGGAGATAAGGTCTAGGTTCTGATGCCTGAAAACTGAGGTTGACAAGAGATGACGACCTAAGGCCATGAGGGGTCCGATGTGCTCAGTGTGCGGCCAGCTGTCTGGGTGGGGCAAGGAGGTCCAGGATCAAGCTGTGTCAGAAAGGGCATTAGTGCCCAGGTCAGTAGTCTGAGGACGGAAGTCTGAGAACCCAAGCTAGGCCTAGGTTTCTGGGTGAGGATATGGCAGACACAATCTACAGACCTGAATCGAGAGGTCGTGCATCTGAAGTCAGGGCGAGGATCAGACGATCGCTCAGGTTGGACAGTTTGTCCCTGATGGCCCCTTCTTGTGGGGGGGGTCGATCACGAGGCCATAAGGGTTTTCCCACGATGGGAGTTGTGGGAAGCTCCCAACTGCAAAGATTCTTCTGCAGGACAATTGAGTCCTGTTGGTTGGCTCCAGGACAACGATTCCGAGCAGGCTTCTAATGATGGATGGCTAGGTAGCCCACCTCGCATTCCAATTGTCTCCAAGCAACAAGACAGGTTAGATCTGCTGGATCTGGGGGAGAAACCGAGGAGGCTGAGTAGAAATGGACTCTCCCGTGGATGTGTCCTAATATGATTGTGTGTCTATGGAGACCTTGGAATGAAGCGTTGGCACTGGGGCCCTGAGGGGTTCTCCTAAAGAGAGCCTTTCACACAGCTCCATCGTGCAAGTTTCCCATGTGTAGATGAGATTTGTTCTGATGGGTGAGTCAAGAACAGCCATATGCTGTTATTGAAATCCAGGCCTCTGAGGAGAGATGCATGGAAACCGAAGCAATGGATCTGATAGGTGCCTAGGGGCCTCTTGGTACCTTTTTACCTCTGGGGACATTAGTCTATGGTTCTGAGTGCCGGTACGTGCACAGATGGGCCCAGACTGCCCCATTTGTCCTGGGAAGCCACAAATATTGGGATGGCCTCAGGGACTTTGGAGGTTTATACTCTTAGGAGTGTTTTGGCCATTGGAATCGGCAGATACAATTCCCTTGGAGAGGGCAATCACAGTCGTCAGGTTTGGCTCCAGGGGCCTGAGCCTGTAGGGTGTGTAGGCCAGGGCTGTTTGGACAGTTGTCTGAAAACACAACCTCGGCTTATGTTTCGGGTCATAGGTATGGCAGGACTGATCTACAGACGATGAGGAGAACTCTTCGGGATATGAAAAAAGGGCGAGTGTGAGGCTCTTGCTCAAGTTTTTGTCTCTGGATATCGTGTCACTCATGGTCGTGAAATTTCCGGGTGACTTCATGGGAAATGGATTAGTCTTACTCTCTTGGGTTTGGCCCCGTCCAAAGAGTTTGGGGTCATTCTGTGAGATGGAAGAAGTCCATTGTTCTGTTGCTGTTGATTTGTTTTGTTTTGTTTTTCAACCTCTGGTGTCCCACCAAATGTGGGATTCCAGAGTAGAGCCCTGGGGAGGGGCGACTGGACAACCAGAAATCTGGTTAAAATTTGGGGCCTATGGACATGTCAAGCCCATTATGACATCTAATGGTCCAGCCACTGAGATGACGTACTAGAGGAGCGGACTCACGCTGAGGGTCACAATGCGTTTTTATGCCCTCGTTGCACTCAAGAATGGGCGGGGCATCAGGGTGAATGCTGGTTTCTCCTACACTGAACGTTGGACAACATGCCAACCACAAGGTTTCTTGCCATGGGTAAGGAAGAGTTCTGATTTCTGCATCACAGTCACCGCTGGGCATTGATTGGAGATAAGGTCTAGGTTCTGAAGCCTGAAAACTGAGGTAGGGAATACATGAGGACCTAAGGCCATGGCGGGTCTGATGTGCTCAATGTGCGGTCAGCTGTCTGGGTGTTGGTCACGAGGTCCGGGCTCAGGTTGTCAGACAGTGCATTACTTCCCAGGTTAGACTATATATTTTGGGTGCATTCGAGTGCCGTGTAGGTTCTCATCTGAAGAACTCTTCAGGATATGAAGAATGAGCGAGTCTGAGGCACGTGCTCAGGCTTTTGTCTCTGGATTTTGTATCAGCGATGGCCGTGGAATGTTGGGGAGGCCTCATGGGCCATGGACGAATCTTGCTATCTGTGGACTTGGCCGGATCCCAATTGTTTTTCGTCAATCTGTCGGATGGGAGGACTCCTTTCAGGTTTGTTACCTCAGGTGTCCCACCAAAAGAGGAATTCCAAAGCAGAGCCCTGGGGAAGAGTGAAGGGACAAACCGAAATATGGTTAAAAATTGGCGCCTAGGGGCATGGCAAGCCCAATATGCTGTCTCTCCATCCAGCCACTGAGAGGCCTTACCTGAGGACTGGGCTCAGGCTGAGGGTCACAATGGGTGTTTGTGACCAATGTGGCCCGCAAGCATGGGAGGGGCCTCATGGGCCACACTGGTTTCAACGAAACTAAACCTTGGACAACATGCCAACCACAAGGTTTCTTGCCATGGGAAAAGAGTTCTGATTTCTGCATCATTTTCAAACCCGGAACGTGATTGGAGATAAGGTCTAGGTTCTGATGCCTGAAAACCGAGGTTAACAAGAGATGACGACCTAAGGCCATGAGGGGTCCGATGTGCTCAGTGTGCGGCCAGCTGTCTGGGTGGGGCAAGGCTGTCCAGGATCAAGCTGTGTCAGAAAGGGCATTAGTGCCCAGGTCATCCTATATATTTGGGGTATAGCCGAATTGCGTGCCCCGTTGACCCTCATTTGGGATTCCTGGTTAGCCTCAGAGGGCAATATTTTTCTCCTGGAGGACAGGCAGAGTGCTGCATTGTAGTTCTGGATTGCCAAACTGGAGGGCTTGTGGGCCAGTAGTCTGAGGACGGAAGTCTGAAAACCCAAGCTAGGCCTAGGTTTCTGGGTGACGATATGGCAGGCACAATCTACAGACCTGAATCGAGAGCTCGTGCATCTGAAGTCAGGGCGAGGATCAGACGATCGCTCAGGTTGGACAGTTTGTCCCTGATGGCCCCTTCTTGTGGGGGGGGTCAATCACGAGGCCATGAGGGTTTTCCCACGATGGGAGTTGTGGGAAGCTCCCAACTGCAAAGATTCTTCTGCAGGACAATTGAGTCCTGTTGGTTGGCTCCAGGACAACGATTCCGAGCAGGGTTCTAAGGATCGATGGCTGGGTAGCCCACCTCGCATTCCAATTGTCTCCAAGCAACAAGACAGGTTAGATCTGCTGGATCTGGGGGAGAAACCGAGGAGGCTGAGTAGAAATGGACTCTCCCGTGGATGTGTCCTAATATGATTGTGTGTCTATGGAGACCTTGGAATGAAGCGTTGGCACTGGGGCCCTGAGGGGTTCTCCTAAAGAGAGCCTTTCACACAGCTCCATCGTGCAAGTTTCCCATGTGTAGATGAGATTTGTTCTGATGGGTGAGTCAAGAACAGCCATATGCTGTTATTGAAATCCAGGCCTCTGAGGAGAGATGCCTGGAAACCAAACCAATGGATCTGATAGGTGCCTAGGGGCCTGTTGGTACCTTTTTACCTCTGGGGACTTTAGTCTACGGGTCTGAGTGCTGGTAGGTGCCCAGATGGGCCCAGACTGCCCCATTTGTCCTGGGAAGCCACAAATATTGGGATGGCCTCAGGGACTTTGGAGGTTTATACTCTTAGGAGTGTTTTGGCCATTGGAATCGACAGATACAATTCCCTTGGAGAGGGCAATCACAGTCGTCAGGTTTGGCTCCAGGGGCCTGAGCCTGTAGGGTGTGTAGGCCAGGGCTCTTTGGACAGATGTCTGAAAACACAAACTCGGCTTATGTTTCGGGTCATAGGTATGGCAGGACTGATCTACAGACCATGAGGAGAACTCTTCGGGATATGAAAAAAGGGCGAGTGTGAGGCTCTTGCTCAAGTTTTTGTCTCTGGATATCGTGTCACTCATGGTCGTGAAATTTCCGGGTGTCTTCATGGGAAATGGATTAGTCTTACTCTCTGGGGTTTGGCCCCGTCCAAAGAGTTTGGGGTCATTCTGTGGGATGGAAGAAGTCCATTGTTCTGTTGCTGTTGATTTGTTTTGTTTTGTTTTTCAACCTCTGGTGTCCCACCAAATGTGGGATTCCAGAGTAGAGCCCTGGGGAGGGGCGACTAGACAACCAGAAATCTGGTTAAAATTTGGGGCCTAGGGACATGTCAAGCCCATTATGACATCTAATGGTCCAGCCACTGAGATGACGTACTAGAGGAGAGGACTCACGCTGAGGGTCACAATGCGTTTTTATGCCCTCGTTGCACTCAAGAATGGGCGGGGCATCAGGGTGAATGCTGGTTTCTCCTACACTGAACGTTGGACAACATGCCAACCACAAGGTTTTTTGCCATGGGTAAGGAAGAGTTCTGATTTCTGCATCACAGTCCCCGCTGGGCAGTGATTGGAGATAAGGTCTTGGTTCTGAAGCCTGAAAACTGAGGTAGGGAATAGATGAGGACCTAAGGCCATGGCGGGTCTGATGTGCTCAATGTGCGGTCAGCTGTCTGGGTGTTGGTCACGAGGTCCGGGCTCAGGTTGTCAGACAGTGCATTACTTCCCAGGTTAGACTATATATTTTGGGTGCATTCGAGTGCCGTGTAGGTTCTCATCTGAAGAACTCTTCAGGATATGAAGAATGAGCGAGTCTGAGGCACGTGCTCAGGCTTTGGTCTCTGGATTTTGTATCAGCGATGGCCGTGGAATGTTGGAGAGGCCTCATGAGCCATGGAGAAATATTGCTCTTTGTGGATTTGGCCCTATCCCAATTGTTTTTCGTCAATCTGTGGGATGGGAGGACTCCTTTCAGGTTTGTTACCTCAGGTGTCCCACCAAAAGAGGAATTCCAAAGCAGAGCCCTGGGGAAGTGTGAAGACACAACCCGAACTAGGGTTAAAAATGGGGGCCTAGGGCATGGCAAGCCCAGTAAGCTGTTTCTCCGTCCAGGCACTGAGAGGCCTTACCTGATGACGGGGCTCATGCTGAGGGTCACAATGTGTGTTTGTGACCAATGTGGCCCGCAAGCATGGGCGGGGCCTCATGGGACACACTGGTTTCAACTACACTGAACCTTGGACAACATGCCAACCACAAGGTTACATGCCAAGAGGTAAGAGTTCTGATTTCTGCATCATTTTCAAACCCGGGCCATGATTGGAGATAAGATCTAGGTTCTGAAGCCTGAAAACCGAGATTGAGAAGAGATTACGACCTAAGGCCATGGCGGGTCCGATGTGCTCAGTGTGCGGCCAGTTGTCTGGTGGGGCCAGGATGTCCAGGATCAGGCTGTGTCAGAAAGGGCATTAGTGACCAGCTCAGCCTATATATTTGTGGTACAGCCGAATGGCGTGCAGTTTGATCCTCATTTGGGGTTTCTGGGTAGCCCCAGAGGGCAATGTTTTTCTTCTGGAGGGTAGGCAGAGTGCTGCATTGTAGTTCTGGATTGCCAAACTGGAGGGCTTGTGGGCCAGTAGTTTGAGGATGGAGGTCTGAGAACCCAACCTAATCCTAGGATTCTGGGTGAGGATATGGGAGGCACAATCTACAGAATTGAATTGATATCTTGCTCATCTGAAGTCAGGGCGAGGATCAGACGATCGCTCAGGTTGGACATTCTGTCCCTGATGGCCCCTCCTTAAAGGGGGGGTGGATCACGAGGCCATGGGGGTTTTCCCACGATGGGAGTTGTGAGAAGCTCCCAACTGCAAATATTCTTCTGCAGGACAATTGAGACCTGTTGGTTGGCTCCAAGCCAACGATTCTGAGCAGGGTTCTAAAGATGGATGGCTGGGTAGCCCACCTCGCATTCCAATTGTCTCCAAGCAACAAGACAGGTTAGATCTGCTGGATCTGGGGGAGAAACCGAGGAGGCTGAGTAGAAATGGACTCTCCCATGGATATGTCCTAATATGATTGTGTGTCTATGGAGACCTTGGAATGAAGCGTTGGCACTGGAGCCCTGAGGGGTTCTCCTAAAGAGAGGCTTTCACACAGCTCCATCTTGCATGTTTCCCAAGTGTAGATGAGATTTGTTCTGATGGGTGAGTCAAGAACAGCCATATGCTGTTATTGAAATCCAGGCCTCTGAGGAGAGATGCCTGGAAACCAAAGCACTGAATCCGATAGGTGCCTAGGGGCCTGTTGGTACCTTTTTACCTCTGGGGACATTAGTCTACGGGTCTGAGTGCCGGTAGGTGCTCAGATGGGCCCAGATTGCCCCATTTGTCCTGGGAAGCCACAAATATTGGGATGGCCTCAGGGACTTTGGAGGTTTATACTCTTAGGAGTGTTTTGGCCATTGGATCGGCAGATACAATTCCCTTGGAGAGGGCAATCACAGTCGTCAGGTTTGGCTCCAGGGGCCTGAGCCTGTAGGGTGTGTAGGCCAGGGCTGTTTGGACAGTTGTCTGAAAACACAACCTCGGCTTATGTTTCGGGTCATAGGTATGGCAGGACTGATCTACAGACCATGAGGAGAACTCTTCGGGATATGAAAAAAGGGCGAGTGTGAGGCTCTTGCTCAAGTTTTTGTCTCTGGATATCGTGTCACTCATGGTCGTGAAATTTCCGGGTGACTTCATGGGAAATGGATTAGTCTTACTCTCTGGGGTTTGGCCCCGTCCAAAGAGTTTGGGGTCATTCTGTGAGATGGAAGAAGTCCATTGTTCTGTTGCTGTTGATTTGTTTTGTTTTGTTTTTCAACCTCTGGTGTCCCACCAAATGTGGGATTCCAGAGTAGAGCCCTGGGGAGGGGCGACTGGACAACCAGAAATCTGGTTAAAAATTGGGGCCTAGGGACATGTCAAGCCATTATGGCATCTAATGGTCTAGCCACTGAGAGGACTTACTAGAGGACCCGACTCATGCTGAGGGTTACAATGCGAGTTTATGTCCTTGTCGCACTCAAGAATGGGCGGGACCTCAGGGTGAATGCTGGTTTCTCCTACACTGAACCTTGGACAACATGGCAACCACAAGGTTTCTTGCCGTGGATAAAGAGGAGTTCTGATTTCTGCATCACACTCATCCCTGGGCAGTGATTGGAGATAAGGTCTAGGTTCTGAAGCCTGAAAACTTAGTTAGGGAAGAGATGTTGACCTAAGGCCACGGCGGGTCTTATGGGCTCAGGGTGCGGTCAGCTGTCTGGGTGTTGCTCAGGAGGTTCTGGCTCAGGTTGTGTGACAGTGCATTACTGCCCAGGTTAGACTATATAATTTGGGTATATTCGAGTGCCATGTAGGTTTATTCTCATTTAATGTGCCCGGGCAGCTAATTAGGCAATATTTTGTTTCTAGAGGGCAGGCAGAGAGCTGCAATGATGGTCCGGAATTGCCAAACTTGAGGGCTTCGGGGCCGGAGTGTGAGGACGGAAGTCTGAGAACACAAGCTAGACTTGGGATTCAGGGCGAAGTCACGGCATGTACCTCCTGAAGATCTGAAGCAATATCTCATGCATCTGAAGTCAGAGCGAGGATCAGACGTTGGCTCAGCTTGAATTTTCTGTTCATGACGGCCCCTTCATGAAGGGAGCCGAATCTCGAGGCCGTGGAGGTTTTCCCACGTTGGGAGTGGTGGGATGCCCTCTCCTAGGATTCCTTCTGCGGGACAATTGAGACCTGTTTGGACAGCTCCTGGACATCCCATATGGATGAGTCCAGACCAACGTTGGAGGATGGATGCCTGGGAAGCCCGCCTCGCATTCCAATGGTCTCCTAGCGACAAGAGAGTTTAGATCTGATGGCTCTGCGGGAGCAACCGGGGTGGCTGAGTTGTAATGGACTTTCCTGAGGATGGGTCTAATGTGTGTTTGTGTCCATGAGGGCCTTGGAATGGGGCGGTGGCACCGGGACCCTGAAGTATTCTCCTAAGCTTTTGACATAGCTCCCATGCACAAGTTTCCTTGTGGAGACGAGGTTTGTTCTGATGGGTGCCTCAGGAAAACCCCAATGCTGGTATTGGAACCCAGGGTTTTGAGGAGACATGCCTGTAAACCAAAGCAATGGATCCGATTTTGGCCTAGGGTCATGTCTGGTTCAATCTTCTTCTCTGGGGACATCCATCTAGGGTATGAGTGGAGGTAGATGCTCAGCTGGTGTCAGACGGCCCTTTTTTGTCCCGGGCGACCTATACTATTGGGATGGCCTCAGGGACTTTGGAGGGTTCTCCTAATTTGTACGATTTTGGACAATGGAATGGGCAGAATTCCCATTGATAGGGTAGGCACAGTCCTAATGTGTGGCTCCAGGGTCCCCAGCCTGGATGGTGTGTGGCCAGCACTTTGAGGACAGAAGTCTGAAAACACAAACTCAGCTTATGTTTGGGGACGTAGGTATGGCAGGCCCGATCTAAAAACCATGAGAAGACATCTTCAGGATATGAAGATAGTGCGATTCTGAGGCGCTTGCTCAGGCTTTTGTCTCTGGATTTTGTATCAGCGATGGCCGTGGAATGTCGGGGAGGCCTCATGGGCCATGGACGAATCTTGCTCTCTGTGGACTTGGCCCGATCCCAATTGTTTTTCATCAATCTGTTGGATGGAGTACTCACTTCAGGGTTGTTACCTGAGGTGTCCCACCAAAAGAGGAGTTCCAAAGCAGAGCCCTGGGGCAGAGTGAAGGGACAACCCGAACTATGGTTAAAAATTGGGGCCTAGGGGCATGGCAAGCCCAATATGCTGTCTCTTCTTCCAGCCACTGAGAGGCCTTACCTGAGGACTGGGCTAAGGCTGAGGGTCACAATGTGTGTTTTCTACGTATGTGGCCCACGAGAAATGGCGGGGCCTCATCGGACACACAAGTATCCACTACACTGAACATTATACAACAATCCTACAACAAGGTTTCTTGACATCGGGAAGGAGTTCTGATTTCTGCATCATTTTCAAACATGGGCAGTGAATGGAGATAAGGTCTAGGTTCTAAATCCTGAAAACCGAGGCTAGGAAGAGATAACGGCCTAAGGCAATGGCTGGTCCGATGTGCTCAGTGAGCGGCCAGCTGTATGGGTGAGGCCAGGAGGTCCAGGCTCAGCCTCTGTCAGAAAGGGCATTATTGCGCAGGTCAGCCTATATATTTTGGGTACTGCCAAGTGTCGTGCAGGTTGATCTTCATTTGGGGTTTCTGGGTAGCCCCAGAAAGCAATGTTTTTCTTCAGGAGGGCAGGCAGAGTGCTGCATTATAATTCTGGTTTGCCAAACTGGAGGGCTTGTGGGCCATTAGTCTGAGGATGGAAGTCTGAGGACAAGAGCTAGGCTTAGGATTCTGGGTGAGGACATGGCAGGCAAAATCTACAGACCTGAACCGAGATCTCGTGCATCTGAAGTCAGGGTGAGGATCAGAAGATCACTCAAGTTGGACCTTATGTCCCTGAGGGCCCCTTCATGAATGGGGAAGGATCACGAGGCCATGGGTGTTTTCTCACGATGGGAGTTGTGAGAAGCTCCCAACTGCAATGATTCTTCTGCAGGACAATTGAGACCTGTTGGTTGGCTCCTGGCTAACGATTCCGAGCAGGGTTCTAAGAATGGATGGCGGTGTAGGCCACCTCGCATTCCAATTGTCTCCTAGCAACAAGACAAGTTGGATCTGCTGGATCTCGCGGAGCAACAGAATACGCTGAGTTGAAATGGACCCTCTTGTGGATGGGTCCTAATGTGTTTTTGTGTCTATGGATACCTTGGAATGACGCGGTGGCACTGGGGCCATGAAGGGTTCTCCTAAACAGGGGCTTTGACATCGCTCAACACATCGTGCAAGTTTCCCATGTGTAGATGGGATTTGTTCTGATGGGTGAGTCAAGAAACAGCCATATGCTGGTATTGAAATCCAGTCCTCTGAGGAGAGATGCCTGGAAACCAAAGCAATGGATCCGATTAGGGCCTAGGGGCCTGTTCGTTCCTTTTTACTTCTGGGGATATCAGTCTACAAGTCTGAGTGCAGTTAGGGTCTCAGATGGGCTCAGATTGCTCCTTTTTGTCCTCGGAAGCCACCACTATTGGGATGGCCTCAGGGACTTTGGAGGTTTATACTGTTAGTAGCGTTGTGGCCATTGGAATGGGCACACAGAATTCCCTTGGAGAGGGCAAGTACAGTCCTCACCTTGGCTCCAGGGTCCTAAGCCTGTAGGCTATGTAGGCCAGGGCTGTTTGGACAATTTTCTGAAAACAGAAACTCGGTTTATGTTTCGGGTCATAGGTATGGCATGACTGATCTACAGACCATGAGGAGAACTCTTCGGGATATGAAAAAGGGCGAGTGTGAGGCTCTTGCTCAAGTTTTTGTCTCTGGATATCGTGTCACTCATGGTCGTGAAAGTCCCGGGTGACTTCATGGGAAATGGATCAGTCTTATTCTCTGGGGTTTGGCCTTGTCCAAAGAGTTTGAGGTCATTCAGTGGGATGGAAGAAGTCCGTTTTTGTTGTTGTTGTTGTAGATTTGTTTTGTTTTGTTTTTTAACCTCAGGTGTCCCACCAAATGAGGGATTCCAGAGTAAAGCCCTGGGGAGGGGCGACTGGACAACCAGAAATCTGGTTAAAAATTGGGGCCTAGGGACATGTCAAGCCCATTATGACATCTAATGGTCCAGCCACTGAGAGGACTTACTAGAGGACAGGACTCACGCTGAGGGTCACAATGCGTGTTTATGCCCTCGTCGCACTCAAGAATGGGAAGGGCCTCAGGGTGAATGCTGGTTTCTCCTACACTGATCGTTGGACAACTTTCCAACCACAAGGCTTCTTGCCTTGGGTAAGGAGGAGTTCTGATTACTGCATCACATTCAACCCTTGTCAGGGCTTGGAGTTAAGGTCTAAGTTTTGAAGCCTGAAAAGATAGGTTGGGAAGAGATAACGAGCTAAGACCATGGCGGGTGTGATGATCTCAGTGTGCGGTCAGCTGTTTCAGTTTTGGTCAGGAGGTCCGGGCTCACTCTGTGTCAGACAGTGTATTAGTGGCCTGGTTAGACTATCTAATTTGGGTACATTCGAGTGCCGTGTATGTCTATCCTCATTTGGGTTATGTGAGAAACTCCATAGGTCAAAATTTTTCTTCTGGAAGGCAGGCAGAATGCTTCATTTTGTGTCCCGAATTTCCAAATGTGAGGGCTTGGGGGCCAGGAGTGTGAGGACGGAAGTCTGAGAACACAAGCTAGTCATAGGTTTCAGGGCGAGGGCAAGGAAAGCACACTCTGCAGAGCTGCATCGAGATCTCGTGCATCTGAATTCAGGGTGAAGATCAGACGTTGGCTTAGGTTGGAGTTCCTGTGCATGATATCCCCTTCATAAATGTGGGGGGCATCACAAAGCCATCTAGATTTTCCCAGGTTGGGATTTGTGAGATGCTCCAAAACTCAAGGATTCCTTTTGCTGGACATTTGAGACCTGTTGGATGGCTCCAGGACATCCCATACGGAACGACGCCAGCGCAGAGCTCTAAGGATGGATGGTTGGGAAGCCCGCCTCGCATTCCAATTGTCTCCTAATCAAGACAGGTTCAATCTGCTCGCTCTGGGGGAGCAACCAAGGGAGCTGAGTTGAAATGGAATTTCCTGCGGATGGGTTCTAATGTGGATTTCTGTCCATGGAGACCTTGTAATGGGGCAGTGGCACACATGCCCTGAAGGATTCTCCTAACTGGAGGTTTTGAGACATCTTCAAAGGATAATTTTCCCATGTGGAGAAGAGATTTGTTCTGATTGCTGCCTCATGAAATCCCCATATGCTAATATTGGAAACCAGGCCTCTGAGGAGAGATACCTGTAACCGAAAGCAATGAATCTGATTCAGGCCTAGGGGCCTGTCTGATTCAATCTTCTTCTCTGGGGACATCCATCTACGCTGAGTAGAGGTAGATGCTCAGCTGGTTTCAGATGACCCTTGTTTGTCCTGGGCGGCCTACAATATTGGGATGTCCTTGGGGACTCTGGAGGTTTTTCCTAATTTGTACGATTGTGGACAATGGAATGGGCAGAATTCCCGTGGTATGGACAGGCACAGTCCTGATGTGTGGCTCCAGGGGCCCCAGCCTGAAGGGTCTGTGGGCCAGGAATGTGGGGACAGAAGTCTGAAAACACAAACTCGGCTTAGGTTTGGGAAGTAGGTATGGCAGGCCCGATCTACAGACCGTGAGGAGAACTCTTCAGGATACGACAAAAGAGCGAGTGTGAGGCGCTTGCTCAGACTTTTGTCTCTGGATTTGTTGTCAACGATGGCTGTGGAATCTCGGGGAGGCCTCATGGGCCATGGACGAGACTTCCTCTCTGTGAATTTGGTCCAATCCCAATTGTTTTGGGTCAATCTGAAGGATGGGAGGAGTTCTTTTAGTTTTGTTACCTCAGGTGTCCCACCAAAAGAGGGATTCCAAAGCAGAGCTCTGGGGAGGGATGAATGGACAACCCGAACAATCCAATTGGGGTGAGGTCGAGAACCGAGCAGGTTGATCCTCATTTGGGGTTTATGGAGATCCCCATAGAGCAACGTTTTTCTTCTGGAGGGCCAGCATACGGCTGCATTTTGGTTCCAGAATTCCAAGTCTTGAGGACAAGTTTGCAAGGAGTGTGAGGTAGGAATTCTGAAAACACAAGGTAGCACGAGGTTTGGGCCCACTGTGCAGAGGCTGAATCGAGATCTCCTGCATCTGAGGTCAGGGCGAGTATCAGATGTTGCCTCAAGCTGGAGTTTGTGTCCATGACGGCCCCTTCCTGAAGGGGGTGGGGGCGTCATGAGGGCAGGGAGGTTTCCCTACGCTGGGAGTTGTGAGCTGCTCCAAACTTCAATGTTTCCTTCTTCAGTCGAGTAGTATTGGATGGTTCCAGGATGCCCCATACAGAAAGACTCGAGAGCAGGGGCCTAAGCATGGATGCCGAGAAACGCCAACTCACCTTCCCATTGCCTGGTCGAGACAAGGCATGCTCAATCTGCAGGCTCTTGGGTGAGCTACCCAGAAGGCTGAGTTTAAATCGACTTTCCTGAGGATGAGTCATAATGTGGGTTGGTGGCCATGGAGACCTTGGAATGTGGCAGTAGCTAAGGGACTCTGCAGGATTCTCCAACCCGAAGGGTTTGACACAACTCCAACAAGGAAGCTTTCCATGTGGAGATGAGAGGTGTTCTGTCTGGTGCCTCAGGAAAGCCCCATATGCTGGTCTTCGAACCCAGGCCTCTGAGGAGTGATACCTGGACACAAAAGCAAGAGTTCATAATAGGGCCTAGGGGCCTGCCTGGTTCAATCTTCTGTCTCTGCGGATATCAGTCTGTGTGTCTGCATGGAGGTAGTAGTTGCTCAGCTGGTGTCATAATGCCCCTGTTTGTCCAGTGCGGCTTGCGGTAGTGGGATGTCCTTGGGGACCTTGAGGTTTCTACTATTTTGTAGAGTTGTGGCCAATGGAACGGGCAGTTTCTTAGGAGAGAGCAGGCACAGTTCTGTGGTGTGTCTCCAGAGACCCCAGCCTGGAGGCGGTGTGGGCCATGGCTGTGCAGACAGACATCCAAAAACCCAAACTCAGCTCAAGTTGGGGGCCGAGGTTATGGCAGGCCTGATATACAGCCCGTGAGGGGAGCTCCTCTGGATATGAAAGAAGGGTGAGAGGGAGGCAGTCGCTCAGTCTTTTGTCTCTGGATATTTTGTCCACAAAGGCTGTTTAATGTAGGAGTTGCCTCATGGGTCGTAGAAGTCTCCCTCTCTGGTAGTTTGTCCAGCCCCCAAGAGTTTGGGGTCATTCTGTGGGAAGGGAAGAGACCTGTTTTCTGCTTCATGTGTCCCTCCAGTAGAGGGATTCTGGAGCATAGCAGTGGGTACTGACAACTGGAATACTCGCTCTCTGGTTAAGCCTGGGGGCCTATGGATATGACAAGCCCCATATGCAGGATCTTGGTCCAGCCACTGAGAGGCGTTACTTTAATATGGGACTCACGCTACAGGTCACAATGAATGTCTGTGCCCTAGGCGGCCCTCAAGCACTGGCGTGGCCTTTCCGACAATGCAGGTTTTCCCACATTGAACGTTGGACAACATGCCAAACACAAGGTTTCTGGCCATGGGGAAGGAGGAATTCTAATTTCTGCATCACGTTCACCCCTGGGCAGTGATTGGAGATAAGGTCTAGGTTCTGAAGCCTGAAAACCGAGGTTGGGAAGAGATGACAAACTACAGCCATAGCGGGTCCCTTGTGTCCAGGTTGGAGCCAGCTGTCTAGGTGTCGTTTGGGATGTCTTGTCTCAGGCTGTGCCAGACAGGGCATTACTATTCAGGGTAGGCTGTATAATTGATTTACAGTCGAGTGGCATGCATTAGATAATCATTTGGGGTTTCTAATTAGCAGCATAGGGCAAAGTTTTTCTTCCGGAGGGCAGGCAGAGTGGTGCATTGTGGGTTCGGAATTCCTAAACAGGAGGGCTTGTGGGCCAGGAGAGTGAGGACGGAAGTCTGAGAACACAAGCTAGGCTTAGGTTTCGGGGAATGGACATGGCAGGCACACTCTGCAGAGCTGAATTGAGATCTCATGATTCTGAAGTCAGGTCGAGGATCAGATTTTGGCTCAGGTTGGAGTTTCTGTCCATGTTGGCCCCTTCATGAAGGGGGGGGGGGCATTATGAGGCCATGGGGGTTTTCCCACTATTAGAGTTGTGAGATGCTCCAAAACGCAAGGATTCCTTCTGTGGGATAATTAAGATTTGTTGGATGGCTCCAGGACGTCTCATAAGGTATTTTTCCAGAACAGGGTTCTAAGTATGGATGCCTGGGCAGACACCCTCAATTCCAATTGTCTCCTAGCAACAAGAAACGTTTGATCTGCTGGCTTGGGGTAGCATCAGAGGGGGCTGAGTTGGAATGGACTTTCCTGAGGATGGTCTTAAATGAGTTGAAATGGACTTTCCTGAGGATGGTCTTAATGTTGGTTTGAGTCCATTGAGACCTTGGTATGGGGCAGTGGCACCAGGGCCCTGAAGGATTCTCCTAACCAGAGGTGATAACAAAGCTCCAATGAGCAAGATTTCCATGGGGAGACGAGATTTGTTCTTATTGGTGCCTCAGGAAACCACCATTTGCTGGTATTGGAAATGAGGCCTCTGAGGAGAGATGCCTGGAAACCAAAGCAATGGATCTGATTAGGGCCTAGGGGCCTGTCCGGTTCAATATTCTTCTCTGGGGACATCTTTTGTCTTAGTGGAGGTAGTTGCTCAGCTTGTTTGAGAACACACCTGTTTGTCCTGGGCTGCCTACACTATTGGGATGGCCTTGGTAATTTTGGAGGTTTTTCCTAATTTGCAAGGTTGTGGCCAATGGAATGGGAAGAATTCTCTTGAAAGGGAAGCACAGTCCTGAGGTGTGGCTCCAGGGACCCAAGTGTGGAGCGTGTGTGGTCCAGGGCTATTTGGACAAAAGTCTGAAAACACAAACTCCACTTAGCTTTGGGTCTGTAGGTATGGCCGGCCCGATATATAGACAGAAAGGAGAACTCTTCGGGATATGAACAAAGGATGAAAGTGAGGTGCTTGCTCATGCTTATTTTTTTCTGGATATGTGTCACCGATTGCCATGGAATGTCCGGGTGTCCTCATGGGCCATCGATGAGGCTCCCTTTCTGGGGATTTGACCCAATCCCAAGAGTTTGGGGTCATTCTGTGGGAAGGGAGGAAGCCTTTCTGTTTTTTGTTTTTTTTTTTTTTGTTTTTGTTTTTTTTTTTTTTTTACCTCAGGTGGACCACCAAAAGAGGGATTCCACAGCAGAGTCCTGGGGAGGGGCGACTGGACAACCAGAACTCTGGTTAACATTGGGACCTAAGAACATGGCAATCCCCATATGTGGGCTCTTGGTCCAGACACTGAGAGGCCTTCCTTGAGCATAGGGCTCACATTGAGTTTCACAATGTGTTTTTGTGCCCAAGGAGCCCCTCAAGTCAGGGCGTGGCCTAATGTACCATGCTGGTTTCTCCTACACTGAACGTTGCACAATATGGCAACCACAAGTTTTCTGGCCATGGGGAAGAAAGAGTTCTAATTTCTGCAACACTTTCACTCCTGGACTGTGATTGGATTTAAGGTCTAGGTTCTGAAGCCTGAAAACTGAGGTTGGGAAGAGATGAAGACCTAAGGCCACGGTGTGTCTGATGTGCTCAGAGTTCGGCCAGCTGTTGAGTGTGGGTTGGGAGGTGCAGGCTCAGGCTGTGGCAGACAGGGAATTAGTGCCCAGGCTAGACTGTATCATTGGGGTGCAGTCGAGTTTCGTGCAGATTGGTACTCATTTGTGGTTACTGGGTAGCCCCAGAAGGCAAAGTTTTTCTTCTGGAAGGAAGACACAGTGCCACATAGTGGCTCCAGAATTCCCAAACTGGAAGGCTTGTGGGCCAGGAGTGTGAGGAAAAAATTCTGAGAACACAAGCCAGACTTCGATTTCGGGGTGAGGGGACGGCAGGAACCCTCTGCAGAGATGATTCGAGATCCCGTGTACCTGAAGACAGAGCTAGGATCAGACGTTGGCTCAGGTTGGAGTTTCTGTCCATGACCGCCACTTCATGAAGAGGAGGGTGTCACGAGGCCATGGAGGTTTTCCCACAATGGGAATTGTGAGATGCTCCAAACCGCAATGATTCCTTCCGTGGGACAGTCGAGACCTGCTGGATGGCTCCAGGACATCCCATAAGGAAGTTATCCAGAGCAGGGTTCTAAGGATGGATGCCTGGGCAGCCTGCCTCCCATTCCAGGTGTCTCATAGCGCCAAGGCAAGTTCGATCTGCTGGATCTAGGGGAGTAACCGAGTCGGGTGTGTTTAAATGCGTGAGTTGAGGATGGGTCATAATGTGCATTTGTGTCCATGGAGACCTTGAAATGGGGTGCTTGATCCGGGGCCTTGAGGGATGTTCATAACCGGAGGTTTTGATGGAGCTCTAAAGAGTACGTTTCCTATGTAGAGAAGAGAATTGTTTTGATGAGTGCCTAAGGAATCTCCCATATGCTGGTATTGGAAACCAGGCCTCTGAGGAGAGATGCCTGGAAACAAAAGCAATGGATATGATTAGGGCCTAGGTTCCTGTCCGGTTCTATCTCTTTCCTGGGGATACGTGTCTCTGGGTCTGAGTGGAGGTAGTTTCCTAACTTGTGAAAGATCATCCCTGTTTGTCCTGGGCAGCCAACACTATTGGGATGGCCTCGGGGAGTTTGGAGGTTTCTCCTAATCTATAGGGTTGTGGCCAATGGAAATGGCAGAATTCGCCTGGAGAAGGAAGCCACAGTCCTCAAGTGTGGCTCCAGGGGCCTCAGCTTGAATGGTGTGTGGGCCAGGACTGTGGGGACAGAAGTCTGAAAACACAAACTCAGCTTAGGTTTGGGGATGTATGTATGAAGGCTCGATCTACAGACCGTGAGAATTTTCCGGGCTATGAACAAAGGGCAAGTATGTGGCGTTTGCTCAGGCTCTTGTCTCTGGATTTTGTGCCTACGGTGGCCGTGGAATGTCGGGGTGTCCTCAAGGGCCATGGACAAGTCTTTCTCTGGTGATTTGGCGTGATCCCAAGTGGTTGGGATCATTCTGCGGATGGGAAGACTCCTTTCTGTATTTTTTATTTTACCTCAGGTGTCCCACCAAAGAGGGATTCCAGAGCAGAGCCTTGAGTAGGGGTGACTAGACATCTCTAACTCTGGTTGATATTGGGGGACTAGGGGCTTGGCAAGCCCCATATGTGGGCTGTTGTTCCCAGTCACTAAGAGGCTTTACATGAGGATAGGGCTCACGCTGAGGGTCACAATGTGTGTTTGTGCAAATTGTAGCCCTCACGGATAGGTGGGGCCTCATAGTCCATGCTGCTTTCTCCTACAATGAACGTTGGACAACATGCCAACCACAAGGTTTCTTGCCATGGCGAAGGAGAAGTTCTGATTCTTGTATCACGTTCACTCCTGAGCAGTGAGTGGAGATAAGGTCTAGGTTCTGAAGGTGAAAACTGAGGTTGGGTAGAGATGATGGCCGAAAGCCATTGTGGGTATGATATTCTCAGTGTACGGCCAGCTGTCTGGGTGTTGGACTGGAGGTCTGCCCTCAGGCTGTGTCAGACAGGGCTTTATTGCACAGGCTAGATTGTATAATTGGGGTATGGTCGAGTGGCATGCAGGTTGTTACTCATTTGGCGTTTCTGGTTAGCCCTATAGGGCAACATTTTTCTTCTGGAGGGCAGGCAGAGTGCTGCATTGTGTCTCCAGAATTGCCAAACTGGAGGGGTGTGGCCAGGATTGTGAAGACGGAAGTCTGAGAACACAAGTTAGGCTTAGGTTTCGGGGCGAGGGCACAGCAGGCACACTCTCAAGTGCTGAATCGAGATCTCGTGCTTCTGAATTCAGGGCGCGGATCAGACTTTGGCTTAGGATGGAGTTTCTGTCCATGATGGCCCATTTATGAAGGTGTGGGGCATCATGAGGAAATGGACGTTTTCTCACAGTGGGATTGTGTGATGCTTCAAACCACAAGGATTCATTCTGCGAGACAGTCAAGACAGGTTGGTTGGATTCAAGACGTCCCATAAAGAAATTCTCCAGAGCAGGGTTCTAAGGATGGATGCCTGGGCAGCCCACCTCGCATTCCAACTGTCTCCTAGTGACAAGGCAGGTTTGATCTGCTGGCTCTGGGTGAGCAGCCGAGGGGGCTGATTTGAAATGGACTCTCCTGAGGATGGATCATAATGTAAGTTTGTGTCCTTGGAGACCTTGGAATTGGGCCATGGTGCCAGCGCCCTGAAGGATCCTCCTAACCTGAGGTATTGACACAGCTCCAAAGAGCAAGTTTCTCATGTGGAGATGAGATCTGTTCTGATTGTTTCTTTAGGAAACCCCCATATTCTGATATTGGAAACCAGGCCTCTGAGGAGAGATACCTAGAAACCAAAGCAATGGATCAGAAGTTGGCTCAGGTTGGAGTTTCTGTCCATGATGGCCCCTTTATAAATGGGAGCATCTCATGAGGCCATGTAGGTTTTCCCACGATAGGAGTTGTGAGATGCTCCAATCTGCAAGTATTCCTTCTGCAGGGCAGTCGAGACCTGTTGGAAGGCTCCCAAGACATCCCATATGGAACGGCGCCAGAGCAGGATTCCAACGATGGATGCCTAGAGAGTCTGCTTTGCATTCCCGTTGTCTCCTAGCGACAAGGCAGGTTTGATATTCTGGCTCTGGGGGAGTAATCAACGGGGCTGAGTTGAAATGTACTCTCCTGCCGAATGGTCATAATGCGGGTTTGTGTCCATGGAGACCTTGGAATAGCGCGGTGGCTCTGGTTACCTGAAGGTTTCTCCTAACTGGAGGTTTTTACAGAGCCCCAAAGGATAAGTTTCCCATGTGGAGACAAGATTTGTTCTGATTGGTATCTCTGGAATCCCCCATATGCTGGTATTGGAAAACAGGCCTCTGAGGAGAGATGCTTAGAAACAAAAGCAATGGAACCAATTATGTTCTAGGGGCCTGTCCATTTTAATACCTTTCTCTTGGGATATCTGTCTACGGGTGAGTTGAGGTCGTTGCTCAGCTTGTGACAGATCACCCCTCTTTGTACTGGGCGGCCTACACTATTGGAATGGCCTCTGGGACTTTGGAGGTTTCTCCTAATCTGTAGGGTTGTGGCCAATGGAATGGGAAGAATTACCTTGGAGAGGGCAGGCACAGTCCTGAGGTGTGGCTCCAGGGGCCTCAGCCTGGAGGGTGTGTGGGACAGGGATGTCAGGATAGAAGTCTGAAAACACGGTTTGGGGACGTAGGTATGGCAGGCCCGATCTACAGACTATGAGGAGAATTTTTTGGGCTATGACCTAAGTGTGAGGCTTATGTCTCTGGGAGTTCTGAGAAGCTCCCAACTGCAAAGATTCTTCTGCAGGACAATTGATACCTGTTGGTTGGCTCCAGAACAACGATTCCGAGCAGGGTTCTAAGGATGGATGGCTGGGTAGCCCATCTAGCATCCCAATTGTCTGCAAGCATCAAGACAGGTTAGATCTCCTGGATCTGGGACGGCAACCGAGGAGGCTGAGTTGAAATGGACTCTCCCGTGGATGTGTCCTAATATGATTTTGTGTCTATGGAGACCTTGGAATGATGCGGTGGCACTGGGGCCCTGAAGGGTTCTCCTAAAGAGAGGCTTTCAAACAGCTCCATCGTGCAAGTTTCCCATGTGTAGATGAGATTTGTTCTGATGGGTGAGTCAAGAAACAGCCATATGCTGTTATTGAAATCCAGGCCTCTGAGGAGAGATGCCTGGAAACCAAAGCAATGGATCTGATAGGTGCCTAGGGGCCTGTTCGTTCCTTTTTACATCTGGGGACATCAGTCTACTGGTCTGAGTTCTCAGATGGGCCCAGAATGCCCCTGTTTGTCCTATGAAGCCATAAATATTGGGATGGCCTCAGGGACTTTGGAGGTTTATCCTATTAGTAGGGTTGTGGACATTGGAATGGGTACACACAATTCCATTGAGAAGGCAAGCACAGTCGTGAGGTTTGGCTCCAGGGGCCTGAGCCTGTAGGGTGTGTAGGCCAGGGCTGTTTGGACAGTTGTCTGAAAACACAAACTCGGCTTATGTTTCGGGTCATTGGTATGGCAGGACTGATCTACAGACCATGAGGCGAACTCTTCGGGATATGAAAAAAGGGCGAGTGTGAGAACCTTGCACAAGTTTTTGTCTCTGGATATCGTGTCACTCATGGTCGTGAAAATACCGGGTGACTTCATGGGAAATGGACGAGTCTTACTCTCTGGGTGTTTGGCCCCATCCAAAGAATTTGGGGTCATTCTGTGGGATGGAAGAAGTCCGTTGTTCTGTTGCTGTTGATTTGTTTTGTTTTGTTTTTCAACCTCATGTGTCCCAACAAATGATGGATTCCAGAGTAGAGCCCTGGGGAGGGGCGACTGGACAACCAGAAATCTGGTTAAAAATTGGGGCCTAGGTACATGTCAAGCCCATTATGACATCTAATGGTCCAGCCACTGAGAGGACGTACTTGAGGACAGGACTCACGCTGAGGGTCACAATGCGTGTTTATGCCCTCGTCGCACTCAAGAATGGGCGGGACCTCAGGGTGAATGCTGGTTTCTCCTACACTGAACGTTGGACAACATGCCAACCACAAGGTTTCTTGCCATGGGTAAGGAAAAGTTCTGATTTCTGCATCACAGTCACCGCTGGGCAGTTATTGGATATAAGGTCTAGGTTCTGAAGCCTGAAAACTGAGGTAGGGAAGAGATGATGACCTAAGGCCATGGCGGGTCTGATGTGCTCAGTGTGCGGTCAGCTGTCTGGGTGTTGGTCACGAGGTCCGGGCTCAGGTTGTATGACAGTGCATTAGTACCCAGGTTAGTCTATATATTTTGGGTGCCTTCGAGTGCCTTGTATGTTCTTATCTGAAGAACTCTTCAGAATATGAAGAATGAGTGAGTCTGAGGCGCGTGCTCAGTCTTTGAATCGGGATTTTGTATCAGCGATGGCCATGGAATGTTGGGGAGGCCTCATGAGACATGGACGAATCTTGCACTCTGTGGATTTGTTTTACGTCAATTTGTGGGATGGGAGGAATCCTTTCAGGTTGTTACCTCAGGTGTCCCACCAAAAGAGGAATTCCACAGCAGAGCCCTGGGGAAGAGTGAAGGGACAACCCGAACTATGGTTAAAAATTGGGGCCTAGGGGCATGGCAAGCCCAATATGCTGTCTCTCCATCCAGCCACTGAGAGGCCTTACCTGAGGACTGGGCTCAGGCTGAGGGTCACAATGTGTGTTTCTGACCAATGTGGCCCGCAAGCATGGGTGGGTCCTCATGGGCCACACTGGTTTCAACTACACTGAACCTTGGACAACATGCCAACCACAAGGTTTCTTGCCATGGGGAAAGAGTTCTGATTTCTGCATCATTTTCAAACCCGGGCAGTGATTGGAGATAAGGTCTAGGTTCTGAAGCCTGAAAACCGAGTTCGAGTAGAGATGACGACCTAAGGCCATGGCGGGTCGGATGTGCTCAGTGTGCGGCCAACTGTCTGGGTGGGGCCAGGAGGTCCAGAATGAAGCTGTGTCAGAAAGGGCATTAGTGCCCAGGTCACCCTATATATTTGGGGTACAGCCGAATGGCGTGAAGGTTGATCCTCATTTGGGGTTTCTGGGTAGCTCCAGAGGGCAATGTTTTCTTCTGGAGGGCAGGCAGAGCGCTGCATTGTAGTTCTGGATTGTCAAACTGGAGGGCTTGTGGGCCAGTAGTCTGAGGATGGAAGTCTGAGAACCCAAGCTAGGCCTAGGTTTCTGGGTGAGGATATGACAGGCACAATCTACAGACCTGAATCGAGATCTCGTGCATCTGAAGTCAGGGCGAGGATCAGACGATCGCTCATTTGGACATTCTCTCCCTGATGGCACCTTCTTGAAGACGGGGTGGATCACGAGGCCATGGGTGTTTTCCCACGATGGGAGTTGTGAGAAGCTCCAAACTGCAAAGATTCTTCTACAGGACAATTGAGACCTGTTGGTTGGCTCCAGGACAACGATTCCGAGCAGGGTTCTAAGGATGGATGGCTGGGAAGCCCACCTCAGATTCCAATTGTCTCCAAGCAACAAGACAGGTTAGATCTGCTGGATCTGGGGGAGCAACCGAGGAGGCTGAGTTGAAATGGACTCTCCCGTGGATGTGTCCTAATATGATTTTGTGTCTATGGAGACGTTGGAATGAAGCGGTGGCACTGGGGCCATGAAGGGTTCTCCTAAAGAGAGGCTTTCACACAGCTCCATCGTGCAATTTTCCCATGTGTAGATGAGATTTGTTCTGATGGGTGAGTCAAGAATCAGCCATATGCTGTTATTGAAATCCAGGCCTCTGAGGAGAGATGCCTGGAAACCAAAGCAATGGATCCTATAGGTGCATGGGGCCTGTTCGTTCCATTTTACCTCTGGGGACATCAGTTTACAGGTCTGAGTGCCGATAGGTGCTCAGATGGGCCTAGATTGCCCCTGTTTGTCCTGGGAAGTCACAAATATTGAAATGGACTCAGGGACTTTGGAGGTTTATCGTATTAGTAGGGTTGTGGCCATTGGAGTTGGCACATACAATTCCCTTGGAGAGGGCAAGCACAGTGGTCCAGCCACTGAGAGGACGTCCTAGAGGACAGGACTCACGCTGAGGGACACAATGTGTGTTATTGCCCTCGTCGCAATCAAGAATGGGCGGGGCCGCAAGGTGAATGCTGGTTTCTCCTACACTGAACGTTGGACAACATGCCAACCACAAGGTTACTTGCCATGGGTTAGGAAGAGTTCTGATTACAGCATCACAGTCACCGCTGGGCAGAGATTGGAGATAAGGTTTAGGTTCTGAAGCCTGAAAACTGAGGTAGGGAAGAGATGAGGACCTAAGGCCATGACGGGTCTGATGTGCTCAGTGTGCGGTCAGCTGTCTGGGTGTTGGTCACGAAGTCCGGGCTCAGGTTTTCAGACAGTGCATTAGTGCCCAGGTTAGACTATATATTTTTGGTGCATTCGAGTGCCTTGTAGGTTCTTATCTGAAGAACTCTTCAGGATATGAAGAATGAGCGAGTCTGAGGCGCGTGCTCAGGCTTTTTTCTCTGGATTTTGTATCAGCGATGGCCGTGGAATGTTGGGGAGGCCTCATGGGCCATGGACGAATCTTGCTCTCTGTGGACTTGGCCCGATCCCAATTGTTTTTCGTCAATCTGTGGGATGGGAGGACTCCTTTCAGGTTTGTTACCTCAGGGGTCCCACCAAAAGAAGAGCCCTGGAGAAGAGTGAAGGGACAATCCGAACTATGGTTAAAAATTGGGGCCTAGGCGCATGGCAAGCCCAATATGCTGTCTCTCCATCCAGCCACTGAGAGGCCTTACCTGAGGATTGGGCTCAGGCTGAGGGTCACAATGTGTGTTGGTGATCAATGTGCCCCGCAAGCATGGGCGGGGCCTCATGGGCCACACTGGTTTCAAATACACTGAACCTTGGACAACATGTCAACCACAAGGTTTCTTGCCATGGGGAAAGAGTTCTGATGTCTGCATCATTTTCAAACTCGGGCCGTGATTGGAGATAAGGTGTAGGTTCTGAAGACTGAAAACCGAGGTTGAGAAGAGATGACGACCTAAGGCAATGGCGGGTCAGATGTGCTCAGTGTGGGGCCAGCTGTCTGCGTGGGGCCAGGAGGTCCAGGCTCAGGCTGTGTCAGAAAGGGCATTAGTGCCCAGGTCACCCTATATATTTGTGGTACTGCCAAATTGTGTGCCCCGTTGATTCTCATTTGGGGATTCTGGGTAGCCCCAGAGGGCAATGTTTTTCTTCTGGAGGGCTGGCAGAGTGCTGCACTGTAGTTCTGGATTGCCAACCTGGAGGGCTTGTGGGCCAGTAGTCTGAGGACGGAAGTCTGAGAACCCAAGCTAGGCCTCGGTTTCTGGGTGAGGATATGGCAGGCACAATCTACAGACCTGAATCGAGATCTCGTGCATCTGAAGTCAGGGCGAGGATCAGACGATCGCTCAGGTTGGACATTCTGTCCCTGATGGCCCCTTCTTGAAGGGTGGGTGGATCACGAGACCTTGGGTTTAATCCCATTATGGGAGTTGTGAGAAGCTCCCTACTGCAAAGATTCTCCTGCAGAACAATTGAGACCTGTTGGTTGGCTCCAGGACAATGATTCCGAGCAGGGTTCTAAGGATGGATGGCTTGGTAGCCCACCTCGCATTCCAATTGTCTCCAAGCAACAAGAAAGGTTAGATCTGCTGGATCTGGGAGAGCAACCGAGGAGGCTGAGTTGAAATGGACTCTCCCGTGGATGTGTCCTAATATGGTTTTGTGTCTATGGAGACCTTGGAATGAAGCAGTGGCACCTGGGCCTTGAGGGTTCTCCTAAAGAGAGGCTTTCACATAGCTCCATCGTGCAAGTTTCCCATGTGTAGATGAGATTTGTTCTGATGGGTGAGTCAAGAAACAGCCATATGCTGTTAGAGAAATCAAGGCCTCTGAGGAGAGATGCCTGGAAACCAAAGCAATGGATCCGATACATGCCCAGGGGCCTGTTCGTACCTTTTTACATCTGGGGACATCATTCTACGGGTCTGAGTGCCGATAGGTGCTCAGATGGGCTCAGATTGCCCCTGTTTATCCTGGGAAGCCACAAATATTAGGATGGCCTCAGGGACTTTGGAGGTTTATCCTATTAGTAGGGTTGTGGCCATTGGAATCGGCAGATAAAATTCCCTTGGAGAGGGCAATCACAGTCGTGAGGTTTGGCTCCAGGGTCCTGAGCCTGTAGGGTGTGTAGGCCAGGGCTCTTTGGACAGTTGTCTGAAAACACAAACTCGGCTTATGTTCGGGTCATAGGTATGGCAGGACTGATCTACAGACCATGAGACGAACTCTTCGGGATATGAAAAAAGGGCGAGTGTGAGGCTCTTGCTCAAGTTTTTGTCTCTGGATATCGTGTCACTCATGGTCGTGAAATTTCCGGGTGACTTCATGGGAAATGGACAAGTCTTACTCTCTGGGGGTTTGGCCCCGTCCAAAGATTTTGGTGTCATTCTGTGGGATGGAAGAAGTCCGTTGTTCTGTTGCTGTTGATTTGTTTTGTTTTGTTTTTCAACCTCATGTGTCCCACCAAATGAGGGATTCCAGAGTAGAGCCCTGGGGAGGGGCGACTGGACAACCAGAAATCTGTTTAAAAATTGGGGCCCAGGGACATGTCAAGCCCATTATGACGTCTAGTGGTCCAGCCACTGAGAGGTCGTACTAGAGGACAGGACTCAAGCGGAGGGTCACAATGCGTGTTTATGCCCTCGTCGCACTCAAGAATGGGCGGGGCCTCAGGGTGAATGCTGGTTTCTCCTACACTAAACGTTGGACAACTGGCCAACCACAAGGTTTCTTGCCACGGGTAAGGAAGAGTTCTGATTTCTGCATCACAGTCACCCCTGGGCAGTAATTGGAGATAAGGTCTAGGTTCTGAAGCCTGAAAACTGAGGTAGGGAAGAGATGATGACCTAAGGCCATGGCGGGTCTAATGTGCTCAGTGTGCGGCCAGCTGTCTGGGTGGGGCCAGGTGGTCCAGAATCAGGCTGTGTCAGAAAGGGCATTAGAGCCCAGTTCAGCCTATATATATGGGGTACAGCCGAATGGCTTCCCCCGTTGATCCACATATGGGGTTTCTGGGTAGCCCCAGAGGGCAATGTTTTCCTTCTGGAAGTCAGGCAGAGTGCTGCATTGTAGTTCTGGATTTCCAAACTGGATGGCTTGTAGGCCAGTATTCTGAGGACGGAAGTCTGAGCACCCAAGCTAGGCCTAGGTTTCTGGGTGAGGATATGGCAGGCACAATCTACAGACCTGAACCGAGAGCTCGTGCATCTGAAGTCAGGGCGAGGATTAGACGATCGCTCAGGTTGGACATTCTGTCCGTGATGGCCCCTTCTTGAAGGGGGGGTGGATAACGAGGCCATGGTTGTTTTGCCACGATGGGAGTTGGGAGAAGCTCCCAACTGCAAAGATTCTTCTGCAGGACAATTGAGACCTGTTGGTTGTCTCTGGATTTTGTGCCTACGGTGGCCGTGGAATGTCGGGGTGTCCTCAAGGGCCAGGGACAAGTCTTTCTCTGGTGATTTGGCCTGATCCCAAGTGGTTGGGATCATTCTGTGGATGGGAAGAGTCCTTTTTTTTTTTTTTTTTTTTTTTTTTTTTACCTCAGGTGTCCCACCAAAGAGGGACTCCAGAGCAGTGCCCTGAGTAGGGGTGACTAGACATCTCTAACTCTGGTTGAGATTGGGGGACTAGGGGCTTGGCAAGCCCCATATATGGGCTGTTGTTCCAGTCACTAAGAGGCTTTACATGAGGATAGGGCTCACGCTGAGGGTCACAATGTGTGTTTGTGCAAATTGTAGCCCTCACGGATAGGTGGGGCCTCATAGTCCATGCTGCTTTCTCCTACAATGAACGTTGGACAACATGCCAACCACAAGCTTTCTTGCCATGGTGAAGGAGAAGTTCTGATTCTTGTATCATGTTCACTCCTGAGCAGTGAGTGGAGATAAGGTCTAGGTTCTGAAGGTGAAAACTGAGGTTGGGTAGAGATGATGGACGAAAGCCATTGTGGGTATGATATGCTCAGTGTACGGCCAGCTGTCTGGGTGTTGGACTGGCGGTCTGCCTTCAGGCTGTGTGAGACAGGGCTTTAGTGCACAGGCTAGATTGTATAATTGGGGTATGGTCGAGTGGCATGCAGGTTGTTACTCATTTGGCGTTTCTGGTTAGCCCTATAGGGAACCATTTTTCTTCTGGAGGGCCGGCAGAGTGCTGCATTGTGTCTCCAGAATTGCCAAACTGGAGGGGTGTGGCCAGGATTGTGAAGACGGAAGTCTGAGAACACAAGTTAGGCTTAGGTTTCGGGGCGAGGGCACAGCAGGCACACTCTCAAGTGCTGAATCGAGATCTCGTGCTTCTGAATTCAGGGCGTGGATCAGACTTTGGCTTAGGATGGAGTTTCTGTCCATGATGGCCCATTTATGAAGGTGTGGGGCATCATGAGGAAATGGACGTTTTCTCACAGTGGGATTGTGTGATGCTTCAAACCACAAGGATTCATTCTGCGAGACAGTCAAGACAGGTTGGTTGGATTCAAGACGTCCCTTAAAGAAATTCTCCAGAGCAGGGTTCTAAGGATGAATGCCTGGGCAGCCCACCTCGCATTCCAACTGTCTCCTAGTGACAAGGCAGGTTTGATCTGCTGGCTCTGGGTGAGCAGCCGAGGGGGCTGATTTGAAATGGACTCTCCTGAGGATGGATCATAATGTAAGTTTGTGTCCTTGGAGACCTTGGAATTGGGCCATGATGCCAGTGCCCTGAAGGATCCTCCTAACCTGAGGTATTGACACAGCTCCAAAGAGCAAGTTTCTCATGTGGAGATGAGATCTGTTCTGATTGTTTCCTTAGGAAACCCCCATATTCTGATATTGGAAACCAGGCCTCTGAGGAGAGATACCTAGAAACCAAAGCAATGGATCAGAAGTTGGCTCAGGTTGGAGTTTCTGTCCATGATGGCCCCTTTATAAAGGGGAGCATCTCATGAGGCCATGTAGGTGTTCCCACGATAGGAGTTGTGAGATGCTCCAATCTGCAAGTATTCCATCTGCAGGACAGTCAAGACCTGTTGGAAGGCTCCCAGGACATCCCATATGGAACGGCGCCAGAGCAGGATTCCAACGATGGATGCCTAGAGAGTCTGCTTTGCTTTCAAGTTGTCTCCTAGCGACAAGGCAGGTTTGATATTCTGGCCCTGGGGGAGTAATCAACGGGGCTGAGTTGAAATGTACTCTCCTGCCAAATGGTCATAATGCGGGTTTGTGTCCATGGAGACCTTGGAATAGGGCGGTGGCTCCGGTTACCTGAAGCTTTCTCCTAACTGGAGGTTTTTACAGAGCTCCAAAGGATAAGTTTCCCATGTGGAGACAAGATTTGTTCTGATTGGTATCTCTGGAATCCCCCATATGCTGGTATTGGAAAACAGGCCTCTGAGGAGAGATGCTTAGAAACAAAAGCAATGGAACCAATTACGTTTTAGGGGCCTGTCCAGTTTAATACCTTTCTCTTGAGATATCTGTCTACGGGTGAGTTGAGGTCGTTGCTCAGCTTGAGACAGATCACCCCTCTTTGTACTGGGCGGCCTACACTATTGGAATGGCCTCTGGGACTTTGGAGGTTTCTCCTAATCTGTAGGGTTGTGGCCAATGGAATGGGAAGAATTTCCTTGGAGAGGGCAGGCACCGTCCTGAGGTGTGGCTCCAGGGGCCTCAGCCTGGAGGGTGTGTGGGACAGGGATGTCAGGATAGAAGTCTGAAAACACGGTTTGGGGACGTAGGTATGGCAGGCCCGATCTACAGACTATGAGGAGAATTTTTTGGGATATGACCTAAGGGTGAGACTTATGTCTCTGGATTTTGTGTCAATAGTGGCCGTGGAATGTCGGGCTGGTCTCATGGGCCATGGAGGAGTCTTTCTCTTTGGGGATGGCCTGATCCCAAGTGATTGGGGTCATTCTGTGGGTGGGAGGAATCCTTTCTGTGTTTACTTACCTCAAATGTCCCACCAAAGAGGGATCCAGAGCAGAGCCCTGAGTAGGGTTGACTAGATGTCTCTACCTCTGTTTAAAATTGGGTGACTTGGGGCATGGCAGGCCCCATATGTGGGCTCATGGTCCAGCCACTGAGAGGCTTTACTTGTGGACAGGGTATAAACTGAGGGTCCCAATGTGTGTTTGTGCACACCGCAGCTCTTAAGCATGGGCAGGGCCTCAGGAAGCCTACACTACCCTCAGGGGCCCTACTACTACTCCTGTAGGCCCTACAGGGGTCCTACACTGAACTTTGGATAAGATGCCAACCACAAGATTCTGGCGAGAGGCAAGGAGGAGTTATGATTTCTGCATCACGTTCACCCATGGGAAATGAGTAGAGACAAGGTCTAGGTTTCTGTAGCCTGAAAACCAGGTTGGAAAGAGATGGCAACCTAAGGCCATGGCGGTTCAGATGTTCTCACTGTACGGCAAGCTGTCTGGGTGTCGGTTGGGAATTCAGGCCTCAGGTTGTGTCAGACAGGGCATTAGTGCACAGGCTAGACTATATAATTGGTGTACAGTTGAGTGGCATGCAGGTTTATCCACATTTGAGGTTTCTGGGTAGACCCATAGGGCAACGTTTTTCTTCTAGAGGGCAGGCAGAGTGCAGCAATGTGTCATCGGAAATCCCAAATTGGAGGGCGTGTGGTCCAGGAGAGTGAGGACGGAAGTCTGAGAACATTAGCTATGCTTAGGTTTTGGTGTGAGGGCACAGCAGGTGCACTCTGAAGAGCTTAATCAAGATCTCATGCATCTGAAGTCAAGGCGAAGATCAGCCGTTGGCTCAGGTTGGAGTTTCTTTCCATGATCCGACTCCATGAAGATTGGGGGCATCATGTGACCTTGGAAGCTTTCCATGATATGAGTTGTAAGGTGGTCCGTGAACTAGGACTCCTGTGGGACAGTCGACACCTGTTGGATGGCTCAATGATGTCCCAAAAGGAACGACGCAAGAGCAGGGTTCTAAGGGTTCTAAGGATCTCTAAGGAGAGATGCCTGGAAACCAAAGCAATAGATCCGATAGGTTCTTATGGGCCTGTTTGTTCCTTTTTACCTCTGGGGACATCAGTCTACGGGTCTGAGTGCGGGTAGGTGCTCAGATGGGCCCAGATTGCCCCTGATTGTGCTAGGAAGCCACAAATATTGGGATGGCCTCAGGGACTTTGGAGGTTTATCCTATTTGTAGGGTTGTGGCCATTGGAATGGGCACATACAATTCACTTGGAGAGGGCGACCCCAGTCTTCATGTTTGTCTCCAGGGGCCTGAGCCTGTAGGGTGTGAAGGACAGGGCAGTTTGGACAGTTGTCTGAAAACACAAACTCGGCTTATGTTTCGGGTCATAGGTATGGCAGGACTGATCTACAGACCATGAGGAGAACTCTTCGGGATATGAAAAAAGGGCGAGTGTGAGGCTCTTGCTAAAGTTTTTGTCTCTGGATATCGTGTCACTCATGGTCGTGAAATTTCCGGGTGACTTCATGGGAAATGGACGAGTCTTACTCTCTGGGGGTTTGGCCCCGTCCAAAGAGTTTGGGGTCATTCTGTGGGATGGAAGAAGTCCGTTGTTCTGTTGTTGTTGATTTGTTTTGTTTTGTTTTTCAATTTCAGGTGTCCCAACAAATGAGGGATTCCAGAGTAGAGCCCTGGGGAGGGGCGACTGGACAACCAGAAATCTGGTTAAAAATTGGGGCCTAGGGACATGAAAGCCCATTATGACATCTAATGGTCCAGCCACTGAGAGGACATACTAGAGGACAGGATTCACGCTGAGGGTCACAATGCGTGTTTATGCCCTCGTCGCTCTCAAGAATGGGCGGGGCCTCAGGGTGAATGATGGTTTCTCCTACACTGAACTTTGGACAACATGCCAACCCCAAGGTTTCTTGCCATGTAAGGAAGAGTTCTGATTTCTGCATCACAGTCACCCCTGGTCAGTGATTGGAGATAAGGTCTAGGTTCTTAAGCCTGAAAACTGAGGTAGGGAAGAGATGATGACCTAAGGCAATGGCGGGTCTGTTGTGCCCAGTGTGCAGTCAGATGTCTGGGTGTTGGTCACGAGGTCCGGGCTCAAGTTGTCAGACAGTGCTTAGTGCCCAGGTTGGACTATATATTTTGGGTGCATTCGAGTAGTGTGTAGGTTCATATCTGAAGAACTCTTCAGGATATGAAGAATGAGCGAGTCTGAGGCTCGTGCTCAGTATTTTGAATCTGGATTTTGTATCAGCGATGGCCGTGGAATGTTGGGGAGGCCTCATTGGCTATGGACGTATCTTGCGCTCTGTGGATTTGGCCCGACCCCAATGTTTTTCGTCAATCTGTGGGATGGGAGGACTCCTTTCAGGTTTGTTACCTCAGGTGTACCACCAAAAGAGGAATTCCATAGCAGAGCCCTGGGGAAGAGTGAAGGGACAACACGAACTACGGTAAAAAATTGGGGCCTAGGGGCATGGCAAGCCTAATATGCTGTCTCTCCATCCAGCCACTGAGAGGCCTTACCTGAGGACTGGGCTCAGGCTGAGGGTCACAATGTGTGTTTGTGACCAATGTGGCCCGCAAGCATGGGCGTGGCCTCATGGGCCACACTGGTTTCAACTACACTGATTCTTGGACAACATGCCAACCACAAGGTTTCTCGCCATGGGGAAAGAGTTCTGATTTCTTCATCATTTTCAAACCCGGGCCGTGATTGGAGATAAGGTCTAGGTTCTGAAACCTGAAAACCGAGGTTGAGAAGAGATGACGACCTAAGGCCATGGAGGGTCCGATGTGCTCAGTGTGCGGCCAGCTGTCTGGGTGGGTCCAGGAGGTCCAGTCTCAGGCTGTGTCAGAAAGGGCATTAGTGCCCAGGTCAGCCTATATATTTGGGGTACAGCCGAATGGCGTGCAGGTTGATCCTCATTTGGGGTTTCTGGGTAGCCCCAGATGGCAATGTTCTTCTTCTGGAGGGCAGGCAGAGTGCTGCATTGTAGTTCTAAATTGCCAAATTGGAGGGCTTGTGGGCCAGTAGTCTGAGGACGGAAGTCTGAGAACCCAAGCTAGGCCTAGGTTTCTGGGTGAGGATATGGCAGGCACAATCTACAGTCCTGAATCTAGATCTCGTGCATCTGAAGTCAGGGCGAGGATCAGACGATTGCTCAGGTTGGACATTCTGTCCCTGAGGGCCCCTTCTTGAAGGGCGGGGATCACGAGGCCATGGGGGTTTTCCGACGATGGGAGTTGTGAGAAGGTCCCAATTGCAAAGATTCTTCTGCAGGACAATTGAGACCTGTTGGTTGGCTCCAGGACAACGATTCTGAGCAGGGTTCTAAGGACGGATGGATGGGTAGCCCACCTCGCATTCCAATTGTCTCCAAGCAACAAGACAGGTCACATCTGCTGGATCTGGGGGAGCAACCGAGGAGGCTGAGTTGAAATGGACTCTCCCGTGGATGTGACCTAATATGATTTTGTGTCTATGGAGACCTTGGAATGAAGCGGTGGCACTGGGGCCCTGAAGGGTTCTCCTAAAGAGAGGCTTACACACAGCTCCATCGTGCAAGTTTCCCATGTGTAGATGAGATTTGTTCTGATGGGTGAGTCAAGAAACGGCCATATGCTGTTATTGAAATCCAGGCCTCTGAGGAGAGATGCCTGGAAACCAAAGCAATGGATCTGATAGGTGCCTAGGGGCCTGTTCGTTCCTTATTACCTCTGGGGATATCAGTCTACGGGTCTGAGTGCAGGTAGGTTCTCAGATGGTCTCAGATTGACCCTGTTTGTCCTGGAAGCCACAAATATTGGGATGGCCTCAGGAATTTTTGAGGTTTATCCTCTTAGTAGGGTTGTGGCCATTGGAATGGGCACATACAATTCCCTTGGAGAGGGCAAGCACAGTCTTCAGGTTTGGCCTCAGGGTCCTGAGCCTGTAGGGTGTGTAGGCCAGGGCTGTTTGGACAGTTGTCTGAAAACACAAACTAGGCTTATGTTTCTGGTCATAGGTATGGCAGGACTGATCTACAGACCATGAGTAGAACACTGGGATATGAAAAATGGGCGAGTGTGAGGCTCTTGCTCACGTTTTTGTTTCTAGATATTGTGTCACTCATGGTAGTGAAATTTCCGGGTGACTTCATGGGAAATGGATGAGTCTTACTCTCTGGGGGTTTGGCCCCGTCCAAGTAGTTTGGGGTCACTCTGTGGGATGGAAGAAGTCCGTTTTTTTTTGTATTGTTGATTTTTTTTTGTTTGTTTTTCTTTTACAAACCCCACCAAATGAGGGATTCCAGAGTAGAGCCCTGGGGAGGGCCGATTGGACAACCAGAAATCTGGTTTAATTTGGGTCCTAGGGACATGTCAAGCCATTATGGCATCTAAAAATCTAGCCACTGAGAGGACGTACTAGAGGACAGGACTCACGCTGAGGGTCACAATGCGTGTTTATGCCCTCGTCGCACTCAAGAATGGGCGTGATTTCAGGGTGAATGCTTGTTTCCCCTACACTGAACGTTGGACAACATGCCAACCATAAGGTTTCTTGCAATGGGTAAGGAAGAGTTCTGATTTCTGCATCACACTCACCCCTGGGCAGTGATTGGAGATAAGGTCTAGGTTCTGAAGCCTGAAAACTGAGGTAGGGAAGAGATGTTGTCCTAAGGCCACAGCGGGTCTTATGGGCTCAGGGTGCGGTCAGCTGTATCGGTGTTGCTCAGGAGGTCCCAGCTCAGGGTGTGTCAGACAGTGCATTACTGCCCAGGTTAGACTATATAATTTGGGTACATTCGAGTGCCGTGTAGGTTTATTCTCATTTAATGTGCCCGGGCAGCTCATTAGGCAATATTTTGTTTCTCGAGGGCAGGCAGAGTGTTGCAATGATGGTCCCGAATTGCCAAACTTGTGGGCTTCGGGGCCCGGAGTGTGAGGACGGAAGTCTGAGAACACATGCTAGACTTGGGATTCAGGTCGAGGGCACGGCATGTACCTCCTGAAGATCTGAAGCAATATCTCATGCATCTGAAGTCAGAGCGAGGATCAGACATTGGCTCAGCTTGGATTTTCTGTTCATGACGGCCCCTTCATGAAGGGAGCCGAATCTCGAGGCCTTGGAGGTTTTCCCACGTTGGGAGTGGTGGGATGCCCCCTCCTAGGATTCCTTCTGCGGGACAATTGAGACCTGTTGGACAGCTCCAGGACATCCCATATGGATAAGTCCAGAACAACGTTCGAGGATGGATGCCTGGGAAGCCCGCCTCGCATTACAATTGTCTCCTAGCGACAAGACAGTTTAGATCTGATGGCTCTGAGGGAGCAACCGGGGTGGCTGAGTTGAAATGGACTTTCCTGAGGATGGGTCAATGTGTGTTTGTGTCCATGAGGGCCTTGGAATGGGGCGGTGGCACCGGGACCCTGAAGTATTCTCCTAAGCTTTTGACATAGCTCCCATGCACAAGTTTCCTTGTGGAGACGAGTTTTGTTCTGATGGGTGCCTCAGGAAAACCCCAATGCTGGTATTGGAATCCAGGGTTTTGAGGAGACATGCCTGTAAACCAAAGCAATGGATCCAATTTTGGCCTAGGGTCATGTCTGGTTCAATCTTCTTCTCTGGGGACATCCATCTAGGGTATGAGTGGAGGTAGATGCTCAGCTGGTGTCAGACGGCCCTTTTTTGTCCCGGGCGACCTATACTATTGGGATGGCCTCAGGGACTTTGGAGAGTTCTCCTAACTTGTACGATTTTGGACAATGGAATGGGCAGAATTCCCATGGATTGAGTAGGCACAGGCCTAATGTGTGGCTCCAGGGTCCCCAGCCTGGATGGTGTGTGGCCCAGGACTTTGAGGACAGAAGTCTGAAAACACAAACTCAGCTTATGTTTGGGGACGTAGGTATGGCAGGCCCGATCTACAAACCATGAGCAGACATCTTCAGGATATGAAGAAAGTGCGAGTCTGAGGCGCTTGCTCAGACTTTTGTCTCTGGATTTTGTTTCAGCGGTGGCCATGGAATGTCGAGGAGGCCTCATGGGCCATGGACGAATCTTCCTCTCTGTGGATTTGGCCCGATCCCAATTGTTTTTCGTCAATCTGTTGGATGGAGGACTCCTTTCAGGGTTGTTACATCAGGTGTCCCACCAAAAGAGGAATTCCAAAGCAGAGCCCTGGGGAAGAGTGAAGGGACAACACGAATTATGGTTAAAAATTGAGGCCTAGGGGCATGGCAAGCCCAATATGCTGTCTCTTCATCCAGCCACTGAGAGGCCTTACCTGAGGACTGGGCTAAGGCTGAGGGTCACAATGTGTGCTTGCTACCTATCTGGACCGCGAGCAATGGCGGGGCCTCAATGGACACACTGGTTTCCACTACACTGAACGTTGGACAACAAGCCAACCACAAGTTTTCCTGCCATCGGGAAGGAGTTTTGATTTCTGCATCATTTTCAAACATGGGCAGTGATTGGAGATAAGGTCTAGGTACTGAAGCCTGAAAACTGAGGTTGGGAAGGGATAACGACCTAAGGCCATGGGGGTTCTGAAGTTCTCAGTTTGTAGCCAGCTGTCTGGGTTGGCCCAGAAGGTCCAGGCTCAGGCTGTGTCAGAAAGGGCATTATTGTCCAGTTCATCCTATATATTTTGTGTATAGCCAAGTGTCGTGCAGGTTGATCTTCATTTGGGGGTTCTAGGTAGCCCCAGAGGGCAATATATTTCTTCTGCAGGGCAGGTAGAGTGCTGCATTGTAGTTCTGGATTGCCAAACTGGAGGGCTTGTGAGCCAGTAGTCTGTGGACAGAAGTCTGAGGACACAAGCAAAGCTTAGGTTTCTGGGTGAGGACATGGCAGGCACAATCTAAGACCTGAAGCGAGATCTCGTGCATCTGAAGTCAGGGTGAGGATCAGACGATCACTCAGGTTGGACCTTATGTCCCTGATGTCCCCTTTATGAAGGGGGGGGGCATCATGTGGCCATGGGGGTTCTCTCAGTATGGGACTTCTGAGAAGCTCCCAACTGCAAAGATTCTTCTGCAGGACAATTGAGACCTGTTGGTTGGCTCCAGGCCAACGATTCCGAGCAGGGTTTTAAGGATGGATGGCGGGGTAGGCCACCTCACATTCCAATTGTCTCCTAGCAACAAGACAAGTTAGATCTGCTGGATCTCGCGGAGCAACCGAATACGCTCAGTTGAAATGGACTCTCCTGTGGATGGGTCCTAATGTGTTTTTGTGTCTATGGAGACCTTGTAATGGGGCAGTGGCAAACAGGCCCTGAAGGATTCTCCTAACTGGAGGTTTTGAGGCATCTTCATAGGATAATTTTCCCATGTGGAGAAGAGATTTGTTCTGATTGCTGCCTCATGAAATCCCCATATGCTAATATTGGAAACCCGGCCTCTGAGGAGAGATACCTGTAACTGAAAGCAATGAATCTGATTCAGGCCTAGGGGCCTGTCTGATTCAATCTTCTTCTCTGGGGACATCCATCTACGCTGAGTAGAGGTAGATGCTCAGCTGGTTTCAGATGACCCTTGTTTGTCCTCGGCGGCCTACATTATTGGGATGTCCTTGGGGACTCTGGAGGTTTTTCCTAATTTGTATGATTGTGGACAATGGAATGGGCAGAATTCCCGTGGTATGGACAGGCACAGTCCTGATGTGTGGCTCCAGGGGCCCCAGCCTGAAGGGTCTGTGGGCCAGGAATGTGGGGACAGAAGTCTGAAAACACAAACTCGGCTTAGGTTTGGGAAGTAGGTATGGCAGGCCCGATCTACAGACCGTGAGGAGAACTCTTCGGGATACGACAAAAGAGCGAGTGTGAGGCGCTTGCTCAGACTTTTGTCTCTGGATTTGTTGTCAACGATGGCTGTGGAATCTCGGGGAGGCCTCATGGGCCCTGGACGAGACTTCCTCTCTGTGAATTTGGTCCAATCCCAATTGTTTTGGGTCAATCTGAAGGATGGGAGGAGTCCTTTTAGTTTTGTTACCTCAGGTGTCCCACCAAAAGAGGGATTCCAAAGCAGAGCTCTGGGGAGGGATGAATGGACAACCCGAACAATCCAATTGGGGTGAGGTCGAGAACCGAGCACGTTGATCCTCATTTGGGGTTTATGGAGATCCCCATAGAGCAATGTTTTTCTTCTGGAGGGCCAGCATACGGCTGCATTTTGGTTCCAGAATTCCAAGTCTTGAGGACATGTTTGCCAGGAGTGTGAGGAAGGAAGTCTGAAAACACAAGGTAGCACGAGGTTTGGGCCACTGTGCAGAGGCTGAATCGAGATCTCCTGCATCTGAGGTCAGGGCGAGTATCAGATGTTGCCTCAAGCTGGGGTTTGTGTCCATGACGGCCCCTTCCTGAAGGGGGTGGGGGCGTCATGAGGCCAGGGAGGTTTCCCTACGCTGGGAGTTGTGAGCTGCTCCAAACTTCAAAGTTTCCTTCTCTAGGACAGTCGAGTACTATTGGATGGTTCCAGGATGCCCCATACAGAAAGACTCGAGAGCAGGGGCCTAAGCATGGATGCCGAGAAACGCCAACTCACCTTCCCATTGCCTGGTCGAGACAAGGCACGCTCAATCTGCGGGCTCTTGGGTGAGCTACCCAGAAGGCTGAGTTTAAATGGACTTTCCTGCGGATGAGTCATAATGTGGGTTGGTGGCCATGGAGACCTTGGAATGTGGCAGTAGCTAAGTGACTCTGCAGGATTCTCCAACCCGAAGGGTTTGACACAACTCCAACAAGGTAGCTTTCCATGCGGAGATGAGACGTGTTCTGTCTGGTGCCTCAGGATAGCCCCATATGCTGGTCTTCGAACCCAGGCCTCTGAGGAGTGATACCTGGACACCTAAGCAAGAGTTCATAATAGGGCCTAGGGGCCTGCCTGGTTCAATCTTCTGTCTCTTCGGATATCAGTCTTTGTGTCTGCATGGAGGTAGTAGTTGCTCAGCTGGTGTCATAATGCCCCTGTTTGTCCAGTGCGGCTTGCGGTCGTGGGATGTCCTTGGGGACCTTGAGGTTTCTACTATTTGTAGAGTTGTGGCCAATGGAACGGGCAGTTTCTTAGGAGAGAGCAGGCACAGTTCTGTGGTGTGGCTCCAGAGACCCCAGCCTGGAGGCGGTGTGGGCCACGGCTGTGCAGACAGACATCCAAAAACCCAAACTCAGCTCAGGTTTGGGCCGAGGTTATGGCAGGCCTGATCTATAGTCCGTGAGGGGAGCTCCTCTGGATATGAAAGAAGGTTGAGAGGGAGGCAGTCGCTCAGTCTTTTGTCTCTGGATATTTTGTCCACAATGGCCGTTTAATGTAGGAGTTGCCTCATGGGTCGTAGAAGTCTCCCTCTCTGGTAGTTTGTCCAGCCCCCAAGAGTTTGGGGTCATTCTGTGGGAAGGGAAGAGTCCTGTTTTCTGCTTCATGTGTCCCCCCAGTAGAGGGATTCTGGAGCATAGCAGTGGGTACTGACAACTGGAATACTCGCTCTCTGGTTAAGCCTGGGGGCCTATGGATATGACAAGACCCAGGATCTTGGTCCAGCCACTGAGAGGCGTTACTTTAATACGGGACTCACGCTATAGGTCACAATAAATTACTGTGCTATAGGCGGCCCTCAAGCACTGGCGTGGCCTTTCCGACAATGCAGGTTTTCCCACCTTGAACGTGGGACAGCATGCCAACCACAAGGTTTCTGGCCATGGGGAAGGAGGAATTCTAATTTCTGCATCACGTTCACCCCTGGGCAGTGATTGGAGATAAGGTCTAGGTTCTGAAGCCTGAAAACCGAGGTTGGGAAGAGATGACGAACTACAGCCATAGCGGGTCCCTTGTGTCCAGGTTGGAGCCAGCTGTCTAGTTGTCGTTTGGGATGTCTTGTCTCAGGCTGTGCCAGACAGGGCATTCGTATTCAGGGTAGGCTGTATAATTGCTTTACAGTCGAGTGGCATGCATTACATAATCATTTGGGGTTTCTTATTAGCAGCATAGGGCAAAGTTTTTCTTCTGGAGGGCAGGCAGAGTGCTGCATTGTGGCTTTGGAATTCCCAAACTGGAGGGCTTGTGGGCCAGGAGAGTGAGGAAGGAAGTCTGAGAACACAAGCTAGGCTTAGGTTTCGGGGAATGGACAAGGCAGGCACACTCTGCAGAGCTGAATTGAGATCTCATGAGTCTGAAGTCAGGTCGAGGATCAGACTTTGGCTCAGGTTGGAGTTTCTGTCCATGTTGGCCCCTTCATGAAGGGGGGGGCATTATGAGGCCATGGGGGTTTTCCCACTATTAGAGTTGTGAGATGCTCCAACTCGCAAGGATTCCTTCTGTGGGATAATTAAGATTTGTTGGATGGCTCCAGGACGTCTCATAAGGTATTTTTCCAGAACAGGGTTCTAAGTATGGATGCCTGGGCAGACAGCCTCAATTCCAATTGTCTCCTAGCAACAAGAAACGTTTGATCTGCTGGCTTGTGGTAGCATCAGAGGGGGCTGAGTTGGAATGGACTTTCCTGAGGATGGTCTTAAATGAGTTGAAATGGACTTTCCTGAGGATGGTCTTAATGTTGGTTTGAGTCCATTGAGACCTTGGTATGGGGCAGTGGCACCAGGGCCCTGAAGGATTCTCCTAACCAGAGGTGATAACAAAGCTCCAATGAGCAAGTTTTCCATGGGGAGACGAGATTTGTTCTTATTGGTGCCTCAGGAAACCACCATTTGCTGGTATTGGAAATGAGGCCTCTGAGGAGAGATGCCTGGAAACCAAAGCAATGGATCTGATTAGGGCCTAGGGGCCTGTCCGGTTCAATATTCTTCTCTGGGGACATCTTTTGTCTGAGTGGAGGTAGTTGCTCAGCTGGTTTGAGAACACACCTGTTTGTCCTGGGCGGCCTACACTGTTGGGATGGCCTCGGTAACTTTGGAGGTTTTTCCTAATTTGCAAGGTTGTGGCCAATGGAGTGGGAAGAATTCTCTTGAAAGGGAAGCACAGTCCTGAGGTGTGGCTCCAGGGACCAATGTGTGGAGCGTGTGTGGTCCAGGGCTATTTGGACAAAAGTCTGAAAACACAAACTCCACTTAGGTTTGGGTCTGTAGGTATGGCCGGCCCGATATATAGACCGTGAGGAGAACTCTTCGGGATATGAACAAAGGGCGAAAGTGAGGTGCTTGCTCATGCTTATTTTTTTCTGGATATTTGTCACCGATTGCCATGGAATGTCCGGGTGTCCTCATGGGCCATCGATGAGGCTCCCTTTCTGGGGAATTGACCCAATCCCAAGAGTTTGGGGTCATCATTCTGTGGGAAGGGAGGAGGCCTTTCTGTTTTTTTTTTTTTTTTGTTTTTTGTTTTTTTTTTTTTTTTTTTTTTTTTTTACCTCAGGTGGACCACCAAAAGAGGGATTCCACAGCAGAGTCCTGGGGAGGGGCGACTGGACATCCAGAAATCTGGTTAACATTGGGACCTAAGAACAAGGCAAGCCCCATATCCGGGCTCTTGGTCCAGATACTGAGAGAACTTCCTTGAGCATAGTGCTCACATTGAGTTTTACAATGTGTTTTTGTGCCCAAGGAGCCCCTCAAGTCAGGGCGTGGCCTAATGTACCATGCTGGTTTCTCCTACACTGAACGTTGCACAGTATGGCAACCACAAGTTTTCTGGCCATGGGGAAGAAGGAGTTCTAATTTCTGCAACACTTTCACTCCTGGACTGTGATTGGATTTAAGGTCTAGGTTCTGAAGTCTGAAAACTGAGGTTGGGAAGAGATGAAGACCTAAGGCCATGGTGTGACTGATGTGCTCAGTGTTCGGCCAGCTGTTGAGTGTGGGTTGGGAGGTGCAGGCTCAGGCTGTGGCAGACAGGGAATTAGTGCCCAGGCTAGACTGTATCATTGGGGTGCAGTCGAGTTTCGTGCAGATTGGTACTCATTTGTGGTTACTGGGTAGCCCCAGAGGGCAACGTTTTTCTTCTGGAAGGAAGACACAGTGCCACATAGTGGCTCCAGAATTCCCAAACTGGAAGGCTTGTAGGCCAGGAGTGTGAGGAAAAAATTCTGAGAACACAAGCCAGACTTCGATTTCGGGGTGAGGGGACGGCAGGAACCCTCTGCAGAGATGATTCGAGATCCCGTGTACCTGAAGACAGAGCTAGGATCAGACGTTGGCTCAGGTTGGAGTTTCTGTCCATGACGGCCCCTTCATGAAGGGGAGGGTGTCACGAGGCCATGGAGGTTTTCCCACAATGGGAATTGTGAGATGCGCCAAACCGCAATGATTCCTTCCGTGGGACAGTCGAGACCTGCTGGATGGCTCCAGGACATCCCATAAGGAAGTTATCCAGAGCAGGGTTCTAAGGATGGATGCCTGGGCAGCCTGCCTCCCATTCCAGGTGTCTCATAGCGCCAAGGCAAGTTCGATCTGCTGGATCTAGGGGAGTAACCGAGTCGGGTGTGTTTAAATGCGTGAGTTGAGGATGGGTCATAATGTGCATTTGTGTCCATGGAGACTTTGGAATGGGGTGCTTGATCCGGGGCCTTGAGGGATGTTCATAACCGGAGGTTTTGATGGAGCTCTAAAGAGTACGTTTCCTATGTAGAGAAGACAATTGTTTTGATGAGTGCCTAAGGAGTCTCCCATATGCTGGTATTGGAAACAAGGCCTCTGAGGAGAGATGCCTGGAAACAAAAGCAATGGATATGATTAGGGCCTAGGTGCCTATCCGGTTCAATCTCTTTCCTGGGGATACGTGTCTATGGATCTGAGGGGAGGTAGTTGCTCGGCTTGTGTCAGATCGCCCCTGTTTGTCCTGGGCAGCCTATAATATTGGGAATGGCCTCGGGATTTTGGAGTTTCTCCTAATCTATAGGGTTGTGGCCAATGGAATGGGCAGAAATCCCCTGGAGAGGGCAGGCACAGTTCTGAGTTTGGCTCTAGGGGCCCAGCCTTGAGGGTGTGTGGGCCAGGCCTGTGGGGACAGAAGTCTGAAAACACAAATTCCGCTAAGGATTGGGGACATAGGTATGGCACGCCCAATCTACAGACCGTGATAACACTTCGGGATATGAAAAAGGGTGAGTTTGAGGTGCTTGCTCAGGTTTTGTCTCTGGATTTGTGTCCACAATGTGGGTCGAATGCTGGCGTGGCCTCATGGCTTGTGGCCGGCTTTCCTTCTCTGAGGATTTGACCCAATCCCAAGAGTTTGGGTACATTCTGTGGGATGGGAGGTGTCCTTTCTGTTTTTTTATTTTATTTTATGTACCTCATGTGTTCCAATAAAAGAGGGATTACAGAGCAGAGTCCTTGGTAGGGACAACTGGATAACCCCACCTCTGTTTAAGTTTGGGGGCCTAGGGGAATGGCAAGTCCAATATGTGGGCTCTTGATTCAGACACTGAGAGGTCTTCCTTGAGGACAGGGCTCATGCTGAGGGTCACAATGCCTATTTGTGCCCAACAAGGCCCTCAAGCATGGGAAGGGCCTCATGGGCCACGCTGGATTCTCCTACACTGAACGTTGGAGAATATGCCAACCACAAGGTTTCCGGCCATGGCGAAGGAAGAGTTGTGATATCTGCATCACGTTCACCCCTGGACAGTGATTGGAGATTAGGTCTAGGTTCTGAACCCCAAAAACCGAGGTTGGGAAGAGATGAAGACCTAAGGACCTGATGGGTACAATGAGCTCAGTGTGTGGCTAGCTGTGGAGGGTAGGTCTGGAGGTGTGGGCTCATGCTGTGTCAGACAGGGCATTAGACAGGGTAGACTGTATATTTGGGGTGCAGTCGAGTGGCTTTCAGTTGATCCTCATTCGGGTTTTAGGTAGCTCCATAAGGCAACGTTTTTCTTCTGGAGGGCAGGCAGAGTGCTGCATTGTGGCCCCAGTATTGCCAAATTGTAGGGCTTTTGGGCCAGGGGTGTGAGGACGGTAGTCTGAGAACACAAGCTAGGCTTAGTTTTTGGCGTGAGGGCACAGAAGCCACACTCTGCAGAGCTGAATCAAGATCTCATGCACCTGAAGCCAGGGCGAATATCAGACGTTTGCTCAGGTTGGAGTTTCTCTCCATGATGGCCCCTTTATAAAGTGGAGCGTCTCAAGAGGCCATGAAGATTTTCCCACAATGGGAGTTGTGAGATGCACCAGACTGCAAAGATTCCTTCTGTGGGACACTTGAGACCTGTTGGATGGCTCTAGGATGTCCCATATGGAACGACTCCAGAGTAGGGTTCTAAGGATGGATGCCTGGGCAGCCCGCCTCCCATTCTAGTTGTCTCCTAGCAACAAGGGAGGTTTGATCTGCAGGCCCTGGGGGAGAAACCAAGGGGGATGAGTTGACATGGACTCTACCGAGGATAGATCATAATGTGGGTTTAATTCCATGGAGACCTTGGAATGGGGCGCTTGATCCGGGGCCCTGAAAGATTCTCCTAAACAGAGGTTTTTATAGAGCTCCAAAGAGTACATTTCCTATGTGGAGACGAGATTTTTCTATGAGTGCCTCAGTAATCCCCCATATGCTGGTATTGGTAACCAGGCCTCTGAGGAGAGATGCCTGGAAACAGAAGCAATGGATCTGATTAGGGCCTAGGGGCCTGTCTAGTTCAATCTTATTCTATGGGGATATCTGTCTCTGGGTCTGAGTGGAGGTAGTTGCCTAACTTGTGAAAGGTCATCCCTGTTTGTCCTAGGCAGCCAACACTATTGGGATGGCCTCGGGGAGTTTGGAGGTTTCTCCTAATCTATTGGGTTGTGGCCAATGGAAATGGCAGAATTCGCCTGGAGAAGGAAGCCACAGTCCTCAGGTGTGGCTCCAGGGGCCCTAGCTTGAATGGTGTGTGGGCCAGGACTGTGGGGACAGAAGTCTGAAAACACAAACTCAGCTTAGGTTTGGGGATGTATGTATGAAGGCTCGATCTACAGACCGTGAGAATTTTCCGGGCTATGAACAAAGGGCGAGTATGTGGCGTTTGCTCAGGCTCTTGTCTCTGGATTTTGTGCCTACGGTGGCCGTGGAATGTCGGGGTGTCCTCAAGGGCCAGGGACAAGTCTTTCTCTGGTGATTTGGCCTGATCCCAAGTGGTTGGGATCATTCTGTGGATGGGAAGAGTCATTTCTGTATTTTTTTTTTTTTTTTACCTCAGGGGTCCCACCAAAGAGGGACTCCAGAGCAGTGCCCTGAGTAGGGGTGACTAGACATCTCTAACTCTGGTTGAGATTGGGGGACTAGGGGCTTAGCAAGTCCCATATATGGGCTGTTGTTCCAGTCACTAAGAGGCTTTACATGAGGATAGGGCTCACGCTGAGGGTCACAATGTGTGTTTGTGCAAATTGTAGCCCTCAGGGATAGGTGGGGCCTCATAGTCCATGCTGCTTTCTTCTACAATGAACGTTGGACAACATGCCAACCACAAGCTTTCTTGCCATGGTGAAGGAGAAGTTCTGATTCTTGTATCATGTTCACTCCTGAGCAGTGAGTGGAGATAAGGTCTAGGTTCTGAAGGTGAAAACTGAGGTTGGGTAGAGATGATGGACGAAAGCCATTGTGGGTATGATATGCTCAGTGTACGGCCAGCTGTCTGGGTGTTGGACTGGTGGTCTGCCTTCAGGCTGTGTCAGACAGGGCTTTAGTGCACAGGCTAGATTGTATAATTGGGGTATGGTCGAGTGGCATGCAGGTTGTTACTCATTTGGCGTTTCTGGTTAGCCCTATAGGGCAACATTTTTCTTCTGGAGGGCAGGCAGAGTGCGGCATTGTGTCTCCAGAATTGCCAAACTGGAGGGGTGTGGCCAGGATTGTGAAGACGGAAGTCTGAGAACACAAGTTAGGCTTAGGTTTCGGGGCGAGGGCACAGCAGGCACACTCTCACGTGCTGAATCGAGATCTCGTGCTTCTGAATTAAGGGCGCGGATCAGACTTTGGCTTAGGATGGAGTTTCTGTCCATGATGGCCCATTTATGAAGGTGTGGGGCATCATGAGGAAATGGACGTTTTCTCACAGTGGGATTGTGTGATGCTTCAAACCACAAGGATTCATTCTGCGAGACAGTCAAGACAGGTTGGTTGGATTCAAGACGTCCCTTAAAGAAATTCTCCAGAGCAGGGTTCTAAGGATGGATGCCTGGGCAGCCCACCTCGCATTCCAACTGTCTCCTAGTGACAAGGCAGGTTTGATCTGCTGGCTCTGGGTGAGCAGCCGAGGGGGCTGATTTGAAATGGACTCTCCTGAGGATGGATCATAATGTAAGTTTGTGTCCTTGGAGACCTTGGAATTGGGCCATGATGCCAGTGCCCTGAAGGATCCTCCTAACCTGAGGTATTGACACAGCTCCAAAGAGCAAGTTTCTCATGTGGAGATGAGATCTGTTCTGATTGTTTCCTTAGGAAACCCCCATATTCTGATATTGGAGACCAGGCCTCTGAGGAGAGATACCTAGAAACCAAAGCAATGGATCAGAAGTTGGCTCAGGTTGGAGTTTCTGTCCATGATGGCCCCTTTATAAAGGGGAGCATCTCATGAGGCCATGTAGGTGTTCCCACGATAGGAGTTGTGAGATGCTCCAATCTGCAAGTATTCCTTCTGCAGGACAGTCAAGACCTGTTGGAAGGCTCCCAGGACATCCCATATGGAACGGCGCCAGAGCAGGATTCCAACGATGGATGCCTAGAGAGTCTGCTTTGCATTCAAGTTGTCTCCTAGCGACAAGGCAGGTTTGATATTCTGGCCCTGGGGGAGTAATCAACGGGGCTGAGTTGAAATGTACTCTCCTGCCGAATGGTCATAATGCGGGTTTGTGTCCATGGAGACCTTGGAATAGGGCGGTGGCTCCGGTTACCTGAAGGTTTCTCCTAACTGGAGGTTTTTACAGAGCTCCAAAGGATAAGTTTCCCATGTGGAGACAAGATTTGTTCTGATTGGTATCTCTGGAATCCCCCATATGCTGGTATTGGAAAACAGGCCTCTGAGGAGAGATGCTTAGAAATAAAAGAAATGGAACCAATTACGTTCTAGGGGCCTGTCCAGTTTAATACCTTTCTCTTGGTATATCTGTCTACGGGTGGGTTGAGGTCGTTGCTCAGCTTGAGACAGATCACCCCTCTTTGTACTGGGCGGCCTACACTTTTGGAATGGCCTCTGGGACTTTGGAGGTTTCTCCTAATCTGTAGGGTTGTGGCCAATGGAATGGGAAGAATTTCCTTGGAGAGGGCAGGCACAGTCCTGAGGTGTGGCTCCAGGGGCCTCAGCCTGGAGGGTGTGTGGGACAGGGATGTCAGGATAGAAGTCTGAAAACACGGTTTGGGGACGTAGGTATGGCAGGCCCGATCTACAGACTATGAGGAGAATTTTTTGGGATATGACCTAAGGGTGAGTCTTATGTCTCTGGATTTTGTGTCAATAGTGGCCGTGGAATGTCGGGCTGGTCTCATGGGCCATGGAGGAGTCTTTCTCTCTGGGGATGGCCTGATCCCAAGTGATTGGGGTCATTCTGTGTGTGGGAGGAATCCTTTCTGTGTTTACTTACCTCAAATGTCCCACCAAAGAGGGATTCCAGAGCAGAGCCCTGAGTAGGGGTGACTAGATGTCTCTACCTCTGGTTAAGATTGGGTGACTTCGGGCATGGCAGGCCCCATAGGCGGGCTCATGGTCCAGCCACTGAGAGGCTTTACTTGAAGACAGGGTTCAAACTGAGGGTCCCAATGTGTGTTTGTGCCCACCGCATCTCTTAAGAAAGGGCAGGGCCTCAGGGTCCCTACACTACCCTCAGGGGCCCTACTACTACTCCTGTAGACCCTACAGGGGTCCTACACTGAACTTTGGATAAGATGCCAACCACAAGATTCTGGCGAGAGGGAAGGAGGAGTTATGATTTCTGCATCACGTTCACCCATGGGAAATGAGTAGAGATAAGGTCTAGGTTTCTGTAGCCTGAAAACCAGGTTGGAAAGAGATGGCAACCTACGGCCAAGGCGGTTCAGATGTTCTCAGTGTACGGCAAGCTGTCTGGGTGTCGGTTGGGAATTCAGGCCTCAGGTTGTGTCCGACAGGGCATTAGTGCACAGGCTAGACTATATAATTGGTGTACACTTGAGTGGCATGCAGGTTTATCCTCATTTGAGGTTTCTGGGTAGACCGATAGGGCAACGTTTTTCTTCTAGAGGGCATGCAGAGTGCAGCACTGTGTCATCGGAAATCCCAAAATGGAGGGCGTGTGGTCCAGGAGAGTGAAGACGGAAGTCTGAGAACACTAGCTATGCTTAGATTTGCGGTGAGGGCACAGCAGGTACACTCTGAAGAGCTTAAACAAGATCTCGTGCATCTGAAGTCAAGGCGAAGATCAGCTGTTGGGTCAGGGTGGAGTTTCTTTCCATGATCCGCCTTCATGAAGATTGGGGGCATCATGTGACCTTGGAATCTTTCCATGATATGAGTTGTGAGGTGGTCCACGAACAAGGACTCCTGTGGGACAGTCGAGACCTTTTCGATGGCTCAAGGATGTCCCATAAGGAACGACGCAAGAGCAGGGTTCTAAGGGTTATAAGGATCTCTAAGGAGAGATGCCTGGAAACCAAAGCAATGGATCCGATAGGTGCCTATGGGCCTGTTCGTTCCTTTTTACCTCTGGGGACATCAGTCTACGGGTCTGAGTGCCGGTAGGTGCTCAGATGGGCGCAGATTGCCCCTGTTTGTCCTGGAAAGCCCCAAATATTGGGATGGCCTCAGGGACTTTGGAGATTTATCCTATTAGTAGGGTTGTGGCCATTGTAATGGGCACATACAATTCCCTTGGAGAGGCAAGCACAGTCTTCATGTTTGGCTCCAGGGGCCTGAGCATGTAGGGTGTGTAGGCCAGGGCTGTTTGGACAGTTGTCTGAAAACAGTTGATTTCTTTTGTTTTGTTTTTCAACCTCAGTTGTCACCAAAAGAGGGATTCCTGAGTAGAGCCCTGGGGAGGTGCGACTGGACAACCAGAAATCTGGTTAAAAATTGGGACTAGGGACATGTCAAGCCCATTATGACATGTAATGGTCCAGCCACTGAGAGGATGTACTAGAGGACAGGACTCACGCTGAGGGTCACAATGCGTGTTCATGCCCTCGTCGCACTCAAGAATGGGCGGGGCCTCAGGGTGAATGCTTGTTTCTCCTACACTGAACGTTGGACAACATGCCAACCACAAGGTTTCTTGCCATGGGTAAGGAAGAGTTCTGATTTCTGCATCACAGTCACCCCTTGGCAATGATTGGAGATAAGGTCTAGGTTCTGAAGCCTGAAAACTGAGGTAGGGAAGAGATGATGACCTAAGGCCATGGCGGGTCTGATGTGCTCAGTGTGCGGTCAGCTGTCTGGGTGTTGGTCACGAGGTCCGGGCTCCGGTTGTCAGACAGTGCATTAGTGCCCAGGTTAGACTATATATTTTGGGTGCATTCGAGTGCCGTGTAGGTTTATTCTCATTTAATGTGCCCGGACAGCTCTTTAGGCAATATATTTTTTCTAGGGGGCAGGCAGAGTGCTGCAATGATTGTCCGGAATTGCCAAACTTGTGGGCTTCGGGGCCAGGAGTGTGAGGATGGAAGTCTGAGAACACAAGCTAGACTTGGGATTCAGGGCGAGGGCACAGCATGTACCTCCTGAAGATGTGAAGCAATATCTCATGCATCTGAAGTCAGAGCGAGGATCAGACGTTGGCTCACCTTGGATTTTCTGTTCATGACGGCCCCTTCATGAAGGGAGCCGAATCTCGAGGCCGTGGAGGTTTTCCCACGTTTGGAGTGGTGGGATGCCCCTTCCTAGGATTCCTTCTGCGGGACAATTGAGACCTGTTGGACAGCTCCAGGACATCCCATATGGATGAGTCCAGACCAACGTTCGAGGATGGATGCCTGGGAAGCCCGCCTCGCGTTCCAATTGTCTCCTAGCAACAAGACAGTTTAGATCTGAGGCTCTGCGGGAGCAACCGGGGTGGCTGAGTTGAAATGGACTTTCCTGAGGATGGGTCTAATGTTTGTTTGTGTCCATGAGGGCCTTGGAATGGGGCGGTGGCACCGGGACCCTGAAGTATTCTCCTAAGCTTTTGACATAGCTCCCATGCACAAGTTTCCTTGTGGAGACGAGGTTTGTTCTGATGGGTGCCCCAGGAAAACCCAAATGCTGGTATTGGAATCCAGGGTTTTGAGGAGACATGCCTGTAAACCAAAGCAATGGATCCGATTTTGGCCTAGGGTCATGTCTGGTTCAATCTTCTTCTCTGGGGACATCCATCTAGGGTATGAGTGGAGGTAGATGTTCAGCTGGTGACAGACTGACCTTTTTTGTCCCGGGTGACATATACTATTGGGATGGCCTCAGGGAATTTGGAGGGTTATCCTAATTTGTACGATTTTGGACAATGGAATGGGCAGAATTCCCATGGATTGGGTAGGCACAGTCCTAATGTGTGGCTCCAGGGTCCCCAGCCTGCATGTTCTGTGGCCCAGGACTTTGAGGACAGAAGTCTGAAAACACAAACTCAGCTTATGTTTGGGGACGTAGGTATGGCAGGCCCGATCTACAAACCATGAGAAGACATCTTCAGGATATGAAGATAGTGCGAATCTTCAGGATATGATGATAGTGCGAGTCTGAGGCGCTTGCTTAGGATTTTGTCTCTGGATTTTGAATCAGCGATGGCCGTGGAATGTCGAGGAGGCCTCATGGGCCATGGACGAATCTTGCTCTCTGTGGATTTGGCCCAATCCCAATTGTTTTTCGTCAATCTGTTGGATGGAGTTCTCCTTTCAGGGTTTTTACCTCAGGTGTCCCACCAAAAGAGGAGTTCCAAAGCAGAGCCCTGGGGAAGAGTGAAGGGACAACCCGAACTATTGTTAAAAATTGGGGCCTATGGACATGGCAAGCCCAATATGCTGTCTCTTCATCCAGCCACTGAGAGGCCTTACCTGAGGACTGGGTTAAGGCTGAGGGTCACAATGTGTTTTTGCCACCTATGTGACCCGCGAGCAATGGCGGGGCCTCATTGGACAAACTGGTATCCACTACACTGAATATTATACAACAAGCGTACCACAAGGTTTCTTGCCATCGGGAAAGAGTTCTGATTTCTGCATCATTTTCAAACATGGGCAGTGATTGGAGATAAGGTCTAGGTTCTAAATCCTGAAAACCGAGGCTAGGAAGAGATAACGACCTAAGGCAATGGCTGGTCTGATGTGCTCAGTGAGCGGCCAGCTGTATGGGTGGGGCCAGGAGGTCCAGGCTCAGCCTCTGTCAGAAAGGGCATTATTGCCCAGGTCAGCCTATATATTTTGGGTACAGCCAAGTGACGTGCAGGTTGATCTTCATTTGGGGTTTCTGGGTAGCACCAGAAGGCAATGTTTTTCTTCTGGAGTGCCGGCAGAGTGCTGCATTATAATTCTGGATTGTCAAACTGGAGGGCTTGTGGGCCATTAGTCTGAGGATGGAAGTCTGAGGACATAAGCTAGGCTTAGTTTTCTGGGTGAGGATATGGCAGGCACAATCTACAGATCTGAACCGAGATCTCGTGCATCTGAAGTTAGGGTGAGGATCAGACGATTGCTCAGGTTGGACCTTATGTCCCTGAGGGCCACTTCATGAAGGGGGAGGGGGATATGAGGCCATGGGTGTTTTCATACGATGGGAGTTGTGAGAAGCTCCCAACTACAAAGATTCTTCTGCAGGACAATTGAGACCTGTTGGTTGGCTCCAGGCTAACGATTCCGAGCGGGTTCTATGGATTGATGGTTGGGTAGCCCAACTCGCATTCCAATTGTCTCCTAGCAACAAGACAAGTTAGATCTGCTGGATCTTGCGGAGCAACCGAATACGCTGAGTTGAAATGGACTCTCTTGTGGATGGGTCCTAATGTGTTTTTGTGTCTATTTATACCTTGGAATGACGCGGTAACTGGGGCCATGAAGGGTTCTCCTAAACAGAGGCTTTGACATCGCTCTACACATCGTGCAAGTTTCCCATGTGTAGATGGGATTTGTTCTGATGGGTGAGTCAAGAAACAGCCATATGCTGGTATTGAAATCCAGGCATCTGAGGAGAGATGCCTGGAAACCAAAGCAATGGATCCGATTAGGGCCTAGGGGCCTGTTCGTTCCTTTTTACCTCTGGGGATATCAGTCTACAAGTCTGAGTGCAGGTAGGTTCTCAGATGGGCTCAGATTGCTCCTGTTTTTCCTGGGAAGCCACCACTATTGGGATGGCCTCAGGGACTTTGGAGGTTTATCCTATTAGTAGCGTTGTGGCCATTGGAATGGGCACACAGAATTCCCTTGGAGAGAGCATATACAGTCCTCAACTTGGCTCCAGGGGCCTAAGCCTGTAGGGTGTGTAGGCCAGGGCTGTTTGGACAGTTGTCTGAAAACAGAAACTCGGCTTATGTTTCGGGTCATAGGTATGGCAGAACTGATCTACAGACCAAGAGGAGAACTCTTCGGGATATGAAAAAAGGGCGAGTGTGAGGCTCTTGCTCAAGTACTTATCTCTGGATATCATGCCATTCATGGTCATGAAATTTCCGGGTTACTTGATGGGAAATGGACGAGTCTTACTCCCTGGGGGTTTTGCGCAATCCAAAGAGTTTGGGGTCATTCTGTGGGACGGAAGAAGTCCGTTTTTTGTTGTTGTTGTTTTGTTTTGTTTTGTTTTTCAAACTCAGGGGTCCCACCAAATGAGGGATTCCAGAATAGAGCCCTGGGTAGGGGCGATTGGACAACCAGAAATCTGGTTAAAATTGGGTCCTAGGGACAGCTAGACTTGGGTTTCAGGGCGAGGGCACGGGATGTACCCCCTGAAGATCTGATGCAATATCTCATGCATCTGAAGTCAGAGCGAGGATCAGACGTTGGCTCACCTTGGATTTTCTGTTCATGACGGCCCCTTCATGAAGGGAGCCGAATCTCGAGGCCGTGGAGGTTTTCCCACGTTGGGAGTGGTGGGATGCCCCCTCCTAGGATTCCTTCTGCGGGACAATTGAGACCTGTTTGGACAGCTCCTGGACATCCCATATGGATGAGTCCAGACCAACGTTCGAGGATGGATGCCTGGGAAGCCCGCCTCGCATTCCAATGGTCTCCTAGCGACAAGACAGTTTAGATCTGATGGCTCTGCGGGAGCAACCGGGGTGGCTGAGTTGAAATGGACTTTCCTGAGGATGGGTCTAATGTTTGTTTGTGTCCATGAGGGCCTTTAAATGGGGCGGTGGCACCGGGACCCTGAAATATTCTCCTAAGCTTTTTACATAGCTCCCATGCACAAGTTTCCTTGTGGAGACGAGGTTTGTTCTGATGGGTGCCCTAGGAAAACCCCAATGCTGGTATTGGAATCCAGAGTTTTGAGGAGACATGCCTGTAAACCAAAGCAATGGATCCGAATTTGGCCTAGGGTCATGTCTGGTTCAATCTTCTTCTCTGGGGACATCCATCTAGGGTATGAGTGGAGGTAGATGCTCAGCTGGTGACAGACTGACCTTTTTTGTCCCGGGCGACCTATACTATTGGGATGGCCTCAGGGACTTTGGAGGGTTCTCCTAATTTGTACGATTTTGGACAATGGAATGGGCAGAATTCCCATGGATTGGGTAGGCACAGTCCTAATGTGTGGCTCCAGGGTCCCCAGCCTGGATGATCTGTGGCCCAGGACTTTGAGGATAGAAGTCTGAAAACACAAACTCAGCTTATGTTTGGGGACGTAGGTATGGCAGGCCCGATCTACAAACCATGAGAAGACATCTTCAGGATATGAAGATAGTGCGAGTCTGAGTCGCTTGCTTAGGCTTTTTCTCTGGATTTTGTATCAGCGATGGCCGTGGAATGTCGAGGAGGCCTCATGGGCCATGGACGAATCTTGCTCTCTGTGTATTTGGCCCAATCCCAATTGTTTTTCGTCAATCTGTTGGATGGAGTTCTCCTTTCAGGGTTGTTACCTCAGGTGTCCCACCAAAAGAGGAGTTCCAAAGCAGAGCCCTGGGGAAGAGTGAAGGGACAACCCGAACTATTGTTAAAAATTGAGGCCTATGGGCATGGCAAGCCCAATATGCTGTCTCTTCATCCAGCCACTGAGAGGCCTTACCTGAGGACTGGGCTAAGGCTGAGGGTCACAATGTGTGTTTGCCACCTATGTGACCCGCGAGCAATGGCGGGGCCTCATTGGAGAAACTGGTATCCACTACACTGAACATTATACAACAAGCCTACCACAAGGTTTCTTGCCATCGGGAAAGAGTTCTGATTTCTGCATCATTTTCAAACATGGGCAGTGATTGGAGATAAGGTCTAGGTTCTAAATCCTGAAAACCGAGGCTGGGAAGAGATAACGACCTAAGGCAATGGTGGTCCGATGTGCTCAGTGAGTGGCCAGCTGTATGGGTGGGGCCAGGAGGTCCAGGCTCAGCCTCTGTCAGAAAGGGCATTATTGCCCAGGTCAGCCTATATATTTTGGGTACAGCCACGTGGCGTGCTCTTGATCTTCATTTGGGGTTTCTGGGTAGCCCCATAAGGCAATGTTTTTCTTCTGGAGGGCAGGCAGAGTGCTGCATTGTAGTTCTGGATTGCCAAACTGGAGGGCTTGTGGGCCAGTAGTCTGAGGACGGAAGTCTGAGAACCCAAGCTAGGCCTAGTTTTCTGGGTGAGGATATGGCAGGCACAATCTACAGACCTGAATCGAGATCTCTTGCATCTGAAGTGAGGGCGAGGATCAGACGATCTCTCAGGTTGGACATTCTGTCCCTGATGGCCCCTTTTTGAAGGGGGGAGTGGATGACGAGGCCATGGAGCTTTTCCCACGATGGGAGTTGTGAGAAGCTACCAACTGCAAAGATTCTTCTGCAGGACAATTAAGACCTGTTGGTTGGCTCCAGGACAAGTTTCCGAGCAGGGTTATAAGGATGGATGACTGGGTAGACCACCTCAATTTCCAATTGTCTCCAAGCAACAAGACAGGATAGATCTGCTGGATCTGGGGGAGCAACCGAGGAGGCTGTGTTGAAATGGACTCTCCCGTGGATGTGTGCTAATATGATTTTGTGTCTCTGGAGACCTTGGAATGAAGCGGTGGCACTGGGGCCCTGAAGGGTTCTCCTAAAGAGAGGCTTTCACAGCTCCATCGTGCAACTTTCCAATGTGTAGATGAGATTTGTTGTGATGGGTGAGTCAAGAAACAGCCATATGCTGTTATTGAAATCCAGGCCTCTGAGGAGAGATGCCTGGAAACCAAAGCAATGGATCCGATAGGTGCCTAGGGGCCTGTTCATTCCTTTTTACATCTGGGGACAACAGTCTACGGGTCTGAGTGCTGGTAGGTGCTCAGATGGGCCCAGATTGCCCCTGTTTGTCCTGGGAAGCCACAAATATTGGGATGGCCTCAGGGACTTTGGAGGTTTATCCTCTTAGTAGGGTTGTGGCCATTGGAATGGGCACATAAAATTCCCTTGGAGAGGGCAAGCACAGTCGTCAGGTTTGGCTCCAGGGGTCTGAGCCTGTAGAGTGTGTATGCCAGGGCTGTTTGGACAGTTGTCTGAAAACACAAAGTTGGCTTATGTTTCGGGTCATAGGTATGGAAGGACTGATCTACAGACCAGGAGAAGAACTTTTTGGGATATGAAAAAAGGGCGAGTGTGAGGCTCTTGCTCAGTTTTTGTCTCTGGATATCCTCTCACTCATAGTCGTGAAATTTCCGGGTGACTGCATGGGAAATGGACGAGTCTTACTCTCTGGGGGTTTGGCCACGTCCAAAGAGTTTGGGGTATTCTGTGTTATGGAAGAAATCCGTTGTTCTGTTGTTGTTCATTTGTTTTGTTTTGTTTTTCAACCTCATGTGTCCCACCAAATGGGGGATTCCAGAGTAGAGCCCTGGGGAGGGGCGACTGTACCACCAGAAATCTGGTTAAAAATTGCGGCCTAGGGACATGTCAAGCCCATTATGACATCTAATGGTCCAGCCACTGTGAGGACGTACTAGAGGACAGGACTCACGCTGAGGGTCACAATCCGTGTTTATGCCCTCGTCGCTCTCAAGAATGGGAGGGGCCTCAGGGTGAATGCTAGTTTCTCCTACACTGAACGTTGGATACATGCCAACCATAAGGTTTCTTGCCATGGGTAAGGAAGAGTTCTGATTTCTGCATCACAGTCACCCCTGGGCAGTGATTGGAGCTAAGGTCTAGGTTCTGAAGCCTGAAAACTGAGGTAGGGAAGAGATGATGACCTAAGGCCATGGCGGGTCTGATGTGCTCAGTGTTTGGTCAGCTGTCTGGGTGTTGGTCACGAGGACCGGGCTCAGGTTGTCAGACAGTGCATTAGTGCCCAGGTTAGACTATATATTTTGGGGGCCTTCGAGTGCCGTGTAGGTTCTTATCTGAAGAACTCTTCAAGATATGAAGAATGAGCGAGTCTGAGGCGCGTGCTCAGGCTTTTGTCTCTGGATTTTGTATCAGCGATGGCCGTGGAATGTTGGGGAGGCCTCATGGGCCATGGACGAATCTTGCTCTCTGTGGATTTGGCCCAATCACAATTGTTTTTCGTCAATCTGTGGGATGGGAGGACTCCTTTCAGGTTTGTTACCTCATGTGTCCCACCAAAAGAGGAATTCCAAAGCAGAGCCCTGGGGAAGAGTGAAGGACAACCCGAACTACGGTGTAAAATTGGGGCCTAGGGGCATGGCAAGCCCAATATGCTGTCTCTCCATCCAGCCACTGAGAGGCCTTACCTGAGGTAGGGCTCAGGCTGAGGGTCACAATGTATGTTTGTGACCAATGTGGCCCGCAAGCATGGACGGTGCCTCATGGGCCACACTGGTATCAACTACACTGAACCTTGGACAACATGTCAACCACAAGGTTTCTTGCCATGGGGAAAGAATTCTGATTTCTGAATCATTTTCAAACCCGGGCTGTGATTGGAGATAAGGTCTAGGTTCTGAAGCCTGAAAACCGAGGTTGAGAACAGATGACGACCTAAGGCCAAGGCGGGTCCAATGTGCTCAGTGTGCGGCCAGCTGTCTTTTTGGGGCCTGGAGGTCCAGGCTCAGGGTGTGCCAGAAAGGGCTTTAGTGCCCAGGTCATCCTATATATTTGAGGTACAGCAGAATGGCGTGCAGGATGATCCTCATTTAGGTTTTCTGGGTAGCCCCAGAGGGCAATGTTTTTCTTCTGGAGGGCAGGCAGAGTGCTGTATTGTAGTTGTGGATTGCCAATCTCGAGGGTTTGTGGTTCAGTAGTCTGAGAGCGGAAGTCTGAAAACCCAAGCTAGGCCTAGGTTTCTGGGTGAGGATATGGCAGGCACAATCTACAGACCTGAATCGAGATCTCGTGCATCTGAAGTCAGGGCGAGGATCAGACGATCTCTCAGGTTGGACATTCTGTCCCTGATGGCCCCTTTTTGAAGGGGGGAGTGGATCACGAGGCCATGGGGCTTTTCCCACGATGGGAGTTGTGAGAAGCTCTCAACTGCAAAGATTCTTGTGCAACAATTGAGACCTGTTGGTTGGCTCCAGGACAACGATTCCGAGCAGGGTTCTAAGGATGGATGGCTGGGTAGACCACCTCACTTACCAATTGTCTCCAAGTAACAAGACAGGTTAGAACTGCTGGATCTGGGGGATCAACCAAGGAGGCTGAGTTGAAATGGACTCTCCCGTGGATGTGTGCTAATATGATTTTGTGCCCAGGTTAGACTATATATTTTGGGTCCATTCGAGTCCCGTGTAGGTTCTTATCTGAAGAACTCTTCAGGATATGAAGAATAAGCGAGTCAGAGGTGCGTGATCAAGCTTTTGTCTCTGGATTTTGTGACAGCGATGGCCGTGAAATGTTGGGGAGGACTCATGGGCCATGGACGAATCTTGCTCTCTGTGGAATTGGCCCGATTCCAATTGTTTTTCATCAATCTGTTGGATGGAGGACTACTTCCAGGATTTTTACCTCAGGTGTCCCACCAAAAGCGGATTCCAAAGCAGAGCCCTGGGGAAGAGTGAAGGGACAAACCGAACTATGGTTAAAAATTGGGGCCTAGGGGCATGGCAAGCCCAATATGCTGTCTCTTCATCCAGCCACTGAGAGGCCTTACCTGAGGACTGGGCTAAGGCTGACGGTCACAATGTGAGTTTGCCACCTATGTGGCCCGCGAGCAATGGCGGGGCCTCATCGGACAAACAGGTTTCCACTACACTGAATGTTGGACAACAAGCCAACTACAAGGTTCTTGCCATTGGGCAGGAGTTCTGATTTCTGCATCATTTTCAACCTGGGCAGTGATTGGAGATAAGGTCTAGGATCTGAATCCTGAAAACCTAGGTTGGGAAGAGATAACGACCTAAGGCAATGGCTGGTCCGATGTGCTCAGTGAGCGGCAAGCGCTCTGGGTGGGGCCAGGAGGTCGAGGCTCAGGCTCTGTCAGAAAGGGCATTATTGCCCAGGTCAGCCTATATATTTTGGTTACAGCCTAGTGGCGTGCAGGTTGATCTTCATTTGGGGTTTCTGGGTAGTGCCAGAGGGCAATATTTTGGAGTGCAAGCAGAGTGCTGCATTGTAATTCTGGATTGCCAAACTGGAGGGCTTGTGGGCCATTAGTCGTAGGACGGAAGTCTGAGGACACAAGCTTGGCTTAGGTTTCTGGGTGAAGACATGGCAGGCACAATATACAGACCTGAATCGAGATCTCGTGCATCTGAAGTCAGGGTGAGGATCAGACTATTTCTCAGGTTGGACCTTATGTCCCTGATGGCCCCTTCATGAAGGGGGGGGGGATCACGAGTCCATGAGTGTTTCTCACGATGGGAGTTGTGAGAAGCTCCCAACTGCAAAGATTCTTCTGCAGGACAATTGAGACCTGTTGGTTGGCTCCAGGCCAACGATTCCGAGCAGGGTTTTAAGGATGGATGGCGGGGTAGGCCACCTCGCATTCCAATTGTCTCCTAGCAACAAGACAATTTAGATATGCTGCATCTCGCGGAGCAACCGAATATGCTGAGTTGAAATGGACTCTCTTATGGATGGTTCCTAATGTGTTTTTGTGTCTATGGAGTCCTTGACATGAAGCGGTGGCACTGGGGCCCTGAAGGTTTCTCCTAAAAAGAGGCTTTGACACACCTCCCACGTGCATTTTTCCCATGTGTAGATGAGTTTTGTTCTGATGGGTGAGTCAAGAAACAGGCATATGCTGGTACTGAAATCCAGGCCTCTGAGGAAGATGCCTGGAAAACAAAGCAGTGGATCCGATTAGGGCGTAGGGGCCTGTTCGTTCCTTTTTACCTCTGGGGATATCAGTCTACGAGTCTGAGTGCAGGTAGGTTCTCAGATGGGCTCAGATTGCTCCTGTTTGTCCTGGGAAGCCACCACTATTGGGATGGCCTCAGGGACTTTGGAGGTTTATCCTATTAGTAAGGTTGTGGCCATTGGTATGGTCACATAGAATTCCCTTGGAGAGGGTAAGTACAGTCCTCAAGTTGGCTCCAGGTGCCTGAGCCTGTGGGGTGTGTAGGCCTGGGCTGTTTTGCAGTTGTCTGAAAACACAAACTCGGATTATGTTTCGGGTCATAGGTATGGTAGGACTGATCTACAGACCATGAGGAGAACGCTTCGGGATATGAAAAAAGGGCGAGTGTGAGGCTCTTGCTCAAGTTTTTGTCTCTGGATATCATGTCACTCATGGTCGTGAAATTTCCGGGTAACTTCATGGGAAATGGACGAGTCTTACTCTCTGGAGGTTTGGCCCCGTCCAAAGTGTTTGGGGTCATTCTGTGGGATGGAAGAAGTCCGTTTTTTTTTGTTGTTGTTGTTTTGTTTTGTTTTGTTTTTCAAACTCAGTTGTCCAACCAAATGAGGGATTCCAGAGTAGAGCGCTGGGGAGGGGCGATTGGACAAACATAAATGTGGTTTAAATTTGGGGCTTAAGGACATGTGAAACCATTATGGCATCTAATGTTCGAGACACTGAAAGGACTTACTAGAGGACAGGACTCATGCTTAGGGTCACAATGCGTGTTTATGCCCTCGTCGCACTCAAGAATTGGCGGGACCTCAGGGTGAATGCTGGTTTCTCCTACACTGAACCTTGGACCACATGGCAACCACAAGGTTTCTTGCCGTGGATAAAGAGGAGTTCTGATTTCTGCATCACACTCACCCCTGGGCAGTGATTGGTGATAAGGTCTAGGTTCTGAAGCCTGAAAGCTTAGGTAGGGAAGAAATGATGACCTAAGGCCACTGCGGGTCTTATGGGCTCAGGGTGCGGTCAGTGTCTGGGTGTTGCTCAGGATGTCCCGGCTCAGGTTGTGTCAGACAGTGCATTACTGCCCAGGTTAGACTATATAATATGGGTACATTCGAGTGCCGTGTAGGTTTATTCTCATTTAATGTTCCCGGGCAGCTCATTAGGCAATATTTTGTTTCTAGAGGGCAGGCAGAGTGCTGCAATGATGGTCCGGAATTGCCAAACTAGTGGGCTTCGGGGCCAGGAGTGTGAGGACGGAATTCTGAGAACACAAGCTAGACTTGGGATTCAGGGCAAGGGCACGGCATGTACCTCCTGAATATCTGAAGCAATATCTCATGCATCTGAAGTCAGAGCGAGGATCAGACGTTGGCTCAGCTTGGATTTTCTGTTCATGACGGCCCCTTCATGAAGGGAGCCGAATCTCGAGGCCGTGGAGGTTTTCCCACGTTTGGAGTGGGGGATGCCCCATCCTAGGATTCCTTTTGCGGGTCAATTGAGACCTGTTGGACAGCTCCAGGACATCCCATATGGATGAGTCCAGACCAACGTTCGAGGATGGAATCCTGGGAAGCCCGCCTCGCATTCCAATTGTCCCCTAGGGACAAGAAAGTTTAGATCTGATGGCTCTGCGGGAGCATACGGGGTGGCTGAGTTGAAATGGACTTTCCTGAGGATGGGTCTAATGTGTGTTTGTGTCCATGAGGGCCTTGGAATGGGGCGGTGGCATCGGGACCCTGAAGTATTCTCCTCAGCTTTTGACATAGCTCCCATGCACAAGTTTCCTTGTGGAGACGAGGTTTGTTCTGATGGGTGCCCCAGGAAAACCCCAATGCTGGTATTGGAACCCAGGGTTTTGAGGAGACATGCCTGTAAACCAAAGCAATGGATCCGAATTTGGCCTAGGGTCCTGTCTGGTTCAATCTTCTTCTCTGGGGACATCCATCTAGGGTATGAGTGGAGGAAGATGCTCAGCTGGTGACAGAGTGACCTTTTTTGTCCCGGGCGACCTATACTATTGGGATGGCCTCAGGGACTTTGGAGGGTTCTCCATATTTGTACGATTTTGGACAATGGAATGGGCAGAATTCCCATGGATTGGGTAGGCACAGTCCTAATGTGTGGCTCCAGGGTCCCCGCCTTGATGGTGTGTGGCCCAGGACTTTGAGGACAGAAGTCTGAAAACACAAACTCAGCTTATGTTTGGGGACGTAGGTATGGCAGGCCCGATCTACAAACCATGAGATGATATCTTCAGGATATGATGATAGTGCGAGTCTGAGGCGCTTGCTCAGGCTTTTGTCTCTGGATTTTGTATCAGCGATGGCCGTGGAATGTCGAGGAGGCCTCATGGGCCATGGACGAATCTTGCTCTCTGTGGATTTGGCCCGAGCCCAATTGTTTTTCGTCAATCTGTTGGATGGAGTACTCCTTTCAGGGTTGATACCTCAGGTGTCCGACCAAAAGCGGAATTCGAAAGCAGAGCCCTGGGGAAGAGTGAAGGGACAACCCGAACTATGGTTAAAAATTGGGGACTAGGGGCATCGCAAGCCCAATATGCTGTCTCTTCATCCAGCCACTGAGAGGCCTTACCTGAGGACTGGGCTAAGGCTGAGGGTCACAATGTGTGTTTGCCACCTATGTGGCCCGCGAGCTATTGTGGGGCCTCATCGGACACACAGGTATCCACTACACTGAACATTATACAACAAGCCTACCACAAGGTTTCTTGCCATCGTTAAGGAGTTCTGATTTCTGCATCATTTTCAAAGATGGGCAGTTATTGGAGATAAGGTCTAGGTTCTAAATCCTGGAAACCGTGGCTGGGAAGAGTTAACGACCTAAGGCAATGGCTGGTCCGATGTGCTAAGTGAGCGGCCAGCTGTTTGGGTGAGCCAGGAGGTCCAGGCTCAGCCTCTGTCAGAAAAGGCATTATTGCCCAGGTCAGCCTATATATTTTGGTACAGCCAAGTGGCGTGCAGGTTGATCTTCATTTGGGGTTTCTGGGTAGCCCCAGAAGGCAATGTTTTTCTTCTGGAGGGCAGGCAGAGTGCTGCATTATAATTCTGGATTGCCAAACTGGAGGGCTTGTGGGCCATTAGTCTGAGGATGGAAGTCTGAAGACACAAGCTAGGCTTAGGTTTCTGGTGAGGACATGGCAGGCACAATCTACAGACCTGAACCGATATCTCGTGCATCTGAAGTCAGGGTGAGGATCAGATGATCACTCAGTTTGGAACTTATGTCCCTGAGGGCCCCTTCATGAATGGGGGTGGATCACGAGGCCATGGGGGTTTTCTCATCATGGGAGTTGTGAGAAGCTCCCAACTTCAAAGATTCTTCTGCAGGACAATTGAGACATGTTGGTTGGCTCCAGGCCAACGATTCCGAGCAGGGTTCTAAGGATGGATGGCGGGGTAGCCCACCTCGCATTCCAATTGTCTCCTAGCAACAAGACAAGTTAGATGCTGGATCTTGCGGAGAAACTGAATACGCTGAGTTGAAATGGACGTTTGTGGATGGGTCCTAATGTGTTTTTGTGTCTATGGATACCTTGGAATGACGCGGTGGCACTGGGGCCATGAAGGGTTCTACTAAACAGAGGCTTTCACACAGCTCCATCGTGCAAGTTTCCCATGTGTAGATGAGACTTGTTCTGATGGGAGAGTCAAGAAACAGCCATATGCTGGTATTGAAATCCAGGCCTCTGAGGAGAGATGCCTGGAAACCAAAGCAATGGATCCGATAGGTGCCTAGGGGCCTGTTCGTTTCTTTTTACCTCTGGGGTCATCAGTCTCCGGGTCTGAGTGCCGGTAGGTGCTCAGATGGGCCCAGATTGCCCCTGTTTGTCCCGGGATGCCACAAATATTTGGATGGCCGCAGGGACTTTGGAGGTTTATCCTATTAGTAGGGTTGTGACCATTGGAATGGGCACATATAATTCCCTTGGAGAGGGCAAGCACAGTCGTCAGGTTTGGCTCCAGGGGTCTGAGCCTGTAAGGTGTGTAGGCCAGGGCTGTTTGAACAGTTGTCTGAAAACACAAATACGGCTTAAGTTTCGGGTCATAGGTATGGCAGGACTGATCTACAGACCATGAGAAGAACTCTTCGGGATATGAAAAAAGGGCGAGTGTGAGGCTCTTGCTCACGTTTTTGTCTCTGGATATCGTGTCACTCCTGGTCGTGAAATTTCCGGGTGACTTCATGGGAAATGGACGAGTCTTACTCTCTGGAGGTTTGGCCCCGTCCAAAGAGTTTGGGGTCATTCTGTGGGTTGGAAGAAGTCCGTTGTTCTGTTGTTGTTGGTTTGTTTTGTGTTGTTTTTCATCCTCAGGTGTCCCTACCATATGAGGGATTCCAGAGTAGAGCCCTGGGGAGGGGCGAATGGACAATCAGAAATCTGGTTAAATTTGGGGCCTAGGGACATGTCAAGCCCATTATGACATCTAATGTTCCAGCCACTGACAGGACGTACTAGAGGAAAGGACTCACGCTGAGGGTCACAATGCGTGTTTATGCCCTCGTCGCACTCAGGAATGGGCCGGGCCTCAGAGTGAATGCTGGTTTCTCCTACACTGAACGTTGGACAACATGCCAACCGCAAGGTTTCTTGCCATGGGTAAGGAAGAGTTCTGATTTCTGCATCACAGTCACCCCTGGGCAGTTATTGTAGATAAGGTTCTAGGTTCTGAAGCCTGAAAACTGAGATAGGGAAGAGATGATGACCTAAGGCCATGGCGGGTCTGAGGAGCTCAGTGTGCATTCAGCTCTCTGGGTGTTGGCCACGAGGTCCGGGCTCAGGTTGTCAGACAGTGCATTAGTGCCCAGGTTAGACTATATATTTTGGGTTCATTCGAGTGCAGTGTAGGTACTTATCTGAAGAACTCTTCAGTATATGAAGAATGAGCGAGTCTGAGGCGCGTGCTCAGGCTTTTGTATCTGGATTGTGTATCAGGGATGGCCGTGGAATGTTGGGGAGGCCTCATGGGCCATGGACGAATCTTGCTCTCTGTGATTTGGCCCGATTCCAATTACTTTTCGTCAATCTGTGGGATGGGAGGACTCCTTTCAGGTTTGTTACCTCAGGTGTCCCACCAAAAGAGGAATTCCAAAGCAGAGCCCTGGGGAAGAGTGAAGGGACAACCCGAACTATTGTTAAAAATTGGTGCCTTGGGGCATGGCAAGCCAAATATGCTGTCTCTCCGTCGAGCCACTGAGAGGCTTTACCTGAGGACTGGGCTCAGGCTGAGGGTCAAAATGTGTGTTTGTGACCAATATGGCCCGCAAGCATGGGCGGGGCCTCATGGGCCACACTGGTTTCAATGACACTGAACCTTGGACAACATACCAACCACAAGGTTTCATTCCATGGGGAAAGAGTTCTGATTTCTGCATCATTTTCAAACCCGGGCCGTGATTGGAGATAAGGTCTAGGTTCTGAAGCCTGAAAATCGAGGTTGAGAAGACTTGACGACCTAAGGCCATGGCGGGTCCGATGTGCTCAGTGTGCGGCCAGCTGTCTGGGTGGGGACGGGAGGAACAGGCTCAGGCTGTGTCAGAAAAGGCATTAGTGCCCAGGTCAGCCTATATATTTGGGGTACAGCCGAATGGCGTGCAGGTTGATCCTCATTTGGGGATCTGGGTAGCCCGAGAGGGCAAAGTTTTTCTTCTGGAAGGCAGGCAGAGTGCTGCATTGTAGTTCTGGATTGCCAAACTGGAGGGCTTGTGGGCCAGTAGTCTGAGGACGGAAGTCTGAGAACCCAAGCTAGGCCTAGGTTTCTGGGTGAGGATATGGCAGGCACAATCTACAGACCTGAATCGAGATCTCGTGCATCTGAAGTCAGGGCGATGTTCAGACGATTGCTCAGGTTGGACATTCTGTCCCTAACTTGCACGATGGAGCTGTGTGAAAGCCTCTCTTTAGGAGAACCCTTCAGGGCCCCAGTGCCACCGCTTCATTCCAAGGTCTCCATAGACAGAAAATCATATTAGGAAACATCCACGGGAGAGTCCATTTCAACTCAGCCTCCTCGATTGCTCCCCAAGAACCATCAGATCTAACCTTTCTTGTTGCTTGGAGACAATTGGAATGCGAGGTGGGCTACCCAGCCATCCATCCTTAGTACCCTGCTCGGAATCGTTGTCCAGGAGCCAACCAACAGGTCTCAATTGTCCTGCAGAAGAATCTTTGCAGTTGGGAGATTCTCACAACTCCCATCGTGGGAAAACCCCCATGGTCTCGTGATCCACCCCCCCTTCAAGAAGGGGCCATCAGGGACTGAATGTCTAACCTGAGCAATCGTCTGATCCTCGCCCTGACTTCAGATGCACGAGATCTCGATTCAGGTCTGTAGATTGTGCCTGCCATATCCTCACCCAGAAACCTAGGCCTAGCTTGGGTTCTCAGACTTCTGTCCTCCGACTACTGGCCCACAAGCCCTCCAGTTTGGCAATCCAGAACTACAATGCAGCACTCTGCCTGCCCTCCAGAAGAAATACATTGCCCTCTGGGGCTACCCAGAAAACCCAAATGAGGATCAACAGGGCACGCCATTTGGCTGTACCCCAAATATATAGGCTGACCTGGGCACTAATGCCCTTTCTGACACAGCTTGATCCTGGACCTCCTGGCCCCACCCAGACAGCTGGCCGCACACTGAGCACATCGGACCCTCCATGGCCTTAGGACGTCATCTCTTCTCAACCTCGGTTTTCAGGCTTCAGAACCTAGACCTTATCTCCAATCACGGCCCGGGTTTGAAAATGATGTAGAAATCAGAACTCTTTCCCCATGGCAAGAAACCTTCTGGTTGGCATGTTGTCCAAGGTTCAGTGTCGTTGAAACCAGTGTGGCCCATGAGGCCCCGCCCATGCTTGCGGGCCACATTGGTCACAAACACACATTGTGACCCTAAGCCTGAGCCCAGTCCTCAGGTAAGGCCTCTCAGTGGCTGGATGGAGAGACAGCATATTGGGCTTGCCATGCCCCCAGGTCCCAATTTTTAACCATAGATCGGGTTGTCCTTTCAGTCTTCCCCAGGGCAACAATCATATAAATAACCATTTCATACCTACTTAAAAATTGCATAATACCACACTCCTAGATCCTCTCTGAATGCTCTAAAATAACCCTTAAAGGAAATACATTTTTAAAAATAACAGATTTTTTGGTGAATAATTTAATAAAATAAAAGTTTCATTCATCTATGTAGATCATAAAAATGTTTTTAATAAGCATGAAATTATAACTCTGAAGTGTGCTAAAATGAATCCACCTGCTACGGGTGAGAGAACAAAAATAAACATCAGTTTTCAAAATAAGAGGAATTTATTACCTTCGAATCAAAGCCTGTGGATTTTTTCAAACTGGCATTAAAGGAATATGGAAACACAATCGATAGAAAGTCATATTTTAGATTTCTAAATCTTCAAAGTGAAGAGTATACATTTTTTAAATGTTACATAATGCTACATAATGACAAGATGACAGGTTGTGACAAATAGCATTTTAAAAGCTCTACTCATAATGGAACGGAAGGTGTCATTTCCTTATAATTTTATATATGTCATTAATTTACTATATCTGGATACAACATATTACCAAACAGATGTTCATCAAAGAGTAAATCATTTTTACTGGAGCAGAATAATTTGAACCTACATCTATTCATCATTTTTTTCGATCAAACATTTATAGTCTCGCTAAACATTTTATCAGTTGTTGACAATATTAAAAAACAGTAGGATAAAATGTCGTGGTTGGAAAAGTAGATTTTCTTTGAAATTTGCATTTAAATGAAAATATTTGCTGATATTTTAAAAACTTTAAATGTAATTTTATATATATCTGACCTTGCAAATGATATAAAACGTTTGGAGACTTAATATAGTTTGGGGCACATGGTAAGCAATAATCAATTTTTTTGTTGATCCAAGTGTTCTTGTATTATTTTTCTTAATTATTCTAGTACCACAATTTATAGTTCTAAGATTTTTCCACCCCCCACATTTTAATATCTCTTAAGGTGGCACACACCTTGCACTTGAGGACATATCCTGGTTTAACTGTCAGCATTTCTCTTTCTTAGTCGAACATAAACTATAGTGCATCTTACCCTTGATGAAAGCTAGGATGAAATTACATACTCTATTATGGTTACGATTCTGATATTTGAAATCCTCCGGTAGCTCCCTGTGCCCCCACAGTGTAGAACCTCACCTCCTCGGCATAGTATACAAACCATCTCATCCGCAATGTTAACACCGGGGCTCAGCCTCCATCCCCAGGGGAGGCTGCCAGATCAGCTGTCGGTTGTCATGAACTTGCTGTAGTTTCCCGAATGCACTGTGCTGCCTCCTGGCACTGTGAACCTTGACAAACTCATCCTCATTCTTCGCTTTGCCCTTGTCTATCACCTCCCCTGACAATCTGTTCCTAAGTGGCTTTTCCCAGCTCCAACCTACCCTTGGCAGTCTGTTATCTCCCTGTGGTAAAGCCTGTCACACTGCACAATGGACATGCCCGTTGTCCCCCTGAGAAGAGAAAAGGGACAGTGAGGGACACCCAGCATTTGCAGCTCTAGTGCAGAACCCATGCCTGGTTGGCAGGAAATGCCAGATCATGAAGACAAACGGAGATCATCCTCTGGCTAAAACCAGATCTTCTTTGCCTACTGCAGGATCTGGATCAATAAAGAGCAGCCAGTGATTATTGCTGTATTTCTAGGGATTTTTTGCCCACATATATCAGGGGATTCTGGTTAGCCCCAGAGGGCAATGTTTTTTCTTCTGGACGGCAGGCAGAGGGCTGCATTGTAGTTCTGGAATTGCCAAACTGGAGGGCTTGTGGGCCAGGAGTTGAGGACAGAAGTCTGAGAACACAAGCAACCTTAGGTTTCTGGGCGAGGGCATGGCAAGTACGCTCTGCAGAGCTGAAACGAGATCTCGTGCATCTGAAATCAGGTGAGGATCTGACGAACGCTCAGGTTGGAGTTTCTGTCCCTTATGGCCCTCTTCATGAAGAGGTGGTGGATCACGAGGCCATGGAATTTTTCCCACGATGGGAGTTGTGAGATGCTCCAAACCGTAAAGATTCTTCTGCAGGGCGATTGAGACCTGTTGGTTGGCTCCAGGACTTCCCATACGGATCGATTCCGAGTAGGGTTCTAAGGATGGATGGCTGGGAAGCCCGACTCTCATTCCTCTTGTGTCCTAGTGGCAAGACAGGTTAGATCTGCTGGATCTGGGGGAGAAACTGAGAGGGTTGAGTTGAAATGGACTCTCTTGTGGATGGGTCCTAATGTGGGTTTGTGTCCATGGAGAACTTGGAATGAGGCAGTGGCACAGGGTCCCTGAAGGGTTCTCCTAACCAGAGGCTTTGACACAGCTCCAACGTGCATGATTCCCACGTGGAGACGAGATTTGTTCTGATGGGTGCCTCAAGAAACAGCCATATGCTGCTATTGGAATCCAGGCCTCTGGGGAGAGATGCCTAGACAACAAAGCAATGAATCCGATTAGGATCTAGGGGCCTGCTCATTCCAATTTACCTCTGGGGACATCTGTCCACGGGTCTAAGTGCAGGTAGATGCTCAGCTGGTGTCAGACCGCCCTTGTTTTTCCTGGGCAGTCAACATTATTGGGATGGCCCCGGGCACTTTGGAGGTTTATCATCCTATTTCTAGGTTTGTGGCCAATGGAATGGGCAGAATTCCCAGGTACAGTCCTCAGGTTTGGCTCCAAGAACCTGTGCCTGTAGGTTTTGTGGGCCAGTTGTCTGAAAACACAAACCCGGCTTAGGTTTCGGGTCGTAGGTATTGCAGGACTGATCTACAGACCGTGAGGAGAACTCTTCAGGATATGAACAAGGGGGCGAGTGTGAGACGCTTGCTCAAGATTTTGTCTCTGGATATTGTGTCACTGATGGCCGTGGAATGTCCGGGTGGCCTCATGGGCCATGGACGAGTCTTCCTCTCTGGGCATTGGGCCCGCTCCCAAGAGTTTGGGGTTATTCTTTGAGATGGGAGGAGTCCGTTTTGTTTTGTTTTTACCTCAGTTGTCCCACCAAAAGAGAGTTTCCAGGGCAGAGCCCTGGGGAGGGGCGACTGGACAACCAGAAAGCTGGTTAAAACTTGGGGCCTAGGGGCATGGCAAGCCCATTATGACGTCTAATGGTCCAGCCACTGAGAGGACTTACTAGAGGACAGGACTCACGCTGAGGGTCACAATGCGTGTTTGTGCCCTCTTCGTACTCAAGCATGGGCCGGGCCTCATGGTGAACGCTGGTTTCTCCTACACTGAACGTGGGACAACATGCCAACCACAAGGTTTCTTGCCATAGGGAAGGAGGAGTTCTGATTTCTGCATCACATTCACCCCTTGGCGGGGTGTGGAGTTAAGGTCTATGTCCTGAAGCCTGAGAAGCTAGGTTGGGAATAGATGACGAGCTAAGGCCATGGCGGGTCTGTTGTGCTCAGTGTGCGGTCAGCTGTCTGGGTGTTGGTCAGGAAGTCCGGGCTCAGGCTGTGTCAGACAGTGTATTAGTGCCCAGATGTGTCGATATAATTTGTGTACAGAAGGGTGCCGTGTAGGTCTATCCCCATTTCGGGTGTCTGGGAAGCTCCATAGGGCACCATTTTGCTTTTTATCTGGAGGGCAGGCAGAGTGCTGCCTTGTGGGTCCAGAATTGCCAAACGTGAGGTCTTGGGGGCCAGGAGTGTGAGGACGGACATTGGAGAACAGAAGTTTCACATAGGTTTAAGGGCGAGGGCAAGGCCGGCACACTCTGCAGAGCTGCATCGAGATGTCGTGCATCTGAATTCAGGGCGAGGATCAGACGTTGGCTCAGGTTGGAGTTCCTGTCCATGATTTCCCCTTCAGAAAGGGGGTGGGGGCTTCAGAAAGCCATCACGGTTTTCCCACGTTGGGAGTGGTGAGATGCTCCAAAAGGCAAGGATTCCTTCTGCAGGACATGTGAGACCTTTTGGATGGGTCCAGGACGTTCCATATGGAAGGACGCCAGAGCAGGGTTCTAAGGGCGGAGCCCTGGGCAAGCCGCCTCGCATCTCAATCGTCTCCTAGCGACAAGACAGGTTCTATCTGCTGGCTCTGGCGGAGCAACCGAGAAGCCAGAGTTGAAATGGACTCTCCTGCGGATGGATCCTAATGTGGGTTTGTGTCCATGGAGACCTTGGAAAGGGGTGGTGGCACCGGGCCCTGAAGGATTCTCCTAACCGGAAGTTTTGACACAGTTCCAGCCTGCTATTTTCCCATGTCGAGACAAGATTTGCCTCCGGAAACCCCCGCATGCTGGTATTTGAAAACATGCCTCTGAGGAGAGATGCCTGGAAACCAAAGCAATGGATCCGATTACGGCCTAGGGACCTGTGAGGTTCAATCTACTACCCTGGTGACATCCAACTACGGTATGAGTGGAGGTAGATGCTCAGCTGTTGTCAGACGCCCTTGTTTGTCCCGGGCGGCCTACACAATTGGGATGGCCTCAGGGACTGTGGAGGTTTCTCCTAATTTGGAGGCGTGTGGTCAAGTGAATGGGCAGAACTCCAGTGGAGTGGGCAGGCACAGACCTGATGTGTGGCTCCAGGGGCCCCAGCCTGGAGGGTGTGTGGGCCAGGAGCGTGGGGATAGAAGTCTGAAAACACTAACGCGGCTTACGTTTGGGGACATAAGTATGGCAGGCCCGATCTACAGGCCCTGAGGAGAACTCTTCGGGATATGAAGAAAGAGTGAGTGTGAGGCATTTATTCAGGCTTTTGTCTCTGGATTTTGTGTCAACAATGGCCGTGGAATGTCGAGGAGGCCTCATGGGCCATGGACAAGTCTTCCTCTCTGTGGATGTGGCACGTACCCAATTGTTTGGGGTCCATCAAGGGGATGGGAGGAGTCCTATCAGTTTGGTTACCTCAGGTGTCCCACCGAAAGAGGGATTTCAAAGCAGAGCCCTGCGGAGGGGTGAATGGAGAAACCGAACTATGGTTAGTTCCAGCCACTGAGAGGCCTTCCTTGAGGACAGAACTCACGCTGAGGGTCACAATGTGGGTTTATGCCTTCTAAGCGCTCAAGCATGGGCGGGAATCATGGTCCACACTGTTGCTCCTACACTGAACGTTGGGCTCCATGCCAACCACATGTATTCTTGCCATGGGGAAGTAGTAGTTCTGATTTTTTTTTCATCTCTTTCACCGCTGGGCCATGATTGGAGTTAAGGTCTAGGTTGTGTAGTCTGAAAACCGAGCTTGGGAAGAGATGACGACTTAATTCCATGACAGGTCCGACGTGCTCAGTGTGGAGCCAGCTCGCTGAGTGTTGGTCGGGAGGTTCAGGCCTAGGCTGCGTCAGACCAGGCATTAGTTTTCAGGGTATATTGTATAATTGGGGGAGAGTCGAGTGCCGTGCAGCTTGATCCTCATTTAGCGTTTCTGGGTAGCCCCAAGGGCAACGTTTTTCCTCTGGAGGGCAGGCAGGGTGCTGCTTTGTGGCTCCGGAATTCCCAAACTGGATGCCCTTTGGGCAAGGAGTGTGAGGACGGAAGAATGAGAACACAAGTTAGGCGTAGGTTTCGGGACGAGGGCACGGCAGGCACTCTCTGCACATCTGAATCGGGACTTCGTACATCTGAAGTCAGGGAGAGGTTCAGACCTAGGCTCAGGTTGGAGTTTCTGTCCATTATGGCCCTTTCTTGAAGGGGGCAGCATCTCGAAGCCATGGAGGTTTACCCAGGAGGGGAGTTGGGATATGCTCCAAGCCACAAGGATTTTTTTTCTGATCAACAATTGAGATCTGTTGGATCGCTCCAGGATGTTTCATAAGGAATGACAGCAAAGCAGGGATCGAAGGATGGAACCCTGGGCAGACTGTATCGATTCTAACTGTCTCCCAGTTAATAGACAGTTTTGATATGCTAGCTCTAGGGGAGCAACGGAAGGGGCTGAGCTGAAATGGACTCTACTGCGGATGGGACCTATTGTGGGTTTGTGTGCATAGAGACCCTGGCACGGAGCTGTGACACACGGACCCTGAATGCTTCTCCTAACCAGAGGTTTTGCGTCATCTCCAAAAGACAAGTTTCCCATGTGGAGACTAGATTTGATCTGATTGGTGCCTCACGAAAGCCCCACATGCTGATATTGGAAACCAGGCCTCTGATGAGAGATAGCAGGAAACCAAAACAATGGACCCCATTAGGGCCTAGGGCCCTGACCCGTTCAATCTCCTTCTCTGGGGACATCCATCTACAGTATGAGTGGAGATGGATGCTCAGCTGGTTCCAGGCAGCCCTTGTTTGTCCTGGGCGTTCTATACTATGGGGATGGCCTTGGGGACTTTGGAGGTTTCTCCGAGTTTGTATGATTGTGGTCAATGGAAGGGGCAGAATTCCCGTGGAGTTGAGAGGCACAGACCTGATGTGTGGCTCCAGGGTCCCCAGGCTGGAGGGTGTGGAAGCCAGGAATGTGGGGATAGAAGTCTGAAAACACACACTCGGCTTGTTTTGGGGACGTAGGTATGGCAGTCCCGATCTACAGACCGTGAGGGGAACTCTTTGGGATAGGAAGAAAGAGCGAGTGTGAGGCGCTTATTCAGGCTTTTGTCTCTGGATTTTGTGTCAACGATGGGCGTGGAATGTCGGGGAGGCCTCATGGGCCATGGATGAGTCTTCCTCTCTGTGGATTTGGCCCGATCCCAATTTGGGGGTCAATCTGTGGGATGGGAGGAGTCCTTTCAGTTTGGTTACCTCATTCTAAAGCAGAGCACTGGGGAGGGGCGAATGGACAACACGAACTATGGTTAAAAACTGGGGCCTAGGGGCATGGCAAGCCCAATATGCCGTCTCTTGGTCCAGCCACTGAGAGACCTTACTTGGGGACTGGGCTCACGCTGAGGGTCACAATGCGTATCTGTGACCAACGCGGCCCTCAAGCATGGCGGGGTCAAAGGGCCACACTGCTATCAACTACACTGAACGTTGGGCAACACGCCAACCACAAGATTTCTTGCCATGGGGAAGGATTTCTGATTTCTGCCTCATGTTCAACCCTGGGCAGTGATTGGAGAAAACGTCTAGGTTCTGAAGCCTGAAAACCGAAGTTGGGAAGAGATGACGACCTAAGGCTTTGGCAGGTCCGATGTGTTCAGTGTGAGTCCAGCTGGCTGGGTGTGGGTCGGGAGGTCCAGGCTCAGGCTGTGACAGAAAGGGCATGAGTGCCCAGGGCATCCTGTAGGATTGGGGTACAGTCAAGTGGCGAAAAGTTTGATCCTCCTTGGGGGTTCTGGTTAGCCCCAGAGGGCAATGTTTTTTCTTCTGGACGGCAGGCAGAGGGCTGCATTGTAGTTCTGGAATTGCCAAACTGGAGGGCTTGTGGGCCAGGAGTTGAGGACAGAAGTCTGAGAACACAAGCAACCTTAGGTTTCTGGGCGAGGGCATGGCAGGTACGCTCTGCAGAGCTGAAACGAGATCTCGTGCATCTGAAATCAGGTGAGGATCTGACGAACGCTCAGGTTGGAGTTTCTGTCCCTTATGGCCCTCTTCATGAAGAGGTGGTGGATCACGAGGCCATGGAATTTTTCCCACGATGGGAGTTGTGAGATGCTCCAAACCGTAAAGATTCTTCTGCAGGGCGATTGAGACCTGTTGGTTGGCTCCAGGACTTCCCATACGGATCGATTCCGAGTAGGGTTCTAAGGATGGATGGCTGGGAAGCCCGACTCTCATTCCTCTTGTGTCCTAGTGGCAAGACAGGTTAGATCTGCTGGATCTGGGGGAGAAACTGAGAGGGTTGAGTTGAAATGGACTCTCTTGTGGATGGGTCCTAATGTGGGTTTGTGTCCATGGAGAACTTGGAATGAGGCAGTGGCACAGGGTCCCTGAAGGGTTCTCCTAACCAGAGGCTTTGACACAGCTCCAACGTGCATGATTCCCACGTGGAGACGAGATTTGTTCTGATGGGTGCCTCAAGAAACAGCCATATGCTGCTATTGGAATCCAGGCCTCTGGGGAGAGATGCCTAGACAACAAAGCAATGGATCCGATTAGGATCTAGGGGCCTGCTCATTCCAATTTACCTCTGGGGACATCTGTCCACGGGTCTAAGTGCAGGTAGATGCTCAGCTGGTGTCAGACCGCCCTTGTTTTTCCTGGGCAGTCAACACTATTGGGATGGCCCCGGTCACTTTGGAGGTTTATCATCCTATTTCTAGGTTTGTGGCCAATGGAATGGGCAGAATTCCCAGGTACAGTCCTCAGGTTTGGCTCCAAGAACCTGTGCCTGTAGGTTTTGTGGGCCAGTTGTCTGAAAACACAAACCCGGCTTAGGTTTCGGGTCGTAGGTATTGCAGGACTGATCTACAGACCGTGAGGAGAACTCTTCAGGATATGAACAAGGGGGCGAGTGTGAGACGCTTGCTCAAGATTTTGTCTCTGGATATTGTGTCACTGATGGCCGTGGAATGTCCGGGTGGCCTCATGGGCCATGGACGAGTCTTCCTCTCTGGGCATTGGGCCCGCTCCCAAGAGTTTGGGGTTATTCTTTGAGATGGGAGGAGTCCGTTTTGTTTTGTTTTTACCTCAGTTGTCCCACCAAAAGAGAGTTTCCAGGGCAGAGCCCTGGGGAGGGGCGACTGGACAACCAGAAAGCTGGTTAAAACTTGGGGCCTAGGGGCATGGCAAGCCCATTATGACGTCTAATGGTCCAGCCACTGAGAGGACTTACTAGAGGACAGGACTCACGCTGAGGGTCACAATGCGTGTTTGTGCCCTCTTCGTACTCAAGCATGGGCCGGGCCTCATGGTGAACGCTGGTTTCTCCTACACTGAACGTGGGACAACATGCCAACCACAAGGTTTCTTGCCATAGGGAAGGAGGAGTTCTGATTTCTGCATCACATTCACCCCTTGGCGGGGTGTGGAGTTAAGGTCTATGTCCTGAAGCCTGAGAAGCTAGGTTGGGAATAGATGACGAGCTAAGGCCATGGCGGGTCTGTTGTGCTCAGTGTGCGGTCAGCTGTCTGGGTGTTGGTCAGGAAGTCCGGGCTCAGGCTGTGTCAGACAGTGTATTAGTGCCCAGATGTGTCGATATAATTTGTGTACAGAAGGGTGCCGTGTAGGTCTATCCCCATTTCGGGTGTCTGGGAAGCTCCATAGGGCACCATTTTGCTTTTTATCTGGAGGGCAGGCAGAGTGCTGCCTTGTGGGTCCAGAATTGCCAAACGTGAGGTCTTGGGGGCCAGGAGTGTGAGGACGGACATTGGAGAACAGAAGTTTCACATAGGTTTAAGGGCGAGGGCAAGGCCGGCACACTCTGCAGAGCTGCATCGAGATGTCGTGCATCTGAATTCAGGGCGAGGATCAGACGTTGGCTCAGGTTGGAGTTCCTGTCCATGATTTCCCCTTCAGAAAGGGGGTGGGGGCTTCAGAAAGCCATCACGGTTTTCCCACGTTGGGAGTGGTGAGATGCTCCAAAAGGCAAGGATTCCTTCTGCAGGACATGTGAGACCTTTTGGATGGGTCCAGGACGTTCCATATGGAAGGACGCCAGAGCAGGGTTCTAAGGGCGGAGCCCTGGGCAAGCCGCCTCGCATCTCAATCGTCTCCTAGCGACAAGACAGGTTCTATCTGCTGGCTCTGGCGGAGCAACCGAGAAGCCAGAGTTGAAATGGACTCTCCTGCGGATGGATCCTAATGTGGGTTTGTGTCCATGGAGACCTTGGAAAGGGGTGGTGGCACCGGGCCCTGAAGGATTCTCCTAACCGGAAGTTTTGACACAGTTCCAGCCTGCTATTTTCCCATGTCGAGACAAGATTTGCCTCCGGAAACCCCCGCATGCTGGTATTTGAAAACATGCCTCTGAGGAGAGATGCCTGGAAACCAAAGCAATGGATCCGATTACGGCCTAGGGACCTGTGAGGTTCAATCTACTACCCTGGTGACATCCAACTACGGTATGAGTGGAGGTAGATGCTCAGCTGTTGTCAGACGCCCTTGTTTGTCCCGGGCGGCCTACACAATTGGGATGGCCTCAGGGACTGTGGAGGTTTCTCCTAATTTGGAGGCGTGTGGTCAAGTGAATGGGCAGAACTCCAGTGGAGTGGGCAGGCACAGACCTGATGTGTGGCTCCAGGGGCCCCAGCCTGGAGGGTGTGTGGGCCAGGAGCGTGGGGATAGAAGTCTGAAAACACTAACGCGGCTTACGTTTGGGGACATAAGTATGGCAGGCCCGATCTACAGGCCCTGAGGAGAACTCTTTGGGATATGAAGAAAGAGTGAGTGTGAGGCATTTATTCAGGCTTTTGTCTCTGGATTTTGTGTCAACAATGGCCGTGGAATGTCGAGGAGGCCTCATGGGCCATGGACAAGTCTTCCTCTCTGTGGATGTGGCACGTACCCAATTGTTTGGGGTCCATCATGGGGATGGGAGGAGTCCTATCAGTTTGGTTACCTCAGGTGTCCCACCGAAAGAGGGATTTCAAAGCAGAGCCCTGCAGAGGGGTGAATGGACAAACCGAACTATGGTTAGTTCCAGCCACTGAGAGGCCTTCCTTGAGGACAGAACTCACGCTGAGGGTCACAATGTGTGTTTATGCCTTCTAAGCGCTCAAGCATGGGCGGGAATCATGGTCTACACTGTTGCTCCTACACTGAACGTTGGGCTCCATGCCAACCACATGTATTCTTGCCATGGGGAAGTAGTAGTTCTGATTTTTTTTTTCATCTCTTTCACCGCTGGGCCGTGATTGGAGTTAAGGTCTAGGTTGTGTAGTCTGAAAACCGAGCTTGGGAAGAGATGACGACTTAAGTCCATGACAGGTCCGACGTGCTCAGTGTGGAGCCAGCTCGCTGAGTGTTGGTCGGGAGGTTCAGGCCTAGGCTGCGTCAGACCAGGCATTAGTTTTCAGGGTATATTGTATAATTGGGGGAGAGTCGAGTGCCGTGCAGCTTGATCCTCATTTAGCGTTTCTGGGTAGCCCCAAGGGCAACGTTTTTCCTCTGGAGGGCAGGCAGGGTGCTGCTTTGTGGCTCCGGAATTCCCAAACTGGATGCCCTTTGGGCAAGGAGTGTGAGGACGGAAGAATGAGAACACAAGTTAGGCGTAGGTTTCGGGACGAGGGCACGGCAGGCACTCTCTGCACATCTGAATCGGGACTTCGTACATCTGAAGTCAGGGAGAGGTTCAGACCTAGGCTCAGGTTGGAGTTTCTGTCCATTATGGCCCTTTCTTGAAGGGGGCAGCATCTCGAAGCCATGGAGGTTTACCCAGGAGGGGAGTTGGGATATGCTCCAAGCCACAAGGATTTTTTTTCTGATCAACAATTGAGATCTGTTGGATCGCTCCAGGATGTTTCATAAGGAACGACAGCAAAGCAGGGATCGAAGGATGGAACCCTGGGCAGACTGTATCGATTCTAACTGTCTCCCAGTTAATAGACAGTTTTGATATGCTAGCTCTAGGGGAGCAACGGAAGGGGCTGAGCTGAAATGGACTCTACTGCGGATGGGACCTATTGTGGGTTTGTGTGCATAGAGACCCTGGCACGGAGCTGTGACACACGGACCCTGAATGCTTCTCCTAACCAGAGGTTTTGCGTCATCTCCAAAAGACAAGTTTCCCATGTGGAGACTAGATTTGATCTGATTGGTGCCTCACGAAAGCCCCACATGCTGATATTGGAAACCAGGCCTCTGATGAGAGATAGCAGGAAACCAAAACAATGGACCCCATTAGGGCCTAGGGCCCTGACCCGTTCAATCTCCTTCTCTGGGGACATCCATCTACAGTATGAGTGGAGATGGATGCTCAGCTGGTTCCAGGCAGCCCTTGTTTGTCCTGGGCATTCTATACTATGGGGATGGCCTTGGGGACTTTGGAGGTTTCTCCGAGTTTGTATGATTGTGGTCAATGGAAGGGGCAGAATTCCCGTGGAGTTGAGAGGCACAGACCTGATGTGTGGCTCCAGGGTCCCCAGGCTGGAGGGTGTGGAAGCCAGGAATGTGGGGATAGAAGTCTGAAAACACACACTCGGCTTGTTTTGGGGACGTAGGTATGGCAGTCCCGATCTACAGACCGTGAGGGGAACTCTTTGGGATAGGAAGAAAGAGCGAGTGTGAGGCGCTTATTCAGGCTTTTGTCTCTGGATTTTGTGTCAACGATGGGCGTGGAATGTCGGGGAGGCCTCATGGGCCATGGATGAGTCTTCCTCTCTGTGGATTTGGCCCGATCCCAATTTGGGGGTCAATCTGTGGGATGGGAGGAGTCCTTTCAGTTTGGTTACCTCATTCTAAAGCAGAGCACTGGGGAGGGGCGAATGGACAACACGAACTATGGTTAAAAACTGGGGCCTAGGGGCATGGCAAGCCCAATATGCCGTCTCTTGGTCCAGCCACTTAGAGACCTTACTTGGGGACTGGGCTCACGCTGAGGGTCACAATGCGTATCTGTGACCAACGCGGCCCTCAAGCATGGCGGGGTCAAAGGGCCACACTGCTATCAACTACACTGAACGTTGGGCAACACGCCAACCACAAGATTTCTTGCCATGGGGAAGGATTTCTGATTTCTGCCTCATGTTCAACCCTGGGCAGTGATTGGAGAAAACGTCTAGGTTCTGAAGCCTGAAAACCGAAGTTGGGAAGAGATGACGACCTAAGGCTTTGGCAGGTCCGATGTGTTCAGTGTGAGTCCAGCTGGCTGGGTGTGGGTCGGGAGGTCCAGGCTCAGGCTGTGACAGAAAGGGCATGAGTGCCCAGGGCATCCTGTAGGATTGGGGTACAGTCAAGTGGCGAAAAATTTGATCCTCCTTTGGGGCTTCTGGTTAGCCCCAGAGGGCAATGTTTTTTCTTCTGGACGGCAGGCAGAGGGCTGCATTGTAGTTCTGGAATTGCCAAACTGGAGGGCTTGTGGGCCAGGAGTTGAGGACAGAAGTCTGAGAACACAAGCAACCTTAGGTTTCTGGGCGAGGGCATGGCAGGTACGCTCTGCAGAGCTGAAACGAGATCTCGTGCATCTGAAATCAGGTGAGGATCTGACGAACGCTCAGGTTGGAGTTTCTGTCCCTTATGGCCCTCTTCATGAAGAGGTGGTGGATCACGAGGCCATGGAATTTTTCCCACGATGGGAGTTGTGAGATGCTCCAAACCGTAAAGATTCTTCTGCAGGGCGATTGAGACCTGTTGGTTGGCTCCAGGACTTCCCATACGGATCGATTCCGAGTAGGGTTCTAAGGATGGATGGCTGGGAAGCCCGACTCTCATTCCTCTTGTGTCCTAGTGGCAAGACAGGTTAGATCTGCTGGATCTGGGGGAGAAACTGAGAGGGTTGAGTTGAAATGGACTCTCTTGTGGATGGGTCCTAATGTGGGTTTGTGTCCATGGAGAACTTGGAATGAGGCAGTGGCACAGGGTCCCTGAAGGGTTCTCCTAACCAGAGGCTTTGACACAGCTCCAACGTGCATGATTCCCACGTGGAGACGAGATTTGTTCTGATGGGTGCCTCAAGAAACAGCCATATGCTGCTATTGGAATCCAGGCCTCTGGGGAGAGATGCCTAGACAACAAAGCAATGGATCCGATTAGGATCTAGGGGCCTGCTCATTCCAATTTACCTCTGGGGACATCTGTCCACGGGTCTAAGTGCAGGTAGATGCTCAGCTGGTGTCAGACCACCCTTGTTTTTCCTGGGCAGTCAACACTATTGGGATGGCCCCGGTCACTTTGGAGGTTTATCATCCTATTTCTAGGTTTGTGGCCAATGGAATGGGCAGAATTCCCAGGTACAGTCCTCAGGTTTTGCTCCAAGAACCTGTGCCTGTAGGTTTTGTGGGCCAGTTGTCTGAAAACACAAACCCTGGCTTAGGTTTCGGGTCGTAGGTATTGCAGGACTGATCTACAGACCGTGAGGAGAACTCTTCAGGATATGAACAAGGGGGCGAGTGTGAGACGCTTGCTCAAGATTTTGTCTCTGGATATTGTGTCACTGATGGCCGTGGAATGTCCGGGTGGCCTCATGGGCCATGGACGAGTCTTCCTCTCTGGGCATTGGGCCCGCTCCCAAGAGTTTGGGGTTATTCTTTGAGATGGGAGGAGTCCGTTTTGTTTTGTTTTTACCTCAGTTGTCCCACCAAAAGAGAGTTTCCAGGGCAGAGCCCTGGGGAGGGGCGACTGGACAACCAGAAAGCTGGTTAAAACTTGGGGCCTAGGGGCATGGCAAGCCCATTATGACGTCTAATGGTCCAGCCACTGAGAGGACTTACTAGAGGACAGGACTCACGCTGAGGGTCACAATGCGTGTTTGTGCCCTCTTCGTACTCAAGCATGGGCCGGGCCTCATGGTGAACGCTGGTTTCTCCTACACTGAACGTGGGACAACATGCCAACCACAAGGTTTCTTGCCATAGGGAAGGAGGAGTTCTGATTTCTGCATCACATTCACCCCTTGGCGGGGTGTGGAGTTAAGGTCTATGTCCTGAAGCCTGAGAAGCTAGGTTGGGAATAGATGACGAGCTAAGGCCATGGCGGGTCTGTTGTGCTCAGTGTGCGGTCAGCTGTCTGGGTGTTGGTCAGGAAGTCCGGGCTCAGGCTGTGTCAGACAGTGTATTAGTGCCCAGATGTGTCGATATAATTTGTGTACAGAAGGGTGCCGTGTAGGTCTATCCCCATTTCGGGTGTCTGGGAAGCTCCATAGGGCACCATTTTGCTTTTTATCTGGAGGGCAGGCAGAGTGCTGCCTTGTGGGTCCAGAATTGCCAAACGTGAGGTCTTGGGGGCCAGGAGTGTGAGGACGGACATTGGAGAACAGAAGTTTCACATAGGTTTAAGGGCGAGGGCAAGGCCGGCACACTCTGCAGAGCTGCATCGAGATGTCGTGCATCTGAATTCAGGGCGAGGATCAGACGTTGGCTCAGGTTGGAGTTCCTGTCCATGATTTCCCCTTCAGAAAGGGGGTGGGGGCTTCAGAAAGCCATCACGGTTTTCCCACGTTGGGAGTGGTGAGATGCTCCAAAAGGCAAGGATTCCTTCTGCAGGACATGTGAGACCTTTTGGATGGGTCCAGGACGTTCCATATGGAAGGACGCCAGAGCAGGGTTCTAAGGGCGGAGCCCTGGGCAAGCCGCCTCGCATCTCAATCGTCTCCTAGCGACAAGACAGGTTCTATCTGCTGGCTCTGGCGGAGCAACCGAGAAGCCAGAGTTGAAATGGACTCTCCTGCGGATGGATCCTAATGTGGGTTTGTGTCCATGGAGACCTTGGAAAGGGGTGGTGGCACCGGGCCCTGAAGGATTCTCCTAACCGGAAGTTTTGACACAGTTCCAGCCTGCTATTTTCCCATGTCGAGACAAGATTTGCCTCCGGAAACCCCCGCATGCTGGTATTTGAAAACATGCCTCTGAGGAGAGATGCCTGGAAACCAAAGCAATGGATCCGATTACGGCCTAGGGACCTGTGAGGTTCAATCTACTACCCTGGTGACATCCAACTACGGTATGAGTGGAGGTAGATGCTCAGCTGTTGTCAGACGCCCTTGTTTGTCCCGGGCGGCCTACACAATTGGGATGGCCTCAGGGACTGTGGAGGTTTCTCCTAATTTGGAGGCGTGTGGTCAAGTGAATGGGCAGAACTCCAGTGGAGTGGGCAGGCACAGACCTGATGTGTGGCTCCAGGGGCCCCAGCCTGGAGGGTGTGTGGGCCAGGAGCGTGGGGATAGAAGTCTGAAAACACTAACGCGGCTTACGTTTGGGGACATAAGTATGGCAGGCCCGATCTACAGGCCCTGAGGAGAACTCTTCGGGATATGAAGAAAGAGTGAGTGTGAGGCATTTATTCAGGCTTTTGTCTCTGGATTTTGTGTCAACAATGGCCGTGGAATGTCGAGGAGGCCTCATGGGCCATGGACAAGTCTTCCTCTCTGTGGATGTGGCACGTACCCAATTGTTTGGGGTCCATCAAGGGGATGGGAGGAGTCCTATCAGTTTGGTTACCTCAGGTGTCCCACCGAAAGAGGGATTTCAAAGCAGAGCCCTGCGGAGGGGTGAATGGAGAAACCGAACTATGGTTAGTTCCAGCCACTGAGAGGCCTTCCTTGAGGACAGAACTCACGCTGAGGGTCACAATGTGGGTTTATGCCTTCTAAGCGCTCAAGCATGGGCGGGAATCATGGTCCACACTGTTGCTCCTACACTGAACGTTGGGCTCCATGCCAACCACATGTATTCTTGCCATGGGGAAGTAGTAGTTCTGATTTTTTTTTCATCTCTTTCACCGCTGGGCCATGATTGGAGTTAAGGTCTAGGTTGTGTAGTCTGAAAACCGAGCTTGGGAAGAGATGACGACTTAATTCCATGACAGGTCCGACGTGCTCAGTGTGGAGCCAGCTCGCTGAGTGTTGGTCGGGAGGTTCAGGCCTAGGCTGCGTCAGACCAGGCATTAGTTTTCAGGGTATATTGTATAATTGGGGGAGAGTCGAGTGCCGTGCAGCTTGATCCTCATTTAGCGTTTCTGGGTAGCCCCAAGGGCAACGTTTTTCCTCTGGAGGGCAGGCAGGGTGCTGCTTTGTGGCTCCGGAATTCCCAAACTGGATGCCCTTTGGGCAAGGAGTGTGAGGACGGAAGAATGAGAACACAAGTTAGGCGTAGGTTTCGGGACGAGGGCACGGCAGGCACTCTCTGCACATCTGAATCGGGACTTCGTACATCTGAAGTCAGGGAGAGGTTCAGACCTAGGCTCAGGTTGGAGTTTCTGTCCATTATGGCCCTTTCTTGAAGGGGGCAGCATCTCGAAGCCATGGAGGTTTACCCAGGAGGGGAGTTGGGATATGCTCCAAGCCACAAGGATTTTTTTTCTGATCAACAATTGAGATCTGTTGGATCGCTCCAGGATGTTTCATAAGGAATGACAGCAAAGCAGGGATCGAAGGATGGAACCCTGGGCAGACTGTATCGATTCTAACTGTCTCCCAGTTAATAGACAGTTTTGATATGCTAGCTCTAGGGGAGCAACGGAAGGGGCTGAGCTGAAATGGACTCTACTGCGGATGGGACCTATTGTGGGTTTGTGTGCATAGAGACCCTGGCACGGAGCTGTGACACACGGACCCTGAATGCTTCTCCTAACCAGAGGTTTTGCGTCATCTCCAAAAGACAAGTTTCCCATGTGGAGACTAGATTTGATCTGATTGGTGCCTCACGAAAGCCCCACATGCTGATATTGGAAACCAGGCCTCTGATGAGAGATAGCAGGAAACCAAAACAATGGACCCCATTAGGGCCTAGGGCCCTGACCCGTTCAATCTCCTTCTCTGGGGACATCCATCTACAGTATGAGTGGAGATGGATGCTCAGCTGGTTCCAGGCAGCCCTTGTTTGTCCTGGGCGTTCTATACTATGGGGATGGCCTTGGGGACTTTGGAGGTTTCTCCGAGTTTGTATGATTGTGGTCAATGGAAGGGGCAGAATTCCCGTGGAGTTGAGAGGCACAGACCTGATGTGTGGCTCCAGGGTCCCCAGGCTGGAGGGTGTGGAAGCCAGGAATGTGGGGATAGAAGTCTGAAAACACACACTCGGCTTGTTTTGGGGACGTAGGTATGGCAGTCCCGATCTACAGACCGTGAGGGGAACTCTTTGGGATAGGAAGAAAGAGCGAGTGTGAGGCGCTTATTCAGGCTTTTGTCTCTGGATTTTGTGTCAACGATGGGCGTGGAATGTCGGGGAGGCCTCATGGGCCATGGATGAGTCTTCCTCTCTGTGGATTTGGCCCGATCCCAATTTGGGGGTCAATCTGTGGGATGGGAGGAGTCCTTTCAGTTTGGTTACCTCATTCTAAAGCAGAGCACTGGGGAGGGGCGAATGGACAACACGAACTATGGTTAAAAACTGGGGCCTAGGGGCATGGCAAGCCCAATATGCCGTCTCTTGGTCCAGCCACTGAGAGACCTTACTTGGGGACTGGGCTCACGCTGAGGGTCACAATGCGTATCTGTGACCAACGCGGCCCTCAAGCATGGCGGGGTCAAAGGGCCACACTGCTATCAACTACACTGAACGTTGGGCAACACGCCAACCACAAGATTTCTTGCCATGGGGAAGGATTTCTGATTTCTGCCTCATGTTCAACCCTGGGCAGTGATTGGAGAAAACGTCTAGGTTCTGAAGCCTGAAAACCGAAGTTGGGAAGAGATGACGACCTAAGGCTTTGGCAGGTCCGATGTGTTCAGTGTGAGTCCAGCTGGCTGGGTGTGGGTCGGGAGGTCCAGGCTCAGGCTGTGACAGAAAGGGCATGAGTGCCCAGGGCATCCTGTAGGATTGGGGTACAGTCAAGTGGCGAAAAGTTTGATCCTCCTTGGGGGTTCTGGTTAGCCCCAGAGGGCAATGTTTTTTCTTCTGGACGGCAGGCAGAGGGCTGCATTGTAGTTCTGGAATTGCCAAACTGGAGGGCTTGTGGGCCAGGAGTTGAGGACAGAAGTCTGAGAACACAAGCAACCTTAGGTTTCTGGGCGAGGGCATGGCAGGTACGCTCTGCAGAGCTGAAACGAGATCTCGTGCATCTGAAATCAGGTGAGGATCTGACGAACGCTCAGGTTGGAGTTTCTGTCCCTTATGGCCCTCTTCATGAAGAGGTGGTGGATCACGAGGCCATGGAATTTTTCCCACGATGGGAGTTGTGAGATGCTCCAAACCGTAAAGATTCTTCTGCAGGGCGATTGAGACCTGTTGGTTGGCTCCAGGACTTCCCATACGGATCGATTCCGAGTAGGGTTCTAAGGATGGATGGCTGGGAAGCCCGACTCTCATTCCTCTTGTGTCCTAGTGGCAAGACAGGTTAGATCTGCTGGATCTGGGGGAGAAACTGAGAGGGTTGAGTTGAAATGGACTCTCTTGTGGATGGGTCCTAATGTGGGTTTGTGTCCATGGAGAACTTGGAATGAGGCAGTGGCACAGGGTCCCTGAAGGGTTCTCCTAACCAGAGGCTTTGACACAGCTCCAACGTGCATGATTCCCACGTGGAGACGAGATTTGTTCTGATGGGTGCCTCAAGAAACAGCCATATGCTGCTATTGGAATCCAGGCCTCTGGGGAGAGATGCCTAGACAACAAAGCAATGGATCCGATTAGGATCTAGGGGCCTGCTCATTCCAATTTACCTCTGGGGACATCTGTCCACGGGTCTAAGTGCAGGTAGATGCTCAGCTGGTGTCAGACCGCCCTTGTTTTTCCTGGGCAGTCAACACTATTGGGATGGCCCCGGGCACTTTGGAGGTTTATCATCCTATTTCTAGGTTTGTGGCCAATGGAATGGGCAGAATTCCCAGGTACAGTCCTCAGGTTTGGCTCCAAGAACCTGTGCCTGTAGGTTTTGTGGGCCAGTTGTCTGAAAACACAAACCCGGCTTAGGTTTCGGGTCGTAGGTATTGCAGGACTGATCTACAGACCGTGAGGAGAACTCTTCAGGATATGAACAAGGGGGCGAGTGTGAGACGCTTGCTCAAGATTTTGTCTCTGGATATTGTGTCACTGATGGCCGTGGAATGTCCGGGTGGCCTCATGGGCCATGGACGAGTCTTCCTCTCTGGGCATTGGGCCCGCTCCCAAGAGTTTGGGGTTATTCTTTGAGATGGGAGGAGTCCGTTTTGTTTTGTTTTTACCTCAGTTGTCCCACCAAAAGAGAGTTTCCAGGGCAGAGCCCTGGGGAGGGGCGACTGGACAACCAGAAAGCTGGTTAAAACTTGGGGCCTAGGGGCATGGCAAGCCCATTATGACGTCTAATGGTCCAGCCACTGAGAGGACTTACTAGAGGACAGGACTCACGCTGAGGGTCACAATGCGTGTTTGTGCCCTCTTCGTACTCAAGCATGGGCCGGGCCTCATGGTGAACGCTGGTTTCTCCTACACTGAACGTGGGACAACATGCCAACCACAAGGTTTCTTGCCATAGGGAAGGAGGAGTTCTGATTTCTGCATCACATTCACCCCTTGGCGGGGTGTGGAGTTAAGGTCTATGTCCTGAAGCCTGAGAAGCTAGGTTGGGAATAGATGACGAGCTAAGGCCATGGCGGGTCTGTTGTGCTCAGTGTGCGGTCAGCTGTCTGGGTGTTGGTCAGGAAGTCCGGGCTCAGGCTGTGTCAGACAGTGTATTAGTGCCCAGATGTGTCGATATAATTTGTGTACAGAAGGGTGCCGTGTAGGTCTATCCCCATTTCGGGTGTCTGGGAAGCTCCATAGGGCACCATTTTGCTTTTTATCTGGAGGGCAGGCAGAGTGCTGCCTTGTGGGTCCAGAATTGCCAAACGTGAGGTCTTGGGGGCCAGGAGTGTGAGGACGGACATTGGAGAACAGAAGTTTCACATAGGTTTAAGGGCGAGGGCAAGGCCGGCACACTCTGCAGAGCTGCATCGAGATGTCGTGCATCTGAATTCAGGGCGAGGATCAGACGTTGGCTCAGGTTGGAGTTCCTGTCCATGATTTCCCCTTCAGAAAGGGGGTGGGGGCTTCAGAAAGCCATCACGGTTTTCCCACGTTGGGAGTGGTGAGATGCTCCAAAAGGCAAGGATTCCTTCTGCAGGACATGTGAGACCTTTTGGATGGGTCCAGGACGTTCCATATGGAAGGACGCCAGAGCAGGGTTCTAAGGGCGGAGCCCTGGGCAAGCCGCCTCGCATCTCAATCGTCTCCTAGCGACAAGACAGGTTCTATCTGCTGGCTCTGGCGGAGCAACCGAGAAGCCAGAGTTGAAATGGACTCTCCTGCGGATGGATCCTAATGTGGGTTTGTGTCCATGGAGACCTTGGAAAGGGGTGGTGGCACCGGGCCCTGAAGGATTCTCCTAACCGGAAGTTTTGACACAGTTCCAGCCTGCTATTTTCCCATGTCGAGACAAGATTTGCCTCCGGAAACCCCCGCATGCTGGTATTTGAAAACATGCCTCTGAGGAGAGATGCCTGGAAACCAAAGCAATGGATCCGATTACGGCCTAGGGACCTGTGAGGTTCAATCTACTACCCTGGTGACATCCAACTACGGTATGAGTGGAGGTAGATGCTCAGCTGTTGTCAGACGCCCTTGTTTGTCCCGGGCGGCCTACACAATTGGGATGGCCTCAGGGACTGTGGAGGTTTCTCCTAATTTGGAGGCGTGTGGTCAAGTGAATGGGCAGAACTCCAGTGGAGTGGGCAGGCACAGACCTGATGTGTGGCTCCAGGGGCCCCAGCCTGGAGGGTGTGTGGGCCAGGAGCGTGGGGATAGAAGTCTGAAAACACTAACGCGGCTTACGTTTGGGGACATAAGTATGGCAGGCCCGATCTACAGGCCCTGAGGAGAACTCTTTGGGATATGAAGAAAGAGTGAGTGTGAGGCATTTATTCAGGCTTTTGTCTCTGGATTTTGTGTCAACAATGGCCGTGGAATGTCGAGGAGGCCTCATGGGCCATGGACAAGTCTTCCTCTCTGTGGATGTGGCACGTACCCAATTGTTTGGGGTCCATCATGGGGATGGGAGGAGTCCTATCAGTTTGGTTACCTCAGGTGTCCCACCGAAAGAGGGATTTCAAAGCAGAGCCCTGCAGAGGGGTGAATGGACAAACCGAACTATGGTTAGTTCCAGCCACTGAGAGGCCTTCCTTGAGGACAGAACTCACGCTGAGGGTCACAATGTGTGTTTATGCCTTCTAAGCGCTCAAGCATGGGCGGGAATCATGGTCTACACTGTTGCTCCTACACTGAACGTTGGGCTCCATGCCAACCACATGTATTCTTGCCATGGGGAAGTAGTAGTTCTGATTTTTTTTTTCATCTCTTTCACCGCTGGGCCGTGATTGGAGTTAAGGTCTAGGTTGTGTAGTCTGAAAACCGAGCTTGGGAAGAGATGACGACTTAAGTCCATGACAGGTCCGACGTGCTCAGTGTGGAGCCAGCTCGCTGAGTGTTGGTCGGGAGGTTCAGGCCTAGGCTGCGTCAGACCAGGCATTAGTTTTCAGGGTATATTGTATAATTGGGGGAGAGTCGAGTGCCGTGCAGCTTGATCCTCATTTAGCGTTTCTGGGTAGCCCCAAGGGCAACGTTTTTCCTCTGGAGGGCAGGCAGGGTGCTGCTTTGTGGCTCCGGAATTCCCAAACTGGATGCCCTTTGGGCAAGGAGTGTGAGGACGGAAGAATGAGAACACAAGTTAGGCGTAGGTTTCGGGACGAGGGCACGGCAGGCACTCTCTGCACATCTGAATCGGGACTTCGTACATCTGAAGTCAGGGAGAGGTTCAGACCTAGGCTCAGGTTGGAGTTTCTGTCCATTATGGCCCTTTCTTGAAGGGGGCAGCATCTCGAAGCCATGGAGGTTTACCCAGGAGGGGAGTTGGGATATGCTCCAAGCCACAAGGATTTTTTTTCTGATCAACAATTGAGATCTGTTGGATCGCTCCAGGATGTTTCATAAGGAACGACAGCAAAGCAGGGATCGAAGGATGGAACCCTGGGCAGACTGTATCGATTCTAACTGTCTCCCAGTTAATAGACAGTTTTGATATGCTAGCTCTAGGGGAGCAACGGAAGGGGCTGAGCTGAAATGGACTCTACTGCGGATGGGACCTATTGTGGGTTTGTGTGCATAGAGACCCTGGCACGGAGCTGTGACACACGGACCCTGAATGCTTCTCCTAACCAGAGGTTTTGCGTCATCTCCAAAAGACAAGTTTCCCATGTGGAGACTAGATTTGATCTGATTGGTGCCTCACGAAAGCCCCACATGCTGATATTGGAAACCAGGCCTCTGATGAGAGATAGCAGGAAACCAAAACAATGGACCCCATTAGGGCCTAGGGCCCTGACCCGTTCAATCTCCTTCTCTGGGGACATCCATCTACAGTATGAGTGGAGATGGATGCTCAGCTGGTTCCAGGCAGCCCTTGTTTGTCCTGGGCATTCTATACTATGGGGATGGCCTTGGGGACTTTGGAGGTTTCTCCGAGTTTGTATGATTGTGGTCAATGGAAGGGGCAGAATTCCCGTGGAGTTGAGAGGCACAGACCTGATGTGTGGCTCCAGGGTCCCCAGGCTGGAGGGTGTGGAAGCCAGGAATGTGGGGATAGAAGTCTGAAAACACACACTCGGCTTGTTTTGGGGACGTAGGTATGGCAGTCCCGATCTACAGACCGTGAGGGGAACTCTTTGGGATAGGAAGAAAGAGCGAGTGTGAGGCGCTTATTCAGGCTTTTGTCTCTGGATTTTGTGTCAACGATGGGCGTGGAATGTCGGGGAGGCCTCATGGGCCATGGATGAGTCTTCCTCTCTGTGGATTTGGCCCGATCCCAATTTGGGGGTCAATCTGTGGGATGGGAGGAGTCCTTTCAGTTTGGTTACCTCATTCTAAAGCAGAGCACTGGGGAGGGGCGAATGGACAACACGAACTATGGTTAAAAACTGGGGCCTAGGGGCATGGCAAGCCCAATATGCCGTCTCTTGGTCCAGCCACTTAGAGACCTTACTTGGGGACTGGGCTCACGCTGAGGGTCACAATGCGTATCTGTGACCAACGCGGCCCTCAAGCATGGCGGGGTCAAAGGGCCACACTGCTATCAACTACACTGAACGTTGGGCAACACGCCAACCACAAGATTTCTTGCCATGGGGAAGGATTTCTGATTTCTGCCTCATGTTCAACCCTGGGCAGTGATTGGAGAAAACGTCTAGGTTCTGAAGCCTGAAAACCGAAGTTGGGAAGAGATGACGACCTAAGGCTTTGGCAGGTCCGATGTGTTCAGTGTGAGTCCAGCTGGCTGGGTGTGGGTCGGGAGGTCCAGGCTCAGGCTGTGACAGAAAGGGCATGAGTGCCCAGGGCATCCTGTAGGATTGGGGTACAGTCAAGTGGCGAAAAATTTGATCCTCCTTTGGGGCTTCTGGTTAGCCCCAGAGGGCAATGTTTTTTCTTCTGGACGGCAGGCAGAGGGCTGCATTGTAGTTCTGGAATTGCCAAACTGGAGGGCTTGTGGGCCAGGAGTTGAGGACAGAAGTCTGAGAACACAAGCAACCTTAGGTTTCTGGGCGAGGGCATGGCAGGTACGCTCTGCAGAGCTGAAACGAGATCTCGTGCATCTGAAATCAGGTGAGGATCTGACGAACGCTCAGGTTGGAGTTTCTGTCCCTTATGGCCCTCTTCATGAAGAGGTGGTGGATCACGAGGCCATGGAATTTTTCCCACGATGGGAGTTGTGAGATGCTCCAAACCGTAAAGATTCTTCTGCAGGGCGATTGAGACCTGTTGGTTGGCTCCAGGACTTCCCATACGGATCGATTCCGAGTAGGGTTCTAAGGATGGATGGCTGGGAAGCCCGACTCTCATTCCTCTTGTGTCCTAGTGGCAAGACAGGTTAGATCTGCTGGATCTGGGGGAGAAACTGAGAGGGTTGAGTTGAAATGGACTCTCTTGTGGATGGGTCCTAATGTGGGTTTGTGTCCATGGAGAACTTGGAATGAGGCAGTGGCACAGGGTCCCTGAAGGGTTCTCCTAACCAGAGGCTTTGACACAGCTCCAACGTGCATGATTCCCACGTGGAGACGAGATTTGTTCTGATGGGTGCCTCAAGAAACAGCCATATGCTGCTATTGGAATCCAGGCCTCTGGGGAGAGATGCCTAGACAACAAAGCAATGGATCCGATTAGGATCTAGGGGCCTGCTCATTCCAATTTACCTCTGGGGACATCTGTCCACGGGTCTAAGTGCAGGTAGATGCTCAGCTGGTGTCAGACCACCCTTGTTTTTCCTGGGCAGTCAACACTATTGGGATGGCCCCGGTCACTTTGGAGGTTTATCATCCTATTTCTAGGTTTGTGGCCAATGGAATGGGCAGAATTCCCAGGTACAGTCCTCAGGTTTTGCTCCAAGAACCTGTGCCTGTAGGTTTTGTGGGCCAGTTGTCTGAAAACACAAACCCGGCTTAGGTTTCGGGTCGTAGGTATTGCAGGACTGATCTACAGACCGTGAGGAGAACTCTTCAGGATATGAACAAGGGGGCGAGTGTGAGACGCTTGCTCAAGATTTTGTCTCTGGATATTGTGTCACTGATGGCCGTGGAATGTCCGGGTGGCCTCATGGGCCATGGACGAGTCTTCCTCTCTGGGCATTGGGCCCGCTCCCAAGAGTTTGGGGTTATTCTTTGAGATGGGAGGAGTCCGTTTTGTTTTGTTTTTACCTCAGTTGTCCCACCAAAAGAGAGTTTCCAGGGCAGAGCCCTGGGGAGGGGCGACTGGACAACCAGAAAGCTGGTTAAAACTTGGGGCCTAGGGGCATGGCAAGCCCATTATGACGTCTAATGGTCCAGCCACTGAGAGGACTTACTAGAGGACAGGACTCACGCTGAGGGTCACAATGCGTGTTTGTGCCCTCTTCGTACTCAAGCATGGGCCGGGCCTCATGGTGAACGCTGGTTTCTCCTACACTGAACGTGGGACAACATGCCAACCACAAGGTTTCTTGCCATAGGGAAGGAGGAGTTCTGATTTCTGCATCACATTCACCCCTTGGCGGGGTGTGGAGTTAAGGTCTATGTCCTGAAGCCTGAGAAGCTAGGTTGGGAATAGATGACGAGCTAAGGCCATGGCGGGTCTGTTGTGCTCAGTGTGCGGTCAGCTGTCTGGGTGTTGGTCAGGAAGTCCGGGCTCAGGCTGTGTCAGACAGTGTATTAGTGCCCAGATGTGTCGATATAATTTGTGTACAGAAGGGTGCCGTGTAGGTCTATCCCCATTTCGGGTGTCTGGGAAGCTCCATAGGGCACCATTTTGCTTTTTATCTGGAGGGCAGGCAGAGTGCTGCCTTGTGGGTCCAGAATTGCCAAACGTGAGGTCTTGGGGGCCAGGAGTGTGAGGACGGACATTGGAGAACAGAAGTTTCACATAGGTTTAAGGGCGAGGGCAAGGCCGGCACACTCTGCAGAGCTGCATCGAGATGTCGTGCATCTGAATTCAGGGCGAGGATCAGACGTTGGCTCAGGTTGGAGTTCCTGTCCATGATTTCCCCTTCAGAAAGGGGGTGGGGGCTTCAGAAAGCCATCACGGTTTTCCCACGTTGGGAGTGGTGAGATGCTCCAAAAGGCAAGGATTCCTTCTGCAGGACATGTGAGACCTTTTGGATGGGTCCAGGACGTTCCATATGGAAGGACGCCAGAGCAGGGTTCTAAGGGCGGAGCCCTGGGCAAGCCGCCTCGCATCTCAATCGTCTCCTAGCGACAAGACAGGTTCTATCTGCTGGCTCTGGCGGAGCAACCGAGAAGCCAGAGTTGAAATGGACTCTCCTGCGGATGGATCCTAATGTGGGTTTGTGTCCATGGAGACCTTGGAAAGGGGTGGTGGCACCGGGCCCTGAAGGATTCTCCTAACCGGAAGTTTTGACACAGTTCCAGCCTGCTATTTTCCCATGTCGAGACAAGATTTGCCTCCGGAAACCCCCGCATGCTGGTATTTGAAAACATGCCTCTGAGGAGAGATGCCTGGAAACCAAAGCAATGGATCCGATTACGGCCTAGGGACCTGTGAGGTTCAATCTACTACCCTGGTGACATCCAACTACGGTATGAGTGGAGGTAGATGCTCAGCTGTTGTCAGACGCCCTTGTTTGTCCCGGGCGGCCTACACAATTGGGATGGCCTCAGGGACTGTGGAGGTTTCTCCTAATTTGGAGGCGTGTGGTCAAGTGAATGGGCAGAATTCCAGTGGAGTGGGCAGGCACAGACCTGATGTGTGGCTCCAGGGGCCCCAGCCTGGAGGGTGTGTGGGCCAGGAGCGTGGGGATAGAAGTCTGAAAACACTAACGCGGCTTACGTTTGGGGACATAAGTATGGCAGGCCCGATCTACAGGCCCTGAGGAGAACTCTTTGGGATATGAAGAAAGAGTGAGTGTGAGGCATTTATTCAGGCTTTTGTCTCTGGATTTTGTGTCAACAATGGCCGTGGAATGTCGAGGAGGCCTCATGGGCCATGGACAAGTCTTCCTCTCTGTGGATGTGGCACGTACCCAATTGTTTGGGGTCCATCATGGGGATGGGAGGAGTCCTATCAGTTTGGTTACCTCAGGTGTCCCACCGAAAGAGGGATTTCAAAGCAGAGCCCTGCAGAGGGGTGAATGGACAAACCGAACTATGGTTAGTTCCAGCCACTGAGAGGCCTTCCTTGAGGACAGAACTCACGCTGAGGGTCACAATGTGTGTTTATGCCTTCTAAGCGCTCAAGCATGGGCGGGAATCATGGTCTACACTGTTGCTCCTACACTGAACGTTGGGCTCCATGCCAACCACATGTATTCTTGCCATGGGGAAGTAGTAGTTCTGATTTTTTTTTTCATCTCTTTCACCGCTGGGCCGTGATTGGAGTTAAGGTCTAGGTTGTGTAGTCTGAAAACCGAGCTTGGGAAGAGATGACGACTTAAGTCCATGACAGGTCCGACGTGCTCAGTGTGGAGCCAGCTCGCTGAGTGTTGGTCGGGAGGTTCAGGCCTAGGCTGCGTCAGACCAGGCATTAGTTTTCAGGGTATATTGTATAATTGGGGGAGAGTCGAGTGCCGTGCAGCTTGATCCTCATTTAGCGTTTCTGGGTAGCCCCAAGGGCAACGTTTTTCCTCTGGAGGGCAGGCAGGGTGCTGCTTTGTGGCTCCGGAATTCCCAAACTGGATGCCCTTTGGGCAAGGAGTGTGAGGACGGAAGAATGAGAACACAAGTTAGGCGTAGGTTTCGGGACGAGGGCACGGCAGGCACTCTCTGCACATCTGAATCGGGACTTCGTACATCTGAAGTCAGGGAGAGGTTCAGACCTAGGCTCAGGTTGGAGTTTCTGTCCATTATGGCCCTTTCTTGAAGGGGGCAGCATCTCGAAGCCATGGAGGTTTACCCAGGAGGGGAGTTGGGATATGCTCCAAGCCACAAGGATTTTTTTTCTGATCAACAATTGAGATCTGTTGGATCGCTCCAGGATGTTTCATAAGGAACGACAGCAAAGCAGGGATCGAAGGATGGAACCCTGGGCAGACTGTATCGATTCTAACTGTCTCCCAGTTAATAGACAGTTTTGATATGCTAGCTCTAGGGGAGCAACGGAAGGGGCTGAGCTGAAATGGACTCTACTGCGGATGGGACCTATTGTGGGTTTGTGTGCATAGAGACCCTGGCACGGAGCTGTGACACACGGACCCTGAATGCTTCTCCTAACCAGAGGTTTTGCGTCATCTCCAAAAGACAAGTTTCCCATGTGGAGACTAGATTTGATCTGATTGGTGCCTCACGAAAGCCCCACATGCTGATATTGGAAACCAGGCCTCTGATGAGAGATAGCAGGAAACCAAAACAATGGACCCCATTAGGGCCTAGGGCCCTGACCCGTTCAATCTCCTTCTCTGGGGACATCCATCTACAGTATGAGTGGAGATGGATGCTCAGCTGGTTCCAGGCAGCCCTTGTTTGTCCTGGGCATTCTATACTATGGGGATGGCCTTGGGGACTTTGGAGGTTTCTCCGAGTTTGTATGATTGTGGTCAATGGAAGGGGCAGAATTCCCGTGGAGTTGAGAGGCACAGACCTGATGTGTGGCTCCAGGGTCCCCAGGCTGGAGGGTGTGGAAGCCAGGAATGTGGGGATAGAAGTCTGAAAACACACACTCGGCTTGTTTTGGGGACGTAGGTATGGCAGTCCCGATCTACAGACCGTGAGGGGAACTCTTTGGGATAGGAAGAAAGAGCGAGTGTGAGGCGCTTATTCAGGCTTTTGTCTCTGGATTTTGTGTCAACGATGGGCGTGGAATGTCGGGGAGGCCTCCTGGGCCATGGATGAGTCTTCCTCTCTGTGGATTTGGCCCGATCCCAATTTGGGGGTCAATCTGTGGGATGGGAGGAGTCCTTTCAGTTTGGTTACCTCTTTCTAAAGCAGAGCACTGGGGAGGGGCGAATGGACAACACGAACTATGGTTAAAAATGGGGCCTAGGGGCATGGCAAGCCCAATATGCCGTCTCTTGGTCCAGCCACTGAGAGACCTTACTTGGAGACTGTGCTCACGCTGAGGGTCACAATGCTTAGTTGTGACCAACGCGGCCCTCAAGCATGGCGGGTTCAAAGGGCCACACTGCTATCAACTACACTGAACGTTGGGCAACACGCCAACCACAAGATTTCTTGCCATGGGGAAGGATTTCAGAGTTCTGCCTCATGTTCAACCCTGGGCAGTGATTGGAGAAAACGTCTAGGTTCTGAAGCCTGAAAACCGAATTGGGAAGAGATGACGTAGGGTCAGTGTTAGGGTTAGACGTCTTTGGAGTCAGGGTTAGCATAAGGCTTAGGGTAGGGGTCAGGTTTAGGGTTAGTTTCATGGTTAGGTTTAGTGTCATGATCACCGTAGGTTCAGGGTTAGCGTTACAGTAATAGTCAAGGTCAGGGTCAGTGTTAGGCTGACAGTTAGGTTTATGTCCAGGCAGGGTCATGATCAGATTTACGGTCAGGTTCAAGTTTTGGTTTGGGGGCAAGGTCATGTCAGGTCAGGGTTAGGTTTTGGGCAGGTTTAATGTCAGGGTTAGGGT